>NC_051272.1:15609306-16989306 GCF_015220745.1 Sebastes umbrosus
AACCATTCTAAATATAATGTTTTTTGATATGTGAAATAGCACCTGTGTGCTAAAGGTTAATGTTATATTTAGGAACAGGGACTTTGTTTTGTTAGCGGAGATAGTTTTAGTTTCACATGAGGTGGCCCAACACAGCTATAAACCATCATGGGAAACCCTGCATTTTACATAATAATAACATGTTTGGCTGAATGACTGACTGAATGAGGCCACATTTTGATTTTGTGTGTGTGGGAAAATAGATCTGAAATTAACCGCTATTGTAAAGCTGCTAACTCTTTGACAAAAACAAAAATCATCTCCATACAACAACACACTGATCCAAGAACTGAAGGTACTTTGGCCAATATCTGTTTTTATTTATTCTTTAATTTTCCAAGAAGAACATATTGGTTTGATTATCATCTTGATCTAAGTTTATTAGAGAATAAAGTCTGAGACAACAACAACGCCAGCAGCACTGGAATGTCTCAACAATGAGCACTGTTGTCAGTTTGAATGTCAGCCATGCGTCTCCGCTGGGAACGGATGTATCTTTCCAGTTTGGCACGAATCCCGTTGAGGTGCCTCCAAAAAGGAGGCCACCTTTCATTCTCCTCAGTCTCTAAGAATAATAAACTTTCTCTCTCCTCTCTATTTGCATGTGACCAGCGCTCAGTATTAGCCGAGGCTGTCACTGGTGAGGGTCCAATTAGAGGTCTGAGACCGCCCCGAGGGCTTATTTTGTGCTCTGTGTTTTGGGGAGTCAGTTGCCAAGCACTGCCATGTGCACTGAAATCATTAGCGACCCTCTGGCACGTCACTCTGGGACTCTAAATACTTTAATTCTCTGTGGTTGTCTCTGAATTGATTAATTGGTCGTCCACAAACACAGTCCTTTCTATCAGAACAAGCATCCAGTGTGTTGATATCAAGCTCTGTTTTACTGTTGTCGTTGCCGTCACATGAAAACTTCAGCTGCTCAGGTCTGACGGGCAAACCCGATTTAATTAGTCCTTCTATTTTGTATTTGCCCCTTTATAACGTACCTCTTTACCTTCATTTGCTCATGCTGAATACATAAACTTAACCATGTGCGGTTACAATTTGAAATGTTTATATTCAAGAATTATGACTTTTAAATCCATGCCAGGTTCAGCTGGAACAGCATCTTTGTCAAAGTTAGTAACTGAGGAGGGAGGACACATTTTATCATTTTTAAAGCATAATATATTCTACATACTTTCACATCATCTGACACAAATGACACGTCAGCGTCTACGACTTCACATGGTATAATAAATCAAGGCACATACAAAATAATAGCAATAGAAAACTACCAAAACTAAAAATGTCAACATCAGAAGACAGCTGGAGTGTTCAAAACAGACCCAAAAAACACTTGTGGTCTCCAGCAACAAGTGTTAGTGGAGCGAGACCACCCACGTAGCCGACACACTGTGACAAAATCACACTTTCAGCATTAAATATTACTAAATGCCACCTGAAGCCTGTGATGCTTCAGCTGCTACAAGATATATGAACATTTGCAACTGGCGTTCAAAACATTTCCACGCCTGAATTGGTTATTGATTGGAAGATTTCTGAAGTCAGTATTTATGATGAATGTAGACAGCGAGCTAAAGATTGGAATTCACAGCAACAATGTCACGGCTATTTGTAACGTTAAGTTGCCTCAAAACTGGGTCACCGAGCAAAGCGAAATACATTTTCTGTGATTGTTTTATTGGAGGCAGAAAAATATTGTGTGCATAAATATGAAATAAAAATGGAATACAATACAAAATGACATAATACATACCTCAGAAGTTTGCAGTCAACTCCCTGTTCAAAGAGATATAGTCCTTTTTGTCATAATTCTTTAATTAAAGTGTTAGCTAAAGCGGCTTGGGCATCCCAAACTCACTGTTTCACACCAAACCTTTTCACTAACCATATCTATTAAAAATACCAAAATGTGCATGATAGGATGCATTTATATTATAAATTAAGCTGTAGTGTCATTTCCTATGCTGCATGGACCTGCAACCTTGTGGCACTTGTGTCAGGTGGAATTTGAAATAGAGCATTATAGCAGTTACTCTCAATGGCTTCTTCTTGATCTACTGAATTGTACCTTAATTGTACATTTGAGTGTCCTGCACCAAATGGACTCAAATGTTCATTGCTTTGTCATCCAAAAGAATAAATGTAAATGTAAAATAACTGTTCATTGATTCATGTCAAAGCAGAAGTGGGGAGAAATGGAGCAAATATGATATAAAAAAGTTGTTTTTATACTGTCACTATATCCTGACAGTAGTGCATGAGACCGGTAATCTGAAAAAAATCATCTGCCTCTGTGTCCTCCGGTGTCCTCTGGTGCTCCAGCTGCCATCTATGAGAGCCGGCTGTCAATCACTCGCAAACTCCGATCAAACGGTGAAACTAGGCAGCACTGATCAAATATGAATCAATAGTCTGTTACTGTAATGTCTATTTCTCGCCTCACATGTTTTCAGAAACATCTTGTAGTGTACTGTTTAGCTGTAAAATGAGAAAGTTTGTGACCCCGCAGTCATGTTGAGATCAGTTGAGGGAATACCAAGCACCGCCCACCAGCCAGAGCACAGCCAATATGAACGCTCAATAAAAACGCTCTCTCTGTAATGACGTGTGATTGGCCAAAGTCTCCCGTCACAGGCTATAATTTTTAAAAGCCTGAAAACAGAGCCATGAGGAGGTGCAGAAGTCTAGTTATCTCTCAGATTACTTGAATTACAATATGCTGAAAGGTTATTATGGAATTTTTGCCCAATGATGCCAAAAATATACTGCCTACTGCCACTTTAAGTAATTAACCCCTTGGATTTCAACACTCACCTACATCTATGAGGGGTACAGTCGGGTGAAAACGAGTTTACTCGCGTCCTTTTGTGGGATTAATGAGGTCTGACTCCACCTCCTGGACTCGCCTGTGGAGTTTCAACAGCTACAACCTGAAACACGTAGAGGATGTGGGGTTAATTTAGTGAGAGAGGTTTGCAGTTATCTGTTCAACACTCCCGCCAATCATCATACAGTATCATTAGGAACTGTCAGTCAAAGTAACTCAAAGAAAATTTCCCATCCTCACATTCACTTCGCTTACATTTTGCATTAAAATGCCAACTTTTTGGTCATAGTTTTATTGCTTTATGCAGCAAAATGTTTGCGTGGTCACTCATGATGTCATGAAGATGCATCCAGTCCACAGTGCTAAAAGCATCTGTTTATAGTAGAGAAACATTGCTTTAGTTGTCATTATGGATTTTATTTCTAAACAATATTTGATTAATTCATGCTGATGTGCAAATTAGTGTGAAATTACATTATAGAAATACATGTTTGCGTGTATTAATAGCATTTAACACATTAACGACGTGGAGGTCTTAAATGCAAATGCACCATATGGCCTCAGCAACAAAACCACAGTCTGAGAGGAGAGGGGGGTGCGGAAGAAAGGCCCTGACCTTTGGCTGTCTACAAAGCATTCCCCAGACTGTGGACCCATTGAACAGAGGTTCTTCAGAGGGTTTTTTATAAAGAGCATCTCTAATGGGACCGCCATGCACAACTCACCGCAAATACTAATATCACCCAGGAAACTCATTCTCTGTGCGACTGCCAATGAGCCGTCATTGCTCTCCAACTAGACTACAGGATGAGTCTGCTGCATTCACGGCCTTGTTGTTTAGGTGCTTTGTTCATATGTAAAACATGTACTCTGTATTATCTCTCTTTTGTCACAAACACACACATGATACCCAAATGTCATGTGTCCATCACTGCAGTTTGTAAATCCAGTTGGTATTCTTGGCTTCACTCTGCTGAGGGTATCTGTCTCCAATTCAACATCTGTTTAACAGTCCTGTCAGCTGGAACAGTGGATAATCTCTAATTCCTTCAAATGTGGCACGAGTCGCGCATAATGCTGGCTCCGACTCGGGGAAAATAAGAAAATAAATGCACATCCAAGGAGCTCTGCCAAGATATAGATTAACTGCAACTGGCTCTTATTTATGCATTCGTTTGGGTACTATCTGAATTTTACAGTATCGCTGTGCCACCAGTAGTCCAAAATATAAACAGCAAAACTCATATTTAATTTAGTGGCTGAAATGTTATTTTTAGGTTAGACCACATGTAGTTTTTTTGAAGCCGCTAGGCTGTCAGTTACTTCAGATGTTGTCGAAATGGCTTTTAGAAACGCTCAACACATTTAGAAAGTCTTATCTGCCAACGGTGTTTGCTCAGCCTGTATACTCCATCTAACATCTTAGATTTAGTCGGTGATTTTATGATGCTTATCAGGTGTGACAGCTCTTTTTATGTCGTGAAGATCTTCATGCTTCATAATGTCGTAATCTACCGCAGACCAACAAAAAAAAAAAACGGATGAAAGAGAAAATATGTGTGAAAATAAGTGGGAACACAGAATGAATTGTCATCGTTGCCTCCCGTGAATGGCTCGATTAAGATCTAGCAACAGCGGCATTTCCGCACTTTCAGCCAGGACTTATGTTGTTATTCCTTCGCTCCACTGGGAAGGCAGAGGAGGGCTTGGTGTAAACACCTCGAGAGGGCTTTCGCTCTCTTTCAGTGCAGGTGAGAGGCGGGCGCGAGCTCCACAATGCACCTCTGCAGCTCGATCACCCCCCCCAACACACAGCAGCTATCTTTCCACTGGGTTCGGGGGGTCACTATTTTCCCACCGGGGGAAACTCTTTTTCAGCTCATATACGACGGATGCATTATGGCCTCTGAATGAGAATCGTAGCTTTCAATGTGCATTCCTCTGGGTTTCTGTTCTTACAGAGAGGGCCACTGAATAAGAAATCACGCTCTTTTTGGCTCACAGCCCCCCCTACCACCATCCCTCCTCCTAACTCCATCCACCCCTGACTCCCATCCCCCCACTGCCATTCTGTGAAGTTAGGAATCCATAGGAGGTTTATTTGAGATGCAAGCACAAGTGTGAGAACACTGGGCTTGGGGAAAAAAAATCCTTTTCCTTTGGCCTGAATGGGGGCATTTCAAAAAACCAGACGTTTTTTTTTCAGGAACTCCTTCAGGCTTCGTCCTCTGTCAGCTGAACAAAACACTGCAGCCATTCAGGAAAAAATAAAGCTTCATTACTGGCTAATTTGATTGAGTGTCATTGTGATAAAAGATTTGCCTCATTTAAAGTCCCCCCCCCCCTCCTTGTTGTTTCCGTTTTGTCTTATCGAGATAATAATTGTAACAAGCCTATCTAGTAAATACGTTAGTGGCCTGACAATGTTTGAGGGTTCGGATCAGATGCTTTAGCCACAGCTGAGGCTCTGCTTAGCTACTGGTGTTCAGAAATGAAAAGAAAAGTCAGTCACACAGTGATACCCAGCCGCTTCATTCAGCCCGGCTCCCATTTACACTTTCTGAAAACATCAAAGTCGGTCGCCGTCGGAGTCGAATCACAGAAAAAGGGACACAGTGGAGAAAAAAAAACTTAGAAGTCCCTTTAAACTCAACATCAAATTGGCTTTTCATGAGGACCAGTTCAGCTGTCACATACATGAATAATGCATTGCATTCAGGGGGTTACTGTGTTAATTTGTTACTCTAATTTTAAAAACATCATTTATTCCTGTGCTACGGAACATATTTTATCATATAAATCTCTTATGCATCCTTTCTGCATCTGATTTGCACACATTTTCATGAACAATTGACTAACTGTTTGCAGCCGTTGGAGTTCTCTTCCTTTAAAAAGCTGCACACAACCTCATAACAAAGAAAAGAAATATGTTTCTGCTGACACACAGATTGTATTTTCGGTGAGGCGTTAGCACTACAAAATGGATCAAAGGATGATATTTGCAGAGGCATCGCCTGTGCGGCATAATGAGGTGAATCCAATAACATTGATGTAGAAACCATCCATAATGTCGACTAATGCACAGATACAGACGACAGTAAGAGGCTGGCTTTGAATACAAACTCTATCTTGGCTCTGTTGTCGCCACATTCTTGTTTTGTTTTTTTCCCCTTCTGCTGCTTTTGCTCGATTTTGCTCTGCACCCAAATCTAATGACACCGTTCAATGATGGCTTATTTCAGTGAGCCTGTTGCATAATCACTTACATACTTTACACATTAATGTTGTTGAAAATGAGTAATGCAGCTATTTTTATTCTCTGCAAAATAAATCACTTCACAAACCTTTATTTTGCTGCCTGCCCAGACTTCTCTTGGTGAGATTATTTCAGTGATCTATACAATAAAAATGTGCTTGTGTTTACTTCCAAATGAACCTCTAGTGCCTGGATGAATTGGATCAATGTGTTCTAAGTGACGTTGTCTCATTGTGCTGAATATTACGACTTTCTGGGAACAAAAGTCCCCGGAGATGAAGTTGACACAAATCCAATTGTGCAGGGACGTTGCACATTTGTGTTTCATTCAGTCTGCTGTGGCTGGTTTGTGTCTGCGCGACTGGAGCTTCAACATGTTGGGAGTAATGTCATGTAAGCTCCAAAAGGAAAGCGTGTGAAAAGCTGTCGAAACATCCATCCAAAAATGATGCGCTTTTACGAGGGCTTCACTAATGATTATTTTCATCATCAATTAATCAGCTGATTAGTTAAAAATAGCAAAAGAAAATGCCCATTATAGTTACCCAGAGTCCAATGTGAAATGTTTAAATGTCTTGATATATCTGCTTTAGGGCTGCACAATTAATCAAAATTCTATAGAAATCGCAATATGGCCTAATTTGTTAAATTCACAATATTTGATAAAGGCGAAATGTGTTTCAAAATAACATTTTAAATTAAATATTGTCATCCTGCAGAGATTTCCTGGCCTGCACATCATATTCTACAGACTTAAGAAGTCATCTTTGTTTGGTATAAATCCCCGCAAAAATCACACCATAATCATTTTAACATGTTTTTCAATGAAAATGAGACTAATGATGTAAAAATTATATTTCCTCTAATATCCCAACTCATATCGCAAACGCAATATCAGTCAAAATAATAACAATTTGATTTTTTTAAAATTGTGCAGCCAAAAAATATAAACCTAAAGGTGCAGTATGTAGGATTTAGCGGCATCTAGCGGTGAGTTTGTAGATTGCAACCAACTGAAACTTCTCCCGTGCGCCAAGCATGTAGGAGAACTATGGTGGCTGACGCGAAAACATGAAATTGCGAAAATGCGAATGGCCTTATCTAGAGCCAGTGTTTGGTTTGTCCGTTCTAGGCTACTGTAGAAACATGGCGGCCAGCTCCGTGAAGAAGACCCGCTCCGTATGTAGATATAAACGACTCATTCAAAGCTAACGAAAACATAATGATTCTTATTTTCAGATGATTATACACTAAAGAAAACATACTTATTAATATTATATTCCACTTCTGCCAATACATCCCCCTAAATGTTACACACTGTTCCTTTAACTATCATATATGACATAGAAAAGCATCAAATCTGTACATTTGAGAAGCTGGAAAAGCCCCATATATATCTACATGCATCAGATAACATCACTTAATATTAGGTATCCTCACACTTAACATTTTTGCTGTAATAGGTTTGGTTGAAAACCACCAAGCTGTTGGAATAAACAGCTTTTTGGGAGGTCTATCACTTTAATTAACACTGAGGGTGAGCCTGACAGCTGTGATGGCAATGGGCGAGCCAATCACAGGTGCTGTGTGGGGCGCAGGGAGGAATGTGAGGGAGTGTTTGACAGAAGAGGCCATGTGCAGAAATAAGATGACAGGTGGTTGGCCTGATCCAACGCCAGGCTGCCAAAATGAGTTTGCCTTTGGGAGCTCCAGAGAAACATGACAGTGTTAATGAAAATGGCAGCTTCTAAATGTGTTACGCTCCACAACAGCACACCTCAAGGTTAGAAGAGTAAAAAATAAAAAGTCTGATATTACCTGAAATAGAAATCCATGAATGGCATGAATAGAAGGTTTCTTTTTTAGGACTGCATTGAACTTCAGTGGATATATTTTTAAAGCCTTTCATCACGCAATTTTTAAAAGTCTCCAACTCTCAACTTGGTCTCTTAAAGTCTGAATAAAGTTTGGTCTGTGATCTATTTATGAATATGATGTCAAACAATGTTAAATGTATATTGAAAGTGATTAGACTGAATCTTAGAGCAGAAGTTCTAGACGTTCATACTCGACTCACTTTGGTGTTTGTAGATGAACCAATTCTGATTTCCACCAGAAAGTTGTTAAAAATTAAATATTAAGAAGCAGCCTGTGAATCGGCAGCAGAGCGCTCAGATTTTTGCTACGTCTTTTTCCTATGCATGTTTTTGGGTCTCTGTGGGAGCTGCTCTGAATACCTCATAGCTTACAGAATAGTAAAAACAGACGCCCCCAGGTGCAGAACAAGATTGACACACATGCGAGCACAGAAACACGCAAAGAACATGTTTTGTTTTATTAAGGAAAGGCTTTTTTCGTATTGTACAATCGTTTGTCAACTCTTTCTCATTTACATAGAAGCATCAGCCAATAAAAAATGTATCCAACAAAACGCTCCCTGATCCTGAGTGGTGGAAGAAAGTACAGTATACTCAGATCCTTTACTTAAGTAAAAGTACCAGTACAACGATATAGAATAGTCTCACAAGTACATACATACAAACTAGGGCTGTCACAATATCAGATATCTATACATCTATTGAAACTGAGACTTTATTTATTGTGCGTTTTCTCTCTTTTTTGGCAAATGGAATATTTTGTGAGGGTCAGTGACCCTACATGTCAAACTATGACGCTCTACGTGGCCGTAGTTATGGCGGGAGTAAAGGAGGAAGTCAGGTTACGTAGTATATAGAGTGATAAAGTCTATGGATAGGACCAAAAACACAGGACTTTCACCCAGGAAACTGGTGTTCGTGTCTTGTGTGAAACCAAAGTGCATGCTGACTTGTTTTAAGTTACATAACTTTACTGTGTCGCGTACGTAACGTAACCTACTTAAATAGGACTGTCAAAGTTAACGCGATAATAACGTGTTAACGCAAATTCTTTTTAACGGCACGAATTTCTTTAACGCATTAACGCAATCAATCTTCCCGGAAGGTGTACCGGGCTCAGTTTTAAAGCTAGAGTGAAGATATTGGTGTTATATGAAACTAGAAAAACCTAAGGAATGGTGCCAAACATGTCATACTAGCTTGTCACGAAGGAGGTTAAATAATGCTCCAGACTTGAGCTAAATTTTGGGACGGAAAAACTGCTATGGCCATTTTCAAAGGGGCCTTTGACTTCTGACATCAAGATATGTGAATGAAAATGGGTTCTCTGGGTACCCACGAGTCTCCCCTTTACAGACATGCCCACTTTATGATAATCACATGCAGTTTGGGGCAAGTCATAGTCAAGTCACTGACACACTGACAGCTGTTGTTGCCTGTTGGGCTTCAGTTTGCCATGTTATGATTTGAGCATATTTGTTATGCTAAATGCAGTACTTGTGAGGGTTTCTGGACAATATTGCCATGTTGATAAGAATATTAAATACTTGAAAAATCTCCCTTTAAGGTACATTTTGAGCAGATAAAAAAACGTGTGATTAATCGCGATTAAATATTTGCATCGTTTGACAGCCCTTATTATTATATTAATCAATGTAGTCTGAAGAATTAATGCGTTTCACGCATTTTACAAATTTAATTTTAGTTTACTTAGAGTCAAAATTGGAATACCTAATTCCAATGTCGGTTTAAAAAAACATGAAATGTTGACATATTTCCTTTTAAGGTACATTTTGAACTGATAAAATCATGCGATTAATCACGATAAAATATTTTCATCGATTGACAGCCCTATTAAATACGTAACAAACGTACTTATTTTAACCCAAACCACAATGTTTTCCTAAACCTAACTAAGTAGTGGTATCGTAAATACCAGTATGCATGACATGTAGTGGTGTAAAAAGTATAATGTTTCTCTATCAAATGCAGATGTAGAAAGTAGTAGAAAATGGAGATACACAAATAATAAACAAATACATCAAAATTGTACTTGTACAGTTGAATAAATGTACTATCCACCACCGCTGCCCCTCAGAACATCTCTCTTTCTATAACTTGCCAGTAAGATCAATCCAAATTCAAATTTTTTTTTCTCAAACTTGATACAATTTTTACCCTCAAGCCATTCATTCATACAGAATAAACACACATACAGCCTGTAACAACTTATTATGGATCCCTCTTTTTCTGTCGATATCTGCAAGACACTGCAGGAGAAAACTGCTCAGTATACGTACACAAAAACATTCACAGACGGCGGTAAACAGACGGTATGTATTAGTCGCGTGGGCGTATATCTTTGTGTATGTTCTCAACCCTGCCAGCATTATTTCACCATGTTAGATGTTCTCAGTGTCAGCGAAGTTTCCACCGTGTTGCTGCTGCGCGAGGAGCCGTGCATGCCGAGGCCTGTTTCTTAAGCCTGCCATTCTGACACACACAAAGGTGCTGCTCATCCAGGCTTTGTGTCGAGGATTAGGAGAGCAGATACGCTGTAGCCACAGAGAGACACATTCAATAGTTGCTGCTTCCGTTTTCTCACATAACCCCTCGCATTTGAAACTGGCTGGCAAATTCCTGAGTATACGACACGGAATCGTCCCACGTGGAGGAGCAGCTAAAGTATCAGTGGCAGGCGATGATGTCAGGGTTTAAAAAGTGAAATCTAATTACAGTGCATGGAAGTCGCCACGAGGGAAAATGGTTAAACCGATAATCCTTAGTGTTATTAGCAAACAAAGTAGCCTGTCGGAATATAATTTAACTAGCCTGACAAGTTAAGGGTTTTATCAGTGAGCTCTCAGCGCAGCACAAAGGACGTCCAGTTGTTTCTAACAGGTTTTCCAACTAAAGAACAGCACGAGCCATCAAGTTCAATCAGCGCTGCGCTCTTATGTCACAACCCAGAGGTTCAGAGCGCCGGACTGAGAGCAGCAGGAAAGGATTAATGGCCTCTGAAGCATGTTGAGGTAGTTAGAAATAGAAAAGGGGTTAAATTGTTAGACTAAACTTTCTTTATTCAGGATCCATCATCTTTTGGAACTGAAGGGTCTCAAAGCTTTTATTTGTTCACTAAATAAACAATTAGTTTTATGGAAGATGCATTATTCTCTGCTTGATCATATATCAACCTCTGATGTGTGTTTGCAAGAGAAGCTTGAGAGTTAAAACATGGCATGAAAGCACTGATTAAGCAAGAATAAAGCCTGATGTTGCCGCTGCTTGCATGGCTGTCAATGTAATGGATGATTTTTAATGTCCACGCCAAATAAACCTTTCTCTGCGACGTATTTGCTTTGCTTTCAGTTGTGTTGATAAAAGCAAGAATCCAGCTGCATGGATGTCAGCACCGCTGTAGATCGCTGTGAGGCCTGTCTATGCTCATCTCTGGATCCTCCTGCTCTCTTTTCATGCACCCTTCATGCTTTCTGTATCTGTCTAAGTCTTCCCTGCCTGGTTTTATTTGAGCCATCTGCCTGTGTGGTTCCAATTGGATGCTTTTGAAGAGGTTTTTTTTTTTTCTATACCCTCTATTGTGTTACAGTAAAACTATACTGGCTGACAGTTGCCTCTGTGAAAAAAAAAAGGGATTCGGGTCTTTGTCAGCCTGCTGCATTGTGACAGAAGATTCACATGCAGGTGCAAAAAGAAGCACTTGGTATAAATGAATAGAAAAATATGGTGGGAAAAAATATCTGAGTGCAAATGCAAAAGACAGAATCTGAGAGAGGAAAAAGTAGGAGGAACTAAAATGCCAAACAACTCAGGATTTTTAGAATAATTTAAGTGATTGGATGTTTGTTGGTCATATAGGTGAAGATTTTGAGTGTATTTTATACAGAAAAGACACAGACAAAAGACTGTAATCTCCATTCTGCTTTGAATCTACTCGGAAAAGCAGTCGATGCCGTCAATCAATACTGTTAAAATGCATCGGGACAAGTGCGGACAGGTTCTCTGGGTTTTTTGGGCGGCAGAATTCATTCTTGGCTCTGGGATCTGACAGACATTGAGTGTCTTATCTAAAATGGCAGAGCGATCTAAGATTTCCTGTGCGTAGGGTGCACTGACTGACTGAGAGCTCTTTCCAGTTCTCCACGTACTGATGGCAGCGCCAATGTGTAATAAACGCACTCTAAAGAAGGCTATATTTAAAGATCGGCTATTGGTGAAGTGAAATCCGTCTCATCTTTGTGTATATTTTCACACTCACATCTGTCTCTGCCCAACACTCCGCTTTATTCTCTTGTGTGTGGGGTGTGGTATATAGTGCTTTCCAAATGGGGTAAAGTTAGGTCTTAGATGAGACGCTGAGTGTTTGACTGCTGATACCCTGGAATTCGCTGCAAAGATACAGCTGGGATCACGAGTGTGGATCACCTTACTGTGAAAAAGAGACTGATAGCAGCTGGAAAGCAAATGAGCATGTGTCAGCCATCTGGAAAAGTCAGCCAAAACACTATGCATCCTCTGTGCTGAGACAAAGGAGTCATTTTACTTTATGAAAAGACTTGTTCCCCCTTTTTCCACTGCAGATGTAGCAGACAACTGGAGTTCCTTTTTAGTCTGTTACAACACAATCAATGCAACAAATTTGAGCTTTAACGCGCCCTCAAGTCTCTCACACATCACCTCTCACATTCAACAAGCTTACAACACATGTACATTCCTACATCGGTGCTTAAGCTAAAATGTTTTTGGCCCGTGTGCCTTCACCTCTCCTACAGACTCTATAGAAGTGAGCTGCACCTGCTGTGATTGAGGTCAAAAGCTGTTTGGCAGGTTATAAGAACTAGCTAGTAAAGTTAGTGTGTGTTTGTCAGGCCACGCTTGTAACAGCCTTAAACTCTTCTATATGCACCGATTGCTCAGCCCTGAGCACAACCAAGAACAGCAAATCTTAAAATGAGGTGAGGTGGGCTGCTGACATGGTGGGGTTAAGAGGTCGTACACTTTCGGACAGTCTCTCATCAAAGGCATTGATTGAGTTGCACTTGTTGTGTGGAGAAAAAAAGAAGAAGTTTGAAATAGAAGTGCTTACTTTCTTACTCCCACACACCTGGCCAATCACTGCGAGAACTGGGCATTGCTTGACAGATTAACACTTTCAGAAAGTTACAGAAATTGTCGAATGCAGCCCTCCCTTAATTCCAACGTGGGAAAGATGTGCATGGAGGGGATTTCAGACACTGTTTGACCATCCATGAAGCGCTTGAGTCGAAGCATGTTGACAACATTACAGTGAACAGCTGCTAGCTAGAAACATGCAACACAACAGCAACACTTGCTAAGGTTATAAAAGCTATCTAGACAGCTTCAAAATCTCCCCCTGACCACAACCACAGAGACTTCAACAGCATATTTTCAGGGCTTCTGCTGCATTCAGGTTATATTATTCAGACTTGTAATTACAAGAATGCAAGTGGGAAAATTTAAGCCTCCAAGTTGTAATTCTGACAACTACAATATCTCCCACTTCTGCAGAACAGAAGTACCAACAAACCCTGCCAACGAGGTAGTAAAGTCTCCTTCCAACCTGGTATCACGCCAAAGCGTGTAATAGACCCGCAAGTCACATCATGTTTTGCCTCGCCGTGGCGTGAATATTACACGTGTGTATGAAGGTGCTGTACCAACAGGGGGCAACAAAACCATTCACTTAGGTTTACGCAAAAAAAAACTTTGTTAGGTTTAGGAAAAACGTCATGGTTGGCCTTAAAATAAGTACGTAAACTACATATGGAAACAACATAACATAAGTATAGAAAAGACGTCACAAATGTAACAAAACACCGGTCTGCTGGTTGAAAGTCCTGTGTTTGTTGGACCCATTCCCTCCCGCCTGCCATAAGCACTTTTTATTCTACGTCACTAGCTCTGAGCGTAGCATATTTACGCGGATGCATTTACAATGCAGTCAGTACAGACTACATGGCGTACAAATGACACGCCAAAAGCAAGAACGGCGTTCATATTGCACACTTTTGCCTTGTGCATTATCGTACCGTTCACATGCCTTTTTGTGCAACCAGGCTGCTCCATCACTTCAAACTAACAAAATCGATTGAGCTCATTTGAAAGGAGCAAAACACTATTTATTCATATCTGTTTACACTTGTTAACGAACTGCTGCAATTATGTAACACAACAAAATAAGCTATTGCTGCGAGGCTAGTAGAGGGGTGATCATTTTGGAATAATGCGTGAACGATCCCAAGTCAGGGTTAGGGTTTTATTATCCTGGTCTTCCCGTTCTGCCGATATCGTGTGAATGCAGCATTAGAAGTCACTCCTCAGATGAAGTCTGTGGGCCGCTGACAGACATTTGTGACGATTGAGGTTGAACACTCACTTCAATGCTCACCTCTATAATCAGACTTTCACCACGGCAAAACAACCTGCAGGGTGCTGCATCGGTGTCAGCGTGTTGCTGCAGGGTGCAAGTAGAAGCTGAAATCTGAACCCACAAGTCAAGATTAAAGGTTTATGAAAAGCTAAGACACTGCAGAGTGGTTTATACTCTTTAGAGGGGAAGCTAATCACAGCAGCAATAATACGCCCCTCATTCTAAATGCTACAAGTAACGCACCATGAGGTCTTACCTGCTATTCAGTACAGTGTTGCACTGCTTTTTAATTTTTTAGCCGTGGTACCCTGTGTCTTTTTTTTGCCCACGGCTTTTTCCACATGAACCCCTGCTGTGCCAACGCAGTGGTCTCATTAAAACGAACGAGAAAGCCAGCGTTTTGCATCGCAGTGTTATTATTGTCAGAGTGAAAAGGGCCCTGGGGCTGTGGAAACCAGTTATACTTGGACGGGCCCTTGAGCTCATCCAGGTGTGGTTTGATATTTAGAGGAAACAGGAAGGCCACGTATTTTGCTCCGTCGCAGGAATGTAGTCTAATCTGTCACCTCTCTGCTGCTTGTTTGTTCAGTTTGTGGCAACTGGGAAACCCTCGCTACACCCTCGAAAGCACAAACACGTTATCTTCTGCTCATCATTAAAGCAATATCTCCCCAGTCTAACTCACAGGGCGAAGATATTCAATCAGAGATTAAAAGGAATCTTGTTTTCATGTTCTTGTTCAGCTAGTGCACAGAAAGCAACTCGCCTTGCCTTCGAATGTGCAGCTCAGGAGTACAAAGAGCTCATTTTGAGACTCTTCCCTGTTTCCTTACGCCTGCAGTGAAGTTGAAGTGGCAGCCACAGCTCCTATCAGGGTGCTGGACATAATAGCCATGTGCTAAGTGGATGGCTGGGCGCTTCCAACCGACTAACAAGAGGCAGCTGCACAGCTTTGGGCTCTGCCACTGGCAAAGACCTGTCGACTGAGGCTTCAGGGGGAATTGTATTTCCTTGATCAGGATTTTGGAATCTGTGTACTTGATATTTAAAACCAAAAACATTCAATTTGATTTGTTTAACGTGGTGTGTGCTGCTTTACTCAAGTAATGCACCTTTAACCAATGGTGCGAGGCCTGTGATATCACAGTTTCCTGTCATGGATATTCTCCGTTACTGTGCCTACATGCCTTTTTGGACGCTCTTTCCCACCCACCCAGCTGATTTGGCAGCTCAGTGTCTCAGTGGTTGCACAGGTCAAGAACAGTGCATATTGTTTAAGAGCAGCACAGGATGTGTTTTTGTTTGATGATTCATATCTATAAAGTATATCACACCCTTCTGAACAGCTGATTTAAAATTGGTCTTCCTGTAAACTGCATTCAGTTGAGATTCTTCTGCTTTCTTCTTTCATTTTGCTGCCAAAGGTTGAGGTGATTTACGTGTCAAGACAGTTACAGTAAGTGTCTGTCGGGACACGTGATAGCGCTTCATAGGAGGCAACCTATTTTACCTAATATGTCATTTGTCATATTGAGTTTTAATCAACCAAAGGTATGTTTCTTCCTTTGGTTTGCTTTTATTGGCGCAAAAGAGAGGAAATGTAGACAATACGTGGGCAAGTAGAGACATACAGACTGATCAGACTTTTCCGATACTAGTCGTGAAAACCACCGTTTACTTTCACTCTTATCCCTACAAAGTGTAACTTAACTGCCACATGACAAGGGGAGGTTGTAAAACATTTGCTCATATAATTTCTATTAATGATGGCACCTTATCTGAATATAGGTTTTAACCATGACATAAATCTAAATCTTGATTTATAACTCTCTACTCAATTTGGGCAAACTGGCCCGTGGATCGCAAATCGTAGAGTTGTACAGACGTATTACGCTGAGGTTAAATATGTGGCGACTCCTACTCTTGCTTTAATTAAAGTTACTGGTGAGAGGACCAGCCTGCGTGTTGAGACAGAGGAGATAAAGTCAACGTGGCCTGGAGGCAACTATGACTCACTGATGTTATTTTGGCTCTGGCATTGGGATTTTCTTTTCTGAGGTGGTGGTGGTGGGTGGCGGGGGGGGTTCTCGAGTCTCCTCCTGTTTCACAACTTTTCAGGCGATCCGCGCTGTGTGAGGCGCTAAAAACGTCAGTAAAACATCAACAGCCTCCATCGCCATTCCGCTGTTGGACAAACACCTGACCAAACACCAGATGTCGTCACCTCCACCACCACAACCACCTCCACCTCCACCACCACAAGGGCAGGGCCAGAAAGTGGAGCTCCGCAACCATTCCACTCACTGTTCATTAACCTCATTGCATATTAAGCACAATCCTCGAGCTAAGGCATAACAAATCAAACCTTTATAGCTTGTTCAGCACCAATGTTTTTCTTTTTTTCCCCCTGATCCAATTAACCTGCTTCTATTGCAACAGCCAAGACAGAGAAATTACAGTATCATTTTACATATGACGATCAATAACAGCATCATTTAGCCCTGGGGGGAAAGGGCCACGGTCTCTGAGGGCTGGGGATATCTGGAAGTCTTTTCTCCTGTAATTAGACGTCCGTGGGCTCTTCAATTAATCTGAACCCAAAGCACTGACATTTCCACAGCTCATTAATGAACAACCGCACGCTTTACAAAGATGGAGTGGACTACAAGGCTGCACGGGGATATGAACACGGATGACATTTAGTAACACAAGAGGCATTTCCAAATGTTTGGGAGCATCTGAGGGGAGATAGCTCCTCTTTGGCCGGCTGAGGAGATAGCATACATCTTAATGAGTTTCAGATTCATCTGTTCTTTCAGCCACCACTGAATTCCACTCTCCAACAGTTTTAAGGGGACTATAAATATTTCAGGATGGAAATGATCTTTTTTTCTAGGGCCCTGGAATTGCAAATTCATTTCCCTCCACCCGCTGAGGATACAATTACGCAGTTGGGCAGCTTGTTCTAAAATTTTATCGAGCGACTGACCCGTGATAATCGTTTAAAAACTAAAATAGGACTGCCAATTTATATTGTAAATTAACTACTTTGCAGTCTGCACCGATATTGGAAGGAATGAGAAACTTTGACATACATTAATGGTCATATTTGCTTGAAATAATGAAAGGAATTAGTGAATATGAGATGGAGCGAGTTGTGGGATAGGAGCTGCTTTCCTGGCTGCGGTAGGCTATTTTAAAGTCAATGTTTGTGGTCAAAGTAATAAAGAAACAGAGATACAAGCAGTCGGGGCTAGAGGTGAACAATGAAAAACTTGCGAGCCAACAGTGCTATAATGCTGAAGATTTACTGGCTAGACTGGATAGGAGCCAATTTCAGATTGTGTCTCATTAAATTTCAGCATTGTGATTTTTTTCTACGAGTAAAATGCGGGTTTATTCATACGATAAACGTTAAGGCAACAGCAAATACTACATGCATCAGATTCCCCCATGCAGCTTAAAGAATCATACTGATTCCTGTTTCTCGCTATCGGCAGAGCGTGAAATATGCTAAGCGATTTTGGGGGCTGCCAATAATTTGCTGGCACCTGCAAAAACTTGAGCTTTTCCTCTGCAGCTATTGTGACAAGATGGGACAAAAGGAAGGGCAGGACGCAGCCCCTGCAGCTGTGCATACAGGACAACACTGCACAACTCTAGTTAAAGTTCAACAACCAAGCAGAAGAACCCAAGAGGACATAAAAGCGCCGTGAAGAATTCAGGCTGGCTGACATTGGCAGCTTTCACCTTCAAATGCACATAATACAAAAAGCAGCTTGTTGTGATAAAGTCTACACTTTGTCTGTGCTCGTATTTCTGCCAGTGACGCAGTTCAAGGTTGGATAACCCGAGGGGAAATATTGGTTCTGATAGGAAGCTACAGAGAATTGCCTTGTGTTGTATCTCTACAACAATATTTAGAAGCTTACTAAACTGAGCTCTGCTAATACAGCTGTGGCCATGAAAAATACAATAGGTTTCCTAACATAGAAGTGTTTGATTAAACATTATTATTAGGGCTGTCAACATTAACGCGATAATAACGTAAATTCGTTTTAACGCCACTAATTTCTTTAAGGCATTAACACAACTTGCCGTTTTAAGGTTGAGGAAGGCTCAGTTTTAAAGCTAAAGTAAAGATACTGGCATCAGATGAAACTAAAAATCCACTGGTACCAACCGTGTCATACTGGCTTGTCAGGAAGGAGGTTAACTAACGCTAAATTTGGGCGAGGAAAAACTGGCATGGCCATATTCAAAAGGGTCCCTTCACCTCTGACCTCAAGATATGTGAATGAAAATGGGTTCTCTGGGTACCCACGAGTCTCCCCTTTACAGACATGCCCACTTTATGATAATCACATGCAGTTTTGAGGCAAGTCATAGTCAAGTCAGCACACTGACACACTGTCAGCTGTTGTTTCCTGTTGGGCTTCAGTTTGCCATCTTATGATTTGAGCATATTTGTTATGCTAAATGTAGTACCTGCAGGGTTTCTGGACAATATTTGTCATTGTTTTGTGTTGTTAATTGATTTCCAGTAATAAATATATACATACATTTGCATAAAGCAAGCATATTTGTCCTCTACCATATTGATAAGAGTATTAAATACTTGAAAAATCTCCCTTTAAGGTACATTTTGAACAGATAAAAAAATGTGTGATTCATTTGCATTTAATCACGATTAAATATTTGGATCGATTGACAGCCTTAATTATTATATTAAATCCATGTAGTCTGAAGAATAAATGTGTTTCACGCAATTTACAAATTTAATTTGACTTTACTTAGAGTCAAAATTGGACCTATTTCCACTAAAAAAAAAACATGCAATGATCGTTTTTATGACAGTAAAGGCAAATAAAGGCATAACGCCAAAATTGCTTATTATTTCTGAGACTGATTAGTTGTGAATTACTATAAATTAAATTGCATTTCACACTGTGTGGAGAAAAACGTTATCTAATTTTGTATTCATAAACTGAATATTTAGATAGTCCTTCACTTTTTGCACAGAATTCCAGAAGCAGGAAATTAAAAAGGCAGCTGTTTTATTGAGATAAGCCTCTGTTTTCTTGCATGCATTTATGGCATCTCGCATGCTAATGGAATCGTGGCTGCTCACCAACATCATGTGTGTGTGTGTGTGTGTGTTTTTTTAAACCTTGTCAGGTGCAAAATTGTGATGATCATTCATGGTCTAAAACAGTTATTCATTCACTAATGGTGCTCCCTAAAATGTGTCTTGATGTGCTGTGTCTTTCCCTGAGATCAGTTCTGTTTAGCAGCGGAGCTAATTATTTGTCTTGCCGTCTGTACACACTCTGTCTAGTTCTGTCCATGTCTGGAATTAAACAGTGTGCATAATTCTCGCTGGATTGCAGTCTGGCTTTAGAAAGAAGAAACTCTTCCCTGGTTAAAATGAGAAAGGAGATTCTGTAATGAGGGTTTGCACATTCAAGCCCATTCCTCTGTGTGCACGAACAGGCCAATTTGCAAGCATTCATATTGTTACTGACTGTGGCAGTAATTCCACATAGCGTCGGAGCCCCACATATCACCTCTTAATAGAATTTTTTGAATTCATGCTCACACCTTATTGCCAGAGACGGTGCCGCTGGATGCACTACCCCCTCCTTTTAAATGTCAATCATGAAGCATACGTCTTAGTCTATTTGTATTTTCACTGAATACCAAGGGGCTCTCACTGGTTAACTGGGTTCTTTCATTTAACAGCCTTTAGAAGCAGAGAAACCTTTGGCAGTAACAGGTCAATTTTAACACTGAAAACTACCCTTCAGTCATACTTGATACACTCAGATAGGTTTCAGTTCATTATACCATGCAAGCAAGTGCACACTGAGGGGATATGCATATATATAGTTTATGTGTGACTTATACATAAATGGATATTATTTCACACGGAGGTCAAGGCTCACGATGCGTGAAGAATGCAATGAAAGGAGCAGATATACATTAGCATTTGCTGCAGTTGTTAGCAATCCCGTTTTAAGTCAACATGGCAGAACCTTTCGTCTGATAAATCACACTCAAAGCAGTACATAAGCTACAATAGCACAGTTAAGCATGAATGCTGAGGATGTATCATATACTGCCATATAATGTATGTATTGTTTTATTTATTTGAAATTGTTTGACTTCATTACTTTGGAAATATTGCAAAGAAAAGTGATCAATGTCTAAAATAAAAAAAAATAATACTGCTTTTTTTTTGCAACACAACAGTTTTCTTAAAAATCTGAAATATCCCTTTAAAGCTTAATAACTTATTTTGTTCTTTTAGGTTGTAATTTTGAATAAAACTATTCATTATTTTTATTTCAAATGTAATCAGCTGTTATTAATGCAGATTGGGGATTCAGCTAACAGTTATTTTCTTGATTAATGAATTCACTGTTTGGTCTATAAATGTCAGAAAATAGTAAAAAAAAAAAAAAAAAAGGCAATTTCTTAAAGCCAAATGTGATGTTATCAAATGTCTTGTCCGACCAAAAGTCCAAAACCTAAAGATACACAGGTTATTACCAGATAAGGCACAGAAAAGCAGCAAATCCTCACAACTGAGAAGATGCAAATGACTTAACTGATTACCAAAATAATTGCTGTAATCAATTAAAGGACTAATCTTTCCAGCTCTATTACAGGTTACATGTATGAAATTTTAATCAACAACTCCATATGACAAGGGATAATGTCTTTTAAACGGTGTACAATTAAGAAAAAATAACATTATTTTTTTTTCAGGTGACACAATAATCAGGAGAATCTCAAACGGCCGCTGTCAAATCATTCGGGGGCGTCCGAAACACAATGCAGCGTGACACCTTGGAAAAAAGAGGCACAATGCACTGTGACGAGCCAATTGTTATGCTGCCGTAGCTCAAAAGGCAACTGGAAGGTCAATAACTGCACACAATGATTACTGACTCAGAAATACTGCAATTGCTGACTAGTTTCCCGCATATCTTTTAGAGATGCGTTCAATGACTGTACTAAACCGAACTGTGGGCTTGTTGAACCGTTTCACCACTAATAAATACAGGCCTGCTAATTATTTAATGAGGTGCCGGAGACATAGAAGAGGCAATTATCTGAACACAGGCCTATTTGATCATTAAGTAGCCTGTCTTATTTCATGTACAAAATCAGTGTTATGGCTTCATATAATATAAAAATATCATTCATTACTATCAATTAATCAATGAGTCTATCTATTTATCTATTTTGGAGTTCAAACACATAAATGGTTATGTTTTTCTTCTCCCTAACGTGCAGAATACACCGAACCAAAACCAAAAACCGTGACCCAAAAACCGCAATACATATGGAACCGTGGGCTTGTTGAAGCGTTGCATGGGACATTTCTCATATACATAATCATTATTGTCTTTGCACAGTGACCTGAAATGATCTGGAGAACAAAAACAAACAGGAACTGAGTCTGTCACCAGTAAAATGGATTTATGATGATCAGCATCTGGCATCCTGATTGTCCTTTAACAAGAAGACAATAATGAACTTTTGATCCTACAGGGGGGGAAATACAGCATGTGAGGATCTGAAATTTGTTGGACGTACAGTTTGCGGTGTACGATTTATCGTGTTGCAGAAATCTTGCAACAACTTCCTGTGTGATTCTGTGTGTCAGGTACAGTCTTTTCTAGATATATATATTCTTTCTATATCGCAAGGTTTGAACAATAAAAGTCAGGATCAAAGAGCTTGTAATCTTTTTTACATTGGTCTCTGAGGAATTTTCTGCTCTCTGGCAGATATTTCTTCTCTTTCTACCTCTATATAGTTTCTGTTTTATTTGCTGAGGCAGTCTGAGCTTAACAGATTTTTATAATGGACTAAATCACAGGCTAGTAAAGGAAATCATAGAGAGCCCCCAAGGGTAGGCATAACTGAATGCTTCTTTCATTTGAGCCTGTAATAGTTACATGGCTGACTGTCACTGATTTGTTCTGTAAAACGAAACAGACAGTGAACTGCAAACACACAAAAAAAATCAAAGTGTTTTATTAATCCGGTGATATGTAAAGCAGATCTGTTGTGTTAACTCGCCATAATACCTCAGCAAGGCAGCGAGTCCACCAGCTGTGTTTGAGATGGGGCCGGCATCCGGCACCTCTAAGACCACTCTTTTCACACTGGGGTGTCACTCTTTCATGTTCTTATGTTACATCAATGTAAAATATGCTGCCTCTCAGTGGCCATCTGGAGAGGCCAGGTCCGGGCTGTGATAGTAAACGAGTGGATTACAGGGGTCAGTTTCTAGCTGGGTGCACAAAGGGATGATGTAATGTGACAGCTCTGTCCGGTAGCTGCATGCTAATAACATCTACACGGCATCAGCGTTAACAGGAGGTGAAATCACAGGGGTTTTTAACTATCAGCATTGCATTTCTGCTCAATTGTGCACGTCAATTGTCAGCCTGGCAGGCAGTAAGAAACACTGAACTGGTCGTTCTGCTGTTTCAGTCAGATACTGTAAGTCTCTGCTCTCCCTGGTGTGATGGATTTTCCTGATCTGACGGAAACTGGAGCAGAGAGAACCAGTTATACAGAGTGGAGGCTCGAAAAGCTGGAGAGGAAAGGGGAGAGGGGGGTTGTGGTGGTATTTTCCTGCATGCAGTCTGATCCTAAAACACAGGTGCAGCCTCCATGCAGCTTTTTGAGTATACCCCCCCTCCTCTTCCTCCTCCTCCTCCTCCTCCTGCCTGCTGCAAAGTGTTTGTCCATCTGATCCTCCATTAAATCCTGATTACTATGGATTTGTCTTTTTCCCAACCTGTGATTTGCAGACATGAGGGTCTGCTAAAGGTGAATCAGGTGAAGGTGTAGATCTGACAATTGGGAGCTATTTGTTGGAAATCAACATCACATGAAAAATAATGTGTACATTTTTTAATTCAACTCTTACTTGTGTTGCCAAAAAGGTGCAGAAACTTCCAAATCCTGCAGAAAGAGATGATCCATAATCTGAAAAATAGGGCACATATTCAATATCACATGAAAAATAATGTATACATGTTTAATTCAGTTTTAAACTCTTACTTGTGTTGCCAGAAGGTGCAGAAACTTCCAAAATCCTGCAGAAAAGGGATGGTCCATAATCTGAAAAATAGGGCACATATGACTATCAAAAAAAAAAATGACATGTGACACAAGTGGAAGCTGACAATACATGGATTTAATTTCAGAATATAACACTGTACAACTCGCTATTTGCAACCCTAATCTGAGGATTCCTGTCTCCCCAAAGAGAGAACAACTATAGTTGGAAAACAGGGGGGGTGTACACAGCTGAGATTTGGGGCTCCCATCGGCGTCATGCAGGATTTATCTTTTTCCAACCTGTGATTTGCAGACATGAGGGTCTGCTAAAGGTGAATCAGGTGAGGGGTGTAGATCTGACAATTGGGAGCTATTTGTTGGAAATCAACATCACATGAAAAATAATGTGTAAATGTTTAATTCAGTTTTAAACTCTTACTTGTGTTGCCAGAAGGTGCAGCAACTTCCAAATCCTGCAGAAAGGGATGGTCCATATTCTGAAAAATATAGGGCACATATGACTATCAAAAAAAAAAAATGACATGTGACACAAGTGGAAGCTGACAATGCATGGATTTCATTTCACTTGCTTCAACAGAATATAACACCCTAATCTGAGGATTCCTGTCTCCCCAAAGAGAGAACAACTATAGTTGGAAAAGGGGGGGTGTTCACAGCTGAGATTTGGGGCTCCCAGCGGCGTCATGCAGAGCCGATCATTGTCTGTCTCACACTTTCTAACTAGCCATTTCACAACATCCAGACAGCGGATCGCAGCAGCAGCAGCAGCAGCTTTTCACCCTCAGGGCTCTTTTCTCCCCGACGTCGAGCATAACTAACAATTTGGATTCAAAGCGCTGGATGAGGGCAATTACTGGACTTAATGTCTCCTTTTTCCGATCGACCAGATAGTCAAATGAGTTAAGCAATGGCTGCAGAGATCTGAGTCTGGAGGCAGAGAAGTGGCTGTTTAAATGAATCCCAACTAAAAAAAAAAAAAAGAAAAAGAAGCACTTTCATTTCACCGAGAAGACGAAGCGGTGGACACCATGCACAGCTCGGCGGATTTAACACTCAGAAAGCCACTGAGTGCGTTTGATTTGGGATTACAGTGACACACAGGAGGAGTTTTTTCTTTTTTAAAAAGAGGGAGATTTTTGTAGGAAGTCTTGCTTCTTCCTCTCGCTCCTGTTCGCTGTCCTCCTGGTTCCTGCAGGACTCCCAGAGTCACTGAGAGCCACATGCAGTCGCCAAGGTTGGTTTTGGAGACTTATTTTGGATTTCTAACCAACATTGTATAGAGTTTATTTTACGCACGGCTCTTGTCAGCTTGTGCTTTGCTTGTTTGGGTTTTAAACAGCACCTCTATGACCAAAAATATGTCTATTTGTCAGATGTGCAGTCAGAAAGGAGAGCTGTATTTCTGCAATATTAATAATTGATCCATTTGTTGGTGCCACTCAAGAAATTACGCATTTTACGCATCACTTGACTAAATATTGAAGGATGCTGCACTATTTTATGCATCATATTGTCAGCATATATAGCTTCTATCTATCTGAAATGGAATATGCTAAAAAAAAAAAAAAGGATGATTTCCTTCAGAGCATGCAGTGCAACAGGACATAATGCGCCTGCTGGCTGCAGATTTACACCTTTTTAAAATCCCCAATTGCATGACAGGCATGTAATTATAGACCAATAACCGATCTGTCCATAAAGCTCACATTTAATGACAGGTTTGGTTGTCCTCATAATGCCATGTGCGTTTGTGTCATGATTTGAGGTTTTCATGTCAGAGCTCATAACAAGCGCCATCTGTTGGAAAAGAGGATCAGTCCTGCTGAGATGGATTGCATATAAAAATGTAGGATATAGTGCACACGATTTAACACTGAAGAAGAGGAGTAGCAGTTCACAGTATTACTTACATTACACTATATCAGTATGACTTACATTACACTATATTTAGTTTATGGAAATGTCAAAACTGTGTCAGGTTTGACAGGTGATACCAGAGATTTTAAAGCAGCACACCATAAAATGTGACTGAGTAGGCTACCTACTGGATTTATGGAGATGTTACATCGTTAAATGATGTCACCTTTACCTGTCACAGCATGTGGAGCATGTGATCTGCCTGCACAGTGCTTCTATAGAAATCTCCCTGTGGAGCTATTTCCCTAATTTATACATGGTTTGCCATTTCCCTATGGAGATGTTACAGCCCAGAGGTAAAACTCATTCGATTGAAAAAACGGTCAAACAATCGATTGATCGGTCACTAAAACTGTCATCCAAAGGTCAAAATATAGCCGAGAGCAAACGCTTGACGAGAAAAGGCTGTTGGAGAGAAGAGGTCCTAACCTAATTTTGACTTGTGGTGTAGACGAACTGACAAAATGATCCTTTGTGATGAGAATTAGGGCTGCAGCTAATCATTATTTTCAATATTGATTCATCGTTAAATCTATGAAATGTCAGAAAATAGTCAAAAATCAATTTGTCAGAGCTCAAGATGTCTTCAAATTGTTTCTTTTGTCCAACAAACAACACAAAGACATTCATTATTCACAGTGATATGAGACAGAGACAAATAGTGATTTTATGCATTTGAGAGGCTGAAACCAGAGAATATTTGTGCTTAATATATGACTTAACCGATTGTATTGATTATCCAAATAGCAGTCGAATAATTTTCTGTCAATCGACTAATCATTTACACGCTAATTAGAATAATCTGATATTTCTTATCCAGAATAAGGAATAAATAGGACTGTCCTACCTGAAGAAATGGATTGTGGACTTCAAAATAAGTCGTTATCCATTGATATGAAAAATCTGTAAAATAATTAGTTTCTCCATCATTGTCACTTTGCAGATGAACGCGGTCATGCACAAGTATCTCTAAATATCTATTATTAAAGACCAACTTGTTTCAATTGTGATGCCAGAAATGTCTTTTAATGACAAATGACTATTAGCTTATGGTTCATTAAAGACCAATTAATTAGGAATGTAAGAAAATATCGATACACTTCAGTATTGCAATATTATGTTTTGTGGTTAATGTAATTAATAGTTTACTTTACATGCAAAGATTTGTGGCAGACGATGGCTCAGATTGCACAAGAAGTATCGCTATTATGTTGGATGTTACAGGGACTGTGATAAATGTGAATGCATATACAATTAGATTTAAAAATGGCAATATATTGCCATGCTTACAGTATCGCAATATATTGAATCGTAACCCTTGTATCATGATACGTATCGTATTGCCAGATTATTGCCAATACACAGCCCTACAAGTAATTGACTATATGATAATTACCATCTTGATAGTAAATAATGTACAGACAACTTTGTTCGCAAAGTCGCTGCAATAGGTTTCAAATGTACAATCACCATCTATTTTCCGGATGTGATACAGAAACACAGAGTCTGTGCTTTTTCTAACCAACAGTCGACTTAACATGTGAATCAGTCACACTTACAGATATCTGCATCAAATCCCTTATAGTGTTATAGGACAATTTAATTCCTGGGTTTGCCTCTATACAGCCACAGCGTCGCTGTTAAAAGCCAACAAATGTTCATCATCCAAACACATCACAGAGCAGCTTACACCTTTCAACCGCAATCATTCATTTCAGATGGGAATGCGTGGTATATTAGTAGAGCTGGGAATCAGTCTGCAAAGGGGCCACCCTTGTTGAGAACATGTGTAGGCTCAGACCTCATTGTACACGAGCGTATCCATCATTCACACGAGGGACAGCATTCACAAAGACGTCCACCACCGCACTATGGAAAAATACTGTACAGCCAGCCTCAACCTGAGCGCGCTGAACATCTGTCTGGTTGTATTTTGGTTTAAATGGCAGGAAAAGACAGCAGTAATGTGTCATTCGTACAAGATAATCAAAGGAGGTGGTATTATGGCTTTTTTAGAGGAGGGGATCATTGCTTGCCTCTTCGTGGAAATGTATTCAAATCCTTTAAACCAACATGCATAAAATACTCCTGCATTCTTAGTTTCACTTATGAATCAAAAGTCAAAGCGCTCTTCGTGGTCCCCTTCTCATTGTTGATGTGTTAACCTGCGTACATGCACTTTGGTTTTGGCTTTGATTACTTCACATACTGTTGGGTGGGTTTAACTACAGCAAGGCATCATGGTTTGGTTTGCGAGTTAAATAGTTATATGCTGGGTAACTGGAAGCTATTCCATCGGTAAAAACTACAATATGTCTGTCCAGCGCTGTAGGTATCACTGAGAACACACAGCGTAGGGCTAGGAAATATGGCGATATATATCGTCAAAACGATATAAAAATGTCTATCACATATATTTTTCTACATCGTTTCTATCGCGACATAAACGGCCTATATTTATTTATTTTTTCTCTATAATTTCACTTAAAACTGTTATGTTCATTTTGCACTTAAGTTCTCAAAATTTGAAAAAACTCAGTACTTTTCATTTATCAAGTATTTAATTCACACAAAAATAGGCTTTACTATGTGGTTATTTCATATAGACGTTTTATTTATTGTATATCCAGAAAACATGCTATATTGTGATATATATCGTTATCAAGATATGAAATGACTTATATCATGATGGAAGATTTTGGCCACATGGACCAGCCCGAACACTCAGTGTTTTTTCTGGGAATTTAACAACCTGAGGATGAGTTTCTATTATATAATTACAGGCATATTTCACAAGGCGGGATTTTAAATCCTGATTCTAAATGTGCGTTCTTGACTTCCACCCTGTGATATTCAGTTTGATTTTGTTTTGGAGGTTGAATTCCTCTTATAACCCTTTAAATGTATATTTACCCCTCACCTAGCTGATAGTATGTCTGACACATAGAGCTGATTAGGTGATTAATCAATGTGTCAATCAACAGGAAATTAATTGGTGACAATTTTGAAAATTGGTTAATCATTTAAGGCATTTTTTGAGCAAAAGTGCCAAATATTTGCTAGTTCCACCTTGTCAAACATGATCATTTAATGTTTTTCTTTGTCATGTATGATAACAAACTAAATATCTTTGGGTTTTGGACTGTTGGTTGGATAAAACAAGCAATTTTGAATGTCAGCTTTGGCTTTGGGATACTGTGTTGGGCAAGTGAGACAAAATAAGTAATCAAAAATGAAAAATAAATAATGAATGAATAATTGAAAATAATGCGCAGATTAATCAATAATGAAAATAACTGTTAGTTGCAGCCCCAATAATATATATTAAAGAACAGCTTGTTCCAAATTCTATAGCCTACGTGATGTTTACACTGAGTTAAATATCCAATAACTCCCATGTTATTATGGGTTCACCATTTGATCAAATGATAATATTATTGATGTCTTGTGCATCATTTTGTCACACTTATCCATCATTCAGTTTGACAAAACTTGTATCTCTACTAGAATATAAAATAAATTGATTGGTTTTGGCTGCACAGGGTGAGTTAAAGGTACCATATTGTAAAAAGTGAGATTTTCATGTCTTTTAAATTATAAAGCAGGTTTCAGTGCTAGATAAATACTGTTAAACTATCAAAACGCTCAATATAAGGAGAAACAGACACAGCCTGTATTCAGAAATTGTATGTTTAAAAAAATTCGTCAGGATTTCTGTCCATTTGTGATGTCACAAATATACAATATATATAGATCATCACACGGTTTTAGACGTAAACATTCTAAATTTGTCCCAGTTTATTTCCTGTTGCAGTGTATGTGAATAACATCAGCTGACAGGAAGTACACATGGACCCAAACTGTTTCCTAGCAACGCAATTCCATTGCAATTCCGTTGAAATGCACTAAAACGGAGCGTTTCAGACAGAGGATAAATACAGGTATATTCAGGCAGACCGTATGAGGAAAATAAAAGTGTTTTTTTATCATTACAGCATGTAAACATGTTCAAGAAGAAACATTAAAAGGACTCTTTGTAACTTCTTACACGTATAAATCAATCTGGGTCGGTGTACCAAGCGCACTCGCGTGTGGCTACGCTGTTCAGACGAGACTCCAACACAAACTACACAAAAGCACCAAAACTGCAAAGTTATAATTAGTGAAGCCCGTCTTGCAAAGCAGTGTTGGCTGCGGTCGGAGGACGCGGGGGAGACCGTAGCTTTGGTCTCCAGGGTCGGAGTCTCTGCTCCTCTGCCTGCTTGCCTTCACTCAGCTCGCTCCACCTCACGTGCATGCGCTCACACTACACATTGCAGGAGAGTTAGTAGCTCTGAGAATATCTAGTAAATGTACAGTGGACGTTTGTGCAGAAATAAGTGCTGCAGCTCCTCCAGACCAACAGAGGTTTTCCGTGTCTTGTGAAGTGACGGAGCACCGCAGCGAGAAACGTTATCGTCTCTGACCGGGTGCCAGTGTGTCCCTCCGGCCGCGGTCGGGAGGCTGAAGCAGGAAAAGCCAACACTAGGATCAGCATTGATTCATGGAGAAACCTTCGTCTGGTCAGCTAACATTACTGCCAAGCAGCTGAAATATAGAGTGATATTGTGGTTTTAGCTGACGTGTGTCGCCTCACTGTTTTGGAGCGATGCTCGTTCATGTCTATGTAGAGCGAGCAAGCGCGAGCCCGTCGCTGACTTTCGTTGACTTAACGGCCACAGGTGTCGCTGTTAACGAGCATTTCTGATTCTTACAAACAGTCCCTCTAAGTCAAGTCATTTAATTTCTGTAGCCCATTTAAAAACAGTTTTTTATGCTGAATGACTTATCTCCAAGAAACTTATGAGCACATCTCTGGTAAACACAAGATTAAAGTGGTGCTTTACTGTGATTCTTTGTGGAGAAACTCAGTTTTACAGATACTAATCTGCCCTACCAACAACAGATTAAAAAGCAGTAAAACGACATTATAAATCATTTAAGAGTGATCTTGACAAATGCTATGGAGCAGCCTCAGACTGAACTAACAGCAAGCAAAAAAAAGGGTGGGTCTTTAAATTTGATTTAAAATAAGCATTAAACAAGCATTTCTGATTCTTACAAACAGTCCCTTTAAATACAAGTATGAACCTGAAAATGAGCATGATATGGGAACTTTAAATTGACCTCCGAGTGGCTCTGTGGGGTTGAAGAGGTTAACCATTTTAAGTGATATACACATAGTAGGTTTAAGCCTCAACATGGTAATGAGTGCTGCTATATGAAGGGTAAAGGAATGAGAATAAACGATGATGTTTGTTTCTATTGCTGGTTGTTTTCCTCTATATTAATCCCCACTAACATGCTCTGTGGAGGGATGGCACTGTTAGTTTTTCCCTACAAACCAAGTTAACCTCTTCAACCCCACAGAGCCACTGGGAGGTCAATTTAAAGGTCCCATATCATGCTCATTTTCAGGTTCATACTTGTATTTAATGTTTCTACTAGAACATGTTTACATGCTGTAATGTTAAAAAAAAAACAAAAAAAACTTTATTTTTATGTAAATTAATTATCTTCAATAAAAAAAAAAAAAAAAGGTAAATTTGTCTATCTTGGATTTTCAAGTGGCCAATCGTTTATATTTGCTTAGTGACCCTTCTGGCAATCATCATGCCAAATTTGGTGCTTGTATCACTATTTGCATGATTTGATTGAAAAATGGGTGTCATCGCTCCACTAACATGCTCTGTGGAGGAATAACACTGTTTCTCCCTCCACAGAGAGCTTATTGTTGTGATCTTCTTACCCACACATCAGACCTTTCTTTATGGCGTAGTGGGTCGTGCAAGACTGGGTCGTCGTCGTCGAACAAGTCTGCACATTGACTTGTAATCTGAAACTTTCTGAGAAGCAGAAGGGGGTTTTAAGGGCAGAAACAGGCAGCAGTGATTGGTTCAGTGTGAGTCCAACAGAGAGGCTGCACCTTCCTCTCGACACTCCCCTAGAAGAGAGACAGATTAACAACACTTACTCACCGGACAGTGATGAGCAGACGGGACGGGGACTTCAGACCCTCTTTATGGACTTTTTACTTGTGTTCGGCGGCTCTAACGCTTCTCCTCTTGTCCGTCCTTTAACCGGGTTTGACCAGGGAGAGGAGTGAAGTGCGACCCCGAGCTGGATGGATGGTTATGGGGAAAAGAGGAAGACCCTCGGCGCTTGACGTGTGCAGAGTCCTCGCGGTGTTTCTCTCACTCTTCCCCTCCGGTAAGATACTATTTTTTTAATACGTCTTTTCGCAGTAAAGTTGCCAGTTTTCGGTCACTATTTATCAGCCGAATTATTGAGTGATATTATAATTGAAGAGTTACATAGTTTTTACACCTTAAAAGTAGGCGTTTGTTTGCTAAAATCCGTAAATTGTTTTAAAATAAGCGAAATAAGTATGACTCGCCGCAGCGAATCAATTGGAATCCCACCAAACTCCATACAAAAATAAATCGATTTTTACTAGATTGCTCAGATTGCTCAGATTTAGGGCGACGTGTTTTTGGCAGTAAAGTTGCCAGGTTTCAGTCACTAGTTATCAGCCGAATTATTGAGTGATATTATAATTGAAGAGTTACATAGTTTTTACACCTTAAAATTACGTTTTTTTGGCTGAAATCAAGCAAATTGTTTAAAAAATAGCGAAATAAGTATGACTCGCCGCAGCGAATCAATTGGAATCCCACCAGACTCCATACAAAAATAAATCGATTTTTACTAGATTGCTCAGATTTAGCGCCAACTAACTACGTTTTCAGCTTTTTTTTCAGCAAAGTTGCCAGGATTCAGTCACTAGATGTCAGCCGAATTATTGAGTGATATTATAATTGAAGAGTTACATAGTTTTTAAAACTTTAAAGTATGCGTTTTTGGCTGAAATCAAGCAAATTGTTATAAAATATGCGAAATAAGTAGAATTCGCCGCAGCAAATCAATTGGAATCCCACCAGACTCCATACAAAAATGAATCGATTTTACTAGATTGCTCAGATTGCTCAGATTTAGGGCGAAGTGTTTGCTGTGCAGTGAAATTACCAGATTTCGGTCACTATATCAGCCGAATTATTGAACTAGATTACTAGATTGCTCAGATTTAGGGCCAACTAACTACGTTTTCAGCTTTTTGGCAGCAAAGTTGCCAGGTTTCAGTCACTAGTTATCAGCCGAATTATTGAGTGATATTATAATTGAAGAGTTACATAGTTTTTACACCTTAAAAGTATGTATGTTTGGCTGAAATCAAGCAAATTGTTATAAAATATGCGAAATAAGCATGACTCGCTGCAGCGAATTAATTGGAATCCCACCAAACTCCATACAAAAATAAATCGATTTTACTAGATTGCTCAGATTGCTCAGATTTAGGGCGAAGTGTTTGCTGTGCAGACGTCTGGAAATTGTTTGAAGGTTTGGAAAATATTACAGCAAGCTTGAAAGTGAACCATGCCATTACATTGCAAAATTTGACTAGTTTTAGTCTGTTTTATTTTACTTCTTTTTATAGAGGAAGACAAAACAAAGTAAGAGGTCTTTTTTGGAGCTGCTGCAGCACCTCAAGCCTTGTTTTGTTTGGGGGGGATGGTGCATGCCTCAGTATTTCACATAAGCTCCTTGAAAGCAACTGTATTTTTCTAACTTTAAGTTGGGTTATTAATTAAGATAGGAAATGCATTTTGAGATGTTTTAATTGCAGCCCTTAAAATATAATAAAGAACTGTTTTTGTAGAGAGTATGGTGGTAGGATTATGGTTTGTTGAAATGTCCATGCATGCCCAAAAATCCACCATAACAACTATTTTTTTAAGAAGATTTTTCTAAAGGTCCAGTGGCAGTGTAATAATACATTAGACACCCACATTTCTGTGTTTAAATTGACTTATTATCCTTGTAATTTGACAATGGGGATGATTGCAGTGGGCACACCTCATTCAGCTCTCCTTGCACGTTTGCAGAAACCCTTATCAGTTTCCCCTCTTAAGTCACTTACCGTCAAACAACAAAGTGATAATGCACTGATAGTTGAGATCAAGATTGGTTTATTGCCATCTGTCAAATGGGTGGTAAACGGAGAGGCGGTGTGGGGGTTGGAGTGGAGAGAGCTGCGGTGAAGCTTTCAGGTGGGATATTGTTTAAAGTGTGACTTCAAAGTGTTGATATGCCCCCACCCTCCAGACACTGGCTGAAACTTCTCACAGCCAATTCAAATAAAATGCTTTATTAGTTGAAGGTAATACTACTCAAACATGGTGTGACAACAAGGCATCCTGGGAAATGTTTGAACAACATTGTGTAAAGAGTTGGCCGGATGTGGCAATAAACGGCAATCTACGGTCAAGCAGTGTTTATTATCACTAAAGGTGTAGATTAGATCCCAAATGGTGTTTTTACTTTTACATAAACTGAAAAGCCACTGGGCGTGAAAGGGAAATACACTTCTCTGCAATAAACAGCAGTTATCTAATACCCAGGTTGACCCGAGGGAGGTTCACACCTGTGCTTTTTGTTCACTATTTGCGCAAAAACAGTGTTTCATGCTGTGAAAATGTATACATTTGTATAGATATAGTTGTTATTTGTCCTTTTTCATGGTGTAGAAAACAAAACGCAGCAGCAACATATAATGGTGCTTTCTCCTTTTTATTCCTTTTCTATCGCATTTGAAATGTTGTCCAGATGCCAACTAGATAATAGACAGAACAAAGTATGTGGCAAACGATAAGAATTACTGCTTTGTTATTATTTTAATGTGTATAATTTGAAGACTACATTTGGCACTGGAGTTTAATGACAATGGCTATGTGGGAATTGGTGATTAGTTGTGAAAAAGCTCTTGATTATTCTTGTTTTAGATTCAGTATTTTGTAAATCCGTGTTCTTAAACCACCATCAATAACAGCCAGAGTGTATTTATAGCTTTTTACTGTGTCACTATCATTGTTTCTAAATGGCATGGTGGCCTCTGGTTGGCTTCTTTTGTTCAAACTGTATCTTGTTTCTCCCTGACAGTGAGTCTGCAGTGCAAGATCCTCAAGTGTAACTCTGAATTTTGGGCGTCCACCTCGAACTCTGGCCCAGAGGAGGAGTTCTGCACAGCGCTGCGAGCGTACAACAGCTGTGTACGCCGGACCGCGCGTACCTGCAGGGGGGACTTGGCGTACCACTCGGCCCAGCATGGCATAGAGGATCTAATGAGCCAACACAACTGCTCCAAGGAGGGGCCCACATCCCAACCACGTGCCCGAACCCCAATACCTCCTCCGCCCCCGCCGCTCCTGCCCGACAGCCAGGAACGCTCCGACGGCCCGGAAGTGTGCCACTATGAGCGCAGTCTTCATCGCAACACAGCGCCGCCCAACTACACCCACTGTGGCTTCTTTGGAGACCCGCACCTCCGAACATTTGGCGACGATTTCCAGACGTGTAAGGTGGAAGGAGCCTGGCCGCTCATCCACAACAAATACCTGTCTGTCCAGGTGACCAACACTCCGGTGGTGCCGGGGTCTATGGCCACTGCCACAAGCAAGGTGGGGATCCTTACTGTCCATCCTGTATGCATATCAATATAGTCTACTTTTAGATCAGAAACAATAACTATATTGATCCACTAGGGCTGCATCTAACAATTATTTTCATTTATCGAATCATTTGCTGATTATTTTCTCCTGTAATTGATGAAAAACGGTCCAAAACCTCAAAATATTCAATTTACTATCACATAAGACAAAGAAAAGCAGCAAATTCTCACATTTGAGAAGCTGGAACAAGGACATTTTTGCTTGATTAATCCATTTTATCGACCAGTCGTTTTAGCTCCACTATCGACAGATATTATTCAGCAACAATTGGGATAATTTATGAAGCAAAAATGCCAAACATTTGCTGTTCCAGCTTGTCAAATGTGAAGTTTTTCTCTGTTTATTTTATAGTTTATGCTGAATACATGTGGGGTTTGAACTGGAAGACTTGTACTATGGAAAATTGTGAAACAAATAGCATTTTTCAATATTTCTTGACATTTTCTAGGCTAACTTTAAAAAAAAAAAAAAAAAATCAACAAATTCATCTATAATGAAGATAATCATTATTTGCATTGATTTTTTTTAATGTTATTTGTTGGTGACTTTTTGCATCAGAACATCTTCCTGTTCATATTTCGGTTCGTGCGAGTCTCTTCTTTCATGTGGTGTGTTTGTCAGAGAGCTGCTGTGGGGCTGCGTCTCTGTCAAACTGTGGACTCTGGTTAGTGTTTGGACGAGGTCCATAATGACAGATAAAGAAGCCAAACCCAGCTCACTTGCATAGATCTTGATAAGCTTTATAAATTATATGTTAGTATTATAACAGCAGTGCTGCGTCAAATGTTAACACAAGGCTCCATTTTCACTTTTCACAGTGGACTGATGTTTGGCCTACTTAGAGTGCAGTCCACACTGAGCACATTCAGTTGGGAAATGTTGTGTCTGCACAGAACTGTAGATATTTTTCTCTGCATTATGAGATATTTTCTTTCATAGCTTTTATCAGCAGTGCATTCCTCATTATTGTTGTTTTGTTTAATGGTACATTGGTTAGTTTTTCCGGCTTTCAGTAGAACTCAAGGTCAAAAACAAAGATGTAGGAGTGTTTGTAGTTGGCAAATTCACGTAGAGTTAGTCCAGAAAGTTTTGACAGCAATGATTGTGGACCTCAGCCACTTTGCAGAGCATCATAACTGATGTATTTTAGACTGAGGCATAAGAGCACTTTGTCCTTAATCACATTCGTAGAAAGTATAATTTCCTGCAATCAAGGTTTCTTAATGATACTCTATTAAGCATTTGTGGGTTTTTTAGCTTTTAAAGTAATGACATTTTTTTTTATATTGCTGTTCTTGGAAGCAAATGAGACAGCTTTTTTTTTAAGATCTTGATTCTGGACAAAGGGAAAACAAGGCAGCAGCCAATGCCACCTGTGCAAACAAGCCCCCTCTGGTAAAAGATCCGCATTAGTAAGCTCTGTGTTGGTGCATTGCTCTCGCTACAGCAAATAAAACTGTCTGGTTATTTCCATCTTCATTCTGAGTGGAGGGATAATAGAGGCATTTTTCTTTTGTTTGTTTTCATTAAAAGCTTTAGAAATGATCCAGGGGGAAAAAAACAGAAGTTAATGTAGGTGGGAAATGTTACCCGAGGGTTGGAGGAGAGGGGGGGGGGGATTGAGACAGAACTGGTGCAGCAGATGAATTGTCGAAGCTAATAGAGTATTCTGCAGACTCTCCCCGTCCTCTGTCCCCGAGCGAGCAGACATCAGAGTCCCCTCGGCCGTCCCGGTATCGCCGCTCTGACAATGGCTCATTGGTGTCCTGATGAAACCAAGCTTGCGGAGTCCTGACCAGTCTCACTTAATTAGCTGCAGAGTATATCGCTCTGTCCTGGCCCGACGCCACTCCCTGGAGCATAGTTCTGGGGTTCACAGGCAGGTTTTTCAGCGCTATGAATGGATCGTCTTTGTGTCTGCAAACTGAGGCCTGATTTTACATGGCTGAGACTCGTGTTTTTTGAGGGCGTTTACCTTGGCCTCCCCCATGTTGAGCCAGTGCTGAAACATGACACTGAAGTGAGGTAGATGGCACATATTGCACAAACTTGTTCTTAATGCAAAAGCATAGGCACCTCCCGTTTTACTAGAATTCCGTATGTGACCAGAAAAACACAGCAACTAGTGACTGCATACTTGCATTTGTGCATTTATGCTGAACATGAATGACATCTATTTCTTTTCTCTGCCCTCCTGCAGCTGACAATCATCTTCAAGAACTTCCAGGAGTGCGTGGACCAGAAGATGTACCACGCAGAGACGGACGAGCTGCCGGCTGCGTTCGCAGACGGCTCCAAGAACGGAGGGGATCGGCACGGAGCGAACACCCTGCGCGTGGTGGAGAAGGTTCCCGGGCAGCACGTGGAGATTCAGGCCAAGTACATTGGAACGACCATAGTGGTGCGGCAGGTGGGCCGCTACCTGACGTTTGCCGTGCGGATGCCGGAGGAAGTCGTGAACTCTGTGGAGGAAGGCGTCAACCAGGACTTGTACCTGTGTCTTCACGGCTGTCCCGCCAACCAGCGCATCGACTTCAGGAACTTCAAGGCTCGGGCGGCGGACGGCGCGAGCAGGAGCGTCGGCGCCGCGGCACACGGCTTCACCTACCAGTCCGCCAAGGCCAAGTGCAAAGAGCGGCTCCCAGTGGAGGACCTGTACTTTCAGTCCTGCGTGTTTGACCTCCTCTCCTCTGGAGACATAAACTTCACCATGGCAGCCTACTACGCCTTCGAGGATGTAAAAATGCTCCACTCAAACAGCAAAAGATACCACCTCTTTGAAAATAATATGAATAATGCAGCACGGCGGGGCAAAGATTTCCTCTCGCTCCTCTTCCTCAACGTCCTCGCTGTGTTATTTTGGATTGAGTGTAGCGCAGTTCATCTATAAACCCTTTTACAACAGTATCCTCATGGTGTATCTGTCGTTGAGTGTTAGAGTACCATCGCTGTGTCGTACGTCGGCTCCTCTCTTCTTGCTCCGGTTCTGTGACGCGGCCGGCGGCTCGGTCATCCCAGCTCATTTTAGTAGTATTGTCATGTCTCGGAGTTCAGCCTAGTTCAGCCTAACGACGAGACGAGGTCACCGCGCTCCCACCTATCATCACGTGTATTTAGCTGGTTCATAGGACTGGTCTTTGATGAGAGCAGCGGTGAGAGAGCTCCAGCCACTCCGGAGCTCAGGATATCCACCTGGGATTAAATCCCACATTCTCACTGGGGCCCGCATGCCTATGGGAAGCCGGACAAGATGATCTTTTGCAGAAAGAAGAGTTTGCTGATCCTCCCCTCCCCTGATCCACTCATTGGTGCCAAGCCAGTGAAGCTCTCCGTGGCTCATGTGGCGAAGCGAGAGGACCTGACAGGGGCTTTTGTTAACCTAAGGCCAGAAGCAGCTCTATGTTTGATTAGTTTCCAGCTTTGGAAAAGCCTGAGCCTTTTTGGAGGAAGCACTCAGCCAAAAGGATGTCAGAGCAGCGTCTCCAGTTGTCTGCTGTGGAGATTAATGGGTCATATTGTTATAGGTTGTGTGTGCGTGTGTGTGTGTGTGTGCGTGTGCATTAGTACAATATGTGTGCAGAATTCAGCGTCTGTGGTTAATTTTCGTGAGTGCAGTGGGAGAAATCGTTCCCACGTCTTTTCTGTTGCACCCAAAAAATTTCAGAAATAGAAAAAAAGACGAACGCGCTTCACAGTCTGTCAAATTGGCCTCTATCTGCCAAGTGGCAAATCCCAAAAGGGAACTGATAAAAATAATCTCCTTTCAGTGTCATACAGCCTTTCACTCCATTGTTTTGAGCTGACATGTTGATCAGACAGTGTTTTTTTGTATTTTTACGTCTGTAATGTGAATGTAGCTAACGAGAAAAAGCAAAAGAACAACCTTTAGTTAAGGGCACTCGCAGAATGTAGATCCACCAATCAAGCTAAGACAACCTCCTTTGATAGTGTGAATTTAAACTCTCCATTTCAAGTCTCGCCTGTGTAGATACTGTTAGTACTCGCTGTAAAGACGTCAGCTTAGCGTTTTATAGACTACCAGTGTGCTGACCTGACTGTGGCTTAGTGCGTAAACGATAAGCATATGTCGGTAGACATGATTTCATGGCTTAAATCATTGCCAAAGAACAAGCCCTCGTGCCAACATTTCCCCTAACAACTCAGTCGACTTCAGTCTTAAACAATTCACACATTAGGGGGATTCTTTAACTGTATATAACTTGTGTTTGTGGGTGAATTTGCAGTACAGTAACACCCTGTAAAAGCAGCATTAGTTTCCGTTTTGAGGCTGCCTCACCTTTGCTTTTTCTAGCGTCTCACGATAACACTTTCCATTTGAACTTTGGCTCTGGGCTGCAGTATCTGGTAATGTGTAAGTCATCCCTGTAGATACGGTTACTACTCGGGCACAATCATTTATCCTTTACACTGAAGTATTTGGCAGGCCTTTACTACTGCTATTTGGAACACGTATTGGTGCAGTTTGACAACATACAAAAAAAAGAAACATACAAATGATTGTAATGTTGAATCTTGTGTTAATAGATGTAATTTGTGTTGTGAGTTTTACAGTATATGGTTCTACACGTGAAATGTGAGATTGTACATATGTTTTTGTGAGTTTTAAATTTGTATATTACCAGTTGTGTTTTGAATTTATCACTCCTGTTTTTGTACATCAGATGTTTTGGTGAATGTGAACCTTTTTTTTATTTGAAAAGGGATTTTTTTTTGCGAAAACATGAACGCCACAGAACAAAAATATTCTTTACTGTATATACGGTATGCTCACCTGGAAGTGATGAGATGCTGGTTGTCATCACTTTAAATATAAAACGTGCTGAATGCAGGCCAACTTATCTAGAAGAGGAATGTAGGAACATGTTCTGGGGTGTTCATGTTTTTGAGTTTAAAGCACTTTATGTTTTCTTTTCCATTTAGCTCTTATGTTGTTTGAAATTCTGTGTCAGACTTGTAACAGTAGAAAAAGAGTTTAAATAAATAGCTGAATGGAAAATGCCAGAAAGATCAAACTGTGTTTGTATGTAAAGCAAAATGTGGTGCCACACCACACGCCAGCTGTTTATAATGTAAATTATTTATTGAATAAAAGAAAATGTCTTGTTAATGGTGTTGCCCTCTTGTCTCTGTTGCTGCCAGAGCATTTTTTGAAATTCACCCGGTTTTCTCGCAACAATCTGCAATGTTTCACCGCCCCCTGCTGTACAGATGCAGTGGTGAACGTGAGCAGATGTTTGTGGGCAGACGACACAAGAATGATCTTAAACTTTTGACTCAGTCTTAGTAAAAAAGTAAAACTTAAACATTATGTATAAATAAGCCAAAAGTGACATTAGCAGAATTTAAGTGTGATTCGTCAGTGCAGACAAATGTTATAAAGGACTACAATCATGTCTACCCACAATCCCCGAGCTTGAGCACTGAATCAGCCAATAGCAGACCTCCAAAGGTGCCAGCTTCATGCACACCTTGTCATGATAATATTATATCTAAGATTATATATGCTTCAGTAGATTGTAGCATACTAGAGAAAAGCTTAAACAAATTTCCCTACAATAATGTTGACATTGATATTTTTCTTTTCTAAAAATGAGAACTCCAGAGGTCGACGTAAAAATGAAACATTTCCACAATAAATTTACTCGCAAATTTATATATTTTGACATTACAAATTAACTTTTTTGCATATATTTTATTGAAGAAGATACAAGACATACCATGTAAAAATAAGGCACTGTTTTGACTGATTTGTCTTTCAAACTTACCTGAATTCTTGTATTTCACAGCTCAGCTAATATAATTATTGAACTTTTTTTATATAATATTATATGTTTCTTAATAGCTGACCTCCAAAGGTATCAGCTTCATGCACACCTTGTCATGAATTAAGACATTATATCTAAGATATACCATATACAGTATGTGTCAGTAAACTAGCATACAAGAGGAAAGTTTATGTATAAGATGATTTTCCTGCAATTATGTTGACATTATCAATATGCTATTTGAAATATTATTCATTAACATGTTAAATCAGTTAAAGAAGGATATAGTAGCTATTTTTAGGGAAAGCCATCTTTGGAGGCCGTATAAAATGTTAAAATGAATATTTTTCTATAACCGAGAAATCATGGTCGATGTAAAATGAAACATTTAAATAATAAGTTTACTGAAAAGTTTATATATTTAGAATTTTCAAATTATCTTCTAAATTCTGTTTTATTATTTCTTGTATTTCACATCTCAACTAATATAATTATTGAACTTTTTTATAATTATTTATGTAGATAGACTGACTTTGAGGACCTCTGGAGTGCTCATAAATAATTTGGGAGTTGAGACCAAGTCTGAACACTAAGGTGCATTTATGAATGCTACTCAGTTAATTGTATGAATAATAGCAGAATTATGCAACTTATTATTTTGACTCATCTTTATACATAGCAGCCCTAAAAATCTAGTGTGTGTTTTTGTGGAGGAGACGATTTGGCAATGCGTTAGGGCTACAACTAAAGATCATTTTCATTCTCGATTAATCTGTTGATTATTTTCTCAATTAATTGTTTGGTCTATAAAATGTAAAAAAATGGTAAAAAATGTCAATCAGCGTTTCCCAAAGCCCACGATGACGTCCTCAAATGTCTTGTTTTGTCCACAACTCAAAGATATTCAGTTTAGTGTCACAGAGGAGTAAAGAAACCAGAAAATATTCACATTTAAGAATCTGGAATCAGAAAATTTGGACTTTCTTTTTCTTAAAAAATTACTCAAACCGATTAATCGAATAGTTGACAAGTAATGGATTAATCGTATCTCCGTAATGCAATTATAATAATGAAATCAGGTAGATTTTAAATCAGTTCAGCCATCAGGAAATTTAAGTAGACACATTTTCATTGTGTAACAAAGTTTATTACATATGTCCAAACATATGTACAGCACATTTCTCATGAAGAGTGGTTTTGTCACAAATATAAATTATTTAGACTTTCTGAAAGAACATATGATACAGGAACACGTAGCTCGCTTAACGTGGAAGAAAAGATGCGCTGGCTGTTCACTGCAACAGGTCGGCTGAGTGCCCCGGACGAAACACACACACATGATTTCTTTATATTTATGTTATTTTTTCCCCTCATATCATCAACTCTTTTTGGAAACCACATGATGATTACCAGAACACGTGGTCCCTTAACCAGTTCATTCAGAGCTATTTCCTTAAAATGAGAGTGTAATACTACATCCTGCCTGCGCTATAGGCCCCCAGTACTGTCCATGAACGATATACAGTATGATAATACACACATAAATAAGGCACAAATGGAGAAGCGTAAAAAAACAAAACAATTGAGGGCCAGAGCAGGTTTGGCACAGGAAAAAAAGTGACCAAAAGGTAATAAAAATAATGAAATGTCATCAGCGACTTTCCTGATAACCCTTTAAACAACCTACCAAAACCATAGAGAAGGAAAGAAACTGTTTCATCACATAGTATTTTCAGACATAATCGATTACTTACATACTGAAGGTGGAAAGATGAATTAATGAAGCTACACTAAAGTGCCATTCTTAACACTGAAAGGCAAAAATAAAGGATTGTTCTAAGTCATAGTGTTATGAGCCATTGCAATAAATACTGCTTACAAAGCTTCCAATTCATCGGGCCTACTAAGAGGGAAAGTGGTTAAAGTGAACAAAGCAAGAGGATTGCAATGATTTATATAACTACACAATTACAGAAATAATGATTATTTGTACAGGTGAGCAAAAAAATGGATTTGCTTAAAAACCTTTTTTCCAAACCTTCTGAGTGTTTACACGAAAACATACTGGCTTCAGTGATCATTCAACATTTCATAAGAAGTAGGCCGCCACCATATTAACCCACATGGTGATTCAGTTCAGCTACATGTTCAAGATAAACATTTTCGGAGGTGCAACATGATGAACACATTCTTTTGTATTGAAATCTTCTCATGACATCGTTTTTGCAATACTTAAAGCGAAACACAAAAAAAAAAAAATAATGTCCATGTCACGCTTTCTTTGGGAATAATCCCATACATTTACCATTCAGAAAGGCAGAAAGCCTTCAGGCACTTTTAGGATTGAGATCAGTCATCAGTTCATGTATCCTAAACTCTCCTTAGAAAATAGTCCATGGGACTAAGCATCCATAAGCACTCCGCTCAGTCTCACCGTGGCCGACTGATTGGAGTCAGTTCATTTAAATAAAGATGCTTGCTTTAGTTTGTCATCTTGAAGATGACAGGAGCAAAAACAAACTTCTTCCTTCAGGGCACAAATCATTCACAGCCACAGTCACCAGGGAGGGGAGCAATATAGTTTTGCTGGTAAAGAGGGTACATGTTGATTCCCTTTCCAACTGCGAGCTTATGATTGGCGAGTCCAGACTTGTCCGTCAGCAGCATGTATGTGGCTTTGACCCCTGGACAAAAAACACCCAGATCAGGTTCTTAGCCAGCCAGCGCTGGTATACTTCTATGCTTTCCTGTTGTTCCAGTTAGGATCTGCCGCGGCATTCGGGTCTACGGGCCGCTCCGGTGGGGAGCGGGAGTCCTGTGGAGACTTCTGAGCCTGCGGGGAGCGGGGGTCCAGCAGCGGAGGAGGTTTGTCGGGGTGGAAGGGTCTGCTGTAGTGCTCTGACCCCGGCGGACCTGCTGGCCTGTGCTCCGGCATCCTCCTGAAGTCCTGAAGAGGGCCTTCTCTTCCCTGGTGGTAGTTGGGACGGAATTCATCAGGACGTCTTCTTTTGGGATCTGAATGCCTGAAATATCATTTAGAGTTGTTTTTAATACAGTGGTATGACACGGGGATGAGCAATTAATCCAATTTCAATTATGATTTTACCTTCCAACAATTATGAAAACAAGTCGACATAAAACGATTATTGTGCCGCATTCATTTTATCTTGTGTTATAAATCCAGTGCACCACTTTCCTTTACAGTGGTGCGCTTTTGCCCCGCTTGGCAGGTCAGTGTGAGAGGATCCCCTCGTGGGAACTCTACCCGGCGCTGGCTGGCCCTCGCTGGGCATATTTCCTCCATGGTGGTGCGCCGCAAACCACCTCTAGTTCGGTTTGGAAACGCCCGGAGTGAAGGTGGCGCTTTACAGCCCCCCTGGCCCGGACCTCTGCGCTCATTGCTCCCAGTCCGACTGTCAACGGGGCAGACTGTCCTCAGTGTGGCGATGTCAGCAACTTAATTGACCCGACTTGAAACACAGACCCCCGTCACGTTTACTACGCTTTGTGTGCGTGTGACTTTTTTTTATCGTGTCATCACCATTCATATCTATACAACCAATGTGTTTACGATTAATTTGTTTATTGGAGCACAAAATTCTTCATAGATCTAGCCTCTTCATTTTGCTCTCAAAGTGCACCAGATTGATGCATTTAACTTTAAAATATAGGCTTCAAAATGCTCTTTCTAAATGCACAATGTTTCCAAAGTCAATGAGTAATTGTGTTAAATAATCATGATCTCAATATTGACCAAAATAATTGAATGATTTCTACCATAATGGAGCAGCCCTAGTATGACATGATAGTTCCTGATAATTAGACTAAAACATGTAATTAGAGTAGCTCTCACCTGTCATAATAAGGTCTATGACCCCTGTGGTCCCGGTCGTTGCCGTACTGCTCGTATGGCCTTTTTCGCGGGGAGCTGTTGTTGCGGTAACCGCCCGAGCTGCGGTACGAGTCTCCATGTTGACGTCGGTCATCGTAGTGATCCTTGTAGCGATCGTACGGATGATGTCGGTCTCCCTGCCATGACTGGTTGCTGTTACCTGGGTAACTGTATTTACGGTCCCTCTGCCAGTCTCCTCTATCTGTAATGAAACATGTAAAAGATGATGTTAAAACAATCCAATATTGTGTCATTTAAGAAGTAACTTATGTTAAATGAGACGAGTGATACCATTCTGGTGTTTGTATGGTGAATATGAATCTACAGCCAGGACACGGTTAGCTTAGCTTAGCACAAAGGCTGGAAACAGTGGAAAATAGCTAGCCTGGCTCCGTCCAATGTTAACAAACACCTCGAAAGCTCTCTAAAGCTCACTTTGTTCGACGTTTTCTGTGCCTTAAACTAACATAATTCTATCCGCACGTACCATCATTGCCAAAGTGCCGCTTATTAGCCGAGTTGTACGGCTCTCTGTGGTGTCCGTGGGGACCTGGCTGACCGGAGTGAGATCCAGGCTTGGAGGACGACTGAGTACCCGTCGAGTCTCGACTGGAGCCACTGGGATCTGGTCTGAAGTTTTTCGACCTCCCGGGATCCTCCTTCTTCTTCTGCTCCTTCTGGAAACGTCACAGGATATTTTTCTAGTGTTAGTTATGTACAAAACACCAGTGTTCGCTTCCTAACACTTGAGCGTTAACAACTAGAAATAGGAAACCACTTGCCTCTTCTTCATGTGATCGCTTCTTCTGTGCCATCTTGTAAAGCTTGTGAAGCTTCCTCGCACCAAACTCTGTAAACTTGGACACAAAAATCCAGAGGTTTCTGCCAAAAGAGGAACAGATAATCATTAGCAGAGTTAAACAGGTTGAGCATCATGATTCATTATACATAAAGGGTGATATCTTATCATCTTACCTTCGCCATATTTTGACATGTTCGGGGTCGCTGTAGGCTTTAAGGCACTCGGTGATGCGGTCTCCAATCTTCAGTAGGCATGTGCGAGTGTGCTGGAGCTGCTCCTGGTCAGACAGACCCTCGTCTGGTTTATCCAGCTGCTTCAGGGCCTTTTTCACCGGCCTCATGCGCTCCTTACACTAGACACGTGCACACATTGACGAAATTATTGTAACGCACTGCTCACAAATTATGTGTCGATCTCCGCTGGCTTAAATCTTTGCACCGGAGTTAAAGAAGAAACTCACAATACTGAAAGTCTCCTGGTCGAGCTCATCGTCATCATTTCCTTCAATGGGAACGGGGTCAGACCCGGCCGTTATGTGGACTGGACCTTGAGTCTTCTTCCCTTTGGCTGCTTTAGCCTGAAATACAAAAACACCAGACGTAAAGACAATTAACTCATATCTGCCATTAATAGATTATTCATGTACAGCATAAAAGCAGATTTTCCATCAACCCTATGTCCATGTAAATTTGAAACAGTTTGAGAAAAGCACATATGATAAGGTCATGAATACGTACCTTTTCTTTTTTGGGCTTGGCGCCCTTTTTTTCTTTGTCCCCGTCCTTCTCCTTCTTAGGAGTTCCCTGTTTTACTTTGTTCTCTTTGTTGTCCTTTTTCTTTGGTCGTTTCTTAGCGGGGGATTTCTCTGTTCCATCATCCTGCTCAAACACGAGACAAGACAACGCATATTAAACAATATAACAGTAGGTCATACAACGACGAGGGGGGATAAGGATTTACCTAAACGAATACAGACTACTGCCGCCTGCTGGTAGGGAGAGTTATTTTATCTCACGTAGGCGCAGAACGTACGAGGTAGTTGGCTGTAGTCTTTGCGGTGTGTTCGAGTGCAACTTTGACAAAGGCGACGCAACAGTCGGCCTTCGTCGCCGCTAGTTCTTTAATGTCGTTTTGGCGTGTCTGGGCCTTTACTCTGTAGGTTCCTACTTTGCAGAGCCTGATTTATAGGTTGGTGGCTAACTATCCATTGGCTGTTATAGCACCACTGTAACTGAGGTTAAGGTTTGCAGTTGGAATGACTTTACTGGGTCACAAAATCAAATGTTTATCTTTAGTGAAACGTAGAAAAAAAGTATTTTACTGTCAACAAAAATGGTAGTAACATTTCTTTAGTAGGAGCACATCAGCAACATCGAGACCCTGCACATTCATTTGTGATTTGTAGGCAGTAGAAAAACCTCGACACAGAAGCAGACTAGCGGATGACACTGACCTTGACCTCGCCCTCCTCTGACGGGTTGTCAGACAGGCGTGGGGAGGAGATGTCGTTGCCCAGCTCGTCCTTGAGAATCTTCTCCTTCTTCACCCGAGGCTTCCTCTTCCTCACTTTGACCTTTGGAGGAAGAGACTGGGTGAGTTGCGTGGGTGGCGGTAGGTCAGAGGCAAACTTCATGCGGTGAAAACAGTATGAATGAGCTACTCTGTGATTAATGGCAGCGTACTGTACCTCCTCCCCTGTTTTAGACTGGTCTGCGTTGTCTTGCTCTTTCTTCAGCAGCTTAAGGAGATACTCGGCTCTCGCTTGCAACTGCTTGCCTTGAGGCTTCTTGCTTGGATCCGCTGGGAGAATCTGTGCAGTGAGGAGTAAATGTTAGGATCGATACATGCTTATTGTGGTGCTTATTGTGGTGCTAATGAAGACAAAGAGAGAAATACAGCTGCATTCTCAACTTTTTGACCAGATCTTGACAGATAAAAACATATTTTTCCAAGCTTTTACAATATCTAAACAGGTTAGTTCTGGTCCAAATGCACAAAATTAATGTATTCATTGAAGCTGATTGCGTGTTTATGTTTATGTTTTTATATTTTGATTTTTATTCATCTCCAATTTAGTGATTAAGGTAGAAATTAGACATTTGCCTTATCAGCGAGTTTAAGGTCAGGATCCGTCTTGATTAGATCCCAGTTGCCAAAGCCGTGCTCATAGGTACCGAGCAAGAGCTGAACGTCATCCTGCAGATCCCAGTCCACATCAAAGTGGGCTACCTTGACCCGGCATGTCAGATTAAACCTGTGGGAAACAGAGACTTGTCAAATTTAATCTGCAACACAAATGCAGTTTTATTTCAACATCTTATCTTAATGCAAAGCCCGTGCTCCTCCTTCTACTGTATCTGCAGTGGTATCTTACTTATTCCTCTCAGCGGGATTGGAGGGCACCACTTTGTGCAGCGGCTCAAACTCTTCCTCGTGCTGGATGATGGTCTTCGCGTTGACCTGCACTCCTGAGATCTTGATGTTAATTCCTCGCCGTTTCCCAGGACCTTTGGCTGGAATAATAACATGATGCATCATTTTTTGGGCCTGGAAAAACGCTATGATTTTAAAGAACTCAAAGTAAACAAAGTAAAACCAACACACCTTCAACTGGGTTCTCTTTAAGGTGTTCCTCGTGCTCCTGCACTGCAGTCACACAGCTAGTATGAATCAGCTCACCGAGTCTCTTCAGGTCAGCTATGGATTTGTCAACCAGCTCAGAGTCTCGGGCGATGGCCTCTAACCTGGATACAGAAAGTATGGGCGATTAAGTTGGCTGACAAACCATGCAACCAAATGATGTAGCCATACATGTATTATTAATATCATTTAACAATGCTTACCTTTCGAGTGGAGATCCAAATTTCTTGTATGCCTTAATGAACCTGTTAATGAAATTAACATGAATATCTTTAAATTGTGTTCATTAGAGCAGTCTTCACTGTAATACAAAAAATGTTTAATACTAGGGCTGTCAAAGTTAACGTGATAATAACGCGTTAACACAAATTCCTTTAAAACGCCACTAATTTCTTTAATGCATTAACACAACTTGAGATTTTTAGGTTGTAGCAGGTCAGTTTTAAAACAAGAGTGAAAATACTGGCATCATATGAAACTAGACCTAAAGAAGAAGACCTAAACCTGAAGAATCCATTGGTACCAACCATGTCATACTTGCTTGATGGAAAGGAGGTTAAATAACGCTCCAAATTTACGCAAAATTTTGGTGAGGAAAAACTGGCATGGCCATTTTCAAAGGGGTCCCTTGACCTCTGACCTCAAGATATGTGAATGAAAATGGGTTCTCTGGGTACCCACGAGTCTCCCCTTTACAGACATGCCCACTTTATGATAATCACATGCAGTTTTGGGCAAGTCATAGTCAAGTCAGCACACTGTTGCCTGTTAGGATTGAGTTTGCCATGTTATGATTTGAGCATATTTTTTATGCTAAATGCAGTACCTGTGAGGGTTTCTGGACAATATTTGTCATTGTTTTGTGTTAATTGATTTACGATGATAAATATATACATACATTTGCATAAAGCAGCATTTTTTGCCCACTCCCATGTTGATAAGAATATTAAATACTTGACAAATCTCCCTTTAAGGTACATTTTGAACAGATTAAAAATGTGAGATTAATTTGCAATTAACTATGGACAATCATGCGATTAATCGCGATTAAATATTTTAATCGATTGACAGTTAAAACTACTACTACAACTAAAAAGTTTACCTGCGGATCTCTGCGTCTGTGAAACCCTCCACGTTGTTTTTGCGGGCTCTGGGTCGGCCTCTCTTCTTTGGCTTCTTGTCGTCATCGCTATCATCAGTCTCACTCTCGGAGCCTGAGGAGCGGTTCTTCAGCTTGGAGCCCACATCACTGTCGCTGTCATTGGCCTGAGCCTGAAAGACAAGGAGAACAAGAGCAACACTTTATGACTTCATTCAAATAAGCTGCTGGAAGATAGGAAGCATTTTAAAGTATGTTTCTGAGATACAAACAGTTCACTGTAACTGTGTACATATCAGTTAAACAACATTTTTCTTTGCTCAAAGAAATCTGTAAAAACTCTCGTCTTACCCTCTTGTTAGAGCTCCTGCTTCTGGGCAGCATGAAGATGTCATCCATCTCCCGCTGCTTCTCCTCCTCCTCGATTTTGCGTCGCTGCTCTTCGGGGATGATATCGTCCCATTCCCGTCCGGGCTTGTCCGCAAACTCAGGAGTGGTCTCTTCCATGGTCGAGAAATTGGCCACCTGCAGCGACAGGAGAGAGAAGGAAAGGGATTAAAAGTTGAAAGAGAGGGATCTTTACAAACTTAACAATAATGCAACAGTACAAAACAGAAACAGGTACCTTAAACTGAGAGAGAAGTTCGTCCGTAGCACTTGAGCCCTGGTCACTTTCTCTTGTTTCAGCCAACCTCAGGATCTCCTCAATATCCATCTCCTACAGGAAGAAATACATTCAGGTTTAATTTAACTAATATGTAACGCAAGTATTTTTAATGCACAGAAGACAATTGGTCGTCGTTGTAGTACCTGTGGTTCAGACTCCTCTCCTTCTGCCTCTTTGAAAAGCTCCTCTGCTCCGAACTTGAGGATGGCAGTCAGTTCTTCTTTATTGAATGGGTTTGAACTGTAAAAAAAAAAAAAAAAAGCGGCAACGTTAAAACACACAGAAGCTTCAGTATCTCAATATTTAATCAGATTTCTGACAACTTACTTTGATGTGTTTCCAGAGCTGTTGTTGTCCAGTACAGTTCGACCAGTGGTGTCCATTCTCTGAATGACGAGATGGTCCAACACCATCTTCTTCTTTGCCCTCTCGATGATGTCCTCTTCCACTGTCCCTTTGGTGACCAGTCGATAAATATTCACCTATGAGAGGAAAGCATGGGTGTGATTTACTTACTTACTTACAACACAACAATCTTTTCAGTTCTGTAGCATATCTACAGTGAAAGCCATCAATTACCTGTTTCTTCTGGCCGATCCTGTGAGCCCTGGCTTGAGCCTGCAGGTCGTTTTGAGGGTTCCAGTCAGAGTCGAAGATGACGACGGTGTCTGCTGAGGCCAAGTTTATGCCCAAACCTCCAGCTCTGGTGGACAACAGGAAGCAGAAGTCCTGGAAAACAAAATCAAACTGTTAATACAGACCCCATCGAGCAATGCACCACGACACACACCAACATTTGTAAATATGTCTTGCATTATTAATAATAACAACAAAATAGGGAAATGGTAATCATGAATCAAATGTACTTCAACAGACTTTCTTTCAAGGTAGGGCATAATTATTTTGAAAAAAAATATCTAATTGCGATTATTTTGACCGATATTGCAATTGCGATGTTGCGCCTCCTGCAATTTCGATAACATTTTGACTAATTGTGCAGCCTTATTTCATGTAATCATGTATATTTTATCCTTTTTTACACCATTTATAAAATATATCCGTCATCTGCTACTGCTCTCAAATAAAGAAGTCCAAAAACAAGCAGAAAAATGGGCCGTGTGTTTGTTTAAAAAGTCATCATACTAATAAGATAGGACTGCTTTTTGTGTTATGCTAATATTCTAATAAATGTGATGTTAGTAGCGTTAAATGATTAGTATACATACCTCTGAGCCTTCTGCATTAAAGTGGTCAAGTGCTTGCTTTCGGATTTCTCCCTTTATGGAGCCGTCCAGCCGCTGGAAAGGAGAAACCAACAGAGAGAAATTAACCTTTGAAGACTTCCCCGGGCAGCTAACTGCTATAACCTTGGCATCACTTTGCTCGGCATGCCGTTGTACCCGGTCTATATGCTCAGACTGATCACAACAGTCTACACGCCGAAGAGTAAGTCAGCAAAAACACCCCGAGTCGAGTGACTTGCAGGAGTTCGTCTGGTCTTCAGCAGAAAATAACTTGTTGATTATAAATAACCACAGGATCTCTCAGCCTGGCGGAGTATATGTGCAACAACACTGACATCCGATCCTCATCCGAGTCAAACCCACCAAATACAAGCACCCCCGAAAGCCCCCTGCACTGTAAACACCAATAAAAACAACAGTCTAGACACAGATTCTGGAAATACTGGTAATGCAGCTGGTTACACTTTTTAGAAAATGCTAGTAGAACCCAACGGTTAGCAGGGTGACAGCACCATAAGTATGATTTTATGGTCAGTTTTCTGCAAATAATAATAATAATAAAGTACTCAAAGCACACTGCCCTGTTTATATGTTCCAACAAACACTTCTTTTTAGCAGAAAAAACATATGTAATATAGAAATGCAGGCCTGAAAATGTGCCAATCCTTACCTGGAATGGGTAGCGATTCTTGGCAAGGTATTCAGCCAGAATGTCCAACATCCTGACCATCTGGGAGAAGATCAGGACTCGGTTGCCTCTTTCTCGGAGTCTGGTCAGCAGCTTGTCCAGCAGCACCAGCTTCCCGCTGCCCTTCACGAGACTCTGAAGAGGCACAAAGTTAGGGTGTCAGGGAAAAATCAAGTAGCAAAGAGTCTGTCGTGTTTTCATCATTGTTATGTCACAACTAGTTTCCTCCGCAGAGCAGAGATATCCTGAGGTGTTGCTGGGAGCTAAAGAGGGTTCATACGGAGACATACCTGCAGGTGTTCCTTTTGTGTTTCATTCTCTACATCATCCGGCTGTTTAATGAGGAAACTGTGGTTGCAGCACTTTTTGAGCTCCATAACGATGTTCAGGAAGCCGGAGGAGCTGCCTCGGGTGCCTTTCCAAAGAGCTCTGTAATTCCTCGTTAAAATCCACCTGGAAATATTGAGGAACAAATTAAATTAATGGGGAGGAGAAATGCAGCTGCTGTACAACAGATTTGCCGATGTAGTAAAAAAAAAAAAAATGGTTACAAAAGACAGAAATAAAATCCTACTTGTAGAATTGTTTCTGCTGTGCCGTCATGTCTACGCGGAGGATCTGTTCCACTTTGGCAGGGAGAGATTTCTCCACGTCTTTCTTGACGCGCCGCAGGAGGAAGGGCTCGAGGACTTTGTGAAGACTCTGATAACCGTTTTCCCTTCCTTTCCCGTGTTCATCCTCAAAATCCTCCCAGGACGCGAACCTGTTGGTGCACGACAGAGATAACAAACGTCACTCCTCCCTAGTTGCAATTCAAACTGTTCAACAGTGTCATATTAAAACGTCTAAAACCGGGACGTACTTGTCAGGCATGAGGAAGTGCAACAGCGACCAGAGCTCTTTGAGGGAGTTCTGCAGCGGAGTGCCAGTGATGAGGAGCCTGTGGTTGGACCTGAACTCCATTAACGTTTTGTACAGCAGGGAGTCGTCGTTCTTCAGCCTGTGAGCTTCATCCACACCCAAGAACGCCCAGTTGATGTTCCCAAGCACCCCCTGGAGACAAACGTTAAGTCCATGTAACTCTTCATGCAACACACGTTTTATTGCGTAATAAAAACATAAACGCAATCCTAAAGACATGCTGATCACTGCACCTACCTTGTCTTTAAGTAGAATTTCGTAAGTGGTCAATAGCGCATTGAAACGGATTCTTTTGGTTTGATGGTTCACCCACTCGTAGTCACGGATCTACAGAAAACAGAAGCAACAAAATTAAGTTCATGTAACCAACTCTGGAGATACAACCAGACTGTAATGGTACGTGTCCATGGTAAGGTTTGCGTCGTTTCCCAGCATTGGACTCTTGATGGGCCGTCACTGCACACCTGATTGGACAAACGCTTTCACTCATGGGCTGCTGCTCCCAACTTTCAGTCCATGAATGCTACCAGAATGCATTGCACAGCTGCTTACACAGACAATGAATGGGAAGCTTGGAAACAACGCCTCCTGTGGACACGTACCATAAGAGATTCAGGATTCAACATACCGATTTCCTGCTCATGACGTCACCGAGGTAGACCACTACGTTCATGTGCGGCGCCCAGGTGTCAAACTCCCTCTGCCAGGAGGTGAGCGTGGACAGAGGCACCACCACTAAGAAGGGTCCGTACAGCTGATGCTGTTGGAACAGGTAGGACAGGAAGGAGATGGTCTGGATGGTCTTTCCCAGCCCCATCTCATCAGCGAGGATGACACTGTTGCACCTGAGGACGGAGCAGAAGAAAAAGGCATGGTTTTGAAAACAATTTAATAAATAAATAAATAAAATGATGTAATCAAAACAAACACAAATGACATAATACTCATTTACACAGTACCTGCACCAGGAGTGAGCCAACCAGTTCAACCCAGCCAGCTGATAATCTCTCAGCTGAAGGTTTTCATCTCCGATATATGATGGCTGTTTCTTCAGAGGAACAAACCTTGGTCTTTGCTTTAACACCTGAAACGATAGTTAGAAACAAAATTCATTCATGAAGAGGAGAAAAACTTAAAATAAAAAGGGAAGTGATTAAAAAAAGAGGATATGAAAACTAGACCATTTTGGGCCATTTGACTCTGACCTTGCACTCTTTAGAGGGGACGTTTTTACTGGAGATTCGGTTGGTGAAGCTGTCGATGCAGGGCTGATACTTCTTTCTAACCAGAGCTCCGTCCTCCCAGCTGCACTCTGAATACGGCAAGCCCATCCACTTGCATAGATACTCTGGCTCGTCGGAGGTTGGCAACTTGTGACTATGAGCTGTTTAAAAAAGCAAACAAATGATGGTGATGAAAAGTAAAAGCACAGGAGTGTACAGCACAGAAGACCATTTAAAAACAGAATGTAACAGTGAAAAATGAGAAAAAGGGACTTACAGGGGAAGTCAATGGATCCTGGTGTCTTTCCTGTTTTAGTTGCTGTTAATAATAAAATTCCTTTTAGTACAACTTAAGTGCAACAAAAAAAAATTATCTGCAGCACTGCCAGACAAATGCAAATACAATTGGTGATGAATTCTTACCAATAATGCGCTCCACAAACTGAAACTGCTTGTTCAAGTCGGATATGAGCTCCTGTTGGCAGTTATGAAACTCTACATCCTCGGGGGACACCCTCCTCAGCCTACCAACAAAGACAGAATAAACATTCTTGAGATGAACATCGGCAAAAAAAACTAAAAACAAATGTGAATGTGAAGACAAAGAATTTTCACCATGAAGTGAGCTCATCGTGTTTCTTTTTGAAGTTGTCCAGCTTCTTCAGTCCCTTGACCTTCTGCTGCACCAGAGTGTCCATGCTCTCCCACGTGTTGTGGATGTAGGACCAGCCCTTCCACTTGATAAGAAAGTGAGTCTCCCCTTCATCGTTCTCGGGGTCAAAGCCCTCATTTGGGTCCCCGTTTTCCTGCACAGCATACACAGTGGTGGTAGCCCCCGTGGCTAGAAGAAGAAAAAAACAACTTTTAGACTGTATACATGTCGGTAAATGTATTTTGATGAGAAACGACAAGAGAAAATACGTTACCTGCTTTTTTGCCCGTCCTGGTGTCCATAACCTTCTCAATGGTCTCGCTGTCGTCATCCTGCTGCTCCTCGCCTGCGTCCCCCGTCATTTCAATCAGGTCATCAGAGTCTGTTTCAAAGTCATGTTGGTCCTCTTTATAACTGTAACACAACAGAGGATGAAGCGTAAAACATTAGTCTGGAGTAGAGGTGGGCGATATATCAAATATACTCGATGTATTGCTGCTTGTAGTAAATTACTATGTCGTCAACATATAGTACAAATTGTCGCATCAGTTTTGTAAGCCGCTGGCATGAGACTTGCTTTAGCATTTCGCTTCTCTCGCTTCTCTCCCTCTCTCAGACACAGAACAAAGTGTGCAAGTGTGTGTGACAATGAGGCGTTGTGTTTTTGTATCAGGAGGGAAGCAGGGAAAGAGCCTGGAGAAAGCGGAAGAAGTGAGGAGTCAAAGCGAGTTTATACGCGTTGAGTTTGGAGACGGTGATGAAAGATGCCAGCCTCCAGTTTGGAAAAGTCAAACTAGCCCCCACGTTGTTTCACGGTACATGTTTATACTAGGAATTACACTAAGAGCATATAAGGCTTCAAAATAAAAACAAAAAAAAAACATAAATAAATCAAACAAAAATGAATAAATAAATAAAATGAATATATAATATATTTATATAAATTATCATTTAAAAAAATACTGCATGCAAACTGTATGAGAAAAAAACAAAACTAATTTCAATTGTGTGAATAATAAGTCAAACTTAATAATAAAGAATACATTTCCAAAAAGCGACTTCAAAATGACAAAAAGTACACAGATGGCGCACACTGTGCTGCGACAGCACAGACTGTACTCTGTTTGACAGCGTCTGTCTAAATGTTCTAGGTTACTGTGTGCTGTTGTATGTGTTGGTGTCTGACAAGTACAGTGCTGTGGAAAAGATTTTCTCTCCCTGTGGGACAATAAAGTCTAAAGTCTCAGAGTGTCACTCAGACAATATCAGGACATTCTGACGGGGAATTTCAAAATGAAAGCCCTCTCAAACGTCATACGGGCTGTGTTCCACGCTGGTATGATCATCAACAGTTATGTTATTTTAGAGAAAATATATATATATTGGGATATATATATATCGTATATCGCAGCATAGCTTATAAATATTGAGATATTATCTATAAGCCATATCGCCCAGCCCTAGACTGGAGTACTGAAAACAAAACGAAGGCTACATTCCAAATCAAATACTTTTTCTTTTTACTTTTAGTACATACTGCAGCTGCCCTTACACAGTACCTACGTTGTATGCAGTATGCATAGGACATACTACTTCGTCATAACATTGCGCCTTGAAATTTCACCCTCTTACTCATACAACCGCTGTGCAGAGGATTGTGGGTCAGAATAGCCAGAAAAGCATGCTGGCTTGCATTCTGCAAAATGTGACCAGATGTAGTAGGACATCCTGGTATTTTTGGCATACTGCATTTGACATACTATGTATTGAGATATACTATATATATTTTTCTAGGATTCTAAATAGTATGGTAATGGGTATTTGAACGCACAGTAAATGTCCCTGTCTAACAGCTCAATGCATCGGGACAGTTGTACTAACAATGGATCAAAATCTCTGAGAAGATAAATCACTTTGAGTTCAGAAATGCACCTTTTCACTTTTGTTGCACCCCTTCTTCGAGTCTGTCTCTTTTGAGTGTCGTCGTCATCGTCGTCATAATCATCGTCGTCGTCATCATCATCGTCGTCTTCTTCAGCAGACGAGTCCTGTTTCCTGGACTTCCTGCTTTTTTGAGACGGCTGTTTTTTGGATGATGATTTGGTCTGAGGTCTGTAAAACACAGTCAAGAACAGAAACACAAACCACTTAGAGATGAGGAACCAACCTCCTGGATCATCGTCAGGGACTTTTGGTCTCTTTTGGCCGCCTGACAAACTGCAGCGACATTTTTTTTTTTTTTTTACAATTTGAAAATCATTTATATCATCTTTTATGATTCAATTAAATATAACATTTTTTTGTATTTTAGAACATCAGGTTGCAGCATTCAGGGGTAAACTTTACACCAAAGTAAAGGAGGGAAAAGTGCTCACACAACATGGAATGATTTGGAGATGACCAGTGGGTAGCTGTCTGATGGCCAGGCTTCGTTACGCTCTTACCTTCTAGCAGGAAGTCGTCTGGATCTAACTTTTTTCTCTTCCTGCTCACTGTTTGTACTCTCGGAAGCCTCCTCCTCCTCCTCCTCGTCTTCATCATTTGAGTCATTCCAGATATTTCTTACAACAAAGAAATGCCACAAGTTCACCCTCAAGGCCCATCACTGCTATAAACCAAATTTTTATTTCATGAAATACTGGCCACAGGGTGCTGTTCACCACAACCCAATCTGATCAGGGATAAGCCGCCGATCTGACCAATCAGTTTTGATGTAAACGTAGAACCTCGCCTGTCTAACTGAAACTAACTGAGCCCATTTGGAACAAACAGATACCCATTTACAACAAGAAGCTTAAAATGATAAGATTCACAACATGAATACAGACTGAAAACACAATGACAAAAACAGACATGACTTGTGCAAAACTACTGTATGGATCAAACAAAAATCTTGCTAACAAAAGAGTTCCGTGTAAGTGTCTCAACATGGCAAAATTGAAAGAATATGGTGCTGTACTACCAAATAAATTATAATACAAATCCACAAAGATGTTCACAGTCTTCGCACTTACTCTTTTTTCTTGGCCCGGGTTTTTCTCTTGGGACTTTCACTCTCAGAGCCACTGCTACCCTGTGAACAGTCAGCACAGCAGATTTCAGTCAGAGCTTTGTTTCCTTGTGAAATGAAACAGCACTTCATTAGAACGTCCACTAGGTGGCACAAGCGGCTTGTTGATTGATTCCAATGGAAGTAATTGTGCAGAGCCAGTCCATAATGCATATTAGTATTGTTTGTCTTTATAGTTTCATTGTCCGTCTTCAAGCTTTCGTTCACATCTGCTTACCCCAGCGCCGATGTTTAAACGAGCCGGCTCCTGTCTACTGCGATTTGACCTCCTGACCCCATACACATCTGGATGTTCATCCCACATCTGTAAACAGAGAGCGACTGCTATCAGAGAGCCGCTGACTTTCTGTATCACTATACAAATATAACATGTCCCAACTCCATTCTGCATCCTAATTTATAAGTCAGGCTGCAATTAATAATAATTTTCATTATCTGATTATCGTCTCAATTAATCGTTTAGTCGATAAAATACTGGCCAATAGGGACTAGGGCTGCAACTAATGATTATTTTCATTGTCGATTAATCGGTTGATCATTTTCTCCATTAATAGATTAGTTGTTTGGTCTATAAAGTGTGAGAAATTGGTGAAAAAAAATGTTGATCAGTGTTTCTCAAAGCCCCTCAAATGTCTTGTTTTATCCACAACTCAAAGATATTCAGTTTACTGTCATAGAGGAGGAAAGAAAACAGAAAATATTCACATTTAAGAAGCTGGAATCAGAGAATTTTGACTTTTTTTCTTTTAAATTACTCAAACCAAATAATCGATTAGCAAAATAGTTGGCAATTAATTTAATAGTTGATAACTAATCAATTAATTGTTGCAGCTCTAAATGTGACCAGTCAGTTTCCCAGAGTCCAAGGTGGCGTTTGTGTTTGCCTTTGTTCAACCAACAGTCCAAAACCCAAAGATATCCAGTTTACAGCAACGAAAAACTGAGAAAAGTAGTAAATATTCACAACTGAGAAGCTATTACTAGGAATTTTTTCTTTTTACATTTTTGCTTGAAAAATGACAATGAAATGAGTAAATTGTCAAAGTAGTTGCTGACTGTTTTTCTGCCGGTCCCCTAATCAATTATTCTACTGTATAATAGTTCGTAAATGTTCGCCAACTATTTCGATAATCTATCAGTTTGAGTACTTTAAAAAAAATAATAAAAAAAAGTCAAAATTCTCTGATTCCAGCTTCTTAAATGTGAATATTTTCTGGTTTCTTTACTCCTCTATGACATTTAACTGAATATGTTTGAGTTGTGGACAAAACAAGCCATTTGAGGACGTCATCTTGGGCTTTTGGAAACACTGATCAACATTTTCCACCATTTTATAGACCAAACCAATCGATTAATCGAGAAAATAATCAACAGATTAATCGACAATGACAATAATCTTCAGTTAAAGCCCCCCCAAAAAATTAACATACATCACTGTTTTGGTCTTGCAGTAAATGATGCATTATGTGTGCTGATGAAAGTTAATCAACACTGCAACACTGGAAGACCAAAGCATGTGTTTTCTTTAAGACTGTAATGCTTATTTCTGTTCTCCCAGATGTTTCTGTTGCTATCTTACCACCAACTGCGACCTACTAGCTGAGTAGTGCCTCAATTTCCTTTGAGCATTGCATTATGGGACAACAGTGTACATCAACAGCACATTAAGCATTTTCTAGTATGCATACTTTCTATTTTGAGTATACTTTTTGCCACTTTGTCAATGTGAACGCGCTACATACTCAAAAACCTGCTTAGCATTAGGATGTGGTTTAGAACTGGGACACAGCTACAGTCTAACATAGATACAAAAACAAAATGACTGAAGTGAAACTGTCCTGCATGTCGAATCTTCATAATCACATTAAGAGCCTGATTACACAAACAAAGTTAACTCAGTCTTCATTATTAGAGGACAGGAACCTTAATCTGCTTTAATAAGACTTAGGTACCTCCGCAAAGTTCAGTGACCTTTACCTTCTTCACATCGGCCAGGCGCTCCTTCTTTCTAACTGGCTTGTCTTTCACTTCTGCTGAGGTTTGCTGTGACTTGGACTCTGCCGACTCGCTCCCTGACTCTGAGTGTGAGTGTGACTCTGACTCTGAGGAGCTGTTTGACTCGGAGTTGTGGGATCTCCTCCTCTCACTGCCATGCTCGCTCTCTGACTGACTTCCGGACTCCGACGCAGAGCGGTTGGATTCCTCTGAGGCTGAGTTGCTACAGGAACAAGAACATGTTTATTCTTTCGATTTTGCAGTGCAATATGTTGAGTTTGATATAATTCTGTACACCCAAAAACAAAAACAACAACAACAACATGGCAAAAAAAATGTAAGTAGAGTTGTGGCAGCAACTTAAAAAAACTCAAACTCAAAGTGCACACACTCTCACTAGGACATGGAGAAACTACAAGAGCTTGATGGCATGAGTAAGTTGTGACTGAGACGGGAGGAAACAGAAACCTAATTACATCATGCAGCATGTTCCTTAGTCAGCTAACAGTCTTATAATAACCTCATTCTCTCTAAGACACACAAATCCTCTTACAGTCCTTTTGAGAAGCCTAAGACGTGCTTTCATCACTAAAATAAGTTTAAATGGAGCTAAACTCTAATTTAACAAGGCATCACAACTTTGACTCAGTATTAAAATATTTCCTCTAAAATAAAAAAATTAAATAAACAGTCAACATTTAGTAGCCCAACTCATATCCTCAATATACTGTACTTTATGAGGAGGAACAAGAACATTAAGATTTGCAAATGGTTCTTAACCATTTTAGCTTATGACTCAAATTAAGTCAAAGCTGTGTTTACTCGTGACCCCTCATCACGTTACGGCCTCAGTTGAGGATAAATTGTGAGCAGTCTAACAAAATTGTGATTTTTGTTCTTCTCAGATTGGTTCGTTAGAAGGATTTTTAGAGGCCTGAAGAGGTGAAAGTATGCAGTATCTTTCACAAGCAAAAGGAAAATAAACAATTTTGTGTATTAGACAAGTTTCATTAAAACAAAATCATGTTATGACCCCTCAGATTTATCTTGGGTCTCCTTTGGAGGTCCAAACTCCCTGGTTGGTAACCACTGTCACAAAATGTCATTTATTCAGAAAAAGACTCAGTGTCGACACACACAAGGAGCTTTAAATGTTTTTGGGACCCCTCTGAAAACAAAATGGAAGTCAAAAGGGTATATCCTGATGCAATTAAGTTCAAATTTGCTTGATATTTTGAGATGACTATACATTAACGTGATGGGGGTCATCAATGGATAAAACCAGCTTGATAATTTGACCTCTCCTGTCTGGGTTTCTCTGTGTGCAGTACCTCGTCTGGGCACATGGGGGCAGCACTCACCCAGAATACATCTGTAGGAATCACTGCCTTGCATAGATCATTTTACAAAGACTACAATTAGTAAATAGGCTCAATAATTATTACATCTACTTGAATGAGTGTATTTAAGAACAATAAAAGGATTAATATTTGCCTTAATAACTGTATAAAGAATGACCACATCTGTATTTTGGCATTTATAAAACTATGGGAATAATACTGAAGAGGAACATTAATTAATTTGATACAACTATGGGACTAATAATGAAGAGTAACATTAATTAATTTGATACAACTATGGGAATAATACTTAAGAGTAACATTGATTAATCTGATAAAAATGTGAGAATAATACTGAAGAGGAACATCAATTAATCTGATAAAACTATGGGAATAATACTGAAGAGAAAAATGAATTAATTTGATACAACTATGGGAATAATACTTAAGAGGAACATTAATTAATTTGATAAAACTAAAGGAATAATACTGAAGAGGAACATCAATTAATTTGATACAACTATGGGAATAATACTGAAGAGGAACATCAATTAATTTGATAAAACTATGGAGATAATACTGAAGAGTAACATTGATTAATCCGATAAAAAAAAGTGAGAATAACACTGAAGAGTAACAATAATTAATTTGATACAACTATGTGAATAATACTGAAGAGTAACATTATTTAATTTGTTGGAACTAAATTATTATAATCTAACTGGTATAAATGTAAATATTATGACTGGGTTTTACTACATTTCACAGCCTGCACCATGAGCAGCGTCAATGACCAAACTCGGAAGTGCATGCCTCCTTCCGCTTTAAGTGAGGTCAAAGGTGGGCGGGGCATGACACTATTCTCGAATTCTCATTGGCTGGCGTGTTGCTAGGTGCAAATCTAGCCTATGACAGCGCAGCGTGCAGGCTTTCCATAGTCTGAACTCTTCCTGTTCCTCCTCCATGTAGTTCTGAGCTGAGTTTTAATACAGATAAGTGAGCAAGCTGGGCACACAAAGCAAGGGCCATTTTGTGACTCAGGAGAGCATGTACACAGTACTTCAGTAAGATATAATGTTATATTAAGTCACCAGATTTTCTGCTGCTCTTTAAGCTGCTGTGCATGCCCTCGGTGCTCATCTATCCGTATGACAAAGTTAGACTGTCATCAGTAGCAGAGGACATATTTCACACACAGCTGAAAGTACTAAAATGGCTGCCACAAGATCACACAGAAAAACTACAAGTGTGATGTAACCTGCTGCAGTGTACAGTCAGTAAAATGCTGTGAGGGTGATTACCTGCATTTAGTATCCAAACGTCTCTGTGTCTTTATCTAAAAACACAACAGTCTATTGTGATCAGGCTGTATTGTTTTTTGTGAAAACATGGCAGCAATTCTAACACTAAAAAACTTATGTTGGGCCATAGCATTTATGCAATATATACACACATTTGTTTCTTAAAATAAAGGCTAGCCACTTGTGCTGTTTCTGAATCCTGCATTGTTCTGACACCATGCAAATGCACCTGATATCAGTTTTAAAAACACATCTTTATTGATGAAAATAGAATAGTGTTTCCACTTGTTTTGATTTGTGAAGATACCTGAGGGGGATAAATACACACGTGCAAATATTTTTTTACCATCTTTCTAATAGGAACAGCAGACAAAACTGTAAAAAAAATATAATTTAAGTGTCAAGACTTTTGGCTGTAGGCCTTTAAATATAATCTACCTGACAAGTAATACATAAAAAGCCAGATTTAAATAGAAAATATTTTTTTCTGTAACATTCACAAGCATTAAACATGTTCAAGAAAGATGCTTCAACTAACACCATCAATGTTAACACAAAAGGTGCTTTTAAAAATGATCTGATACGGAAAAATGACAGTAAATGTGTGTGATAGGGACCATTAATGGATAAAATATCTTGCTTGACAAGTGAAAGCAAACATTCAACAATTCTAAAAAAAATAATAAATAATCATTGTGTAGAGAAATATTTGAAATTGAAACTGTCAATTAAAATGTGGCCTCAAAAAATAAAAAATAAAGTTGGAGGTTAAAAGGATATGTAACATAAGCATGTGAACACTGACATAATGTCATAATACACACAGATTGAAGTTTTGCTATCCATCTAAAACAAGACAAAATAATGTATAAGGCATTCAAATATTTGGCTTGAATGAGCAGAAATAAGTAAGCATGAGCAAACTTGGATTTGCTAAAACTCAATAAACTTGGTCAAAACTTTTGAGTCCAGATAAAAGCTTACATATTGATATAAAAGTATAAATTGAAGGTCAAGGAGCTAATGACAATTATATTTTATATTTATATAAACCATCTAAAAATGCAGGATATACTACAGACCATATGTGACACCAAAACAACACATTGTTTCTGAAATAAATAAAAAACAAGCAAACAACGTTGATAAAAATGGTGCAATGCAGTACCAACTACTTAGACAAGGTCATTACATTATAGCGATAGGACATGAAACATTTGTGATAAAGCATTAGGAACATAATACAGGACAAAAGGGGTTTTCCTGTGGTCTAACACATATACATCTTGTGGGCAATGATCTCTAAAACACAGGCCTGAAACCTCAGTATTGAGTGAAAGAATAGGAAAAAAAATCAGGGTGTGGCTATTAAACAATAGCAAGGTCATTCATGACAGTGGTGCACTTCCATCAAAATCACGTCGCAAATGTATACACAGGTGATCAACCATGCTTGACAAGGTAAACAATCACACACCAGATATGAAAAGGGGGGTATAAAAGAAAGTAAAAAAAGGATCATACCTTGATGCATTGCTATGAGTCGATCCTTCATCCTCTTGTTTGTCACTTTTATTCTTCATCATGGTAGTATCCTGGAAAAAGCTTTCTTTTTGTCCTGGTATTTTACTGTCAAAAAGTTAGAGACCTATCATAAAAGTCCCATAAGATTTGGCTTTGCTCAGGTGGCAGTAAAAAAAAAACCAGGCGGTGCGACACGAGTTAAGAAAAAAAAAGGCATTAAATCGACAGATCTTAGTATCATTATTTACATCGCTAATCTAAAAAAATATTGCTCAGGAAAAATGATACAAATACGTTAAATATCCAACGTAATGTCTTTTTTCAATATCGGATCAAGCCGCATGCAATTAATTCCAACTGCGTCATCACATGAAGGGATAAGAAAAATAAAGATTTAAAGGATGGAAAGAAAATCAGTAAATTATAAGCTGCACAATGTAAACAATGTGAAGAAAAGGTGGTAACCCTATAAATGAACTATTAAATTCACGCTATATATATTTATATATATAACAGGGTTTTAAGCAAATCGAATAAAAATAAAAAGAATAATAACTTAACATTAAATTAGAAAAAAAGAGAGTTGTTTTGTAAAGCTTTTAGGCCTTTAAAGTCTGCATTAGATGACAGACTCAGAGCGACAGAGGAGGCGAAGCAGCACACTAAAAATGGAGGCGCGCCATGGCTGCCAGAGAGCCCAGTATGGAAAACAACGACAAGCTACTCCCTCAGCAACAGCACAGACGGGCTCGTTTCGGATCGAAAAAACAGCCCAAAAACCACGCAAAAACGTCTAAATTCTCGTTAAAACACACGCGGTACGGTCACACTTCAAATATAATCAAAATAAAGCGGTCTCGGGTCGAAAAACGGTGCAAGAGAAACGGTCCGACGAAAGCCCATGGCACCCTTCCCAAGGCTCAGCCGCCATCTAGAGCTCCTTCCTAGCTCTGAAAGCTTTGCCTTTGATTGACGTTATTTCCATTTACCCCACACACTCAGGTGATGGTTAAGTCCCACCCCTTTTATTATGTTTAAATGTTGCTTTTTAATATATAAATTTAGTATTTATTTTATCCAGCCCCCTAGGCTGCTTGAAGTTGAGACCTTTTACTTGCCACTTCATATAAAAAAGGTTAAAGATACTGAGAGGCTTTAAAAGTATATTATTTTATGTTGCACCAATTGCATCACTTCCTGCTCAGACAGGAAGAAGGACGACCGGGAGCCATTTTAGAGAGTCTTTGGAAACCATTTTTGTTTCATTTCAGACTAAAAAACCTTTTCTAGTTGCAATGTAAAAGGATTGTATTCTTCAACTGTTTTAATTGATAAAATTAAGATTTTCCAAATGGGACTGACTCATTCTCTTTATCTCAACCAATCGAATGATGATTGTTAAAAGAGAGCATTACTTTAGGAGATTCATCGACCCAGTACGAAGTTTACCGTAAGCACTTGGTTCTAGCTTATAAATTAGCAAACCTTAATGAGTGGTGACATAAAGTCGTTGCTAACCAAATTAATTTGTTGTACGGAATATTAAAACCAACAGCCGAGCTAATGGACCTCCAACGTTATCAAAATATTACGCCAAATATCCTCTTGTGATTTTCTGGTTAATTAGCTAATGAAACTGAAACAAAGCCAGGAAAAAGTACGATGACATACACTTTATTTAAAAACAACATTTGAATATCAAATGTACAAAGGCTGATTTTGTGTTTCCCAAAAACAACATTGCAATTTTTTCAAGTCCACAAAATTGTTCCAGTGTCCGTGTTGTCGTAAAAAAATAAAAATGAAAACGTCAAAGTCCTGTCAGAAAAAAGGTTTCATCTTGTCAAAATTCGGCTAACTGCCAAATCACTTTGCCATCTTCACGTTAAACAACGCTGTCTCCACTTCAGCAATATCCAGTTGAATGGCGTCTTGATAGGATAAAAAAAGAAGGAAAAGTCGTAAGCCCACAGTGCAACGGAAATGAGTAATGATTCACTGTCCAGCAGTTAAAGACGGTATGCTAAACTAGACTAAAATTAAGATAGTTTAGCAACAAACATGGCTAGCTTTCAGTTGCGTTAGCTAGCATTGCGCAAGTGTGTGTGCTAATCTGAAATATGAGTTTGAATAAGTACTCAGTTGTTAATTTTTTTTAAAACAAAATTGCTATTCTCACGAATTGTAATTAAAAGTCATCACATCGACAACGTATAGAAGGCTAACTACAGATTGGGGGGGTCTTTGTAATCCAGCGCCATAAGGGTTCTTAATTTTAGGATCAAAGTTGTTGAAATATTACAGCCAAACGTTAATTATTAAATTCCAATAAGACATTCAATACAACTTTTTATGCATCGCATGTAGTAAATAAAACGATTTGGCAGAATCTTGCACATGGCAATTCTTAGTACTAACTTATATAGTAAGAAGTGCAGCAAACTGCTGATCTGTCAAATTGTTGTAACGCATTGAAGAATTGATAAGCAAACTGAAGTCCAAGTTTAGTAAATGCGACAACACTTAACAATAAATTCATCAACTGACCACCAGGGGCATGATGAGTCTAGAGTTAGCCTAATTCACAACATGTGTTTTGCATAAGACTTGATTACGCAACAGTGATGTTCAAACACATTACGATCCAAACTACAAAACACTGGCATGTGAGCAAACAATGATGTATGCAAATTAAAATCCATTGCCCAAATTGAAATGTTTACCCAAGTCATCAAAGCAAATACATGATCGACCAACACATTGACAACATAATAGCATCCGATAACTATTAAAGCAACCCTTCAAACAATAGCAATTTTCACACATCTACTGCTCAAAATCAGGAAGAAATATCCCTCGTAGCTCTATAAGTGTTGAAATACAGCAGTAAAACAAAATGGTGTCGGCCATGTTTTCAACTTTAAGGCCAAAAACCTATCAGAGATTTTAGCAAAAATGGAGAATATAGGAACTCTTGGAGAAATGTGGTCTTTTCTGTAAAGTACCAACAGGAGGCAACACAACCCATGTCCACATAGAGCCACAGTAAAAATAGCTTATATTATTATCAATTCCGAAAGTAGCCACATGATAAATTGTTACGCATGTACTACCATAAAGCTACATTTACAAACTTACCCTTTGTTTATGCTCACTACCTGCTAACATCTAGGTCTTTTGCTAGCCTTAACAAGTAAAAGTGAATGTCAGCAATAAATATTCCAGAAAAATGTAGCAAGATCTGCTCAAAATAGGAGTGTGTTATCCTCAATCTATCCCAATGGGATATAGGTAACATATCCCTAGGAATTAAAATGTTCAATTATATTTATGAGCTCAGTGTGAATAAAAGTCAAACATGGAGAACTTACAGAGCCGTCTTCTTTTTTTTCAAAATTCGAGAATCTTCACACCAGTCTCGTGCCTCCGCTGTGGAAAAGATAAGAAACTATGAATGATCCCCATATCAACATACATCACATTCACACAGATATAGTAAATAAGTGGACCACTCAATGTGATTGTTGATTGGGTCTTTTGATTTTAAATGTTAATCGCAACTGACGTATATAATCATTTGAATGTGAGGAATGAAAATATTGATTAATAGCTTGATGTTCTATACAGCAAATGTTTTTGCTGAAAATTGATTTAAGGACAAGTCCCTGTTTTAATAGAAGCCTAAATAGCATGCATCTTTTCATATGGGACGCAAACTATTATTTTTGCTTCAATAATGGAATCTGAAAAACGTCTTATTACAATAATAATTAAAACTTATCCTCAAGCCCTTTGAGGGGTTTTGAACCAAACAGACTACCAAGTACAGACTTATTTTTTTTAGTGTTTGGTCAGTGAAGCACCCTGCATATTTAACTAAGGCATGTGCAGACATGAACCAAACATACGTCCCTCTGAGTGGGGTTGGCAGTTCTTGTGCTGTATGGTGAATTTATGTGCTCTTGGGAAACTCAATTAACTGCAAAATGGAAACCTCTTTTTTGTTTACATTATTTAAAAAAAAAAAAAAATCAACCAGATTCATATTCCCAAATTAAGCAAGTCATATTGCCAAGTCTACAGTTTTGCAGTTATGTTCTTTTTGGGGAATTTCTAGCCTTATGCTTTCTGTTGTAAGGACTCTTGACAGTTTCTACATCTAGGCTACATCTTTGTAAAGAAAAAGAAGGAAACATTATTTTGAAGAGGGCAGCCAAAGAAATGTGATTCTAGGCTCAGAGCAACTTTCAATAATTTTTTCTTAAACAATGTCAATGGAAAATATTCCATGATCCATTTTTAGATTATTTTCGATTTTCTGGACTGTGAATTAGTGTAAATGTTTTCCTATACATATTGATCAAAACAAGTAGTATTTAATGTTTTAAGTTATTGTTCCACAGATTCCACATTGATGCATTGCTAATCACAAGAAATTGAGGTTGTGGCTCATGTTTTAAAATGAGCTTTTCTTATTCATATTTAGGTACAAAAGTTTTTGCAATGCCATTCTTTTGGCAGCAAATATCATCACAGCTGCTAATAAAGCAGACACGGATCATACTAATGTAAATATACATTTTGGGGCTGTCTTAGAATTTGTTTTCCAGGTGTCACTAACCAAACGCCATGGCATGATGAAATAATAAACAACGCAGATCAAATGCACCCAATGGCACCGAATATTAAACTTAACGCTGAATTCACACCAGGCAGCGGCAATAATTACATTTATCTGCGGCCGGGAGGCGTGTTCATGCGTTTCAGGTGGAAAGAAATTCTTTGTAACATAGGTCAACATGTCACAGGATCGGTTTACTGATTGGCTGCGGGTACTCTTACTTCGCCGCTAAAAGTTCAACTTTTCCCTACTTTAAATTTGACCGCACTTTGCCGCAGAATCAAACGCAACGTACTGAGCTCGGCCGCCACGGCTTTCATTGACATTGCATGGCAGTTCGCGGCATGCCGCATTTCGCCATTGCTCTGGTAGGAATTTTGCATAAGTTGAACAAATGGAATCAACTTATAAACTCACCAGGTTGCTAACTTACTACATGTAATCAAAAAAATGTAAATTAATCAAAGTTGGGAAGTTTGCACAGGTTGTCAAACTACTGACATATATGGCAGCACGGGCGATTTAGTATTACCCGCCCCATCTGACAAGTACTAGGATTCTTAGTACAACTCTTTGATTTTAGTAAAACTCTAAAAAAAGAGATGCAACATCCATGCCTCTTAAGTAGTCAGTTGGTAAAATCAGCAATGAATGATGCTGTACCAAAAGTTTACATGGCAAGATTCTTCACACCCAATGACTGTATAAAATATCAACGGCCTCTGTGATGTCACCCATAGGTTTCTGAAAAGCCGTTGTGTAGCTCAAAGTGAGTGGCTCCGGCCGTTGCTATCTTGGCAGTGACCACACAGCGTAACTCCCCGCTAATCCAAAAATGGGCAAAAAGGTAGATCGTTAGTTGAGCTGAGGCAGGCCCGGGTGACGTGGTAGAGCAGACAGCTAGCGACCTGAGACGGCATCCACCTGTCACGCCTTTTATTATGCCTTCATATAATTTAAACAGGTGAGTTATTTAAACTTCACCCCCCCGTACAGCTGTCATGATCGGGGATATTAGCTATATAGACCAAAACCGTTTTTTTGTACCAGGCTGTAAACATGTTTATTTCTGCTGTAAAGTCAGGCATTTTAACATGGGATTGACTCGCTGTTGGAGCCTCAAGTGGCCATTTGAGGAACTGCAGTTTTTGACACGTTCAACATCTCAGTACCGGAGATTGCCACTTGTTCACACGGCGGAAATTGAAGCGTTATCGGACGTATATTTTGGGATCACACATTCACCAAATTCCCCTCTTGCCTAGGAGCCACAGTAAGTATTATAAATTGTCAGTGTTTTAAATATGACTGATGTGAGTGCAATGTGAAGATTATCAGTTTTTTTTATTACACGGGACATGTTATGACAAAGAGATAATCATAAAGATCGTAAGTGCTTCACAGGTTAGCTAGCAAGTCCAAAGACCATTGTTAACATATAACACATCTGAATGTTATTTTAAATGACTGAATGTTTACTACAATAAAATACATAAAGGAAACAGTCTTTAAATGTTAACTCTTAAACTATCTATTTCAACACTTAAATCCATAAACGTCTCTCTGCACAGAGAGAGACGTTGGCATTGAAGACAACTTCTGGGCGCATCCTATGTTATTAATCACGTTTCAGCTGTTTGCTTAACTAGTTTAATGATATGTCGAAATCACTTAAGAGTTAAATCACTCTAATTTATATGAGCTGAATTTGCATAATTATTTAAAACTAACCACGAAATGACTCCAGTCCAAAGACAGGTGCTTGATCACTTTCACATTTTTTATTGATATGTACATACTCACGACATTATACACTAGGGGGCACAACTGTCCTACCTTCAGACATAACTGTCATTGCTTTTAGTCGGCGGTGTCTAGAAGGTAACACGCAAATTGCGAAACTCTCGCAAGATGGTTAAGGTTAGGTACTGACCTCAAATGGTTAAGGTTAGGCATTGAACTCGAATAGTTAAGGTTAGGCATTGAACTCTAATAGTTAAGGATAGGCATTGAACTCGAATAGTTATGGTTAGGCATTGAACTCGAATAGTTATGGTTAGGCATTGAACTCGAATAGTTAAGGTTAGGCAATGAACTCGAATAGTTAAGGTTAGGCAATGAACACGAATAGTTAAGGTTAGGCAATGAACACGAATAGTTAAGGTTAGGCATTGACCTCGAATGGTTAAGGTAAGGCATTGACCTCGAATGGTTAAGGTTAGGCATTGACCTCGAATGGTTAAGGTTAGGCATTGACCTCGAATGGTTAAGGTTAGGCATTGACCTCGAATGGTTATGGTTAGGCAATGACCTCGAATGGTTAAGGTTAGGCTAGGTCGTCGGGCAGTGAGTCTCGCAAGAGATTTAGCAAGTTTTCGCAATTTGCGTGTTACCTTCTAGACACGACCCTTTTAGTCAAAAGAAACCGCTATACTGCACAGAAGCTGCATAAGCATAATGTTAATTGTTATTTCCTAATAATAACATACACATAGAAGTGAAAAAACACACTGTTCGCTCTGCCATTTATTCGGTTAAGTTTGAGTGGTCAGTAAAAAAATTGTGTTTGCCAAATTGGAGGAGTTCAATGCAGACTACATCCAAGAATTTTTCTGCACACATTTAATCTACATTCAAAATTATACTTACAAATCTCCGCTGCAATGCGAATCACACGAATCCGTCACTTCACGACTCCATGGTGGCTAAATGTCAACCCTTTAAAATAGAAAAATAAAGGTTCAGAGAGGAAATGTGACAACAGCACACCCTACTGGCCACATGTATGTAGCAGTAAAGACAATGAGGCTAGTTAGTCTGCACGTAAAGCCTGGACTGGTTAAAAAAATAAACATACCATTTAGCATGGGCCAGATGATCGCTTTTCTTCTTTGACGCAATTAGCGTAACATCAAGGGAATACCTGCAAAATACAAAACATGATTATGATCAATTTTGCAGTCAAAGTTAACAAAATCGCAACTTTTGTTGGCATAAAAAACGGAAATGACACGGCTATTTGTCTTACTATATTTTCAAGATTATTTTCGAGAATGTTTCCGAGCTCATTAACATATTAAGAAAATCATAATTAAGTTGTAGCATAGTCGGGAAAATGTTTCGTGTTTTTGTGTCTTGGTGGCTCAATATGGAACTAAATTGGTTTTAACGTAACATCCTATTGAAAATAGCTTTGAGAAGACATTTTGTTACGTGCAGGGTGGTACTAATCCATTGGATTTAACAATATAGCTTAAGATATAACTATTATAAAAAGACTGTGTGTAATGTGTTTTATTATGTGTAGTATTTGCCTTCATGTGTGAATAAATCCACAACCTCGTCCGTGATACCGTGATATTGAGATGAATTTATTTCTTTATTTAATTTTTAATACAGTATTTTGAGTTTCCTCAAATTCAAAATTGTAGTGAGGCTTCCTAACATTAAAGTCTTTCTTTACATGTCTTGCAGGTGTAATGTAAGTGGAAAACCAATTTAATGTACATATTTAAATTACTTCTCCATTCAGTGGCTGAAAGGGTTAAAAGCCAACACCCTATTTTGTATTTCGAAGTATATCTAAGCTTTCATCACATATAGAACCTTTATTTGGCAAACAAATCAAGTATAGTTTAAGTATAGTGTGTACAATGGAAGAATTGTTGTAGATACTCATATTTTTAGCATTTACACAACTTGTCATAATTTATTTTATCTATTTTTAATTAACTAATGTATTAAGCATCCAACACATACTTAAATCTAGTTAGTGACTATAACTGTACACCCTGTGGTAAGATCAGGTGAAAAATTAGTATATTTAAAGTATTTTTTTGATTTACAATTCCATGAAAAACCTCCAAAAAAACAATATACTGAAAAGAAACAAAAAAAGATACTTCAGCTTGTTGTGTTGTCACCAATCAGTCTCAATACAACATGTAAAAAGACAAAACATTTGCTTTTACTTGATGTTTTTGTCGAGTAAAATTCACACAAGGGCATTTGTGCCCTTTCAAGGACAAAGCACATTTTAAATGCGTAGGTTGAAATAAACTCTCAAACTGGTCGAGAACTAATGTGCTTGTCTAAATATTAACGAAGTTTACTGGAAACACAGCTAGCAAACATGCATATACCGTCGACTGAAACACTATTTAATGCAAGTTAAGCTCTCAACAACGTTTTCTGTCTTCTTCGCCATTTTATACACCACTGCGTCTAACTGTCGTTCTAGCCTCCATATTGCCTCCCAGATCCGTCTTCTACTGCTACCAAATGTCTGATTACTCGACGTTTTCTTACCCATTTTCCTCAGGGCCGTGTCTGTCTATCCGCCGTCATCTACCCCGGCCAAGTGTGGCATTTTTTGGCGATTTTCGTCGTCTTTTTGTGGGTCTTTCGGCCGCATCGTTGCGGAGCTCTTCAGTCTTCTCTCCGCTCTCGACGCCTCGCTCCTCTGTTCTGTTGTGTTGTGTGTGTCGTCCTCCTCTCTGCCTGAGCTCATATCCTTCAACGGCTCTGCCCACTTTGCTCTCAACGTAAGCCAAACTCCACTTCCTCTCTCCAGCCCCGTCTAGCTAGCTGTATAGCAGCTGAAACTCTTCTTCTTTATGCCCCAAAACACCGTACAAATACACTAGAAACGTTATAACACAATAAGTGGCGTTAATAAAACTATTTTTACGTTGTTTTTTTATTGTTGTTATGAAGGAATAGCTTCACATAGCAACGTAAGTATGCAGTAAACCAATCAAATCAAGCTAAAATTGGACGTTAACTTCAACGGTTGGTGTCAACTGTTGGTGTAAACAACCGTTAACGTCAACGGTTGGTGTAAACAACTATAACCTGTGTGACCTACTGATATGAAATTCACTAATTTAAAGGAGTTATTTTTCTAAAGGAAAAAAGTATAATTTTGTAAAAAGGTGATACTTTTATGTCATAGTAAGTGGTACCCAGCCAACATGGTTATGGGGGCCCCCCATTGGTTATGCTGGGGGTACCTGGGCTCCAAGTGGGTATGGAGCCAAAATAACCATTAACATCAACGGTTGGTGTAAACAACTAACCTATGTGACCTACTGATATGACATACACAAATTTTTAAAGAAAATCGTCTATAATTTTGTTAAAAAAGGTGATACTTTTGTGTCATATTAAGTGGTACCCAGCCAACATGGTTATGTGGGCCCCACATGGGTTATGCTGGGGTTACCTGGGTTCCAAGTGGGTATGGGCTGAAAATGGGCATCTTATCTGGGGCCCACTTGGGTCAAATAAATAGGTCTCACATGGGCTACCCATGTGGGTCCTAGTTGGGTCACTAATGTGAAATTAGTGCATGGGCTCAGAATGGGCAACACAAATGGGGCCCACTTAGGTCAACTAAGTTGGTCCCAAATGGGCTCCCCATGTGGGCTACCTGTGTGGGTCCTCGTTGGGTCACTACTGGGAAATTAGTGCATGGGGCCAACATAGAAACTGTGGAAAAACCCACTTACAACCCATATTTCAGCCCATGGAGTCCCCATGTAGTACCCACATAGAACTTAAAGCTGGGACCAAGATGGGTCTTGGGTATGTTGCCCAGATGGGGCCCACATAACACCCATTGTAATCTTGCATGGAATCCATGTGGGCAATTGACATTGGGTCATTATGGAACCCGCGGACAATCCCATATAGGGCCCATTTTTCCGCCCATTTACTACGCACATGGGCCCCACATACAAATATTGGCTGGGTATATATTAATGTAAATATGAAGATAGGTGTACATGTTTGTTTAGTGGGGAGAAAAACATTTTTTTCTCTTGGCACTGGTCCAGTGTGACTGCTTTCAGACTTCTCCTCCTATCACTTTACTCAAAATACAGATAGGTAACTATATTTTTGCTGTGTAGTAGGCTTACCTCTGTGTCTTGCTTCAGATACACAGGCCTTCTTTAAACCAGCTTTAAACCTTTTCGGAGAAAGATAGTATAGGGCCTATGCCTATTGTAGGTGTAGTAGGACTGACCCCAATGCTTCGAAGCTTCAACCGTTGCCATGGTATTCAACCTCCAAATAACTATTGGAATGCTTCGTTTTTAATGTGTTTTTTTTTATTTATTTTATATATATATATATATATATATATATGTATATATATATACATATATATATATACGTATGTAATAATAATGTATAAATCCCAAAATAGCCCATGGAATAAGGAATAATCCCACAACATTATTCATATTCAATATTAATTATTATTAGTTATGAAACGGGGGAAATGCAGACAGACAGACAGAAGAACATGTTAGCCTGCCGCACCGCGCTGCGCTGCTGTGCGAAGCTTCGAATACCTTCGAATATTTCTCACCGAAGCTTCGAAGCCCAAAAAAATGGTATTGCCCTAATGTGTTAAGGTGTGAATAAATGATCATTATTCCCTGGTTTATATAGCCTAAGGCTACAACATATAGTTCAGACATCATGCTTAGTTCTTGATAGTGATGTTGGCTACTTGAGTGCCACCATTTCACAATAATGTCAAATAACTAGGGACAAGAGTTGAACATTATCACTAAAACTCTGTGCAGCACATCTGTATGGAACTATGTTAAATTGCATTGTCCCTATCAATTGAAAATAAATTAAATTCAATGAAGGAGTGATTGGGGCCGTGCACCACTCTATTTTGGAATTTCATGTAGAGGTAGGATTTTTTGTTTTTAATGTTTATATATTACATACTTATACAAACAGTTCTTCTGAAAAGTGAGACTGGAAAGCTGCTTCTGAATAAGGACAATAATAACTGAACATGAATGCCTGCCCTTCCTGTGACAAAATCTGTGATATTGAACATATTATTTATTGTAACTGAAAAAGTTTGAAGTCTAATGGGGCCAACCAAATTTAGCAAACTCTGGCTGTTCAGCGCAGCCTTTCTTGGGCTGTCTATGGAGTCTGTGGTATGCACTCCTCCCCCATCACTGACCAATGAGATGTTTGACGCAACAGCGCATGCTCTCTACGGTGGAAGATTTCTTTAAAAAGATCCTCAGCATAGCAACAGGAGCGCCCCCTGCAAGAGTATCACAAATCCAGGCTTACAAGTGAAGTGAACACAGCCTTGTATAGACTGACTGGTTAGATTGGTTTGAATAGGGAAGTGCTGCTTACCCAACAAATCTGTTACGAAACCTCATAATCATCTAAGTGGTGTCTTTTAATTTTATGTCATCTGGATTTTGCAATCTAAAATTGTGCTTTTAGAGTTAGGGAATTGGTAATTACTCTTAACTGGCACCGTTGTTGCAGCATAAAGCTTAGTGAATATCCCTTTCTTACAGTAAGAGCACCAATTTGGTTTCACTTAAGGCAGGTTGTTACTCTTGGTGCTGCATAAATGTATGTTCAACTGATCTGGATAGTTCAGTTTTTTCACTGTTTTTGATACAGTGTTAGTATTTTATGATTTTACTGTAGTCGCTGTAAACAAATGTGTCATTAATGTAACATTCAGGTTACCATTTTATATAGAAGTAGAGATTCCAGTTAGTAGTCAGGGATGCACAATATGGATTTTTTTCAGCCAATACAGATATCCGATAATTACCTGCTTCTCGTGGTCGATACCGATAAGACAACAGATAATTTCACATTTTTATATTTTAAAAAAGAAGTTCATAACTTGTAGTTTATTGCACACCCTCAGGTGTGCAATAAACTACAATGAAGATGTAGTTACCAATGAAGATGTCCTAACCTGCTCCGTGCGTCGGCGAACAGGCAAAGCGACGTTTCGCACACCTCCTACCTATTTTCACTGGTCAAAATCAACGCTGACAGTAACTGAGTGACATCGCTTGTAGTATATGTGGACAATTTTTTCACGCTCCATTCGCCAGAGTTCGCTCTGTCGCTGTATGTTAGGAAGAGGTGTAATGCTTTGTTCAGACTACGTGCGACACACAGCAACAGGTTACAAGTCATTTTCAATGGAAGCCGGTGACATGAGGCTTCAAACTGGTGCCTGACACTTGTTGCTACAGGTGTGACGTTCAACAAATAAGGTTGAGCTGCTCTCAACTTTTGTCAGCGCTCCAATGATGCATAGAAGTGTTAACTAATCATATAAATGCTGTGAGCCAGTTCCCAACGATGTAACTACGTCAACAAGAGTTTGAGCAACACTTCAACGGCGACTCAGCGACAATATAGCTGGCCACGCTGGCCGTTTTGATGCTTTCGTCACTTGTAGCGTGAACATAAATGTAATGAGCTAACCAAATCTGACCTAACCAAATCTGACATCACTATTTTTCTAGTAAAGTACATCAAAAAACTTGTATTGCAAATTGCAATCGTGTTGTCTTCCTCTGAAACTGTGAAAAACATCCACATCAGCGACGACATTGTTTGGCTCTCTAGTCCGCGTGCTGCGCTCGTTGTTGTTCTTCTTCTTCTCTGTGTTTATTGGTGGATCATAAGCAACTTTTAGGTGCATACCACCACCTACTCTGAGTGTGTAGATGCTGTGCTTGTTAAGTCAATGAAAGCAATTTGGCTTTGTATTTCATTGTCAGAAAATACATAATAATATAAATTTCCCCATTATTGGCCGATAATTTATCAGGTCCAAAATATATTGTGCATCCCTCAGCAGGTAGAGCTTTCATATAGGCTCTTTATATATACAATAGTATGGATCTGACTCACTATGACACATTAGCACACCCTGGACTCACACTAACCTGCAGCTCAGATCAGCATTTAACATGAAACATTTGTTTGTCAGAATGGGAAGGTGGAAATGCAGCTATTTGTTTTGTAAAAAGAAAAGTACACAACAGTGTTGCAGAAGGGTGTGCCTCAATGGCACCAAGAACAGGCAGTAATAGCTTCATGGGTGTATCTGGTAAAAGCATACACACCAAAGGTCGTGTCACATTGCAAATAACCTTTAACAGTTGACATAAGAATAGGTAGGCTGTGTTCTTATGTTTGCTATTCAATTAGCAAGACAATATGGTGTATACTGGTGTGGTCATGTTGTTCAACAAACAGCGGAAGGTTAATGGTATAATAATAGTAGCAAGTTTCAAAATCATCGGGACTAAAGTTCATGACTTTTCTAAAATGCGTGTTCAGTAGCAGCTTAAGTGAAGCGTGAAAAAACAAACTAAACCAGTTTAAGGCGATGTAACCTGATCACCGTGGTCACAGTCAGAGCTGCCTCTCTGTGCAAAGTTCAGGCCGTCCTCTCTGTATGTGACAACCCCCTTCAGCTGAAAGATTTGTATTTTCCCTTGTGGGGAAAAGAGGGAAAATCTCCTCAATAAGCAATACATCTGCAAAATCAAGACAAAGCTAATGCACAGACACTTTATGGTTTTGTGTGCATGTTTGAGTACAATATGTTCCTCACTTCCTCTCCTGCTGCAGATCCTAAAGGCTTACTCAAACCAGTCAGTGCTGAAATTTGACCTGCGGCACTGAAGAAAAATGCAGGCTCCCGTTGTTATTTTGTGCTGCCATCTGGTGGGCTTTGATCAAATCAAATAGCTCTCTCAAACAAGAACGCAATAGAGGGCCAGCACTCCCAGTAGGTGTACAGAAATAAGACGAGACATCAAAACAGGCTGTCTTCTGTCTTTGTTTTCAGATAAAGGGGTTTGCACACTGTAAGAAATTCTGTCTGATGTCTTTCTGATGTAATATTAACTGCAAGGCCTGTACCCACCATCAGAGGGATTATTTGTAGTAGTACATCTACGTGTTGGTCTACTTTTTCAATAGGATGCAGATTGTAAACCCTAAGTCTAGTGAAAACAGAAATGGAGATAAATCATAAATTGTGCCTCTCTTTATGTCTGAGTGAGTGAGTGAGTGAGTGAGACAAAGATTAATTTTGTGTTTGCATTACGCCTATAGATTTGCTGAATGATTATCACCAGCACTGATCAATTGACTGCTTATCGCTGTGTTATCTGGTCAGGATTCTCCCTGGGATCTGCGGTTGTGACCGGGGAGTCTGCTGCCCTTGGAAAATTGTGTTTTCTATGGCCTATGGGTAAACAGAGAAATGCTGCCTTCATGTGCTTTTGGAAATTTGTCACTTGCCAGCAAAGTGGTAAGAGAAGTTAGACTGATCTGACGTTTCAGGGCTGATTGTGACAAAAAAGTAAAAGTTATGTAGTAATGTGTTCATTAAACATCAAATACTGCAAATCAATTGTCTGGTGTCTCTGAAGGGTCATGTCTCTTCAGCAAAAGGAACAATGCAGTGATATGCAAGAGAATATAATACTATAAACAGAGCCCTATCTGCCATTGAGGACACCAAGGTCATGTCCTCGTATTGTTAATGGTAACATGGGGCTATAATGACCTGATGGAGGAGTTTACATGCAACAATTACATACACACACCTTAGACATGATGTGTTTTCAAAGCTAACTGGGATACTTTTGACTATTTTTTGATGATGTATATTAATTAATATTCAAAATGAATTAAAGAAATATAACCTGGTTTTTATCCACCTGCACAGTATTCCTGACAGTATCAAGACTTTACATTTACACAATTAAATAAAATGTGAAAATAATTTGAAACTAAAGACCATATTGGGATGGGATCACATCAGCCGCGATGCCAATCGGCCAATGGCCACTTCCCCACTTCCTACCCCCCTACCTCCGGCGCCCTTGCTCCGACTACACCCATCTTCAAAGTCGGCCTTCATTTTGATCTCAACTACACACCTGTACAGTTTTATGACTGCATCTGGCACGGTTGTGACTCTATCATGTTGACAAAATCCCTTCACAGACACCTGGTGACACACAAACTCACAAGGTGAAAACAATACCCACATACCCACAATAACCACACACTGTCGCGGCTAATAATAATCCGAATATTTACAGAAGTATTGTGGTGGTTAGTCCAAACATTATGAGTGAAATGGATTTGTGCTTGGGGAATTTAGATCCTGACCTCAGTACTATTTTTATATCATGGCAATAATGGGCCAGAAATGTGTATATATATTTTCCTATATTTCATGTTTTTTGTCTCCCTAAAACGAAAAATGGTCTTTGATTGAACGTACTGACAAGAGACACCTACAAACATACTATGAACCCAAAACATGTACGCAGTTATAAATACAAGAATTTCAAAGCATAAGCCCCCCCTGAAAAACTATACAACAAATTACACACATCTCAGTTGCATGTCACCAACTAATAGTAAGGACCGTCCTATAGGCTATCTCACTGTCCCCCTACCCTTTTGTACATATCAATGAGCTGAGCTCTTAGATTTGTCTATAGGACGGAATATAGGCCTAACTAAAAAGAGAAGCGATTACTCTGTTTAGTTAGGGACAGTGGTGGAATGAAACCAAGTCCATTTACTCAAGTACTGGACTTAATTAGAATTTTTAGGTATTTTATACTTCATAATTTCCATGTTATGCCACTTTATAGTTCTACTTTCCTACATTTTGGAAGCCAATGTTCTACTTTTTACTCCACTACATGAATTTGACAACATCAGTTACTTTGATTCAGATTATTAATACAAAACATAAATCAACTTATGAAATATTATGCATTATTATGATTAAGCTACTCTGCAGTTTATAAAAAAAAGTAAAGAGAATTAGTCCCACCTACTGCAACATTGATGTGTACACAATAACGCATCACCAATTATAATCCAATGATATAACATAAGCCTACTATTCTGAAATGGGCCATGCTGAATAATGATTACTTTTACTTTTGGTAATTTAAGTATATTTTGGTGCTAATACATAGGGTACTTTTACTAAAATATCTGAGTACTTCCTCCACCACTTGGTGGGTGTAGCATACTATACTTGATATCTACATACGAAGAAATAGCCATCTCATGTTATTCATTTATAAAGCTGTTGAAGCTTCCACACATCTCTTCTCTCATTTAAATCTACAGTACCCGTTCCAGTAACTACTTAACCTTATACATCCCTCAGGTACACACTAATGTTGGCCGAACTGGTTTCAGGTTCTTTATGCACCTTTTAAATGCAAAGAAGTGCCCTCAAACTAGAGACTAGCGTTCCCCTTGGAGATTTTCAAAGCTTTATTATCTGTTTTTAATTCCTTTTTATTGTGTAGTTTAGTTGTCTCTGTTTTGCTGATTGTGTTCCTGTGAATGTTTCTTGTTCTCAGGTCTCTCTCTCAGGAAAAGAGATCTTAATCTCGATGACACTGCCTGATTAAATAAAGGTTAAAGGGACTGTATGTATCTTTTTACACTTATAAATCGTTTTTTAATTGCCAATGCGTGAACAGGTTCTAATCTAAAAAACGAGACCTTCTGCGACTTTCTAGGTTTCCTCTATCAGCCTGCAGACTTAGAAATGGAGTCCACTAATGCCAACAAACTACCAACCCCCACCGCAACTCAGACTCCAAAACAAACTCCACGGAAGCACAAAATAAAACAAAGTTATATTTCTAGTGAAACCTGTCTTGCAAAACAGGAATGTGACCAACGTCAGACGTGTGTGTCGGTAGAGCGAGCACAAGCGCGAGCAACAGGACGCTATCGTTGATTTAAAGGTCCCATATTGTAAAAAGTGACATTTTCATGGCATTTATATCATAAAGCAGGTTTAAGTTCTATATAAATACTGTGAAAGTATCAAAACGCTTAATCCACAGAGAAACATACACAGCCCGTATTCAGAAACTGAGCTTTTGAAACAAGCCGTCAGGTTTTCTGTCCATTTGTGATGTCACAAATCTACAATATTTAGACCATTTCAAAGTTTTAAACGTAAACATTCTAAATGGGTCCTGGGTCTAAAAATTTCCTTTTACACTTTATGTAAATAACATCAGCTGACAGGACGTAAACATTGACCCAAGCTGTTGCCGAGCAAACGCAATTCTGTTGCAATTCTGTTGCAATTCTGTTGCAATTCTGTCAAAATGCGCTAAAACGGAGCATTTCAGACAGAGGGGTAAATACAGGTATATTCAAGCAGACAGCATGAGGAAAATAAAGTTTTTTTTTAAACATTAAAGTATGTAAACATGTTCTAGTACAGCTGTTATCAACCCCACTGGTGGGCCTCAGAACGCCACCTAGTGGGTTGCGGAGTTACTGACAAATGGTTGGCAGGTTTTAACACTAGAGGAAGCAGACAGGAATGATATGAAACTAAAAATCCTAAGGAATCTATTGGTCCCAACCATGCCATGCTAGCTTTTCAGGAAGGAGGCTGAATTACACTTCAAAGTTACGCTAAATTTTGGCGAGGAAAAAAACTTGTCCATTTTCAAAGGGGTCCCTTGACCTCTGACCTCAAGATATGTGAATAAAAATGGGTTCTATGGGTACCCACGAGTCTCCCCTTTACAGACATATGTGTCGCAGATGCAGTGACATAAAATGGAGCGTTTTGTTTTTAACAAAAAGGGATGTTTGAGACAACCCTGCACCAGTAAAAGCTCCAAAGCGTGTGGTGAGGAAATATGCCCCTGAATAGTTTGGATTCATAATGTCAGGCAGTGATGGGTGAGGGTAAGCTGAATATTTATGTGGGTCATTACACCTGATAGTGACATATTTATAGCCCAGTTTGTCATTTATTTGGGAAGGTGGTCCTTGGATTTATTTTACCAATCGGACGTGGGCATCCAAGTTACAAAAGGTTGAGAACCCCTGTTCTAGTAGAAACCCAAAATACAAGTAAGAACCTGAAAATGAGCATGATATGGGACCTTTAATGGCTACAGGTGTCACTGCAAACAAGCAATTTTCTGATTCTTACATAAATAAATAAAATAAGGTTGTTATTATTATCATTATGGTAGGCTACTTTAGTAATTAAACATAAGCCACCAAATCGACTGTATGTGTTGTTGCCAGCAGGTCTGACTGTCGGTGTTAGGAAATAACGAGGCGGCTGTGAAGGCAGCACAGGCGCACATAATGCTCCCCTTCTCTTCAGCACCGAGCAGCAGCAGCAGCAGCAGCAGCAGCAGGCCAGCCTGCAGAGCTTCTTCTTCCGGAGGCGGATAATCCCCATCTCTCTACATCTCTACTATCTCTACACGCAGTCCTAATGCAATCAGGAAGGAATCGCTGCAGCTCACCTCAAGGAAACACGTTTCGGACGAGGATTGGAGATGTATATTTATTGTGTAAATAAATAGCACAACCTGCCAGTGATAATAAGCCTGATCCTCTCTATCATGTGACAGCTGCTGTGCGCATTTCATCTTAGTTTTGGAGAGACAACTACTGAAAGAAAAACATCCTGCTTTTCTTTTTTCTTTTTTTTTTTTTTATCTCAGCAGCAGCAACCATGGTGGCATACAATCTGGTTTTAACTTTTCTCATCGCAGCTCTTTGGAGGGTCAGTGGAGAACCACAAACTCTTTCATCACCCGCGACGCAGTTAAATTCAACATCATCATCATCATCATCCTCATCGTCCGTCGTCAGTGGAGATGAGCTGACACATAATGTCACAGAGGGATCCCGGATTTCATCTCTAATGACGCATCTTCCAACCCTGAAAAACATTGTTATCTTCATCTGCGTGTTAACAGCTGCTCTCATCACATGCCTAGTCATCAAAGTGGTCAGGTAAGGAGGTCAAAAGGTTTAATATATATTATAATGGAAGGTTTCTCTTATATTTGTTATATTATAATGGCTATAATAAGCTGCCATGCACAGTGTGATCATGGTAGAATGAATTGATTAGGAGCGTGTGGTTGTGCCTGGTTTCTGGGCCTATTAATAATCCTCCTAAGCAACCAGATGGTGCTTTATGGAGGCTATTTACTGTCCTTATGTGTCGGAAACCTGTGTGCATTATATATTTTTACAGCTCTGATCATTTCATAGAATTTATTTTAGGTCTACTGTAGTCATATTTCATATTAGAGCTGCACTTAATCATCAATTTCATTACAGATTCATCTTGTTGCTATTAATCCTTTTTTTAAATGTATAAAATATGCTTTAATTACACACACACATTTTAAACATGTGTTTTCAAAGCTAACTGGGAGACAATTTTTTTTTTTTTACATTATAGGTATCATTAATATTCAAATTTAAATAAAGAAATGTAGCCTAGATTTTATTCACATGCACTGTATTCCTGGCAGTATGAGGAATTTGCATTGAGACTATACTATGCAGGGTTATTTAAAAGATACCTGAACAATTACACGATTAAATAAGACGTGAAAAGAATTTAAAACTAATCTGTTGCTATTTTTTTGTCTATAAAATATCAGAAAATAGTGAAAATGGCCATCACAAGTTCCCAGAGCCCAATGTGGGGTCTTCATATTGCTTTAAAAAAGATATAAAACAGAAAAAAAAAGAAAATATTCACATTTGAAAAGGTGTAACTAGAGAATGTTTGACATTTCATTTGACGAATCACACAATTTTCAATTAATGTCAGTCAAATAATAATTTCAGCACTATTTCGTCAGAGGGAAGCATTAGTTTGAGCATCAATAGAAGTCAAAATGTTCCCACTTTAATCCTCATCCAGCTGGAAAAAACTAGAATAGGTTTATAGCTGATGTTGTGGTTTAGGCAGTCAGCCTAAATGGTGAAATTGTTTTCTTGTGCTTGTGTCTCATGTTTTGGCAACGTTTTTTTCTTCGCCACAGATCTGGCAGACGAATCAGAAAAACGCGGAAATATGACATTATAACGACACCTGCTGAGCGCGTGGAGATGGCCCCTCTTAATGAGGAGAACGATGATGAAGATGACTCAACGCTGTTTGACGTCAAATACAGGTTTGTTCATGTTATTAAGGCAGGCCTAATCCCACTGAGAATGTTCTACACATATGAGAGAAGTTAGGTCTATGATTCCCTCTGTGGATACTGTAACAGTGGAGATAATTACCACGGTAAAGTGTGATAAGGGAATGATAAACTAGCCCATGATTCACACTGTGGTCCTTTATTTCTGTATAAATGTATCTGTACTAAAGCTGTCAATCGATTAAAATATCTAATCGCGATTAATTGCATGATTGTCCATATTAATCACGATTAATCACACATTTTTATCTGTTCAAAATGAACCCTAAAGAGAGATTTGTCAAGTATTTAATACTCGTATCAACATGGGAGTGGACAAATATGCTTGCTTTATGCAAATGTATGTATATATTTATTAGTGGAAATCAATTAACAACACAAAACAATGACAAATATTGTCCAGAAACCCTCACAGGTACTGCATTTAGCATAAAGAAATATGCTCAAATCATAACATGGCAAACTGCAGCCCAACAGGCAACAACAGCTGTCAGTGTGTCAGTGTGCTGACTTGACTATGACTTGCCCCAAACTGCATGTGATTATCATAAAGTGGGCATGTCTGTAAAGGGGGGACTCGTGGGTACCCAGAGAACCCACTTTCATTCACATATCTTGAGGTCAGAGGTCAAGGGACCCCTTTGAAAATGGCCATACCAGTTTTTCCTCACCAAAATTTAGCTTAAATTTGGAGCGTTATTTAGCCTCCTTCTTGTAAGGGTTTGACTCGATCAAACTGAACTTTAAAAGATTAGTATATATTTAAAAAACTGTACCCTTTTAAAGTATTTTTGTACTTTTATATTGCCTGGTTTTGCTTGTCTTTTTCTCAATGCCTCTTATTATCTCACTTGATAGTTGCTACCATTGTAGTAATAAAACCTTGATTTCCCTATGTGAAGCTACTCCCGACTCTGTTTTGACTATTAAACGTTGCTGGGTGTCACCATGGTTTAGGCAAAGTTAGTCAGCTTGTGCTACTAAAACAGACATAGGAGTGTCTCACTGCTTTTACTAGACATCTATTGCTCTTAATATTAAGCACACAAAGTCATGTGATGTAGTATAAAAACCACACAGACAGAATAAGAGCATCAGGGTATGCCTTTAAAACATGTATTTGCTCTTTTTGAAGAGACACTATTTTAAAGGAACATTGTTTTAGTTGATCTGATGTTGATATTAGGTTTCACCCTTCCGTCTTTTCCATTGTTCTTGAACACACAACCACTTCCTCAAAGGGAGATATGGCGTCCTGTTTACCTGACATTCCTGACTTCCAAGTTAGACCGGACTCTATTTCCTCCTAACATATTTCCCCCTCACCATATAAACAGTTAACACCAGATACAGTTCTGTCTAACTGAGTTTTCATGTTTCTTTTGCAGGTGAACCCCAGCATGGACATCAATATTTGATGTTGCCCGGGACAACTCAAGTGATTTTGCTGTATTTTTTTGTGTTGTTCGAGTCTTATCAGATCACATGCTGTTTGTGCATGGCTTTTATCTGTGTCAAAAGGACTGGAGCCGCATGGATATCATTGTTTGCTGTTTACTGACGCTTCTATCATGTGGCACAAATAACCTTTCTGATATTAATAAGATCAGGAGGCTTCTTGTTGTGACTTCTCCTCAAAGGTCATTCAGTAATCAGCCTATTAGCGACTTGGAGTTCAAATAACAGTTTCTTTTTTTTACATTTTCTGACAGTAATTGTGATTTAATTTTACCTTTGAGCTTGAGAATGTTGGACTGAATAGGAGGAAGGAACCAATGGCTGCTTTGAAGCTATGATATACCCTTATTAAAACATCAGTTAATGCAGAAAATGTTAACAAATATTGTGCAGAGGATACTTTATTCAAATGTAAAAAAAAAAAAAATTGCACACTCTGAAGAATCTATTGATATACAGTAGTAATTGATATTTTTAACTAAACTTTCATACCAAATATATTTCTATCTACTAACCACTTTATTGTGCATATATACTGTTTGTCCTTATATATGGAGTAAGCGTATATTTTTTTACTGTGTGTTGTTGTAGACGTTCCTGTTTTGCTGCTATCTCAGCTGAAGTTTTACGTTTTTTCGAGGTTCAAATTTGATTAAAAGCTCAAATAATGTAGTCAGGGTATATTTGTAAGGTGTTTATTATGGAGTAACTCCATCTGCTCTGAATGTGAATGCTGTAATCTGTTGTGATCGGGTGTGTTCAATCATGTGACGATGTCTTTTTAATCAAGTAACCACTGAATGATATCAACAACAGTGTTTTAACATGTCCGACATGCCCCCAGTGTCTTATTTTCAATATTATGTCACCAAATAATGTCTAGAAATGATTCCCAAAAGCTGGCATATCTTGTTTGAGATAGTAGGTGTACAGCTAGTAAAGTATTATGGAAAGTCTCCCACAAACATTTCCATTAATGGCTCACTGACTCTTGTAATGTCTAACTTGAAAAGGAACATTTTTCCCCCTGGTGAGTTGCTTCCCCGGGCCATACAGAGCTAAAAAAAAGTCCTCAAATGATTTGGCCCATTAGATAATTATTAAATTACTATTAAAACAATGAAACTAGTACATAACAGTTTGTTAAATTTGTTGCATCTTTAATTCAAATACACAATATTCAACCAGAAGTCTGATATAAAGTACAAAAAAGAAACAGCAGAGAAGCTCACAAGCCTCCCTCGCCTCTGTCTGCGCCCTAAATGTAATTACAGTAAACTAACAACATTGCAGAGTACACCTGGATTAGGTTTCTTGGAGGTGACCTTCTGTTTTAATCCAGACTGTTATTTGATAGTGCATCATGGCCTACAGCTGCAGCTGCTTCTCCATCCTTAGTTAACAGAAATGACTGCAATGCCCAACAAAAGAACAGTTCTCTTTGTTTTAAACAAAGTTATTGACATTCACAGAAGACTGGATACATTTATTGTCATTGTTGGATATAAAAGCGACATGGATCATGTGTGAATGTCTGATAAGGTTTTTGAATCATATATGAATCAACCATATTTTTGATATATATTCCCTGTGTTTTCCATCAGACTATATGGCCGCTGTTCATTTCAGTATTGTGTCATCTTTCACTGTATATGTGCAGAAAACTGCAGATCCATTTATGTGCCTCTGCTGTTTGTCCCAGGGGAGTACGTCACCCGTGTACAAGTTATCCTTTTCCAACGTCTTTGATTTTATCTTCAGTCGTGCGTGAAATTGTGGAAAAACCCTGCTCATCTAAAGATGCTAATTCTGGACTTTTATTAGACCTGAATCATCAGCTGCAGACAGTTCCTGTTGTAAAATGAATCAAAGTCCCTGTGGTAGCTATTTGGAGCCTGTTGCTAATTTCCCTAATCCCACATTTAAACCAAAAAAAGTTAAATGTTTCAAACTGTTTTATTGAAAACAAGTCCCTGTTTGTGTGTTTTTGACACAGAGACGTTATGTGCACCCACGGCTGTTTCCTCAGTTTCCATTTCTTTGAAACACTACTGAAATAAAACTGCTTCCTTTGAAGTGTTAAATCGTTTTAAGGGAGAGGCTTGAAGTGTTCTTTTTTTTTTCTCCATTCTGATCTTTTGTGTTTTCTGCCACAAAAAAAGTACATTCGCTTTGTCAGAACTGCACATTTATAATGTCCTTGAGTCAGACTGAATATTTTCAGAACTAAAAAATGAAATATACTCAAGTTGTATGTTTCGAGACAAAACCAAACATGCAAAAGCTGACACATGCTGGCTGGAGTTATATGGAACATACGGTATACATGACAAAAACTATACAGCACAATCCCCTCAGTTTCTCAGCTGAAACTACAGGTCACTAGAAAGTTTAAACTGTAGCAAATTCCAGATTCTGGGTTAATTAATTTAACCATGTTGCTCAGACGAGCTTTCACAAGTAAACCTTTCATTCTGCAGACTGCTGACGTCTCTAGTAAAACTTTTGTGTCTATTCTTAACTTTACTCGTGTCGTTAGCCTACGTGCAAGTCAACGGACGAATCCTGTCCAAACAACATGGACAAATCACATGGCTGGAAGCGCATGAGAGGCGACTTGTTTAGCTCTTGGAATAGCTTGAATACTTCCGCTAATTTTTATTAAAGGTCGCATTTTCGTTGCGGTGAAATACCCAAAGCGTTTGGGAAAAAGGTCAGCGTCAAGACAACTCGTAAAAAAAACTAAAATCGCAACTGAACTTTGAGGCTTTTACTGAGGTGGAGCTTACAAGTACCAATATAATCTAAACTAGCATTAAACTGAAACCAGTCTGGTTTGGGTTTTTAGTTTCTTCCCTGACCACAATTACTTAACAAATCTAAAATAAAATATACTCTGGCTTTCAGAAGTGGGTGACACTATTAAGACAGTCATGTAACACATTTCCTTGGATAAACCCTGAACAGTTTTATTTCTGGGCATATGAAATGGTCCACTTTTAAATGGTCTAATTTATTGATTATAGGCACAAAATACTGGCAAAATCTACAAATATCTGTATCAACCTATATCGGTTAAATACTAACCCAAACACACTGTACAAGTATAATTCATACATCATTTAAAATGAATGAAGGCATACAAGTTATCAGCTCGTCCTCTTCTCAGTGTTACTGCACTGAAACTGTAACTAGGAATTTATTTAAAGCACATTCAGGGGCTCATTTCTTACAGCATTTTGTAAGAATATCACCAATACATTCATTTAAGAAAAAGCTCTTCTTACTATTATTACTACACAACTACTGTCTGACCTCACTACCAACATTTCCAGTGCAGAAACAGGGCTGGTGCTCTTTGTGAGAAAAGTTTACAGAGCGAGTTTACCGCCGGCTCAGACTATGCAAACATTCTTATGTGAACAGCCGGTACACTCCCTCTTTATCCTCACAGAATACAATTCAACGTGCTGCCGTTTCTCCGTTTGGCTCTCAAGGTAACCTTCTGTATCACATGGCAGCTCATGACTGGACTTTTGGGATTTTTTTTGCTTATGAATTACCTGTTTTTACACCAACGACGGTACTTTATAAGAAGCTACAAAAGCATAAAATCTATTAGAGGAAAATTTTTTATCACAAGTTGAACGTCATAAAAAAAACACGTGTTTCATCATAATTTTTTTCTTTCATCATCATTCTCCCTGATTATTAAGTGCTTCCATCTTGTGGCCCAAAAAGGGAAAATTAATTCAGCAGCTCTTAATGATGTTGACCTGCTGGGTAAATTACAACACATCCTTAATGGAGCCCTATCATATCATCAAGTAGGGAATTAATTGATTGTGTCTCATGACAAATTTTGAAAACAAAAATATGTCCATAATTTATAACCATACTTGAAACCTGGATGGGCTTTTTAAAATGATCTGTTTAAGAAAAATAAAGGGCCAACAGATGGACATGACAGGACCTCCATGAGCAGTTCCAGCAGAAAAAGGGTCTCATTATTTTAAAGGTTGCCATAGAAATCTCATTAAAAGGTAAAACACACCAGTGGAACAAGTCAGTAAAAGAGCTTGAAATAGAAAAAAAGTTCATTCCAATTACTGAAAATAAGTTAATTCAAGTTTCATAAAAGTTCGGTAGCAAGAAAAAACTGTTTGTACAGAGTCAAAGTGGTTTCCAAGGAGATCCTCCTTACCGCTATTTGCTCTGGAGCTCCTTCTGTGGTCTCCTGTCTGCGTCACAGGTCCCAGTGTGGAGCCGGAGCGCCCCCTGTCTGTGCAACGCGCTCAGGGTCCTGAACTCCAGAGGCATGGTGTGAGGACTGGAGCTGGACGTGTACTCGTACTTTAGGGTGTCGTAGTAGTGGTATTTGACCGGTTTGCCCTGCGGGTCGAGTGGGAAGGGCCAGAAGCCGTAAAGATGGATCTCTTCACAGAAGCGAGTGGCCATCGTGTACATGAGGAGCCCGGTGGTCGGACGCTTGATGTGGACATGGTTGGTTAGCCAATACCTGTTGACAAAGACATACAGTGTGTGTGATAAACTGCATCCAATGGTTCGATAACTGTCATCTAGAAATACTGCAGAAGGGAGAATATGTTCAAGGTCTCCGAGCTCTTTTCTAGGTAGCACACTAAAGTCAGTATTCACTAGGAAGCAACACTTATCTCCTCTATAAGACCGTCCTCTCTCTGGGATTTGATATTAATCCAGATATACAGCATGCCGGAGCACACAGACTGGAGCTGAATCCTAACAAGACACACTAAGTAAAAATTTAAAGCCTGCCGGATATGTTTCTCTGCTGCAGACCACCAAGCTGCTGCTGCTTCAAGGACCGTCTGCTCACAGATAATCAATAACTTATCTTTTTGTCTCTTCTTCTCAGTGGATGCACTGCAAAAAATGTCCCACTTAACAAGTCATTTAGTCTAGTGGTCTACTAATGCTGAAGCAGCTGGTCGATTAATTATATTGAAAGTCAATTTTGATAGAAAATGAATTGTTTAAGTCGTAAATATTCTCTGGTTCCAGCTTCTGAAATGTGAAGATTTGCTAGTTTTCTCTCTTTTGTAGCATTATAAAATGAATATTTGGGTTTTGCACTGTTGATTGGACAAAATAAGCAATCAGAAGATGCCATTTTTAGGGTCTAGGAAATCACATTTTGACAATAGCGCTTCTGAAAAAATATCTAATTGCGAATATTTTGACTGATATTGCACTTGTGATATGATTTGCGATATTAGAGTGTTCGATCATTTTCACATCATAATTCTCATTTTCATTGACAAACATATTCAGATGATTATGGTGTGATTTTGGTGCGGATCTGTACCAAACAAAGATTTGTCAAGTTTGTAGAGTATGATGTGATATTCAACGACACACATTTCGCCTCTAACAAAAATCATCCTGCGATTTGAAAATTCATTAGCCCATATTGCGTTTTCGATAAAGTTTTGATTAATTGTGCTGTACTAATAGACAATAATGCAGGATGTCCACCTCTCCACCTGGCTTAATCTTTGCTCAGGTGCTGGAAGCATCAATGAGTCCAAACTGATGGAGCAGATAGCCGCACACTTACTGCATAGATTAAGTGTGCGGATATCTTTTCCATCAGTACAGATTGACAATAAAAGAATTGTTTCTTCTCAGCCCTATGCTGAACACACTAAAACAAAATCATTCCACACATTTCCTGGCCCAAGAGTCTAGTGCAGCCATCTGCACGGGAAACAAATTATTTCTATTTGTCTAGTTTCCAGAGAAAGGCATTATGCAATGATGGAAACTACATAAATTGATCTCACCACATTGGCAGATTTTACTCTATGTTTCTTAAAAATAACTCTTGAATGTTTCATTACTTGTTCAGGTGGATATGTGGCGGTTCAGAAGCAGCATGTTAAACAGAACTGCACACGCTAGCGCTGCTCTGCACAATTGTATTCCTCTACTTCTTCTACGTGACCTAGGAGCTCCGATAATAGACAGTGAGTTGCCGCATGCCGCCCTCAGGAGCAGCTCCAGGGACAGGTGGTCAGACGTTCAATCGCCCCAACTTCATTTTCCTTTCCAGTCACTCGCCCATTCCTCCAGCCTCGAGGCTGTTGCTGCCTCCTCTGGCTGCGTGCACGCTGTGGTTCGTGCGGAAGGTCGTGTTGAGATGCAGAGGTTGTACTATTTAAAGCAGCTCGTGTGCCGTGAAGGGCAAACTCCAGAGGGCAGGTTTACAGTCCAACCAAACACTACAGCAGGTGATCAGCATTTTAACAAGCAAGAGGAGAGACGGCCTAATTAGCAGTGAAATAGTCTGATGTAGCATTTGGTTGGAGTGAATATGAGCGGATCCTTTGTCCTCCACTGCACATGATGGGGAATTAAAGTTCAGTGTTACTGAGAAAAGGACAAGGTCAGGTGGAGCATTTATCAGACAGCACTATAAAAAGGAAAAAAAGGCATGCGTTTCATCTACAAGACGATTTCAGGTGAATTATTTTCTCTTGTAAAACACGGATCAAACAGACTGTTAACTACTAAAGTAATGGCCCAGTTCTACCCCTTTCACAATTAGGGTGTTAGTTGGGGCATACTAAATGGCATAATGTGGTCACTGACCAGCGGTGGCTGTTAGGCTTTTAACAAAGCAGGAAAGATCCCGAGCAGAGTCTGGTCGTGATGAGAGAGAGAAGCAAGGACAGCTACAAAAACTGCACAGAGGGATTTTATAACAGCCTAAAGGCTATGGAGGCTGTATTTAACAGATCTGCAAAAACATTTCCTCAAAAAAGATCCAGTTCTAATCAACGCAAATAATAAAGATTAACTAAATATATAAGTCCTGTTATGCTACTTACTTATTATCTGTGCTATTCCTGAGCCACTGTCAAATACAATATCTAAATAACACAATTTGGAGCTCACAAGTAAGCAGTATTTTTGGACATAATTTGAACAAACGGCAAATTAATCTCTTCATGAAGCATTTTCATAAATGTTGGCAGTAAATCAGCGTCAAAATCAATGCACAAAAGCTGAGAATGAACACCGAGTGGTCAGTGTCAGAAGAAGTGAGCTTCAATTAAAGGAATAGCTTGACATTTGGGGAAATGTGCTTATTTGATTTCTTGCAGAGAGTTAACTGAGAGGATCGATAACCAAGAACAACAGTTTATCCGCACTTCTATGTAGTGTTACTGCTGGTTGCCTGGTAACCTCACAGTGACGACAAGACTCCGGGAAGTCATTGCTGTTGATCACCAAGAAATAGTCAAAGCATGGGACTCCCCGTAAAAGCACAGCTTTTGTTTTTAGCCGGGTTCGCGGCTCTAAAGGAGGAAATATCAATCACTGTGTTGGTCGGTCTGTCCACCACGTTGGTCCAGACTGAAATATCTAAAAAAATATTGGATGAACTGGAATGAAATTCATTCACGGTCCCCAGCAGATGAACATTACTGACTTTTGTGATCCCCTGACTTTTCCCACATGGTCACATGGCTCGGTCACGGGGTAACAACCGTCACGGTGTCGTCACGGCCTGCTAACTCCGCCTCCCGACCCTCGGTCCAGCCTCGATCTGGGTCTCATTCACATGAACGGAGGAAGGGAAATAACTCTGGATTCGGCTATTAGTGAATTTTACAACTTTTAGGACCTAATGATTTAAATAATAGCTATTGATTTAAATGAGGGCCATTGAAGTGTTCGTAAAGTGTTTGTGGGAAGTTGATTTACCTAAAAAAAAAAAAAAATCCTCTGAGTTACAGACGTCTATTTCCCAATATAAGTCTGTGGGAAAAAGTATTTTTGGGCCCAATGGCATCACGTGACGGACATGGAAGTTGTAGTATCGCCGTTTGGCCACTACGGAAGTTGGGATCCACGACCAGCGCTCTTCCTGGGGGCTTGGTTCAGCCTCACAAAGCTGCTAGTGTGGTTGTAAACTCTTGGTCTTGTAACATTTCTGCTTGTGTGCAGATTAAGATTAGGTAAAGTGAGTAGGATTTGGTGACATCTGGTGGTGTGGTTGCAGATTGCAACCGACTGAGTAACCCTCCACTCACTCCTCCCTTTCCAAGACTGCGGTAACGTGAGCCGCCGAGTGCAAAACCGTGGTAACGCCGTCCTTACCATAATAACACTACTTTAGGAAAAGTCAGATGGCCACTGGCGGTACCACGGTTTTGCACACTGCGGCTCACGTTTCCGCAGTTTCACAAGAGTGTAACGTAAAAACGTTTTACGTACACAAGAGTGTAACGTAAAAACATGAAAGTCTCTCTCTAGAGCCAGTGTTTGGTTTGTCCGTTCTGGGCTACAGCAGAAACATGACAGAGCAACATGGAGGACTACATGAAGAGGACTTGCTCCCTATGTAGATATGAAGGGCTCATTCTAAGCTAATGAAAACATAATTCTTAGTTTCAGGTGATTAAACACTAATGAAAACATAGTTATGAATATTACACATTAAAATAAAATAATGAATAATATATTAATATACAATGTTCCTTTAAACATAGAAACAATGTGATAACTAGAGAGCATTAGAGATGTTGGTAGACATGTTTTTGAACTTTCAACTGATCTAGCTCCCCCCCCCCCGTTTCCAGTCTTTACACTAAGCTAACCATCTCCTGGCTCCTGCTTCTTACTTAACAGACAAATGAGAGAGCAGTATTGACCTTCACATCTAACTCGCCGCAAGAAAGCAAATAAGTGCTGTTCCCAAAATGATTGATGAATGACAAATAAATCATAAAATAGACCGATATGTCTACTTGAACTGTGGCTGCGTTCCAAATGACATACTTTTTCTTTTTACTTTTAGTATATACTCCAGCTGTCCTTACAAAGTACATTCTGATAACCAGAAAAGCATGCTGGCTTGCATACTGCAACATGCCACCGGATGTAGTATGTGTATAATGGTATTTTTGACATACTAAATCTTTTTCTGGCGTACTAAATAGTAGGGAGGTTTGGGTGTTGGAATGCACAGACTCAAACTCAGAATCAAACACACAAAAGAGAGATTTCACACTTGATCTAGACAGATTCGGTGGAACGACTCCAGGTGCACACCGAGCGAAGAGAGACGGAGTAGCTTTAATGCTCGGTTTAAAAATAGCTGCAGATTAGAGCCAGACGACCCCTTCATTATGCTGCTCACAGGTGTTCTTAACCAGGAGCAGTACTGAGCAGCATCTTACCCTCTGACAGCGTGGAGAAGGCGCAGCGATGGGAAGGCGGTGCGTACGTCCACGGTGTGCAGCAGGATGAGACGAAGGGCCCACTCCACACGCTCCTCTCCACCCTTGGCCATGAAGGCCGGGATCCACAGCACGCTGCCGCTGAGGCTTTGGAGCCGCTGCAGGAAGCGATCCCTCCACTCCTCGCTGACCAGGTCCTGGAAGGCCCGCTGCACCACTGAAGGGTTCATGGTCACCAAGTTGGTCCGCCGCCCCACGTCCTGAGAGTACTCCTCCACCGGTGCCAGGTTACACCTTAGAACAAGCAAACTACACGTCACTCAATTTCCTTTACTATGTGCTTTCTCTTGTCTTTTAAATCTGAACCTCTTTACCGTACACGTCTCTTTACCGTACACGTCTGCGAACATGAAGCAAAGTTTCTCAATGAAGTGTACGACCATGATGAGAAACCAACACAGCTTCAAACCAGCTTCATCTAATGAAAGTTCTTTGGAGGGGACAAGTCTATCGTATAGTGAACAGTGCTGATTATACCACAAGTTTCCCTTTCAGTTCAGATTCAGTGACTGATAAAGCTACAACATAGCTGTGTAAATCACAAGCTTCATCACGATACGATATTATATCGATTCTTTGGACAACGATACGATATTTGTTGATATTACAAAGTGTGCTACAATACGATTTAATTCATTTCAGGGGCTTGGGATCGATATGAGACGATATATTATGTCCATTTGACACAATCAGTTAAATTTATATCACATCACAATCACAACCCTAACTAAAATATGATTTGACAATTTTATTACTGAGCTCTTCCAGACATTTAAATGAAAAAAAATATATATTCTTTTTAATAAAAAGAATAAATATAAAGTGGGAATTTCAAAATAAAGGTGTATTTTAAAGATGACATACGCATCAATATTTTCACTTTGCATCGTTGATATTGGATCGTTGATCATTGAATCGATATATCGGTCGTTACACCCCATCCCATATAGAGTGAGCACTCACAACATATTCTTCTTTGTATTAATACACACGCGCTGAGACAGAGCCTGAAATGTCTCTGTGTGTAGTGAGCTGTTGTTAATTACTTAATAACATTTTTAAAACTCAGAAGAATTCAGAAAATTCAACAGACTTTTGATTTCAGAAACTTAGTATAAAGACAGCGATCGGAGCTTGTTGCCTCATTTGGTTTGTTAAACATATGACATGTACATATGGGCGACAAGTTAAAGGGAAAACTTGAATAAAAGAGTGGAGAAACATTAATGCAGATGTAATTAATGCAGGACGTGAGGGGTCACTGAATGGTTTGATAAATATGAAAATGTGCATGCAGTTCATGTTCTGTGGTCTTCACAGTGAGCTTACACTAAACGAAAGCCCCAAAATCTACACTTCAATCATACATGCCCTTAAAGCTGCAGTTGGTAACTTTGAGCAAATATGATAAAAAGTTATTTTTTAAAACGGTCACTATATCCTGACAGCAGTGCATGAGACAGATAATCTGTGAAAAAAATCTTGTCACTCTGCCTCCTGTGCTCCTGATGACATTTGTAAGATTTCACAGCGCTGAAGGAAAACAGCCAATCAGAGCCGAGCAGTCTCTACGGCAGCTGTCAATCACTGCTCGCTAAACTGGCAAACCCTGATCAAATGGTCAAACTAGGCAGCGCTGATCAAATATGAATCAAGATTCTGTTACTGTAATGCCTATTTCTCACCTCAAATATTATCAGAAACATATTTTAGTGTAAAAGTTTGTGTCCCGGCCGGTGGGCGGTGCTTGGTTTTGGCTTGACTGTTTTCAACATGGAAAACTAGGAGTTCTAGGAGGACACAGATGAACATGTTTTTGTTTTCACAGATTATCTGTCTCATGCACTACGATCAGAATATAGTGAATATTTTATAAACATAACTTTTTATCATATTTCCTCAACAACTGCAGCTTTAATGAAATTTGAATGATGATGTAAACCAGCGTTATTGTGACAGGTATTTAATTTCATGAGCGGATTTAAGTGACTAAAGCTGCCTGCCACTCTGCAGTAATTAACTTCAGATATATACCTTTTCAAAGATCTTCCAGCATCTCATACTAACACACTTGTATTTTGCTTTTCCCTTCAATTTACCATCCATCTGTTCATGTCCTCAAGCTAGTCAAACTGTTTGCCTGACACAATCGTCTACCAGGAGTGAAATAGAGCAGAAATATAAGTGAAATTCAGCAGAAAAGCAGGATGGCAGTTTATTTATTGCCGTTAACCTCGGCCTCCGAGTAAATACCAGAAAACACAAAGCCGGTAATTATCTTCTTCACAGTGAAGCATCTCTATTCTCTGCAGCGTGGCAGCAAAACAAACCAGGAGTGCTGATTTTTAATAACCTAACATATTCTAATTTACACATACACTTGTGGCTGTTGTCCAGTGAAAACCACGCATCTCCAGAACATCAACATTTCAGCTTTGTGATAATTCATTTTATTCAGTCAAGTTTCATCAGAAAAATTCGGTAACACCGCACAAGGCCACCTTGAGCGCCGGTATGAAACGCACCGGGTGTTCCATTAACTATAATGTAAACCTATCCACGGCAACAGTAACTCCTCCGACAGAGTGCGCCGGGAGTGTGGTGGTCGGTGTTACCAGTTTTACACGGTGTTCGAGCATACACTGATTACATTATTTGCCCACCACAGCCACCGTTGTCTTGCTTTTTTTTTTAGAAATAAAACCCATTTAGTTCATTTTGACAAATCAACGCCGTGTTATCAATACAAAGTCGGACGGCGGACGCTACAAACTGAAAGAGAAAGTGTCTTCTCCGTACGGACTCTCAGCAGAGTAGCAGGAGTCAGATTTCACAAACACAGGATGAGAGAGAGTTGACAGACAAGATGATGGCGGAGGATTTGGTGTCAAAGTGAAATGCAAAATCGCCTATTTGGCAATATTTCAGATTTAAACCCAATGCTATAAGGTTATATGTTAGGTATAATGTTAATGATGTAATTGCCGTGCGGAGAATGGACCGTTCATAGCTGGTGTGCGCGGCGCAGCTGTGCCGGGTGGAAACCTGCAGCCCCGCAGCGAAAGCTGGACCGGGGGGGACAGCCATCTGACATTAAAGATCAAAGTAAGCACTCTCCAGATATTCAGCGACATCTTTTGCTGTAAATATCCAGTGTTATCGGTAACACCGGTGTTGTCACAAGTTTATTAACCGGTGGGGGAAATTTCCTCACCGTCACATCCCTACCGTGCGTTAAGTTTCACTTTTATGTTACAATCAGCAATTTGTTTGTATCCCGTCTTCACAACGTTCACTTTCAGGTAGTAGATTTAAGCCCAACCATGTAGTTCTTTCTTAAACCTAACTATAGCGGGTTTGATGCCAAAAATAAAGTGACGCCAAAGGGGAGTGACGAAGCGCCTCGTATGTGACGAGTTGGGATGAGAATGTGTTGACTATGACAGCTGATGTACAGTTGCTTCAAAGCAGTGAGACAAATGTGCACCATCAGCTGACTAATTTATCTTTGTAAGTTTCAATAAATTGCTCAAGTGCACCAAATTATTCCGTTTGTTTCTTATCACAACGCCGAGCTGAAATAATCTATAACCCAAAATACTGAACCATCCCACTTTGTGGAGACCCAGCATAGGGCAGATATCTATATTTAGCCGAGGCATTATCTCTCTATCTGATACGTGAATGCCAGAGCAAATTCCTCAGCTTCTCAAAATGCCACATTCCCTGTTGTCTGCCTTCAGCCAACCATTACCGCCGTGGCCCGGCATTATTATCATGCTGCTGCCGTGGTCTGGACATCGTGACCTCTCATCGTCAGCATAACATCGCAGCACTTAGAGAAGACAAAACGTGCAGACAACAGAATCAATTTCAGAATAAAAAAGGGGACGCATGAGGACTTTGAGGCCTATTGAGCCATCGATCAATCAGCTCAATGAGGCGCTACGGCAGACGGCTACTTCCTGCTCCATTTATGCAACAACATTAAAATAATTGATTTATTAGAGGATGTTTCTCACAGTAGATACCTCTTTTGTTAAGATTGTTCTGCTCTACACAGAATCCCGAGCCAGAACACTTGTTGTTTTGCATCTTCCATTATAATATAACCCTAGACAGATTTACTTTCTTCCAATGACAAGCATGAATAGTGATAAATAACCCACTCAGCGACTCCTTAAACACAACACAGAGCCGGGTGATGGCTTCACAAACACAACTCTGTGGTAAATGAGAGCAGGACCCCCTGAGAGCGACGGGGTTTTTCTTTGAAAAGCCCAATGTCTTTCTGCAGGATGTAAAGGCCTTTTCAAAATGTCAGTATAAATGTATAATCATGCATTTAATTGCTCTCAGTCCGGCAGCTCATTTCCAGCTTTAAATCATTAAAAAGCTTTGACAGCTTTTTCAAAAGTGCAATTAATATATTTCCAGCTGTGTGAGCGCCAACGCTAAACCTGAATTAAACCGAGAACTGGAGAAAGTGATTATCATTCCAATGTGAATTATGCTCTCAGTAAAGTGAGATAAACCTAAAACTGAAACTAATGTGCCAATCCATTTCAATTACGGGACAACTCTGACTCTCATGTTTTATGATTTATTCCAAGTGGAAGACTTCCAAACCTGAAATCATTTTTTTTTGCGAAGAGGGAAAAAAAAAATACCTGATAACAAAGTCGTGAGAGTCGATGTCGGGTCCACAGCTGCTGTTCAGCAGGATCCCAGAGTTCCCTACAATGGCGCAGCGCCTGTGATGCTGGTTCTTCATGGGGGATACGGTTGGCAGAAGACGGTAGAGATTTTCTGAGATGTTTGTGGTGCTGTGGCGATCAAACACATAGTGGATGATATCTCCTGGCTTCAGCGTGCCCTTCAGAATAGAGATGTCTCTCTCTGGATCCAGAAACCGCAGAATATTCTTTCTGTGAAAAAGAGAAAAATAACACACGCTAGTTATGAAAGCCTCCGCTCGGTCGGGTGTGAAACTGTGTTGATATAAGAAAGTGATGAGTGTGCCTGATGAGGTTGGAGAGGGTCTTGTTGAAGGTCCAGCTGTTTGTCGAGAGCTTGACGGTGTTGTTGTAGCTCGAGCCGAGATGATTCACGTCTTTGCTCGATCTCGTCAAAGAAGTCGGATGTGCTGTAGCTTTTCTAAATGAGAACGGAAAGTCATGTTATTGACACACTATTAAAGATCAATAAGAAACAAAAGCCTCGTTGTTTGTACATGTATTGTGTGAATTTATCCCTATTTTTTCCCTCCTAATTTAAGGGTTGTTTTTCCAATCTAAGAACAGAGGGTGTCGTATGTTGTACAGAACATTAGAAATCCTTCTGAGACTAATTTGTGATTTTGTGTTATACAAACAGTGGTGGAATGTAACACTTGTTGCTGCAAATGTTGTCTTAAGTAACTAAAGCTTTACTCTTTTATGCTACATTTATTATATTTTTACTGCACTACACTTGTGCACTACTAACTACGTTGTACAGTAAGATTTTACATACATAGAGATCATATAATATATATTAATTATATTGATATAGTTATTTATTTAGCCATCTATTTATCTCATTCCTCTTTCTCATTCCATTTGTACAATACTGTTGGAAATACTGTCACTTACTTTTACACACAATCCTCATTTTCATATGTATATAGTACTCTATTTTTGTTTTATTTCTCACTTTTTTTCTTACAACTTATTTTCACTTTATCTTATCATTGTCTTATTAATGTTATCCAATCTTATTATTGTCATTTTACCTTATCTGATGCCACTATTGCTTTTACTGATTTCTCATCCTACACATTTAAATGCACCGTTGACCCCGTGTTAACCTACATATGACAAATAAAAAACTGAAAGGCAGCTTACTGCATAAGGAGTACTTTTGGTGCTTAAAATACATTTTAGCAACAATACTTTATGTACATTATTATGCAGGATATTTACTTGTAATGGAGTATTTTTTACATAGAGGTATTCTTTCTCCAATACTGTATATGAACAAAATGTATATATTTATTTAGCTATCCATTTATCTTGTTGCATTCTCATAACCTATATATCTCATTCTATTTGTACAATACTGTTGGAGATACTGTCGCTGTATATAGTACTCTCTTTTTGTTTTATTTATCACTTTTTGTCTTACAACTTATCACTTTATCTTATTAATGTTATTCTTTCTTATTCTTTCTATTTTATCTTACGTGACTATTGTTGTTATTGCTGAGCTGACCTGTTCTCTCATCCTATACATGTCATTGCACCGTTGACCCCGTGTTAACCTGCATATGACAAATAAAACTGAAACAGATATAACATGGGGGCAGTGCACTTTCGATACTTTAAATACATTTTAGCGACAATACTTATGTACCTTATTATGCAGGATATTTACTTGTAATTGAGTATTTTTTACATAGAGGTATTCTTTCTCCAACACTGTATATGAACAAAATGTATATATTTATTTAGCTATCCATTTATCTTGTTGCATTCTCATAACCTATATATCTCATTCTATTTGTACAATACTGTTGGAGATACTGTCGCTGTATATAGTACTCTCTTTTTGTTTTATTTATCACTTTTTGTCTTACAACTTATCACTTTATCTTATTAATGTTATTCTTTCTTATTCTTTCTATTTTATCTTACGTGACTATTGCTGTTATTGCTGAGCTGACCTGTTCTCTCATCCTATACATGTCATTGCACCGTTGACCCCGTGTTAACCTGCATATGACAAATAAAACTGAAACAGATATAACATGGGGGCAGTGCACTTTCGATACTTTAAATACATTTTAGCGACAATACTTATGTACATTATTATGCAGGACTTTAACTTGTAACGGGGTATTCCTACTTCATCAAAGGGTCTGAATACTTTCTCCACTGGTATATGAACAACATTGACTTCCATTGACTCAGCTCCAATGAGTCTTAAATGCAATAAAGTTGATGTTATTTGAAACACAGCATTTTTAATTCAGCAGATATGTATGGCAGATGTTTTTCGCTATCACACGGATACCACCACCACATTGATGGGTATTTATAGCAGCTGCCTTCTCGCTGTAAAAAGTAATGAGACGCTCGCTGTGAATGACTCACTGTCAAGACTGCAACGGAATCAAATGACCAATGCCAACTATAAAAATTATATAGGAAGAGCAGTGAGCTCATCACTGGTGGTCTACAGCAATATGTATATGTATATCGGGTATATATGTATATGTGCGTGTGTGTGTGCGTGGAGATAATTGGATTTCAGACCTGTGCGGTTTAGGGATGAGCCGGTGCAAGTTCTTCCTCTTTGAATGTCCGGTATTTCTAGAAAGAAATAAAGATTTAGATTGAATTATGAATCATGAAACCTTGGTTGATAATGGACTGATGATTCCTGTAATCATATCCTGTAACGATAACCCACCCACGGTATTCAATACCAGGCGTGTACACTTCCGTCTTTTAAGACGAGAGAATAAAGGTGCAAAGCGTGCACCAAGGCGTTTTTAAAGCAATCCACTGTGGGCCCATTTGCTGATGTAATGAGGAGAAATGTGGCCTTAATGGAGCCCCATTATACTGAAAGGAGGTTTTCTATTCTCAGGGAAGTGCGCAATCTGTTTTACAGGGGTGTTGAAGACGCCAGCCAATATGCATTTACAGTAAACACACTGTATGTGCATTCATATCGGCCTGTTTTGCAATCATGACCTTGGTCACATGTGGTAAAAATCATGACACGCTTTGTCTTAAAAGCGAGAAACAGAAGAGCGGCTTCTCTGACAGACAGGTGGGCCCGTTCGTCTCACTCGTTTTACAACGCTGGTGGTGGCTTTAAATATATTGTTGGGATTGTGTTAAGCTGCGTTTATGCAGGAGTTGAATTGGTTCTGGTTCCTCTCCCACGGCGAACCACAAACCAATATGACCTCATTACAACGTGAGCCACAGCCGGGTAATTGCATTCAAAACAAAATGTGAATGCTGAAGGGGAAATGTGAGGATCCAAAAAAGCTTTTTTTTTTGTGCAATTCAGGTAGGTAGCACACACAGCACATCTTTAGAGCAGTGGTGATAATGATGAGAGCAAGAAGAAGAAGAAGAAGAAGGATGTTCATGTTGCACTGGTGAGGTCTGGTTTGGTTTTGTGTGAGTGTGTGTGTGTGTGACAGAAGTATTTTTGGTGCTAAATTGAGAATGCATTTTCTTGCGGGTCAAATGCAAGTGGGGCAGGGAAGAATTTCTGCTGCACTGCTCAACATTTCAAAGTCTGAAAATGGAAAAGAAAAAGAAAGAGGGGTTTGTTTCCAATCTGTTGTCCCCCCCTCACCCTCTCTCTCTCTCTCTCTCTCTCTCTCTCTCTCTCTCTCCCACACACACACACATCCCCCACATGCACACACAGACTCTCTTATAGTGTAAATGTATCCCATCCTGCATGCAGGCTGCTGCAAGACAAATAGCCTAATCCTTGGAGACCCTTGGCAGGCTGCTGTCGGGAACAGCTGCTACTGCTGCACCCAAGTGTTACAAATGTAGAAACAAATCTTAAATACTACACATTCAACTTCCACTCAACTCATTTATTTCACTCATTTATTCTTTTTTTTTCTTTCTCCCTCATCCCTCATCCCACCAACACCAACACCACCTCCACCACTTCACAGATCCAGTCCTGTGAGAGGAAATAAAGCTGCTGGACAAGAGGAAACAATGGACACACTCACAATGCATGCATGGGGGGAGGTGGGGGGGAATAAGCAAATGGGCTACTTACGCAGTTTCTTTCTCCACTTCTGCAATATCATCTATGATCAAAAGCACAACGAGCAGCGTTACAAAGCCGAACAACAGCGTGCGCAATACCAGCGGCATGGCTGAGGAGGAGGAGGAGGAAGAGGAGAGGAGGAGGAGGAGGCTGCAGCCAGGAGTCCCTCCTTCCAGCTAACACTGGCTCACATTAACCTTCTTGTGTTTCTTCATTTTACACATCGAGAAAAAAAATCCTGCTCGGCCGTCTGTCTCTCTCCCATTGTTCTTATTATCGGACACTCCCAGCAGACTGTGCGGTTCTCCTCTTCTCTTCTCTCTTTCAGATGCTCATTCCCTGCTGTGTGTGTGTGTGTGTGTGTTGTGTGTGTTTCGATGCTGCTGCTGCTTGTTTCTCCACCGGTGCCTCCTCTATTCCCCAGTCAAACTTTGAAAGCGTGCACCTCCACAGCCTGCCTGCCTGCCATGGGAGCAGAGAGAGAGATGGAGAGAGACCACATGCAGCCTTAAAGGCGCAGCTACTACATCTCTTACCCACCACCCTCCTCCTCCTCCAGGTGCTCACTGTAACACTGCAGTACAGGTGCATCAGGAGGCAGGTTTTTGCACAAATGAACAGCTGCTTTCCACTTGAAAAGATCACATATATACCCTGAGAAATGAATACACACACCTTTCTGAAGATTTGGCAACCCTATTTAACCTATATGGACTCCTTACCAACACCTATGTTTTAGATTTGATGTAACAAAATTGTCAGACTTGATACATCATTACTAGTCATCTGAATAAGTCAGAGCACCGCATCTCATTATTTATTTATGATTTCTTTATTTGTGTATTTAATTTTTTTTTTTTCTATATCCTTTTTAATTCAATTGATAGTTAATTAGCCTGTACTCCCTTTGAGTATATGGTTCTTTTTCAGTTTGTATGTGGGTTGGATATAGGGAGGGAATTTGGAGCCTTGTTTGTGTTTTATATGTTTTGTATATTTGGTTATCCAAACCAACTAGACACATCCAAACAGAGTGGGTTGTGATATAGCCTTAATTTTTTAAATAGAGGTCAATGAGGCTCTCATGTGGCCACCAAACACAGGGAGTGAGCCCCAGTAGACTGGATTAAATGGGGACATCTTTTTATAGCTTTGGTCACCAGTGGTGGAGGATAATAACAATAAAGCACATTAAAGCTTCAGTAGGCAACATTTTTCTGGCATAAAAAAAATTAATTATAACCTTTCAGCTTATTGTAATTCAAGGGCTCTGAGAGACTTCGGCGCCTCCTCATGGCTCTGTTTTCATGCCGTGACGGGAGAATTTGGCCAATCAAAGGTCATTTCAGAGAGAGAGCGTTCCTATTGGCTGTGCTCTGGCTGGTGGGCGGTGCTTGGTATTTCCTCAACTGATCTCAACAGGGCTGCCGGGGCACAAACTTTCTCGTTTTACAGCTAAACAGTACACTACAAGATGATTCTTAAAACATTTGAGGCGAGAATGAAATACTCATTACAGTAACAGAATATTCATTCGTATTTGATCAGCGCTGCCTAGTTTGACGGCAGACTCCAGATCAGCTCTGATTGGTTGTTTTCTCCTGGTCTGTGAAATCCTGCAGATGCCGTTAGGAGCACCGGAGGACACAGAGGCACATGATTTTTTTCAGATTACCTGTCTCATGCACTACTGTCAGGCTATAGTTACCGTTTTATAAAAATAACTTTTTTAAATCATATTTGCTCCATTTCTACCGACTGCTGCTTTAAGTGCTGTGCTTAAGTACAAGTTTAAGGTACTGGTACTTTATTTGAGTATTTACATTTTTGTATATGTTATACTTCTACCCCACTAGATTTCAGACATGAAATGAAAACATCTCAACATGGCGATGTTGAGCCTCAAGGAGAGCAAAAAGAGGAGATGTCACATGTCATCAGCGCGTCATATCTTTGAGGTACAACACATGCGCAGTCTGCACTCGCCGAAATTGAGCCAATTGCATCGCACAACTGCAGTTCCAGCCGCTGCTGCTATTTTGGACTGAAAACGCTTATTATATTTAGAATATTTTATTGTTCAACACAGGCCATTTTGGTAGAATATGACAATAAATTATAAATAATTTTGTTTTACTTTTGTACGGCACTTTTTAGGTGGACGTTTTACTGGGTAGTTGTTTCCAGTCCAAAATGTCTTTTTGCTGCTGGGCGCTGATGTTGCAATGGAACGAACAATTGACTTTCACTTCTTGGCAATATACGTCCTTTGGTTACGCTTCTCAGACAACGTCGTCAGTCGGGACGGCGTTATAAGCTGTAACCGCCATATGAGTGCAGTGCAGAGCGGCGGCCGTGAGCTAGCCAGAGAGGCACGCTCACATGCACTAAAAGCACACAAAGCAAGGAAAAGCTCTGATTACAACACACACACAGAGGGAGTGACTTCATTCTCTGCTCAGGTAGACATTACTCCTCTATATCTTTACATAGCTAATAGCTGTTTGCTGATAGATTAATGCTCTGAATATCAAACTAAGCACTTATTAACTTAATATTTTACATAAAAACACATAATAAGCATATGCAATGTTCAAGATTAAACCAGTAAGTCCCAATCTTTTCTTTTTTTTGCATGTAAACCCTTGGTCTCCAGTTCCACCAAAGACTGATCTCTCCTCTAAACTTCTCAGATGGTTTCATTTATAGAGCTGATCAAGACCCAAATAGGTCAAATAATCCAATATTTCACCAAAGAGCAAAAATTAGAGGAAAGTCAATAGAAACGTTTGTTCTTTTCTTCTTTCCAATCCAATTAATCATCTTACGACCCCTCGGATTCATCTAGTGACCCTTTGGAGGGGGTTTGACCTCTAGATTGGGAACCACTGGACCGGATATAAAGCAGTTAAAACTAGCCCCACCTCCACTAGCTGCAACAATAAGTGAATACTTTTGTACTTTTACTTAGGTAGGATTTTGAGTGCAGGATTTTTAACATTGTTGTTATTAGTATTTAGGATCTAAATCCTGATGCTGGTCTTTGTTGCAGTTAACTTCAATAGTTTGGAATAAGACGAAAGTAATAGAACTTTTCTTTCTTTTCATTTTACGCTGAGATATTCCCACTAAGTAATGAATATTGGACACCGCTATCATTTAAAAAAAAAAAAATGTTTTTGAAGCTCCCGTTTCTCAGTTCTTTTGCATCGCTCAGGGTATTTCAGTTTTTTTTTTGTTCTCTAACAAAATGGCAGGACTGCTGATCTTGGCAAAAGAAATGCATCAGACCATATATCTTTGTAATACCGCCACTACCACCGGCTCTGCTGTGTCTACAATTTCCTTTGATTATATATTTTCTAAAGCATATGTTTATCCTGAAAAAAGCTAGCTGGGCATGTTTGCTCTTTCCTGCAGTTTCCTGCTCAAATGTTTGCCGCACCTCCAGCACATTAAATGTTAATGTTGGAGTTACAGCTAAGACCCATTTCACTTTAGAGCAACAAAGTACATCAGAGTTCACTAATTGCTGCTTAATTAACCAGCCATTAAGCATTGAGTAAACACATGTTCACATTTTAATTATCTATAAGTTACAAACCTTTGCTCACAATGGCCATTTTAATTATAACAGCTACATTAACGACACTGGAAGCTCTCAGTGCAGTTAACTACAGTGTGTGAGAACATTGTGGCCACATTTTTAGCGGTTGTTGTGTCACTACTTACATCATAAATAACTAAAAACAAATTACAATATGCCATAATTAAAGCAACCACAGATTTCATTAGACATTTGTTCATCATCATCATCATCCTTCAGGACTTGTCAGACTTTATAGTTGCCTAAAATAAACGCACGTCTTCGGCTGAATCATGGTTTATTATTATCATCTAATTGCTGATAGCTGACCACGTGGTTGGCACATGGTAAGTCTGGGTTTAATTGCAAATTAAGCATTAATTAGTCAACGCAATGTAAAGCGTTAGCTCTGGCTGTTTTTCAAATTTCATGCATATATTATCTACACAATTGCATTTCATAGACATGGATAAAGGGCTAATTTACATGAAGTGAAAAGTGCAGCTGGAGCCTTGAGAGTGCATGTGCATAATGACAAGACTTCATCATATTCACCCTGGTAATCATATCTGATACCATCGAATGCTGATTTGTATATTCTGCATTTATATAAGTGATGTGACACTTAACATATATTGTAAAATTTAAATCTTCTTCTGCAGTGTGTGAAAAATCCAGGCATCCAGGCATGAAAATCTAAATGTCAGCAGGTTGAACTCACTCCACTTGATTAATATTCACTGAAACATATTCAGCATATCCCTCTACAGTATGAGAAAGACATAAGTCAAAGTTCTCCTTGGAGGATTTATTGCTTTATGTTTTCTGCTGGAGTTGTTGTGCAACAGTTCGTCTTACTAAAGCACCCATTAGGTTAATTGACGCCGCTTGATTAAAAGAGGAAACCTCTTGCCTGCAGCAGCTTCTATTCAGAGGGTTGCTTGCTCTTTTTGTGTGTGGGTTTTGACTTTCAACAAGGACACATTTCCCAGCGTCTCGTAGTTGCATTTTGTGTGTCTTTGATATGACGAGCGTCAGGAGCGAGGTGTGTATCAGAGAGTGTTGTTAACGGAGGCAGATGCTGCTGATACCGTTGTCACAGAGCAGCTTTTTGTCTTGTTGAAGTGTGTCACTGTGCTATTATTAGACTTTACACACCATACTCTCTCTCCTCTTTTTGTTATATTTGCATTCACAAGAGCTCCGAAACGATAGTAACTCTGACATGTTGTTTTCGTAAGAGGCTGTCTCTGCGGCTGCTTCAGTACACGAGCCAAACATTAACATTTTGAATAAAGTTGTGATGTATTATTTATTGTTTACACGTTATCAATTATTTATTTTATCCCCAGTGAGATCTCTGATTTAATGAAACTATGTGATTCATTCCAGTCCAGCAGAGTGTGTTTTGTTGTATTTGATAGTGTTTGACAAAGAAAAAAGGGGCCTTGATGAATGCTTGGCACTAATATAAAAAAGAGCTCAGTGTTGGCTCAGAGCTGCAGTCAGAGGGGCTTCAGCTTTGGTCATTATTTTGATTTATTTAAGCATTTCAAGTGCAAGCTTCTCTGATCAGTCTTCACATAAAATGTGCACCGTGTAAAAGCAACATAACGCACTAAATCAAAACCCTCCCTCCAACCTGACCCTCTGCAGCCGTGACTCACTTAGGTCAGCCTCTAATGGGCTGTGTGCAGGTGTGACGGGTGCTTTGTTGGAACGTGGAGCGTGACCTTTTGAAATATTTTTGGTTGAATGCGGTTGTTGGTCACAAAGAAATGTCATCTCTTATTCCATGCTGTTCACTCACATGGCCCAAATGTTACAGTCAGAACTCAAAACTTTCAGTATGTGTCAGTGTTGTGGTTGATAAGGTAGTGCATGCAATCCCAGCATGATATCAGGCTAAAACAATCTCAAGAGAAAAATAATAGAGGCTCCCGCACAATGATGATTTATTAAGTACAATCACACAGTTTTCATCAGGTAATGTAGAAGCTGAAAATATAAAAATGAATTTGCTTGTCAATCCACTGCTTTTATTTTAGCCTAGAAAAGGCCATCACTCTTGATAATTAGACAATATTTGGTTGCATCTTTGACTACTATAATGCTCTCTTTACATCTGGATCACATCAGTCCAGTTCTCGGATCTATACACTGGCTTCCTGTGAGTAAAACAAATTGATTTTAAAATACAACTGTTGATTTATAAAGCACTGAAAGATTTATGTGTATTTTCATATTGCCTTTTGTTTCTTTTACATCTTAACACCTTTTTTCTTTCTTATGTAAAGCACTTTGTTGTTGAAAGGTGCTACAAATAAACTTTCTTTGTCTTTTGTCTTACCAAAATGAAGTTTATTCAAGTTAGTATACTTCTTTTGAACTTAAAATAAGAGAGTATACTTTCAGTTTCCTTTTTATGGACTTATCAGAGACATACTTAACAAAAGTACACTTAAGTATACTTGGCTCATACTGACAAGTATACTTAAAAGTCTAAGTATACTTGGCTTATAGGCGTACTTGTACTTAATCTTTTGATCGACATATACTTAAGAAAAGTATAATGAAGTATTCTTGCCTTATAGGCCTACAGAAAGGTATACTTGGCTGGTAGTTGTGCTTACTTGTTTGATAGAGTTACCTATAAAAGTGTGTGAGAGTTTGTAAAAGGCTGTTTTGATATGAATTTACTTCAATTCATCAAGTTATTGGATTATCCGTTCACAGTAGAGGCATGAGAGAACAACACATTTTATTAATTTCTTTTTTATCTCATCACAAATCATCAAGTCAAATAGCAAAAAGAGCTTTTTATGTACTACATAAATCATTGGCTAAGTACTATAAAGCTAACAAAGTACTATAAGTTAGTTAAAGTATACAAAGTATACTTTCATGGCAGAGATGCTCACAAGTCATTTTTTGCAAGTCCAAGTCAAGTTTCAAGTCTGTAGTGTTTTGCTGGTACTGAGCTGTACCAATAAATATCAATATCAGTTACCATCTTAATTTACTCTGGATGCTGATGAAAGTTATGCAGCTTTTTTTTTTTTAATATAATAAAACATGGAGTAGCAGTCTGAAAAAAGCATCAAAATCCAGATTGGTGGATGACAGGGATCTCTCTCTGTTTACTTTAGATTATAAGATATTTAAAATCTAGCATCATATTTTACAGCCTCTCAAATTCTCCGTTATGAAAAGTGACTGAATGATAAAAGCGACACTAGAAGCTGTAAATCTGCTGTGTGAATCAAAATATCAGAAGTCTGTGTGTGTTCCATTAATTTTTCAGGTCAATACTCCACATCTTTCGGAGTGAGCACTTAGTACAATATTGAGAATATGCGATGAGCCGTGAATTGAGTGAACTTCATGATCTTCCCTTTATGGTGCTTCAACACTGACAGAAAATAATGTAATTCTACATCAAAGCTGAGTATTCAGCATAAAATAGAACTTCAATTTGATGCATAACACCTTTTTTGTGTTATATTTATAGTTTGTTTTACTTTAATTCATCTTGTATGTTTTTTTTCTGCCATGTCCCTTATTGAATTTTAATTTATTGTGCTTATTTTCAGGTTCATACTTGTATTATAGGTTTCTACTAGAACACATTTACATGCTTTAATGTTCAAAAACTCTTTACTTTTCTCATACAAGCTTAGCTTTGATTGAGGGCGTGCCAAATTAGCCGCTAAGCAAAATGTGTTACTTAGTGACATCACCACGTAACGGAAAAAAGTGAGACTTCAAGGCGTTTCAGGCAGTTCAGGAGCAGTAACTCCCTTTGGTGTGGACTTTGGTCTTTGTAACTTTGCAGACCTTTTACATGCACAAAAAACTATACAACAAACTAAGGAAAGGGGGAAAAGCACAAAAGCATAATAGGTCCTCTTTAAAGTGTGTTGTGTAAGATATTCATGACAGTATAAAACCAAACGCTGGACAAAGCAGCTCTTTAAAATAAAAAAAACAATCTATTAAAAAGAATGCAAAAACACTCAAAATTGAATTAATTTTCTGAAAAATAATTTATTTCCAGAGTAAAATAAACGATATGTTGCCATACAAAAAGTGTAAGAAAAGGGACAATGTCAAAACTGTAAATGCAGAGAGATCAGTAGAGTAACAGGTCGTACAGTATGTGCCGAGTTGCGTTAAAGAGTTCTTCAAATACATGTCCAGGAATAAATTCAGTGTGTTTTTGTGTTGCTCACTTAATTTGACCTTGCACAAACAAACTGTAACATTTCTGTAACTTTTATCGCAGATATTACAGGCCTATTTTGTTTGCCCCCAATAATGCAACATATCACTTCCATCGCTATGAATTGTCCCAAATCTTCTGTGACATCAGACACACACACACATCTCCGATAATTAGATTATATATAATTTAAAATACAATCTAATAAAACATTCTGGGCCTAATGACACTAATATATTACTCCTTATCTCTTTGACTTGAATGTCCAAACACATAGAAATATTACTCTTGAGTTTCTTCTTTGCTCTTCCACTATAGGTGCAAAAGTCAAAAGAAAATATAATTAACATTCTTATTTGAATAATCCCTTATTAAGACGCGTTAGGCTGAATAAACTCTGCAGACGTAAAAACAAACATGGAAATGAAACAAACTGCTATGAAGAAAAAACAAACCTGCAGTCTGAAATCAAAACTAGTCATGAACAAACATGGATGTATCAGATATGAATTGCACATTTGCACCTATGAGACAAGACTTCACCGTCTAGTCTAAACAGTATCAAAAACAGTGCCTGTGATCCAGCAAGAGAACCAGAAACTGAACAGTGTATGATGACATGAAAACACTACCTTAAGTTATTAGACGGAACTTTCTGACATCTAATAGGCCACTATAATAACCCAGTCAAGGTGTTTCTGTTCTCTTTTTAAACCTTCCTGCATTGAAATAAAATGCATTAACCGATGAACTATTAGTTTGTAAACACTTGGCAACTTTTTAAATATGAATAACTGAAGAACCACCCAAACGTTTTTTATCTTTTTAGCATAAAAACCTCACTTCAGAGAGCGACAGACAGAACACACGGTGCACTGACTGAAAAGGAAACTGTCATTTTTCACACAGACCACTGGAATCATGACAGACCTAAAAACAATATGGCAACTAGTTGTGTAATAGCATCATGTCCAACTCTCTAATAATCAACTAGGACTGTAGTCTGTCTTCTACCACCGAGTCAACACAGGAATTCACCGGCAACACTGGACGACACCTCGCTGACACGTAAACGACTAAAATGGACCCCTTGAAAGTTTACGGAGGACGCGGAGCGCAGTCGGGAGCAACGTCACCTGTGACCTTAAATAGATTGCCTTTTATCAAAAAACGTTTCAAGAAAAGAAGAATAAAATATTCCTCTGAGAGAATAAGAATGTCCACATTGTCTTTTTTTTTTTTGCATAACAACCTATAAAACTGACTCCATATTCTCACAATACTCATGGTCCTCTAGGTTATATATAAACTTTGTCCTGTCCACTAGTTTGGGGCCTTCCGTGAGAGAGGGGTAGAAGTCCGTCGGCGTCATGTAGCCCTCGTGGCTTTTGATGTACTTCTTGTAGTTCCTGCGTAAGCAATACCACGTGGTGGCGTAGAGGAGGAAGGCGATGCCTTTGAGGACGATGGCGAGGCTCACGTACAGATGCCTGTAAGCCACGTTGTCGTACAGCAGGCAGGCGCCTCTATCGCCGCAGTCGGAGCTCCAGAACAGGCAGGTAGAGTCGATCCCAGCACCAAAGATCAGAGGAGGGGGGATGAAGCCTGGAAAACAGAAAACAAAAATTAATTTAAAAATAAGAAAAAATACTTTATGTGAATTTTGGGTCAATATCAAATCATTAGGCGGGCTTTCAAATTTTTTAGGGAGGATATTTTGGATCTCCTTTTTATCACTCCATAAATAAGAAAATACTCTCAACAGAAATAATAAAAAACAAACAATTTTCAATGCGTTTTTAGGAATAAAATGTTGTATAAATCAGGCTATGAATGATATATGAACAAACCCCTGGGTAAAAACCTTCAGAATATAGATAGGAATGATACTGGAAAGTTTGGTGGATGTAAGTGCTACTGAAGTGGAGATTTCTGGCTCAGAGTCTGAGAAAAAAACTCATTTTGAGAAAACTGACTTTAAAGATATGGATTGAACATTTTTTCGAGACACCACAGGTGAAGAGGGTAAAAAATGTTAACTAATAGATACCACACTGAAACTTCCCCAGCTCATTACTTACATTAAGACTATTATTTTTTGTATTACAAGTTTTCTGAAATGTTATGTTTGAATATGCAAATGAGGCTTTATCTAATGCTAACTTTTGGTGACTTTAGGAGAAATCTACAGACGTAAATAGACAAAGTGGTAAAATAAACACCTTAATGTGTATTTCGGATGTTTTCTTTCCACTAAGTTGAAAAAAGATATGTAATGTATGCAAAATAGCCCTAAATCTCAAAATTGACCAGTGTATGAAAAATAATATTTTTGCATGGGGTGTCTCCCCTTAAAAAAATATTTTGACATTTTGGGAAATACGTTTATTAGTTTTTGTGAACAGTTAGATGATACGATCAGTACCACTCTCATGTATGTGTAGTAAACATGAAGCTACAGTCAGCAGCCGGTTAACTTAGCTTAGCATAAAGACTGGAAACAGAGCCCGGCCCTGTCTGAAAGTAAATCTTCTGATCTAACTCTCGGGCACGACGGTACATTTTTCCTCTTACAAACACAAAAATAGTTTGGAAAAGAGGAGCCATAGATTCAAACAGTCTGTCCCAACACATATATTTAATGGATTTAGCATGAATATACAGTTATTATTCATGTTATATTTAACACAAATATTAAGTTTAATATTTGAGAAATACGTTCCTTCCCTAGACACTTCCCAAACACAGAGATAATTAAAAATAATATCACTTAATATCTCTTTTATGACCTGTAAAAAGTAGACCAGCGTACTAACTCCATTACTCCTCACACCTCTTGAATGTGCAGTTGTTTTTTCCAGTGTCGTCAACTCTAAAGCAGTACGGCTCATCCGATTTGTGTCTATGTGGAAATAAATAAAGCCAACAGGTCGATCGAAGCCTGTATCTAAGCGTGTGTCCCAGTGAGCTCTGTTAAACCTCCACACACTTTAACGGCTTCTGTGTCAAAGTGTGAGTATCGAGACAGAACCGTAGTATCTGGAATGAATGTGTTGTCTGATTGAAGTTCTTACCGAGGAGTCGCAGCAAAAGAAACAACACTCCAAGTGCGTACGATTTCAGCTCAGGGCTCACAGTCCTGCAAGGGAAGCAGATGGTGTAAATGAATGTTTTGATGTCCTTTGCAAGAACACACCAAACACACACACTTCATTTATATCAAACGTACCTGATCAGGATGATAACAGAGGGCGTCTGGGCCATGGCTCCGACCAGGCTGCAGGCACAGATCACACACAGGAAGATGAGGAAAGCCTCCTGGCAGCCCGGCGTCGGACATTTCCCCGGAGTTGCTGTGGCGTGTTCACTCACAGAAGACACACAACCGCATCCCGTCAGATTCTGTGAAGAGAAGAAGACGAGAGGCTTTATTCAAGAACCATTTGGAAAAACAAGTAAATCTAATTACAGGGAAAACATGTGATAACTTGTGATAATGCTGTTTTCACATTTAGAGGAAGGCCTGGTATCAATACAGTACACACTGCACACAAAATATAGAAGTAGTGCCACAACAGTAATAGGGATGAGGGAAATTCTCTCCGCATGTGATTTGAATATAAAAGTCACTAATCTGCAGTCGGCATCTGGTAACAACCACAGCACCACTTGATTCCCCAGCATGTGATAGCTGACGACAGGCCTGTGAAATACTGGGACAGTTTTTTTTACTTGAGCTTTAATATCAAAGTATATAGAACATTTTAAGTTTGCATCATCTGTAATTCATTTGGTGTTTTTTGTCCGTGGTACAATCAGAAGATTACCGTTCACTAGGGCTGGGACGATTCAACTATATTCAACAATACTTGGGTGCCGATTCGATATGTATTTTTGCGATTTTAAAGTATTGTGATTCGATTTTGCGATTTATTGCGTGTTATTTTTAACACTAGATCATGGGAAAAAGTTGAATCATACACTTCTAGGGACTTTTACTTTGGAAAATATCTTAATTTATACAGTAGGAATGTTTGATTTTCAGCATGTATGTAGTCAGAGATGTCCTTAAGTCAAATATATCACTCATTGTCAGGCATTGTTTATTACATTTTTCCAGCAATGACATTTCTCTCACAATAAGTGGTATTTTCTTTTTCATTTATAAGGGACATGTAATGTTTTATACTTCTGGTGAATACAATCCAATCAATCTTATTTCCATGTATGTATTTTGTATATACAGTTCCCTTTACACCTTATTTTGAAAACCTTAGCCAAGTCCGTCGATAGCTTTCCCCGTCAGCTCCGTTCTCATTAAACATCCATGGTCAGCTCCATCGGGGCCGTTTGAATGCATTTAACATAAATGTCAGTATATATATATACATCTACTGTTGTAGCATCGGCTGATTTGACCACAGAGTTAGCTGCATGCTGTCCATGATCTTTAGCCATGATGTCTAGCTCTGCTTTTCCCGGCAATGTGTGAAACCCAAAGTGTTTCCATACTTTACTGGATGTGTAGTGTTTACCACGCTGGATTTAAAATGTGAGGGTGCAAGTCGTATCCACGCAGACTCTCCGCCGTTTTCTACTTTTTTGATCCGGCTCACTGCGGCCGGGCTTGTTCGTTTTGGTATTTGAAACAGATATGACGTCACGTTTGTCAGACGATAACAATAAAAGCAGTAACTTCCTTTTACCTCTGCATAGACTCAAATGAAGCAATATTTTGATTCTGTCATTAAAAAATATATTTCAAAATCGTAAAAAAAGAAAAAGAAAACGCGATACATTGGTGTCAATCGATTTTTTTCTACTGTTCAGACTTCGGGTAAATACCTGAGAGATGTTTGACGAGGTCTGAGGGCCTCCTTTCCGGGTGCAGCCGGCCAAGCAGGCGGACAGGTAGGTGACACCATTGGAGCCGCACACGGGGCTGATGGTGGAGGTGAAGCAGTTGCACTGACTGATGCACTGAGCTGCTGGTTTCTCGCCCGGCCGCAGAGTCCTGAACACAGAGAGACACAGAGACAAACCTGAGAATCCTTTTCCGACAGTAAGTACCAACTATATCTGTACGGGGCACAAACAGAATCGAAGGAGCACTCTTTATCAGGGACACTGTGGTTCACTTTTAACATCTCCATGGGAACTGCACTGCACAGATAACCTGCCCCGGAGCAGGCTGGCTTCCGGCTACCAAATTGAAAAGTAGTAATGCCCTAAAGTCAGTATCTCTACAGGACCACCACACAGACAGAAATACTGCTTTCACATTGAAATGACAAGAAATAAAGGCAGCTATACGGCTGGGTAACAGACCTTCATGCTTTTTTTGGAAAAGTATGAAATAAATGGATCTATAAAAAACTCTGATTAATCACTTTTTCAGTGATCTAATCCAAAAGGAAAGGGGCACACTGGTCCCCCATGTACATAACACTTGCTTGTACTCAATATTAATTGAGTGATAGTGTATGCATGTGTGTGAAATGTGATTTTTTAAAGATATTTACTGTGTAAATAATCTATTAAATATGAATTGTACTTTCTTTTCTCCCTCGCTCCCACAGCTCAGGCCTACTAGGTTTGATATGGTGACTCTTGTGATTAGGGCTGCAAGCATACACTGTATATAAGACGTAGACGTAGTCACCGTGATGTCACTCATTGGTTTGTGGGCTGTCATTTTGAAGCCTCGAGTTTGGCATTTTGACCGTCGTCATATTGTCTTTTTTGCAACCAGAATTGACACAAGAGGGTGAAGTACAACCGAACGCTGAATAAGACATTTTTAAGCGACCCAAATGTTATAATTAACTTTCATGAACTGAAAAAATGCTGTGAAAGGGTTAAAGTTTTATGACGAAAACACGGACATTTACTAAATGAACATCATGCTGTATTGAAGAAGACTTGAAACTAGTGATTGAGACCATAAACTCAGGATTACAATGTTTACTGAGGTAATAAATCAAGTGAGAAGTAGGCTCATCTTCTCATAGACTTCTATACAATCAGACTTATTTTTGTAACCAGAGGAGTCGCCCCCTGCTGGCTATTAGGAAGAATACAAGTTCAAGGCACTTCAGCATTGGCTTCACTTCTCAGACCCTGAGGTTGCCCACTGGCTGCAACTAACAATTATTTTCATGATTGATAAATCTACCCAGTATTTTTCTTGATTAACTGATAAATGTCTTCAAATGTCTTTTTTTCATTTGACCAGCAGTCCAAAAATCCAAAGTTCAGAAAGTGGAACCCATGAATGTTTGCGTTACCGTTTTTTGGTATGGGCATCAGGTATTGTATCGCCACTACTATTGGAAAGATTTCACACAATTCCCACAAAAGCAGGCTACAATAAATAAACAGATAGTGACAAAGCAGTGTAATTAATCATGACTCATCGATATACAAGTGAATGAAATGTCCTGTTGCATAATAATTCAGCTCTGAAGCCCTTTCACAGGACCGGTGACTGATTCAGTGAAATCTGTTTGCATTTGTATTCAGTCCATGCAGCCCGGAGCAACGCGAGGCCACTTTCTGAATAGAAAATCTTTTTATGGACTCGTTGAGATGACACAAAGTTGTTTGAATAAAAAGTAATCCCACTGTGCCCCAATGACCGGCATCGAGAAGAATTTTTATTTACACATTTAGACCCTCTGCAGTTCACCTCCAATAAAGTCCTCTAACCTTGGCAGCAGTGTTACTTTTCACTGTATAATGTTGTTTACTGCTCATGTTTATTTATTACAATAACTGGGTCCATATGATAGGACACAAATCCACAATCTAGGGTATAAATACTCACTGAAATTACATTATCTATAGTTTATTGTCTATAATCTATAGTCTAGCTTTCTCTGCTGAATCTAGACTGAACTTCACTAACTTCCTCCTGATGAAAACGGTTTGATCTCACATACAAGACACTATCTGATCTGCTGAAGTCGCATGTGATTGGTTAGTTGTTACAAAAACAGCTTTGTCATGACTCTTAGCTAAACTGGAAAATCGTGGTTGAACGGAGTCCGTCATAAGACCAGTTTATCCAGGAAGTTAAACTTTTTTAAATCAGATAAATTTAAGTCAGCGTGACCAAGTTGCAGCCTTAAGCCAAGGAGTCACTTTAACTATCTACATCAGAATGATACTGATCTAACCCGGTGGTTCACAACTATTATTTTGGCTTGTAAATCCCTTAAAAAAAGAAATGTCTACTTGTACTCGTAGTTGTCACCAGTTTAATCTTTCCTTTTTTTCTTCTTTGTAATGGTCTGTGAATTAAAGTGTACATGTTCTGCATCGTTTGGATAATTGTGATCATAAATATCCTACAATTTATAACCAAAGTCATTTCAATTATTTCAAATACATACAGTAAGTTGAATGAAGAAGGAAGGTCAAACGCGCTTCAGCCGCCTCACAAGGAATAGTAGGCCTGTCCGGTGCTCACAGAGTAGGGCAATCTTATCACAGGAGAGACACCAGAGAACAGTTCCAAAGCATACTGGAGCACACGGATTTAAGGCAGTGAACTTTATTAAATACTAACATTTCGACGCCAAGTGCGTCTTCATCAGAGTCTGTCGAAAAGACTCTGATGACGACGCAGCTGCCGTCAAAACGTTAGTATTTAATAAAGTTTACTGCCTTAAATCCGTGTGCTCCAGTATGCTTTGGAACTGTTTTCTGAAGTCTCTCCACATACAGTAAGTTATCTGTCCAATCCAATTGATTCAGCGTTCTCTAAAACTTGAATGGAACTTCATCAGAATTGATCCAACGGGAGTTTAAATATGGTTTAAATAGACATTTTGGATTTTTGGAAATGTTTGAAAAGGATTAAGTATCCTCAATAACCCCCAAAGCCACTCCAATATTGTCCAAATCGGCTAAGCTGTTGCTGAAATACTGTCAATATACAGTATGTGATTGTGCTAATTAATGTTTTGCCCGGTCACCAGTTTAATCAAATTGTTTTCCTTGTTTGTTTTTCAAGTCCTGAATAAGTTAATAAGATAATTCAGTAGATTTCAAGCGAAAAAATGTGTAAAACTAAGTATAACTTTTAGAATAATATGTTTTTTCATCTCACAAATTGACTTGGTACTGCCTTAACCCTTATTCCACGTTAAGTACAAATGGCTGCCACATATCCTGCTTCTCTCTTACTCGTTGCCGTATGAGACCGTCACTCCCGCGACGGGGCCGGTGTCGCAGCCCAGGAACAGGAATGAGACGTAGCAGGCGGTGGAGATCAGGTTGACCAGCATGGCCATGCGGATGGCTCCCAGCGCCGACAGGTTCAGCTTCTTCACCAGCAGACCGCCCATGAAGATCCCCAGACACGCACAAGGAATGGCTGTCATACCTGAAAAATAAAGTTTACCCCAACCTGTTTATAATACTGGTAATCTGTATATCATGGTGTGTGTGTGTGTGTGTATACAGCATGTTTGCTCTGAACACCGACCTAACAGCTGGTTGGCTGAGGTGGTGGTGAGGTTGAACTGCTGCTCGAGGTATTTCCCCAGAAAGGCTGCGAAGCCAGCCACGACGGCGATCTCCATACAGGCCGCCAGGACGATGCAGGTGAACACTGGGTTGGACAGGAGGTGCTTGGTCACCTTCGGGATCACTGGACATACAGAAATAAAAAGGGATGATCATTAATATCCTGTAGCATGTCAGTTAGCGGGACAGAACGGATTCTCTTGTTGCCTTTATGTCTGATTTGGTACCTGCTCTGATCTCATTTGATTACATTTGTTTAGTAATCAAATAACACAATAATAATACAATATATAATAATATAATTACTTGGTAGATACTCATTGGATAAAATGCAGTTTGCATAATGACTACTTTTACTTTTATGCTTTAAGTAAATTTTGCTGATAGTACTTTTACCTTACCCTTTAAAAACAGACCGTTTCTATATTTAGAAATCTTTTGGATCAGTATGTTTCGTGTGTTTATTTAGTAAAATGTTATGAAAAAACATGTCAGAATTTCAATACTTTTATGACTTATTATAGTTTATTGACTGACATAAACATTAAGCTTAGGTTGTACAGATTTTAGGGATATGAAGCATATGAAGATACTCCAAGAAATGACATCACAACAAGCAGAAATACCAGTGTAGGCACTTTGCAGACCAGATTTAAAAGAGTTAAGTAACATTTCCTGCGGAGTACTTTACTTGTGATGGAGTATTTTTCATTGTGGTATTACTACTTTACTTAATCAAAAGGAGCTACGGTCTAAATTTGTTATCATTTTAGACCAATTTCAACAGTAGCAAACTCATAGTTTAACATTTTAGTGTGTGTCGAATATAGAAAAACATGCAAGTGTGTAATTTCACTGCAGTACTGCTGTACACTGGATGTTGCACACTCACCCCTGAGTTGCTGACAGCAGGTGGGGCTGTTGGCAGGCTCGTGGTTGCGTACAACCCCGTTGCTGGGCTTTGGAGTGTCATAGTCTGCACTCAGAGAGGGAGGAAGCATAACCTGCTCGCTGTCTGCCCCCTCCTCTTTCTCCTTGGTCGGCAGCGACTGAGGGAAACCAAACATGAAGAGAGCTGAGCAGAAGAGTAAAGCACCGCACAGGAGGAAGCCTGCCCACCAGGCCCCGATCCACCGCGGGTCGTCTGGTGTGATGCCCAGCTTCTCTGCGGAGAGAGGCACAGCGGAGGTCAATAAAGCACATACACACAGAGAGACACGGTGAAATAATGCAACACTGGAGAAATGTTACCGGTGTCGATGAAGATAGCATCCACGTAGAACTTAGTGCAGACGGAGCCGAGGATGAAGCCACAGGCGGGCCCGAACACCAGAGTAGAGAAGAGGATTCCTGCACAGAAACAAACAGCAGTTTACACTTGAGTTGTAACTCCTGTTAATTTTGAATTTTTTTTGCCACGTTGTTGGTGTACAATTATTATTTCATTAATAAATAACAATTCATTAAATTTATATGTATTTGTTTGTTACATTTTGTTTTACAAAGTTAGGAAAGCAATGTTTGAGTCAAGCCTGATGTTGTCTTACACATAAAAAAACTATCCCAGTCACTTCCACCCAGTGAGGGATACACTACATTAATTAAACAAAGGTATCGGATTGATTTTTTTCTTGATTAGTTGATTAGTTGTTTGGTTTATAAAATGCCAGAAAATGGTGAAACATTTCTATCAGTGTTTCCCAAATCCCAAGATGACGTCCTCAAATGTCAACAACTCAAACATATTCAGTTTACGGTCACAGATGAGTAAATAAACCAGAATATATTCACATTTAAGAAGCTGGAATCACAGAATTTTGACTTTTTTTTTCTTTAAAAGATTACTCAAACCTGTTAATCAATTATCAAAATAGTTGGCAACTAATTGATTAATCTTTGCAGTCCTAGTGTGTTTTATTGTCTTTATTGGTGAGTCAAAGAGACAAATTGCCTGCTCTGGTGGGACAATAAAGTTTTGATCTATTTTAAAAAACACAATAAAGCCCTGTGTGGCATGCAACAATGTCAGTGAATATGTGAATTACTTAAAAAACGTTTAAAAATCAACAAAAATATCAACATTTTATTGTGAATGTAGAGTAACGACAACATTTTAGAAATGTCTCCACATCAAGGAAGGCCTATCATCCTTTAGTTCATAAAATGTAAAAGAAATAATGAAAAATGGCATCTTGAATGTCTTGCCTTGTCCAGCCAACAATCCAAAACCCAATAAGATATTCATTTTAAAATGATATAAAAGACAGAAAAGATGCTAAAGATCTTCATATTTCAGAAGCTGGAACCAGAGAATATTTGTCATTTTAGGTTTCATTTCAGCTCTACTTCTGTGCCGTCCTTTCCAGGAGGTACAGTATGAAGCAAGACAGCAAACAGGGAAACATTTAGTCTGTCATGCGAGATCAAATCAGCCAGTTAAAACCACAAGGCAAGTGCAGCGGCGGTGGCGGTGGCAAGGCACACAGTGAGTGTTCTCGTTATGATCACATGGCTCAGCTTTCTAACCCTCGCAGGGTTAACCCGCCGAACAAACAGACACAAACACACACTGTGAGGAGGACGACACCTGACAACGGAAACCAGTTGTTTTGTCCAAATCTGCTCTAAGATGTGGAGCTTGATCCAAAGTCCTCATTAGAGCGCTGTCAGCGGGCCGAGAGTGTGCCGCTGTGACTCAGACTGCAGGCACATAATGAAGACTCAAAGCTCAATTTGGGAGAGTCCGTCTCCCTGACTGTATACAGTATGTCCTGTGATCTGTGGTATTATTAGACTGTATCCGGCACACGGAGACAAACCAGATGTACATCTAAGTTTGCCACTCACAAAAACGGAAATGGAAACTACGAATTAGCATCAATATAAAATGAAATCATCCCGTCTACTCCACTTCCTCCTCCGGCCCTGCAGCATTAGAAACATCCCCTATTACTGGCTGCATGTTGGCTCCGAACACTGCTGCTATCAGCACGGAGCCTCCAGTAAGATGCTGCTCGAATGCCAGGAGCAGCCACTTAATGAACAAGCGTGGAAACTGTGACTAAGCTCTCTCTGCTAGTGCTGAGAGTGAATGCACGGTCTGCTTCCCGCCTTGACCACCCACATGTAGGAAGGGAGTCAACACATTCACATAATTGTAGCCTCGTTCACACCATAGTTTTATTCTTCGCGTAGAGGAAATGTCTCGCAGATTTGTTAGGTGTGGCTCCCTACCTTGAAACACAACTCATTTAGGCAAGACGGGAAGTGAAACAAAAGAACAGTGGCTTTCGTGGTGGGATGTGAACGTACTGTTTCTCAAACAGCTGAAACATCGTTGCGGTTAACAGCACGGAAATGAACAAAGATACAGATGATGTGTGTCCACGAGGCGCCAGAGCATGACAGGTTTTTACCTCTTCCTTCAACTAGCTTCCGATCTTTTGTAATATGAAGATAAGTTTAGTTTCCTCTAATGACAGTCTGAATGCAAGACTGAAATCAAACAATTAAACCTGCAGTAGGCAGAAAGTTTTTGGCATCATTGGGCAAAAAAAAACATAATAACCTTTCAGAATATTGTAATTCAAGTGTTCTGAGAGAAAACTAGACTTCATCACCTCCTCATGGCTCTGTTTTCAGGCTTTAGAAAATCTAGCCCGTGACGGGAGACTTTAGCCAATCACAGGTCATTTCAGAGAGAGAGAGAGAGTTCCTATTGGCTGTTCATTCAACGGAGGCAGCTGTCAATCACTTGCGAACTCCGACCAAACGGTCAAACTAGGCAGCGCTGATCAAATATGAATCAATATTCTGTTACTGTAATGCCTATTTGTTGTGTTTTCAGAAACATCTTGTAGTGTACTGTTGAGCTGTAAAATGAGAAAGTTTGCTCCGGCTGGTGGGCGGTGCTTGGTATTTCCTCAACTGATCTCAACATGGCTGCTGGGTCACAATCTTTCTCATTTTAACAGCTAAACAGTACACTACAAGATGTTTCTGAAAACATTTGAGGCGAGAAATAGGCATTACAGTAACAGAATATTGATTCATATTTGATCAGCGCTGCCTAGTTTGACCGTTTGATCGGAGTTCATGAGTGATTGACAGCTGCTCAGAGACGGCAAGGCTCCAGCTCGGCTCTGATTGGTTGTTTTCCTCCGGTCTGTGAAATCTTGCAGATGCCATTAGGAGCACCAGAGGACACAGAGGCACACAATTTTTTTTTCAGATTACCTGTCTCATGCATTACTCTCAGGATATGTTTTATAAAAATAACTTTTTTTAATCATATTTGCTCCATTTTTACCCGCTGTAGCTTTAAGCTCAAACAATATTCGTTTAACCACATCCACGTACAGACTGACGGGGGGGATTCACACCCACAATCACACAGGAAGAGCTGTTGTAGTACATCAGGGAGTGTTTATGAAACTGTAGAGTTTAACAGCCACTTTCAGGAGGGAGGGCTGCAGTCGACAAGCGAATTTGCCTGCGGTGCTGCAAATGAGGCCTGTGCACTCTCTGCTTCGAGTGTTTCCTTAGAAACGGAGTGTTGTCTTCTCTAAGCAACAACATCACAATTTCTTTCACCACAGGAAACCTCAAAGAGGAAATTCAGTTAGCAGGGGATGAGGGCTCAGCTCTAGCCCAGGAGTCGCACGACCACCGAGAGGATAAATGTTTCCAGTGAGATCGGTGCCTGCCCCCGGTCGCTTTAAGAAACGCTGCCTCCTTGATGATAACATTGTGCCACAGCGCCGGGCCTCGCTTGTGGAAGAGATCACTAATCTATGAGCTGCCGTGCCTGCTTATCAATCTGCTACTTCTGCACAAGAAACAAGGGGGAACGCAATTTTGAAGTTGGTGATAATTTTCACATGAAATATATTTTTGATAGTTTTTTTTTTTTCTTAAGGTCAAAGCCAGCAGAGGAAAAGCATGCAGCAAGTTCGTCTCCCACAATAGGATTAAGCTGGCATGAACATGAACTCGATCTTGTAGTCAAAACATAAGCAAAGTATCAGGTCCAACATTGCTTCAGTACTTTTCCTCTACCAGCTGGAGCCTAATCTACTTAACGTCGACTAATGTCTGGGTTAAATTCTCCAGTTTGGCTTAAAGGAATAGTTCAACATTTTGGGAAATATGTCTATTTGTTGCTGCGAGTAAAACGCCATTCAGATGATAACACATTTGCTCTTCGATCACCGTGCGGCATGGCGCAGAGCCTTGCAGAGACAAAGCGCAGGGCAGGTAAAATATGTCATCGAAAAGTGCGCAAGGAAGCTACGTAAGTTTCTAGTCTAGTGTTTCTAATCGGGGTGGGAATCACCAGAGGCCCCACGATACGATATTATCATGATACTTAAGTCACGATATGATCTTATTGTGATTTTAAACATTTTGCAATATACTGAGTATTGTGATAAGATATATTGCGATTTACTAACTTTTTTCAACTGCAAATTATGCAGTTTGTCAACATCTTGTTTTATCTAATAAGATACAGTTTTCACTCAGAGTTTCATCTCAGAGTTTTCATTCACATATCTTGAGGTCAGAGGTCAAGGGACCCCTTTGAAAATGACCATGCCAGTTTTTCCTCGCCAAAATTTAGCGCAACTTTTGAAGCGTTATTTATTGGTCTTCCTGACAAGCTAACATGAAATGGTTGGTACCAATCGATTCTTTAGTAGCCTAGTTTCATATGATACCAGTATCTTCACTCTAACTTTAAGATTGAGCCCACTACAACCTTTGAAAGACAGAATAGCAGCCGGGATTTTTGGATTATTAAGATGTTAATAGTTTATATAATAAAAGATCGATACTTGTCGTCTGTTGATACAATATTTCCATGCAAAATATTGTGATACTATGCAGTATGGATTTTTACTCCCACTCCTATAGTTTCTAGGCAACAACAACAGTTGTAGCAACCTCATTGGTTGAGGTATGAAAGGTCAGCGGCAACCGAGGTCAAAGTTTAAATAATCTGAAATTTGAGCGCGGCGCTCGGTGGCAATTTCGAGCTGTGTGCCACGCCAAGGGTGGCGCTTCCACCTAGTTGGCACCGCTCTCCTCTTAGGAAAACAATGGCACAGCCAGCACAAAATGATTTTATGGCTCATCATGTGTGGGCGGCTTTCGGTGAGAAGATACCACTCCCTACATGAAGAGTGGTATCAATCTTCTCATTTAACTCTCAGCAAGAAAGTGAAAAAGTAAGAATATTTCCCAAGTTGTCAAAATATTCTGTGTACAGAAAGAGGCAGAGCAGAGCAGAAAAATAGCATGTGACCATTAAGCTGATTTTAACTATGAAGGATTTTGCTGGCCACACATTGACAAGCTTGGTTATGTTATCACAAACTTTTATTGCCCATCCACCTGTTATTCTTTCTCCTTATTTTATTTCAAATAACCGACCTTTGCTCTCCGGTCACAGACAAAAAGACAACTGTGCCTGTGCAAGCTGGATAGGGACATTTTTCATGTTTGCCACGACAGGATTAAACTGAAGAAAAAAAAAAAAAAAGAAAGTTAAGCACATTAAATCTCCATGAAGGACAATACACTACCACCGCCGTGGGTAATCTTTGTAACACACTACTTTTCTAAATTGCCTCGAAATCCCTTTTCCCTTCCAGCGGTCCTGTTACAAGATAAGTACAAAACAAACTAATTTGTTCATGTTGTAGTTCTCCCGAGCCTTTTAGTATCCTGTGAATTATACTCTCAAGGGAGCATGTCAGATGTAATTCAATAACAAAGCTCGGCTCTATTGTTTTTGTTTCCCTCTAATTTGTTTAGAGGCCAATAGAAAAAGGCTGGGAGAGCTGCTGGCCATGAGGCTTGTCCTTTTCCGGATATGAATTAACCCACAGATGAATCCCATATCCTACCAACTACATTTGAGAAGTTGACGTAAGACGAATGTCAAACATACGAATGCCCACGCGTTTGTAGATCAGAGTATTTCACACGGTAGCACTTGTGGTTTAGCAGAAGTGGAAAGTCCTTGACGTCATTATCCTCAGACGTTTCCACATAAAAAATGAGACCACAAACAAAACACCTCCATCTTATAGACTTTCGTAACGGCTCAGTCAAAACACTATGTAAAGATGAAGCCATACTAGAGGAGATGATAACTGTGACGGACTGGGCTTCGCTCCTCCTAAAATCACTCCTGAGATTAAATCAGCAAGAGGCCGGTTTAAGGTCCTCCTCAAAGATAACGGGCGTTTAAAAGCCCCTTGTCCCAAAGTTGACTTTCTTAGACCATCCAAGTCGAGGGGGTTGAGAGTGTAAGCCAACACAGCGTGAGGTTAAACAGAGGAGCTCTTGGTAATCGAAAATGTCAGATGCATTACGCCCCGCACCGTCCTCGGTTTATTTCACGCTCTCACTGTACAAAAGGAATTCCTTCTCCTCCTCCATTAATCCGGCCCAAGTTGGCTCAGTAATCCCCTGAGCTCAATAAGAGCAGAGGGACAGTGTGATGTTGGAGGCCAAACAACAGCTTGTGCCACTTTCACGAGGGGGGCCAGACTGAAACTGAGAGTGAGCTAAATGATGACTAAAGATAAAGCCAGGTGTCTCAGCTCTCCATTCTCTGGGGCCTAAACACGAGTTTATGTCGAAGGGGTCAATCGAGAGCAGGAACAAAAGAGAGTCTTGGGGACGGAAGAAGTGCATAAAGCAGACACCAGATTTCAGGGTCACATTTTAAAGTGACTATAAACTTTTAAGACCACGCGATTTAAAGAGCTTTCAAACAAAAGCCCAGTCGTCTTCCTCCTCTGCCGTACATCAGCTCATAATAACAACCTCTGTGCGTAAGACATTTTATAAGATTGAAGAGACTCGGGAGGAACGTTCAAACAGACCACAGATGTCGGACTGAGCGCAGGCCATTTCCTGCATGTCCATTGAAGAGAGGTGGCATCGCTCATACTGACAGTTACACAAAAGATTCAGACACTCCTCAACTCACACACACCACACCTAACAACCATCCGTCTGCTTCCTGGCAACACGCTTCCTCTCCTCTCATCAACTGCACAGAAAAAGCAGGCAGCCGATAACTGCTGGATGTTTTCTGGACTGGGTTTCATAAGTTAACGACATTTGTACGGAGGAAAAGCACACGCTTCACATCTTCTTATCTGTGGTTTAAAGCCATTCGGTCTGTGAATTGTTATTAATTAATATTGAAAATGAAGGATTATGTCAGAGCTAAATAGTATCCAGTTCTTATAATTAGTTCCTCTTCCATTATTTGAAATCAAATTTAAAGACCCACCCTTTTTTTGCTTGCTTTTAGCTCAGTCGGAGGCTGCCCCATAGCATTCGTCAAGTTCCCTCTTTAATTATTTATAATGTCGTCTTACTACGTTTTAATCTGTTGTTGGTAGGGGCTGTCCTCGACCAAAGAAATTCTTAGTCGACTAATCGATTAGTATCTGTAAAACTGAGTTTCTCCACAAAGAATCACACAAAAGCACCACTTTAATCTGGTGTTTAACAGAGGTGTGCTCACAAGTTTCTTGGAAATAAGTCATTCAGCATAAAAAAAAAAAAAAAGAATAAAAAACGGGCAGCCCTAGTTGTTGGTTTTATTCTATTTCTCCTAACTTCTTATTTCATTTAACCTTCCTTGTATTGTTTTATTGTATTACAGTATGTATTATTTCCTGTTATGCACCTTTCCATGACTTTAACTATGTATACCTGTATTGAGGCAGATCCTAACCCATCCGCCTCTACTGGAATACATGCTTGGTAGTTAGTTATTGTTAGCTGGTGATGTTATAGACAAAAGGGTGTGCTTTGTTGTTTGCAAAGGAGTGGTAGCTGAGGAAGACTGTTTGATTGGTGGGTGGTGATTGCAACATGCTAGTTAGCTTAAAGGGGACATATCATAGCTTGTGCTCATACATTTGGGTATCTGGAGTGCCTACCAACCCACAAATTGTGAAATAAGGCAACCCAGTCAGTTTTTTGTGGGCTGCCTAGATCAGAAAACATGTGATTCAAAAAGCCATTCAGATTTGGCTCCCCTTCCTACTGTACTGTATGTCACATGCAGGATCATTAGAATATATCGCTCACGGCTTGAGATCTACTTTGCAAATGTGCACCATATTTTTCTTACAAGCAAATCAGAGCAGACTGGGCTGTTTCTCGAGTGTGTCTTAAAGAGACAGGTGCTAAAATGGAGCGTTTCAGACAGAGGGTGAATACAGGTATATTCAGTATGAGAAAAATAACGTGTTTTGAACATTAAAGCATGTAAACATGTTCTAGTAGAAACCCAAAAGTATGTCCAGTATGAATCTGGAAATGAGCATGATAAGTTCCCTTTAACATGTTGTTACCTGGTGATGTGACTCTGAGAAACAAAAGTGAATGTATCTTACTTTGGAGGGCCATGCTGAGTGAGTCACCCAACTTTTGGCACATTTTCCCACGCGTATTGATAACTGGTTGTCCCACCTTTCATAGTTCCTCATAAATGCATCAGCCTTGTTTATCTCACCCTACGCACTGTAGCCAGATTACTGACTACAAGCTAGGCAGTAAATATGCATGGAGTTCTGCACTCCGACAAAAACGTCCAGGATTTACAATTTCCACATGCAATCAGAGTGATTGGAGGTTCGTCAACTTGTCCATCAGGGCTCTGTTGTTAAGGGGGGAGGACGCAGTTGAAGTATCAGCATTGATGTTACATGTAGAGCCTGCACAAACGCAACAACTCAGAGATATCTCGTGGCTTGTTGGTCTGCGGGTTTATTTTAATAGGTCAATACTTTCTATTTATTGCCAGTTAAACAGGAACCTTTTACCAACATGTGTCCCATTTCCCACAATTCACAACCTGCTGCAGATATTCAAGAGAAAATGCATTTAAATGTCAGGTCTTAGTCATTCATTCATGAGTAAGAAGCTATTCAAGCATGTCATGACATAATCTGTGGTTCTCAGATTACTGCCACTTTATCTGCTAATACCTCAGTGAGACTCTGCTAAACACCTGCATGATGCTATCAGCTATGGTCATAGGGATCTATTTATTGATTTATATAAAGGATCTAAATGTTAATCAAATATTTAAAAAATAAATACCAATGAGCTGGTTGTACGGTCTCTGTAAAGTTTTGTCTGTTCACATTATTCCTTTTTAGTTACTTTTTCTGCTGTCACATCTGATCTAAATCTCAAAGTCATTTGTCGTCAGGCACTCTTCGAGGAACTGACGAAATTCTTATCTTTCATTTCTCAAACAATATCTAACTGAAGCACCACTTCCTCTTCCTCTATCTTTGGACGATACTACTAACACCCTAATCCTGCAGACTCATGCACAGCGACTCCATGGTGACGCGCACCTGTGAACAACGGCAAAAAACAAACTCGCTGAGAGGAAATGAGCTAATCTAAATGAATAAATCTTCTTACTGAGATTAAACATGATGGACTTTAAATTCTGTACACATTTAGTGTGACACAAAATCCAAACGTCAGACATGATGAGCTTCTGCAGATGGTTATTATGTAAACTCAGCCCCCCCCCCTCATGCCAGCAGGATTAATAATAAACAGGTAAAAGTCATGCAAAAGTCGCCTCTAAGGTGAAGTCTATTTTGATGAGGTACAGGGGATATTAACAGCTACCAAATCTTCAGTGATCCATAAGTAAGTACTAACAGCATTAGACAGCAGCTTTCACCCCGGGAAGTGAAGCCTCGGCCCACCTGAGTGGCTTTTAGTATCAACGTCAACATTATTCACACTGAGGTCTTACTGGCTGTTTCAAAAAAAATATCTTAAGAATCGCACAGAATAAATATTTGTACCATAGTACATTTAATTAAATTAATATTAAATTAATATAGCTTCTCTGTGCTATGAAAAACTTTGTTTTAATGAAAAAATAGCCCAATTTTCAGGTTTGCAATGCTATTTTCAGCTAATCCAAGAGGTTTTTAATGCCTTATTTATCTTATAATATTTATTATGTTGTATTGATTCATTTGTGCAGATTATTTTCTCAATTAATTATTTTGTCAATAAAATGCAAGAAAATATGATGATGCCAATGTATTCAAATTGCTAATTTAAACAGTTAAAAACCCCAAAATATTCAATTTACTATCATATATATATATATATATATATTTATATATATATATATAAATAAATCAAATGTTTTGGCTTAAAAAATTATTTGAAAATAGTTCCTGATAATTTCTCTGTTGATCGACTAATTAATTATCAATTTATTGTTACAGATTGGGAAAAAAAAACACTGAGATGGTTAGTTGGTTAGCTATAGCCCATAGTAACCCTGCTGGCTGTACACAGCCATGACCTAAATAACAAGCCGAAGCTTAAAGTCGGCTCTCAACTCACATTCAAATGCCATTAGATCAGGATCATCCTGCTTTAACTTCCGCTTACGTCAAATCACCTAAAATTTGAAACCAGCCCTCCGCACAACGTCCGGCTGCAACATCAAAACAGCGTCTTCTTCTAACTTGCACCGGAGCGGACGAGTGTTTCACTGATGCCAAATAGATGCTGTATAAAATTCGCGCTTAAGGACAAGTTTTAAACTTATTAGCATTTTGACCCTGAGGATGAGGCAGTCGGGTTTACTGCAGAGCGTCGACCAGGCTGCGGCCGGCCGACACTCTGCGGCTCTGTTCCCCTCGACACCCTGACACGTTAAGCTGAGCTCTGGCTCAATCTAAGCCTCCGAGAGGTCACGGCCTGAAATGGGAGGTCAACGTCGGGCCTCGCTGAAGGCTTCAATACCTTAGACGCCTGATATGAGTCTAGACTGCTGATAACTCAAAATATTTATAGGTAGCAGGACAATCAAGTGACTTTCACTGACTCCTGGACATATTCTTACTACATCATGTTCTGTAATTTAACACAAAACACACCATTGTTTTACATAGACACTACTATCTCTATTCTTTCACTTCCTAATGCCAGAGGTGTGTTATGACTATAAATATGATTTGGGAAATGCCACTTGAAGTAACATTTAATACAGAGTTACACTACAAATATTTAATTTACCATCAAACTTTTCAAACAGATCAGAATGCTGTCAAGCTCAATTTGGAGATGCAGTTTTTTTTTTTGATTGGTGTGAATATGTTATATTCTTAAAAATGTAATGAAAAACCCACAAAAAAACGTATTTATGTTCAATATAATTAATCTTAGTAGTACATTAGAAACAAAGTAAAACAAAAATCTGTTTATTAGAGCTGAAATGATTAGTCAATTAATCAATTATTCAATCGACAGAAAATTAATCAGCAATAATTTTTATTATCGATGAATTGTTTCAGTTAGGGCTGCAACTAACGATCGTTTTCATTTTGGATTAACCTGTTGATTATTTTGTCTATTAATCAATTAGTTGTTTGGTCTATAAAATGGTGAAAAATGTTGATCAGTGTTTCCCAAAGCCCAAGATGACGTCCTCAAATGTCTTATTTTGTCCTCAACTCAAAGTTATTCAGTTATATTCATAGAGGAGTGAAGAAATAAGAAAATATTCACATTTAAGAAGCTGGAATCAGAAGATTTTTAACTTTTTTCTTAAAAAATTACTCAAATTAATTTATAGATTATCAAAAAGTTGGTGATTCATTTAATAGTTGACAACTAATCGATTAATCGTTGCAGCTCTAGTTTCCAGCTTCTCAAATGTGAGGTTTTGCTGCTTTTCTGTGTTTCATATCATTGTAAATTGACTATCTTTGGGTTTAGACTGTTTGTCGGACATTTAAAGACTTCACCTTGGACTCATATCATGGACTCATTCATTAATCGATAATGCAAATAATTGTCTGCAATGTTTTATTGTATTCATACTCGCTGTTTTATATCAGAGGTAAAAGAAAAAGCAACAGTAAATGCTGACTGAAGATGTGCTGTGCCCGACAGATCTCTGTCCTCTTTTATAATTCAGGGGCTGCGACAACCGAGCTGCCACATCCCATGACTCTTTGGATGACAATACAGAGAAAAATCACTTAAGTAAAACACACTGCAGCGGGATGGGAAAGAAAAAAAGTCAGAGCCGGAACAGTGAAGCTCTGTCATGGAAATAAATGCTTCTTTTTTTTTTTATCTAGAAAAATCAACATCCGGCCCTCTTAGATTATATAAGACAGAGTGAAGCCGTCATATTAAACTTTGGGAATGGAACAAACTGTGTGTGTGTGTGTGTGTTCATATCCTGTGTGTGTCTAGAATTACACTTAGTACTTGATAATAAACAGATGTGAGGGAAATAAAAAAAAAATGGGAATGATTGTTTAAAAAGCATCTATTGCATTTGGTCTAAATAAACAGATACGAGGAGAGGTCAATAGAAATATGGAGGTGGTCCTGCCTCCACTGTCTGAACTTTTTCAACCGTTATACTTCATGAAAAGTTCAATACTTGTGATGTTACCAGAATCTGTATACAGTACCAAAAAGGATGATACATGTGTGATCTGTCCGACAGGAGAGTCACAGTCTGTAGACGCCAGCATGCACAATATAATAGAACGGAGTCATCGTTAAAGGGATAGTTGGGGTGTTTTGAAGTGGGGTTGTATGAGGTATTTATCCATAGTCAGTGTATTACGTACAGTAGATGACAGTCGTCACACCCCCAGTTTGGAGAAACAGACAAAAGTACCAACATGAGAGCAAAGCAATGTACTGCTGTGGACGGGGGCAGCAGCAAAACGTATTTTAGCCACTTAAAAGAAAGGCTCCCCTAAAAAAACCCACAATCAGTTAAAGTGTACGCTATATTTAGCTTTATCTTGCCATCAGACAGCCCTCTCAAAGTGAAACTTATCCATGCTCTCTTCAAAGCCACCACACTCAGTTGACACAAACAGTATAGATAAGTTTCATTTTCCCCATCAGAAAATATTCCTCATATAACCTCCACTTCAAAAAACACCCGAAATTAGTCACACATGCTTTTCAAAAGTCAAAATGTCTGCTGTGAAAAAGGCCAAAACAATACAAATCACCTTTATCTAGATCTAGACACATGACAATTTAATCAAATATAGGTATTGTAAGCTTATATGTTTTAGTGGTAAAAATATATTTTTGTTGAATAAAACTTTTCTAGTCAAATAAATATAGCTACTCTAAACATGAAAGATGTATTTGTACAACGTATCCTCATACAATGTATTTGTATTATACGTATCTTACGAAAAGTTATTCCTCATTTTTTGCTTCATTTTCCTACGAATGTCCAGCAACACGTCTCAATTTCCGCTCCAGTCTTTTCAAAATAAACTGCTGTCTTCACAGGAAACAACTTGGTTAGGTTTAGGCAACAAAACTACTTAGTGAGGTTTAGGAAAAGATTGTGTTTTGGGTTAAAATAACTAAGAAAGTGGTGTAACCTGAGTACAGAAGTTACGCGACAACTAAATCCACGTTGACTTCTGGTTACGAACAGCGGTTTCCTGGCCGAAAGTCGGGTGTTTGTTGACCCACCCATCCACCCCGACATGTTTCTCTTTATCCTTCCTGGTTCACAATTACGTGGATTACATCAAATTGATTTTGTGGGATATATACACGAATTACAATGCATTACTTTTTGTAGGTATAGCTACGAACGGCGTGAGCGAACAGCCTGATTTGTGTTGTGCCCAGTCTGCCTGTGAGCTGGTTCTACTTCGACCTTGTAGGTCAGAGGCTACTTTAACCTGACATGCAGTAACTTAATCTTTGAGTCCAATTAACCTCGTGTCATCACACTCCAACTATTCCAGGAAGCAGTAAAAGCCCTCATTAACCTAAATGGCAGTATCAGTATTAGTTTGCTCTGACTGAAAGTCCATTTGTTTTCGTTTCATGTCCTACAGATTTTAAAATCCACACTCCTAATTAATGCAATGATCTTCATTGTTCGTAACCAGACAGTAAAATATGAATAAATGCTGCCAGGTCTTTTCTGTGCAAGCGGTTTAGCGGTTTTCAGATGTTACAGTAATGCGTGCTTCGACTGCTGTTACAATAATAATGATGGTGTTTCTGTGCCATAAGATTACACAAACAGACCGGGCATGTTCTCAAACAGGGCAGTGATGTGATGCTGGAGGCAGACTGTGAACGGCGGGTCAGCAGAGGAGGGAGGAGAGACGGAGACTGAGGGGAGAGAGGGACGGATAGACGGCGGGTAGGAGTTAATGTAACAGAGCAAAGGCTTGTGGTTCTGCCCTGCTACAGTGATCTGTTTGTAATCCTGCCTCAGATGTTTGCTCGGAGCCGAGACGGAGCTACCCACAGTCCCCATTGTTGGGCAGTTGGGTGGTAGGATGAAGGCATGGAGGGGAAAGGGCAAAAGACCAGAGCGTGTACGTCTCACTGATGGAGAGTCGCAGCTGCTCTATTGAAGACGAGGAGCTCGGAGAGGTTTGGGACTCTCTGACAGCAGCTGGTAACAGCTTCTTCAGCAGGTGGCTTGGCCTAATTATCAGGATCGAGATGCCAACAGCCAGTTTCCCCCCTTTTCTCCAGGAACCTGTGAGAAGCAGGCGCACACTATACGGGCGATTGCACAGCACCGTGTGTGCCAATTATAACGGGGCACTAATTGTGCTGCATCCTGAGGAAGAGGAGAATCGATGGGGAGGGACATATGTGGGAGGTGTTTTGAGGAATCAAAAAGTTGACTTAGAAGTGAAAAGCCATAGGACTGGAAGATATTAATCAAGATTATTAAGATGAATATTTTTACCCGATATGTATCACAATATGTCAAGTGGGCAAAATCATAATCAAACTGATGCAATAAACTATGCTCTTATGTTACGAGATGGGGTTCAATAGAGATGTATCTAATCTGAATCCAGTATCAAATCTACTCATCATATCTGAATTCTTTCTATCTTATTTAGGTTTAGCTTCAACATGTGGAAGAGAGGCCTCAGATATGTATTTGATATCACCTGTTATTTGTTTTGTTAAGACAGAAACACTGATTTTTATTTATTTAATGTTCACAACATGCAGCTATACCCTGAAAATGAGACGAGCAACGTGAGATACAGTACAACGAGGTGTTGATTGAATTTGTATCTGACACACTGAATTAACAGATGGGGCCTACATACATTTAAGCTCATAAACTAAAATTATTTCGATGATATGCATAAACCGAACCTGACGTGACACTATTAGCTGCATGGTTTCACCTGAGATAAGACCACTCTGTTGGTCTTAATGAACTTCTAAAAGGCAGTCAATTTGCAATTATAATGGCATTTACACGCCAGGAGCGTGACGAATAAACGGCAGAAAAATGCAAAATACAATCAAAACTATTCATACCGACAGCAATGCAAATTTGCGACAGTTGCAACACTTTTTCGATAAAAAGGTTCAAATAAATTCATGCAGGCAGAGGACCAACTACCAGGAGAGCACCCAGAGAGAGACCCAGAGCAGCGTCTGGCAGTCTGTCTGAGGTAAATTGTTGTACGGCGTAAACTACTGTAAGCTATTTTATTGAGTTTCCTTTAAGCAAAATGCTCTGAGTAAACATTTACACAGTGTAGCATGTAGGCCTATGTCTAGGGCTTTTATTGTGAAAGGTAAGACAGGAAGGAGTGCATCTGGTATGCACTGCCTTTGTGAATAATAAAGTTCACTGTCTTGGTTAGAACTATGAAGCCTCTGTGTTGTTGTACACTATAGTGTACGTTTTTGAATATGTCCGCACACCGTGATTGGTTGATGCGTTTATTCGTGGTGCGAAAGCTCAGAGAAATCAAGCTTGTCCCGTAATAAAATTACATAGCTTCTTCGCCACGTAATATAATAATAATAATAATAATAATAATAATAATAATAATAATAATAATAATAATAATAACGTTCTATGTGAAAGTACTCATGACAAAACAATACTTTTAAAAAATATATTGACGTGCAAATTAATTGCAAGAAAGAAAAACACCCCCTATGTGTAAAGACTTGAAGAGAGGTGATTCTATGTCTAACAAATGATCCTGGATACAAATACCAGCTTAAAGAGAGCAAATTAACATCAGCCGAGAGTTTCATTTTTACCTTTTTGGCGAGTTATTTACGGTATTATCGATAATCAGCTACAGCTGATGGTTATCATTTCAATAGGTGAAGATGACAGTCAGCTAAAAATAGGAGGTCTTCTACCTGTTGGTGCATTGATCTTGGCTAATAAAAAAAAAACTGTGAAGCTTAGTGAATCCGATCCTGAATGGAAACCAGCATGTGAAACCCAAGGACAGTAGATCAGACTAAACTCTCCACACATGTAAAGCAAAAAGATCCCATGTTTGGATCTTACTTTGGAGTTTTAAAACACAATATGATTCCAATAAAACTTGATAAATAATGTTGTAAAAATGATCACTGAGCTCCACAGAGCCATCAATCTAAAACTGAGCATTCATATCACACGACAAAAAAATTCAGCCTGTTTGATTTACAGTTTGAGGTTTTGATATCAGCTGTATTTTGTCAGGAAAAACTGTTTAACTCAACTGGTATTAAATGCAGCAGAATCTACACATAACAGTTGACTCAATCAAATGGTTAATTATAATTACTGCCCACCTATTGATCAGAGTCCATTTAATTAGGCACTGTTATCCCTCACTCTCTGCCATCAGTGATATGGGGATTAAGTGCTGAACATGCTTCTGAGTAATCCTAGGAGCCCAGAGAGCAACCACTTACACACCACTCAATCAATGAGGCTTGGGATTTGTGGTAAAACCACGAGCGCAGCGTGAATCAGTATTTCCTGAGCAAAGTCCTTGTCCAAGGTCAGGTCTTGCCGTACACTTAAAACTGCTCATTTTTCAGAGCAGTATGGCGAGTCCAGGACGGGAGCTGACCGGCAGCCGTTTTTAAACCCTGTGTGGTTTGAAGATCAGACGGAGCAGAATGACAGCTGCATCCTCCACATCAGGACTGAGCATCTCAATCCAATAGTAAAAAAACAGCATAACAACAAGCCGTTTCTGTGGCAACGGCTTGCTGATGATGCTGTGTTTATGATCTGTCTCCACCCACCTCTTATCCCAACGCTCCACCCCCCCGTGGATGACAAAAAAAAAATCCCCTTTTTAATCAGCAGTGACAGAGCCTGACCCAGATTGCCTCGAGACGGCTGCATGGTGGCATGGCGAGGTTTACTGAGGCCACGGGGATTCATGATGGAGAGGGAAAAGGTGCCACAAATACTAGCCACAATGCAGCAGGATGCCACATGGGGCACCTTGCTGCTGAGCGTCGGCTCCACTGATGGCGATGTGTTAGGAGAAAAAAAAAAAAAAAGGAAACATGCTCGTGGCAATAGCAAGGAGCTTCAACATACGGCTCTGCAGGCGCTGGTGAGACGGCCCGAGGGTTTCATATCTGTTATCCAACACTGATCCATTTCCTGCAGAGGTCTGACCTATTTACTGGCCTCCAAACTGACACTTTCTCCGTTCCCTCATGGTCCAGCTGAGGGATGAAAGGTTCACCAGGCCTGAAGAGTTGGCCCCTCATCAGTGGAACTTTAAAAATGATCTGTAACGGGTCTCCAGATGTGCCATGCTGAGGCCAGTTTCACAAAGATATTTTAGTCCAGATTTCTGCTCTTAAATTAGTCCAATTTCAAAGTTCACAAAAATAAAATACTTATTTCAAGTAGGGCTGTCAATTGATTAAGATATTTAATCGCGATTGATCACGTGATTGTCCATAATCAATTATGATTAATCGCAAATAATTCACATTTTTTATCTGTTCAAAATGTACCTCAAAGGGAGATTTGTCCAGTATTTAATACTCTTATGAATATGGCAGTGGGCAAATATGCTGCTTTATGCAAATGTATGTATATATTTATTATTTGGAAATCAAGTAACAACACAAAACAATGACAGTGACAATGAGTGTCCAGAAACCCTCACATCATAACATGACAAGCTCAAACCCAGCAGGCAACAACATCTGTCAGTGTGTCAGTGTGCTGACTTGACTATGACTTGCCCCAAACTGCATGTGATTATCATGAAGTGGGCATGTCTGTAAAGGGGAGACTCGTGGGTACCCATAGAACCCATTTTCATTCACATATCTTGAGGTCAGAAAATGGTAATGACTTTGGAGCATTATTTAGGCTCCTTTGCGACGAGCTAGTATGGTTGGTACCAACAGTTTCCTTAGGTTTCCTAATTTCATATGATGCCAGTATCTTCACTCAAGCTTTAAAACTGAGCCCACTACAACATAAAAATCTAATATCACGTTAACTTTGACAGCCTCAATTCCAAGCCTAAAAAGTTATCCACGCTACCCCGGGGCTAACTTCTTAGTTCTACTATTGTATAGGGTTGGACGATATGACGGTATATGCTGTAGAAATTGGTCCACCGGTAGAGATTTGGCAATACCGTTTCCACTGTGGTAGCAATTCTTGCATGATCTAGTGATTCTCACGTGATCTCGCGATATCCCGAACCCAGCTGCCTCGCAAGGCAACATTTTGGGCAGACACTGAGGAGGAAGTGAAGTTGTAAATACAGAGCAGGAGGAGGCCTCTTAACCAGCCCTGGTTACATGATTACCAGACATTTGCACACTGAACTTTTTGTTTTGTCAGTTTTTTTAAATTACCGATGAGAAAATCCTGCAGGAAAAGTCAAGTCTTTTTTCTTTTGCTATACTCTAAAATACAAAACTGAAGTCCGACTGGTATTTATTTTCACCTTAAAATCTGTAACACGTGAAATGATTGTCCTCAGGAACCTGTTTTGAGTCTTTTGTTTTGAACTTGTGTCGTCTCATGTGAGTCAGCTGGAAGCTCCAAATAAAAGAAAATAATTAAATGTGATGAAGTACAGTATTTAAACCATTTCTTAATTGAATTTACAGAACAATTACTGTATCATGATACATACCGTTACCGTAATATAAAATTAAATATCTCGTGATACAAAATTTTGCCCATATCCCCCCCCCCCCTACTACTGTACATTTCCCTTCATGGAACAGTTCATATGTAAATAGGTTCACATATGTTAAGCTGCTTCCCTCTTTTGTGCGCAAGCTGTCAAAAACAAAAACAAACGAGGGATTTAGTGAAACCTTTGGATGTTTATCCGATCTGACCAGCCAGACGTTCGACAGACAGGACTGTACAGACTGTAGCAAAACATACACACTGGCATAATTACGGTGTCAGTGCAATACTATCCCACAAAAACAGCAGATTGGCTGGGGGAGGTAATTCACTTCAGACGAGCAGCCAGCAGATGACGAGTCCTTATGAGGCTACTACTACACGGCCTGACGCACAGCAGAAATGTGGGAATGTTAATAGTCCACACCCTTCAACACCCGCCCCATCCGATTCATATCAGGACATCTAAACAAACAGGTCTTCAATCAGCTCACGTCATCTGCAAACAGCCGCTGCTGATGAAAATTATTAAACAGCGGACATATTTGCTCTGTATGTTTTGCCTCCTTTCCAGGCAGAACTGACCTCAGTAGATTCAAAGGAGGGACAGCAGATTCAAATCAAATGACTTTACTCTGCTCAGATTTAATGAATCTTTAATTCTGGACAGCCACTAATCAATCACAATGACTTTACCAAAACAGGAGCACTGTGAAGTGTCTCCCTCTGCTCAGCTCCGCTCCTTTCTGACTCCTTTACATGATACTCAGAGCATTTGGGGATAATTACTGATTAGCTTCGAGACAGCGGCAGCATGTTGTTGACCAGTTGGATACAAGATAATCTCGTGTTCAGTGCCCTCTCTATCCTCCAGGACCAACCGCGAGGTAACCGAGCAGGGGGGCGGCCGCTGCGTCCGGGGCCTGCGGCAGAACGCACGTCTCCCGGTCATTCAACTCGTAGCACAGCAGACTGTCGGGCGTCCCGTCACACATGGCGGAAAGACAAGCCCACGCAGTTCATTACAGTGATGCAGAGGAGCAGCGGCTGTCTGATGAACGTTTAATGCGACACCGTTTATCATCTTGTGATAAAACAAACTGGTGTTGCTAGGCAAACTCAGCATGCAGGCTTATGGAGGGGACGGAAAAACCCATTTAGAATCTAATCCTTCAAGATGACATTAACATGCGCCGAGTTTAAGTAGCTTATATAAACGCCCTGCTGCAGCAACTGTTTGGAGTCGGAGCATTTTAGCAGGAATGTTGACAAGTCTCTCGAGGATCCCTCTGAGACCTTTGTCACTGCGACGACTGCAATCGGTTTTTCCGAACAAACCTGAAGCTAAATTTATCCCTGCAGAGCCGAAGTGAACACAAAATGATGAAATATACCATCGGAAAATTGCTGGAATATGTAAAAAATAAATAAATACACAGTAGCTGTGGTGAAAGACAGAGCTAAAGGCCTGAAAATAAAATACAAACCAGTGGTTGGCAGCAAAGTACAGAGATATGACAGGCAATTTTTTTATGCTTTTGCTCTCCAGGTAGAGGCAGTTATCTTGTCTCAGGCCACAACGGGGAAAAAAGGACCTTTGTGTTTCCCCACAGCTAGTCTGTCATTCCTAGTTTGGTAGTTTGGCTGAGAGAGACGGAGACAGAGAGAGCATTTCATACTCTCGGCTGTTGTGCTGCTGCAAACTGTGACTGCTGTCTGACATTGGCGCACTAAGTACACTGAAATCCCAAATAGTCATCCCCTATTTGCAGTCAAAAGTCATGTGAAAGTGTTTTTTAAATCCTACTGTTAATATCTATTTATTATTAAAATGAAGAAAAAAGTTCTTTGGGGAAATATCATAAATGCTCCTTTAGCATTTAAGCCTCTGATTCATGTATACTAAGATCTGGAGAAGGTAGCGCCGGTCAGCCTTGTTTCCAATTTTCTCCAGTGGCCACTCGCGGTATTGCAACGAAAAATCCCCCTAAGGCCCAAAACACGTTTTCCCCATAGACCACCATTGTAAAAGAGACGTCTGTAAAACTGTTGACAGGACACCTCAAACTGCAAACAATGTCAATAATGAATCTTAAGATTTTTGGATCCACGGAGGTTTTATATTTGTACAACTTTTCTCGAGCCGAAGAAAGCGATTTAAAAATCACAATGTAAAGTCTATTGGCCGATCGGGAACTTGTGAGCAGGAGAAACACTAGTGCTCATATTCAGTGGGCCGAATACCCCGGAAATAAAGTTCGAAAACTTTTGCCGTATGCCAAGCCCCCAGGAAGAGCGTCGGGCTTTGAAGCAAATTTTGGTAGTAGCCCAACGGCGGTATTACAACTTCCGTGTTTATCACGTGATGCCATTGTGCCCAAAAAGACTTTTCCCCATAGACTTATATTAGGAAAGAGACGTTTTTTTTTTAGGTAAATCAACTTCCCAGCACGAACACTTGAATAGCCCTTGTTTAAATCATTAGCTCCTAAAAGTTGTAAAATGCACTAATAGCCGAATCCAGTTATTTCCCTTCCTCCGTTCATGTGAATGAGCCCCTTTTTTTGCTTCATGCGACACCGAGCATGAACGGTAGCCCGCCTCCCGACGCTGTATCCAGTTCTCTTTATAATACCTCCATGGTTACAAGTCAAAGACAGCTTTTGTTAACACTTACCATGGCATTAAAGAAGATAAGGATCATAACATTTTGCATCTATACTAACCGACGTTGACATTCGCCATGTTTTTGAGTTGTTCAACGTGCCACAGCTGACTAGCAAGCCAAACTGACATTAGCCACACACCTTTTTTTCCCCTGTGGATGTTTGTTTGGTAGCTCGTCCAGCGAGCCAAAGTGCAACACAAGACGTGTCTTTATTTGTAGAAAAGAAGGAGACGTTCGTTAAAAAGCTAATGTGTGTTGTTCAAAGCCAGTGGCTATTTTTTGTGTTGTGTAAACGGCTGCTGAGGGACGTTACTAGTTTATGCAAATAGGCTACACCTTAAAATGAGCTAATTTGTTTGACATTTTCCGACTGGAGACATGGAGGCTCAACAACATTGTTTAGCACTAATTATCAAATCTTAGAGCATGTTAACTCGCTAAACTAAGATGGTACAAATGACTTGCTAAATATCAGCATGTTAGTGTCGTCATTATGAGCTTGTTAGCATGCTGATGTTAGTATTTAGCTTAAAAACACCACAGTGCGTACACGTGCAGTCTTCCAGGGCTGCTAACATGGCTGTACTGAGCACAGGACATGTTACTCACAGTATCAATGCTTTAGCAGACCAATACAAAAAAGAAGATTAAAGTCTAAATTGCATAACATCTTCAGCAAAACTGTGTCACTTTTGCCAGTAAAATAAAGCTGCATTAGAAAATTGCACTTTTAAGCCTCATTCTCATGCATTTCTTATGTTTATAATGCAACAAGCGACGTCCACATGTCCAAATCTGTGGGATTTTGCATAAAAAGGCATGACACTAATGAATGAATTAATGCCATCCTTTCAGTCCCCCACCCATAGGCTATATGTGCTGAACCACAGGCACTACATTCTGTACATTATAGTTTCATGAAGAAATCTCAGGCTGTTTTAAGTGCTTCTGAAACCTGGAGAGGCATCGGGGTGGAGTCTGTGTGTCCTGTACAGTATATTTATGTAGGGGTCCTGTGGGAAGAGCCAGAATTAGCAGTGGATAGTGAAAGGTCATAGAGCAGTGGGAATAGAGATCCTGTTGACGCAATCTGTCCAATCATATTTATTTCCTTTGGCCAGGGACGAGTGCCTACGTCTAGACTCGGCAAGCAAACCAAAACAACACGATGCCATAAAACTCATGTGTTTATGTTTGACTGTACTTGGTGATGGCATTCAAACCGGTTTCTTAGGAACACTGAACTACTTCCTTTAAGGAGGAACAAGTAGCACGTAGCAGCACAAGCTCCCTAAAAACAATGACAGTGAACACATCTTAACCAGACGGAGGCAAAAAGCTCTCTAAAGAGTCGACTTTGCTGGAGTGTGTTTTACAGCTGTTTAAACAGCAGTAAGCCGTGTCTGCTGCAGTATACACAGTAAAAGCAGGCAGCCGGAGCCTCTGGAGGAGTTGTTTTTCACAGGCCTGTGTGGTATGCATGTGCGGCCCGGCCCACTCAGACCCACCTCATGGCTGGCTGGTTGGCATTCCTGCCTCGCTCTGTAATTATGGCTCTTCTCCAGGCCTCTCGGCTCTGCTCTCCCTGCCACGCCGCCATACTCTTAAAGGGCGGGGTTTGCCTCCGCCGAAGGCACACACACACACACACACACACACACACTTTCCACCTGGCCATTTGGCTTAGGCTCTAATTTTAACAATAACACATCAGCCGGCGAAAATGTGCACTGACAGCAAGCAGGCAACAGTTGCGGTGGGGAAAAATAGCAGTTTCAATTACACTTGGTGTCATGTATCATGAATCAGGGGTTTAATCATGATGTTCTTCACCTTGCGCTGAACTTAAAATTATGTGATATCAGATAATTAAAGTGAATTAAAGAATTAAAGTGAACCATCACAGTATTCACATTAAGGAATTAAAGTGAATACTCTTGAGTGTGTGAAAAAGTTTCAACACTTATGTAAAGCTGTGAAAGACTCTACGTGCCAGACCGCATGTAGATACACACTTGTAATCTGGGAGTATGAAAATGAGAGCCTAGAGGATGTACAGCACATCTGTCTGCAGCTGTCAGAAGGTGTTTTCCTCTATAATTTCTCAAACCATTCCGAAAATTCCCCTTCGAACCTTCAGGACTACCTGTCTGCACAGACAAAACAACACGCCCATGATGATGATGGATTTATTCCCCGTCTGTGTTCTCGCAATAAAGCTACATTTATCTTATTTTAAATAAGATAATCACATGATGTTGTGAGACTTATTCCCAGGTGTATTTATAGGGAATTAAAAATGTAATATAAGATTGAAGCCAAACTACACAAAACTTCTGCAAAAAACCTACAGGAAATATGCAAATATTTGACCATGACAAAGTGTTTCGAAACAAAACTTCCTATTGCTGCTGCAACAACGACAACTTGTTGACGTAAACTGATGAATAATCCAAATACATTATCAGTATGTGAAAGGAAATCTCACAGAATTGCAGACAATCTCCTCCATTCATGCAGCTGGGGGCACATGACATGCCTGCAGCAGAAGGATTAGGACGATCAGCTGAGCGCGACTCAATACCACATTGTTCTTCGCTGCTCACCGCTTGTTTTTTTTTCTCCAACTCTCCTTGCAGCTTATCAGAGGAGGACAGAACCAAATCTCGCCTCCCTCACGCCTGCCAAACTTCAATCACTTGCAGTCCACTTCCCACCGTAAACTGCTTATACCGGCCGCCACGGTGGTGCCAAAATGTCAAAGCCTTTTATGGCACTTTTTCAGGCTATTTTATTGTTTCAAACAAAGCTCGAGGTGCTTTTTTTTTGGTGTAAAAACAGCTCATGTTCGGGACAAATAAACACAATGAACAGCAATTAAGAAAAATCAGCTTTGGGCTTGAGATTACAGAGCACACTGCTGCCTTTGTTTCGCAGGTCACATCTGTATTTGAGTGACAAAAGGCAGCCACACAGCATGTTGCTGTGTGAATGCATCAGAAAAGGGGGTGAGTGCCAGCCTGAACTCATCCTCCATTCAGGCTCTCATTGTCTCTGCTCAACGCTGATAACAAACAGCACACACCATGCAGACACATCTCATCCACTCCATCAAAGGCCGATGTGGCAGGCTGGACAACAAACAGGCAGGTCCACGTCAAAACAAGGAGACATATTATTACATGGATTTGTGGCTGTGGTTTCGCAGCAAACTTCTCCGCTCTTATGACTTAACAAAATAGAAGGTTTACCATGCAGGAACGTTAAGCCTGTGATCATTACTGTTTTCACTACTTTGACATTTTAAAACGCTTATTCCATTTCTTGCCAAAAGCTACATGAGAAGACTGACACCACTCTCACACTGTAACATACTTCACTGTGGGGGTTGTTCTTGTAAAATATCTGACATGTATGGATCCGCAGAAAAAGCTACAGAAGTGAAAATCCTCCACGGCTTAATGAGCCAAGCATTAAAGCTGCCTTCTGCATACTGAAATGGCAAAAATATACATATCCCAGCAAATACATATCCCTAAACAGCCATTGTGCATTCAGAACTTTGCACAGAAAGCACTTTGAATGCACCTTCAAACCTCAAAGAAGCCACATCAGCAGCATCTCGCCTTTGAGAGAGGATTTGAGCGAAGCTGAGATGTTTAACCCCCATCTGGCCTCTTTGCCACTGAAACGGCTGTGATGGAGATTAAAAAAAGCTCCGAGATGTGCTCACCTGGCACTCACGTGAACAGGAGGCCTGCGCTTGGAACAAAGGTGTGCAGCAGAAGAGCACACGTATAATATACTGTGTTGACTCAAAGTGAGTAAACACATTGCACCTGATGAACAAACACGTTCGTGGCTGTCTTTCCGCTGTACCAGTTTTAGTTGCCTTGGGAAATCAGTGTGCTGCAGCAAATAGGTTTTAAATTTCCAGAGTGATAATCATCTGTTTCTTTGAACACTGTTTATCTTGAACTGCAATTTAATTCTCAAACCTTCCTTTGGCTATTTGTCTTTGATATTTACCTTTTTTTCCGACACATTAGGTATAATCAGGACAGTTTATTCACACATTTTTATGAATGTGGCTCACCTATATAGAGTGACGAGTCTTTCTTCTTCACATGATCGTCGATGTAGGACACCCCCAGGGGCTGCACCGGCGTGGCTCCGATCCCCAGCAGGACCTGGGCTCCGATCAGCAGCAGGTACATCATGTTGGTGTTGGCCCTGTTATCGCACAGGACGTCCTCACCCTTCTGAACGTCCGCGCTGCTGGTGTTGGAGCAAATGTCCCGACCCTCAACAGTCCTCGACATAACCCTTATCTCGTACGGATTAGTTAGAAACTCAGGTAGAGCAGAGAGGAGGGCGCCGAGCGCCATGACAATGCCCCCGCAGCCGATCAGACGGGGCCGATGTGCTTTAGCCCCAAAGTAGCTGACAAACAGAATCAGAGCCAGGTTGCCTATCTCGAAGCTGCTGGCGATCACTCCCACGTCAGCACTTTGCAGGTTGAACCGCCGCTCCAGGGTGGTCAGCACGCTCACCTGAGAACAACAGGACACAAAATCAAACAGGGGTTCATGGGAATGATGCTGAATGAAGAAATACAAAACCAAGGATGTGGGAATCTAACAGGCGATTCAACGATCAATGATCCAATATCATTTATGCAAAGTGAAAATACTGATACATATCTTCAGCTTTAAGATACAGAATGCCTTTATTTTGAAATGCCCACTTTATATCTATTCTGTTTATTGATAACAATAGATTGTTTTTCATTTTGTGTCTGGAAGAGCCCGGTAAAAAAATTGTCAAATCATATTTTAGTTGCATTTTGTGAGTTGATATAAATGTAATCATTTGTGTTAAATATGATATTGTCTCGGTCGCAGGCCCCTGAATTGAATCAAATCGAAATCGTATCGCGGCAGACTTTGTGATATCAGCAAACATATCGTATCGTTGTCCAAAGAATCAATGGAATATCGTATCGTGATGAAACTTGTGATTTACACCCCTTGAATCTAATGTCACCAACTGAAAAAGAAAATTCATTTATCAATGTAAAGTATCATAAGCATTTGAACCCCATGAAAAAAAAAGTATGTTAATGCCAGGTGTAAATACACCATTGTGATTGGAACGCCATCACATTTGCCAGTTCGCATCTGATCAGAACTCAGCCAGGTGTGAATGCGAAAACCTGTGGATCCGATGTCATTATCCAGATACAGATCACATATTAATACCAGGTGGAAATGATGCTTATATTCTTGGAGAAACCGTGCATATATTCATCATCTTTCCAGTGGAATATCCTGACTAACAAGCCGTTCAGATGTTCCACACCGTGGCTCCTCCCTGGAAACAGGCCTCTGTTTCTGATTAGCCGGGCACAGCAACATTTAGCTTCAGCGAGAACAGCTCATCACAAGCTCCTCTCTCTTTCACCAGCTGTCATCCACACGAGAGCTGGAGCCGACCAGCAAACTCCCAACTGAAGCAAACACAGCAAAATGGCTGTTTAGCCCAGTTTTGTTTGTTAACTGTAGCTGTCACAGTTTAAATAATGAAAGACAATGTTTATTTTCAGTGCGCGAGCGAGTACGGGAACTTTGTTAAGTTCATCATCATATTTCAAAGACTTAACAGTGAATCTGCTGTGAAGCAGAGCAGGGCTGTGTTTGCTAGTGATGTGTGGGAACATTTAGTCTGTGCCATGTAAACCCCAGTGTCACATTTAAACAGTTATGGTAGCTATTTTCAGATCTGTCCCAAACTGCCCTTGAAAGGGCATCACAATTTTTCCATTTCCCCACTGGCTCCTCCGTTAAACAGTTTGGACTGAGCTCGACGAAAAAAAGAAAAAAGCATCCTGCCAACACAAACATCCCTTTCTGAAAAAAGAGACGTCACTGCCTGATGAATCAACTTGTGGTTTTGCTGTTGGAAAATGTTTCCATTTGAATGTTCAAATATGCTAATTTAATGTACACAGTTGATCTGGATTAGATTGTGTTTAAACAAGGAAATGACCTTTGAGGCTCCAGGAGGCCAAAATGTGGTGGCGACTGATCAAAAGCACTCTTCTTCTTCACGCGACTACACTTACATTTGACCTTTACTTTGACATTAAGCATCATACTTTGCGACATATTAAGTAACTTCCTTCTGTTGGAAAAATCACCGTTCTCTGTCCCCTTTGGGACAATATCTAACGCACAGTAGGCCAGTAAATGACGAGATGTCATTGTCAACTAGAACAAACATTGGACAGCCTGCTTGCTTTGTCATTATGGTTGAAAAAAAAAGAAAAAAAGAAGTCGTCCTCTGTGACTTCTGTGAAGCAGAAATGACAGCAGGTCGTTCTTGCAGCTGCTCTGAACACAGCTGCAGTGACTCCTTCACTACACATCAAAGCATGGGGAGGATGATTGTTGGGAGCGCTTCGTGCCGGAGTCCTTTTGGTGACGTTGAGTGGACAGAAAAGTTCAGGATGAGTCATGACGTCCCTGCCCCTCGGGTGGCTCTAAATGCGAACACACTGGACGGGCTGCATTTACGCCTGGCTGGCTCCGCACGGCCGGGATCTGATCATCCGGCTCTCAGAAACGATGCCAGGCCCCAACAACCTGTTGGCACTCTAGCTTTAGCTCCACACAGACAGTGACACTGCAACAAAAGTATAGCAGAGCGAGCGGAGACATCATCCAATCCAATCACATCCCATCCCAGTGACTGAAGGCTTCTGAGCAGTGGAAACACTCTGGATGAGTTAAGCCCTCGTCTCCAGGTTCAACATGTTTATGCACTTCCACTCTGACTTAACCAGGCAGCCTTCCAGGAGGATTACACCCAGAATAAATTATAGAGGAAAAATCGAGTGGATTGCATACTGGTCAGTGGTCACGGCCACATTTTCTCCAGAAACAACTCAAACTATGGAAATGTTTATATCTGTTGCACGGCAACAAAACAAACCTCGTCATGTTGTGCGACACCTCATCACCAAACACAGTCTTGTCTGAGCGCGAGGAATCCCGACTTCTTCTTCTACAGACTTTTTTTTTTCAGGATCTACAGACGGGGTCTCAGCAAGCAGCCAAAAAAGCAGCTAAATGCTGACATTCAGTTCAGCACATTAAGGTTTAGCACACTGACGTGAAAGTGCTGAAATGGTGCTATTTGTGAAGGCACAGCAGCTGTTTATAAGTGAAGCCTCGGCTCTTTAGGATCATTTGCATTGAGCTTTATGAGGTGTAACCTACTGAAGGTTGACTGACGGTTAGCTAAAGGTACTTTAACTGCTCTCATGAAGCTATTTTAAAAGAGTTATTTTACTAGTGTCTAAAATAAGCTACATGTATAGTGTTAGCCATGTGCATACAGTGTATTTTTATATTTTTTCCTTTATCTTCCATCCTTAAGTTTACATTTTTTTTTTTTAGTTCATGCATGTGTGTGCTGGAAAAATGCTAGTGCTGACCGATAAATCGCATTTTCATCGTCATCGCGATATGAACATGTGGGATAAACACATCGCATAAGAATGCCTAAAACGCAATGATTAAGAAAACATATTTTATCTGGGGATGGATACCAAAACCCGATACTAACCCAATATTTAGCCTAGTTATATTTAAAATATTCAACTGTAATCCAGTTCTGAATTTAAAGACAACCAGGCTGACATAAGTATAGCTAATATGCACACTTCAATGTCATATCGCCATCGCAATATAGAACAATGATACCGCACATTACATATACATACACAGTGCAGATTTTCCTCATATCGTGCAGGTCTAAAAAAATGCCTCACATACAGAATAGTAGATATTGAATAAACTGCCTATTTATCAATCCTTAACACTAACCACTGTATTTAAAAAGAACTCGTCACTTTTTTAAACTTTTACCACCCTCTCGAGGGCCCCTGACGTTAGGTACTCAATGTTAATGACTACACCTGCGTCCTATTTAATGCAAAAGGCCCGAGGCTGAGACAGCAACAATAAATTACCTGGGTGATGTATGTTTTGATTTATGTGTGTATTTTAACCTGAATTATTTGACAACTCAGCATAAACTTAATGAGTTAATTAAATGACTCAAAGTAATATGTGAACAAACGCATGTGCTCTATTGAAACAGAGCTATTAATACTGATGTGTAATATGGTTTTAAAATTGACAATGATGTTGTGTTAAACAACTCGGGCTTCTCCCCTCCTTCCAACGCTCAGCTGATTCAGTGCGATCACAGTCTGACAGGTTTGCTCAGCTGAGACGAACACAGTTCAGGTTCAGGTGCTAGTTGCACTTCGCAGCTCAAGCTCTGAAGTGTCAGAATTGGTTCTTATCAGGGAGGTGTTCAGAGCCTCAGGTGCTGCATACACACAAGTCACAAATAGAGCTTCCCAGGGCTTAATATATACTATCAACTCCTGCTATTAAAATCTGATGAAGTTACAATACATCTGGACCCTGTAGCTTTGTTATTGGGTAAAATGAGACAGCTTGGAAGTAAATTGTGTACACGAAATCAACGTATCAATCACATGATGGTTCTGGGATCAGATCAGTAAACCTCTAACTCAGGTTGATTGATGAACAACTTGGGCCCTCCAACCAACGATTTCATTAGTGATGCATGATTTTGTCATGTCAGAAATCAGTGAAAAGAGCCCACGTTGAAACCAGATAACGTTGACAGAGACAAATAATCAATATCAAAATAGATGCAGATTAGTTTTCTGTCGTTTGACTAATCTTTTCTGCTCTACATACAACTATTCAAGTATATGGTTTTATAACGCCATAATGATTTCAGTCCAGCAATGTATAGGCTTTAAATAAAAGGGATTGAATTGTGTTATACATTCTGCGACTACGACGAAAAATCTATGTCCACTTCAGTTGAAACGATTAGTTTGATTGATTTCCCCCCTACTTTCTTGACATTTATAGACAAAATGATAAATCAAAAAGAATTGGCAGATTAATGAAAATAGCTGTTAGAAGCCCTAATATCCATTAGACCCAAGTCACCGACTGCTGAAAAGAATCATTCATGAAATGATTTACTTCAGGAGTAAACCGTTAATCACGAGGGGCCATTAAATCAGTATCACTTACACAGAAACTGTAAAAATAGCAAAGTGAATTTCTCAGTAGAGAACTGAGAAAAACCCAAAATGAATCAGGGAACAATGATCTTTTTGTGGTATCAGCCTGTGCAGGTCGCCTGTGTGTTCATTTGCAGTCAGGCTGCTAAATCAGGACAGCCAGCGTCCCGCTAAGTGTCTTGTACAGTAAGCAGCTCACAGAAAGCAAAGGGGGCCATGATAGTTGAGTTTTTGTCCCCTTCACTGCCAGCAAACACTCTTAAGTCCCATCATCCAATCAGAGACACCACAGTAGCTCATGTAGGTCGGCACCAGTTCACCAGATTGTCACCAGACCAGTTACCTAATGTCCCAACTACAGTATGTAAATAAAGCTCCATGTAAATTCCCCTGCTGTGTTGACGAACAGAAGTAGGCCAGAAAGCATCATGTGTTTTATAATGAGTCCAAACCTCACCTGGTTTCTTGTTCAAACTGTTTGAACAGGTGTCCAAAACTAATGCAAAAAAAAAAAAAAAAGCAGAACAGCTGTAATTCCTGTTTTATCAGAAATAAAAGAGGAAGTCCTCTTTAGGAAATCATCCTTAACTGACTGTGAGTTGCACCGCCGTGCTGTCGCCGCTCTCAGCAGCGGGATGCTTGATGCTCAGCAGGTCCACTAACAGAGGAGATAAGATGTTCCACTCCAAATATGGCCAAGGCATTCAGGGGTTTTTTTAGTCTATTAATTGCGAGCGAGCTGAAGGAAAAATGGGTGCGATTCTTGGGAGAATAAACATAGCTAATGTGAAAACTAAATGTTCACAGTGGTTACCTGAGGCTGTGGGGGCTCCTCTGGGACGCTTTGAGGAGGATTTCGGAGCACTTCGGGGGAGCTTTTGTCCCACAAAATCTATATTAGTGTTCAGATTTTTTTCTGTGTTTAGATGTTTTTTTATTGCATCATAAAAAATACACATTTTTTTAAGGAGAGATTATATATTAAAACCTTATTTGTCATACCCTGATTTGTTATCAGTGTGATTAATAGTGAAACTGAACTAAAAAAGACAGGAAGTAAGAGGGATGGGGGGGGGGGGGGGGGAGGTCCTTGACCTTGAATGACATTTGGGGGTAAAATTAGCCAATTATTGCTTTCCCAAACATGATAATACTATCCTTATCAGTGCTACGCAGAGCTTTAAGGTCAAACTTTAGTTAATGCATGATAAAAAAAAAGGGTTGTGATACATTAAAGATAAATTACACATCATGGCACACAAGCAGCACTATATATTTTCTCACAACTATAACAAACAGTTGAGCAGCAGCATGCAATCTGCCCTGCAGGCACTGTGCTGTGTGTCCTGTCATTTGCTCTAGCTATACGTGGTATTTAGTCCAAAGCAAGCAGCAGCAAGGAAACCAACAAATGCATTTGGGGTTAAATTAGCCAAGTATTGCTTTCCTAAACATGATAAGATACGGTCAAACTTTAGTTAATGGATGATAAAAAAAAAAAGGGTTGTGATACACTGAAGATAAATTACACATCATGGCACACAAGCAGCACTACATATTCTCTCACAACTATAACAAACAGTTGAGCAGCATGCAATCTGCCCTGCAGGCACTGTGTGTCCTGTCATTTGTTAATGACATTTGGAGTAAAATTAGCCAATTATTGAATTCCTAAACATGATAAGACTATCCTTATCAGTATTAAGCAGATCTTTAAGGTCAAACTTTAGTTAATGCAGCATGCAGCTTGAATTGTGATACATTACACATCATGGCACACACAAGCAGCACTATATATTCTCTCACAACTATAACAAACAGTTGCATGCAATCTGCCCTGCAGGGTTGCATACTCCACTGTGTTGCTGTGTGTCCTGTCATTTGTTGATGACATTTGGAGTAAAATTAGCCAATTATTGAATTCCTAAACATGATAAGACTATCCTTATCACTATTAAGCAGATCTTTAAGGTCAAACTTTAGTTAATGCAGCATGCAGCTTGAATTGTGATACATTACACATCATGGCACACACAAGCAGCACTATATATTCTCTCACAACTATAACAAACAGTTGCATGCAATCTGCCCTGCAGGGTTGCATACTCCACTGTGTTGCTGTGTGTCCTGTCATTTGTTAATGACATTTGGAGTAAAATTAGCCAATTATTGAATTCCTAAACATGATAAGACTATCCTTATCACTATTAAGCAGATCTTTAAGGTCAAACTTTAGTTAATGCAGCATGCTGCTTGAATTGTGATACATTACACATCATGGCACTATATTCTCTCACAACTATAACAAACAGTTGCATGCAATCTGCCCTGCAGGGTTGCATACTCCACTGTGTTGCTGTGTGTCCTGTCATTTGCTCTAGCTAATACGTGGTTATTTAGTCCAAAAAGCATGCAGCAGCAAGGAAACCCACAAATGCAAAAAAAAAAAGCCCCAGAAGATACCAGATAGCCTAACTAAAACACAAAGTGTGACGTGCAGTAGGTAGCAGGATCTCAGTTAGCTCAGCTCGTGTGTGTTGCACTCACCAGGTATGCTCCCACGGTGCCCTGAGCCAGCATGAGGGCGCACTCCGAGATCAGGAATATCTTGATATTGGAGAAGCACGAGGAGTTTTTCCGCAGGAGGACGTCTCCCTCCAGCATGTCTCCACCACTCTGCTCCGAGTCCCGCTGCTTCTTCACCTGCATCCTGGCACCCCTTTTTTTTACTTTACCCCGAAACACACACAGCAGCAGGAGGAAGAGGATGACTGCAGACTGGTGGCTGTTTCTCTCCTGCTTCAAAATCTCCTCATGCACACAACAACAAAAGCTAGAAAACACAACACACGTCCAACCAACCCAAACTCCGCCGGTGTGAGTCTGCGTCTACTAAACATCGCCTCGTCGTCGACACGCAGGAACATGTGAACTCCCTGAAGGTGTTGGTGGCGAAGAAGGCACAAGTGTAAAGAGTAAATCTCTGTCAAATCGCATGTTTCTCCGTCGTCGCGGTGTGTTTTCTTTTCTTCTTCCTCTTCTTCTAACTCCTGCCGCCGCTCCGGACTGTCATGGTCCTTCACGCGCAATGACTGCTCAGTCAGTCTCTCACTGCACCTCCTCCTCCTCCTCCTCCTCCTCTCTCTCTCCACTACTCTCTCCTCCTCTGTCTGTCTGTCAGCAGCGTGCTCGGCCCTAGAGGCGCTGTGTTGTGTAGCAGCAGCATCACAAGTCTGCTCAACTTGCTGCACCGTGACTTGAACAAAATCACTACAGCATGGTCCTGCAGTGGGGTTTCATGTGTGTCTAGTCTGTGTGGTGCTTAAAGTGACTCAGACATTTTACTGATGCACAATACATCTACAGGGATTATATCTGTGGGATGATTGTTGAATCTCAGGATTATTTTAGAGCTGAAACTAAAAATTACTAAAAACTAAATTAAAAATTATTTGACACACTATTGTGATAATATATAATAATTTTTATGTAGACAAATAAAAAATAAAAAATACATCCACAGAGATACAAGGGTACAATTAACAACACAATACAGGAACATTTTAAACATCTTGAAAGTTAAAAAATAATGATACTACTCCTTAAAATATGTTTTTTTAAATTTTTGGTTAATATTTTGTTGTAATGTTTTGTATAATTCCCCCCAACAATAAATCTACAGGGATTACATCTGTTGGATGATTGTTGAATCTCAGGATTAGATTTTAGAGCTGAAACTAAAAATTACTAAAAATTAAATTAAAAATTATTTGACACACTATTGTGATAATATATAATAATTTTTATGTAGACAAATAAAAAATAAAAAATACATCCACAGAGATTTTAGAAAGGTGCCAAATAAAAGTATGGTTTTCAATTCAATTCAAATCACTTTATTTGTCCCCGAAGGCCAATTGTAGAGGCTCGTAGAGTAGTACAATTAACAACACAATACAGGAACATTTTAAACATCTTGAAAGTTAAAAAATAATGATACTACTCCTTAAAATATGTTTTTTTTTTTTTTTTTTGGTTAATATTTTGTTGTAATGTTTTGTATAATTCCCCCCAACAATAAATCTACAGGGATTACATCTGTTGGATGATTGTTGAATCTCAGGATTATTTTAGAGCTGAAACTAAAAATTACTAAAAACTAAATTAAAAATTATTTGACACACTATTGTGATAATATATAATAATTTTTATGTAGACAAATAAAAAATAAAAAATACATCCACAGAGATTTTAGAAAGGTGCCAAATAAAAGTATGGTTTTCAATTCAATTCAAATCACTTTATTTGTCCCTAAGGGCCAATTGTAGAGGCTTGTAGAGTAGTACAATTAACAACACAATACAGGAACATTTTAAATATCTTGAAAGTTAAAAAATAATGATACCACTCCTTAAAATATGTTTTTTTTAATTTTTGGTTAATATTTTGTTGTAATGTTTTGTATAATTCCCCCCAACAATAAATCTACAGGGATTATATCTGTTAGATGATTGTTGAATCTCAGGATTATTTTAGAGCTGAAACTAAAAATTACTAAAAACTAAATTAAAAATTATTTGACACACTATTGTGATAATATATAATAATTTTATGTAGACAAATAAAAAATAAAAAATACATCCAGAGAGATTTTAGAAAGGTGCCAAATAAAAGTATGGTTTTCAATTCAATTCAAATCACTTTATTTGTCCCCGAAGGCCAATTGTAGAGGCTCGTAGAGTAGTACAATTAACAACACAATACAGGAACATTTTAAACATCTTGAAAGTTAAAAAATAATGATACTACTCCTTAAAATATGTTTTTTTTTTTTTTTTTTTTGGTTAATATTTTGTTGTAATGTTTTGTATAATTCCCCCCAACAATAAATCTACAGGGATTACATCTGTTGGATGATTGTTGAATCTCAGGATTATTTTAGAGCTGAGGCTATAGTCGCTAAATCGACACAAAATTATTTGTTGTGATAATGGATAAAAGGTTATGTTGATAAAAATTTTTATGTAGACAAATAAAAATAAAAAAATACATCCACAGAGCTTTTAGAAAGGTGCCAAATAAAAGTATTGCTTTCAATTCAATTCAATTCAAATCACTTTATTTCTCGCCGAGGGGCAATTGTAGAGGCTCGTAGAGTAGTACAATTAACAACACAATACAGGAACATTTTAAACATCTTGAAAGTTAAAAAATAATGATACTACTCCTAAAAATATTTTTTTTTTATTTTTGGTTAATATTTTTGTTTATATCTGTGGAAGATATCTGACAAACCGATACCAATACCAGATCAGAAATCGGGCCAATAGCTACGGACTAGGGATGCTCATTTTGAAAAATGTTCTTAACCGATAACCGACCCTCGTTAACCAATTATTAACCGTTAAAGGGACTGTTTGTAAGATTCAGAAATGCTTGTTAACAGTGACACCTGTGGCCGTTAAGTCAACGAAAGTCAGCGTCGGGTTCGCGTTTGCTCGCTCTACATAAACCGTTAACCGACAAGATTTGTGCCTGGCATGCAGCGGTGCACCAGCTGCAGGAGCACAACAGATATTCGTTGACGGGGAGTCTCCAGTTCACCGTCCGGGAACGTTAATTTAGCAGCTACGATGCTGCGTGTAGTGTCGCGGACATGCAGCCACTTTCCCAGTAAAAGTCTCCACCGCTCATTTAGTTTAGTTTAGCAGGTTGTCAGCTGTGTGTCTGCCCGGCGTAACGATACTTTGTCTGCCCGGCACAACTTTAGCGAGTGTCCAACAGTGTGTGTATTTGTGCTACGTTAGCAGCTCTAGCATTGCCGGAGGCTTCGAGCCGGCTGTCAATCACTCGCAAACTCCGATCAAACTGATGATCGGTGATCTGATGAAATATGAATCAATATTATGTTACGTTAATGCCTATTTCTCGCTTCAAATGTTTTCAGAATCATCTTGTAGTGTACTGTTTAGCTGTAAAATGAGAAAGTTTGTGACGCCATTGTAAAATCTGTTGAAGGAACACCAAGTTCTGGTCACATGACCAGAGCACAGCCAATAGGAACGCTCTCTCAATGAAATGACCTGTGATTGGTCAAAGATAGATTTTTTAAAGCCTGAAAACAGAGCCATGAGGAGGTGCAGAAGTCTAGTTATCTCTCAGAGCACTTGAATTACAATATGCTGAAAGGTTATTATGGGATTGTTGCCCAATGATGCCAAAATGGCATTAATTAGATGGCAGTAATAGCACTTAGGGCTGTAATTATTATTTTAATTATTGGTAATTGTTATTTTCTTGATTAATAGTTTGGTCTATAAAATGTGAAAATATAAAAACACAAAAAAGATATTTGAAGGTGTCACCTTGGGCTTGAGGAAGTAGTGATTGGCATTTCCCCCCTACTTTCTTGACATTCATAGACAGAATGATAAATAGATAAATCGAAATAATCAGCATATTTATCCATAATGAAAATAGCTGCTGGCAGCCCTGAAGTCCAGTAGACCCAAGTCACCATCTGCTGAAAAGAATCGTTGTGTTCAGACTCTTCAGATCTTAACTTGTAATCACAAGAGGCCATTAATTCAGTAACACGTACACAGAAATAGCAACGTGAATTTCTGAGAAGAGAACTGAGAAAAACACAAAATGAATCAGGGAACAATGATTTTTTTGTGGTATCTGCCTGTGCAGGTCGACCGTGTGTTCACTTGCAGTCAAGCTGCTAAACCAGGACACCAAGCGTGCTGCTAAGTGTCTCGTACAGTAAGCAGCTCACAGAAAGCAAAGGGGGACATGATAGTTGAGTTTTGTCTCTTCACTACCAGCAAGCACTCTTAAATCCCATCAAAAGTGTCCATTACAAGTTCACAGAATCCAGGGTCAGCGTTGAGAGTCTTTGAATGTTAAATTTGACCAACCCCAAATCCAAAGATGTTTCATTTACTTTAATGTTAAGACAAGGAAAACACACATTTCTCACACACATTTGAGAAGCTGGAACTGTTGAATGTTTGAAATTTATCAAGGAAGATTTTAATTATTTACTTTCTTGATGAGAAGATTGGATAAAGACTGTAAAAAGGGGGAAACAGCTAGCCTGGCTCTGTCATAACAATCATCCAAACCAAGAAATACTTTGGCACATAACTGTCTGTAAAACCAAAATATGTTGTTTTTACACGTTTTTTTGTGTTGGGCTGTACAAAGAAAAATTTACATGACTTGTACGGATTAAAGAAACAAGATACAACATGTTACAGTGTGTTCCAATCCGCGTACTTCTGTTCTTACACTTACTATTTTGGGTGCATAAGTGCGTTCACACTGTGAAGTATGGCAAAATGCGGTGCACTCGAAGTACCCGGATGTTGTACTCAAAACGGTCAAATCATTGAGTGTGGGACGCTGGACACTTCTCATACTCAATTGTCGCCATCTTGGCTACGTAGCGGAAGGGGCGGGACCACGACCACTATTCCCACATTAGAAAATGGCGGCAGATGATGCAGGAGCTTTTGCGGTGTTGAACAACGTACCTTATAGATGTCTATGGGCTACGTAGATAACAGAATAAAACAATACGTAAACATACGGGTGCATTTTCAGCCAACAGGAGAACACGTCGGAAGCGTAGGCGACGGCGTTGGAAACCTAATTTCCACTTTGCTTTCATTTTCTGTGTATTCTTGATCAATAAAGCAGGCAGATATTTTGGCGGGTAGCGGACGGGTAAAACCTGAAGGAGGCAGCAATGCAATACAGAGGATGCCAGCTGCCGTAAAACCCCGAAGAAGAAGAAGATATTTTGGCGGGTAGTGCCGCGATGAAATGTTGCGATCGCCATTTCCGGTAAGCGCGCTGCAGAGTATTCAATTTGAGACGACCTGACCCCGTTGAAATTGACGCACTACTCAAGTAAGTACAGAGTGCAATGCACACAGTGCACTACATTGAAGTGTACTTCTGGAAGTACGTGGATTGAAACACACTGTTAGTTTCCCCCTGTCTTTATGCTAAGCTAAGCTGAGCTAACCGGCTGGCTGTATATTTATCATGCAGACATGAGAGTGGTATCAATCTTTTCTTTTAAACTGGCCAGAAAGTGAATGAGAGTTAGTATTTCTCCTTTAAACAATCAATCAATAATCTAAATAGTTGCCGATTAAGTCGCTCGACTACTCTATTAATAGACTAACCGTTGCAGCTCTTGCTCTTTAACAGCACTCATGGTGAAGTTGCAGCAGCCGTTGCTGTGATGTTTTCCAACATTTATTATTGGATTATCATGTTGTCAGCGTGTCTGGGATGAGGTATTGCAGTGGTTATGATGTAACGTTACCACATAATGTGTTGATGATGGGGTGGAACTGCACGGGGTGATAAACACATTTTGTGTAAAGGTTGCGAGGGTTTTTCTGCACAGCTGTTTACTCCGTTTTGGAAACAGCAGCGGCAGCATGAGGACGTGTAAAGGTCACGGAGATGAGCTGGTAATTGATGAACCGAACTGAACATTTAAAAACTGGTCAAAACACCACGATGACATGCAAGATGGTTTATAGGGTTATTATTGTTTAGTATTGCAAATGTTTAAAGGAACAGTGTGTAGCATTTAGGGGATCTAGTGGAATATAATATTATAGTATATAATCACCTGAAAATACGAATTGTTGTGTTTTTGTTTCCTTAGAATGAGACGTTTATATCTACCGAGCAGGTCCTCTTCATGAAGTCAATGTTTAACCTAGAACAGGCAAAAACAACAACAGGCACCTTAGTTCTCCTACACGTTTGACCTTCAAATAATTTCACGAGCAAAAATTTAAAATATTTCCTTATGTAGTTACGGCGTCTCCAATGTAAGTGTTTGCTGTTTTTGTCTGTTTTATATCATTGTAAATCAAATATTTTTTGACAATAGAAGACAAATGGGGACATCGCCTTGGACACAGGGAAACAGTGATGCACATCTTTCATTGGACTAATCCTTTAATTGGAGACAATCACTGTCAAATTCATTGATAATGAAAAGAATCATGAGCTGCAGCCCTATAATACACTTACTGCCTGAACATGAACTATTTCTTTGTGAATTTAATTGTTCTTTCATTGCCTTGTTTGACCTATTTGAGATACTCACTACTAAAAAGAAATACAAAATACAGTTAATAAGACACATACTGTATTTATAGCCTAGTCAAGAGGTTAAATCTACTATCATCTCTATGAAATAATATTAAGATACTGTTTTAGTTCTTATGAATAAACAAACGATGGAAAGCTACATTGATATCTTAAATACATGAGAACGTATCCTTAACATTTTCATCTATTAAAACACAAAGCAACATTTGAGTCAGCAGAATGAACGTGGATTTAACCCAATGACAGGGATTACTGTAGTAAAATGTCCCATTATCGATATGAGGATGATCCTGTCATAATTATACAACATCATTATATAATTTTAATTTTGTCCATTTGACCCACAGTTCCACTCATATAGTAAACACACAGGAGCTGAAACTGACTCGGTCTCACATTAGATCAACAGATGAACCCACCATAATAAAAACTATTAATGATCACTGCATGATTTAACAGTCGACTGTGATTCAGGGCAGCCCCATCATTCTCAGGCTGTTTTTTTGGCAGGTGTCCAATGCAAAATGGTCATCAATCGTAGAACGCTCCCTCCCTCCCTCTCGACCAGCACACTCCCACACAGAAATCCTTCCTACGCTTCTGCATGTGGCTTCCTACGTTCAGCCTGCTGGGAGAAGCCAAACGTTGACTGTCAAGCTGACAGTTTTAGAGTCTGAAGCTTGAATTCAGTGTGTTACGGTGTTAAAATCCCACCGAGCGCTCATGTGCCAAAACTGAGACGAGTATGTAAATATTGAAAACTAACGTTATGAGAAATGTAAATCTAGTGTGGTTTGGGCCACATGTTAGTTTCAAATGTCAAAAACCAAGCAAAGATGAATAGTTCAACGACCCCGTAACCTACACAGCTGCAACAGCAACCTGTGTGTGTGTGTACGTGTGTGTATGTGTGTGAACAGGACAGTGACGTCTGAAGGGCACAGTCACGCTTTAATTGCTAAAGTCCCTGCACACCTTGTGCTTACAATTACGCTGCCTCATTAGACCCGGAGGCAGTTTGAAGCTAGGTGGAGTCTGAACTCATAACAATGATGGTGTACAGATTCAGTCACAACCTAAAACGGCGAACAAATTGCAATTGTATCATTGCATTGTTTTCTAACAATGTCTTCTTTTGTGAGGACTCACAGATTAATCACTTTCTGGTGTGACAGGATGTTAAAGCTGCCGTCGGTAGGCTTTATTGGCATGACATTTGACACGTGTTGCCCAAGCACAACTACTACTGCGTGCTCGAACAAAAGCAACCAATCAGAGTCGAGCAGTCTCTAAAGCAGCTGTCAATAGGCTCGTTCGAGATGAGCCAGGCCTGCGCAGAATTGATCACCGGCGATCGCCGCGCAATGCATGCCAGTTAGATTTGTGTCCGACTTGATGCCGACTTGCTCTGACGTCATGCACACGTGGGCAACGATAACCTCACGAGAATCGAGGCGACCGCGGTTTTTAGAGCTCTCCTCCGACTGCTAGACCCAGGGCATTATGGGAAATGCCTAACTATCGCCTGTTCAAAGAGCTGATCGGCTCTTAGTTCTGACAGCAAACACCGCGTGTTGTAGAAAGTCCAAACTTTCTGTGTTATTGTAATATTTAACACTAGATTGTAGGCTATTAGTATCATGTGGTACAATAAAGGTTTCATCTGCTAACAATAATATCTTGTGTGGTTGATAATAATAATAATAATAATTGTACTAATAATGAGGTTATTTATATAGCACTTATCAAAACGAGTGCTTATTACAAAGTGCTTTACAAGGCGGACATAAAAATAATTTCAAAAATAACACCGTTCCACATATATTTACAAACAAATATAAATAAATCCCAACGTGGTCTGAAAACTACAAGTAGCCTACAGATCGGATCTAACAGGATGTAACTTTTCTTGTGACTTCCTGTAAATTCTTTGAAGGCTGCTGGAAACGGCTGGAAACTGTCCAACTTGACCGCAGCTTTTTGTCACCGCCCCCTGATGCTGCTGACGCCTGATCTCGTCTACTTTCCAGGCGAGGTGCAGTTCATCTTGAACGAGCGCTAATCAAATGTAAATCAATATTCTGTTACTGTAATGTCTATTTCTCGCCTCAAATGTTTTCAGAAACATCTTGTAGTGTACTGTTTAGCTGTAAAAGGAGAAAGTTTGCTCCGGCCGCCATGTTTATTATTATAATAAATTAGTAGTCTGTTCAGATCAGTTTTGAGTTTAACAAGAATGCCAAAATGGAAAACATGGTGCATAAATGTGTGTGATCATAAAAGTGTGTTTGCAGCACTGTTTACATATAGTAGACGTGTAGAGACATGAGTCAGGTAGTAACAGGCAGTGGGCGGAGACGCCTCGGATCGGTGCCAGGAATGTATGAATGGAAAAGCCTGCAGACTATTGTTCTGCCCTCTGAAACAGCTGCTATTTATAGGATTTGACTGTGGAAAAGAAGCCCAGCCCGTCTGTTGGGAGACACTGGAAAATGGGAGAAGTTTGAGGAATAACTGGAATACAAACAATGGTGCTGGAAAGCAACTTTTCCTGCTCAAACTTTTGCGGAAAACATGCCTGTTGTTTCCCAATGTTTCCCAAAGAAAAGTTCAACTTTGCTATAAATATATAGCTATCTCTTTTTAGTATAAACACTTATGGAAACATTTTTAGTACAGTATTGCTTTTACAACATAATGGTATAAATTATGTGACATTTAGAAGAAACTAAATGTCTCCTTAGAAACATGAAGGGAGCAAAGTAACGCTGCAAATAACTGAATATTCACAGAAGTTTGTTTTGTGAAAATATTCAAGCGAAACAAATTAAAGTATTGATTGTTAAAGGTTTTACATGCTTGCCTGTGTTTAAATTATGTGGGTAAAGGAAGTGGTCACTGCTTCAATTGAATAACAAACACATGACCAACATGTTGCTCTGTTAATGCACTGTATGATGTAATGTATTTTGTCGTACCTATTGTTGCTGCAGTGATTCAATGTTGTTGTCTTGTTATGTGTTGGATGCTGCTATTTGAGCCTGCCTTGACTAGGTCTCACTTGTAAAAGAGGTTTTAATCTCAATGTGACTTTCTAGTTAAATAAAGGTTATATACAACATGTAATACCACTTTAAATAATCTGCTTTTATAAGATAAAATCAAAAGTGAAGCTTAAAATACAATGTATTTTGAATTATTAACCTATATTACGTAGGTAGGTAAATAATAATCAAGGTAAATACCAACCCAATCATGGGAAGGTGTATAAATAGCACAACATTACAACGACATTCCGCATGTCATGAGCACACATTTTAGCCTTGTCATGTCATTTGTCATTTGTACGTCTCTTTTGTGTCATTATTACACCATGCAACAAAACTACGGTAACGGCCGCAGTTAAGTTTAGGCAACAAAACCACTTAGTTAGGTTTAAGAAAAACATTATGGTTGGGTTTAAAATACGTACGGAAATAATGTAAAAGAAGTACAGAAAACACTTCACAAACGTCACTAAAAAATATGTCTTGAACGTTACTAACGCAACTTCAAAATAACTCAACAACACTTTGGGTCTCCTGGTTGAAAGTCCTGTGTTTGTTGGACCAATCCACCTTCCCTCCTGCCCGCCATTAGCAGTCTTTTACACATTTTATTCTACTTCACTTGCTCGGAGCGTAGCATATTTCCGCGGATGTTTTTGCATTGCAATCAGTACAGACTACATGGCGCACAAATGACACGCCAAAAGCAAGAAAGGCGCTATTATTGCACGTAAAATGAGTTGCGTGTCATTCATACTCCATTTAGTGCGACTGGGCTGTAAATACATGACTGCAATCATCCATTCCTGACACACAATTGAATTGTTGAGGATAAAAACACAATAGGGCTAAAATCTTATTTCTGTTGTGGTCCTTGTTAGAAAGGGAAAAGGGACAGATGACAGATCTTCAAACAGCATCTACTGTGTATTTTAAACGCAATTAACATACTTTCATCAGCAGTAGAAATATATGGATATAAACAGTAGATTCATAACCAACCCTGCTTCATAAAATAACCCTGTTTTATTTCAGTAAAAAAGCACATTTCAGGTGAACTTTCTTGGTTTTAGTCTGAGTGCGTTTATATGTTAACGTCCTGAATGAGTCAATCATTTTCCACATATTTAACTTGGCAGCACGAACAATATTTGGGCTGTGGAGACTCTGACTGGAATCTTTTCTGAGTAATTATTTCCTTTATTACCAGTATTTTTCTGTGTGAAATGAGCTATAAACCATCGCTCTCACAAACCAACACAGTCTCTGAATTTTCATGGTTCACTGCACTTTTGGGTTTCACCTCCAGTAAAAGGCTCAGGACAGTCTCTCCTTGTCTGGCTGTTACCTGCAGCTGTCAAGAGTAGTTTTTGTCTCTGTCTCTACCACTGAACCCTCAAACAAAGTCAACCAGTGGGAACATCTGCAGCTCTCTGTCTTTACTCAACTCACTGGTCTCAGAGTTTTTTCAAAGAAAGTCAAATTATTGTTTCACAGTCCCTCTTTTCTTGTCTGTCATTAGATCTCGGCATCTGTCCCGAAATAATAATCTTCAGCCTTTCTCTCACGCCACAGCGGTTGCCAAGGAAACGGTTCCGGGAGGATATGGGCAGCGGGACTTTCTGTTTGAGTTGTGAACTTGCTAACAGCTTTAATTGGAAATGGGATGGTAGGAGTTACTGTAAAAACACAGTGGTGATCATGGGTAACTGCTGATGCTGCATATGCATCATAAAGATGCTATCTGCTGTTTTTCTACCATGGTAATTCAATCATAACTTAAAATGTTATTGATAATATAGGTACCAGTTTCCTTCAAGTTGACTGAAGTCAGTCTGGGCTTTGCAAAGTGATGACACACAAAAAGATGTAAAATAATCTTAAAAGAAATGTAGATCTAAACCTTGCCCTTCATATAAAGAAACTATGGGCAAAAGCGGTAGTGTTTTTCAGGAATGAAGACTGCATTTCCCATGAGCACCACCGCCTCGTTTCGTAAAGATCTTGATCTGGCATTTGTTTTGGAAGCAAATGAAAGAAAGAAGCAACTTCTTTCTGTTTGCAGGATGCACAGCGATGACTATACTGTCGACTGCCTGGTGCATGTTGGTCTTCATGCTCATAATCACAGAAAGCTTAGCGGTGCTTACTTTGCTCGACAAATGTAGCAAACATTCAGCTAACATTAGCCATAGCTAGCTTTGTTTTAGCCAAGCCCTCAGGAAGTGCGCTGGGCTTTGAAGCAAATTTTAGTAGTTTCCAAATGGTGGAATTACAACTTCCGTGTCCGTCATGTGATGCCATTGGGCCCAAAAAGACTTACAGAGACTTACATTGGGAAAGAGATGACTGTAAATCACAGGTTAATTTCTTTTGTTGAGGTCATTTAAATTCCCGATACGAACACTTGAATAGCCCTTATTTAAAAAATGAGGTCCTAAAAGTGGTAAAATGCACTAATAGCCAAATCCAGAGTTGTTCTCCTTCTTTCGTTCATGTGAATGAGACCCAGACCGAGGCTGGACCGCGGGCTGGAAGGCGGGGTTAAAGGAAGCGCTACTGCGCCTGCTCTATGGGCCCAATGATGCGGAAGATTGACGGAAGATCCGGGTAATTTTATACTCGGCAGTCAAGCTTTTTTTGCTTCATGCGCCACTGAGAAACTTTCATAGGAATGAGCAGGCTCCTGCCTCCAACGCTGTATCCAGTTCTCTGCTGGTGAGCTGGTAAAACAAGGCAGGGTGAGAGAGATCCCAGGATGAGAGCATGGTGAAGCAGCAGGCAGGCAGGTTTCCTGTGGTACAGAAAGGCAGGGTAGAAGCGAATCAGAATAAACACAAGAATTAAACTTGAATGCACAATTGGAGTTGATGAGTAGATGGAAGGCAGCTGTGCAGACTGGACAGGTGAGGTGAATGAGCCATAATCACGGCAGGAACGCCCACAACAAAACACTCAGACGGACAGACAGGGTAGAAATGGAGACACAAGAGACACTGGAAATCTGCAGGGGTACGGCCACAGCCGTGACAAACGTAGGCTCTTCCGGTCTGCATGCCATAAATCGTTTTGTGTTTGGGGAATAGTATCCATCCGGTCACAGGCATTAAGAATAACTATATAGAAATAGCCAATCTTCTCCCAGATGGTCTTGTTTGCTTTTATAGGTCATATAAAGGCATCAGTATAAAATTTAGACTGTTTCATAACCAGTTAAAAACTCCATGTAAGCGCTTTAAAGGAATAAATTAGTCAGCTTTGCTTGGCATAAAGACTGGAAGCAGGAAAACAGTTTACCTGGCTTTTTTAAAAGCATAAAAATCCACCTAGCAGCACCTCTAAAACTCATCCAACAACACAGGGCTTTCGACTACGAGACCGCTGTTTCGTGTCCCGCGCATTACTTTTCACTTTCACCTTACAATTAGCTGTTTGCTGTCCTGTGTTCACAATGTTATGTCACATTTTCACTGTAAAAACAGTAATTTTAAGCCCAACCATGTTGTTTTTTCCTAAACCTAACTAAGTGGTTATCTTGCCTAATCCTAAACAAGGGTTTTTGTTAATTTACAACATTTAGCATGTGTTTACCGTGACCAAAAAGTGAAGCCGAGGGGTCGTTTAGCACACGTTTAGTGCGATGGAAAAAGTGCCGCAGAGGGGTCTGACAAAGAGTCGGTATGTGATGAGTTGGGGTTAGAACATGTTGATGTATCTCATTGGTTTGATCCATACAAAAAACAAAATGTAAAAACTACAAGTTGAGTTTTTACGGGGACTTGCATGCTTCCTGGAGTATTGTCATCATGGTGAGGTTGCCAAGCAAACCTCAAATTGTTTTAACTCTGGACAGAGGCAGGCTAGCTGTTTCCCTCTGTTTCCAGTCTTTATGCTAAGCTAAGCTAATTGCAACCTGGCTCCAGCTAAAGCACAGATATGAGAGTGGTGCTGATCTTCTTATCCTCGCCTCATGTTGTCTATTTCTACCAAAATTACATGTTTCTTACATCAAGACTATGTGGTATTACTTAACTTCTGCCAATCTAATTCTCAGAATGAAAAATACAAATTATCACCACCAATACTGATGTTTGTTACGTAACCTGGGGACAATAATTGAAACTGAAAGTTAACCCTCACTTTTGTCCACACAAAAGAAAGGTACAGATCCCTCATTTCTAACTGCCTCAGACTGAAACCAGTTTTCTGTGAATTCCCCTGCATGTTCAGACAGCGACAGTGTCCTCCGTTATGAGCCCAAGCTGTCTCCGTCAGGCCGATGCCCGGCTACTCTGGCCTCAGGCGCTGGCTGTTGAGCTGGAATTCCACCTGGCGGGAGCGACCTCTGCAAAGGAGGACATTTACTCAGAACTCACAGATACTGCCAGGAAATATTTGGTGGAAAACTCCCAACATGTTTCCTGTCATGTCAAGTTTCCCTTAGATAACTTACAAGAGGACTTACATAATAATCAGTTTCACAATGTGCCATTCAACACAACAAAGAAACAAGATAGACTACGTCAGCTGCTGGAATTAAGCCATGTAATAAGAAGCTATTTGTACTAAGTGTTTGATAACTGGTTTCATATTGTGGCACTTTATAAGCCACTGTTCTTTTCTCAATAAGAGATCAGAGTTTTCATCCCTCATTGCTTTTAACGCTGACAAGAGGAAGAGTAATTGAGAGGTCAGACTCAAAGACTGCACCAATATTTAGTGCCACAGTCCATTTGCTTGCAGTTACTCGGAGTTACCAGAAGTGAAGTAACACCTCAAAGTCAGTGTTCTCCTCAGACATCAGCAGAGATCTTCAGGGCACATAAATACTGCATGAACGCAAGGACAGTGAAATGGCATTTGCAGCTTTCGACGGGGAGTGACTAAAATGTCGCGCGGCACTTTTTTTCCGATTGTGTCCTGTCTAAATATAGCGTGCTGCTGTCTGTTCTACATTTTAAACCATTTCATGCTGCCGCTCTGCTGTCTATTTTTACACCAATATCAGTAGAGAGGGCAGCGTGTGGTTTTAAAATAGAGTAATACCGTCTGCGCTGCTGGGGAGAAGGTTTCAAATATGGCACGTAAAAACAACATGGTCCAGTTTCCTCCCCGGGGGTAAATAAAGCCATGGGATACATGTGCTTATTTCCAAATGCAGCCTCGCCTCATGAAACGACTATTCACTCAACAATGTGATATTATAAACACGCTAGATTCAAAGAAAAGTTACTCCACCCAGCCCAGGTGGCATTCTCAAAAAACACAACAACATATTTGTGGACGGCTCTGTGAGGACACCAGCCCAACCTGCTTCATGGGAGTGACACATGAATGCATTCATAGGGAGGAAAAAATGCAAAGCTATGAAAACCAGGAAGAAGAGTCTGATGGCACACAGACAAAGAGTGAGAGAATAAGAAGAAGAAACACTGTGGGCAGGCTGAGCATGGGAATGCACATGAAAAGTTTAGAGTTACAAGTGGGGTGACATGGAAACAATGGCAGGAGAGAATAGATCGCCCCAGGGAGCCGTCGAGAGGACGTTTCAGTCAGACTTTGACTAGTCACAGTTTTTTTTATTTTTTCACATCAGCCTCCATTTGTCTGTCAAAACAATATTTGCAAACAGGAACAACTTGCTCCCAAAGCGAGAAACCACAGCGATGTCATCAACATGTACAACCTGGAGCGACTGCACTGCGACTCTGTTGACTCACGTTCAAGCAGCTTTTATGACCTCATGAGCCTCATTTTATAGCTTTGTAACGATTGGGAACCAGAAATATACAAATGTCCCCTGAAAATACCCTAAAGTGCTCCTTTATTGTTGCAGGATAATCCCGTGTTTGCTATGCAAATTGAAGTGTCACGAGGCTGAAGGCAAACAGATTGAACACTAACATTCAGACTAGGTAGTTAAACAGCTTATGATAAGAATTGTTGTATACTGTGTATCTTGTGTTAAGAAGTTTAAGAAAAAAAAAAACCCTTATATAAGCTTTTAAAGCAGCAGTCACATGCCTCAGGGTGCTACAGTTGAGCCCAAACTCATTTTGTCTGCCCTCAGGGGACGCTTGCACAGTCAAGATGTTTTTATGTAATATTTGTTTTAAAATATTCCTTTTATTTTGCATGTAATCATGTGTCTGGTCTGGTGGTATTGAATGTACAAGTCTGAAGAGGTCAAACTCCAGCAACAAGTGTACTAAGAACAACTTCATTGTCAGACCAATCAGGCCTGATGACAATGAAAAAGGGGTCGCTTTATAGTGACAAACCTGAATCTGCAGCTCCCCTCGGCTTTATGGAGTTTTATACTGAGTTTCAGCGCATTGTTTAGCTGTCTGGCTGCAACTTTACTGTTTTGGTTCACTCTCACTGCTCTCATAGCTTTGTTTTTGGCCCCAGCAGGCAGCTGTTTCAACACGTTCTCATCCCAACTCATCACATACTGACGCTTTGTCAGACCCTTTGGTGTCACTTTATGATTGGTCGCAGTAAACACGTGCATAATGTTGTGAATTCCAACAAAAACACTTTAGGTTTAGGAAAAAACATCATGGTTGGGCTTAAATTTACTAAATTACTAAGTGAAAGTGAAACTTGAAGCACGGGATACGAACAGCAGTCTCCTGAGTGAAAGACCTGTGTTTGTTGGACCTATCCACCTCCCCTCTCACCCGCCCTATTTGTGTTTTTTCACTCTTTAAATTACATCACCACACTCTCGGAGCACTTTCTCTTGACGTTTAATATTGACACGGATGGTTTTAAATTGTAGTTAATTGAAAACCCAGTGCGTCTCATACAGGCGCTTAAGGATACCTTGCGCGTGGGTGTCACAGGCTGAGGTGTGACAAATCGTCGGTATTTGAGGCCCTAGGAATAAGAATGGCCTGGCTGTTTAAAAATCTCACTGTACTCTACCTGCTCAGCACCAAACAGCAGACGGACACAGTTAGCTCGTGAACATAGAGGAGCATTAAGCTGCTAAAGAGACAAATATTTCCCCTCAGCAGCTGGTGAAGACCAAAAATGGAGCTAAAAGACAGTTAATATAGGACTCACGTTCATCAGGTGGCCAGAAACACGACTCCAAATGAATGATAATATCTCAATGTGTCTGCTGGATGTGTAAATAACAAGATCAACATATTAACTTAAAAGAACAACAAGTTAACAACTTGTTTGCGCTGCAGCTTTAAAGTTACTTGGCTGAAAATGTACTAAACCCCTGAAGCAGAAATAAAGATAAGACACCAGCTGCTTAAGAGAAGAGGGTTAAGGGTCAAAAGCGTTTAGTGCAAGTTATATACTGTATGTTTTGTCATGTGACATCTTTAAAATGTGAATTACCACCACCGGCCTATAATCCCTTTAATTAAAGCCTTCTTTCTCTCTATGGCTCAGCAACAACTGGCAACTATGGAGGAACAGACCCATAAATCAAACGTCGCCATTCGGGACTTAAAGGGGAAGTTAAAGCAAAGCTTTGTTTAAGATGGGTGGGGTTGTACACATGGTGGGATTCGACAGCCACCCTTATGAGAGACAGTAACAGCGCATACCTCTGCAGTTTGGTCTTAAGGCATGAAACAGTCCATAGTAACAGCGAAGCAGTTTTGTCGGCTTCATCCCTTCACTCAGCAGATTTCATCGCTCCTTTTGCAAGGGAGATATTTTAGTCGCTGACATTTTGATTGTCGATGTTTGGCGTGTGGTGGGCTGATAATTCACGTTGAAAAGCTGACTAATTGGGCGCCACATCCAAAAGGCTCTCTGTCACTGGAGGCTGTCCAGAGTTGAGATGATTTCATGCAACTGAAGAGATAATTCACTTGCACATTTTGCTCAGCACAGCACAAGATATTCATGTGACTTTCCTAGCCTCAGTGGTACTCCTAGTCTCAGTGTAGTATCAGTTTCACAAGGTTAATACAACATTTTTACATTTTACATTGCTATTATCACTATTCAGCACAGCTTTTTAAGATTTTAAGACTAGACTGAAATGTCTGTTTTGCAATCCTGGCTCAAAACATGACCAAAAACGAGAGTGAAATCGTTATGTACATAAGCAATATTGTGGGCTCCAGTCTGTCTCAAGCACATTTACATACGGTAAATGTATGCAAATAAACAGGAGGCTACTCAGTGTGCATGAACCCTCCTGCCTCCACAATCTGCAGCATCACAGCAGTAATGTGTTTCTCCTCTGAATTAGAACGGAAATAAAAGATAAAATAGCTTTGCCAAAAATGGTATATGTTGTGTTTTTTGTTTTTATAGCAATTAAAAAATACACTCCATGATCTTGAAAGTGGCACCTTTGAGTCTCCACACTTCACAATTGAGTTTAAGAATATCAGCTTAGGGGGGAAATATGTTTAACTGGGAGCACTATTTGTGCCATAAGAAAATAAGCGTCTTTAAACCTGCTTCACATGTTTTGGCCACGAGTAAGCACAACAAGCTGTGAACAAATAATTGACATATTATCACCTAAGTTGTTGTGGTAAACAACAAGCATTTGCTTAGTTACACATCCAGCAGACGTGGAGCAACATTTTTATTCATTTGGAGTCGTGTTTCTGGCCACCGGATGACTGTACATCCAATAGTCTCTCTCCTTTTAGCTCTGTTTTGGTCTCCACCAATTCCCGAGGGAAATATCTGTCTCTTTAGCTTCTAAATGCTCCACTATGTTCACCAGCTAGTTGCTAACTGTGTCTGTCTGCTGTTTGGTGCTGGGCATGTTGTGTAGAGTGGGTTCATCGGAGCTTTTTTTTGCTAAAAACAGCTGCCTGCTGCTCGAAATGATCCTAGTGAGAACTGTGAAAGTGAATCAAAACAGTAAAGATTCTGGCTGTAAAACCAAAACAATGAGTTAAAAGATGCTAAAAAACTGTGAGCTTTCACATGACAGACGCATTTTTCCATTGCTAATATAAAAATATTGATTAGTGCAACTTTAAAGGTACAGTGTGTAGGATTGTTAGCATCTAGTGGTGTGATTGCAGATTGCAACCAACTGAGTACCCCTCCGCTCACGTGAGCCACTGAGTGCAAAACCGTTGTAACGCCGTTGTGAGGCCATCCTTACCATAATAACACTACTTTAGGAGCAACGGAAATCAGACGGCGGCTGGCGGTAGGTACCACAGTTTTGCACTCTGTGGCTCACATTACCGGAGTTTCACAAGCGTGTTGGAGAACTATGGTGGCCTTCAGGTAACGTAAAAACGCTAAATGCTCTCTCTAGAGCCAGCGTTTGGTTTGACCCGCTCCCTATGTAGATATGAAGGGCTCATTCTAAGCTAACGGAAACACAACAATTCTTAGTTTCATGTGATTATACACTAATGAATACATAGTTATGGATATTATATTCAATTTATGCTAATAGATCCCTATAAATGATTCACACTGGTCCTTTAAAGTTATATAATGAATGATTTATCAAGTGTTAAACAGATATTTGGTTTATTCTTTGATAATCCTTCATGCTTTTATGTACAAAATAGTGTATGTTTCGCTAAACATTGTGCTGATCTATAATTATTTCTAACAAAAAGTGGTTTAAGTGTGGAAAACATTCAGCAGCTCTCTTTGCCCCAGGGCACAAACTGAGAGGAAACATGGGAGAGATGGCGAGGACATTATGTGGAATTCAGAGGAGCCTCCGGGGACCATTACAAACCACTTACCATATTTATACCATGAAATATTCAGGCAGCACTTTTCCCAGTAAGCACACAACCCATTCTTGAAGTCAAATGAAACCAAACTAAAAGCAACATGTGAACATATGGTCGCTCGACAGACTCAACCGCAGCGGGACAGCAGCCTGGAAAAGATGTTTTTTCATTGAGGACGTTGGCAAAGTGGAGTCAGTAGTGCATGTGTGGGCCATTAAATCATATCTTTTATATGACGTAGAGAGATTAAATATGAGAATATCTGCAGCGACAACAACCAAACTTGTTATGTTTTCAATCAGATGCATCCAAACGACAGAGTTGAGGCTTATAGTTGTTTAATAACCACTATATATATTTGCTAGATTTTGTTTGGAGAGGCCTCTTTCCTCCTCGGTCGCTGCCAGTGCTGGCAGGAGGAGAGGAGGAATTATTTCTGTATATAAAGGCTGGTGTGCCCTGGTCTTCTTCCTCATCCTGTAATTCTGACGGTGTGAGTCTGAAAGCTTCCTTCCTGCCTGGGAAATGACATGCTAATGGCCTGCTCTTCCCTCTCCTCTCGTCCTGTATCACAGCTGTCTAATGAGAGCATCGGTGTATAAGTGGCTGCTGATGATGGATGCCTTCAGTTTTTTCAGCTGCAAGCAACTGATTAGTTCTGAAGATAATGATCCTTTTGCTTTGGACAGAAATCTCAATCTGTCTTTGTCTAAAGATGTCTAAATATAGATTTCTGCTCTTGCATCCTTTAGTGATAGAAATATTCTCATTTAAAATCTCATTGTTTTGCAAAATGCAGACCAAAAAAAAGCACTTTCAGTCTAAACATTGCTATTCATTGTGCACATATGTAAAGCTGCTCTAATCAATGTTTAAGCCATGCTCTGTCCGTGTCTTTCTGTCAGTCCACTACTTTGGTCCAGACTCATAGACTGTATATTAGAAGTGGACGTAGTCACCGTGATGTCACCCATTGGTTTGTAGACTGCCGTTTTGAAGCCTCGAGTTCAGCATTTTGTCCGTGGCCATCTTGGTTTCTGGCTGTCCCCGTGTTGTTTTTTTGCAACCAGAAATGACACGAGCGGGTGGAGCTAAATACAATCGAACGCTTATAAGACATTTTAGGCAACCAACATGTTGAAAGGGTTAAAGTTCTAAGACGAAAACATGGACAACTCCCAGACCGGACAACGCCGTGGTAGCGACCTGCCAATCACAACTTAGCCACGCCCTAAAGCATCCCCTGCTTTATGGTCTATTTGACTCTAAATGGGACCATCATTTCCAAAATGAACATCATGTTGTATTAAAGAAGACTTGAAACTAGAGATTGATGACCATAAACTCATGATAACAATGTCTACTGAGGTAATAAATCAAGTAAGTGAGAAGTAGGGTCATTTTCTCATAGACTTCTATACAATCTGACATTCATGTTCTCGTCAGGATGAATAGTTATAACTTACCAAACACAAATGACCTGCATTAGCTATGACATTCCCATCAGCCTCAGACTTGTAATTTGTGTTTAGTGCTGAATAGTACATGTTAGCATTTAGCTCAAAGCACTACTGTGCCTGACAAAGCTACTAGCATGGCTGTAGACTCTTGTTAATGGATTCATTGACTAAAGTGAAAGGGGTCATTTGTAGTGATGAACCCACATCATCCAATTCTCCATGCCAAGGCCTTTCAGCATCTTGTTTTGGTTTTATGGCCTGCAGTTGTATATGGTTTGGCAGGCAGCTGTTTTCAGCAAGAAATCTCTGATAAAGCCAGCGTACATTTCCTGCTTACAGTAGCACCAAACAGCAGACAGACACAGTTAGCAACTAGCTGGTGAACATAGTGGAGCTTGTAGTTTATAAGTCAGATATTTCCCTCAGGAGCTAAAAGGAGGTTGAATGCTGGACCTACATTCATCAGCTGACCAGGAACGCGACTACGAATGAAAGCAAATGTTTTCTTTTCTGCTGATTGTGTAAATAGGCAATTGTTTGCTGACACATTTGACAAACAAAGTGAAAGTATGTCAGTGTTGTTGTGTTAAGAACTTCTGCCACTGCTCAAATAACACAGTTTAAAGGGACAGTGTGTAACATTTAGCGGGATCTATTGGCAGAAATGGAATATCATATTAATAAGTTTGATTTCTTTAGTGTATAATCTCTTGAAAATAAGAAACGTTGTGTTTATGTTACCTTAGAATGAGCCGTTTATATCTACATATGAAGCGGGTCCTCTTCATGGAGCCAACTGCCATGTTGCTACAGTAGCTCAGAACGGACAAAACAAACACTATTTCTATAGGGACATTCACGTTTTGGCGTCAGCCACCGTAGTTCTCCTACACGTTTGGCACACGGGAGAAGTTTCAATTGGTTGCAATCTGCAATACTGCACCTTTAATATAGTTAAGCACAGAACACTATGAACACACTAACACTCTCTACATTTTTCCTGTACATCCACCAATGTTTATGACATGAACATGAAGTTAGCGGGAGGAAAACGTCTATTGGCTGCAAAATATCTGTTTGTGATGACAAGAAAGTGCACAGATGCATGACTGTTGCAGAGAGTAAACCAATACAGGTAAGAAACCCTGTGCATTATCTGAATGTCTTCTTCACCGGCATCCTATAACCATCCTTAAATTGCAAATAGTTTTAGAATGAGCTGAACATGAATGTACATGTAGTGTGCACATCTCTGACAAGCTGAGCATCGTACTACTGCCTCACTTCAGTTCACTTTTATCCTTCTTCTATGTAAAGTGGCACATTTCAAACGCAATTGCAAATCAAGTGTAAATTTAAATAAGGCCTGCCATCTGACGTCTTTTATGGAGAGGATAGGTTTCACTTTTACTTCCTTATCGCAGCCCTGAAACAGGGAAAACTGGAATTATCACTCATACAGTGAGTGTAAGTTAAGTCCGTAAGAAGATTTATTTCCATAAGCACATGCAGCCGAAGCAGCTTCCCGTGAAACAGCTTTTGATGAAAAGACCTTGTTGGGAGTATATAAGTGCTGTACCTCTGAATATTGCAGAGATTTGTGTCTTTATTCCACTAATTTATTATAAAAATGTGAATTTCAATGTACTAATAAATATGTTTTGGTAGTAACCTAAATACCTACAGTAATACCTGAGTCTTATGAAATGAATTAAACCCCAAAATGTCTCTCTTTTCAAAGTCTCTGAGGGATGTAAATGAATTATGGAACATGCAAGATAAAGATGTTTTGCTATGTTAAATCCTTACAATTTCACTTTTAAAATAGTCTTTGATGCTGCATCATTCACTGCACGTTCATTTATACATCACATGCTGGAAACGGTCAGACAGTTTGACAGTTTGGTGAAGTTAAAGTTCAGTTTGCTTACACACCGCTTACTGTAACACAGAAGTGTCAGCGGCCTCATACTCCATCAGCACTGAGGCACATTTACATAAGTTCTGTTACTTACAGTGACTAAATTAAATATTTTGGCATTTAAAGGAACAGTGTGTTGCATTTCAGGGGACCTATTAGCAGAAATATAATATTCATAACTATGTTTTCACTAGTGTATAATCACCGGAAACTAAGAATCGTTGTGTTTTCGTTAGCTTAGAATATCATCATATCTTCATATCTACATAGGGAGCGGGTCCTCTTCACAGAGTTCGCCATGTTGCTCCGCCAAGTTTCTACAGTAGCCCAGAATGGATAAACCAAACTCTGGCTCTAGAGAGAGCCTTTCATGTTTTTACGTTACAATGAAGGCCATCGTAGCTCTCCAACACGCTTGTGAAACTGTGGCAACGTGAGACGCAGAGTGCAAAACCGTGGTCCCGCCAGCCACCGTCTGACTTCCGTTGCTCCTAAAGTAGTGTTATTATGGTAAGGATGGCCTCTTAGCGAAGAGTACGGCGTTACCACGGTTTTGCACTCAGCGGCTCACGTTACCGCAGTTTTGGAAACGGGAGGAGTGAGAGGAGGAGTATTCAGTTGGTTGCAATCTGCAACCACATCTCTTATACCCTTAACATAATTTTCTCCCTCATCGATCTTGACTGATGTGAAGAGATAAGAGCAGCAATAAAACAACAGAGAGTCGGAACTATAAAGAAGTAAATAATATTCTCTAAAGACAAAACTTGTTCTTTGAAAAATATGTTTTTATTGGAGACATAAAATTTACAGTTTAACAGATTGTTATGAGGCACGTATTTTTCTTTAAAAACAGCCTAAATAAATTACTTAATTTCCCTGTTTTGGTCAATATTAATTAGTTTTTTGGATTGTTACCCTCTCATGTATATGAGGCCTTAGGACCAAACACGTGTTTCACTAGTATCTGCAGCTGTACGATATGAATTTTCATGAATGTGGCACCTTTGCTAGCCAGGAAACTTAATGTGCTTCTGATGTGTGTGATGAATTTCACACAGACGTGTGAATGATGATAAAGGTCAATGATGCTGCACGACTGATTTATTCAAACCACTGTGACAGGATGACAAACATTCATACTCTCAACTGTGAATAGTTTTACACACGTTAATTGTTCGAGTTATATCATGCTCTTTATGAACATGATATTAATTATGATGCATTGTTTATAATATAACCTACATGTGCACATATTTCATGAACATAATTTCATACATTAAGGCCTTATTAACCTTGTTGTTTTAATGAGTCATAATGATGAATACATTTAAAAACCATGTGGAGTATTCTTTCCATTATAGGTTCCCTATTTTAAATACATTCACAGTTAATGCACCAATAAACAGGGATAAAGGACAATTACAACAAATATATGTTCAGTAATTTCTAATTTGCATACATGCTAAATAAGTAATGAGCACATTTATCGTACAACACACTAAACGTTGCAATGTTTGCAGTGTTCTCCAATAAAACCTCTCAGGATGAAGCTCAAGTTTTTCCTACTATTCCACAAATTATGTAGAAAATGTATGCCTTAAAATCAGTCATAACCCTCATATAATATAGAATGTAAATATTTGAATACACATCTTCTTGGAGCTTCCAGTCTGGGAATAATCTTATTTACAGGAGATAAGAGAGCGGAAGTATAATATCAGAGACGATATGAAGGGTTTCTGTGGTCTGGTTTTTCTGCTGCAGCTTTAAATAAGTGGCTGAGAGGAGCTTTTCTTACTACAACAAGACAAAATGTGGAAGAAATCAGATGTAAAAGAAAAAAAAAACATCTTTTAGAGGTGTATCTTAAAATTATACCTGACCTGATCTAGTGTGATTGATAGACAGTAGTATTTGCCGTCATGCACAATGTTAACATGCACACAAGGAGCCAGGTTACCTGGAGAAATCAGATTAACCAGGAAAATGTAGCCCACAGGGGAGCAAGCACAGCTGGAGAAGATAAAGACACACACACACACACACACACACACACACACACACACACACACACACACACACACACACACACTGGGAGGCGGGTACAGTATTTTATTACAGTTTGCTCTGTTTCTGTTCAGCCAATCAGTGTCCAGCCGGCCTCCTCTGCCTTTTCTGGCTCCAGGAAGTAAAATAAAGTCTTCTGTTTGTGGAGGACATTTATTGAAATCTACTTCCCTCTTGTGGTTGCTGTTAATATTACAGCAGCAAATAGAAATAAAGATCATTCAATGTATTAGACTGGATTGAAGGTACAACAGAAAGTGAAACCTTAACTTCAAAACATGCAACTCTCAAATCCATCAATCCACAGATTAACACACGAAGACTATAGTTATTAATATTTTCTGGTGCTGTTAAAGGTTTCTTTGCATTATTAAAGCTGCAGTCGGTAACTTTGAATAAATGTATTTAAATTTATTTTTATAAAACTGACTATGTCTTGACAATAGTACATGCAGATAATCTTTGAAAAAAATGGTAACCCGTGTCCTACTGTGAAACTTGCAATACCATAGTGTAAAATACTCCATTACAAGTAAAAGTCCTGCATTAACAATATTACTTAAAGGGACAGTATGTAACATATTGGGGGATCTATTTGCAGATATGGAATATAATATTCATAATTAAGTTTTCATTAGTGTATAACCATCTGAAACTAAGAGTCGTTGTGTTTCCATAGGGAAATACATAGGGAGCGGATCCTCTTTACAGAGTTCGCCATGTTGCAACGCCATGTTTCTACAGTAGCCCAGAACAGACAAACCAAACACTGCGTTTTTATGTTACCTGAAGGCCACCGTAGTTTGCCAACATGCTTCTTGTAGATTCCAAACACATGGTTTTGGAAAGGGAGGAGTGAGCGGAGGGGTACTCAGTTGGTTACAATCTACAACCACACCACTAGATGCCGCCAAATCCTACACACCGTACCTTTAAGTAAACGTTTATCAGCAAAATGTACTTCATCTAAGTAAAAGTAGTAGGGTGGTGGGTCAATGCAGAAAAATGACCCCTCTGAGTGTTATTATATATTATACTAGGGCTGTCAACATTACTGCGATAATAATGCGTTAACGCAAAATTGTTTTAACGCCACTAATTTCTTTAACGCATTAACGCAACCGATCTTTCAGAGGTTGTAGCGGGCTGAGTTTTTAAAACGAGTGAAGATACTGGCATCATATGAAACTAGAAAATATAAGGCATCCATTGGTACCAACCATGTTGTAATAGCTTGTCACTAAGGAGGTTAAATAACGCTACGGACTTACGCTAAATTTTGGCGAGGAAAAATTGGCATGGCCATTTTCAAAGGGGTTCCTTGACCTCTGACCTCAAGATATGTGAATGAAATGGGTTCTATGGGTACCCACGAGTCTCCCCTTTACAGACATGCCCACTTTATGATAATCACACGCAGTTTAGGGCAAGTCATAGTCAAGTCAGCACACTGACACACTGACAGCTGTTGTTGCCTGTTGGGCTGCAGTCTGCCATGTTATGATTTGAGTATATTTTTTATGCTAAATGCAGTACCTGTGAGGGTTTCTGGACAATATTTGTCATTGTTTTGTGTTGTGAATGGATTTCCAATAATAAATATATACATACATTTGCATAAAGCATGCATATTTGCCCACTGCCATGTTGATAAGAATACTCCCTTTAAGGTACATTTTGCCCTAATATCGTATAATTAGATTATTATTACTGATGCATTCATGTGTGAGCAGTATGCTGATGTTGTAGTTCATTGAAGTGGAGCTAGTTTTTTTATATACTGTGAGATAGATCTATAATGATTCATACTTTATAAACTGATCATATTTTTTTGTGTGTTAAATCATAATTTGTAAAGTAGCTGTCAGATAAATGTAGAATAGAATTGAATAGAAAGCTTTATTGTCATCGTATTAAATACAACGAGATTCACAGTTTGCCACTTCTGGTCAGTGCTTTAAAACAAATACTTGACAAGACTAAACGAGGCAGATAAAACATATAACAGGTAAAAAAACACACAAAGCTATAAAGTAAATAAAACAGGTAAAGTAGATGTAATAAATAAATATAAACAGAAGTGTTACACTAGAAGTATAAATTATAAAAATAGATGTAATGTAAACAGAGGTAATTGCACTTGTAAAACAAAAAAAAGGTGTCATGAAATGGAAATAAATGATTAAATTTTAGTAAATGTAGGATTCCCCTGCATGCTGATTTCCTTGAAAATAAGCCTGTAAGAACACGTGAGAAAACAAAAATATTATATCATAATGAGACTGAAAAGATGTTTTTTTTTTTTTATATATTTTCATTCACCTGCCACAAGCAGCCAGGCGCGTGCGAGACCACGTGACAGCGATGATTGTTATTGTTGCTCTGGGTGATTTGATTTGTTTCCTCCGCCCACCGTTGTGTCCTATAATAAGAGCTCGCATGGAGCTCAGCAGCTCCACTCAGCTGTCTGTCTGTCTCTCTGAACATGGAGGCCAACATCGTCGTTATGGGGACAGAAAGCGTCGGGAAATCAGGTAAACACTGGAAACATCTGGAGCTGCGAAATATACTTCTAAATATATGTTTCTGTTGCACATGTGTTAATAAGTGTGTTGTTGTTTTCCAGCTCTGACTGTGCGTCTCTTGACTCGGAGATTCATCGGAGAGTATGGAGATATAGGTAAGTGTATATGTTTCTCTAACATCGATATAATGCAGCTTTTTATAATATAACTTTCCATTAATTTAACTTTTGTGTTGCAGAATCCATCTACAGTCACAGTTTCATGGTGGATGGGAGGGAAATCACTCTCAATGTTTGGGATTCACCTTGTTCTGAGGTAAGGAGGGATATAAATATATCTATTTCTGATCTTAATAATGCAGTTTTTATTCAGCTGACAAGCTGTGCTGTTACTACGAAATACCATAATATAAAAACACTTCATTACAAGTAAAGTTTCTTCCTCCAAAAAAGTAAAATTACAGCAAAATGTGCCTTAAGTATCAAATGTATAGCCTAAAAGTCCCTTTCATATTTTTATATTATCATGTATATTTTATTATTACTGATATCTGAATGTGTACGCAGTATTTAAACGTGGGATGCAGCTAATTGTAACTTTAGTTTTTAGTAGTTTGATCTATAATAATCTATCATATCTTAAAAGATAATATAAGATATTCCTTTATTAGTCCCGCAGTGAGGATATTTGCAGTGTAAAGCAGCAAAGGGGATAGTGCAAAAAAACAAGATGCATCAGCTAACACAGTAAAAAAGAGCTAAACAAAGTGTAACAAAATATGAACCATTTAAATAGAAGGAAGTATAAAAATAGGAGCATTATATACAGTATTGACAATAAACGGACTATTAACAAAATTGCACAATAATTGCATAATAATCATAGTTTTATATATGCTTTGTGTAAAATCTCAATCTGCAAAGTAACTAATAATTACAGCTGTAATGCAGTAAAAAAGTACAATATTTCTGTCTGAAATGTAGTGTAAATAAAGTTACATAGAATGGAAAAACTCAAGTAAACTACAGGTATCATGAACTTGTCTTATCTGATTTCCCAGGATTCGTCTGTGGAGACGTCCCTCTTTGAGAAGAAGGTCCAGTGGGCAGACGGCTACGTTCTCGTCTACAGCATCTGCGACAGGGCCAGTTTTAACACCGTCAGCAGGCTCGTTCACACCATCAAGTCCACCAAAGACTACTTGAACGCAGACAAAGCGCCCATAGTGATTGTGGGTAACAAGAGGGACCTGCATCACAGGCGGACGGTGCTGAGCGAGGAGGGCCGGCTGCTGGCCCTCAACACGGACTGCCACTTCTACGAGGTGTCGGCGGCCGAGAACTACCACAGCGTGCGCACGGCGTTTCACGGGCTGGTGGACAGGATGAAGGACGCCAAGCTGACCACCAAGAGGCCTCTGGGGTTCAGGGGCATCGTGAAAAGCATGTCTGCGGTGTTTGCCAGGAGACGGATAGACTCCATTTAGTAAGACCATAACAGAAGAGGAATCTGCATAAGAGACGGTACACATTATTTGACTGGATGGCTATCACAGACTCTGAAATATTACCATGTTACTGTGCCAGAGGTAACAATGAAGCCTCCTGAGACAGAGACACTGCTGAGTTGCAGAGCTGCTTTTCATTAAAACATGTGGAAAGACTCCAGAGAAGAAAAAGCCATTAAGCGTCAGAAAACATGGAGACAAAACGGTGTCACAGATGGTTTTTGGTGACTTGGTTAACTGCACTTCAAGCTACACAAGACTGATTAAATTACAGTCTCATTCAGTATACATATGATACTTGACATGTGATATATACTGTTGTGTGCACCGACGTATGCAATATGCTTAAGCTCTATGCAAAATGAGCCTTTAATCATGATGATGACCAAAGACTGTAAAAAGCTCTTCGTTTCAGGTGGAACTTTTGTGTCACTGGAAAAATGACTAAGATAATGTCATTAATTCTTTAGTAAAACATACATATTTGTATTTATTCAAGTCTAAACAAACAAACAAACTAGTGTTTTCTATATTTATGAGCTCTCCCATGTTAATAAGTCATTAATTATGGGTCATGAACTGAAGTGTATTGTTTGTATAAGCCTTGTTTTATGTCTTACAAGGATTTAAATAAAGCATAAAATGTGATTTTCATTTTTGTTGATTCTAAAATTCAAATGTTTGTTTTCTAGGAAATCTATTATTTATTGATTCCCCACGAGGAAATACTCACAAAAGGAGTGATGATAATGGATCAACTGGATTTGGTAGAAACTCACTGGCATGTTCAAGGACACTTAGGGAGGATGGATGCTAATTGACGGGATGAAGGATTCTCTCACAACTCTAGAGCACATCAGTTTCTGCATTACAGTAGCAGCCTCAAAGGATGTTTTGGGGTTTTTGCAATGGCAATTTGCTTGATTCCACATATTTATCACACATTAATCAGTCGTATCTCACATTAATGGCCTAATGCCATTATAATGGGACCTAATAGTGACTCTTATGTTTGGAGAAGCTGGCCAAGAGTTGCATCCTCATTTGTGCGAGTATGTGGAATATTTCTCTGATGGACACATCAGGGAGGAAATGATCATGCTCAGGCTTTCAGTGGTCCTGCCTCCTCTCAGAGCAGCGCTGCGTCTGTCCTGACTCTAAACTGACAAACTGTGTAGAGAGAGGTCCTAACTGTTAAAGACCTTTAGCCAATAGATGTAGTTCTCATGTCCCCAGACTGAGCTGTTAAACTAAAACCAGGGTTCGGTATACACCAATTAGAAACTGCTACAGGGGTTATCAATCACCCAATCAAAGTTAGCCAAGGGTTTGAAATAAGATTTTCACCAGATTGGTCCACGACTAATAGTTAGTTAATGTGTTAATCAGAAAAAGAGAAGCTTAATATTTTGAAAAGCATAAAGGTAGAAAAAAGGTGAATAAAAGCATAAATGTTCTTATGTATGTGTGAGTGTTAGTATGTGTGTTTGCGTGATTGTTAGTATGTGTGAGTGTATGTGAGGAGGTCCGTCTTGTCTAGGTGCTATGGCGGATCCTCGATTGAAGCTCCCCAAACTGCATTCGACTAAGTAGACAAACCACAAGCATCATCTGTGTTTTCTTTCAATAAATTGTTAAATCGCACCTTGTTGATGGCATGGTCCTTTTTCTAGTGAATTAACAATTTAAAAAAAATGCAGAGAAAAGAGCTTAAAAGCGATGCACCAATCAGAAACAGGCAGAAACTGATCAGCCAGAAACTGAAGGAGATCGGATCAGTTAATCAGAATCACCTGTATTTCTGTATCTGGGACCTGAACGAGTCATTTTTGAGTAGAACTGGTGATAACACACAGAGAAGTACTTCTTGAAAAAGACACTCAATGTCAAAAACTGTAAGTTGTATTGCTGAAAACGCTTCACTTTGAACACCCTAATGCTTTGCTGAAGATGTAGACATGTCATTTGTGTGGATAAAGTTAAAAATGACTGAGAAATCTGTTTTAAAAGTTTCCACATTTGTGTTTTTGTGCAAGACTTCCAGAGGTAAAATAACATGACAGTTAATGGGACAGTTGAAGGACTCTCTTGGTGCTTTGAAGCAGAAAATTCCCAAACTGTGAGTCCTATTGCTTAAATAGGCAGATCATCTGAAATAAGACAAAAATGTCTATATTTTTGATGTAAGCTGCATGTGTTTGCTGACAATATTCACACTAATGAATAGGATTGTCCACACAGATGCTGTAAAACTTGAATAAACTCTCACATCTCCTGCAGATCTAGACTTTATCCTCTTTTCTATGAGGATTTTCTCTCTGAAACTATGAGACTATTTCCCCCATGGAAAATTCCTCTAATTTGTGTCTGGCCTGCACCAGTAAACTTGGTCTGACCCCCAACATTAGGCGGCAGACACATCTATTCTTCTTTCCCTCCCTTCGACCTCTGTCATTAAGTGTCAGGGAGATGTCCATCTGTGTGGCTATTAAGGCAGCAGCACAGGAGGGCAAATGTCAGGAAAGCTGGTGCCAGCTCCCCCTCTTTTCTATTCTAGTGTACGAGGAATCTGACAGGAACAAGGCACGGGTTAACAAAGTAAGACTGGGGCAGTCTGGCCTCTGCAGGTTCTTGTCACAGTCTCTGGTCATTTCACAGCAGGATTCAGAATAAACTGACAACGACGTTTCACCTGCAAGAGCTGCCTTCACGTGTCTCCATGTGAAGCCACGATGACACCAACATTTACAGGAGATATATATAACTGTATGTACATAAAGTATTTGCAAACCCCATTACAGTTTGAGATGAAAATAATTTGGTTACATTAAAGCAGGAGATGGGCTGCTAACACGTTTCATGCCGCTGAATGAGGAGAATGCACATGGAGTAATTATAATTAAATTATAATATTGTCCCAGCATATTAATTAGCATCTTAATTCACAACCCTTGAAATGAAACATGCTTTTGTGACACAAAGCACAATAAATATAAGATGCACTTTTAAAGGGACTCGATGTAAGAATCAGAAATTGCTCGTTAACAGCGACACCTGTGGCCGTTAAGTCAATGAAAGTCAGCGTCCTGTTGCTCGCGCTCACGCTTGTGCTCGCTCTACACAGACATGAACAAGCATCGGTCAAAACAGTGAGGCGACACACGCCGGCTAAAACCACAATATCACTCTATATTTCACCTGCTTGGCAGTAATGTTAGCTGACCAGATGAAGGTCTCTCCATGAATCAATGCTGATACTGTGTATAACTGTATAACAGTATAACCTGTATGAGTACTAGTCATTCATTTCAAACATCATCCTGATCATGATTGTGATCCTGATGCCGTTATGTAACGCCAATTCTGTGTATTTTGTAGTCCTGTTAAGCCCTTTGAGATGACTTACTGTGATTTGAGGCACGCTTCGCCAATATCGTCAGACTCTTTTTGATAAGTCTGTCTTCCTTTTTTGGGTTGCTTTGCAGTTTAGGCAGCTGTTGCCAACGCTGGAATAGCAACTTTTTCTGCAACATTTTCCAACTTTGAATCAATCGGGCTTTCACCATTTGAAGGGACGTGTGCACACATTTGCATTTGTACAACAGCCAATAGGAACGCTCTCTCTCTCTGAAATGACCTGTGATTGGTCAAAGTCTCCCGTCACGGGCTAGATTTTTTTTAAAACCTGAAAACAGAGCCATGAGGAGGTGCAGAAGTCTAGTTTTCTCTCAGGACACTTGAATTACAATATGCTGAAAGGTTATTATGGAAATACATTGTGGGCACAATACTCTTGGCTGTAACTCAGTACATGTTATCAATCATCTAATGGTGCAACATGCAGCATGTGACACTTGATGCCCCCTAAAAAGCTGTAGGCTACATCATGTAGCTATAACATCTAACACTGATCCACTACAAAACAGCTGTGTGTGGTTCACTGTCGGTCTTTGAAGTCATAATGTTGCTGCTGGTCGTCAAAGCTTTCACACTTCAAAGCCTCACAGCACATCTCAGATATCCATCACATTCACCCACCTTGCTGGTGTCATAGACGCTCTTATGCCTCCAGATCAGCCTGAAAGCTGCAAGGCAGGAGTTCGTCAAGGTGCCGGAAATGTTTCACAGACATCTACGTCCATGTTTACCCAATGGTATCGGATCAGCCGCAGAAAAAACAGCAACCCGACGCTGAACTCATGCATCAGGTTGTCACTGCATTTAATACACAATCAGAATATTTTTTCGATTGCATTTAATTATTGTGCATCTTCATGATCTCAAACTGTTCCCCACGATAACCAACCATTTGTACAAGATGTATAATTGTGAAAATAAACTGTGGAAAAGAGAATAAAATCTCACCTTTTCCATCTTCTAAAGATGTTTTTGTACAATGTGTGTCTTCTTGCTTTTATGGGGAATTTTAAAATGATAGAAAAGGCACCAGCTCAATCCGAACTGTGCAATACTCTTTTACTAAATGAACCATTCGGTCAGGGACCTCCTTTAAGCATTGACGCTTGAAGAAGATATCTGACTGAAAGCTCACTTTAAAACAGTCTTTTATTAACTGGAGAGGTGTTTATCTGTTTAGGTGCTCAATACGTGGAAGTCAAAATGATCATAAATCCAAGTTGAAACGGTTCTGAAGAGTGAACAGGGATGTAATTTAGTGTCTGCATCATTGCACATTGTTTTTATTGCCCTGATATATTTTTTCTTATTATTATTTTTTTAATAAAAGCCCATAGGGACAGATGTTGTGAATCAACTTAGGCTGTGAATGCTATGATATGTAATATTAGTCTATTCAGTAAATATTGTATACTTGTTTGTCTCTGCAAAAACTAATTAAAGTGCAGTTCCTGAAGTATTTTTCATATTACACACATCCAAAGACTGAGGGTGATCTGTTGAGTCAGAATTGAGGGGACTGTCCAGACTACTGGAGTTCAATTCTCAATACTTACTATCTTGTTTCTGAAACCAACTGAAGATGGGAGTGCCTCATGACATGGCACATTGCCCACCTTTACTCATTAGAAAAATAGTTGTTATGGTCAGCAACAATGTTTACAACCTGCTTTCAAACATGAAACCAGTCCTCACATCATTACACTGCTCTGCGTCACTGTCCGTGGGGTTAATGTTGTTCAGAGTTTAAACCTGCAGACAGAGCTGGCACATAAACCCTCCACATGTTGGAACAGAGACTGTGGTTTGCCGCATCAGGAAGTGGTTTTTTTTTTTACAACTCCACCTTCACTGCTGGAGCCTAAGCTACTATGGAGCAACTGGTTCAAGGTTTGAGGAGGTGTGATTGAGACTGCTACTGTTTGAATACTTGTGGTACCATGAATCACATCCAAAATGCATTTTCCACCCACAAGCATCCAGCTGGATGTGTTTGTTTTCGACACCATTTCAGTAAATTGAATCCCAGGAGTGTGTCAGCTCCTGAGGTGATGGGCTCAGTGCATCCGGCTCTCTCACCTCTTAACATTTAGTCAAATAGTAACTAAACCACTGGACCCTGACTGGATACTTACCAAAGTCACTTATATTGGAAGAATAAGGTGAGTAAACAAGAGTAGAACAATATCCCTGAAACTCCTTAATTTGCCTTAAAACAAATCCAGATCCAACAACCAGGTCACAAGCAGTCATCCTAAATAGTTTGGACATTTCTTAATTAGTTTTAACATAAGACACGTGCAGTCTGTGGGTTCTTTCCACCAAATGTTTCTGAGCTGAGCAATGGCATCATCAAAAGGCAGCCGATGATGAGTTGTGGAGATTTATGTGCCAGCTTTGCCTGCAGGTAATCAGACAGTCTGCGGCTTCAAAGAAACAAAACCCACATGAAAGTAAACTGTGCAACCAATCTTCATATTTTAACATGGCATATAAACAGCACGAACATATTCTGTATTCGCTGCCAACTCTTTAGAGAAATCTCAAATCTGGGAAAACATCTGAATTTAAATGAAAATAGAAATACAATCCAGCATGTGCGTCGATGTCTCACTGCTTCAGGGCACATGTTAGACTTCAACTGAATGTTTCCTGCCTGGCTGGCGGCATGTTTTCAAACTGATCATTACTGTAACACAATGCAATTTGCTTTACCCTTATTAAATACAAGCCGACCTAATTTCATTACTACGTAAGCAACTTAAATAGGATATATGGGCTACGAGGTCAGTAGGTTCAGAGAGCTGTTAAACAAAGAAAGAAAAGAGACTCGTAGTATGACAGTATTGTGTTGAATTATCGTTGTACTGACTAACTAAGACCATTTAAAGAAAGACTGGACAGTTGAAGTATGGCACTCCAATCCATACTGTCCTTTTTAATTTTCCAATAAAACAGTATCAATCAGTCATCAGTCTGTCCTTTGTCCTACATAGGGGGAGAACAGTCCTGGAAACAATGAAAGGGGGGGAAAACTGTTTAGTTTGGCTAATATTAACCTTGCTTTGATCATTTTAAGTTGATAGTTTATTGGGATCAAATGTTTGAATGTCTCTTTGCAACGTGTCTGTTCACCTACTATTTGTTCATGTAATATTCTTATTGAAGTGGACATAACAGGACATAACATATCATGATATTTTTTAAAGGAATAGTTTGACATTTTGGGATATAGGCTAACTTCCTTTCTTACCGAGAGTTAGATGAGGAGGTCCAAAAAGGTCTCACAGGAAGGTGTATAATAGCACGACATTGTACGGATTAAAAGACCAGTGTGTATCAATTAGGGGGATCTATTGGCAGAAATGGATTATAATATTTACAAGTATGTTTTCTTTAGTGTATAATCACCTGAAAATAAGAATCGTTGCGTATTCGCTACCTTAGAACGAGCCATTTATATCTACATAGGGAGCGAGTCCTCTCCCGTCGATAACGTCGATAACGTCGATAACGTCGATAACGTTACTCGTTCCCGTCGCCGCCACTCTCTCTCTTTTGCTTCACCACTCACTTCCCACGTACACACACACACACACACACACACACACTCTAAGCAGCACTGGCTCTGCTCCAAATGACCTACGCTACTCTTAAATCAAACTAGCTCAGGCCATTCGCGTTTTTACGTCGGCCACCGTAGCTATCCAACATGCTTGGCACACGGGAGAGGATTCAGTTGGTTGCAATCTCCTCACCTCAGCGCTAGATACCGCCAGATCCTACAAACTGGACCATCAAACAAATGTTATATTATTCAGCAAACAGACACAAGAGTTGTATTAATCTTCTCATCACTCTTGGCAAGAAAGCAAATTAGATTATTTCCCCAAATATTGAACTATTCTTTTAAATGGTGAACCACAAAACAGAGTCAGGACTCAAATTTGAACAAATATATAGTTACTGTATTTTGGCCTTGTAGTACTATCGCATGGCAGCTCGCTCACTGTTATAGGAAGAAAATGCTCAGGATTTTGTCACATAACAAACAGCATGTAATGTCCCCTGTTTCAGCTGAGGCAGGCTCACACCTGGACTCTCACCTTGTGGCATTACAGGCTTTGTCAACCTGATAATGACTTTCAGTTTCCTAATACAGGATTTACCCAGGGGGTCTGGAATGTGCGGACTGTAAAACAAACCAACGAGCCTTTCTGTTAACCAGATTTAATAAGAAATGTGTTAACTGTTCAAGAATGCCAACTATCCCTTTGCTTATGCCCTTTTGCCTTTGTTAAGCTCCCCTATAAAGACTTAAGGACCCCCTGCTGCGCTGCACAGCTCAACAGCTTTCCAAATAAGGTCCTGGTGTGTACACACAGTAACCATAATTCAACCTCCCGCACGGAAAGCAGTGACAGTTCAAAGTTCAGTAGCACTTGGTACTTTTTAATGGCTTATCTTACTGGTGCTTCATGAACCTAACAACAACTTTGCATACAGTATGGAGTATGGTTAACTTTTGCATATCGTGCCAGATTGTTATCACATATTTATATCTTTTTTCAATCTTCCATTTTCAGTTACTAAAGGCAGCAAGGCGGATGTTTATTTTGACAAGTTGTCAAGTGCTCTTTGATGTGTAGGTTTATGAGAACATTTAGAGTCAGAGTAACAGGTGCAGCAGCCTTATCTGTCTGCATGTTGACATGAATATTGCAGGACTCTTGTACCAGAGAGCATTTCTGACATTTATCATAGAGACACTTGTCAGACTGTCAGACTTCTCTTCGGTCTCTTCAGTCTTAAGCCCGCCACTCTTGAGTTACAAGGCTTCCAATTTACACGATGATTGAAAAAAAGATTATAATTTACAACATTTCTCCCATCGACGATAAAAAAAGGGTAAAATAAGCAATTTGTATTCCAGGTTAAGCATCTAAATGCCTCATAACTAACATGATCCTGCAGATCAAGAGATAATTTGAGCTTTTAATAACCAGATACACCACTGAGTGCAGGGTACTCGTGTCTGGAGGGCAGAGCTGATAATGCTTTGATGATCTAATATAAAATGGGTGATTGAGTTGGGGAAACGCTTCCTCTTACATGAAGAGTTCACTCGGAGGGGAAGTTTTGCACGTGAGCCGGTAAATTAAATCAGGCATGGTGATTAGTGACTCGTCGCACTGGAATGGGCGTCGGGAGATTGACCTGGTTCCCCACTGCAGCAGACGCTGCTTCCAGTAACTGGCCATAGGTGGTCTCATACAGAGATTATATTAACTGATAGGTATTTATTACTAAAGTGTATTTTTTCCTTTTAATTCCAGCGTAACACACATGTATGTGGTGTTAATTTCAACACTGATGTTTACAAAAAAAATCGGTGCTTTCGAATACCAACACAACCATATTATTTAGTATGCCAGAAAAAGATTTAGGGTGCATTCCAAATCGCATACTTTTTCTGTTTACTTTTAGCACATACTACAGCTGCCCTTACAAAGTATGTACAGTAGCATGAAGTAAGCATATAATTGAGACATACTGTACATACATTGTGCCTTGAACTTTGACCCTCATGTATCCGCTGCACAAAGGATTGTGGGTCAGAGTAGCCAGAGAAGCATGCTGGCTTTCATACTGCAAAATTAACTTCCATGGCCTTCGCCATTTCTGACAACATCAACAAACACCTCACAATTCGAAGCTGGAGCTTTCAGAAACTTTCCACTGACAAGGTGGTGAATACCACAAGAGTGGAGCGTTCATATGGACTCTTCTTGTGAACTCTGTAAACACGACCCCATTTAAAGACACCGACACTTTGTATTGGGCAACCTCCGGGTCTGAAAAGTGAAGCCGATGCAGAAGTGCCTTAAACCTGTGTTCATCTAACAGCCAGCAGGGGGCGACTCCTCTGGCTGCAAAAAGAAGTCTGATTGTATAGAAGTCGATGAGAAAATGAGCCTACTTCTCACTTGATTTATTACCTCAGTAAACATTGTAAACATGAGTTTATGGTCTCAATCACTAGTTTCAAGTCTTCTTCAATACAGCATGATGTTCATTTAGTAAATTATGGTCCCATTTAGAGTCAAATAGACCATAAAGCAGGGGATGCTTTAGGGTGTGGCTACCTTGTGATTGACAGGTCGCTACCAGGACGTTGTCCGGTCTGAGAGTTGTCCGTGTTTTCGTCTTACAACTTTAACCCTTGCACAGTGTGTTTTCAGTTCATGAAAGTTAATCGTAACATTCTGGTCGCCTAAAAACGTCTTATTCAGAGTTACGGTTTTTGTAGTTTGTTTCCTGTTTTATTTTGAAAGTCCTCTCTTCTTGTGTCTTGTTTTACTTCCTGCCTGTGTGATTGTCTGCCCCGCCCTCATGAGATTCACCTGTCCCTCCTTATCTCCCTCCATTACTTGTGTATTTATATTCTGTGCTGTCCCTTGTCTTTTGTCAGTTTGTCTTTGTTGCTAGATGGAGTTTTGTTTGCTTGTGATCTGCCTGCTCTTCTTTTCAGCTATTTTGTTAGTTAAAGTATCTTCATTGAATCTGCCAATCTCTGAATCTGCATGCGGAAAATGTAAACTTGACTTCAAATCTTATGTATTTCTATATAACATTGAATATTCATGACTAAAAGAGCACAAATCAAACACCCTCTGTTAATGTTTATATACTTAATTAACACACATATTTTCATCTAATCTGCTTCATCATGACTGTATTTTTGATCATATCTGATTGACTGTGACCGAAACGGCCCCACTGCTGTCCTTACATTATGATTCAAATTTTGAAAAACTCTGACGGCAACAAAAAAAAATGCGATCATGAAGGACCACATCACGCATAGTAAGATGCTGATTGAGAAGTTTTCAGGGCCTTTAAAAAAAATATTACAGATCAAATGTAGAGAGACAAACAATTGATTTTTTTGTTGTTTTTTTCTTCCGTTTTTAAATAGACTTACATCAATATATTGGTTTAATTCAAAATCTTATTCTGTGACCATCCAGATACATTTCTCTGATCATTAGCAGCTCAACTCTTATCTGGAAAAATTAAGTCCCTTCTCATCATGTTAAAAACTGAACATTTTATTTGAATTAATGAAAAATTAAAAAAAAAACACATAATTAATCATACTTCAATTGAATCAGAGACATTGCTTCCTGAAGTCACTTTATTATATCCTCAGAAATGAAAGTGACACGTAAAGGTTGTTTTAACCCGGAATTTACCCTCAGCAACGACTTGATTTACATAATAACCAGTTTACATGCAACATGCTCCACACAGCATGTGCATAGCGTGTCCTCTCAGTATGCACATACATACATCTCATCAGCTTTGGCTGAACTACAGGGGTCCAGATGTTGTGTAACGGCCCCTTTGTCTGATGTATGTCCTGAATTATGCCGAGAAAAGGGGAGTTGCAGGGAATGTGTACTGAATGTGAAGAATGCCATTGCTCTGCATTTCCAAAAAATTCCTCTGAGACTTCATCCAGGGTCACACAGCGAGACGTCCAGTGGGTCAAGTATAATGTAGAACTAATAGGACTAATAAGGTCCACAGTTGTATTTATTAATAATGAATCCTTAAGGCTTTAGACAGAGCAATATTCTGTTCTCGTGCCAAAGGCAGAAGGACTGATAACAATGCTATTACAGACTCCCTGTCACACCTGGGGACAATTTAGAGACTTCACTTGATATGCTGCATGTCTTTGGAAAAAAAGAGCAGCTAGAGGAAGCCCACATAATGACAGGATAGAAGAAAATATATTAACTCTTGAAGCCCAGCACCTTCTGGCTGTGTGCCAGCAGAGCTAACCACTGACTCATGGTGAAACATGACCCAACAGTGATCCCAGGGGAACACCGTGCTGACGCTGGTGTTAAATGAAGTACCCTTATTCATGACTGAAAGATGTGATTTAATCACATTCAGGACGTTATCAGCGAGCGAAAACCAATTTTCTAAGCGAATGGGCATGAATACAATCAACAATGTCAAAAGCAGAAAAGGTCCAACAGATTTTTGGAAACAGCAGTCGCCTCTGTGTTGAAGGTGAAATGAGGAATTTCATCAGTCATCATGCAGTAAGCTCTGAAATCTGAATGAAAATACTTGATCAAGTTTTGGGAATCTGTTCAGAAAAGGAGCTGTGATGAAATAATATATTTTTTGGGTCAAGATAAGGCAGTTTGGATCTTGGCTATCAGCGACAGGGTTTTTTCTGATACGACCACCAGGGACTCTAAAGTCAGGAAATTTAAATTTGTATTCAAATTATATAAATAGTGACTTTATTACGTTAAACACTGACATCCTAATTATGGATTTAATTTTGCTCAAAGTCAGAAAGAAAAAGGAATATGATAATTCAGACTATCTTGCAAATGGAATGCACATTAATTAAAAGCATAGCATGACATTTTGGAAATATATTTATTTGCTTTCTGGCTGAGAGTTGGATGAGAAAATTGATACCACTCTTCTATGGAGCGACAGCCAGCAGCCAGTAAGCCTAGCTCAGCACAAAGACTGCCCTGTCCAGTGGTAAGAAAATAAGACGAGCAGCATCTCTAAAGCTCACTAATTAACGCGTTATATCTTATTTCTTTAAAGCTTCAATAGACAGAACGTTTTTGACATCATTGGGCAAAAAATCCATAATTACCTTTCAGCATATTGTAATTCAAGTGCTCTGAGCGATAACTAGACTTCTGCACCTCCTCGTGGCTCTATTTCCAGGCTTTACAAAATCTAGCCCGTGACGGGAGACTTTGGCCAATCAGAGGTCATTTCAGAGAGAGAGAGAGTGTTCCTATTGGCTGTGCTCCGGCTGGTTGGCGGTGCTTGGTATTTCCTCAACTGATCTTAACATGGCTGCCGCGGCACAAACTTTCTCATTTTATAGCTAAACAGTACACTATAAGATGTTTCTGAAAACATTTGAGGCGAGAAATAGGCATTACAGTAAGAGAATATTGATGCATATTTGATCAGCGCTGCCTAGTTTGACCGTTTGATCGAAGTTTGTGAGTGATTGACAGCTGCTCAGAGACGGCAGGCTCCAGCACAGCTCTGATTGGTTGTTTTCCTCCGGTCTGTGAAATTCTTCAGATGCCATTAGGAGCACCGGAGGACACAGAGACACATGATTTTTTTCAGATTACCTGTCTCATGCACTACTGTCAGAACATAGTGACCGTTTTATAAAATAAAAATAACTTTTTAATCACATTTGCTCCAATCCTACCTGCTGCAACTTTAATTTGCACAAAATCCAAAGTGTAAAAACTAAAATTTTCCAGATACAGGCTATCTATTTCTCTCTGTTTCCAGTCTTTGTGCTATGCTGAGCTAACCCACAGCTGGCTGCGGCTTCATATTGGATGGACAGATATGATATTGATGTCGGCCTTCTAAACTAACTCTTAGCAAGGAAGCAAATACTCTACGTGTAATCCCAATTTAAACCATAATTGTTTTATAAAGGTTTTCAAATGTCCATGTTGATCTTGCCAACATATTATTACCACTAAAAACCTAATCTAATGCAATGACTCAACATTGTTTAACTGCACATCAATAATTACCTCCAGTAATTTGGTCAGAGGTGAAGATGACTGTCTCTCTATGATAATGATACAGAGCAGAGGTGTAAAATCGCCTCCCTTGATTCAAGTTTGTGTGTTTGAGCAAGCTGTTAGCCATCTGATTGTAAGCTTCACTGCACAAAGTGCCGTCCAGAGTCCAACGTCTTCTGGAGCTGGGCAGCAGGCCAGCGGCACAGACTTCATTTCACCTGGAACATCAGATGTTTAGAAGGAAAACACTCAACTGCTGGACAAGAAAAATTGGGGCAATCTACCTCTATAAAAGACCACAGGAGGGCAGCAGTGTCCAAAAAACCTACTCAGTGGACTCTGCACTTGAGTGAGTGCTCCCTGTTTGTCTGTTCATTTCTACTTGCCTGTCTGTTGACGTCTCTCTTCCTGCTCTATTTGTGTGTCTGTCTATTTGTCCATGTCTTTCACACACACACATATAGTGATGTTTTGAAATGATATATTGATGGCTTAGATTTCTGGGTGTCTGGCTGACAGACAGACACCCAGAAATCCAAACCTTGAATATATCATTTCAAAACATCACTTCACGTTTTAAAGTAGACACTGTGACATTGTTAATCACTGTTTTGGACATCTAAATAGTCTCAATTGTTTTGATTGGCATTACATTGTGTCTGTTGGTCCGTGTGGAAAAGGATTAGTGACAACAGCTGAGGTTGCATGCACACATTTGAATTTTGGGCTCATCTATAGAGGCTCAACAAATCAATCTGTTTGTGGATCATTTCACAAGTGTGTGATTATTGTTCCAGAGCCATGGAGTCACATATGGCGAAGACTACTGGTGTGCTGATTGCTGCACGCTGCATTGGGAAGCTGATACCAATACACAAGTCAGGATGGAGGGTAATTGCAAAGGAAAATATTGGTTCTGCAGTCAAACTTAGGTGTTGCTCAAATGTACTATTTACATTTGCATATGTGTACTATTCTATGTCAGCAATTTACATTCAGTTGCAAAGTTCAGGTCTAATGCAAGAAGTGCAACTTTCATGTAGTGGATTATAGAGTAAGTGTGAAGTATAGATAGGCCTTCCAAACATTTGGCTTTGACGCCACCAGCCTGGTCGTGCATCCCATTGATATTTCTAGCCATGCTAGCTGTGTGGTGACATGACCCTCCAGATGGTTTGTTACACAAAACCATCTGAGAAGTCATCTTGGAAATTGCTTGGAAAAGGGAAGGCACTTTCACAAAATACTTGGAAGGTGATTGGATGAACCATCTGTCAATCAAACTCTTGCCGAAGCCAGTCGGGAGAAGAGCGGAAACATCTTTTCCATCGAGAAAAGCCTTCAATGTCGCACCCTTTAGCGTCTGTATGCGACGCACCAGGCTTTCAACTGGCGTAGGATAAAGTGTGTGATGGCTTGTCCTGTGAAACTAAAAGTCAACGTTGACTTATTTTGTCACGTCAGTCATAGGCCAACAAGTCGCTAGTGGCGTGTCTTGTTAGGCACTCGCTATTAACGTGATTTGTTAGTCAGTCAAGTTAACGTCAACTGCAATCTTTTCATAACCCTACCTAAGTGGGTTTGTTGCCGTTGTTCCCCCCAAAACACTGATGAAAGTTGTTGCATATGAAAAACTATATGGAGTCGGTAAAGTTAGGATGTGTCAGCATTAATAGAATTTATTCTGAGGGGAACATGAATGTCTGAACCAAATCTAATGGCAATCAATCCAATAGCTGCCGAGATATTTCACTCTAAACCATAAATGTGAATTTCATGGTGGCGCTAGAGGAAAACATGAAGGTTTTGTACTAAATTTCCGCTCAATCCGTACAGCAGTTGTTGGCATATAACAGTTTGGGCCGAAGCAGTGGGCTGACCGACAGAACGATATTGCCATCCATAGATTCTTAAGGCAGAGGTAGGTAGTAAATTACTATGACAACTACCTACTACACATAATAGCAATGATGTACATTATGTGTAAGTAAGTAACTTCTGAGTAAACTAAACTTTTTTATTCTTTTCACTCTTTCTCAAGCCAGTTTTGTAACAAAACTTTTTTCCATTTAGCTACACTTCTTGCTGCCTTTATTGTTTTAATCTATTTTTTATGCGTTTCATTTTTAGAAGCTTCAAAGACGGTTTGTTTTGGCTCTCCTTCATTAGCCACACCCTGCTCATGACTCTGTTTCACCCGCAACAGAACTTATTTTTTTTTCTTTTGCTTTCATCTGTCAACAGCGCTTTCAAAGACATCGAGCAATCACTGTCCTGTACTTGCAGACGTGAGGCTGAAACACGTTGCCAACCATCTATCTCAAGTCTTCTTTTCCAACCTTTTTATTTGCCTGAACCTTTAAAAGAAAGTTCTGGTGGTGAGCCTTTGCTCTAGTGACAGGGGTGCCAAATCAGCACAATGCTCATATAGGTAAATTGCTCTGACAAACAACCTATTTCATTGTTGCCGCACTTTGCACATTTTGGCCTCGCATAGCTCAGGCATTTTGAGTTGAATTGCCACTTGTGGCTGGAAAATTGCATCTTTTTTTGTAGCATAGGGGCAAGACGAGTACCCAATCTTAAAATAAAGTGCTGTTTTTGACTTTCAAATGTTGTTTTTGATGTTCAAGTGAAAGTCAGTCACATTTGAACACTTCTTAACCTGTACTTTCCTGCAGTGTGTTTAGGCCACAAATGTCTGCATGTACAGTCAGACAACACTGTGGTGCAGTAGTCGGCCACTGAGCTGACAGAGAGCGGGAAATTAATCTTATTACACTCGGCTTGCACACAGTTTCATCATTGTATACATACGGTATGGTAATTACTTTTCTTACAAGTTGAATGAACAATACTATTCTAGTACAGTCCTAACAAATATTAGACTATAAAGTGACAACACTTTTAATAGAGAGCAGTTTGTCTCCTCTACCAGGTTAAGGTCAGGGTTGGATACTATTACGTGCTATCACTAGGCTAGGTCAGCTAGTTTGGTGAAATTAGCAAAAATGTAATGTGTTTGAGTAGCAAAAAATCCCCAGTTGTTTTTCACTGATGTTGGTTCAGCCATTAACATTTATCTCAGTATAAGTTGGTCTCACAGAGCCAACATGGCTGTAGCCTTTTTGTCTTGATAATAGCTTTTGGACAACAATGGAAGTCAAAGAGGTATAAGCTATATCAAGCTTTGGTTACGCCAGCATTACTTGTTAATAGGATCAATTCATTGTTGGTTTGGCTCTTTTAAAGGGATTTGTTGAAAATAAGCAAAATAAATAAGATTAACACCAGATTCTTTAAGCCTCGACTTCTTCGATGTAAAACTCTTTTACTGCAATTAATCTTAGCTAACTTCTTGATCACATCACACCAGCACTTGGTTTACAAAGATACCTTGAGCAACTTTCACCTCACCACTTATCCAACACATCAGATTCACCCCAACACCTGGCATGAATATAACCTTCGTCTCAGAGCAGCAGTTCCCAAACTTTTAGTCAAACATTCGGACATTATAACACTTTAAAACTGTCTATATTTTTGCTTTTTACTTATCTATATAGCTATAGAGATGAACACACACAGCACACTCAGATTGTGGGTCCTTGGGTCAGGCAGGCAGAGTAAAGGCTGGAAAGATAGGCGGATGCACTTGAGACAATCTGTCAAATACAGAGTGGAAATTGACCCGTAGGCTATATATGCTTCTAGACTAATCAGAGAAATGGGAAGGAGTTGAGTAAGTGGGCGGACAGGTGTTGGGAATGGCGGGAAAAGGGGTTACCGCAGGTCAGGAAGGATGTGCCTGGATCTGAAATGTCTATATGACTGAGAAAAAAGAGCAGGTAACTAAATGAATGTTTAGGATCTGGCTGAAGTCATGACAATTTCACTTGCTAGAATATTATGACAAATTAAGTTGAATTAACATTGAGGAATAATATTGGAAATTCAATTTAAATTCATTCCCGTATTAGAGAAGTTTTAACGCCTTTGAGCTTCCACTGTAGCCCCTCAGTACACCTGTAAAAGAGACAGAGAAGAAGAATGTTTTTCTGCTAAAGTCTGTTGTGTTAATAAACGAGTGGACGAACGAGCAACACGGTTGTTTTATTGTTAGACGTAAGACAGTCTCCTGCTGTTTTAGATGTCAAGGAAGCCCTGTCTTGGTGCACTTTATATTCCAGGAACTTCAGACCAAAGATTAGATCCAACAGCAGCGCAGGTTTATGGCAGTTACAGTTTGGCAGATATGAAGCTGTTAATAAGATGCCTCTGACAAATACTGTGTGAGACATCCGTCACCTTCTGATGCCTGTTATTCCACAGGGTTGATATATTGAGCTGACCTGTTAAATTCATTAGCATCTTGAAAACAAGATGTTGACTCGACGTGATGAGTGAACCAACAACAGTTACTGTACACATCATATACACAATCATATTACGTACATCTTATTAAAACTAATACAAGTCCTACAATAAATCATGAAGGTTATAATGTTACATTTTTGCTAAAACTGTTGTGTTGATTCAACTGCTTCTGTTATCCATCCTACCCTCATACCCTGGACAAAATAATAGAAACACCTGTCAATGGTATTAGACTGCATTAGTTTTAGCTAGGTGTACCTAATAAACTGGCAACTGAGCATACATAGAGAAATGTAATGCTGCCTCAATAAAGTTTTTGCAACATAAAGAGGAAACATTTTTCAGTGAACATATCTGCTGAGTCTCAAAATGTTATTACTGAATGTACTGTCATGGCTTCTCCCCTAACCTTTCCCTGTGTTTTCTTTGTGTTCCGTGCCTTCTTGTCTTCTGTGGACTCCCTGTGTGTCTAAATACCGAGGCTTTGTCACAGCCGTCAAAAGGCACCCTTTAGCACTAAAGGGCGGGAGGCGGGGTGGATGGGTACAGTGAACACAAGGCTTTCATCCAGTAGATCGCTGTTCGTGCCCTGTGTGTTAACTTTCACTTTCACATTACAATCAGCTGTTTGTTTGTGTGCCGTGTTCACAACGTTCAGTTTAATTTTCAATGAACAAAGGAAGTAGTTTTAAGCCCAACCATGCAGATTTTTCCTAAACCTAACAGAGTGGTTTTGTTGCCTCAACCTAAAGTGACGCCAAGGGCCGTGACAAAGCGGCGGTATGTGACGAGTTGGGTTGAGAACGTGTTGCTGTGTCTGTGTGTGTGGACTTGGCTACTCTTGCTCCTCTAACAGCTGGCACACCTGACGTCTCATCTCTCATCTAATCAACTGCTGCAGTATATCAACCCCGGCTTTCCTCTCAGTCTTCACCAGATCGCTCCGTCTACTACAGTGGTAAATATGTTCTCAGGCCTTGGAAGTGTTTTTTGAAATTCCTGTTTTTTGTCTCTTCATTCATTCAACCTTTATTTAAATCTCGAGGAATCATTGAGGGCATGCCTTACTTTTCAATGATGTCGAGAGTGCAATAACAGAATAAATACACACAGAACATAATTAACGAATTACAAGAAGCAATCAGCCAGACAACAATAGAACAATGTTAAAAACAGTTACTGTGGCTTTGGCTCAACGCTGCTCTCATCAAACTACAGACACAAAGATCATAAATGACCTCACGGCACAGAGAGGAGCAGGGGGATCACTGGAACACATGAATATAACACAACCCCTTCACATCCCTGAAATACGGCTGCTTTGTATCTAACAGAATAAAGGGGGACTTGTGAGTCGGTATCAGAAGCAGAGGGGCGTGACATCGCGGCGGCATTTGACCACCTGAACGGGCAGCACACCTTGCGTGCTGTTATTGGCTTGGGGTTACACTCCTACGTGCGTCCTAAAGGCTGTTTGCAGACGCCCAGATGCGTCCCGAGTAAAGCAAAATAAGAAGAAAATGGAAAATACAGGCAGAGGGCAAGGTATCTGCAGAAACAGACACCGCCACACACTTCTAGTGAATTATAAGTGATAATTAAGAGGGATTATTTTTGTATCAGCCCATGATTTGTTTTATTAATTCTTGCATATTATACCTTTAAACTTTTACTTTTTGGTTGGGGAAAGATTGCAGCCTTGGTTGAATATCAAAGTCACTTAAAGCAAAAGACAGGAGCAGTTTACTTTGTTAACATTCAACTGAAACTATGGTCTTTCTCTAACTTTAACCAAAGTGCTTCTGTTGCTTAAACATAACCACACACTGGAGTCGGGATGTGAACCTCAGTCTCCCGTATCAAACTTAATCAGAATCCTTGCATCAATTACATTTCCCTCATCCAGTAATGTAACTGGCAAATTACAATATAAACATATATATAAACATAATTTCTCGGAGACAGGGTTGTCTACACTTACTGTTCTGGTGAGATGAAAATCTAAATGACTTTTAAATGACTTCTCCTTTCATTCTCTCACCCTGTCACACTGTTAGCGCAACAACCGTCATTGAAATTGCTACAGATCACGACCTCTGTGCTCCAAACACCATTTAGTACAGACCACGCAACAACTGCAGACCTGAATATCCCCTGAGGACCGAAAACAAGCTTTCTCATTTTAAGAAGTTTATATAGCTGAAATAAATATGATGTTATCTCACTGTTGACCACTTTCACCACTTCAGGAGTTTGTGGATAAAAAAGCAATCTCAGGAGATAAATGCCATGTCCCAGCCACTCCAACATGCAATCTAATAATAGACATCTTTATCTTTAATCTATACCTAATTTTTTTTGTCCGACCATTTGTTTTATTGATTGCTGTTGGCATGTAATGAGAATTTCAACAAATATAATTACAAAATACTTGTGAAGAACACAACCAGCCCTAGCTTTAACAGCTGTGCACTCATTTGTACTCTTTGATGTTCCACCGGCATACACATGAATCGTTATAGCCTTAAGATATTACAGAAAAAGAGCCTAAAGTGTTTCTACTTTGCATGTTATGAAATTGCGGGTTCCTTATGTTCATGCTGAAGGCTGAGAATTGTGAAAGCCATTTCTCAGTTTTAATAAATTCAGAAAATTCAGCTTCACAGCTTCAAAGCAGTTTTCATAGCTGATTGCATAATTGCGTGATGCACACGACTATTATTGGATGTGAAGACTCAAGCAGCTAAGTGATGAGTCTCCAAAGTGGGCTCCAAAATGAATCCCATAAAGCTTCTTCTAATTGATTTTGTTCTCTCATCTTTTATGTGTACTTTGCTGGCCAACAAATGAAGAGGTCTCCCTACACTTCTTCTCCAATAATAAAAAGAATTCTGTTGAACAACAAACCCACACACACACATTTGTTTTATTTTCTCTCACAGACCCTTAAGTACCAGCATGTTCAATGAATGCCGTATGACTGATAAAAAAAAAATCACTTCACCCTAATAGAGCTGTACTTGCGCGGAATCCATTTTTCCTTATATATTGTGCATCCTTGAAAGTTAATAAATATGATTATGAAATGTATTTCATCACTAATATGCTACGACTCTGTGTACATGCTGCCTCTGTAATAAGTGCTCTCAACATTATCCAGTACTGAGAGGAACATGCATCTAATATTATTGGTACAGAGCTATACTTTGAGTAGGTTTGTTTTGAGTAACTTTCATTCATCAGAACAAATGAGGTCTCCTGAGGTCTCTCGAAATCTGTATGGATTGGGGATATGCGACACCATTTCTACTCAATAAAACATGCAATTTCTCATCCGTACAAGTGATGAGCAAGACATAACACAGCGTTTCAACATTTCTTACAGAGAGATTTCCATCTGATCTAAGAGGAATTATTGAATATTGAATGTGAAACAGATTTTTTTTTTCCAGACTGAATGCACTCTTTGACACTAAAGGGTGTCGAATGCAACACATCAGTTCTGCTTTTAAAATGACTATCACTATGAAAAAGGGGATACAATATAATTTACCACCGTGTCATTTCAACAAGTTCTCATCAGACCAACTCGTCACATACTTTGTCAGACCCCTCGCCGTCACTTTTTCGGTCGACGTAAACATGTGATTAATGTTGTGAATTAAATAAAAACACTTGCTTAGGTTTAGGCAACAAACCCACTTAGTTGGGTTTAGGAAAAAACAACATGGTCGGGGTTAAAATTACTACATTTGTACAGTGAAAATGTGATTTGACGTTGTGAACAGGGGACACAAATGAACAGCTGATAGTAAAGTGAAATTAAAACTTATCGCACAAGACACAAACAGCGGTCTCCTGGATGAAAGCCTTGAAGAAAGCATTGTGTTTGTTCAAGGTTGCCTTGTGCGTCGGTATTGAAAGCCGTAGGCGTTGACAAAGCCTTGGTATTCGATGCCCTGAGGATGAGATCGGGTTGGTCATTTCAATTGTGGTTCAGTGATTCAGTGAATTTGAACTCAGAACTTAATTAAAGACAAATTTGGCCGAAGCTCCATCAGACTTATTTTCTTGGCTTTGTGTTCTTTAATTATTGTGTCTGTCTGTTTGCATTTCTTTGTAAAAGGGAATTAAAAAGGTAGCAACAAAAAGCTTTTTTTTCTTCTCTTCTCTGAATCCTCTCTTTAAAAAGACCAACATCTTAACAGATTACACGCTGTGGACAAAAAGAAAAGAATTGTCTCAATCTACTTCCAGCAAACTTCACTTCAGTGTAATATGTATTTCATCGAATTACACGGCAAATTATGCTGTTACTGAATACTGAAAGAATCCAACATCAAGTACACAACAAGTACTTGGGTGTAAATAATTTAAGGGAAACTCTCCAGGACTTTTAAAACAGTACACGGACAGTCTGCATCAGCACAGAAAAACAACAGCTGCCATCTGAAGCTTAAAAATCCTGAAAACCTTTTTGCTCAATGAGCTGCTTCTTATCATTAGCAATGGGTATACACAAATATTATTCTTCATGAATATTACTCCTCTCACTGGTTTGAAGTGGGTGGGATGTAGGTGTGTGGTTGTTACCTTACAGTGCTAATCAAATCTGATCAAACTAAACCCACGCCGTCCTGATGAAGCAGCCAGTTTTTGAGTGTCAAACTCTAAATAAATAATACTTTTAAATATTTTTTTTCTTAACTTTAATAACTTTGCTAATGTAGTGATGAATATTTATTTGATTTGAAACCAGGTTTTCAAGGCCTTTAAACATTACGCTACATTTATCTGGCAAGACCTTTGGTTCAACGCGACTTACAAGTGCATTCAAACTCCATATGAACAAGAGCTAGATGTCGTCGAAAATTGGAATTGCATCCATCCCATCAAACACTTAATATCATGGTTACTGAATTTCACACTAATACTAATACCACAAAATGTTATAATCTCCGCCTTTAAAACAGGCAGCGGCAGACTGGAACTGAAATTCAGCCAAAAGGTAGGTTTGCATATGGACAGTAGCGACATGTCCCTACCAATATTTGAGTGAACTCATTGACATCATCTTTGGAGTGAACAGACAAACACACAGTTGGCTGCCTCCGGGTCTGAAAAGTGTGGAAGTGTCTTAAACTTGCATTCTTTCATAGCCAGCAGGAGGCGACTCCTCTGGTTGCTAAAAGAAGTCTGTTTGTATAGAAGTCTATGAGAAAATGACCCTACTTCTCACTTGATTTATTACCTCAGTAAACATTGTAAACATGAGTTTATGGTCTCAATCGCTAGTTTCAAGTCTTCTTCAATACAGCATGATGTTCATTTAGTAAATTATGGTCCCATTTAGAGTAAAATAGACCATGAAGCAGGGTCGTCATACAACTTTAACCCTATCACAGTGTTTTTCAGTTCATGAAAGTTAATTATAACCTATTTGGTCGCCTGGAAATGTCTTATTCAGCATTCGGTTGTACTTAGCTCCATCCTCTCCTGTCACTTCTGGTCGCAAAAAAACAACATGGTGACGGCCAAAATGCCGAACTCGAGGCTCGACAGTCTACAAACCAATGGGTGACGTCAGGGTGACTATGTCCACTTCTTACATACAGTCTATGATTAAAACTCAAAAACCTAAAGATCTTCATAAAAAAACAAAAAAAGAAAGTCTGGCCCGATTGGCCCACTGTGAAAATTTCCGAGCTTCCCGATGGCCAATCCGCCCTTGAAAACAGGGACTTGGTTCACCGATCAACACACAAAGATCAATAATCTGCTGTGCAGAACACTGAACCCAAACCCCTGAGCTATGAGTCAGTGGTCTGGGTTTGTATGTACAGGATGTATTCAAGCTGTTTCCGACATGTACAGACGTGTTTACATTTCTCGTAAGCCAAATGTTGCCTTCAAACCACAGTGTTGTTGCCATCTGTTTAACAATGTGAGGGATCCATAATGGTGTGAGCAGGCATCTTAAGGGAGTCATCCGGTCCAAGGATTATTCTGCCTGCTTGTGTAACACCCAATGAATATATTATATAGGAGCTGTTGCACCTTGTGGTGCAAACTGTCCTGGAACACTGAGGCATTATGAAGATGGCCCCATATTCCAGGACGATAATGACGGCATACTGATAAACAAATATAAGAGAGGTGGTTCAGCATCCCACTTCACAGTCGAGGACTTTTACAGTGTGACGGCGCTCAGAGAGTCACTGATGCTGTTCTGAGTACAATGTGTGATACTACCTCTTACCGGGTACTTAGCATAAATACACTATTGGTGTTTCCATTATTTTGTTCATCGCATGCATGTCTTTGGACAGAGAAGCAGGGTAGGTGACCCCATGTAAACACAGCAAACATGATAATGTCATGTTAAGGTCTGCAGCTGAGAATCAAGCTCTGGAATTTCTCATTTTGAGTTTTTTTTTTTCATTCCCAGGGCTTCAAATACCGATGCCTTATCACGGCCGTCTGCGTTTGATACCGCCGCACAAGGCACTCTTTTGTGCCGTTATGAAACACACCGAGCTTTCAGTTAACTAAACTGTAAACCCATCGGCGGCAACAGTAAACACTCAGGGAAAGTGCTGTGGTGAAGAAGATTAATTATACGCACACCACGTAGGTGCAAGGCTGTCAGAACAGCGTCAGTAAAGAAAAAGGTAACGCCTGCACACTAGTCCATGTCACAATATTTTTATTGACTACATTTCGATCGTGCTTGAATCTTCGTCAGGTCAAAGTGTTTAAAAAAATGCTGTGGTGACGTAGTTTAAAGAGCGAAAAAGACACACAGGGAGGGCTGGGGAGGGGAGGTGGATGGGTCCAACAAAACAAGGCTTTCATCCAGGAGTTTGTGTCCCACGTTACAATCAGCTGTTTGTGTCTCGTGTTCACAACGTCAAGTCCCATTTTCAAAGTAGTGATTTTAAGTCCAACCATGATGTTTTTTCCTAATCCTAATTAAGTGCTTTTGTTGCCTAAACCTGTGCAAGTGTCTTTGTTTTAAGCACGTGTTTACTGCAACCAAAAATGCCGAGGGGGCTGACAAAGTGTCAGTAGGCTATGTGATGAATTGGGATGAGAACGTGTTGAGCTAAACCTGAACTCGATAAATGAGCCTCTCAGCGGAATAATTCTAGCTCCATCTAAACTCTCTCCAGTATTAATAAGGCTGTAAACACAATAACACAAGCTGAAGTATACCTTCGGTCTCACGATAGCAGCTGGTCTTGGACCCCAGAAGAGGGGAACTGGAGTGGTGTATGTCATCACATGAAACAGGGAAAAATCGTCCCCCACTAGCCTCCTCATCATACTTGCTATCATATGATCTCCATGACAACTAAACAACCCCCTGACCTGTGGATGACTGTAAGACATGCCTGAAAGATATGGTGAAAAAAACAGTAAGCTGACGTTTCTTGTTTGTGTAACCCTGTGTGGCTGGCAGAGGTCCTGGGTTTCTGTATTTATGTGAATCACAAATAGAAACTACTTCAAACTAACAGTACGCCGGTCTATACAGTCACTGTATGTGACCGGAACAACAGAGGTAAATGCCCTGAAGCAAATCGCCAACTGTGTGTGTTTGCTTGCAACCCTACGTGCGGTGTTGAAATGGGCTGGTAAAGTATGCCATGGCCTATGGGCATAAGAAATGTCTCATTGAGAGTGAAAAAATGGAAAATGCATGAAATTGTGGATAATTTCTCTCTTTCTAGTCTCACCACCCCTCCTCCCTGAGCCCATCTCTCTCTGGCCCCCTGTGTGTGAATGCAAGAGGCTATCCAAGATGAATTCATTGCTTTGAGAGAGGGGTCAATTCGCCAACAAATTCCACTAAATCCAGACAAATGACAGCATCCAATTTGGCGACTTTAATTTTCTAAACTATGATTATCCGCATCAATGCTGAATTTTTCTAAGAGAATAATCCTGTTCAATACAGTCACAGAGGAGGGCTTGACATTCATCTGCTATCGCAGCTCAATAAAAATGAGTCAGCTGCCGTTTCCAAAGCCAACTACTCCATCACATAACCTCGAGATATAAAAGATCAGATAAAAAGTAAAATGTACCACTTATGATATTCAATTATTGGACAGTTTTCGCTAGAATGCGTCAGCTTTTAAATCAATGCTGTAAAATAACAGTGTCATTCTACATTTGGGTTGCTATTTAGGTGTTTGCAGTATACTGTACAACTATAGGACACATATTGACACTGTGGCTCTGGCAGTTCTGGTGGCTCTTGACGCATGACCTATTTACTAAATGCGTCAAAGGATGAGCAGACTTGGACCTTTATTCTGGAGGGACTCTGCGATTGTGAGACCATATGATAAGTTAATATCATTCATCAACTTTCAACAGAATAGTGTGACACCGTTATACAAGTTTCAGTTATCCAAATGAATGATTTTGAACAAATGGGAAGTCTTTATTTTACACAAGAGTTTGGTTTCATGGAACCATGGCTGGATTAAACCTCCAGGGGTAATTTAGTTAAACCTGCAATAACTGATTTTTTTGGCCACTTTGGGGAGCGGAAACAAACTGTAAACTAAATATTGACATTATCATCTTTTAAGATTTACACATCCAGCAGATGCGGAGCAACAATATCATTAATTTGGAGTCATGTTTGTGTCCATCTCATGAATACACATATCTGCACATATCCTCTCGTTCCAGATCACTTCACTTCCTGCCTTTGTGTGTTTTCCCGCCAGTTTTGGATGGCTGCCACGCCCCAGTTAGTTTCACCTGTCCCTCGTTAACCTCCTGCTCACCTGTTTTCACTTCCCCAATCAGTCATTCACTACATATACCAGCTCAGTTCCTTTGTTCTTTGTCAGTTTGTCTTCATGTTGCATGGAGTCTTGTTTGCCCGTTACCTGCCTGCATCTTGGACTCTCAGTTTGTACTGTAAGCCTTTTGTTTAAAGGGGACATGTCATGCTCATTTTCAGGTTCATACTTGTGTTCTGGGTTTCTACTAGAACATGTTTACATGCTTTAATGTTCAAAAACTCAATTTTTCTCATACTGTCTGTCTGAATATACCTGTATTCACCCTCTGTCTGAAACGCCCCGTTTTAGAGTCTGTCTCTTTAAGACCCCGTCCTGAAACAGCCCATTCTGCTCTGATTGGCTTACGAGAAAAATATGGTGCAGCTTTGCAAAAGTAGTTCTCAAGCTGAGGGTGATATATTCTAATGAGCCTGCATGTGACATAGGAAGAGGACCCAAATCTGAATGGCCTGTTTAATCAAATTTTTTCTGCAGGCAGTCCCAAAAAACTGACTGGTTGTTTTATTACACAGTTTGTGGGTTGGTAGACGCTCCAGATACCTAAATGTATGGGCACAAGCACTGACATTTTTTTTTTTATATGTCCCCCTTTGATAAATCATTTAACTGCACCAGTCAGCCTGCTTCTGTATCTACATTTGGGTCCTTCTGCTACTAGCACAAAACACAACTATGAGAGTAGTGAGAGTGAATAAAAACAGTGAGCTGAAAGACACTAAAACGCTCCGTAAGCCTGCAGCGCTCTGTGTTCATCACAACGAGCAACACTTTTCACGTAGTCATTTAATCCATTATCTTATAGAAATATTGATTGTAGGCTTTTTAGGAATACTGTATGCACATCTAGATTTTGACACATGACTAGTCTACAAGACGGGTAGAAATGCTGGACAGCTTGATTGATCCAGTGGTGTGTATTGCCTATAAAATTACCACAAACCAACTGACACACAATGAATTTGGGGCCTCCGTGGGTTTGGGGCCCAGGGGGAATTGCCCACAGCATTTCATAATTCATGAGTGTAACCACAGGTCATTTCTTTGGACATCAGTTTGATGATTTTGAATGCCATATTGTGATATATACTGATATTGGTAAATATATTTTTTTCTTATAGAGATATATATATATATTTTTTGCTCTTTTGCATTCAATAGTGCAGATGAAGACAGGAAAGGAGGAGAGAGCAGGGATGACATGCAGAAAAAGGGCCACGGGTCGGATTCAAACCCAGGCCGCTGTGGTAAAGACTCATCCTCAGCAGATGAGCGCCCGCTCTACCAGGTGAGCTATCCTTATTAATATCATAATTTCAGCCGTATATCATCCAGCCTTATAATAGTGCATCAGACTACTGTACCTTCATGATACTGGGGTGGATAATTAGTCAGTGATTGGTTCTTTCTAAAATTATCAGTAAAGAGAGTTCAAATAACAGACACCTGTGGTAATTCACATTTTGGATGTTCCTTTCCTGTTCTATCTTCGTAATTACGTTGGTCCTGTTCTCTGGATTACACTACCTGACCTGATATCTGTCACCACTGTGTCAACTCTCAAAAGCAAACTGCAAACTTTTCTATTTTCTCAGGGTTTTGATTTGTTACTGTGTGTGTGTGTGTGCGTGTGTGTGTGTGTGTGTGTGTGTGTGTGTGTGTAGTTAAAGCAGCAGTGGGTAGAAATGGAGCAAATGTCTTGCGCGGTCCGCTGCCCACCTGTTAAGCAAAGTTGTGTTCTACAATGTTTTGGTCACTTCTCTGAAATCACTTAAATCTGCAGTGGGTAGAAATGGAGCAAATATGATTAAAACAAGTCATTTTTATAAAACGATCAATATAGCCTGACAGTAGTGCGTGAGACAGGTAATCTGAAAAAATTCATGTGCCTCTGTGTCCTCCGGTGCTCCTAATGGCATCTGCAAGATTTCACAGACTGGAGAAAAACAACCAATCAGAGCTGATCTGGAGCCTGCCGTCTCTGAGCAGCTGTCAATCACTCACAAACTCCAATCAAACGGTCAAACTAGGCAGCGCTGATCAAATATGAATCAATATTCTGTTACTGTAATGCCTATTTCTCGCCTCAAATGTGTTCAGGAACACCTTGTAGTGTACTGTTTAGCTGTGAAATGAGAAAGTTTGTGACCCGGCAGCCATGTTGAGATCAGTTGAGGGAATACCAAGCACCGCTCACATGACCGGAGCCCAGCCAATAGGAACGCTCTCTCTCTGAAGTGGCCTGTGATTGGCAAAAGTCTCCCGTCACAGGCTAGATTTTTTAAAGCCTGAAAACAGAGCCATGAGGAGGTGATGAAGTCTAGTTTTCTCTCAGAACACTTGAATTACAAATATGCTGAAAGGTTATAATGGAATTTTTGCCCAAAGATGCCAAAAACATTCAGCCTACTGAAGCTTTCAGTGTCTGGCTGTGGATTCTTTACTGTCTTTGAGGATGTCTTCAGGCATTTTAATATAAAGCTCCTTGAGTTAACTCGTAATTTATTGTCTTGTATAAAGAAAACTGCTTTATTCCTTTCCTGATAGAAGGCTAAGGAAAAAAACAAACAATGCCAAAGCCAGCTAGAGGCTTAAATTCCTATTCCCATTATCCCCATGTTGTGTCAGCAAATAATCCAGTTAAAGAGATGAAAAACAAAACAGAAAACACTAGGCTACTTGAGGCTGCTCCAAACAAATAACAAATGTGTATTACTTTAATTTTATTGGAGGTATCTCATGCCAAATCCAATTTTGGAAATTTCGCGGCCAGGCTCGCCGGGCGCACCTGTGGCACACTTCGGTTCAGGGTGGGATCAGAGAGAATACATTAGCATGCATTATAGGTGGGAGCACTAGAGGCTCTTATTTTCAAAGTTTAATTCAGTTAGATTTGACTGCAAAATAATTGCTCACAATCTGGGAAGAAAATTGATGCCTCTTTTATTTTCATATTGCCACATAAACGTGATCCAGGTAATGTTTCACAAAGAAATTGAGATTTCAAAGGTAAGTCTTTCTTTCTGGGAACATCGATATAAATAGAACCCAAACAATCTCTATCCACCGTGTTGCCCTTCACAACCGCACGTCTACCTGTGTCATAGTTAAAAATGTGGAGCTGCAACGCTTTGCTAAACTCATTATAGTAAGATGATGTGTGCAGCCTTTACACTGGTTACCTGCTATTTTAGATGGAGACATCAGGTGAAGACTGGCAGGTCCTGATGGAGTTTTTCAAAGAAGTTTAAAGCGATCTATAATTTTTTGTGGAGCTGTGTGAACTATTTTTAGTACGTCTGTTGATTTGCAGAAGGAACTGTAAAATAATGATCAAAATCACAAGTTTGGCGCGTGCATAAGCAGCAAAGCTTCTGTGATCTGCTGTGCGTGACTGTGACTTGACAGTGCATCACTCCAGTTAGAGACTGCAGATGGAGCAGATATCTGCGGCCTTTACAGGCTGTAAATAATCACCAGTGCAAAGCAATGGCCTTCAGTCAATCTGCTTCGCTGGCATTCATACTATAACCTGGAATAAAACTTAGTTGAAAAACTTAGAATAAAACGGAAACACGACCAAAACAACCAAAGGAGTTTAAAGCTTCAGTAGGTAGAACGTTTTTGGCATCATTAGGCAAAAATTCCATAATAACCTTTCAGCATATTGTAATTCAAGTGCTCTGAGAGATAACTAGACTTCTGCACCTCCTCATGGCTCTGTTTTCAGGCTTTAAATAATCTAACCCGTGACGGGAGACTTGGGCCAATCACAGGTCATTTCAGAGAGAGAGTGTTCCTAATGGCTGTGCTCTGGCTGGTGGGCGGTGCTTGGTATTTCCTCAACAGATCTCAACATGGCTGCGGAGTCACAAACTTTCGAATTTTACAGCTAAACAGTTTACACTACAAGATGTTTCTGAAAACATTTGAGGCGAGAAATAGGCATTACAGTGACATAATATTGATTCATATTTGATCAACGCTGACTAGTTTGACCGTTTGATCGGAGTTTGTGAGTGATTGACAACTGCTCAGAGACAGCAAGGCTCCAGCTCGGCTCTGATTGGTTGCTTTCCTCCGGTCTGTGAAATCTTGCAGATGCCATTAGGAGCACCGGAGGACGCAGAGGCACATGATTTTTTTTCAGATTACCTGTTTCATGTATTACTGTCAGGATATAGTGACCGATTAGTGACGCGCAATGAGTGCACGGGCAGAGTGCATCCAGGTAGACAGACTTTGGACCCGTTCAATCATTTGACTGGGGCCCACTGAAATGATTGGACGGGATTCTGCAACCATCACACAAACCAGATTTATTTTTATTTTTCTTCAGAGTGTTTGATTTATCAATTGCTCTCGGATGTAATGAAAATTTCAACAAATATAACAAAAAAAAATTCTTTGAAGAACATTACCAACCACAGGTTTAATGTGAAGAAATATGCTATTTTCTGAGCCACTATTTTTTTACTATATTGAGCAGCTCCTCTAAATATTTAGCTGGCAGGCGGTCATGTCAGCATAGATATATATATCCTTTAAATTACAATATGTTTCCTTCTTGAACCACAACAGAAAAATGCACCCAAAACCACTTGACTTGTTTAATGCATCAGAGATTTAAAAAGGTAAAAATGATATTTCCACTGGGTTTCACTCAACGGGTGTGGGAGGGGTTGCTCTTCCACTTCCACAGTGTGCAATAAGAGGATCTCCAGTGGTTCATAGACGGCTGATCCTGTCACATGTCATTTGTGCGCGTCAGAGCGGAGGAATGAAGCGGACTGAAGCAACAGCTGCAGAGACTGCAGCAGCAGCAGCAGCAGAAAGCCTCTCAGTGAGATCCTCCTCAGCACTGCTCACTCTCAGCTCCGCTCCCAATTACAGGTAAGCTATTTCTATCTGCCTCTAAAATTGGTCTAATTCAGATTTATTCCCTTCTCCTTTTTCTCTACCTTTGGGACAGTAACGAGGCAGGTATCTTTAATTAGATACTTGAGAAAATGAAAGATGAGGAGGGTTAGAAGTTCAGCAAATAGCTGCACTTCATTCAGTATTACTGGCGTCTTTTTCTTTTTCCCCTCACCTGTGCTGTTTAGTAATGTGATCTGATACCTCATTTTCTTTCCTGTTCTTTATTCATTTAGATTATAGTGGCGTGACTGTGACTATTTGTGTGATCACTATGCTTCTGAATATCTATTTGTGTGATCACTTTGCTTCTGAATATCTATTTGTGTGATCACTTTGCTTCTGAATATCTATTTGTGTGATCACTTTGCTTCTGAATATCTATTTGTGTGATCACTTTGCTTCTTAATATCTGTTTGTGTGATCACTATGCTTCTGATTATCTATTTGTGTGATCACTATGCTTCTGATTATCTATTTGTGTGATCACTTTGCTTCTGAAGATATATTTGTGTGATCACTTTGCTTCTGAATATCTATTAGAGAAGCTAAATAACGCAGTGTTTGGTAATTTCTGTGCGTAAAAGCTGCATGTGCCAGTTTTAACGAGGTTACAGGTGCCAATAAGAGCACCTGCGCCTTAGCCACATGTATGAAAACAGCAGCATAAAACAAATCGGATGCATAATTGCTTTCTTTTCTCAGTTTTCACCGTCTTTACTGGTCTTCCTAAAAGATAGAGCAGACAGCTGCAGCTGATTCAGAACCAGCTGCTGCTAGAGTCCTCACTAAGACCAAGAAAATGGAAAGACTCTACACTGGCTCTCTGTCTCTCAGAGAATTGATTTCAAAATACTGCTGCTGGTTTACAAAGCACTAAATGGTTTAGGGGCCAAAATACATTTCTGATCTTCTGCTATGTTATGAACCATCCAGACCTCTCAGGTCATCTGGATCAGGTCTGCTTAGTGTCCCCAGAGTCAAAACTAAACATGAAGAAGCAGCGTTCAGTTTTTATGCACCAAATATTTGGAACAAGCTCCCAGAAACCTGCAGGACCGCTCCAACTCTGAGTTCTTTTAAATCAAAGCTTAAAACGTTCCTGTTTGCTGCTGCCTTTTATTAAATAGATAATGACCTTATACTGCACTAGAGCTTTTACTCTTGTGTGTTATACTCTATTTAAGCTTCTATCCTAGTTTTTATTTTTAGCTTGTTTTTATTTTCTAATCTTTAATCTTTTTATGTTTTTCTAACTGTTTTAATTATGTCTTAAAGGGACTGTTTGTATCTTTTTAAGCGTATAAATGTACCGGGTCGGGATCCCATGCGCGCGCTCGCACAGCGCATGCGTTCTCGCTGTCTCGCTCCACCTCTAGACGTGAACGCTCGCTCACTCCACACTGCAGAAGAGTTAGTTTAGCTCTGAGAATATCTAGTGAATGTACAGTGGACGTTTGTGCAGAAATAACTGCTGCAGCTCCTCCAGACCAACAGAGGTTTTCCGTGTCTTGTGAAGTGACTGGGCCCCGTAATGAGAAACGTTATCGCCTCCGACCGGGTGCCGGTGTCTCCCCTGCAGGCGCTGTCGGGAGGCGATAACGTTTCTCTTCCTGCTCCAGCCCCGGCACCGACCCGCTTTTGCTGAAGCAGGAAAAGCCAACACTAGTATCAGCATTGATTCATGTAGAGACCTTCGTCTGGTCAGCTAACATTACTGCTAAGCAGGTGAAATATAGAGTGATATTGTGGTTTTAGCTGACGTGTGTCGCCTCACTGTTTTGAGCGATGCTCGTTCATGTCTATGTAGAGCGAGCACAAGCGCGAGCCCGACGCTGACTTTCGTTGACTTAATGGCTACAGGTGTCGCTGTTAACAAGCATTTCTGATTCTTACTAACAGTCCCTTTAATTTTGTTTAACTCCAAAACTGCCAGAACTGTTCTAACGAGGTTACAGGTGCCACTAAACGAGCACTACCTGCGTCTTGGCCACATGTATAAAAACAGCAGCATAAACAAATCGGATGCATAATTGCTTTCTTTTCTCAGTTTCCACTGTTGAAAGTTCCAGTTGGAGAGATGCAGATGGAGATGGAGAGGAAAGACGCAGTCTAGGAGTAGCCTTGGAGGATTCCTGCCTTGTATATTTGTGCCTCCCTGTCAGTTCATGATGTTCCACCAGCTGACGGATCAAACAGTGAATGGCAGCTGCCAAGGAGCCTCATCCTCGGCGTGCAACAAGAGCACCGATGGAGACGCGCTCCAGCTGCCCACCTTCTCCACCGCGGCCAAAGTGCGCGTCATCATCACCTTCAGCCTGTGTGCGGTGTCGGCCGTGTGCAACCTGGTGGTGCTGTGGGCGGCAAGCAACGGAGGCAAACGCAAGTCCCACGTCCGGATCCTCATCATGAACCTGACCGTGGCCGACCTGCTGGTGACCTTCATCGTGATGCCCGTGGACGCGGTGTGGAACATCACGGTGCAGTGGCAGGCCGGAGACCTCGCCTGCAGGCTGCTGATGTTCCTGAAGCTGGTGGCGATGTACTCCTGCGCTTTTGTGACTGTGGTCATCAGCTTGGATAGACAGTCTGCCATCCTCAACCCTCTGGGCATCAGCGAGGCCAAGAGGAAAAGCAAAATCATGCTGACTGTGGCCTGGACGATGAGTGTAATCCTCTCGCTCCCTCAGGTAAGGAGAAAAAAAAAATCACATTTTCGTTTTTGCTCTGCCACTCATCAAATACTTGAACCCTCTCTATACACACCATATGAGGCTTTGTGCCACATGACAGCTGCTGGTTGTTGTACCTCTCTCACCATCTCTGTTTTATTTGCAGGAGAATGAAACCCTTGTTCAAACACTGCCAGTGTGCTTTTCCCCCTAGTGAATCCATCTCTTGACCCCAGTATGCAGAAATATTCAAATACACCATTTCAGAATAGGCGAAAATAACACATTTGTACTGCATGCAAAAAACGACTTGCTCTATTATGTCTCATAAGTTGTTGCAGCAATTTTTGGGTTGATACTATTTGTTACACAGATTTGGTGATACATTTAACCATTTTATACCACTTGAGAATTAATAAAAATGATCAATAATCCCTCCAAAATACCATATTAAGACACCAATACCTTGATAAACACCCCAGAAAAGACAAGAATTGCATTTTTCGGTGATTGGATGGCGAGCACTTCTGTTTTGGAAACTGCTCAGAAACCACCTTATTGTCAATATACCTAGACCTAGAGCATCCTCTGAATGCTGTAGGTCTGTAGTTTGTGGCTGTAAAGTTTCATGAGGCTGTGATTATCCTAGAGGTCACCACAGGTCATTTTATACAGTTAGGTCAAGTTAAAAAAGGGTCTCACTACAATGAAATGGCTACTTTAGGGACTAACATCATCACACATTAATACAACTGGTCTTAATGGATCCTCAGCTTTACAGTGATACCCAATTTATGTAAATCCAAGACTGTTTAGGGACCCCAGTATGCAGAAATATTCAAACACACCATAGGCGAAAATAACACATTTGTACTGCATGCAAAAAACGACATTGTTTTTGCACAAAACTGCATCTGATTATCATAAAGTGGACATGTCTGTAAAGGGGAGACTCGTGGGTACCCAGAGAAGTCATTTTTATTCACAGTTCTTGAGGTCAGAGGTCAAGGGACCCCTGTGAAATTGTCCATGCCAGTTTTTCCTCTGCAATATTTTGCCTAACTTTGGAGCGTTATTTAGCCTCCGGCATGGTTGGTACCAATAGATTCCTTTGTTTCTCTAGTTATATATGTTATATATTATATATTATAGCAGTACCTAGCTCTAAAACTGTTGGCTGGTGGGTGTCAAAGGGGATAAACACTGCCAGTGTGCTTTCCTCCAGTTAATCCATCTTGTTTAGTTTTGCTGAAAAGGGGGGTGAAGGTTAATTAAATAATTGGTCAAGTCCGCAGAAAAAACAATTAAACATTCAGGTAATTAATGCAAAAAATAGAAATCTTATATAACGTGAAAAAGGCAGCTGGCTCACTCGCTATTCATCTACTTTCTTACAGCAAAACACCTAAGGTGCGCTTAGCCTCCACCTGTTGTACTCATTAAATTAAGTTGTATTGTTCATTACATGGTGTGGGAAGCTTCACAATGCTCCATTAATTTGGGTATGATTTGTTCCAGCACACGGACACCAGCACAAGGTCCTGGTCACTGGTTGCTTAACAACGTTATGAGAAATACACAACAGTCATTGAATTGGTTTTAACTACTCAACACAAATGAGGCAGCGGCTCGCCTGAATCAAATTGGATTTCTAATCAGGTTTCTCATCAAGGGATCATTGACCTGACAGGCTTTCAGGAGGTTTGCAAATGGACAGGTGTAAGATCACCTTTTTTATTTCCTCAACCTCACCTAGTGCAACTGGACCACACTGGAGTGAAAGAAGTCAAGATCTGACTGCTAAACTTTTCATATAGACTCGGTGAGTATTTAGGGACGGTGCCGCAGCTACACCGAGGACACTGAGGCCATGTCCTCTGATCTTTTTCTTGGAATTTGGGGATTTTAACAACTTGAAGAGATAAATTACATTTAATGGATTTTCAAGAGAGTCAATATCTTTAAATGTGAGACTCTCCTCCCAAGAAAAATGGCAGCAGCTACATTACTATAATGTTTGACGTCTAATCAAACATTTCTTAGGGGGTGGGACTGTAGAAACATGATGGCTCCAGACCATATGGAAGCAATGCAAGATATTGACCTCATCCTGGTGTAAATGAAACAAATTAAATATATGTAATAGTATAACAGTGTGGGACATTACTGATACATGGGAATATAATTAATTAAATACTTTTTTTAAATACAGCAAAACCCGCTAAAGATAGGCGATAGACTCCTTTCCCATGGCGAGTATGCTGGTGCTCTTGCACTGGCCTTTCTGTTTTTTTTCTTGCTGCATCACGTAGGGCTGCACAATTAATCAAATATTATTCTCGATCACGATTTTGGCTTCACAGAATTAAATGAACATGATCGACTGTGATATTGACATTTAAAGTATATACTCTGCTCATAGAAAACTTCACTGCATATAAAAAAAATTGATAAGTAAATCTAAATCTAAAAATGAAAATCAAGTGCTTCTGAAACTAACAGCCAGCCACCAGGGGGCGATCAAGATGTTTTGGCTTCACTTTTGGGGAGCTGTCTTGCCGCTGTGCCTACAAAAACAATTTTATGACTCACTATTTCAGAGTCTTTATGTTTCTGTTATTAACAGCTGGCTAGACACATTCAGAAAATAAAAAATAGTCTCACCCCATCAAGAGCCACTTTTTTATGAAATAAGAAATGGAGAGAGATGACTCACAAACTGTTGACATGAAAGGTGAAAAGAAAAGTCCAACCGAGAGCCGTGTGTTCAGTAAAGGGACAAAAATCAACCAGGTTGGATCACAGTTATCAAACCATCTATTCAAGTCCAATCAATTGGCCTCACATTCACAAAAAGGAGAAACTGTGTCCAAAAATGGGAACGTGATGCCTTTGAAACTTACTTGCATTTTTATTTGATTGCGTTACGCACCCTTTTTATTGAAATGCAAATGTAAGACAAATCTTTTCATTTCTTAATAAGTGGTCTGAGACATCCTCCCCATTTTCTTTTCAACAAGAAGTTGGAACAAAATGAAAAAAATCCACAGATTTAAAACCTTTTTTCTTGAATTGCCAACTTTTGTACGTTTTTGTTCCTTTTGTACTGTAATTATACATTTTAAGCATGACTTTTTGTACTTTTTCCACAACTTTCTGGTGTTGAATAACTGTTCATCTAACTGCACCATAACCATCTGTAACTCAGTCAGATCAGAATCGCGGCCTCTGCCACCGTCCCGTGATTCACCCGTGTTTGGCGTGTGTCATCATTATTTTTCTGGGCCACTGTATAACCGTAACAAGTAACAGTTTTCATGACACTATACATGTGATGTGGCCTGATTTAGACTTATTTTAACCTTCATCTGACACAGTCTGGATTTAGCTCCTGAGAGTGTCAAGCAAAGTGGCCCGGGAGAGGTGGCAGGAAAGACAACTGGCAAGTTTCCGTTTTTATTTTAAAGATTCACGAAGCAATACTCAGCTGTCTGAGTGGCTCCTGCTGTGGTGCATCTAAAGCATCTTTTGAGACGGTGGAGGAGGCAGAGATGGTGGCTGCAAATATTAATAAGGTAAAACAAGAGTCCTCTTTATCCACATTGTTGTGCCTGCAACCTATTGTTGTCCAAATAGTGCTCAGAGATAATCAGTGATGTCTCAAAATCTGCTTCACTAACTGTGCGACTGATGCAAAGTTAACACCCCAATAGATACCAGCCTCACGCTGTGATTGGCTGATTGGCTGATAAGTATTCTAATAAGAGCCAATATGTCATGATGCAACGCTGTTCCCTGCACCTGCACCTGCACTCTCTCACGGCAGGGAGACATCTGAGAAATCCCTGTGTGCTCAGAAGCTTCTGCAAAGGTTCTTCGAAAGGCAAAGGGTAATCTCAAAAACCTTTTGGCTGTTTATTTTTCAACCTTTGAAAATCAAAAGGGACCAAAAAGCTGCACACATGCAGCGATTGGGTCCTAAAAACTCTCATCAAGACAACAATCAGAACAAAATGAACCCCAGAGCCTTTGAGGGATGCACAAATAAGACTTCTACTCCTATTTGTTTTGTTATCTTCTTTAATTTCTGCATTTTTGCATCATTTGCATTATCGGCTAAATGATGATTTGAACAAGGATCTTTAAGATTTATGATGCAGCACTTACTAAAAGCATTAGTAAGCTGGCTTCTATACTGCTTATTATTCACTCCAAGACTAAGTTCAGAGCATTTACAGCACTGCTTCATAAAACAACAACCATATCCCAAGACAGCATGTTGATATTCACACAACATCGCTCACAACATTTTTAAAATGATTGTTTCCCACAATATCTCCATGTGGAAACTACAGTATAATTGAGGTAAAGGAAAGTTTGTGCTTATGGCAACTATGCCTAAGATATGGTTAAAGCTGCTATAATTAGTATTTTTATATTAACAATATAACAGTTGACTATGTATGTAAAAGGTATCGCTCATAGCGCCACACTTACAGAGAATTATTACCAACTCTGCAGTTGCCCTCAGCTTTTTGGAGTTTTTCAGTGTTTGCACAAGTGTTCCGTATTTTTCATATGCTTTTTTAAAAAAACGGTCATCAGTTAAAAATCGTTAAGCACAGAAACCTTGCATTTTATTATTATTATTAACAAGATAAAACTGAATTCATTACAGTTTGTGGGTGCAATGGATAGCACTAGTCCCAAGCGGGGCTAATGAATGATGACATTAGCAAGAAGGTGTCGTTTAGTTGCCTAGAGCACCATCATTACTGTCTAATCTTTTGTACATCAGTGGTTTTGCGACCATCACTGATTCCAAGCTGCTCTGCAATCACCTGCCACAATCTATCTTTAAAGTCCACATCTCTGTATGTTTTTATTTCTTTATCGTTTATCTTTATTTCTTTATTTGTCATTTGCAAAAAAAACACAGAAAATCAAACCTAAAAAAACTCTGATACAAACAGTTGTTAACAGCGACACCTGTGGCCTTGAAATCAACGAAAGTCAGCGTCGAGTATCGCTCAAAACATTGAGGCGACACACGTCAGCTAAAAGCACAATATCACTCTATATTTCAGCTGCTTGGCAGTAATGTTAGCTGACCAGACAAAGGTCTCTCCATGAATCACTGCTGATACTGTGTTTGCTTCTCCTGCCTCAGCGCAGGCTCAGGCAGCGGGGCTCCTCAACGAGTGACGTTATCGCCTCCCGACCGCAGCCGGCAGCCGAAGACACCGGCACCTGGTCGGTAACGAGACGACAACGTAACACGTGGAGGAGCCCCGTCACTTCACAAGACACGGGAAACCTCTGTTGGTCTGGAGGAGCTGCAGCATTTATTTCTGCACAAACGTCCCCTGTGCATTCACTAGATATTCTCAGCGCTAAACTAACTCTCCTGCAGTGTGGAGTGAGCGCGCATTCACGTCTAGTAGAGGTGGAGTGAGTACGCGAGAACGCGCGCTCTGTCTGAGTGAAGGTAAGCAGGCAGCGGAGACGAGGCTCCGGCCACACGCGAGCGCGCATATGCGAACGCGCATGTGTGCCGACCCGCTACATTTATACGCTTAAAAAGTTACAAACAGTCCCTTTAAGCAGCTAGAGAACCAGATATTTTCCTCAAGAATCGGTTGTGACCTGAACAGAACTCATTCATCAGGTGGTCATAAAGCATGACTCCAAATGCATTCTGGATGTGTAAATAAGCAAGTTTGTTAACAAGTTCACCTGTTCAACTTCATAAGGTGATTATATGCAAGTGTTGCATTTTCAGCTTATTTCTGCTGCCTCCAAGTGGCCACAAAATCAGATAACGCTGCTTTAAAGTTAAGCAGCTTGGAAAACTTTTTTGGGCTCGGCGAGGATCACGGTTACGGCGAACAAAAGCAAATATTACTTGGAGGTCTGTGACACAATCTCTGGGCTGAAAAGCGCAGCACCAGAAAAATAATCCAGGCTCAGTTTTGCAACATCGTCCAGTAAAACAGCTGAATAATCTACATCGCCTTGCAAGTTTTGAGACTGAGGACAACATTATTGCTCACGTAGCAAAAACACTGTGCAGTGTCTTCAAACTGGACCCTCTGGTCCATAGCTCGTCTTCTCACTAGTAACCAGTAGCAACTAGCCCTCAGCAACACACTCCTTTACAATTTTTAATGAAGTCAGGTTTGTATTACATATGACTGAAATGAAGAAGAGGTGAAGATGATGAGAGATGACATTTTGATACACATGTAAAATACCAAAGACGCCTGGAATCGATCTCAAGGTGGTACAGCTGACATTTAATCATCTGTTTCACCACCAGGTGTGATATTAGAGGCTGCTGGAGCTCTGAACTGAATATTGGATATACTGAATATAGCATTATCTCACCACATACCTGTCATCGTCTCTACCGTGGAAGATCACAGGGGCAAATCTCCATTTACAAATTGTATAAAGCTGTAATCCTTAAAAATTAAGAAAAAAAAACTTGCATATAAAAGCAGGGTTTGTTATACAGGTGTTTTTCTCCTTCATAAGACAAAAAGCTATGAAATGAAAAGGATGTTTCATACGTAAGCCACCTCTACTCCGAGCTTTGCACCTGTATCACAAGTGTCACTGGGAACATAGATGAAACAGTGCCTCATCAGTGACCCCCTCCTGTAAAATGACACCTGGAGACCCTCAACGATCGAACATTATGTCCAAGACATTCAGTCACCGAAGAGGCAGCGTCAAACCAGCGAGCTGCGACGATTCCAGCTGTGTACTTGAGTTGCATATCACACCCCGAAGCTCACAGTGGAAAACTGAATGAGATCAGGCTCTGTAGCCACTCAATGTTAAATGTAGTGAAATGGGTTTTAATCAGAAAGGTATGCTCAGTTATTTAATGAATTCTTTTATCACGGAGCAGCTTACGCAGAGATGTAGTGGGTAAAGATGAAATGCCTTAAGCTGTCTTTGTTTGAACCTTTTTTTTCCATTATTTTTTTATGAAAAGCTGCATTTTCATCGGTCTGAAAGGCTTCGTATGGGTCAAAGACATGGCAGTGACTCCAATCCGCCTTCTGTAAACTAGACAGCTTGTATTCTTATTTATCCTCGTGACATTTGACTTATGTGTCACATTGTAGAAAGTGGTGTGCAGCAAATATTTCTGCAGCCATCGACTAATCCTGTTTTTTTTTTCTCTGTCGTCTGATTACAGGAGGCATTAAACCTCCAGAAGCGTTAAGGTGGCAGGAATGAGTGACCTTGATTAATAGTAACGTCTATGAGTCACTCTGATGTTGAAAGGCTTCATTTGATGTTGTAGTGAGGTGATAGGTGTATCTTCTATTTATAGATACATAGTGTATTATGTTATGTTGCCTAATTTCACTAGTTTCACTAGTTTCACTATTTTCGTAAAGCATTTTGTAATCTGTTTTAATGCCTCCGTGCCGGCGACATGTTTTCGGGTTGTCCATCCATCTGTCTGTCTGTACGCCTTGAGCGAATTTTCTTCAAATTTGGCACAAACGTCCACTTGAACTCAAGATGAAGTGACATCGAATTTGGTGGTCGAAGGTGCTAATTATGACAATTTCACACTATTTTATAACAGGATAAAATGATGAAGTGATGACATTTTGGACAGACATGAATGTAAACTGCAACTTGACTGGTTGGCGGAGGCATACAACTGCGAGGCGGTAATTCTAGTTTTTAATATCCTGTATAAATAAAAAGTCTAATACTAGACTTTATAATGACGTGTAGATATATCATAGACTCTATATAAGAAGTGGACGTAATCACCGTGACTTCACCCATTGGTTTGTAGACTGCCGTTTTGAAGCCTTGAGTTCGGCATTTTGGCCGTCGTCATCTTGTTTTTTTGCAACCAGAAGTGAAACAAGACGGTGGAGCTAAGTACAACCAAACTCTGAATAAGACATTTTTAGGAAACCAAAATGTTAACTTTCATAAACTGAAAGCAAACTGAAAGCATACCCTGTTTTATGGTCTATTTGACTCTAGATGGGACCATAATTTACTAAATGAACATCATGCTGTATTGAAGACGACTTGAAACTAGTGATTGAGACCATAAACTCATGTTTACAATGTTTACTGAGGTAAAAATCAAGTGAGAAGTAGGGTCACTTTCTCATAGACTAAAATACAGTCAGACTTCTTTTTTGCAACCAGAGGAGTCGCCCCCTGCTGGCTATTAGAAAGATTGCAGCTTTAAGGCACTTTATCATTGGCTTTACTTCACAGACCTGGAGGTTGTCCACTGAGACATACATTATACTACATCAATAATCATGGGACCATACAATGATTGAAACATACTCAGCATGATCAGGAAGAACTTATCATAGATAATAAAATTAGGTGACCTGTCTCGTGTTGTGGTGTTTGAAACAAATGAAATAAACTGTTATTGTATCTATCAATTAATCAATCAATCAATCAAGCTAAACTCACACAACTACTAATAACATAATAATACACTTAAATTACAGAAAGCCTTTTAAAGGGAGTTCTTTCTTAATCAATGTCATGCAATACAATGAAATAGATACTAGATAATGTGATTAATTCAGCATGAACATTGTGACTAAATATGAACCTTTAGATTGATTAAATGATTCTCAGTAGTAGAGCTCTATCAGGAGAAATGCATAAAAAATATAATAATTATTAATATATTAATTGATATTAAACTGGTCTACAGTACATGATGCCTTATGAACAGATAAAAAAAGGAAAAATAAATGTTGAACGGTGAAGCAAGAACCTCTCTGTCCTCAGTAGGAACCTCTAGCGTGCCGTCCCTGGAGCTTTCCAGGTTGAAGTCCTGAATAATGAGAGTGAATGAACCCTTGAGGCTTGTTCCTGCTGTGACTCATTTACATGTAAAGTTCCTTCATGGATCTCTAACCTAAACAGTAACAAAAGGGCCTTATGAACTTCTTCAGTTTCTGTTCCTCGTGGACCCTTAGACAGGGTTTCCTCACTTCAGGCAGATGATGAGTGATGACAGTTAAGAGGACACAGATCAAACGTCTCCGGGTTACTGCCGAGCTGCCTAATCCAGCAGGAGTAGAAGAGATGGAGCAACATCTAACTTTAACTCTATGAAATTCAGTACTTTCATGCACAAATGGTGTCATATTGACACTCTGCTGATCTCCAGCACTCAGGCCTCGTTCCTACAACCAGACCACATCTATGTGTTTCTCAATATTCATGTTGTATTATTCCTTTGTGTCTTGTGTGGATTTAATACAGACGACTTATTGAAAATTGAGTGATTTCCTACAATTTGTCTCACTAATTTAGTGCACAACATGGAACCTAATTGTGACTTTGAGCTCATTGTTTCACACAACAGGCATCAGCGTATCCTCATACAACAGCTTGTATGATATCTTGTGAAAAAGTTATTCCTCCTTTTTTCGTTTTCCTACGAATGTTCAGCAAAACGTGTCAATTTACGCTCGTTGCATGCATACAGCATTTTCAAAATAAACTTCTGTCTTCGCAGGAAACAACTTGGTTAGGTTTAGACAACAGAACTACTTACTTAGGTTTAGGAAAAGATTGACTTGGTTAGGTTTAGGCAACAAAACTACTTAGTTAGGTTTAGGAAAGGATTGACTTGGTTATGTTTAGGCAACAAAACTCCTTAGTTAGGCTTAGAAAAATATTGTGGTTTGGCTTAAAATCACTCAGGAAGTGCCGTAACTTAAGTACAGAAGTTACGTGACAAATAAATCAACGTTGACTTCTGGTTTCACACGGGGTACGAGTGACACGGGGTGCTTTTTTTACCCTCCCATTCCTACACCGAGTTTGTCACTCTTTATACTTCCCAGTTCATGATTACGTGGATTACATACAAATTGATTTTGTGGGATATATATATGAGTGACAGTGCATTATTTTTCGTATATATAGCTACAAACGGTGTGTGAGAACAGCCTGCAGGCATTGATGTCCATTTGCTTTGCATGAATTTATAACTGGAGGCTACTGTATAGCAAATATGACTCAGTGTTTGCCATATACATAGTGTTTGAAAACACTGAGAAATCACATCTATTTTTATGTCTGAACATGACACCTGTTTTCTTCAGGATGCCTGGATGACAGCAGCTAATGTGATTTGAGCTCATAATCCGTTCTGTGTTAAACACATCAGTGATGTTTGACGGTCAGCTTTGACTCATGATCATCCAAATGCTGTCAGTGTTTGTGTGAGATCTCTAAATTCTTCATATTAACTTTTTTAGTACATATTATGCAATATTCTTAATATTATTTTGGAATCCGCTGATGACAAATTCTTCATTCGTTCATATTTTATAGGTCTACATGATGAGCCAACTGGTTTCTGTCCAGTCATATTGTAGTATTCACATATCTGTGTCATTCATGGACCGTCACTATACGGAGAAATCACTGTGGGCTAAAACACTCCTATAATAAAACACTATTAAGGCTGTAAACAGAGGCATAACTCACACTTAAATTTCATAATTGGGGTACATATTCTGCTTATTCACTCACCCCATCTGATCCTGCTGTAGCATGTGAGATCTACTGAAGCTCTGAAGCACCAGATGCAAACTGCAGCAACATAAACATGTTGGGGTCAAGCCTTACTCTTTGTACAGTACATGCGTCATATCCACTTTTCCTATGTTATTTAACCTTTATGTAGCTTTAAGCTTCCAGTATATTCTGTATAAGCTTGTTCCAACATTTCATCGAAGCCACAGTCTATGATATTTGCCCTGGATTAAATATTTAAACCCTAGACTCCATGTTCGTTTGTCTGCACCGCTCTGTCGAATGGAAATTGGATTCTGGATGTTTGGAGTATCAGGTTTATACACATTTCTCCAGATTTATCATGACATATTGGAGTTCTCTGAGTTGGAACATAGCTTGGACAAACACTATGATTTTGTACTGATTGACAGTGAGTGACAGGGGGGTTTTAAGAGGTGAAAAAAACCCACTCAGCAGCAGGTTGTTTACAGCTTTCAAAACCATATCCCTTAGACACAGACATTTTTGTCATCATCTAGAAGCAGATGTATTTTTTTGCGGAATGGGAAGCTTCCTGACTAGCTTTTGAATCTCCACACAAGACAAGGTTTATTCTGAAAAATGGAGTATATTGTGTTCATTCAAAGATCCTGATATACACAGGATGTTGGAGAAGCAGACTTATACATGTTCTGTTCCTGACTGACAGGGGCTCAGCTGTGCTCAGCCTTCGCAGTGCATTTATCTTCACTTTGATATCTGAGGGCCTCAAATAAACTGCTCTAAATGGCTTTATAAAAGAAATAGCCAGGAGCTACACTGCTGCTTTTTCTATTTTCTCAGCCCAGAGGCTGCTAGGTATTGTCAAAATTCAAGAAATACATCTCTTGTTTCAGCCTTGAGATTTACACCACAGCAGAGTCTGCTCTCAGTTTAAATGATATCATGTCTCGTTATGAAACACATAAAACAGTTTGCACATATAGCCTGTTATCTATCGCTCATAATGTCTCAGTTTGTGGTCATAGATTCAAGTTATTTTTTCCCATTTTCGTGTTTTCCTGAAATGAGAAGCACAGGAACTCACGTTATGAAGACATCGTTTTGGGAGAAAATGTAAAATTATTGATCAAACAACGTTCTGTTGTGTTAACATTTTTTTATGAGAACACAATTAGGCAACAAATTAATGTAAGCGCTTTAGCTGAAACCCAGAACTGGGGTTTTTCCCTTTGGGGTTGCTTCATTTGTCCGCAAGAATTGCAATTACTGGCTTTTACTTTAGCGGAGGACGGGAGGTGTACATAAGCCACAGTGAATACGGTGTTTCAGATTTCTCAAGGGTTCGTCTTTCCGGCAAGATAAATATAGTTTGTTTTTCCTCAGATGCACAAAGCTAAAGGCTTTTTGTGTCCAATGAAAAATGTTAAGTGTAAATCTTTTTACTGACGTTATCATCTTCGTCAGTCTATTAGACATACCACACCATTAATTTCAAAATGGCAAGGACACATTCAGCTGTTATGGACATGTTTAGTGTTATAACAGCTGAATGAGTCTGCTTTATACATTTACTTAAAAGCTCTGGAGTGCCACAGTTTGATTCAGACACATTCAGAATATAACAAAGCCATTCAATATACGAATTATTATTATAACTATTACTATATTCAGACATTATGTCAGCTAATAATACGAGACACATTCAAGATTTCAAGGAATGTACTTGTCCTTGAATGACGTCAGTAATGTCCTAATTCAATTTACAGTCAAACTACCTCAAGCATCTTGAGCCACTGAGACTCTATTCCTCTTCCGATAGGATTTGTTTTATACTTAAAGGGGAACTACGCCCATTTTTAAAATTCATACATGTTACTCCTATGGTCTAATACAGTCCAAAAATAATGGTAAACATGCACTTATAAACGTTCTTTAATTGTTTTTTATTTCCAATGTGTGAACAGGTTGCAACCTAACCAAAAAAATAAGACTATATAGTGATATTGTGATTTTAGCTGTCAATCATGTTCAGTCACGTTTGTGTCGCCTCACTGTTTTGAACGATGCTCGCTCGCGTCTACGTAGCGCGAGCACAAGCGTGGTCACAGGTGTCGCTGTTAACAAGCAATTTCTGATTCTTATATACAGTTCCTTTAATTGTGATTCAGTGTTGCATTTATACTGCATTCACCCATGTGCACAAATCTATGGCGATGGAGCAGCGATGCAAGGACTACCCGGCTATCAATTAGCAATTATTGTTTGACATATAGATAGGAGGAGTCGGGAATCAAACCACCAACCCTGTACTTATTAGACGACCCGCTCTACCTCGAAACCTCCCCACTGCACATTCAAGTTTGCCAGATTGGCTGCTCTCCATTTGGCTAACGTGGTTCCTCGCTTCCCGCTGGGATGATGGGACGGAGGGATTTTTATTCACCTAACTGGCTCACTCCAGCATCATATTGAGATGGCAATTACCGATGATGCACAGAGTCTCCACTGCCCTATGTGGTGAGATAATTAAGTAACACTTTGAAAGGAAAGACCACCTGATGATTGCCACTCTAATTATAGTGATTACAGGTCTATATACTGACGTCAGGGCGTCATGGAAGGTGACTGATGGAAATAACAACAAAGAAACAATTACATGCGTTCATTACGGACAGGACTGATTGGAAGTGAGGTAGCAATCACAATCAGCAGTAAATGCTCTAAATAAAATCACTGTTGTCTGTAAGTAAGTAAGTAAGTCTGACCTTAACAGACTCCGGCTGGATATCATAACCATGACTGTGCAGCTGTATAGGGGAAATATTAGGATACCTCATTTTTACTGAATCAGCCTAGACGCACTTGGATCAGAAAATAAGAAAAGATGGACAAAAGAAATCATCAGGTGTCTCCCAATCCACTCACATCTATAACCTGAGAGTTCAAACTGGCCTATCAGGTGAGGACTCTAGAATAGAGAGTTGACAGGATTAACAACAAATATGCATTGTTTTATTAACTAACTCATATGTGCAAGGCCTCAATACATCCTACAGTATATTGACATAAACACGGTACATTCAAAAGAAACACATTACTTGTACATAATTCAAGATTTAACTTAATTTGCTCTCATTTCATCACACAGTCAATATCACATCAAATCCGATAACCTGCCTTCTCACACACCACATAAAAGAGCTGCTGTTGAGGCGTGCTCCCTCTTTAAGCACCGGCACAAGACAGCCTCCACAAAGGAATCAAACTTTGACAGGTTATGATTTTGATTACAGCACGTCATTTAATACACTTTTAAGAAATAAACTTAAAGGGACTGTTTGTAACTTTTTACAGGTACAAATATACCGGGTCGGGATCCCATGCCTGCTCTCGTATGCGCGCTCGCGCTCGCATATGCGCGCTCGCGTGTGGCCGGAGTCTCTCCTCCTCTGCCTGCTTGCCTTCACTCACACACACCGCGCGCGTTCTCGCTGTCTCGCTCCACCTCTACAAGACGTGCATGCACGTTCACTACACACTGAAGAAGAGCTAGTAGCTCTGAGAATATCTAGTGAATTTACGGTGGATGTTTGTGCAGAAATAAATGCTGCAGCTCCTCCAGACCTAACATTACTGCCAAGCAGGTGAAATATAGAGTGATATTGTGGTTTCAGCTGACGTGTCGCCTCACTGTTTTGAGCGATGCTCGTTCATGTCTATTTAGAGAGAGCACAAGCGCGAGCCCGACTCTGACTTTCGTTGACTTTCGTTGACTTTCGTTGACTTAACGGCCACAGGTGTTGCTGTTAACAAGCATTTCTGAAAGTTACAAATAGTCCCTTTAACGTAATGCTGAGAACACTTCTTTGTCTTTGTCAGTCAATGAATTATTTAACTATAGATTAAAGAAAACAAAGAAAACTGTGTGATCCACCTTTCTTAACAAAAGGCTTAAGCAAATAGTTAGTGAGGGAGTTGGTGCTTCCTCACAGTGTTTGTGATTTATTCATGATTCAGAATCTGCACACGTAATATTTTATTCTATGAATAAAAAACAGCTATAGAGCCACCGAGGGGGCTACTACTCCTGTTTCCACAGGTAGTTTGCCAAATCTACACGATTACAGTCATGTGATATTCTAGACCTTTTGAAACTTGACCTTTGTATTTCATGTTGCAATGTTTGTAAAAGGGTCATGTCTAGAAGGTAACCCTTAAATTGCAAAACCTCTTGCGAGACACGCTGGACGACGACATATCCTAACCTTAACAATTTGAGTTCAATACCTAACCTTACCACTCTCACGAGAGTTTCGCAATTTCCATGTTACCTCCTAGACACGACCTTGTTAATGCAATAGCTGACCAGAAGTAAACTTGGACCAAAGCTGTTGCTCTAGCAACAGAATGGCAATGAAAAGGTCTATTGATATTATAGTAGAGCTGCAATGATTATTTGATTAGTGGGCAAATATTAAATTAATCGTCAACTATTTTGATAAACGATTAATCGGTTTGAGTCATCTTTTTTTTAAAGTCTAAATTCTGTGATTACAGCTTCTTAAATGTGAATATTTTCTGGTTTCTTTACTCCTCTATGACAGTAAACTGAATATCTTTGAGTTGTTGACAAAACACGACATTTGAGGACGTCATCTTGGGCTTTGGGAAACACTGATTGACAATTTTTCACCATTTTCTGACAATTTATAGATTAAAGAACTAGTCCATTAATTGAGAAAATAATCCACAGATTAATCGATAATGAAAATAATTGTTAGATGCTGCCCTATATTAGAGTATTGCTGTTTCCACAGCAGCCTGACGGTTTCATTTAGTGTCCCATCAGATCAGCTGACGAATCAATAATCAGATTCTCATAAAATACGGCACAGTTGTGGTTCCATACAGTAAGCCTCTCTCTCCTCGTATCCTCCATTCTGTCTGACTGATTTAGACTTATTGCTAAGCAAAACTCTTCTTGTCTGTTCATGCAGATGTTTATATTCCACAATGTGACCATCACAGTCCCGCAGAACTTCACCCAGTGCACCACCCACGGCAGCTTCGTCCAGCGCTGGCAGGAGACCGTCTACAACATGTTCACTTTTGTGTGCCTCTTCCTCCTGCCTTTGGTCATCATGATCTTCTGTTACACACGAATCCTCATTGAGATATCCAGCCGCATGGCCCGGGGGAACTGTAAGTCTCACGTTTTCTTCAAAAATCTGCAGTCAACATGTGTTTTCTGAGACCCAAAGAGGAGCTGTGCGTGACAAAGATGGTGTTTTCTTCCCTTCCAGTGCTGTCGAGAGATGTTCATCTCCGCCGCTCCCACAACAACATCCCCAAAGCTCGGATGAGGACTCTTAAGATGAGCATCGTCATCGTGACGTCCTTCATCGTCTGCTGGACCCCATACTACCTGCTGGGCTTGTGGTATTGGCTATTTCCTGAAGAAATGGAGGAGACGGTCTCTCATTCGTTGACTCATATGCTGTTTATCTTTGGCCTCTTCAACGCCTGCCTGGACCCCATCACTTATGGTCTGTTCACTGTTCATCTTAACCATGGTCTTAAGACGTGCTTTCCAACTTCAAAGACACGGACTGAATTAGAAAACAACACTTGCCTTGTACACATGACTCGCCTGTCGTCTCGCAGGCAGATCGCCTCGAGTGGCAACAACACAGACGTAGACGAGGGGAACGACAACAACAGCATGAAGAGTGGTTCAAGGCCTGTCCTCCCAGAAAGCAAGATGTGATGCTGTTCTTAATCAGCGTTGTGCTTTTTCCAGAGAGGAGTTCGAGGATGTTGCTTTGACATGATGAAGCTCCATAAAAAATCAGGTGTTCTTTCATTTTTGTTGCACTGATGTAATCGACGATGTATCATAGCTCTGCCCTGGTTTGTTCATCCCACATCTTGGACGCCACTGATCGGATTTTGACGAAACGCTGCAGAGTGATACATGCAGCATTTTCAGAACTCACCATAATAAGGGTGACGCTGTGCATCACAGAGAATGTCTCACATGCTGCTGATCTGATTTGATCTGATGAAGCTTAAATACTCATGTGGGAAAGTTTAAATTTGGGTTGAACTGATGACAAATCCGCTTAATGGACTAAAATGTTTTGGACCCATGTGTTCTAGCACCACATCACATTGATTCACAGGTTGAAAGGCAGTCACACTCTGGGAAACACACACAAACACAACTACTGGGTTTTACTGGGTAGATCTCCAGAGGCCTGTACTACGAAGCGAGTTCAACATACCCAGGGTATCCTCTCGTTATCTGGCTTAACTAACCCAAACAAACGAGATCCCGCTATGCGGTCCTACCCCTTGGTAAATCAACCCAGGGTGTCTCAATCTGGCTATGAGCGCGTTCACATAAAAGGGGCGGTGTTTGCAGCATGTGACCAATCACAATCATGGACAAGTCTACTGTCAGCAGAGCAGCATATTTTACAAACCAAGAGTAAACTATAATATCAGACAAATACGAAGAAGTTAAACGCATAATCCAGACTAAAAGTAACACTGTTGAAGCTGCTTAATGCAGGAAGGACAGCTGGCAAAAGAAAAAATTTGCAGATGTGTGAATGCATAAATTAATACTCAAAAGTCAGATATAGTCGTCTAGATGGGGCAGTGATATTATAAAAAATGTATAAAATGGATGGATAGATTACACTTCATTATGCCCTTTGGTAATGACATAGTATGAGTATTTCAGCCTTCTTTTAGTTGCATCCCCGACACCGGCGGTGTGAAACGGACTTGAGAGCAAGTAAAAAAATAAATATAGAAACATAATTCAAAGCGGTAAACACCCACAGTATAGAGCCAACTGTCCTTTCTGTATTTGTCAGTTTAAACTGTGTTGTTTTCAGCCTGGATTCTGACTTTAATTTCTTTGTCTTTGTGTAATAAATTATCATACAATCCCCGCACCGAGCTCTGATCGGTCAGTAGGCGGTGCTTTTATATGAGTTGATCTGTTATCTGGAACATAACCAGCTCCGGAGCAGGTTAGCCGTTCAGCATAAGTTACCATGGCGATACCCCGGTAAGAAGTGAAACACCGTCGTAGGACGGAAAACCCTGAAGTCACCTCGCTAATCCCAAATCCTGCTTCGTAGTACAGGCCTCACATGTCCTGTATTATTTCCTGTGTCAAAGAAACCACAAAAACAAAGATGCAAGCATTTGATTAAAGATAATCAAATAGGTCATAAACTGTCTGTGGTGTAACCTTTTTTCATTTATGTTAACATTTTTATTAAATGTTGAACCACAAGGTCTTCTGCTATTTAGTGCTGCTTATTTACTGGAAACTGCTCTAAATTGTCATGTGTGGTGCTGTGTGTGCAATATAAAAGACTGTGATTTAGTTTCATTACAAACATGAATGACATGACCATTATTGACCGTGACGGCCTTTTAAATACATGTTATGGTATACAGTTCTATGTATTGAATGTACCCGCGCAGCATGTCGTTGATGTGTTATTGATTGCGTAATTTGTCCGAGATCAATTCTGTATTTACTGTGTTGCACAATATCACACTGGCGACAAAGCTCTGTTAAATGTTCTTGATTCATCGTGCCATTTGTTATATTTTATATTAGTATTAGTGTTATTATGTTGTGAATTGTGATGCTTTCTGTGACCCAGAAATGGATTAAAAAAAACTGCTTAATTTAATTATATTGTGATATTGTTAACAGTAAACACTTTTTCTGATAAGCAAAAAAAGAGAGATGAAAACCATTTGTCTGTTTGTATGATGTTGTTTCTTTCCTGCAAGTTATAGACGATGGGCAAAGTCTTAATGTGCATTGTATACTTGCAATGTGTTTATTTGTTGAATAAAAAAAAATGATGGCTTTTTTTCCAGGCGTTGGGTGATGCACAAACAATGACCGGCCTCTCACTGAGCTCAATTTGTCATCAGCTGGAAATGGCTCAATCAGAAAAAATGAGACAGCCTTGATGAAGATTATGATGCTTTCACTGTACTATGACTAATATTTCACATCTTCTAATTATTTATCACCAAAATGAAAACCTTAAATAATTCCTCAAGCATTTAGTTTAATTGAAAATAGCTGCAGTAATGCTAAATTATCTGGTGAACTGTTGATGTGTGAATCAGAATCGCAGCTATTATTCCACAGATAGGAGTAGGAACACTTTGCATGTCTTTGTATCTCAATACACAAACTCTATATACAAGAGCGCAGACATTACTGATAGGTATAGAGCTGCCGAATAAAAGATTTGTCTTTCTATAAATCTCTCTTATGTCAATAACCCACAGCCTTTTACAGTCTATCAAATCGTGGCTGCAGTATCAATACCAACGCGATTCATGAGTGACTTCTGTAAACAAAGTGTCCTTGAACATATATGTTTTTCTTTATTTCTGGAAAATTCAAGAAGGTACTGCAGTATAGTCAGGAAGTGATATATCAGAGTAGCTCACTTCATTGCATTTCATCTTATTTCTATAAAATCTTGACTGAATTTTGATTAGAAGTCAGGAATGCAAATGTAAATGTGTTGCATTGTCTCTTTTATAAGTGCAAAAACCCCCAGAAAAGAGTTGAGAAAACAATCTCACCTCACAGTCCATTTAGTAGCCGTTCTGGAGCTTTCAATCACATCACATGAGCAAATATGGAATTATAGATGTTCGAATTTCCACTCTTTCGGAGCACTTTTTAGGACTTCTCCTCCATGTGGGCAACTCCATCTGTTGGTAAAGATCATGTGATTTGATCAAAAGCTCCACAACAGCTACTAAATGGACATTGTAGTGAGATTTCTCAACTGCTCTTCCAGTTTTTAAAGCTGAATTTCAAATATTTCCACCTTGTCTCTAACCGTGCTGTCATTTCTTTTGCCAGTGACAAAACCTTTCAGGCACAATTTACAGTAAAACCCCCAAATGTTGCACTGAGAGTGTTACAGCTGACAGCAGAAAATGCCCCTTTTGAGAATTACAGTATTACCTTTTTCCTTTCAGTGCTTGTGCACACCACTATGTGGGAATAACAGCTATTATCTATTATCTATTTTCAGCTTTTTCAGATTTGAGAATCACCGGTTTAACATCAAGAATCCATCCTGCAACACTAGCAATCAGAGTTGAGATCCGGCCAACAGCTGCACGCCTTGTGCAGAATAATACTCCTGTGATAAGCCAATTTTGTTCTCTGACTCTCCAAGAATTTTTGAAAAGCTATTAGATGGAAATGAACTGTCACAGAGTGTCAGGAAACAGTGTCAAACCATTGTCTCTCTTTGTTTAATTGGAGATTTAGTTGGATTCAACATTCCTTGTAACCATCATAAGCTTATCTCTCCCTCTGTGTTCACTGCCAAAAAAGGGATTTTTCCCGAAAGTCGTTATTAATTAGTGAGATGAAAGTGTACTGAGGATTATACCAATCAAGTGGCATTGTTCATAATGTGTTAAAAGACGTAACCGTCAAGATGTTTTTATCATTCATCAGTTAATCTCCAGCACGACTCTATTGTGGCACCTAAATATGCAAAAGCTGCTTAACCTACAAAAGTTTCCTGCAGACAGACGGTGGTTATCTGGATAATGAAGTGTTAGTTGGTGTGAAAATGAGCATTTTAATACACCAGATGTGAACCACTTGTGTTTCAATATGCGCCACATTCTACGCTCCCCAAACTCGTTGAACACTCTTTGCTTTTAATTACTACAAAGCAAAGTGGATGATGGCACACGTTTCTTAGCAGATTGGCTCTGCTGAAATTTATGTACTAGAACTTTAAAGGTGCTCTGTACGACATTCAGAGCATTAACATAGCAGCAAACAACTATTTGCTATGTAAAGATATAGAGGAGTAATGTCTACCTGAGCAAAGACTAAAGTCGCTCCCCCTCTGTGTGTGTTGTAATCAGAGCTTCTCCCTGCTTAAGGGCTGCAAATAACAATTATTTTCATTGTAGATTATTTTCTCGATTAAGTGATTTGTTATTTGGTCTATAAAATGCAAGAAAATGGTGAAAAATGACGATCAGTTCCCAGTTTCCAAAAGCCCAAGATGACGTCCTCAAAGCTCTTGTTTTGACTACAACTCAAAGATATTTAGTTTACTGTCATAAACTCCAGCTTCACATTTAAGAAGCTTTCTGTTTTCTTAAAAAAATACTAAAACCAATTAATCGATTTTCAAAATAGTAATCAATTTAATAGTTGATAACTAATCGATTAAAGGGACTATTTGTAACTTTCAGAATGTCTTGTTAACAGTGACACCTGTGGCCGTTAAGTCAACGAAAGTCAGCGTCGGGCTCGAGCTTGCTCGCTCTAAATATACCTGAACGAGCATCGCTCAACACAGTGAGGCGACACACGTCAGCTAAAACCACAATATCACTCTATATTTCACCTGCTTGGCAGTAATGTTAGCTGACCAGACGAAGGTCTCTCTATGAATCACTGCTGATCCTAGTGTTGGCTTTTCCTGCTTCAGCAAAAGCGGGTCAGTGACGGGGCTCCGCAGCGAGTAACGTTTTCGCCTCCGACCTGCGCCTGCAGGGAGACACCGGCGCCCGGTCGAGATGATAACGTTTCTCGCTGCGGAGCCCCGTCACTTCACAAGACACGGAAAACCTCTGTTGGTCTGGAGGAACTGCAGCATTTATTTCTGCACAAACGTCCACTGTACATTCACTAGATATTCTCAGAGCTAAACTATCTCTTCTGCAGTTTGTAGTGAGCGAGCGTTCATGTCTAGAGGTGGAGCGAGACAGCGAGAACGCATGCGCTGTGTCAGTGAAGGCAGGCAGGCAGAGGAGGAGAGACTTCAGGCACACGCGAGCGCGCATATGCGAGCGCGCATGTGTCCCGAAATGGTACATTCATATGCTTAAAAAGTTACAAACAGTCCCTTTAATAGATTAATCGTTGCAGCTGTACTGTGCTTTGTTTACATAGCCGGGCCGGCCGGGCAGGCTTTTAGTGCATGTTCTTGCATGTGAACGTTAAGCTTAGCACCCTGCACGCTCAGTTTCCCTCCCAGGTTAACACTGTTGCTCTGTCAGCAGTGTTGCCTTTGTTTTCACTGTTAGCGTTGTTAGCTCAGCCGTCACCATGTTGAGAGCCGTGCAGAGGCGATAGAAATGCTCCCAATCTCTTTAATTTATCTTATTTACCTGAATACACGGGCGGGAGTGTATCATACATAATGAGTGCCAGCGTTGTGAGTTGTCATGAATACTTAATATAATTTCCTCTCAAATTAAAAGTCTAGTGCAGCTCTTGTTCTCAGCAGTGAGCAGGGCACGGGTGTTGAACCTGTAAAAACTGACAGGGCGTGGATGACAGGTACATGCCTCAGTGGGATACTCGTTAGTGACCTGGAGCTTATATTCCATGCTACAGCGGTCATTAATCTCTGCAGGTCTGCCTCAAGGGCGTCTTATTGCCGAGTGACACTATTAACCGAAACGTAGCAGGAGATCTCTCGCCTGTCACAGCGATATTGTTTGAGAAATGCACTCCAGCTTGGCTGGTAGACATAACATGAAATTGAATCAAAGATTTTATGTCTGGCTATCCGAGTGGACCAGTTACAAGACAAAACGTTACAGTTCATTGTCCCCAGCAGGGGAAGCAACAGTAGCAGTCATAGTTTAATTGACATTATTAAAATTGTATTCTTTTAAAGAGACTTTTATTGATGTGTGGTGCAAACAGAGACTCAAAAATAACATAGAGCAGAACCGAATTGCTCTGCACAGCAGGAGCCGAGGCTCCAGCCGTTTCTCCCTACACCAAAGGGAGCATCCAAAACATGTGATTATAATAATCTCAGAGCATCTTTGCAAAAGCCAAAAACAGCTGCTGTGTTGAATCTGAAAAGGCTCCTCTGTGGACAGAGGACGGTCATACGGAGAATATGTCAACAGTAGTGTTTCTTTTTGGGCGTAGAGAGCACCAAATGAGAATCACAAGGCATTTATTGCGTCCTACAGTTTATAAAATGGGGATTTCAACAATGAAATCTTAATCTCACATCTAATACCTTCCATTTCCTTTGAGTCCAGGGATTCAGCTTCTTTGCTGAATATAAATGTGCATCAGCACCATAATTTGATTACAGCAAAGGATTCAATCTATTTGGCCCAGCAGAAAGAGCGATTTTGCACACCGTCGGGTTCTGCTTGACTGCTGTGTGATGTGTGAGTAAGGATACTGCAATGTAAACAGGAGTTGTGGAAATTGAGCTAATTTTAAGGGCATACACTGCATAAACTGTATGTGTTATGACTGCACATATTTTAAGTGATCAAAATAAACCTACAACTATTAAAATGATGACTATAAGTTATATTTGTTTGGACTATTTGTGCTGGTACTCCAATATTTCAGACAGAGATAACATCAGTCTGCACCAAGTATTCTTTGGCATCTCATTTTGTTGAAAAAGAAAAATGAAAGTTGATATTGAATACATAATTTGATTCGTACATCATGAGAATGTTTCGATAAATAAAAGTGTAAAACTTCATAATGGAAGAAAAACCCAGCTGGTGTTTGCTAGATTTGTTGCTTTTCCGACAGCCTAAAAATACAACAAACGAGTGTGAAGTAATTCGACTGACCGCTGGGACTTTATTTTTATTTTATTTTATTTTATTTCTACTATACTTTTAAATAATGTAATTACATTTAATGTGGATTTTCTTGCATTCTTATGTCAATGAAACTGTAGAATACTGATGTCATATCACAAACAGACACAAAATACAAATGTTTTACAAGTTTTAGCTACTAAAATTATTTAACAACATATTTTAATAAATGATAAAAGTATCTGTCACTGACCATGCTGTGATCAAAAATCCAAAAACATAGCTTTTTGGAAGATAGACATTTCCAAGGATAAAAACACAACAGAAAAGCTGTTTTTCGACTCACCCTTTTCATTCTGGAAGACGTTTGTGGGAACCTCTAAGGAAAGAAGATTCGTAACTGAAGTGGCATTAAGAAACTTCACATATTGCAAGATGTCAGCGACAAGTTACAGTTTTCAATTTCACACTCTTCTGACCTGAAATGCTCCTTCTCAGTTATCTCTTAGGGTAAAGGTGCTAAGGAGAGTACAACTTTCTGTGGATAGAGCACTTTCTAACTCCTCAACTAAATATCACCAGGGCCCATTTAGGGAATTGGGACAAATCTCAGGCCTCTCTCGCGTAGAGTATAATCTTCAGTCCTCTCAGTTGCTGCACTCATCTTTCAGACTGATAGTTTCAGAAAAGACTGTTTCTAAAACTTTAACTTTAAGGTAGACAACTCAGTCCTTTCTGTTTTATTTGGTAATATTAATTTGTGGCTTATGTTTTTGTTTTATGTGCTGCTGCATTGGCCAGGACTCTGCTGTAAAATAGATTTGTAATCTGCAGTGAGGCACTTCTCCTGGTTTAATACAATTCTGAGGTTAATACTTTGTGTTATGAACTAGATACTCCATGAGCAGGCAAGATATCCGAAACTTTGTTATGCGCTGCACACTCTGTTGATGATAGTCTGTAGAGAAGAGTACAATGTAAGTTGCCAGACTCATCTGAGTTGACCTGATGAAGACAGAAATACAAAAAGAACACTACAAAGCGATAGAAAAAACGCATACAAGTTCAAATGACTTAAGCTCAAAAGAAAAACTTGAGCTCCACTTTTTCAAAGCTTACCACCCACATGCAGCAATACAAAAAAAAACATCAAAGGATGTCTGTGCCATATACTTTCCAACCCAAATACAATCTTCACTGTGTAATTTCTTGCTTCATAAGGGAAGCACTGTTACCTGATCCAAGCAAAGTTAAATTTAGTGAGTGAATTGATATAATAAAGTATTTTTAAAGATGTCCAGTCAATATTTTTAATCAATTCTTCCTAGCATTTAAAAAAAATTCTAAAAAGACTTAAGACAATCATTACCCTTATAATGTTCTGAGGTGTTTTTTGTTCGGTGTTTCAGTATTGGTGTATTTTGCTTTGGACAGGTGCACTGAAATTCACCATTTCTGATGTGAGGTTCAGTAAAGTGCTGGATATTCCTTTTATCCACTGTTTGCCTTTCCACCAGGGGTTGATTTGAGGCACAAATTGTTAAAATAAACCTCAGTTACTTGTCAAATTACATGTCAATACATTTCTACAGCCGCAGCAAATTGTTTGTATACATTTGGAGTGTAATTTTGAACATTTCAAAAGAGATGAAACTCAATTATCAACCCACTAATGTCCGCCTGCTGCAGTCTAAAGATCAATGCGGAATCAAGACAGCTAAGTTATCATCCAATCAATACATCAATCAATAGTGTGTACCAATCAATCAGTATGTCAGTTTATCACCATCTCAATCAAGCATTGCTGCACCAGTCCACTCATCACTCTTCCTGGGTTTTTGCTTAGTCTGTTATCTGTTTTATTGTGAAAGTTCAGTCTCCTCATATGTCATGTCGTGGTTTACTTCCTGCCTGTTTTGCACCACACCTGTGTTCTATTAGTTAATATTGAGTCTGTGTGTTTTCCTTATCTCAGTATCAGGTCGTCAGCCTCTCACCTGGTAAGTAGCGTTCCTAGTTTCTAGTTTTCCCAGTGCTCAGAAGGCTATTTTTGCTTTATTCCCTTCGACCAGTCTTTTGGCTTTCCCTGTTTTCCTGCCGGCTACCTGCTACCTGTTGCTCGACTGCTGTTACCTGCCTGCCTGTGGACTTTCAGCTGTAAGTCATTTCCTTTAATAAAGCATCCTGCTGCCTCCTCCACTGTCTGCGTTTGGGTCCAGTTGCTGTGGTGGAAAAGTCGAAGTCTAAATGTCTTTTCCGAGCCACTTTTCCTTGACATCAGTGGAAAACGTCAGGAGGTCAAGGAAAGATGTGAAGGAGGACTTAGTAAAAGAGAAGCCGACTAATTATGTAATTATGATGCAGCGGGGGATAACATTGACGTGAGTCATCCGTGGTGAAACTACAATGTTTCACAGATGGACAACAAACAGTGCATCTTACAATTTGCCTTGTGCGTTCTTACTGTGTTGTTTCACGCAGGCTATAGACTGTTAATAATAATAATAATAATAATAAATTAAACTTATATAGCGCTTTATAAAGATCTCAAAGATGCTTTACACATTCGGGGGGTAAACGGTGTGAGACAATCAAGGAGAATCTCAGGAGGTCAGAGAGATAGGGGGGGGCAAGTTGGTGAGTTTTGTAGATGAGGGTCAGGATTTTGTACAAGATCCGGTGGGAGACAGGGAGCCATTGAAGGTCATTCAGGACTGGAGTGATGTGATGCCATGATTTGGTGTGGGTGAGGAGTCGGGCAGCTGAATTCTGAACCAGTTGGAGTTTATTGATGGAGGTGTTGCTGATGCCATAGAGGAGAGAGTTGCAATAATCAAGGCGAGAGGAGATGAAGGCGTGGATGAGTTTCTCTGCAGCAGGGGGTGTGAGGGAGGGACGGATCTTTGCAATATTGCGTAGGTGGACGAAGGATATTTTGACCAGTTGGCGGATGTGGGGCTCGAGGGAGAGGGTGGGGTCAAATATCACGCCAAGGTTACGTGCCTGTGGGGAGGGGGAAACAGAAGTGCCATCGATGTTGAGTGTGAGGTTGTTGGTTTTGGTGAGGGTGGATTTGGAGCCGATGAGGAGGAGTTGTGTTTTGTCACTGTTTAGTTTAAGAAAATTCTATTGCATCCAGGTTTTAATTGCAGAGAGGCAGGAGTTGATGTGGGAGAGGGGTGGGTTGTGGGGGGTGTTGGTGCTGAGGTAGATCTGAGTGTCATCGGCATAGCAGTGGAAGTCCAGGTTGAAGTGGCGTAGGATCTGACCGAGGGGGAATATGTAGATTATGAACAGGAGTGGACCGAGTACAGAGCCTTGGGGGACACCTTGTGTGACTGTGGATGTGACTGTTTCAACGTAATTGCATTGCTTGGCAACAGCTTGGTTCCATGCTTACTTCCTGTCAGCTACACTGCGACAGGAGATAAACTAGGACGTATTTGTGGAATGTTTACGTTCAGCCAACCCCGTGAAATGGTCTATAATATTATAGAAACCACTCCTTCAGTCACGGGCTGCTTACCCTGCGGTGTGTGAAGGAGAGATACCGCAGGTCCTTCCTTCCTGCTGCTGTTATACTTTACAATCAACACTGCTCCCAGTAGACCACACATACCAAAACTGACAGTTCACTCATCTGCAATATCAATATTTCCTATAGTGCAATAATGTGAATTCAACCCTTTGGTCCGTCTACTTATTATATTTTGCTTCTTTACTGTTCAGTTATTTATTATAGGCCTATCTTGCTTTTTTTAACTGATGTTATTGCAACTGTAACACTGAAATGTCCCTGCTGTGGGACTAATAAAGGACTCTTATCTTAAATGTGAACAACCTGGTGAAAAATATTACCTCATTGCCAAGGTTTGAACTGAAATATAAAAAAAAGGAATAGAGTCTACCAGTCACAAAAATATATTGAGATAATTGTTTGAGTTATGGAGACCGGTTAGGACCATATAGGTCAATTTTATTTATAGAGTCCAATATCACAAATTTGTCTCAAGGGCTTTACAATCTGTACAGCACACGGCACTCTCTGTCCCTACCCTCACAGCGGATAAGGAAAAACTTAACCAAGTTCGGTTATACTACTCCTTTTCGACATGTAAAATGCATAAACGCAACTTGCTATTTATCGGTTTAAGTGAGTGAAAATTCTGGCATCTTATGAAACTAGAAAAAACTAAGGAATCCATTGGTACCAACCATGTTGGCTGAATGACGCTACAAACTTACGTTAAATTTTGGCGAGGAAAAACTGTCATGGTTATTTTCAAAAAGGTCCCTTGACCTTTGACCTCAAGATGTGTGAATGAAAATGGGTTCTCTGGGTACCCACGAGTTACCCCTTTACAGACATGCCCGCTTTATGATAATCACATACAGTTTAGGGCAAGTCATAGTCAAGTCAGCGCACTGACACACTGACAGCTGTTGTTGCCTGTTGGGCTTGAGACATGTTATGATTTGAGCATATTTTTTTAATGCTAAATGCAGTACCTGTGAGGGTTTCTGGATAATATTTGCCATTGTTTTGTGTTGTTATCTGATTTCCAATAAATGTTAAAGTAGATAATGAGGAAGCATTGAAGCACCTTTCCTTAGCATTTAGAGAATTCGACCAGCTCTTATCATAGCTGCCACTTAGATACTTCCGGGTCGTTTCACTCAGTTAGAAACCTTCCTAAGCAAAATAGACTTTTCGACCGCAGCCTGTTTTGAGTTACAAACTACAACAAACATGCAACTAGATAAAAGAGAACAATAGAATCACTTAATACCAATAAAAAAGAAAACAGTAAAGACGCATGATCAATTATAGGATAAATGGGTTGAAGAGATCCTGAGCAGCACAATAAATTGACCCACATGTACTATTTAAAATCCAGGCTGACATCATCTGCCTCACTCAGATTATCGAGCTGTTCGTCCTCCTGAATCTGTTCATTATTGTTGTTGACAGAGATCTCTTGCTGTGTGCACGACAAAGTGACAGGACAGTGAACGGAAAAGCACGAGCCACTCAGAGTTCAACATTGCCCAAACTCATTAACCTACAGATTGACCCCTCTGATCCCAAATCCCCGCAGAGCGCTGAGCTTTGATTGGTGTTAGATTAATTGAGGATGAGGAAGTTTCAGCCGATACTGCTGTGTTTCTGGTTTTCTTTTCCATTTATTTCAGTCTTTTCATTTTCTTCCCTGCTGAGAAGGCTTGCTGTTTTATACATTTTGATTAAAAAAAAAAAAAAAAATAACTGGATTTTTCAGTTGAAACTGATTTTCAACCAACTTTTATATCCCCAAGCATACAAAAGTTGCGTTCCCTGTTGCAGAAAGATAACCGCACTGAAATAAACAAGGTCCTCTTATGACAAACTCAGAAAATGCTTCCAGTCATAGATAATAGATGTTTAAACTTCAGAGTGTTTTTGCATTGTCTTCATACATATACTGTATCTTCTTATGACCTCTTACAGTACACTTTGGTCCAAAAAGAGAAGTACATTGTCAGTCTGTCAGAGGTGATATCTCAGACCAGCCTTTTCTCATTCCCAGGGGATCAAATACCGATGCTTTGTCCTGACCGTCGGCATTTGATACCGCTGCACAAGGCACCCTTGCACTTTGCCTAGTCACATTTTCATTGTAAAATGTTACTAATTTTAAGCTCAACCATGTTGTTAGTCCTAAACCTAACTAAGTGGTTTGTTGCTTAATCGTAAAAAAGTGTTTATGTTCAATTCACAACATTAAGCACGTGTTTACAGCGACTGTAAAGTGACGCCAAGGGGTCTGACAAAAGCACCAGTATTTGACGAGCTGGGATGAGAATGTGTTGCTCAGACACGGCTCGCCTCATTTTCACTAAAAGTAGGAGAATAATATATCATTGCATGCTGTCATTTCCAAATTAGACTTGTCAACGCACGGGCAACTTTATACATTAATTTGTCAGTGTGTCACACACAATATCAGACACTACTGATTGGATTTTGATGAAACTTGGGGAAGTATTTCTGAGCACATCTCAGAACTGCATTTCAACATTTCCAGAATTACACTAACTGGCTCTACATGGGCCATTACACCAGGACGTCTTAATTATTTGTGCAGGGAGATGTAGTTATTATTACCATCATTTGAGGAGGAAATGAAAACACTGAAATAAAGTAATCAAAGAAAACCTAAAAGCAGTGAGAAACAAACAAGCAAAAACGCTGCTGTGCCAATATCGTCACCTAAAAGCCCAACGTGAGACTCATGTGATGATTATACAATTTGCAATTTATTCTTATTACTTGGTGTATTACCAGAGGAGATGAGTCCTTCAGAAACAGTTAGCCTTTCTATTCTGTTGTTCGCTTTCCCACTTTCACAATTTATGGACAATGACCACTGATGGTTGGGAATGGATTGAGAGATAAGCAGCACTGATTACATTGTTGCTGTCAGTGGATTCAAATAAATAAGGCCATTTAATAACAGCAACAGGTTCTAACAGCATATCGTTTCTTTATCCTCACAAATCACATCCTTTTTCCATTTTGAAAAGTAAGCAATCAAAAAGTATAAAGTGAAAATCCAGGGGCGTGAAGCAAGGCTGGATGTGAAATGAAACTTTGCGTCTACAGGGAAGTGAGTGTCATGAGACAAGCTGGTTTATAGCTGTAATATCAGCTCCAGAAAGAAAAAAATAGACAAAAATAGACGGAGAAGAATAAATTGTTTATATATTAAAAACTGAGACTTCCATCATGCCTTACCATTGTAACATTGCATTACTTTGTCTTCAAAATCCAATCTGTGGGGTCTGAAACATTAAGTGAGACAAACAGACAAATGAATTCATAAAGGAGACTGACCCAGTGGGAAGTTATAATGATTAGAGGGATAGATCTGTCTCTATGAGTTTGCATCAAAGCTCTACAAAGTTTACCTGACCCCGCCAGATGGTTTGTTACACCAGAAACATCTGAGAAGCCGTCATTGGAAACTGTTTGGAAAAGTGCGGGAACTTTCAAAAAAATACATGGCAGGTGATTGGATGAACCATCTGTCAATCAAACTCTCTGTTTGAGTCCTACAAAGTTGCTGTGCTCCAGAAGTTTAACACTCTTTAGTATCTTTAGCCAAAATCTTTCATGAGCTTCGTCCAACTTTAAAAAACTCCATATGTGTTAAGCAAATGTTTGTTTAAAGTTGCTGTAGCTAAAATAGCAGGCTATGCAGCAGGAATGAATTCCGTCACAAAAATTGCAGTGATGACTTATGGGTAAGCTGTAGGTAAACTCAGGAGTTATTGCCACTATGTCTTCCCATGACAGATTATGATTCATGACTGTTAGACCTCTCCTCCACCCTTACTGCACCGGCTCCCCACAAGGCTGTGTGTTGAGCCTCATCCACTACACCCTCTACACTCATTCCACCAATCATCAAGTTTGTGGACAACACGACTGTGGTTGGACTTATCTCAGGAGGAGACGAGACAGCCTACAGGGATGAAGTCCTAAGACTGACAGTGTGGTGTTCAGAGAGCAAACTCGTCATGAACGCCTCAAAAACAAAACAACTCATAATAGACTTTCGAAAGAACAGTGCAGACCCTGACCCGCTTTACATCAACAGGGACTGTGTGGACAGGGTCCCTGCTTTCAGGTTCCTGGGCACGCACATCGCTGATGATCTCTCCTGCTCTACCGCCACCACCACAGTAGTCAAAAAGACACCGCAGCGACTCCACTTCTCCTGAGGATCCTCAGGAAAACCCACCTGCACGAGAAGCTGCTGGTGTCCTTCCACCGCTGCTCCATCGAGAGTGTGCTGGCGTACTGTATCTCAGCGCGGTATATGCCAGCTGCTCAGCAACAGACACGAGAGCCCTTCAGAGGGTCATCAACGCGGCCTAGAAGATCTTCGGCTGCTCACTGCCCTCTCTGGAGGATTTATTCAGACCCTCAGTAGAGCAGCCAACATAATAAATGACCCATCCCAAACCTGGACACCATCTGTTTGATCCGCTGCACTCTGGTAGACGCTTCAGGTCCATCAAATCAAGGACAGACTCAAAAACAGCTTCTAACCCAGAGCTACACGAGACCAGTTAAACACTGACGCCGACTGTGCCCTCTTATCCATGTGCCAAATTACCATTAGCAGTTGCGTGGCCTGATTTTTTTCCCCACCTGCATTCCGCAAAGACCCCCCCTACTCTGCCTCTAATTGGCTGCTCGTTGCCTTTATTGCTGATGAACAAGATTGGTGGAAGGTCAGTAGGGTTAATGATTTCCACACCGTGTGAATGTTTTCATAAAGATGGCAGCCTGCTTGTACAGTGCTCTCATATATAATTATAATGTCCTGCTTATGGGAGAAAAATGTTTTTTATGCATGTTGCCTATATGGATGGAATACAATTAGGCTACAGATACGTTGGAGATTTAAATATTGATGTGGTGATATAATTATACTTAATGTTGATATGGCACACTGATTAACAAGAACATTTAAAAATAGCACTTCATATCAAAAAGGTTGCTGACCCCTGGTCACACTGACTATCAGCACTACAATAGTTAGTTACAGCTACATTACAACTGCATCACAACCTTTGTATGTATATATTGTACACTGCACAGATGTTTGCTGTCCAACTGCACCTTAATATATTCCTTTGTACATATGTATTCCCGTATTCATTACTTGTAGAGAGGGCTACATACAACTCAGCAAATATGCAATATCTCAATTATTTTGCAGTTTTTTTTCATAGGTCACAGCAATATTACTTTATATTGAAATATATATTTTTGGTTTCTTCTTTATTTTCATTACCGTTTGATATGTGTGAATGCACCGTCAGGATTGCTACTTAAAGGGGACATATCATGAAAAACTCACCTTTTCAGTGCTTGTTCACATACATTTGCCTACCAACACACAAACTGTGAAATAAGACAACCCAGTCAGTTTTTTGTGGGCTGCCTAGATCAGAAAAAATTTGATTTAACAAGCCATTCAGATTTGGCTCCCCTTCCTATGTCACATGCAGGATCATTAGAATATATCGCCCACAGCTTGAGAATGACCTTTGCAAAGGTGCACCATATTTTTCGGGAGGGATGGCTTAAAGAGACAGGCGCTATATTATGTAGCGTTTCAGACAAACAGTATGAGAAAAACAATGTGTTTTTTTTTTTTTACATTAAAGCATATAAACGTGTTCCAGTAGAAACCCAAAATACATGTATGAACCTGGAAATAAGCATGATATGTCCCCTTTAAATTCCATTGAACTTTGTGCAATGACAATATAAGACTTATATTATATTTACAATTAAATTCACAGTGAATTTTGGAGAAATAAAGAACAACAACAAAGTATGATATTAACACATCCACATAGAGTTATAAACCACACCATGATGAGTCTGTATACATCATCATACAAATGAGGCTAACCTGTTATAGTACAAGGAGAGAAGCTCTGTTAGGTTGAGGCTAAACAACCACAGATAGTACTTATATTCACAGCAGCATCGGGAATGTAGTGAGAGAATATGTGGCTCAAAACGCCACAAAATGTGTCGTCCTACAAGCTACTACTCACTGTACAATAACAATGATATATTAGGTTCATTGCTTGTCACACTGAGCCAGCTGAGTTGAGTGAAATCTTGGTCGCAATCTGTGCCAGACTGTACGATATCAGTGTTGAAGCATGTCAGACTTCTACAACAGACTGTGTGATGAATGTCTACTCTAATCCTATCTCATGTTTAGAAAATGAAGAAAAACGGGAGAGAAGCTTTGGCCAGCTTTGTATTCTGTGTCATTTCATGCCATATTGGTTTGTAGAAGCAGCAGTCACATCTCTGGCGCTGTCAGAATCTGATGCAGACAGTCTTTAGCATTGGTGGACATTGGTCTTATTATGTGTTTTGGGATCACCACGTTGGACTGAGGACCAAACCTTTCTCCATGTTTCTTTCATCATTGTGAGCTATCATCTGGTGGTCAGCTGTAAATAGTGCAGTGATGAACCCACCCTGATCACTCAGGACATGTTTTAAGGTTGTCTGTTGTGGTTCAGATTAAATGCAAATGTGTCACTGGCTGCATTAAAGGATTGGATGACAGCCCAGTAAATTCTTCAGTATCTATGTAACACGACACAGCCTTTCCTCAGCAATAGCCTCTATTATCTTCTCTCTGTCTGTCTCTCAGACCTTTCCCACCGCAAATTTTTGAGAAAGTCAGGAACTTAACCTGCATTTCCACTGGAGAAACCAGTGTCTAAATTTAGTTCCTGGCCTACAAACAGTGAACCTGACCCGACAGATGGTTTGCTACACAAAACCATCTGAGAAGTAATCACTGGAAACTGTTTGAAAAAAGGGAAGGCACTTTCAAAAAAAATACTTGGCAGGTGATTGGATGAACCATCTGTCAATCAAACTCTTGCCAAAGTCAGGGGAAGAACGAAAACATATTTTCCATCGAGAAAAGCTTTGTTCTCCTTTCAATGAAGTAATACTCTCCTGTTCTGATATAACTGATGTAGGGCTGACCCGAATGCTTCGAGGCTTCAAAGCTCCAACTGTCGCCATGGTAATCAATATTAGAATGCTTCATTTTTTGTTTGTTTTTTATATATAAGTATGTAATAATAATGTATAAATCCCCAAATAGCTCAAGAAATAAGGAATAATCCCACAACATTATTCATTATTCATATTGTTATGCCCAGCTCGTTCAAGAGCATAACAAAAAGGGAAGTCCACACAGTAACAGTTTAAATATGCAAGTAAGTTTATTAAAGATAATTTAACTGAAGGAAAATTAAGTAAATAATGGTGTAAAGTCGGTAATCAGTAGTGAGGTGATGGGTGCTGTGAAACTATAGTGCTAACCTTTAACATGAGGGATAACTAAATATAAGCAAAACCAAATAAACCAAACTGGGAGCCTGCAAAATCTGGTATTCAGGACAGCCCTAAATTGATGCTATTGCAGCATCTACGCTAACCTCTTCAGGATCCGACATTGTTGTTTGGAACCAACAGAACGCTTCTCTGTGTCGTCACACACACCTAAGCCACGCCCGTAGCTGCCAGTAGCTCCTCACCGGACGCTGATTGGCTTGCCAGACACAAACATTATTTGACAAGATGGATTTTCCTGGGACATTTGAAGGGCTGTCCCAATGCCATTTTTTGGGCTTCGAAGCTTCAATGAGAAATATTCTAAGATGTTCTAAGCTTTGTTGAGCAGCGCGGCGCCGCAGGCTGACATGTTCTTCTGTCTGTCTATCTCCAATCTCCCCCGTTTAAGTGTCCACGACAGTGCCACTGCCACACTACTGTACACACACGTACCTCTACTCACAACAAACAGCAATATCCATCTGAGAACAACTAATAATAATTCATGTTGAATATGAGTATTGAATAATGTTGTGGGATTAATCCTTATTTCATGGGATATTTGGGATTTCTACATTATTATTAGATACTTTTTTTTATTATAACATTGCGAGAATCCAGCAAGGCAATACAAAAAGTGTGTCTGTGTGGAATTTGCTGTTTCATTCAAAATGTAAGCAAGCACAGGTTGCCACTAGTATCAACATTAGGACTATCTGGTGAACATTTCTTGTAAACATTTTGAGATTAATAACAAAGTGATGTAATTTCCTTACTGATCTTATCTAAAAGAGAGTGTGAACAGGACAGAGGTAGTCAGGGAGTGACAGTGAGAAAAAGCAATTGCGTACCGAAGCAATTGATAAAGAAGTGATTTAAGAAATGATGAACCATGAAACCATGAAACACTCAGCTGATTGTCGCTGCATTGGAGACAGTAACCCTGATGTTTGCAGTCTACCAACTCTCAGTCTCTCTCCTACTTTGCATATCTGCTTTGCAACAGTCATTCAAATATCACACAACAGTAAACCACAAAGAATAACACAATGACTGTTTAGTGTTGTGTATGAAGAGCTGTGCTTTGTGAATCTGTTATAAGTCTAATATTCAAGCTTCTTTAAATGTGGTGGAAACACAAACAGGAATGCTCCTCAGTTACTGTGATTATTAAAAAAGGAGCTTCTCTCTCTCTCTCTCTCTTTCCCTCATTCTATGTGCCATGTTATTTGGTATGTAAATCACCTTTATGATATTCCTATCTGGCTGTATGACTGAGCACAAATTTGTATTTCAATTTATTTTTTAATCTATTGAGTTTTTTTTTTTTTTTTTTTGTTTATTTGGAAGAAGTCACACTTTCCCCATAGATAATATCAAATGCAATAACTAAGAAAAGTAAAATTTGACCTACAGTGGTGAGTCATTTGAGAGGCTCGCCGTTGAGTCACTGGTGAAGCGGTGAAGTGAAGACTGCAGTCGGTCTCAGCGGGAAGCACACACACAATCTGAATATATCAGGTGAAGATGGTCTGAGAGCACATCTTGTGCCCAGTGCACAAATAACTTTGAACTTTTTGAATAACCTTTTCAAAGAGTTCATTCCTGTTCAATCATTAACTTTGGAATGATAGACACTGGCAGTTTTTTTTCGCCATCTTTTCTGTGCCCATTGTGGACTTTTTTTTTTTTTACCTCAATTTCCATGTAGAAATGCATGCAATGACAAATACCAAGTTAAAGGTGCTAAACGCGAGATTGGGAGCTTCTCTATTGCCTCCACACGGTTCTCAACATGGCATCCGCTGAGCCAGCGGTTCGTCGCTACCGATGCTAACAGCGCTAACAGTGAAAACAACGGCAAAACTGCTGACGAGCCAACACTGTTTACCTGAGGGAGAACCGGAGGGTGTGTGTTATGCTTCCGCATGCCGTCGTGGGGTACAGTGCTATCTGCTGCAGTGCAGAGCAGCGGCCGTGAGCTAACCAGTGGGGCATGCTCACATGTAGGCTACTAACATGCACTAAAAGCATGCACGGCCGGCCCGGCTGTGTCAACAAAGCACAGAGAAGCTCGGATTACAACACACACAGAGGGAGACCGACTTCATTCTCTGTTCAGGTAGACATCACTCGTCTATATCTTTACGTAGCAAATAGTTGTTTGATGCTATATTGATGCTCTGAATATCATATAGAGCACCTTTAACTATGTCATTCTTTGTATTATTTCCCACAAAGTTCAACCTTACACCTCATGTTCTGGTCTTTTTCAAAGACTTTAAAGCAGTAAGACAAATACAGAATTCAAGGATGAAAGCAAACAAGAATAAAAAAAAATAGTGTGTGCTTTACTTCTTTCGCTATGTTTGTTTTTACAACATTTATAACTATTTGTATACGTTAATTCATATGCGAAGCACCTTATCACAATAGGTAGGTATATAGAGTCTGAAACCTGACAGCATCTTCCAGTAATATTATACATTTCTGTAAAACAAAATGCAGATTTAAAAGTTTTTTGTCATAGTGTTATACCTCAGATACTTCTAATAAATTCCCACCTGAATAAAGGCTCTGCACTCCCGATGTGCAATCAATACCAAATGCAGACATTTGCCTATACATGTATGCAAATTATGCTGCTAAGCGTGGATACAGCCACACACACTTCATGGCTTTCTAACCTTGAGTTACTTTCTCTGCGTGTGGATCGTCAACATATTTCAAATATTTGTGACGGCCCTGTCGATCCTGTGCTCATCAATACAGACGTATTCACCTGGGTCATGATTATATACATAGACTGCAACATGACAAGAAATATCTGTTGTTGCTGATAAATTAGACACAGTTCAAAAATGTATTAAAAGTGAGAAACCTATAAATGTGATGGTTCATTTGCTTCTGCTCTATTTGAAATGTCTGTATGTGGCATCCCTGAGCCTTGCCATTTTTGTCAGATAAAGCCTGAGGCTGAATCCCCCTGGTAGTCAGATCGTATGTACAGGGTGTGAGCAGGAAAAAGTGAAAATCAAAAAGTGTGGATGAGAAATATATCTGTCGAGTAAATTTTACTTGAAATTGTATTTAAGGCTTTGTCTTTAAAATTAATTTCCTGGCATATGCAGCACAAAGAAGGATGTTGAGAACAAGCATTTCGCAAACAGAAAATCTCCATCCAATTAAGAGATGAAATAAAAATAGATTCCTGAGAGGCAAAACGGTGAGTGAGTCATAGTCGCTTTTGTTTACAGGAAAAGTTCAAGAACCTTGGGTGACTATAACTGCATACAATAACTTTGAATTCACATAATGTGGTTTCAGATGAACATTTTAATACTTGTAATAATGCTGCACTGTGCATTCAATAGTTTGCTATTAAATATAGCCTTTTACTGTATTCAAAGCCAGTTAGTCATCAGTAAACGTCACAAACACTTGTCGTGAGAGGTGTATATCGGGAAACCTTCAATAAAAGTAAAAGAAAATGCTTTTAAAGGGGTTGGATGAAAATGTGTTGCTTGATGCTAAGTTTAGCTGTTTAATTAGCACCTGGACAGTCTTTTTTTTTTCCATTATGTTCTCCAGTCTGTTAATTGTTTTGCCAACTGTGCGTGCCATAGCAACAGCATGTGTCTTTATTCTCCTAACCCTTCTTTTACTGTTAAATGCGCTGCATTTTCAGGCAGTTACTCTGAGGAAAGCGTGGGATTAAAAAAGCTTTTCATAATAGTGTTTATCACCCCTTGCCTGAAAATAGCTATAGGTCTAAAAGTATGTGGACTTCAAGCAGTGCTCCTATAATATACAATGTGCTCAGTTTAGTACTCAAGAATAGAAATGTTTCCCATGTTAGTATCGCTGAGGAGCTCTGTTTTATCTCACTGAGAAAGAAAACCATTTTCTTAACCTGTTTCTGTCATTTTCATGTGATGATACTATTGGTTAATGATTATTCATTAAAGTCATATCATTAGAGTAAAAATAATAAAAAAACATCACTGAACACCATCACATCAAATTGGTCTTCATTGATGTGTTCATTTGGAAACACTGAAAAATTCACTTTCGTGCAATTTATCCAGAAGACATCAGCTGACTTTCATATATAGCTTGCAGAAATAATAGGCTACAATTATTGAGTTGCAACTGTCAAGAAAAAAATCATTCTCATTAGTCTTTGTTTTGATTGCCTCTCTGCTTTAAGACACACGTTCCTCCCGGCAACTGATGGATGTAATGGCCTAAAGATTGACAGCTCACATAATGGAGGTTCTTCTGGTGTGGCCATGTTTGTTATAACGGCAAAACAAAAAAAGGACTTAAGGTTTAAGAAAACACAGCAATGTGAAGATTAATTGAAGACCCAAAAGCCCTTTGTCTTTAGTCGATAAAGTCCTGCGGCAGCAGCCCTTTGTTGTTTTCCCCTCTGACTCAATAAAGAAATATTCACTGTGTTTGGAGGCTTACATGTTAGATATTTGAAAGGACATGCTGTATCAGAAGAGTCATCCCCAGCTGAAATATTTATAAGAAAAAGTGGATACATCTCAAAGTACAACCTCACGATTGTTCCTGAGATCAGAATTAAAAGGGACGGAGAGGCAGCCTTTCTTAAAGGTTAAAAATGCAGTTTGTAGGATCTGGCAGCGTCTAGTGATGAGGCTGCAAATTGCAACTAACTGAAACTTCTCCCGTGTGCCAAACGTGTGGGAGAACTACGGTGGCCGACTCAAAAATGTGAAAACGCAAATGGCCCCATCTACAGCCAGAGTTTGGTTTGTCCTTACTGGGCTACTGTAGAAACATGGTGGCCAACTCTGTGAAGAGGACCAAGGCCTATTGAAAGAGACTGGGTCACGCGTCATCAACGTGTCATATCTTTGGGGTATAACATAACATGCGCAGTAAAATCTGGTCTGCACTCGCCAAAATTGAGCCAATCGCAACACACGACCGCAGCTTCAGTTACACTGCGCATGTGTTGTACCTAGGGAATGAAATTAGCATCTGCCACCTGCCAAATACAGGATAAATGTTGGCTGTGGCAGGTAGAAATTTCAGGTCACCTGCCAATATGGCAGATAAGTATTCCTCATATTAAGAAATATTATTTATTAAATATTATTAACAAATAATAATATTAAAGGGATTGTTTGTAACTTTTTAAGCGTATAAATGTACTGGGTTGGGACACATGCGCTCACTCTACACTGTAGGAAAGTTAGTTTAGCTCTGAGAATATCTAGTGAATGTACAGTGGAAGTTTGTGCAGAAATAAATGCTGCAGCTCCTCCAGACCAACAGAGGTTTTCTGTGTCTTGTGAAGTGACAGGGCTCCGCAGCGAGAAACGTTATCACCTCCCTCCTGCGCCCGCAGGGAGACATCGGGTGCCGGTGTCACGGATCACGTTTCTCTCGGCGGAGCCCCGTCACTTCACAAGACACGGAAAACCTCTGTGCGCTGTGTCAGTAAAGGCAAGCAGGCAGCGGAGGAGAGGCTCCGATTGCCGGTGTCTCCCTGCGGGCGCAGGATGGTGAGGCAGGAAAAGCCAACACTAGGATCAGATGTAAATCATGTTCATGGAGAGACCTTCATCTGGTCAGCTAACATTACTGCCAAGCAGGTGAAATATAGAGTGATATTGTGGTTTTAGCTGACGTGTGTCGCCTCACTGTTTTGAGCGATGCTCGTTCATGTCCATTTAGAGCGAGTAAGCGCGAGCCCGACGCTGACTTTCGTTGACTTAACGGCCACAGGTGTCGCTGTTAAGCAGCAATTCTGAAAGTTACAAATAGTCCCTTTAAATATTATTATTAAATATTTTTTTATTATAAGTTAAAGGTCCAAAATGCGAAATTGAGAGCAAATCTATTGCCTCTCAGGCAGTGCACTGTGGCGGCCATACACCAAAAGGTATTTATGGAGTGCAATGAGTGGGATTTGAATGACTTTAAATGATGGGTAAGAGGATAGATTGATAGATTAAGTGCAGTACTCAGCTGAAAAGTGCCAAGGACGTGATTAACTGCATTCAGTCAAATATCTTTTTCATGCTGAAGTGTTCCCTCATTCCCCTCGACAACTTTAAAGCTTTCTTGTCTTTCTTGATCTCAGGTCTCTCTTGAAAAAAAAAAAAAATCTCTATCTCAACGAGACGACCTGATTAAATAAAAAATATCTAAATGCCACAGGTGCTTTTGTAAGCTTTTGTAAATGATCGCACCACTTTAAAAGTGTTTAGAAATAAAGGCATTGTTGACCTTGACGAAGACAGTTTGAATTCACTCTGTAATTCATAAATAACGATAAGCTTCCATTGATTCCCAGAGGGGGAATGCAGGTGATGCAGCAGCACAAGACAGAAATAAGTACAGATAAAAAGATAAAGTAGATAATAAATTATTTGAAGTATATCAAATAAAATAAGAATATATTAAAAATAGAAACTATAAAGGCCCAGACACACCAAGCCGACATCAAAGAACAAGTGGGGATGAAAGCTGACTGTTGCGTCATCTCACGTCACCTGTGTCTTGGCCAACAAGTTGCACTTGAACACATCGCAAAGACTACAGCTGATGGCCAGTTAGCACGTATGTTCTGCGCCTGCGTGAGATGAAATAACTCTCCACACCAGCAGGTGGCGGTAGTCTGTATTCTTCATTCAAAAAGGGAAACCGGAAGACCGAGGATTGCGGATGTACAAGCCGTTGTTTTGATACGTACATGAAAAAACTCTCACTCAGCACTTAGCTTTACTCCAGATGGCCATGTCGTTGTGAAAATAAACTAACTGTTGGAATGATTAGATGAGATGAAGATGAAAAATGAAAAGAGTCTTCTGTGTGTGCCCTCTTGACTTTACTCGTTAGCTTGCTTTCCTCACTTCCGTTTCTCTTCTCGTGTACTGATTTGCTGAAGCTGAGCAGCCAATCACAGTGATTTCTCTCACCGACGGCCTCCACCGCCGATTAGATATGCTGAATTGGCCAAAAAGCCTCCAATACAGGCAGACTAGAGCCGACGGAGTGGCACACACCGCAAAAACTAGACGCTCACCGACGGCCCAAACTGGCCGACAGCCGACCGTGAGCTAGGTCTCTCAGGGCCTTAAGAGCAATTGAGATTACAATGCATGAGTGGCATAGATATGTAATTAGTAGCAGCAAAGTCAGAAAGGCATAGAGTATGTTAAAGGTCCAGAGTATAAGATCTGTTGCAGATTACAACCTCTCCCGTGTGCCAAGCATGTAGAACAACTACGATGGCTGACGTGAAAACACAAATGGTCCTTTCTAGAGCCAGCCGATGTCAGTGTGATGTGAGTGTGTGTGTGTACGTGGGAAGTGAGCGGTGAAGCAAGAGAGAGAGGTTTCCCGTGTCTTGTTTCCCGGCGGCTGAGTAGAGTGACGGCGAGGGTTAACTCTGGAGCAAGTAACGTTATTGACTCCAGCCAAAGCACGAAAAGTTAACACAGGAGTTTGTCCATTCAGGGCTACTGTAGAAACATGGCGGCCGGCTCTGTGAAGAGAGGGCACGCTCCCTATGTAGATATAAACAGCTCATTCTAAGGTTACGAAAACACAATGATTTTTATTTTCAGGTGATTATACATTTAAGAAAACATACTTATTAATATTATATTCCATTCCATTTTCCAATAGATCCCCCTAGTGTTACACAATAGTCCTTTAACAGTGTAAACCAGAATGAAGTAATGATCTTTAGTGTTTGTCTGTGGTAATATATAAATGTAATATAGTATAGTACAGCAACAAAAGCATAGAATATAAGATATAGTATAGTATAGTATATAATGAATTCTAAATATAGCTAAACATTGCAGTGTATGGTAGCTTTTCTCAGTGAATATAGTTGCTCTGAACCTCGGTACCCCAGGTGTGGAGATGGACATCATTACCACATATGGCCTTACATCACATAAAATGAATCACAATGAACCTCTTTGACGTCAATGTCATTTTCCATGAAAGATGGCTTTTGTTCCAGCTGTAGCTTCAGCTTATTGAAAAAAAAAACAATGCATGTGAAATACATTTATATTGACGCATCACTTCAGCATACACAGCATGTATCCACATACATGCTGTGCAAAATGCATAACAACACTCACACAGTGGTATTAGTGCTTGCACAGCATCCACAATGCAAGTGGCTCCCATAAGAACCATTCAGAAAGAACTGGAGTCACTTAATCTCTCTCTGTGTGTCTCAAAAATTTAAAGATTATAACGTTGCACATTTTGGCAAAAACTTACAGAAAGCTGCTGTTAGGCTTTTTGGCCAACTACAGAGCATATCAGCTCAGTTCACGCTCGCTTTCACTGAATTCTTTGCTTGGTATCGACTTTAAGTTTCCGTTGCTTGTGTGGAAGGCTTTGAATGGGCTGTCTCCGTCTTACATTTCTGTGCTCCTACGCTCACACACGAACCCTCAGGTCCTTGAAAGAGACCTCTTTGCTGCTCTACGGTCGAGGCTGAAGCTTGTGGGAAATCAAGTGTTTGAGGTCATAGTCCCCAGATTATGGAACAGCCTCCCACACTCTATCACATCTGCACTTTTAAAAATGTTCTCGCATCCTTTTTTCCCCTTTGGCCCTTAAGACTGCATGACAGGCCTGTAAATGTATTGTGGTGTGTGTGTGTGTTTTGTTGTTGGTCTATCGATCTGCTCTATATCTGTCTACATCTACTCTTACTTTTGTTCTTACACATCAATCAACTTCTAGTGTTTTGAAACGTACCTCAGAAATAAACTTGGACTCACATATGAACATATGCTAATAGCTATGAGTCAATAGCTGTTTCTCATTTCCCGATTTTGTGCCCCCTCGTCTCCTCGTCTCCTCTTCTCCTTGTCTCCTCTCTCCTCGCTCCTTCGGTCTGTGACCCAGAAATCGATTTCAGCGCTCCATCTTGAAGGACATCCCAGTTCCTAAAATGCATCTCGTCGAGCGAGGAGGCTTGCCGGAGGAGCTATAAGCGAGGATACACTGGTGTATCCTTTGCGGAAGTGTTTTTCGGCACCCGCAACGTAAAAGAGGCGTGACGCACAGCTGGAATAATCTCAAACCATGGCAGGACTCTTTGAATGTTACAGTTTATTTTGTTTTTATTAGTTATTTAAAATGAGAAAACTTTCTGCCCTTCACCGTTTGTGTAGCGCCTCGTAAGACGCCGTTCTGACCGCATTCCTTAACGAGATTTCACCCTGATATTACATGTGTTTATTATTGAAAATCCGTTCATTCTTGTCACATTATGCCATGTTGAATCAAATTAGTAGAAGTAAATATAGCCTATAAGTTGTCATGAGCACTGTTTTGCTCTCTTCTCATCTGACAGAGATTGCCTCCTCTGCTCGCATCTCCCGTGGGAGGGAATAAGACGCGAGGTGAGGAGTCGAGGAAAGGAATCAAGGATGCACAAACATATGGCTACATCTAATGATGTGCTGAACTATAATTAGAAATTATATGTCAAGCAGCTAAAACGGTTGAAAAGATAATTGGTGTCACGGCAAGACTTTCACAGTCTGAACTCAAATGTTATTGTCACACTGGTCGCACTTGTATTCAGTTACTTTTGTTCATAAACCCATATATTAAACTCTTTTATATTGTCCTTAAACCTAAAAAACATCCCATATAATCAGGCATGAAAATTAAGTAGCCTAAACGTACAGTGATTTTTTTTTAAATTTGCTTTTCCATGTACTTTCATTAACATTTTTTGTGCTTTCTTAAGTCTGTAATTTTACTTCCACCCAAAATGGACTTTTAATGTACTCAAATGCTTTGGGAAAGATTAGAATTACAGATGTGCCAGCGGTTATGCTGTTATGGCCCAATCAGGAGGATATTCTATTCCAGTATTCTTCAAACGTCTTCTCCCTCGCAAGCCAATCTTGAGAAAGCTTTCTCATAAAGAAATGATGGTAACCTCTTTGGAGAATACTGAATTGAATAGGGATTGGTTGTTAGGATGTATTCAAGAAATACTCAAGGCCAAGTACCTTGGGGTCTTGTTCGCGAGTGAGGGCACAGTGGAACGGGAGATTGGCAGGAGAATCAGAGGAGCAGGGGCGGTATTGCATTCGCTTCACGGCACCCCTGATGGAGCTGTTGCTACCGCGACCCGACCCCGGATAAGCGGTTGAAGATGGATGGATGGACCCAAGGCCAGGCTGAATGCATATGTTGTTTAAAAAAAGTATATAATACACACACAAAGAACATTGTGACTGAAATGCATTGTTTTTGGGTGAATTGGGTGAAAATATAATGGTAGTCATTAAAGTGGCAGTAGGCAGTATACTTGTGGCATCATTGGACAAAAATTCCATAATAACCTTTCAGCATATTATAATTCAAGTGTTCTGAGAGATAACTAGACTTCTGCTCCTCCTCATGGCTCTGTTTTCAGGCTTTAAAACATCTAGCCCGTGACGGGAGACTTTGACCAATCACAGGTCATTTCAGAGAGAGCGTTCGTATTGGCTGTGCTCCGGTCATGTGACCGGTGCTTGGCGTTCCTTCAAGAGGTCTCAACATGGCTGGTGGGTCACAAACTAATAGAACAATGGCCAAGCGTGAGGAAGAAGAAAACACTGAATTTATCAAAGAAGAAGTCTATTAAGTATGAATGATTATGAAAAATAAAAGAATACATAATACAGACAGCGAATTGTATTAAAAGGTCTTAAAGAAAATAACAGGAAAACACATTTCTGCTGCAATATTCGCAGAAAATACTCTGCTCAAAATTCATCTGAATCGCTTGTTTTACACAAACTTCCTGCAGGTATTGAGTTTGCTATTTGGGTTTAATTTGACAGTTTATCAGTTGTTCTGTACTGTTATTGTTATGCATTGAATATAATATGAAATATCCATAAAATATGTCAAGAAAAGGGTCCCCGTTTTGTGGGAACCACTGATGTAATTAATGCCTGTAAAGCGGTGTGATACATAGTTAACGGTCCCTGTGCTGTTGTCGTCTATCAGCACTCATTGAATGCCTCTTGTCCAATCAAATTACTTGGTCTGAACAAACCGATGTATGATGAGTGTTAACCATCAAACTCTCAGTGAATGTGGTTTATTGATTCGATTTCAATTACATAGTGAATGTCTGAATTTTGCAGCACATTACATTAATTTCTCTGTTGTTGTACGGCAGATAATGTAAAAGCTTTTATCAACCAAGAGAAATGATTTGTTTTGTCCTTAAAAAAATTGATTATTTCTACAGCTGATGATTGAATGATTCATTTTATATTGCCGTGTGTTTAGATATTTCCTGTCTGATTTTCCTTTTCACCAAGTAACACTGTGCATCCAGGAAGATGCTTTTTGGGGACTGTCATATTTTTTAGCACACTTTTTTATCTCATCTCTACTTTTAATATCTGCAACGTCTCTTGAGAACATGTTGCTAAATGACTTTCCACTCGAGTGGAAGTACAGAGCACAGAAAAACACTTGGAAAGTCATCTCATCTTCTACTAAACTTTTCGACATTGGAAAGCACTTTCACCGACTAAAATACTGTACGCATTACTTTAAATATTTAAACGTAAACGGTGAGTTGCCCACTCCATCTGGAAACGAAGCAAATGTATTGATTGGCAGGCAGCCTTGAAATGTCATCCAAAGCCACACTCTGAAGTTTGCTTCAAATAGATTATACATTTATCCGTGAAATTAAAAATTAGAATTGAAGATATACTGTATATGTGAAAACGTTAATCAAAAGAGGCCAGGCATAATAAATGATTTCAAGGTCACTTGTTCTAGCCCAGACCACCACTACAATGGCTTTGCTTCTATGGAAATGAGTGGCGCTGATATGGCAATACAGAGTGGCCTTATCAAAGAGCCCCTTGGGATTTAGAAACACTACACTTGACCCTGACTTTTAAATACATCCATAGTACTGGAATAAATATGTGGATTTTTAGACAGATTATTGACACACTGGCTATGGACAAACCATCGAAAGTGGAGACTATACTTTAGCAGTCCACAATATTTCTCAAATATTGCATCACCAAGCTTTCACAAAGAAATTCACAGAAGCTTTCACACGTCCTCCCATTACTTAATGAAATAATAAGGCTAATATCACACATGGTAGTATGGGGGGAAAAGGATGGGAGTACACGTTTTTTAACACAACATCTTCCTTACCAGATAATATTCTATTTGTGTCTATATCTGTATGTCTTTTGTCACTTCAGTTCACTAATCCATCACTTATTTTGAAATAACAATCATCATTCAAGCTATGCATCATTTGTGATGGCAAAATGTGATTTGGTAAGAAATTATTATTTCACCGTCCAACAAAGTTAACGCTGGTATCTGGTAACAAAGCTTTTCTCACCATTGAAATAACGGAGGATGTCAGTGTTAAACCAATTCAGAGTTATATCCTCTAGTCTTTACTGCAGTTATTGAAGGTAAGCTCTCTCTCGAAGGCCAGCTGTTACTTACTATTAGTCCCTGCAATATGTGAAGCATGAAAATGTTCAGTGATGCTGGGACTGTCAATCGATTTAAATATTTAATAGCAATTAATCGCATGATTAATCGCTAATTAATCACACATTTGTTATCTGTTCAAAATGTACCGTAAAGGGAGATTTGTCAAGTATTTAATACTCTTATCAACATGGTAGTGGGCAAATATGCTAGTTTATGCAAATGTATGTATATGTTTATCATTGGAAATCAATTAACAACATAAAACAATAACAAATATTGTCCAGAAACCCTCACAGGTACTGCATTTAGCATAAAAATTATGCTCAAATCATAACATGGCAAACTCAAGCCCAACAGGCAACAACAGCTGTCGGTGTGTCAGTGTGCTGACTTGACTATGACTTGCCCCAAACTGCATGTGATTATCATAAAGTGGGCATGTCTGTAAAGGGGAGACTTGTGGGTACCCATAGAACCGATTTTCATTCACATATCTTGAGGTCAGAGGTCAAGGGACCACTTTGAAAATGGCCATGACAGTTTTTCCTCGCCAAAATGTAGCGTAAGTTTGGAGCGTTATTTAGCCTCCTTCGCGACAATGGATTCCTTATGTTCTAGTTTCATATGATACCAGTATCTTCTAGCTTTAAAACTGAGTCCACTACAACCTAGATATCGCAAGTTGTGTTAATGCGTTAAAGAAATAAGGTTATTAGGTTTAGGTTTTTAGGTTGCATTAATTACGTTAATGCATTATTATCACGTTAACTTTGACAGCCCTAATAAATATAGTAGAGCAATATATATAAAACTAAATAAAACTAAATCTAAAATCAAGCCTCCAAATCCTGAAAATGACCATATACATTTTCAGGATTTGGAGGCTTGATTTTGACTGGATTTCTTTAAAATCAGTTTTTAATGATGTCAATTCTACCCGGATGACTGTTCGAGGTATAGGCCTACAAAAATATGTATATCCCATATAACAAATAATTACATATATTTTACGTACACTCTAAGTTACATTTAACATCACTCATTTATGGCCATTACAATTTCCCCACCAGCTGTGTGAACTAACAGAGTAACTGTAATAAGAGATCCTGTGTTTGATTGACAGGTAATACTTGACCTTTATTACAATAAACAAGGAAGGACACTGGAGACATCACTGAGAATGACACATTAGACAGACGTCTTCCAACCTTTAGACATGCCAGCTGTGAGCTTCCAGTTAACAGTACCGGCCTAGTTTCAATATATTCAATTAATGTGAACTGTCACTAATCTCTGTTCAGATTTTAAGTTAAGCATAAAATATGAACATTTCATGCTTCTCCCCTGCTACTTATTAATATCACTTACAGAAATTAATTGATGCTTTTGGAATAAAAAAAGCAGGGGCCATGTGGCTGAATTCAATCTCAAAAAGTTGCAACTATCTTTATCTGTAAAAGGAATATTTTAATAACATATTTTATTAATAGATCATACAAATCCATCTGTCTGAAACTTGTGTTGTAATTTTTTATTCCCACTAAGTAACCAACAGCTAATTGCAATCGTCAATGTATCTTATAAGAATAATTAAAAACAACAAAATATTAATTATTTTTCAACTTTCAATAACATCTTCTATCCACTATTTTAGATGTGAAGACATATTTTTTGAATATTTAAATCAATATCCTCCTCACAAACACTAACCATACACTTCCATGCAACACACACACACACACTTGTCTTTTTTAAATATATTTACTGTATTGTTATTGTTGTTATTATATATATCTTGTCCTAATTGTTTGTTATCACTATTATGTAGTCATATTATATTATATTATATTATATTATATAGTTATAGTTATATTATTTCTTTATATTAATGGCTTCAGATAAACCCAGTGGGTTTTTTGCCTCTTCCTGCACTGTATATTATTCTTTTTTTTTTTTTGTAATGTTGTATAGTCTTAAATTGTGCAAAACAAATAAACAAAAAATAAATAGGCTATTAAGTCCAGTGCATCTATGACCTCCTTTATTTTGTATTATATCGTCTAAGCTGAAAACGTTGAATAAAAGCAAAAATGTGGATAATGCGTCACAGTTTTACTTTGTTTATTGCATTTGACCAACTGTTTAACAACTGCCACATTGCCCCCTGTTGTTTAAAACATGTACATACATAATATCTCTGTTTTTCTACACATGTAGAGAGATTTTTTAAAGGCTATTTGTTCGCACAATAAAACAAAGCAGCAGAAATAAAACAAATAAAAGAAAATGAGTCTTGCAGGTGAGATTAGAAAAAAACTCTTATAGAAGGAATCTTACCTCAATAAACAAATACAAAAACTCATATAATCAACAAAAGTAAACAAACAAGCAAACTTAAAATCCAAAAAGCAAACGTAGAGTACGCAACATAAGACACTCAATAAAGGTTAATTCCTCTCCAAGAAACCCAAGACTCACTGTCAAATTACTGTGATACATTTATGGGGACTTAATGCGTCTGTGGAAATCAATAGTTTAAAGTGACTGTTTTTGTTGCATATTCTATTGTCTTTTGCTTTTGCTTATTTTCATCTTGTAATATCTTAACAATTAAATGTATTAAATATGTTATTGAAAGTTGAAAAATAATTAATTTGTATGTTGTTTTTGATTATTCTTATAAGTTACATTGACGATTGCAATTACCTGTTGGTTACTTAGTGCGAATAACAAATTACAACACAAGTTTCAGACAGATGGATTTTTATAATCTATTACTAAAAAAAAATTATTAAAATATTCCTTTTACAGATAAAGATAGTTGCAACTTTTTGAGATTGAATTCAGCCACATGGCCCCTGTTTTTTTTTTTTATATTCCAAAGGCATCAATTAATTTCTGTATGTGACATTAATAAGTAGCAGGGGAGAAGCATGAAATGTTCATATTTTATACTTAATTTAAAATCTGAACATAGTTTATATTTTCTCTTACTTCAATGTGTTTAATAAGATAATTTATATTTTCTCTTACTTCAATGTGTTTAATAAGATAATTATATTTTCTCTTACTTCAATGTGTTTAATAAGATAATTTATATTTTCTCTTACTTCAATGTGTTTAATAAGATAATTTATATTTTCTCTTACTTTAATGTGTTTATTAAGATAATTTATATTTTCTCTTACTTCAATGTGTTTATTAAGATAATTATATTTTCTCTTACTTCAATGTGTTTATTAAGATAATTATATTTTCTCTTACTTCAATGTGTTTAATAAGATAATTTATATTTTCTCTTACTTTAATGTGTTTATTAAGATAATTTATATTTTCTCTTACTTCAATGTGTTTATTAAGATAATTATATTTTCTCTTACTTCAATGTGTTTATTAAGATAATTATATTTTCTCTTACTTCAATGTGTTTAATAAGATAATTTATATTTTCTCTTACTTCAATGTGTTTATTAAGATAATTTATATTTTCTCTTACTTCAATGTGTTTATTAAGATAATTATATTTTCTCTTACTTCAATGTGTTCAATAAGATAATTTATATTTTCTCTTACTTCAATGTGTTTATTAAGATAATTATATTTTCTCTTACTTCAATGTGTTTATTAAGATAATTTATATTTTCTCTTACTTCAATGTGTTTATTAAGATAATTATATTTTCTCTTACTTCAATGTGTTCAATAAGATAATTTATATTTTCTCTTACTTCAATGTGTTTATTAAGATAATTATATTTTCTCTTACTTCAATGTGTTTATTAAGATAATTATATTTTCTCTTACTTCAATGTGTTTATTAAGATAATTATATTTTCTCTTACTTCAATGTGTTCAATAAGATAATTTATATTTTCTCTTACTTCAATGTGTTTAATAAGATAATTATATTTTCTCTTACTTCAATATATTTATTTTGCCCTTAAAATGTACAGTTGCCATAGTGAACACAAGACAGTTACCATAGTGAACACAAGACAGTTACCATAGTAACCAATAATTACGCGCTGGTCCGTCAGCAAAACCGGTTCGGCTTTTAGTTCCGTTCGAAAAGCTGTCCGTAGTGAAACAAGCACGTTTTTTGGCTCAGCTGTCATGTGTCACCCAGAAACCGACCGGTAAATTAGCTCACTGTGAATCAGGTGTGAACGTGGAAGAAGTTTCTACAATTCAGACGGCAACGTCGGATGAAACCACCAATTAACAACGTGTGTTGAAAGTGAACACAAGTAACTGACTTTGTACTAAACGGTAGCAGAGAGAAATTGGTTCCGTTTTGTGAACGAGGGTTCAACATTATCCAACTAGAACAGTCTGTTCCTGACCGGGTTGAACATGGACACGGTGGTTAAATTCACAAGCCAGAGCCAAGGAAGGGACCGCATATTCAGGTGAGTCGTTTAGAAGTGTTTGTGGCTTTGTTTGTAAACTGTTCACGTTGTATTTTATCGATAGAAAGTTAAGTTACTACTAGATAGATAAGCAGTGGGACAAAGGCAGCGCGTCATCAACTTTCTACTTTCTGTCCGTCTTCTCTTCTTTATGTATTTCAGGGCGACCCAATATGCTTGTGCTCTGTCGATATATCTGCTTCGAAACAACTCAGAGAGAAAGGACCTTGTGGCCAAACTCAAAAGTCTGGAGACCAACATGAGCGCTGGACGAAAATGTGAGTATGCCTGTAACTGTGAAGTGAGGGAGGGGTCCCAGTAGCCATAGTTAAAAGTAGTTAAAGGTGGTCTCAGTAGCTAAAGTAGTAGTTAAAAGTAGTTAAAGGTGGTCTCAGTAGCTAAAGTAGTAGTTAAAAGTAGTTAAAGGTGGTCTCAGTAGCTAAAGTAGTAGTTAAAAGTAGTTAAAGGTGGTCCCAGTAGGTCCCAAACTAAATGAGGAGTAGGGTAACTGAATAAAAAACACAATAATTAAGATTTACCCCAATAGATATATACTAGTACAGCATGTCCTTGTGTACAGTATGTTCAATTCTAAAATTAAGTACAGAAACTTAAGTAGACTTCTCACGAGAGAATCAAGCAACCAGGTATATAGAAACGAGCCCAAAAGAAGCTACTCTCCCCCCAAAAGCCCAAAACAGGTGACCTTACCTACCTACCACAATATGAGAGAGAGAGGCGGTCACTTGATCTCTCTCTCTCTCTCTCTCTCTCTCTCTCTCTCTCTCTCTCTCTCTCTCTCTCTCTCTCTCTCTCTCTCTATATATATATATATATTGGATTGCATGCATTTCCATTCATTTTTGCATTGTGTTTTTGCATCCATTTTTAGCTTGTAACTTTAAATTTTTCTTGTCAACTAAACTTAAAATATAAAAACATTTTATTACATTTTTGTATTTAATTTTTGGCTTGTAACTTTACATTTTTCTTGATACAGATAGCTTTATTTATCCCCGTAGGGCAATTCAGTTTCTGCAGTCCACCGAGACATATACACATTCATACTGCACAATCATCAATGACAGAGGGAACACAGTAGGTGGCATATGGGGAGGTGCAAGATCAATATGCAAGGAAATGCGCACACTTTCCCAAAGTCCACATATTGGTCCTCCCTACTGTCACACACACACACACACACACACACACACACACACACACAAGAACAGATAAAACAGTGAAAACTGTAGCGGGTTGCACACAAAGAAGCACCCCGTGGCCCAACGACAGCTGACGGCTGTCAAATCCAGGAAGTAACAACCTTGTCGTCAACTATGCGTAAACAAGTTGAACATTTAATTAAATTTTTGCATTTCGTTGCATTTTTGTGAAGACCGTGGATCCTCATTAAAAAGAACAGTGCTGTTTCTGTTTCTTTTATGTTTTTCAATGCTAATATGTTGGACCGGATCGGCATGATGTGCTTTTATATCACACTTACACTTAACTGCCTGCGAATCGTTGGAGAGAGACTGGAGGAAGCCCAAATAAGCAAGCCCAAAAAAACGCAACCCGCGACTACCAATATTTTTAAGCGTCTTTTCAGGAAAAGAGCTCAATGTCGCTTATAATAAGCGGACTTGGCAACTCTGGCCCTACCCCTTTGCCCAATTATATAGCTGAGTAAACGCACTACCGTATATTGACAGTAACATTGCTGCCCTCCATTGTCCATTAAGCCATTATCGTCATAACTGCTCACTGTGGTTCTACAAATAACTTTTAACAAACTTTTATTTGGATTAAACCCATGATTTATTATTTTGATTAATTGTTTAGTCTAAAGCATGAAAAATGCCCCTTAAAATTTCCCTGAGCCCAACCTGATGCCTTCAAATACCTTGTTTTGTTTCATCAACAGTCCAAAAATAATTTACAATCATATAAAACAGTAAAACTGCAAGTTCTCACATTTGAGATTATTTAGCCAACCAGTTTTGCTTGGTAAATGCTTCAAACAATTAATCGATCATGAAAAATTTGTCGATCGACGAATCATTTCACCACTATCTGTTTTTTGCAACCTGCAATTATAACTTTGCTCTACTAGTTTACCTTGTTTTGTCTTCCCTGTATCTTCCTACATATTCACCATCAGTTTTATAGACTTGCAGCAAATTAAATCCTCCTTTTTCATTATTCCGATCCGTCATTGAATTTATATAATAGCACTCTGTGGTCTGCTGCATAATAATCTGAAATCAATGGTTTTTCACTCCATGGAAATTTCAGCCACTTTTTGTTTGTCCTCAAAACCCCTGTCTGTCTTGCTGCTGATTTTCTCTATAAACAAAATGATATTTCGTCAACAAGGTCAGGATGAGCTGTTGACTGCCCACAAGACAGGAGCTGAGTCACAGCAAATAACAGCTTTAGTTGTTTGACTTTCTCCAGCTTCCGTCAAGCCCAGTCTTATATTGTCAATAATTCAATAACCTCATCTGTTTCACGAAAACTTCTGGAACCACCATCTTTGTTCCAGGAAATAGTTTCTTAAATTACTAGGGTGGTGAAATGTAACTTGCATAGCCTTTCAACCTATTACTGCTACACCAGGGTTTACCTCAGGAAACTGTTTAGCATAGACAGTAAGCCGCCCAGGTTCTGCACATCTTGTCTTGTGATCAGTTGAACAGATGACAGCCTAAACGGTAGCCATACAAATATTTTATTTTGTTAAATTTTTTAAATTTTTTTAATAAAGTTAATGAAGGTCATCTGTAATTCAGGGGGGGTTCTTCACCTCTGCTATAAAATACTGCCGGAAAACCTGCACACATTATCCCACCATCAAATCCACATCAACAGTATTTTGTTTGCTTCTCTTTCAGTGATGACATCATCTTAACCAACGTTTTTTTTAAACTGCAACTGCCTACTTACTAGGGGTGGGAATCACCAGAGGCCCCACGATACGATATTATCCCGATACTTAAGTCAAATGCAAATTATGCAGTTTGTCAACATCTGTTTTATCTAATAAGATCCAGCTTTCACTTTGTTCATCTCAGAGTTTTCATTCACATATCTTGAGGTTAAAGGTCAAGAGACCCCTTTGAAAATGGCCATGCCAATTTTTCCTCGCCAAAATTTACTGTAAGTTTAGAGCGTTGTTTAGCGTTCTTCCCGACAAGCTAACATGACATGGTTGGTACCAATCGATTCCTTAGTGGTATCATATGAAACTAGAAACCTATCTTCACTCTACTCTAGCTTTAAGACTGAGCCCTACAACCTCTGAAATACAAAATAGTGTGGGATTGTTAAGAGGTTAATAGTTAATATAATAAAAGATTGATACTTGACATCTGTGTATCGATACGATATTGCCACGCAAAATATTGCAATACTATGCTGTATTGATTTTTTTCCCCACCCCTATTACATACTGTCTCTGAAAAATATATATATGCAACCATTTTACCAAGAAACATTGTGAAGTTGACGAGATCTGAACATTAAATGAAATTTCATGCATGCTTATCTTTTTTGCCGCTACAGCTATGCCTTTATTCTCTTCATCCAGCACATGAACAAAAGGTACACAAAACACATCTGAGGATGTACCAAAAAGTGTGTCAGGGTCACATTTGTTCGTGCTCTGTAAACGTGCAGTACAAATTACACTGAATGATTTACAAGTTGAGTACTATTTGTACTATTTCTCTTTGACATCTATATGCCCTAACCAGACTAATGGCTGTTTGTGACTGTGTTTGGGAGTCTGTAGCTTTTTCCTCTGTGAGCTGAGATAGACATTGTGTGTGTGTGTGTGTGTGTGTGGGTGACTGCACACTGTGTGCGGACACATGGACCCTGATGACCCTAGCCCTAGATAGATTTACTTTACAACCTGTACTGACACTTTTTGAACTTTGACTCAAAGTTTTATTGCTTTTCATTTTACAGGACACAAACAGACATTGTGTGTCTGTGAGGTTAGGTATACAACATTTTGATACAACTTGTTCTTTATACAGAGGCTTTAGTAGTGTCTTTGTGATGGCTTTTATACACAGTCCACTTTTGAATTCTCAGAATATGTGCAAGTCTTTTCATAAATCATATATCTCTTCGAAAACACTATGTGGTTTTAATATGGATTAAAATCTTAAGACTGACTTGACACAAGCTCCACATGGAAATGAAGGATAACGTTATGCCTCAGAGCAGGGTCTTGCAGGAAAGACCTTGCACCTCTCAGGGCCAAAGAGAACCTGCCAGGCTCTGTTCATGCACCACTTAATTAATCTCTTCTGTGCATCAGAGCTGCAGCCACAGGGCTCTCCTGCCTCTATGCCTGGTCTGTCTGGTTGAGGTAATAGTGGGTGAAGGAGACATGCAGGTGTCACCATTTAAAAACAGTTTATGAGAGGTGAATTTATTTGTAAGTGGCTGTGAATGATGCCAATAACATGCTTTCTGAAGGGCTCAGAAAACAATGAATGCTAGGAAGAGCCTGAGCTAGAATAGCTGCCATCACGGTGTGTAATCTCACTGAGTTAGTGACGACCATGACCTCTTGCCCTCAGAGGGACAAATGTGATAAGATGAAAGACACTGTAGTTTGGTTTAAATGCAGCTTAACTGCTCTCCATAGCGAAATGTTGACCTGGCATTTCATATTAAATTGATTGCTGCTCTAATATCCTTTTTTCTTCTTCTTCCTCCTTTGTCAGTGTTCAGGCTGGGGAACACAATAAATTCCATTGAGGCTGCTAAGCGAACCATGCAACTCTCTGACCGAGTGCTGTGCCTGTGCCTTACTGCAGCCAATGCCAACCGCGCCCTCTACTTTATCTGTGACAATGTACTTTGGGCCAGAAGCGTCGGTCTTATCCGCGATATCGACAAGGAACGCTGGAGCCTAAATTCCTCTCGCTGCTACTTCCTCTCGCTAGTTATGAGCCTGACCAGAGATCTTTACATAGTCGTCCAGTTGATGACACAGAGAGCAAGAGATGAACACTTTAGACAGAAAATGGAGATGCATCTCCGTGAGAGTCCTGAAGTAGCTGAAGCTGTCGTTCCTCAGCTGGATGCGATTCTTTTTCTGCTGTTTGACAGCCTAAAATCGCATCCTGCTGTTGCCTTGGACACGCTGAAAAATGTATGCGATCTCTTCATTCCCCTTGACAAGTTGGGTATATACCAGTCAAATGCCGGAGTGGTGGGATTTTGTGGTTTGATGTCCTCAGTGATTGGGATTATAACCCTCTTACAGCCCAAGTTAAGACTCAAACCATGATAATAATGGTGGAGATAAACCTTACTGACTAACTGCAGATAAAAGGGTTAATCATGACAGGTTTTTAAATGATTTAGTGTCATCTACCTGGAGGTATAATGGTGGACCGAAGTCAACCTGGTGCACAATGAGATTAGGCAACGTCACATTTTGTAACATTTATGTTAGAATAGCATTTATTACACCAAACTCAGGCCAGCAATAACTGAAGGGATGACTGGATTTGATTGTTTTTTTAACAGATTTGTGATTAAGTGATTGATTGAACTGATTACATCATGCTTTTGAGACCACGAAATGACTTGAATGGGGACCATTTCAAGGTTAAAACACTGCTTTAAAAGGGAGCAAATCAAGTTTACATAGAGGCCTTGTTTATTTTTCGTATTTCAAAAGAGCCAAGGCTAAACCTGTGTGCATTCCTGTCTTCTTCAACACCACATATTAACACCAGCACGTTGGTAACTACTGTACTTAAAGGTTCTCTATATGGAATTCAGAGCATTTCTATTGCCTTCACACGGCTCTCAACATGGAGACGGCGGCTTGATCAGTGCAAACAACAGCAAAAGTGCTGTTGGAGCTAACAGTGTTAACCTGGGGGAGACCGGAGTGTGAGTGTTACACTTCTGCGACAACGCTGTGGGTCTGGGCAGCGTTATCGACTGTAACCGCTGTATGAGCTCAGTGCAGAGCGACGGCCATGAGCTAGCCAGTGGGGGAACAACAGAGAGACTCACATGCACTAAAATACACACGCACACAGAGAGGGAGTGTGACTTCATTCTCTGCTCAGGTAGACATTACATCTCTATAACTTTACATAGCAAATAGCTGTTTGCTGCTTTATTAATGCTCTGAATCCCACATATAGAACCTTGAAAATAAGGGCTCCTTACTTATGAACGTTTTTGCATTTGCTTTTGCACCTATCTCTTAGAAAAAGTAAGATCTTAACCACAGTGGCATTGCCACTGTCTTTCTCTACTCTCTGTTGGTGATAAGATGCTGCTAAAAGTTTTACGTCTATGATCCATGTGATGAATAAGCTGCCCTCTCAGCCAAAAGTGCTACCAGAGGGGAAAAAGCAGCTGAGAGATTTCAGGGGATTTCTAAGCCTTTTTTTACAAGAGACATTTTGACTTGTCACAGTAGGAAAAGCACAGATAATGACACCAACAGTGGCTCTATTCTAGTCAAGTGTCCCATTGAGAGTGACAGTGAGCCAGGGGGCCCAATACCAGGAACCTGAAATCAAACAATTAAATCAAATTCAGTAGTCATTAATTTCATTATTTACACATGTGCTTTTCCTATTATGACAATTTAAAATATAAAATGTCATGATAATTTTCTTCCTGCCATTCAAGGCATGGCCAGGACTTTGACTCAACAGATTATTACTTTATCATTTAAAGAAAGTGTTAAGAAATGATTAAGTAAAAAAAAAAAACTATGCATATATTACTATTTGAATGAGCAAAGACACCCTCAATGATGTGATTACAATTAAATTCTTAATATATGAATTGTATGCTTGTGTATATATGTTTTTTTTAAATATTTGTGACACAGACAAAACAAGTGTACGAGGATACATTGGAAACCTCCAACTTCCTCTAGAAAATGCTATGAAAACTTCAGTGCTCAAAGCTGCGGGTGCACTTGTCATTTATTATCACATGTAGTAGTGTCATTCATTTCAGATGGCTTAATGTTTTCACTGTCACGCTTGATTGAAAGGTTAATAAAACACTGATAAAACTATTTCAAATTGTCCTTTTTAAAAACTACATGGTTAATATTTTAATGATTAATCTAACTGCCTGGGTGGTGATCAATGGAAAACAGTTGCGGTTCAGTTTAGAAATGCAGTAACACTGCCCTCTTGGGGAAACATGACGCCTTGTTGAATTCAAAAGAGCTTTTATTTTTCATTTATACTGAGACAACAATACACTTTTTTTCTGAAAGCTTTTCTCAAGGGGATGACATCGTGATAAAGCATCCACCATCAAAAATTGCAAAAATATATTCCATTTCCCTTTCACCATACTTTGAGTTTTGCTGTGAAAAGAATGAACAAACGATGCAAAGATGAATCCCATAAAAGGACAAACACATACAAAGCAATAAATAAAAGTAATTTGTTCTCCTAGGTAGATCAATCGCAGTGATTCATAATAGGCAACATGTTTGATTTCACATTTCCATTGAGGCATTGTTTTTCCAGTACCAACAAACCAAATTTAACGCACCAGTATTACATTTGTGGGAATAGTTAGATGGGCTGGAAAAAGAAAATCCAGGCCATTTTTATACATGTATGCAAATTGCTGACATTAGATACAGTATAATTGGTGTCTTGGAAAATCTTGCATTTTTAAAATGCCGAATTTTCATGTCTGGAAAAATGTCAGTGCTAATACACTAACATATACATTTGACAAGGCATCTGATATCAACTTAATCTAAAACAAATATGAACAAAGCACTTTGAACAGTGGCAACAGTGTGAAACTACAGATGTATAAATACTGCTGGCCCAAGTTTTTTTTTTTCCCAGAATACCAATGATGGATACATGCAGAGTGGCTCTGCTCTTTGAATGAAAAGGCACCATCAGTAGTTAGCTCTGCAACAGTAAAAAACATCACAGTTAGCACTTGAGAGGGTCTGGTTTACCCAAAACAGCATGTTAACCTGAATGGTACGATTATCTCCATTCTTAGACTGATATTTTGCCCATAATGCAATTAGTTTGATTACACAAGTATTGTACAATTGACCAATACTATTGAAGTGGTAAATGGGAAGCCCTTAACTTGAATTAGTTCTGTAATTATTACCTTTAAGGTCTAAATGGTGTTATGGACGTTTCCATCCCACCATCATTGAAACACTGTTTCAGTACCTTTCTGTTTTGAATTAGAAATTCAATGAAACACAAATTATATCTGAGCATGCATTGTGCTCTTCTTTTTTAATACAATTGGACCGTGCCTCGTTGATATCCAGATCCAGTACCAGAACAAAACCTTTCAGTCAGTTTGACTGATCAGACATTTTTCTCAAGCTGGGTGGAGCTATATGGCACATTTGCTGAGCTCATCAAAATGCATATTGACAAAAGAAACATAAAATAGTTTGAGGTCTGGTTCTGAGAAGAGATCCGAACAGCCGAAATAAAGAAAAATGTTTCTGTAGGTGTACCGGAGCTTTAAGAATCCAGCATTTTTAGCTTTGATGCTCAAAATCTGGGCTTACAATTCTCATTTTTCCAATAGTCAGTGCTAATAAATATTCCTTTCTTGGAAATGTTCATATGTGCCAAGACAGAGCAACTGTTGCTAGTCTCAAATCCTTCAAACATACCAGAAGTAACCTACCAAATGTAAAAACAAAAAAAAAACGTACATTTAACTTATGCAAAAGAGCTGCTAAATATGTAACAATAAACCCACTGAGTATTTCCATTGAGAAATCAAGAGAAGCAAAGCACATTATTTTGTATAGATTTCTGCAATGATTCTTTCTTTTGATAGTGGTGCTTGATAGGATTGGACAGTGAATTATATACCTTTACAGTTCATGATTATCTGACAGAAACAGAAAAAATGATTAAGACGTACATGAAAAAAACAACACGATAAGACAACAGCTATCCAGTAACAACTATCCAGTAACTGAAGTTCCTTCAATCTAAAAGACATTTACAGAAAAGAAAGTCTGAACTGTGCAGGTTAAACCGAGAACATTTTAGAACAGGGATGGAATAATGTTGGAAATGTCTGACATACATGTTAAGGCAAATATTAGCTTCATTCTCCCAGTTAAAGCCATCATTAAGACAAGAGTTGTGAGTACAGCTACATTGATGCAAACGTCCAGAGAACACTGAAATCTGAACTTCCTACTTCAGGCTACAGCTATTTATAAGGTGAAATAAAATTACAGTTTGTGGTTATTCAGATGTACCTATGTTGGGACAAATCATTCCAGAAAGTCTAAAATGAGTTTAAAAGACCTGCTAGCAGCCTCTAGAGGTCAATCTGCTCCTTACACCCAACTGAACCAAAGTGGTATGAACTGAGTGACCGCATGCTGCTGTACACGTGGGACTAAAAATGACATGGTCCAATTTGTTAAAGGCATCTCTATTGCGATCTATCTCAAGATTTCCACCAAAGCAAAATCATAGTTAATCAAAAAATGTGTGGACAAGCTTGATTACCCAGATTTCATAGAGCTTGTAGTCATTCATCTCCAGCGTAAATACATCACTGTGTGTGCTGTGTATCAGTAAACAAACCTGTAACCAGAAGACTTGAGAAAGTTGATAATGCAAAGGCAGATCGTGGTAGGCTACATGTGGGTGATGTTGACACTAGATGTGCACAAGCACCATCGTGAAACCAGCATTCAGGTACTGGGAGGAGTGGTTTTGTGGCATTCCAGCATTTCTTAGAAATGACACAGGACGTTGGCAGAAAGCTACATGATAAAATTCCATATGATCAAAGCATAAAGAATCTTGCATATAATGCTTTAAACTTCATTTTGTGTTCATTTTAGTGATACAACTTGTAGGTTTTGTATGGACGATAACGTTTTGTTTGCATTAGGTCTGACGGGAGATAAATTGTTAATGGTGTGACCTTATTATTGTCATAATGAGATCTTATAACTGTAATAATGAATAATTGATGTGATTGAATGTGTCGACTTTCTGTCAGCAAATAAACAGATTCTTCTGTATGTTAAATATAAAGACTTTTTAGTTGCATTTGTTTCCCCCTAAGATTGATTGTACCATCAATTTAATACTCTTTTTTTTTAGTTCTGACAAGATAAAGAATAGAATAAAAAATGCAATTAAGCAGGAAGGATCACATCTGCATTGCTATTCAGAAAAAAATGGATTTGGCTTTCACTTTTACAGCAGAACAGAATCCAGCCATTACAGCGATAATCATAGTTGAAAACCATAATGTTAAAGGGCAACATTTGATCACGAGTCGGTGGTCTCGGCCCACTTTTGAAAAAGAACCTCGCTCCTCGATTCCATTAACACTCGGAGGAGTAAAGTGAATAGTGTCTCAGCGACTCCAGGACCCGGCTGGGCAGTCTTTGGGTCCATTAGGAGTCTTTTGGTCCAGTCATATTACACCCTGCTGAGGGTAGAACTAGGAGAGTCCCTGTGCTCGGTCATAATCTGTGATCAGGCCTTTGATATGTGACAGTTTCTGATGGAGGTACTCGCATCGCTTCTTCTCTTCCCGATACCCAGGAAACTTCTGAAAAGAAGAAAAAGGGGCATGAGTGAGCTTTCAGTAACGCATATCAAACCTCCAACACGATGGGCCTCATGCAAGAGCATTTTGTATTCTTATCATAAAAATATCTTTGTCTTTTTCCCGGGAGATTTGCTTGAGTGTATTAGTAGCATAAGCAAAGCCCCTACATTGCTATATAAGGCACATTTTTCCGATCAATTTGTGGGCAGATTTCACTCTCAAAAATGTGACAAAAACGTAACAAAGTTAGTTGTCAGTAGGCTATTTATATTAGGGGATTATACAATATTATACAGCCATAGAGGGGTGCAGGAATCAGTCCTAAAACCCAGAACTGAGTTAGCATTTTAGCACTTTCAGTTCCCTCGTCTCAAAGTCTGTTTTTTTTTAATGGGTTTTTGGTTAGATGCCTGAAATAAGGTCTGTGGTTAACACAAGCTTAAAAGATTTTAACGTTTTGTTCTATGATATATAATGCATCAGTAAATATCCAACTCGTGAATTTTGAAGCTTTTACGTGTCTTAAAAAAAACGGTGGCTTAATGAGTCTACAAAACGTCATCACGCTGACTCTTCCGCCATTACAGCCTCGTGATCATGCAACCGTGGTGTAGTTCGTTTATAGCCTAACGTTAGCTTTTTCCTTCTGGCGATTCCATTTACTCTTCAAATATCATAAGTGCTAATTTGTGAAGATTATTTTGCTGAATAAAACGTGTAGGTATCATAAACGTTTGTTTGCCACAGAGCTAGAGAGCTATGTCAGAAATAAAGAAGGAATGAGTTGACATGAAGTTAGATGCCAAATGTCTTGCTAAAGTAAAACAGTCCATGACTGACATGTGAGGAGGTCCAGGGGACATGACATGTGATAATCAATTTGATTCAGGTGCTTTAATGGAACATTTTCCCCTAACCAGCAATCTGTATAAAAACCTTGACTGAGGCAGAATTTTCTAGAGCTGCAGCGATTAATCGATTCGTTTTCAACTATTTAATTAATCGCAAACTTTTTTGCTAATCGGTTTGAGTAATGTTATAAACACGAAAAAGTCAAAATTCTCTGATTCCAGCTTCATAAATGAATATTTTCTGGTTTCTTTACTCGTCTATGACAGTAAACTGAATATCTTTGAGTTGTGGACAAAACAAGACATTTGAGGATGTCATCTTGGGCTTTGGGAAACACTGATTGACATTTTTCACCATTTTCTCACATTTTACAGACCAAACGACAATCGATTAATTGAGAAAATAATCGACAGATTAATCGACAATGAAAATAATCGTTAGTTGCAGCTCTAGAATTTTTTTGAACTGTATAAATTGTTGTTCCAAAATGCTTCCGCCAATAAAATCTAAAAGGAAAAAATTATCTAACCTCTAAATGAATTGTCAGACCACGATGCACATCACAGAATATTGATATTAGTTCTCTTAAAATGCTTCTTAAGAATGAATATGCTCATAGGAGTGGTTCTTGCGTGAGGCCTTGTGTATAGTGCTACAAGTGTTACATGAAATAAGATAAAAATATAAACAATTCTTACTTTTTTATACTTTCGGTACTTTTGTAGTATTTGGTCCTCCATAAGCTGAAAAGATGACAAAAGATAAAGTGTTAGGCTGCTTCGTATGTGATTAGTTCATTGTTTGGTGTTTCATCAGACAGAAACGGAGTAGTTAAAGCCTTGTGGTCCAGATAGTACCTTGTACTCTTGTGTTCCCGGGGAGAGAGTGTTGATCTTTGAACCCAACTGAACAAACATCTCTGTGATAGCCCCGATCCGATCATGAAGAGCTCTGTATTCATCGTACTCTGCACAGAAGTCGTCCTTATACTCTTGGCGCTGCTCCAGTGCTGTTATCGTGCTGTATTTTCTAAAAAAAAAGAAAGAAAAGAAAAGAAAACATAAAGATGTTATTTCAAAATGATCTTTTGAAACAAAGTTGTTTCCAATTCCTTCCAGTAGATGGCAGCGCAGCACGCTGGAGTGAGAGTCCTGACACGTCACTGGTTTAACAGCATGATGTGTTGACCAGATGTATAAATGTAAGACATAAGATCATGTGCTTGCTTCAGTGAAGCTTTGTGACAGCTCATTTAGACATGTGTTTTACTTTCCTCTATTTATGTGAATGCTTTCAAGCTGATCCTAACCCCTTCTGGGACGAGTTGGTTTCTTTTCTCAACAACAGCGGGTTAGACTCTGAAACCTAGACCTCTCAGTGACAGATGATATCAACAACGATTTATGAAGACCCTCTGATGTTGTTGCAATTATTTGGATTAAGCATAAATCCCTTCTGAATCTGGGCTTATAGCAGAGTGTGTGTTTGAATCTTACATTAAATAGTCAGGCAGTTCCTCTGCTGAGGTTCGATTGACAGGTGTTTTCTCTCCGTCATGGCCTGTAGATAGGAAAAACACACAGACACATTGAGAAAAAGGTTAAAGCAATCTGCCAATGAAAATGCGATAATGTGCCCATCATATCAAGGCTGATGGAATCGTTTATCACGCTCTCCGATAAAAGATCTGATCCAAGGCGAGCAGTGACGTCTGCAGCCCCAGAGTAGGAGGCAGTGCTGCCTGCTGACTCGCTCGACCGTAGGTCACCCAGCTGTTTCACAGTCAATCATCAACAGACTAGAGCGGCGAGCGAGGTCTGCAGGGTGGAGAAAGTGCTGCAGTCCTAACAACTCTCACTGCTCTCTCAAATGAAAATACATGAATTGCTCCTTGTGAGCCTCCAGCAGCAACTATAACTCAACCCTTAGTTTCCTTTTTGCTAAAATGAAAGCTGATAATGTCATGGCCCAAACAAATACTATAAACAGACTCATAACAGCACAATACAATACATGAAGTGTGACTTACAGAGAAGACCTTTTTATGATTTTATGGCCATTTACCTTTGAGATTTTCTTGGTTCTGCTTCAAGTCTGGACTCGTCTCAATCCAGTCTGGTTTTAAGCGCTCTCGTTCTTTGTCTTTGTGCTTTTTGGACCTCTTCTTTTTGTGTTGGCCGTTGGTGAGCTGTTGGTCAGTGCAAATGGATGTGTTGGTGTGTGGGGGTTTAGGGCTGGTTACAGTAGGAGCCGGCTCCGTCCTCTCCAGTTTGGGAATAGTAGATGACCCGCTGAGTTTGTGTGGCGAGTACAGACCGTTTGGGCTCCCCTGGAGATGATTGTTGGTTTTGTCGAAGTCCAGTTTGATCTGTACTCTAGAGTTTCCGTGACCAGAAGAGCTACAGACCCCGTTGGTGCCGTAGTCTCCGTGAGCTGGCGACTGCAGAGGCAAACACTGGTCTAATAGTCTTTGTTTTTTGGGTGTCTGACAATTGGATGGGTCCGAAGGCAATGTGCGTTTCTAGAGAGAGAAAAAAGAGAATATAATGATTAATTTGCTTTAACTTTTTGATATTAAGAGTGCAAGTTACATGAGATGTACCAAAAGTGCCTGTATCATGTACATAAATAGATATTTATTTTAAAGGAATAGTTTGACATTTTGGGAAAAGCATTTATTTATTCGCTTTTTTGCTTGAGAATTAGATGAAAAGATTGATGCCACTCTCATATCTGAACGGTAAATATGAATGTATGTAATGTAAATGTAAAATACAGCCAACAGCCTGTTGGCTTATCTTAGCATAAAGACTGGAAACAGCTTGTCTTGCTCTGTCCACAGGTAACAAAACCTGTTAACACGCTTTATCTTGTTTGTATAATCCATGTGAAAACAGAAGTGTAAAAACAACAATTCGCCATTTTACGGGGGGAGGGGGGGGTTATTTGCCAGACAATTTCTTGGCCAGGACCAGTATCTTAATGGAGTTTCCGTTGGTTGCTGACAACTGATCCCTGCCAACAAATGGTGCAGCACATGACAAGTTAAGCTAACCGGTTCCAGCTACATATTTACCGTACAAGACACATGAGAGTGGCATCGATCTTCTCAACTCGCTCTTTAGAAGAATGCGAATAAGCATATTCCTTTAAGTCTATATTTAGTCTGAAGCTACTCAATATAACTACACAGAGATATACTGTAGCGGTTTATAATATCCCCAGTAATGTATCTGCAAAAGAGGAAAGACCCTATCTATTCTCAGTCTTATGAGAAGGAAGAAAAAAAGCAGAATAGAATTCATTCAAGGTGAATAATTACCACGGAGAGATTCTTGGCAGGACTGAGATGTGAAGGAGAGTCCCCGGGAGTTTTGTGGAATGAATGGTTGGACTGGGGACTCTTCAACTGGCTACTGTGCAGCGGCTGAAGTTTCCTGAAGAAAGATTGAGAACACAGCGCCTTCAGTCGGACAGTAACTGCGAGGTAAATGGCCTGTAAAGCTAAACAGGAAGAGGCAGTATGTAGGTCATAAAGCTTGCTTTGGCAGATTTATGAGCAAGTAAGCAATTATCATTTATTATGACGCGGCTTCCAGAGAGAAGATAGTCAGCAGCTTTTGCACAGTAGAAATAATCATTGGCATTACAAAACTGTCAATGTTTTTAAATTTTTATCAAAGCTTTATGCAAGTTTCTCTGGTGTGTTTTGTTTTGTGTCTCTGGTGATGCAATCTACAGGAGGCAAGCACAAAGACTGAACACTGTCCAGTGAGCAAAACAATAGCAGCAGATTTAACCTCTGTGGGACCAAACCCTCTTCTCTGGTAATCTGCTTCCTACAGCTCCTTCCTCAAACAGACGCTACAACAACTAGTCACACCCCCAAGTGGATTCTTGCAACCCTTTTAATCATATAGTCAGTGTGAGTGAAGTTTGGAACAATTAAACATTAACATCAATGAAATGACAGAAGTGAGAAAGCCTGAATAAGAAGAATCTACTCCAACGAATGAATAAACTAGAGCAAATAAATCTGGAGTTTACAGTATTTACAGGGTATCACACTTTTATCACGATTGGCAAACAATTTGATGACTACGATTGTAAAGTTTTTAAACTTAGCAGGGGTGGGGAACAGAGAGGGTTGTGCAATCAGCCAACAGGACTTGAGCTTTTTCCAAAACGCTCATGAAGCACATGGCCTGCATGTTTACTGGCAGGCAGGGGAAATGTACAAGGGGAGGAAGCTCACCCTGAAAAAGCTGAGCCTTGCTGCTCTGAACCTTCCATGCTAATGCCATTTGGCAACACGGTGCAGGGGAATATTTTCCTCTGCTTTGATGTGTCCATTAAGAGATTCATCAGTGCAGAGAAGTAGTCATTTAGAAGCTCTCCTTCCAGCATGATCACAGCAGACTTCTACATTAATTCAGTGGCCTTTCTGTATTAACGCCAGCACTGTCAAAACGCATCCATCCCTTAAAGTCGAAAAGAACTTTAAAGCAATAGTTTGACAATTTGGGAATAACACTGATTTCCTTTCTTGCTGAGAGTTAGCTGAAAAGATGCATATCACTCTAACGTGTGTAGGGTAAATATAGGGCTACAGCCATAGACTGTAAATAAGAAGTGAACGTAGTCACCGTGACGTCACCCATTGGTTTGTGGACTGCCGTTTTGAAGCCTCAAGTTCGGCATTTTGGCTGTACATAGAGCTGGATCAATATATTGATTCAATTATCAGCGATTCAATATCATTAATACATAGGGAAAACATCAATACATATCATCATCTTTAAGATGGAGGGGTTGTCACAAATTTAAAAAAAACTGATTGTGTTAAATGGGCATATTATATTGTCTCATATCGATCGCAGGCCCCTGAATTGAATTCAATCGAAATCATATCATGGCAGACTATCAGCAGATATCGTATTGTTGTCCAAAAAATATATATAATATTGTATCATGATGAAACTTGTGATCTACACCCCAACTCAAAACCCACCTGATCAGGAGCCTATGGATGAGTTGCTTCTCCTCCTCTAGATATCCAGGCCAGTCTTTCTGGACGTGTCTGTAGAGCTCATCCTTCAGAGAGTAGCTGTGGTCTTTAGGGTTCAGTTTACCAACCTGAAAAACAGACAGTTCCCAATGTAAATAAAGCAACAGAAAGAGGACAGAGTACAACAGGAAAAGAGGCCAGCTGAGGTCGTAAAAGCACCGACATGTGTTAACCTGTGGTAACTCCACCTTTATATATTTAAAATAAAAGACCTGTTTTTGCCTCGGTGGATCTGTATTGTTTCCACAGTAAACAGTTTAACCTTGCCCTTATACAACTTAATCCTGCTGATACAAACCAACCACTTTCAATTCTGAAAGTAGTCAGATCCCAGCTGGAGACACCCCACCTCTCTCCTGTCAAAACACAATCTTCTCCTCCAAAGATAATTAAAGCACAGCCCTAATTACAGCTACCAGCCGCGGCACAGTCTCCACTTGATGACTGCAGTGGGACACTCAAACATTGTGAACACTGGAAATGTGCCTGAAATAAACTTACTGACATCACCTTTTTTATAGCTGCAGTAGTCGGTTCATTAGCAAAATAGCAAGTTAGGGACTAATTTATGTTTTTAGTTTATATCCTTGACCTGATATCAACTGACGCTAAAAGCAACGTTTTAGTATTTCCTTTTACTTTACACCCGAGAATATTTCACCATTAGTCGACTGTGTTTACACAGCAATGTGCCAGATGTCTCACCTCATCCAGTACTGAGGTCAGGTCAGCCTTGTCCTTTGGACTGGCCCGCTCCCTCTCCAACCACAGTAGCAGCTCAGGTTTCCTGTAGGTCTTTAAGGCCAGGAGATGAATGATGCGATCCCTCAAGGGCCGGTGTGCCACAGGGCTGGGGACCAGGCTCCTCTTATTGCTGGGGGAGTGCTTGTTGCTGCTATCCGGGCCTGATACCAGACCCTGCTTCCTCTGGACCTTCCCATACTTACCTAAGATCAAAACAAAAGGACACACAGCTGAGTTTCAACACGAGATTTGTAGTGGAAGATAAGGGCAAGTTTTTGAGTCAAAAGGTTATCACGGCAGTAATCTAAAGCCGGTTTTGAACGGCCGTACTGCCGCTACCATACACAAAACTAGAGAAGACCACAGAGATTGTAACTGATCTGATAACAGGATTCACATACGTTGACGGTATCCAGCCAACATATCACTCCTAATCCAGTCCTCAGGCCAGTTATACAAATCACACCCTGATTTTGAAAGAGAGGCCTGCGCACAATACATTTTATCTTTATTATTGTCATGCAATCTGCTTTATGCACACGCAACAGATACAGTATGTGCAGCACTTATCTGAAAAAGCTATTTACATGCATAAATACCTTCAACACGGTACTGTGCTCATGCACTTTTTCTGTGTCACAGAGGTAGTGTTGTTGGGTGTGGAAAACAGTGAAACTGGTTGACAGTAGGGTTAGCCTACTGCTGAGTAAACAGAAGAGTATGGAAACTAAAGCAACTAACACAGAGAGGCCCTTTCTTCCAGTTGCAGGACTTATTTAGTTGAACCCGCGCAGGCAGTGCTTATAGATATCTGCAGACCGTAATCTCATTACAACTTTAAGCCATACTTTGGAGGTTGCTATAGTTCGAAGACTAACAGGACAGCGTGGTAGAAGTATCATACAGGGTGTTTTACAGTACAGTAATACTGTGTACTTTCTAAAAGTCATTTTAGATTTCAGTTTAAGCAACATACAAGGTTCCTTGTAAAATTCAGTCACTTTAAATCTACATTGCAAGATGCAACAGTCTTGCAGGAGCTTGTTTTTCGTCGTGACAGCAAATATCTTTCCTGCACTGAAACAACCGGTACTGCCACATTTCAAACAAACAACAACTAGAGCCATTGTTTGACGGTGATGAATTAAAGCAGCTTTGAGATGTTTAAAGACTCTCAAGGCGGCTTTTGTGGAATGATACTTCCCATGATGACAATGATGCCTCACCTAAAGTGACTGACACACTTTTGCGGGCGTGTTAATGACCGAGCACTAAAAATAGCACCTGTTTGCATAAGTGTATCAATATCGTAAAGGGAAATATTTAGAAATGCTTCCGTAGCAAATTAATGACTTCAAAATATATTTTATGTTGAAAAGTGTTTCCAACTTGTCGAACACCCGGTGTGCACACATTTCAACTGCCTATCTGTCAGTGCCTCCTTCACCCTGAATGCAACTGAACTTTAAATCATACAGTATTATCTAAATTGTGGACATTTTTCTTCTCTGCAAACCTGTAATTGTGACATTTTTTTCTGATGAGTGTAGCATTACTGTACCATAAAAAGACAGTCAGTCACCGCAAAACTACTGTGTGCTCTCCACTGCATATGACACATAACTGTGATCCATAACCAATTTATTTCTCTCTCTGTCGGTGAGAATAGAACATTTATGTACTTGAAAAGACATGATGGGATATCCTGTAACTGCACGTTTCTATAACCAGGATCTCTCATGTTTTTTCTATCATTTATTAGATGCATGCATGTGCCAGATTAAATTTATTTAGTATAAGCCTCTGAGAGACTATTTTGGCAGCAAAGCATGGCGTGTAATGTGTAGAAACCAGTTCCAACAGCTGGCTTCTACAGCAATTACCCTAAACATAATGTTGTAGCGTTGGTCTACACAGCGTGTTTGCATTCATAGAATATAATCTAAACAAGCATTTAAATTTGCACGGTACCTCTCAATGTCACGAAGCCTAATGGTTAGATCATTTATAAAGTTGCAGCATGGTCAGTTTAATCGACAATGACTCCAAAACCACGACTCAGGCAAGGAGAAGGCGGTTAATAACGAAAATTAATTGCAAGTGTAAGATCCCGCCTGTTAGGCCCAGATCATTCCAGGTTCAGCGTGGCCTCTTCTTTTGATGATGTTTAGAAGTATTTCATCAAATGAAAATGAATTAAATTCCAGTCAATGTAATTTAATTTTAGGCAAAACTTCATCAGCATGAGACTTGTTAGCGCATACTTCTGGCAAACTCAATCACATTAATGGTGCTGGCAGGCAAGCTGGCACAGCGCCTGAGCAATCTGGTCAAAATGAAAGGAAAATTGCAAGACAGAGAGGCATCCCTCTCGCATGAATAATTGCAACGCTGCGCTTTGATCAATTATGTGATAACTTCCACACCATATGGCAATTATCAGTAGGATGAAATGGCGAGAAGCGATGGTTTGGACGCTTTCTGGGAACCGGTTATCTGTCCTTGATCCCTACGTGCTTTTGAAGGCTGCTACGTAAAACGGACGCTGGAAGATACACCAGAATAGAGATACAGCTATTAGGCGAAAGCTTACTTGGCCCCGGCTTGATCTCAATTGCCGAGCGGCTCCAGATGTCCTTCTCCACCTGAGACATGCGCTCCCGGGTCGTCTGGTAGGAGTCGTCTGTGGCACAAACTGTGATCTTGTCCTGAATGCTGCCCTGGCCCTCCAGGTGATCCCTGCCCTCCCTGTGTTGAGGAGAAAGGAGGAGAGAGAAGAGAGTTCAGGCTTACAAATCTTCTGGCTCGGCTCAATTAACTGGCCATTTGTCAAACACGAGCATTAGAGATTCTTGCTGTCACGCAGTAATTTGTGATGTTATCTGACACACATGCCGGTAACTGGTTCTGTGACTTGTGCCTGCATGCAAATTCCAGTCCTGTGTTATAAATCAGTTATAAAGGCTAAAAGACTTCAGTACTAATCCAACCCTTTGACACTGCATAGCCACAAACACTACCTCTCTGTTCTCAATTATTACTAGTCACACCTTCGAGGTCAGCTGTGGCATGACGGCCTTTGGGTGTTATTGTAGTCTTGTTTGAATATAGCCTGACGGCGGTACTGTCTGTTGTCGTAGTACTGAAGAGAGAAGCCACTGTTTGGTAAGGCCCTGCGGTCTCAGTCCGACACCAAATTTACTACAAATTCCATTTGTGGTCGACTGTGGAAAGAGTTATGTGTGCTGCTGCTTACCCTGAGACATACTGGTGAATGCAGTCGAAGCTGGACTGAGGCTTGTCTTTGCTGTCGCTGGAAAGGTAGAAGGAGAAGACTCTGAATCCATTGGGAGATTCAGGAGTTGGCGCTGGGATCTTTACGTACTGTCAAGACAAATAAAGAAACTTATTAGTATGAAATTAATAGAAACCTTGTTAAGAAGAGTAAAATATCTTTATAAGGAAAAGTATAAATAGCCAAGTCATGGTAATTTTGCTTTCAGCTTTACAGTGTTTTCTAGCACACTCTCACATGCTTGAGTGTACTGCATCCACCACTGCTAATTTGAGTGGTGTGTTATGTAATAGGCATGTGTTATCTCTCCCAGATGTAGCCTGATCTGATTCAAGTTTAATCTCAAAGTGCGGAAAAACACTGGATAAAGTCAACAAAGCAGCTTCTTTTATTGAAACTTCAGTTTTATCTTTCTCCAAATGTGACCTAAATAATCTCCCACTTGAGCCAATCACACAGGCTACATTGTACCTCCCAGGTCAGGGATGATGACCTGTAGCCAGTCATGGGAGGAGCCTGTCTGAAAGGCAAAACATAACAATAGTATAGCGGACAGCTTTTTTCACTTGGGTGATAACCTCCTCTGTCACAGACTGTCCACGGCTCCCTAGCAACAAACAAACCAGCAGGGTGAAGTCTATCTCTGTCGGTTACATAAAATGACCCAAAAACCTACTTCCACTAAAAGGACAGTTCGACATAGAAAGTCATTAACCAACAGGTAACATGTCCTTTAAAAACACATTTGGCAGGGACTCTCTTCCGCACCGCCTGCAGCTGTGTTTCAGCCTCAAAATGGACAGTTTAGTACTTTTGTTGATGGTGTCCTAGATTCAACAGAAGCCCGATGATTATCACCCGTCCTTTACAAGCGTGAATACATGCTCGCTGATGAGTAGTACTTAAGGTGAGATAGCTGCAACAGCTCAAATTACATAGGTCTCAAGAAAAACAAATGTAAGTCAGATGGACTTGAAGCTGCCTCTTTAGAATCAGTCGTAAGTGATTGATTATAAGCCGACCGGCCGAGAGCACAGTGTCCCTGGCAGATGTGGCAGGCAGGACTATAGCTGTCACAAATGCCCAGTCATGCAGCAAAGCCATAAGCATTTTTTTTTTGCAGCACGGAGCCAATGAACGCCTCCTCTCCTCAACACCCCTCCTCCTCTTCTCAAACCCAACGCATGCCATTCACCCCACCCCCATCAGCCTCCAGCTTTCCTTCATGTGCACAAGCCCACCCATGTCAACAAAAAAAAACGCAAAGCAGCCCACAAGGCCGTGAACACTCGAGACACACAGCTGACCATTAATTCTGACCTATTTATGTCTGACCGTTCACATGAAGTGGTAAAGCGGAGTCCTGTGTGCGTCTGCTTTGGGTTTTACGCTAATTAAGGACGATCAACCAAAAAAGCATCAAAGTGAGCCGGGGGGACAAGAGGCGAGCCACGTCCCCAGGACCTATTGCTTTTAAGAGAGAAAAGTAGTAGGAGCCTCGACCACAATTAGAAGCAACAAGTCACTAAAATGGGGTTATTGATGTATAAAGGCACACAGAAGAACTGCATTCGAGTTTGCTTTTAAATGAGAGTCCTGCTAAACAAACGCTGGCTTGTGATGAGATGAGAGCGCACATTTACACATTTTGCATCGCAATAGAGCCACCACGTCCCCTCTTTCAGTCGATGGCAGCACTACGAGTCCCCTCCAGCCATGCATTAGATCTGCCTGTCACCCCCGTCCATGCCATCGTGCACACTTCACATTCTCATTCTAATCAATGTCACTCAGGTCAGACTGTTCAGAGGTCGCCCCCGTTTTATTCACAGCTTCCTTCTCAAGCTACATAACCATATGTCATTTAACCCATTAGTTTCCAGTTTCTGACTCCTAAAGGGGAGCCTGTTTGTCTAACGCCAGGTTCACAGCCAAAACCACATGAGACTCTAAACTGGAACCTTAATGGTATAGTTCGATATTTTTTAGAAATCTGCTTATTCGCTTTCTTGCTGAGAGTTAGTTTAGAGGATTGATACCACTCTCGTATATGTATGATAAATATCAGCCGGCAGCCAATTAGCTTAGCTGAGCACAAAGAAACGGCTAGCCTGGCTCTGTACGCAGGTAACGAAATCTGCCTATCAGCACATCTAAAACTCACTTATTACCATGTTATATCTTGTTTGTTTAACCTGTACAGAATAGGGATGTCATGATACCAGAAATGTATGAATCGGTACCAGTACCAGTGAAAATTTACGATTCTCGAAACCCAATTTGATACCACGGTAAAAAAAAAAATCAAAAATCCCATGTACTTCAACATACACTCCGTTATTACTCTTTGCATACTGTTTTTGCGAATTTATCAAATCCTGATGATTTGTCTCAAGTTTCTTGCCAAAAACTAAATTTTACAAGATTATGAAAATTTGAACACATCATTATAATGTTATAATTTACCTTTGCCCAATACTCATTTTTACTGAATAGAGCTTGTAACTCAATGCAACTCAATGTTAGCTCCGTTATTTAGCCAAGCAAGACTGTGCCGCCCACCGGCTGCCGACAGCTAACGTTACTAGCTCTTCTCCTGCTGACTTCAACACAGATTTGTTGTTCACAATATATCATTATCAGGGAAACCAAAGTGTCTAAAAATTATTATCTGTCTTTTAGTAGAAGATTTAACGTAAGCATCCCAAATGTGTGATTTGCTGTTTAAGCAATGCTGGGAAAGTTTTGCTGAACATCGGCCACTAAAACATAGTGTAACAGCGGTAAGAAGAGAAAAGTGAGTCAGTTATAGCGCTATCACGATATCAGATTTTCACTACACGATTGTCGTGGCCAAAAGATTTCACAATGATGATAATATCCCAATATCTACAGAAATGTTTAAAAGAAAAATAAGGCTATCACTCAAATTAATCTTTAACTTTGTTTATTGTGCATTTGTCTCTTTTTAGGCAAATGAATTACACTCAAAATGTAAGTGTATGGAAGTAGACACAGAGTTGTAAAAGCGTACAAAAACAACAATTACTCTAAAGGCAACCAGATGAACTGACAAAAGTGAGAATGGAAAGAAACAGAAATGATTCAACAGGGGCTGGATTATTTACACGATATTATCATATGTGTATTATCAACATATCAATAATTAATTTTTAAAATATCACGTCAATACCGATATATTGCGACTAGTTAATTACGTAGCAATATCTACCTAAAGTTTGCTAGCATGAGCTAACAGGAGCTAACAGGAGCTAAACCGATATTTTGGCTGATATAAACTAATTCCAGATGTTGGGTGTATATGTTGGCCAATAACAAAGTACAGAAATGTCAAAAATATGTTTTAAGTGATTTAGAAACAGTGTCTACGTTGAATATTATTAATATTATATTATTGCTTGTGTTCAAGTTTTCATTTGTAAGAGGAAGAACGTATTATTTCTTCTTTTAAAAGTTATATTGTTTCGCTTTAATGGTCTGAACTCAAAGGTGAAAACAGTTAAAGTTTAAATCCATAACGTTTTACTAATTAATATATCATCATTATGCTGTCTCCATCTGTATGGTGGTGGTGAAACACTACAAATGGTGTGTTTATCGTGGTTGGAGTAGGAGGTGTTCTCTCTACTCAACCACTGTGTCTACGGTTGATAATCTTTATCACTTCAGGAAATAACATATCCACGGTCATGTTACCTCGATGACATTTCCGCTGCGTACCAACAACATGAGGAACCAACTCAACAAGTCTGCTGCAGTCTGAACAACAAGAGATTTACAGATTACAGCGTTGAATAGTGACTGCAGAAAACACTTAACATCACAGACAAATCATGCAAAGTGGCCAATGTTGTCATCATCCCACCCAGCCTGATGAAATTAACTCCCGACTTTTCATGTGTTCAGTCAGTGACACCACTTGTGCCGACAGGTTTGTGATCCTGAAGCTGCTGTCAGCCAAGTAGTAGGTGTAGATTTACATAGAGACGCTGAGTCATAGACAGCTCCATATGGAGCTTTGGTCTGATCCCCTGAGGCTGTGTGTGTGTGTGTGTGCGTTGTCGTATTTTTTGGCTGAGGAAGCCGCACACTTCCCCAGGGCACATGCAGGGAGTGAGGTCAAATATCGAGCTGACAGTTTGGGCTCTGTGTCAACAGAGAGAAACTATAATCAGTCAAACTTTGTGGAATTACCATGTACACTCACCAGCGAACAAACAAGAATAGAAACACCAAACTTTACAATCCTCAATTTAAAATGAGTAAAAAGGTGAATGACGTACTGGAGGCTTTTAAAAAATCATCAAACTGGCTAACAGAGTTCAGAGTTATGACACAGCTAATAACAGCTCATTGAAAAAAACACAGCTCCAGTACTCTCGGGTCACGGACGGGTGAGTCATGTATACACATCCATGTAACAGAGGCATGACTCAAACCGCATGCAGCATTTCTATAAGCATTGTGACGGCAAATTGGTTTTAAAGTGCATTTTTGAACTGTTAGTTGTTATGCTTACATTCAATATTTACGTCCGCATCAATACTTTGTTAGTATGGCACACACATATACTGTAGAGGCTGATCATGTTTTGGTACTCTGGGGCACGAAATGAGACTAATCTTATGTTGAATAAACTGAATGTAGCTAATGACCCTTCACAAAGAGTCAAGTATATATTATTTATATATATAAAAAAAAACGCAAAACGCAAAACCCCATCAATTTTCAGAAGTTATTTTAATTTAGAAAAAAATGCCATTGTAATTATAAAAAATTGCATTTATTTATATTTATTTTTTCACTTATATATTTTTTCTCTGATGTATAATTTGAATATGCTATTCACTATGTAGGAGTTCTTAATAATTGGAGATGACTATTAAATCAGCATTATTTGTCAAGCTCGGGACCAGGGAAAGAATTCATTAAATTGCTTATGCTCCATAGTATTCTAATTATGATTGTGTGAGTCCTTTAATCTGATGATTAATTAATCGGAGAAAAGCTTAATGGGGTATTATTATGAGAGTGTACTATTAAAATGTGTCAGTTAAATAAAATTAAACAGCTTCATAAGAGGAACAGAGCAGTGAGAGCTGTGTGCTGTAACGCCGCCCATTATGATAAGTAAAGTTTAGCCGTTGGACAGTTACAGTTCGGGCAACCAAATGGCATCAGAACGGCAATCCTTAACACCTTGTCAGTGCAGCCCCCCCATGGGGCGAACGGGCTGATACAATAACTGCCTCTGTGGCCTCGGCCCAGCCACATCTGCTACTCCAGGGCCTGTGTGTTTGGAGATGTCAAATACTTTCAGGCTGTTGTAAGGTGTGAACTGGACTGGAACAGAAAATCTTGGCAGGGGGCTCAGCAGTTGAACAAGGACAAAGGACACCGTCGGTGATGCCCTTGTAAAACTTCATCTTTAACTCCCCGAGCTTGTTTAAACTGCTCATCTTTGATGAGGTTAAACAGAGTTCTTAACCCTGCTATTTGGTGAGGAAGGGAAAAAATAGCTTCAGTGAAGAGATCTACTGTTCGCGCCAGTCCAAACATCTGCAGGGAAAGATGAGAGGATAGTTTCTCTCTCTGTCTTTTCCCTTTCTTTGCTCTGCAGACGAAAGCAAGACGGCAAGGTTCCCAGCTCTGGTATTTGGCATGGCAACACTGAGATGGGAGCAGGCGCCTGGATATGTGATTTACTCTGAAGTCTTTGCCTCCTGCCCCTGTCTGTACTGACACTAGTTACCATTGTCTTCTCATCTGAGCCTACTCAGCCATAGCTGCTCTGTGAGCTGCCCGTCTTTTGTTCTAGCTTCTTCCCCCACAAAGCTGAGTGCAATGGCCTGTCGGCCCGCCTGGATTATTCATGAACAGCGGGGACGTGTGGCTGTGTGTTGTTGGAGGGTAAAGGGAGGGATTTGGGGTTTGGGTGTGTATGGAGGGAAGGGGAGGGAGGGTGGCAGTGGCTCCCAGTAGAGCCAGTGCATGAGGGATGGCCCTAAATAGTCTTCCTTTAGGAATGTGACGAACAACTCAGCAGAGGAGAGGGGGTTGGACCTGGCTGGAGCAAATGTACTTGTTCCTCTTTATTTAGGTTTATATGTTGGAGCAAAATTGAGATTATACATCATATTACGGACTCCACAAGTTGAGGCATTGACAGTAGAAAAGATTCAACTGTCAGCCTTGTGTCAGTGTCACATGCAGACAAGCAAGTGTCCCAGAGAAACGCATTCATTATTCTTATTCACTGTCCCCAAGCTTTGTACAGTATGATCAACAATTCCACTGTGACTCATTTGTTAAAAACAAAACGTGTGACATCACCCCTTTGCGCTCTAAACCCATTCATTCTTTCAGTGAGCCCGGATGGATGTGGATGTTCCTGTGCTTGAGGATCTGTTCATCGAGGGGGGTTGGTAGAGACAGGAAAGCAAAACGAAGGGGGGGTGGGGACTGACGGGAGTTAGTGTGGGGACATGGGGATGGGCAACTGTCGAGCATCCCCCAAGGTACTGCCTGTTATGCCAAGCAGAATCAGTCTTTTTCCAAGAGGCTGGGGCTAATCTGTCAACCTCAACAAACACTCTCCGTCTCCCCTCCCCTCCCCCGACACCCCACGCCTCCTTACTGTAGGTGCCTTCCTCTTTATACACAGAGGGATGGAGGTTTTAAGTGTTAGGCCACTGTTTCCTCTTCGCAATATGTAAACAAAAACTACATCACTCCGTGTTTGTCCGTAGATGGATTCCCCCATCTAGACCTTGCCTAATTTGCATCAGATGGTGCCAGTGTTTGAAAATTCCCCTTTACACGCTGGTTATTAGACCTCAGATGCACTGACATCAGTAATGTGTTTCCCCTTGTTGATACCTAGCCTGTTTCACCGCAACAATCCCACAAACCACTTGGAGCGTTGCGCTATATACTCCCATTACTGGACTTTTCTCTCCACGCAAGCAGGCAGTCTGTAATCCTTTAACAATTCACAGATTGTGCGTTGGAAAGTCTCTCCAAACCTGATTAACTTGCAGGGAAACTTGGAGAAAGAGGGGGATATCCAAAAAAACATGCACCGAGATGTGGTGTGTGTTAAAATCAGGTTGCATGGATTGAATTGGTGAGCCAAATAGTGCACTCAATGTACTGTCAAATAACACACAGGTGTAAGAAAAGATGTGTTTAGGGGGATTTAGCTTTGAGTTAAACATCCCCATTGCTGATGAAAAATATAAGTAGAATATATTAGAAGACTTCAAAATGTCCCTTTTGATATCTAGGCACACTACGCTTTATGTGGGGTCCTTGGCAATTATAACTCTAGTGATCACAATAAGACTCTTTCCTTTTTATGCATGCATCTTTCACCACAAAACTAATAAGGATTACATAAGCCTTTTAAAGTGTTTAGTAAAGTGTAAAGTTTAAAGTCTTTAAGTTTAACAATAGCTCTCTGGTGTTGGTTTTAAGCTCTTTGCGTTAAGCTTCCTCACTACCATACACAAAAACACTACTCATGCGTACTTGCAATGTTGGTAATGCTCACATCCTGTTGTGCAGCATTTTTAAACACATGAATAAAATGTTTGTGATAAGACTCCTCGGGGGCCAGCAGCAACACTGTATAAACTATTTCCTTATTGTGTCAACTCTGTTTTCTTTTTACAACACCAAATGACTTGTTGGATGGTTGATAATCGACAGGTTTGCACTGTAGGATTGTAACAATTATCAGAAGTCATTTAAATGGTAACTTCCTTGTAATCATCTAGATATTTAAAGATCTTAATGAATCCTGGTTTGAACCTATTTAGGTGGCGAAATGAGGCTCTTAAAGATGTTGTTGAAATTAATTATTTTGCTAAAAAAAAAGAAACATTGTGAAATATGTGAATATTATAACAAACAAGAAAACTGACTATGAAATGTTAACTGTCTAATTTGACACAAACCGCCAAGGGTCTCCACATAAACTAGACATTTTTACTAAATGAGAGCACCACACTGCCATCAATTACACACAGCATAATTAGCATTACACTTAAATGCGCACACATTACATCGTTAGTTGCGTTTCCTCAATCAAATTGAATCTTCCAAGGCTTTGCTTGCTGAGTTTTGGGATATCTAGCCTATTACTCAACAACCAATCAAACAGTATTTACATTTGCATATTCCCTCAGTCACTTTTTTTTAAAGCAGCCTGTGTTGTTGGTGTGAGTTTTTCTCGCTGCTGTTTCCCGTTTCCCAGGGTGACGGTTACATCTTTCGTCTTATTGGTTCAAGATTAGCTTGGAATGTAAACAAACAACACAAAGCCACAACAACAACTCTGTGTGTTTCAAAAAGTATATACTTGTATATTGCAACCTTTAGTCACACTGCCTGCCCAGCTTGTGCCATTGATTTCTGATCTTTAACAGCAAACTCTTGTAACCATAAAATACTGAAGCGAAAGAACACAATAATGACAGAGGAGCTAAGTAAAGAAAATTCCTCTTTAACTGCAGGATCTCATGAGGCCTGTTCCTAAAATATACTGTATGATCCAAAGCTCCTCAGGCCAACTAGCTCTGCATAAACACAGAGTGCCTCAGACGAGCGGAGAACACAGAGACTTTTGCCTCGCTTAACACATCTGGATGAATAGAGCGGCGTGTGCCCTTTCAGAAACACGTGGGACAACTCTCCCTCTCACTGCTATGCCACTGGGAGAGGACGGCTCTCAAACCGCATTCCTGTTATTGTTATTTTAATTAGCTTCCAGGAAAAAAAAAAAAAAAAGGAGAGAAAAAAATGCACACATACACACTCGCACACTGCAAAAAGCTTATTTGCAGTGCGAGCGGGAGGCGAAGCAAAGCGGCGTGGTGGCGGGGGGTAGAGTCAGAGCAGCCGTGTGTGAGATAGAGGCCCTGATGTCTCCCAAGGACTCAGCCAAGGCATGGGGTGAAATGGCAAAATAATCAAGAGGGCCGGCGGGAGGGAGCCCAGGGGAAGCTCAGCCTTCACACACAGTCGTCATGAGAATATCTTTAAGAGCTCCTCTGCATTCCCCTCATCCCGGCACCACTGCCTTTATGTGACAGCTGTGCACATAAATACAGACAGGGCCGTAAACAAAAACAATTACTCTGGCAACTGCAATTCAACATTTATGAACTGAGGAGGAAATGAAACCGATGTCACACCTGACACAGCACAAACACAGAGTATTCAAATGTAATGCCCGTTTTTACGACGACATTCATTGCGATTACGCTCGTAAAAGTTATGTTCAAAATAATACTGAGCCACTCAATAGTACGCCACGACTTTGCAATGTAATAGTCGAGATACAGTGCTCACTAACACATACAGAAGCGAGTGGAAACATCAAGAAAAAGAAGAATGTGCTTTTAAATAAAAAGCACTGTAGCAATAAAACACATTTCCTAATCAATATGCACCCTGCTGCGTGGATCTAAGAACTAGCACAAGTTTCATTTCTTACTAAATGGATATAGATCCTGCCAACAAGCAGGCGGCGTTGCCAGTACTAAAGGAAAATAAGCACTAGGATGTGAAATTCCTGGCCATGGGAACGCAGACAAGCTCTGAATATATTCCTTAATCCCTTGAGTATTTCAAAGTAATCCAGAAATCTAATTTCTTTTCAACTTCCAGTTTTTACGAAATGTGAAAAAATAGTGTCTCTTTACTTCTCTTATTTCTTTATAGTTGCATCACACTCTCATTTTTTTTTATTTTCTGTCACTGCTCCAGACGCTAGTTATTGATCAAACCCATTCAGTTGACTTTCCTCCAATATTATCCAGTTTTAAGTCTGTTTATACCTCATTTAGATGAGTTAAAAATAGCTAGGTTTCAAAAGCAGAATTTCTTTTATTGTAATTTGTAAGTTTCACAGCAGCCTTGAACACTAGTTTCAGAGGCATCTGGGAGCCGGTGTCTTTCATCGCATGATTACAAGCTTGGCAGACAATTTACAATAGTAGGGCTAAATGCCGCAGGGTCAGAGAGAAAGGCAGCCGAAAAACCTCAGCGTGCTATTTCTCGATAGCAGCCCTGGCCCCTGATGCCGCTGAGCCCTGGAGTGACGCCAGGACAGTGATTTGAAGAATTCCTCTGGTTTTTGCGGCTCTGGAAGTGCCCACTTTACAGAAAATGTGACATGAGCGAGGACAAAGATCAGAGAGAAGCAGTCGTGGCTTCTGTGATGGAGTTCTACAGCTGGCATGTGTCAGTTGGACACAAACCTCCTCACTCGCTACACATGACCTATTGAAGTTCATGCTGCTTTTCGGGGAACGGTTGAGCTCCAGCAAATACTTATTAAAAAGTAGCTGTGATGCTGTAAACATCCAACCTGGAGACACAGATACTGGGTATCCTCTCGGTCTGTTGTATGCCAGACTGCCATGTTCACCAACATCCTCCCCCCACTAACGGCTTAATCTGGCCTCCCCCCACCACCAATGGTTGCAGCTACCTCATTAATGCCCAATCGTCCAGCTCGGGGACTATTGTCAGAGGGGGAGGGAGCCCGTGCTCGAATTCCGCAAAGCAATTTGAATATGTAATGTGCCAACCAAGATATAATCACCAAATCCCATTCAGTGATTAAAGAACACTTAAATTGCACTCACTTAACATTTCTTCACAGAGAGACTCTCATAAGCAGGTTAATCTGCGGCTCGTTTTACAGATGTTTCATTACATGTTTACATTGTGTATTTGGACACATTTTGCATCCTGCCCAGCTAAAAATTCCACCGCTCATGTATCATTCCCGTATTTCTAATCTTTCATGTCTGAACGGAGACAACAGGCACAGAGACATGGGGGCTCCCTGGGGTTCGCCAACCCCCCCGCTACCTCCTCCCCCTCCCCGAACAAAGCTTCCCCAGTTGCAAGCCTGACCCAGTAACCTGGCTAGCAGCCTGGAGGTATAGCGTACCCTGTCTTAGGGGCTTCCAGGGTCCGTGTGAGCACACAGGGCAGGCATTTGTGTACAGCGCAAAGTCACTTTCGTCAATGCAATCGGCTCTTGCGGGGATTAGAACAGCTCCTTTTAGACGGGGCCGATTGTGTGGTAAATGTGTAGTAGCGGCCCGGCTAATCTGGCCGGACACAGGCATCTTTCTTTACAGACGCTTCAGAGGAATGCCCTCTTGCTTTCAGAGCCAAGTATTTTTGTAGATTATGTACTTCGTCTCTGTAGGGCTGGGATGATACACCTATCTCCCGATTCGATACTATCACGACACTTGGGTGCCGATTCGATACGTATTGCAATTTTTAAGTATTGCGATTCTACAAGAATTGTGATTCGATATTACAATTTATTGCGATTTTTGTAACAACTTTTTGAACACTAGATCATGGGAAAAAGTTAAATCATACACTTCTAGGGACTTAATATATCCAAAATATATACAGTAAAAAATGTTTGATTTTCAGCATGTATGTATGTCAGATGTCCTGAAGTCATTGTCAGGAATCATTTTTTTTCCAGCAACCCAAAAATCAAAGAATAAAGACATTTCCCTCACAAATTAGTGATATTTTCTTTTTAATTTATAAGGGACATGTAATGTTTTATACTTCTGGTGAATATAATCCAATCAATCTTATTTCCATATATGTATTTTGCATATACAGTTCCCTTTTTTTGAAAACCAGATATAGTCCCACGTGTATACTTCCGCTAACTTTGCCAAGTCCGTCGATAGCTTTCCCCGTTAGCTCCGTTCTCTTTATACATCCATGGTCAGCTCCATCAGGGCCATTTTAATGCATTTAACATAAATGTCAGTATATGGGTGCTCTACAGTTGTAGCGTCGGCTAATTTGACCACGGAGATGCGAGTGGCGGCTGGCTTGACCGCACGTTACCGCAATACGATAACGTTTATGACAGAGTTAGCATGCAGCTTTAGCCGTGATGTCTAGTTCTGCTTTTCCCGGCAATGTGTGAAACCCAAAGTGTTTCCATACTTTACTGTACGTGTAGTGTTTACCACTTTGGATTTAAAATGTGAGGGTGCAGGTCGTATCTAGATAGAACCTCCGCCGTTTTCTACTTTTTTGTTTCGGATCGCAGCGGCCGACTGCGGTTTGTTTTGGTTGACAGATACGGAATGGATATGACGTCATGTAACTCTGACTACAACAATAATAGCGGTAACTTCCTTCTACCTTTGCATAGACTCAAATGAAGCAAATATATTGATTCTGGCATTAAAAAATCAATTTCAAAATTGTAAAAAGAAAATTGAGACAAATAGGTGAATCGATTTTTTTTCCCCACCCCTAGTATATACACATACACTCACCGGCCACTTTATTAGGCACACCTGTTCAATTGCTTGTTAACACAAATAGCTAATCAGCCAATAACATGGCAGCATCTCAATGCATTTAGGCATCTAGAGGTGGTGAAGACGACTTGCTGAAGTTCAAACCGAGCATCAGAATGGGGAAGAAAGGGGATTTAAGTGACTTTGAACGTGGCATGGTTGTTGGTGCCAGACGGGCTGGTCTGAGTATTTAAAAAACTGCTGATATACTGGGATTTTCACACACAACCATCTCTAGGGTTTACAGAGAATGGTCCGAAAAAGAAAAAATATCCAGTGAGCGGCAGTTGTGTGGACGAAAATGCCTTGTTGTGATGTCAGAGGTCAGAGGAGAATGGGCGAGTGGTTCGAGATGATAGAAAGGCAACAGTAACTCAAATAACCACTCGTTACAACCAAGGTATGCAGAATACCATCTCTGAACGCACAACACGTCGAACCTTGAAGCAGATGGGCTACAGCAGCAGAAGACCACCCGGTACTAGCACCGGCCACTTTATTAGGTACATCTTGTACCTAATAAAGTGGCCAATGAATGTACAGTCCAGGCTATTTGACACAACATAGTATAACTGAGCCAATTAGTGACACCTTTCCCTCAGGCTCTGGTGCATTCAAAGCAGCCATATTCTCCACGTTAATCACTGGGTCTTTTCAGTTTTAAGAAACAAAACACTCCAAGGCAAAATCCTGAAGTCAGTGAATTTCTGTCCTCTTCATGGATGCATGTAAGCGCCTACTGAATGCTTAAGAATCACATAAGATGTGCAGAGGAACTGTCACAAGTGCGCTCCACACAGCAAATCAGAACTAATTAGAGCATTCAATTTCTGTGGCATTAGGGAGAGCATGCAAAACATCTTACCCCCTGGCTCCCCTTGAAGCAAATCGCTGGCTGATTTGATAGTGATGCCTGAGGAGAGAGAGAGAGAGAGAGAAAAAATAAGAAAGTGGTCACTGACTCAGGATTCATGTTTAATCTAATAGACAGCTTCATACATTATGAGTGAAAATATATCGCCATCATTCCGGCTCTGCTCAGTGGATTTCTCTAGATAACCGCAGTCTGGCTTGACGAGACGAGGCTTGGTAAACTTTCCTCATTAAATGCCAAAACGTTACCATAATTGCCATTTCCCATCAGGCCTTGCCCTGATGAATTGCTGCCATATTTCTATATCATTAAGTCTCCAGTTCAGGGGCTTCTGGCCCTAATCTTCAGAGGAATGTGTGTGATTAATCAATCTATAGCCTGCAGAAAACTTTGCTCGTGTCACTCAGTTTTCTGAATGTGTTTGTGTGTTTCAGCTGATTGTCCCTCGAAATGATTATATAAATAAAAGCTACAACAGATCCCAGAGGAAATACAAATTATATTTTTTTAAAATGCACTTTTCAAAAGCCCTCCATGCTGTGGTTTATAATTCCAAGACCACGGTGTTAAGCACCAGAACATCATATTGTTTCTTCCCCCCCGACCGATAAAGAAATATTGAAATCATAAAAAAACATCTGCCTTTGAGGCAACATGATACATAGTTAATAGATGGAGACAATTATCTGTGAAGTACAGCTGTGCCCGTGATTGACAGCGCTCTTAATTTATTATTAATGGTTTTGGGAAATGTCTTCCCTATTGAAGAGTATTGTTGTGATTTTCTTCATCATCTGTTAGCTTTTAATATTGAATGGAATAATAAATATTAAAGCACATGATGTTTGTGGAAACACAGCCATAGGGCTAAATCTGATGGTTTACCACAAGTGGAAAATAAAGCAGCTTATTTTTTGATATGATCATTTTAAATAGGACGATAATTTATTAATGTATGTATTAGCCATTAATACGAATTTAAATTTTGGGGTTGCCAGGTTGTGACAAATACCCTTTGCCTGGTTTATGCTCCTTCAGCTGGAGCATTTGGACAACAATTCATTTATTTATAACTGCAGACATGATAGCTTATTAGAGAGAGACCCACATGAGTTCTTAATAATGGATTACCAACATTTATAACTGCATTACTAAACAATAGAAATGATAAACACCAGCCAAAGGGATATTTTACAACCTGGCAACCCAAAAGTTGTTGTTAGTAAAGGAGCCATTAATTACAATAATGAACCCTTTATATAAAGGGTGCCTTTTTAGAACGTGGTACAGATTAATGAAATACAGGATCAATAGAAGAAGAAAAAATTAATCAGCAACTGTTTTGATTATTGATTCTTACTTTAAGTCATTTGTTAAGCAAAGTGCCCAAAATACCCCTTGACTTCTCAAATGTGAATATTTGTTGGTTTTGGAAATCTACAATGACAGTAAATTGAATATCTTTGGATTTTGGACTGTTATTTTGACAAAACAAGACGTTAGAAATAAGGATGCACCAATCTGACTTTTTCAGTCCAGATACCGATAGCGATACCTGGCCTTTGAGTATCGGCCAATACCGAGTACCAATCCGATATCAGTGTCTATAGATATAAATGTACTGAAATGTTATTTATTATTAAAATAATAAATCGTACACCAACAACTTGGCAAAAGAAATCTTCAAAATTATCAGGAATTAAAATTCAGGTGTAAATCTTTTTAATGCAACAACAAACCTTAAACAGGAATTCAAATTTCAGTATATACTGTATATAGTATACCGTATATTGAATTGAATAGATCGGCCCCATTGTCACCGATATCCAGCTATCTGAGTCAGTATCGGCCCGATATCCGATCCGATATCGGTGCATTTTAAGTGAAGAACTTCAGCTTTGTAAAATTGTGAAATGATTAGTCGATCAACAGGAAATTACCCTGCAACTATTTTGATAATTGATTGTTTACGTATTTGTTTTTTATTTAGCAAAATGGGCAAAGTCTAACTGATCCTGGCTTGTCAAAAATAAATATTTTCTAGTGTTCTAAGTCATAGGCCTATATGAGAATCAATTGAATACATTTGACAAAATTGTGGCATTTTTTCTGTATTTTCTTACATTTCATAGACCAAATAATTACTCAATTACAGAAGAAGCAGCACTAATCTGATATAAAAGTCTCAGGGACTGTCTATTTAAGGTTTAACAAGCCTGTCTCCTCACGCACACAACAGATGAAAATCATAAATAAATCATGTCTAATAACATAAACTCTTTCAGGTTGAGGTTCCTGTGTGAGTCCAGTGGTCAAAAACAGTATTTTCTAGGGTGGTCTTTGACTTGGGGAAAGTTTTTCTCAGTATAACCTCTCCTGGCTGCTGGCTGGCTGCTGTTGGCCTGGAGGAAGCTGTCAGGCTGTGTGAGCTCTGAGTTTACTCTGCTTCACAGACCAATGAGCTCTGGAGCTGGGCGGGCTTCCAAGCGTGTAAAGGGCAAAAAACAATAATACACAAGAGCACAGCGACAACTTGTCGAGCTCTGCCACCGACTAGAGCTCAGTCCCACATCCAGGTCTATTTATACTGTGATCCAGGCTCACACAAACACACAATCTGTTTTTAACCCAAAACGAAAAAGAGCCAGTCCTAAACTGTGTGACTCTTATCAAGCATATTGCTCCAGGAAAAGACCATTTGAATAGACTAAATTATCTCGGTCTAATCTAATGGACCATATAAAAGCAATAAAAACAGATTCAGAGCAGTCCAATAATTTGCTTGATAGCTTGTTCATTAATTTATTCCCGAGAGCAAAAAACAGACACTCCTACATTTAATGACTGACAATCATCTGTGTTCGCCCATAATAACCTGAATAATGAATTTCAGATGTAATGTCTGCATGGAAAAAAAGCAAAACAGAAAAAACAGCAGGCTTTTATAATAAAGCTCAGGGCATAATAATCACATACCTGTCATATGGGAACTTTAATAGCTTTTTTTCTGGGAGATTAGGCTTTTTGGTAAACAAGCAGACAATTGAACATAGCCTGAGCTTCTCCTTTTTTTTTTTTCGCACAAAACAAATTATACTCAGAGCTTAAAAGAGAGAATTTAATGAAATCCCTTCATTCATCAAAGCCTGCTATGATCACAATAAATCAGCCTTTCCACTGTATAATAAAATAAACCAACATTTATCAGCCACCTAGTCGATGAGATCTGAGCTGCTGAACTATTTAAACTTTTTCTTTTTCTACCATAAAGGATTTTCCCAAACAGAGGTTTTACAGTTCCCGGAGTTAGGAGGCGATTTAAAGAGAAAAAAAAAAATGAAAATATAGCTAAAAAACACACACATAAGCTGATGATTTGTCTTACCTTCAGGTTCTGGTAGGCTTCCAGGGTCCGGATGGCAGTGTCGGTGAGTTTGACGTGATACAGAGTTTGATTCGGGGTGTTTTTGTTGATTTGGCCACAGGAGAGCCCATACCGATGCTCCTGTCTCAGCGCTGCCATTTCTACAACTGAAGGCTATTGGCGACATACTGCCTGCTACGTCACGGAGGAGAGAGAGGCGGTGGGCGGGGCTAACACACAGACACACACACACACACACGCAGACACACGCGCACACACACGCACACTCCAATACACACAGACGCACACATTAACACACACACAGAAACTATTTTACTTTCGCTTTTCAGGTCACACTCCTTGTTGGCCATTTGTGCCCTCGGAGTTTCCAGCCTGTATTTATCTGGTCTGTTTTAATCTATTTTTTGTCCAATAAGTGTCACTCCTCCAAACTGGAATTTGGTAAATGCACTCTGTGTGTTTCTGCAGCACACACACACACACACACAAGGAAGTATAAACACACCTGCAGAAGGAGCATGTATGAGTGTGAATTGGATGGCATTTTCTAAACAATATTGTTATTTATTTGTGCTGTGCAGAGAAATAAAAAATTGTAATAAAAACAAAATGAAAAACTTTATTTATAAACAAATAGTCAGTGTTGGAAGTCTGGAGATCATTTAAATTCCCAATATACAGTGTATACTACAGGGAGATTGATTGGTTTGGCCGATTAATCGGCGCCGATAGGCATAGGTGCAGTTTGAACTTTAAGGTTGGGGGTTCACAAAAAATAAATCTAGAGGAACTGTGATGACAGAGGCTTCGTTTACGCAAAAATTAATAATAAGGCACCAGCACGTGCATTTTTTAAATCAAGACTAATATGCCCAGTGAGTGATAGAATAATGCGAAAATTACCATAGAAACCAAACTCACACAAATGCAAAACCCGACAGTAAACCAAAAATGAGCCTTGTAGGTTCGTTGATAGACCAACAGTGGTAAGTAAGGGATAATGTACAGCGAGGCGGTCATTGTTGTGAAAGAATCCCCGAAAGAATTCCCTCGCTGTACATTATCCCGCTTATTACACGGCTACTTACTTAATGAATCTATAATTTGACACATAAATGGTCCGCTAGAGTCTGACATCAGAACTGCGCCCATAGCAACGGTCTGCTATCCATAACAACGGTCTGCCATCCATAGCAACGGTCTGCCATCCATAGCAACGGTCTGCTACCCATAGCAACGGTCTGCTATCCATAGCAACGGTCTGCTATAAAGAAATAACAGACTGTAGAACGCCGTGATTAACCAATCAGAATCGAATACTCAACAACGCCGTATAATAATGACATGTAAACACAGAGAGGTCTAGTGTATTGGTTTGCTGTGTGTAGCCTACATATTACTCCTAACTGATTGTGATGCGAGCGAGCACCAGCGACAAAATCAGTTTGCTTTGTTTTCTACTGGAATGTCCTAACTGGCCGTGAGTGACGCAGCACTGTGTTTGGAGCTGAATTTTTGTCGGACGCTGTTTCTATTTATTCCTGTCGCTTGCTTTGAAAGCGCCGCAATGGATGAGGAACGTCTGAATCGTGAAGCTGAAATGAGTTATCTATAGGATAACTCCTCATTTCACTACAAAAACCTACCAGTCACGCGGGGATGTACAACACCGTTTTACACGGAGGCTCCATACACATAGTCAACTAGAGGGGGAGAAAAAAAGTTCTTGAATATACACTCACCGGCCACTTTATTAGGTACATCTTGTACCTAATAAAGTGGCCGGTGCTAGTACCGGGTGGTCTTCTGCTGCTGTAGCCCATCTGCTTCAGAGATGCTATTCTGCATACCTTGGTTGTAACGAGTGGTTATTTGAGTTACTGTTGCCTTTCTATCATCTCAAACCACTCTGCCCATTCTCCTCTGACCTCTGACATCAACAAGGCATTCCCGTCCACACAACTGCCGCTCACTGGATATTTTCTCTTTTTCGGACCATTCTCTGTAAACCCTAGAGATGGTTGTGCGTGAAAATCCCAGTAGATCAGCAATTTTTGAAATACTCAGACCAGCCCGTCTGGCACCAACAACCATGCCACGTTCAAAGTCACTTAAATCCCCTTTCTTCCCCATTCTGATGCTCAGTTTGAACTTCAGCAAGTCGTCTTCACCACGTCTAGATGCCTAAATGCATTGAGATGCTGCCATGTGATTGGCTGATTAGCTATTTGTGTTAACAAGCAATTGAACAGGTGTGCCTAATAAAGTGGCCGGTGAGTGTATAGCACAACACTATCAGCTCTTTGTCCACGATACAAGACAGGGAGGAAAATAAATCATTCAACGGTACTTAAACTTGCTATACCCCGGGAATATGCACAAACATTAATGGTTTGCAAGAGTGGTATTTAACAATGCAACAAGACGCGCAACAGAAGTAATACTGGCCAGTCATACTGTAAGCTACAGAACAGCGCATCTCCCACTGTAAATAAATAGAATATATTCCAACAATGTAATCCATGAAATGACACTTCTCTTAATAATGATTAAATTCGGAGTGACAAGAAACTGATTTATTAAAAAGTAGCTGACTAGACTGCTGCAGAGTTAAAGAAGATATCGGCCAATTAATCGTCTATCGGCTTTTTCCTGCTCCAATCTATTGTTATTATATTAGCCTTTAAAAATCCCCTATCGGTTGACCTCTGGTATAAACAACAATATATAAAAACTCCATTACACGTAAGAAAAAAATACTTGAGTAAAAGAGGTATTTACCAGAAAAATTGACTTTAAGTATTATGTTATATTATTATTCGGCTGCACTTAATAATGTCATCATTGATTAATGTGCAGATTATTTTCTCAATTTACTAATTACTTGATTTTGTCTGTAAAATGTCAAACATAACATATGTGTAAAATGTCTTGCTTTGTCCGACCAGCAGCCCAAAACCCAAATATATTCAGTTTATGATCAAATAAACAATGAGAAGCTGCAAATCTTCACATATCAGAAGCTGCAATTGAGATAATTTGTCATTTTTGCTTTGAAATGTGACTAAAATGATGAATTGATTATCAAAACTAGGTGTTAATTTAATGTGTAAGCAGCATTTTAATGTTGTCGTTTACTAGTATACATACTTTACATGTATGCCCTAATCACGCATCATATATTTTAAAAATTGTCATGTGTTTTAATTAACATATTAATCTGAAATGTACAGTAACTATAGCTGTCAAATAAAAGCAATGGAGTAAAAAGCAGCTGAAATTCCTCTCAAATATAGGGGAGTAGAAGTTAAAAGCAGTTTAATGCAATTACCCAAGTAAAGTGAAATTATCTCTAAATTGCTTGTGAAAGAACGAACTCCAAACACATGACCCCTTTACTCGCTGTGTGTGTATTATTTCTCTGTGTGTCAGAGAAATTAAAAGACACATATGGAGTTGGGATTAATTTAATCCCTGATGGACAACATGCTGAGTGGCTGTGGATTAAAGAGTAGCTTCACGGTCAGTAATGCAGTGTTTGTTTACAACTATTATCGGTATTACATTAGTCTAGTTCTGCTCGTGCAGTGACACGAGTGCCAAATACTTGGTATAATTTGTTATTTTTGTCATTTTCTTTGGTAAAACGTAGTGATGAATAACTTTGTTGCAGTGGTACAACAACGTAACAACTGGGTGACGTTTCCTGTGCCATTAATTTGCTGAAAATGAAAGATTCCCCACGTCTTGTGACCTTTTAATCAACGTTTCACTCCCGTTTCAAGCCCAGAAAACGTAATCTTTTAGATTAATGTATGACATTATGAGATAAAACTCATTAGAAGTTTAGAATATAAACCTCACTTTTCCCAAAACTGTCACTTCGACCGGGCTAGCTCAAAGTCCCAACATACCATACATGTTTGTACATCTAAATCGTAGTCTGCTGAACTTAAATATGCACGAATGAAAAGAACAAACTCTTCCTTTCAGTGAACATGACAAAAGCAAACATCATTTAATTACCTCCATGGGTTAAAAACATAGCAATGTTTTCAGTTGATGTGAAACGTTTACCCTCCAGCAGTTTTACACCATAAAAACAGTGCATTTAATCTGTAATCTAGTGTCAGTTTTACAGCCTCAGTGTTCACTTCTTAAAAAGTGAAAATAAAAATCTCCGGACGTAACGCAAAGCAAATTAAGTTAGAGCTCCTGAGATCTTATTGGTAGATTGTATTCATGGAAACTGTGTTGTGGGGCACGACGGTGAAGTCATTAAGAAGCTTACAGACGTTCTGGCAGATTAGGTTTTTCTCTTCTAATCCTGCAGATTACCACCGCACAAGCCTGCTGCCTGTGAGTGCTTCGTTGCGCTGCACAGTTTCTTTACATTGATCATTTTTTGTCGCTGGACTATGTAGACTAAGACGGACACAACCAGGAGTGAGACGAGGTCAAAGTGCAACAGAACTGCAGAAACTACGCAGCTGCAGGAGGGACGAAGCCTTTTTAAAAAAAAAACCTGTAGATGAAGCCAGGATTTAGGGCTTGCATTCTGAGTTGGATTTAATGAAACACAACATGGATTTTTGTAAATGTTGCGTCATAGATATTTTCTTTGTTTTGACAGTGTAGCTGGAAGAAGTTGGTTCACAACAGAACGACTAACCTGAACCTAAGTGGAACATTGGCTCGGACAAGGAGGATCATCTCTTTTGGAGGCTGGTGGTGTCCATCGCTCTCCGCAGTGAAATGGAGACGGAGCCATGTTGTGAAGATCACGAAGACCCCGCAGTGGAGCCTACAGAGCCTGTGGTAGGAGAGGCCGTTTCCAAGCTTGCTGACGGGGACAGTCGCACCGAGCAGCCCTGTGGGCCAGCAGAGGAAGGCGAGGAGCTGATGAGTGGGAAAGAGCAGGCTCAAACAGAGAGCCGTGCAGGGCAGAGTAAAAGCACCGAGATAAAACCCCCATCTGATCCTGAGAAAAGTGGAGGGACACAATACAAGGAACGGAGGAAGCTGAAAAAAACAAACAGCTGGAAGATGGTGCGGTTTCAAGACCCGTCAACAGAGAATGATGTGTCGGAGAGAGACAGCTCAGCCGAGGGTCTCTTTCCAGAATATGTGATGGTGGAATGGACTTCTTCCACCTTTGAGGAGCTGTTCAATGCAGACAATTGGGAGGACATCACAGGTGAGGAAACATCAGTGAACTGCTTAGAGACCCACTTTAGACTTGGTATTGGCAGGTATTCTTGCAAAAATATCCCTAACTTATCAGTAACTAGTGTTTCTCATTTACTTAACTCTTTATATTCAAGTTTGCATTGAAACCACAAAAGAAGAAAAGTGACCAAAGTGTACCTGAGTTCAAGCTTGGCGTTTCTGAGCATGTTTACCAACAACCAGCAGATTAACCCCGCTTCCTCCCACATGACCCTTCTCTTCTTTCCTCACGCAGAGGACCGGCTGTTGAGGAAGAAGGTGGTGGAGTCCAGGGCCTCGCACGACCCGGGGCCCACCTGGGGCCAGGAGGTCACTGTGAAGATGCAATGTGTCCTGGAGGACCGTACTGTGGTGGAGAAGGACTGCAAGCTTGTCTTTGTAATCGGAGAGGGAGATGTAAACCAGGTTAGAGCTTTTAACCCTTCATTTTCTTGGACAGGGTAGTTTATCATGTTTACATCACACTTCAATGGTGGCCATTTGAGACTATGAAAATAGGTAAACAGACATGCAAGCAGCTCTGTGAGGCTGTATTTATGTACCATGCTAGCATCACAATGACAATGCTGACATGCTGATGTTAAAGGAACAGTGTGTAACATTTTGGGGGATCTATTAGCAGAAATGGAATATAATATTCATATCATCATTAGTGTTTAATCACCTGAAACTAAGAATCGTTGTGTTTTTGTTAGCTTAGAATGAGCCCTTCATATCTACATAGGGAGCGGGTCCTCTTGACGGAGTCTGCCATGTTGCTCCGCCATGTTTCTACAGTAGCCCAGAATGGACAAACCAAACACTGGCTCTAGAGGAGAGCCTTTAGCCTTTTTACGTTACCTGAAGGCCACCGTAGTTCTCCGACACGCTTGTGAAACTGGGGTAACGTGAGCTGCAGGGTACAACATTGTGGTGCCGCCAGCCGCCGTCTGACTTCTGTTAAACTTCTGTTATTATTAGGGCTGTCAAAGTTAACGCTATGATGATGTATTAACGCAAATTTGTTTTAACGCCACTAATTTCTTTAACGCATTAACGCAACTTGCGATTTAGCCTGGCGGCTCTTCGATCTGTCGGAGATACTGGTATCATATGAAACTAGAAAAACCTAAGGAATCCATTGGTACCAACCACGTCATACTAGCTTGTCGTGAAGGAGGCTAAATAACGCTTTAAACTTGCGCTAAATTTTGTTTACGCAAATTTGTTTAACACCACTATTTCTTTAACGCATTAACGCTGATGGGAATGTCGTTAGTTTGATAGATTTTGGTGACCGACATTACCGTCCCTAGAGCTAGCATGGCTAAAAAGCTTGTCCACATGCTTGAAACTTGTAGTTCATCATCAGATGTTTTAAGGACATTGAAATGCACAACACAAAGTTATGCTTAAATGTACGTAGTGTAATTTATGTAAAAAGCTCAGTCAGTCCTCTAAACAACACGTTGTGTTTTGACACCTGTAGGCCCTGGAGGAGTGTGTCATGTCCATGCAGAAGGGCGAGATCGCATTACTGCTGGCAGATTCACTGTATGCCTATGGACTTCTGGGAAGGTAAGGATTTTCCTGTTATTGTTGTTTAATGGTAAACTATTGAATTAAGGCGCATGTTGAAGCAGAAACTAGACTTGTCCAGTTACTAATTTGTATCTGGCCCAGTCCTCTTGTACCTGTTGCTGTGGGGGCAGCCTGGTTATCCAGGGGTAGCGAGGTTAATGAACCATAAACAGGAGCAGATGGCTCCCTCCTAACACCATTCAGAGGCAGCCTATCAATGGTGTGCTTGTAACCTCACAACCTATGGGAGGACACCACTTATATTACAGCCAATGGCTCAGGTTTATGACCTTTACACCATTAAACAGCCAGTATCAACACAGAGGAGATTGGTGTGTCACTGACGAAAAACCCATTGTTTATAGTTTTAATGTTTACTTTAGATAACCGGGACACGTGACAACGAGACATTAATGTACCACAGTGATTTGATGAGATTGTATATACTGATATATCAATAAATGTTTTTTTGTGGGGGAAAAACGTGAAAGTAAATGCGTTTAATGTGATTTAAATTGTTCACTGGTTGATGATGTTGTAGCGAATATAACTGTATATTAAGCTCTTTCATAAACGGCAAAATTGTGGCCATTAATTTCATTCTGAAAGTGATTATATCAATGCTGCCAGTGTTTATGTAAGCCCACACCCATTAGATTAAATTAAACTTTATTAGATAGTTTCCACCTAGAAACATGTGTGCTCTGTGAGTGGACAGCAAACATGTTGTCAATATATAAAGCCGTAAAAAATAAATTATTTACTTGCATTTCGGAGGACATCAGCTGTGCAGTCATATCCATTCAGGTACATGTAGGACATGCTGTACCATTAACAGAGTAGCTGTACAGAGGAGAAATGCATAAAAACAAACCATTATCATGTGGCAGTAAAAGCCTTAAAAAGGTACAGACACTGAAAGTAAAACAGTCTGTCTGAACATTGTTGACAACATAATGTTCAAATGTGCTGAACATTGTGTTGTTAAAGCATTTTTTTCTCAGTGTGCGTACTATGCTGTTTCCTCTGTGTGTGAGGTCCTGTTTGTTTTATGGAGCTCTGTGAAGGGGTGGACGGGACGTGGGGTGTGCGAGGTGAGAGCGAGGAGTCTCAGAGGTGTTGTCTAGAGTCTCGCCCTCTGCTCTGTCGTGCGTGTAGAAGGAGACAACGGGAGGTTAGTTAATGATTGTTTTGATGCAGCTGATTAGGGTTGTGTGCTGTGGAGTCAAATTTAGCCCCTACCATAAGGTAGACAATCAGAGCTTCATGCCAGCTCCCTTAAAACATGATTCAGTTACCGAGGTTGCTGGTTGCTCTGAATGGGATTTTCTCCAGTCACTGAAGTTAAATGCATTGTTACAACATGACACAACTAAACTCAAAGCAAAAACAGGTCATCCAATAATGGAAAACCTTTGGGAAATATACTTATTTTCTTTGTGGCAGAGAGTTAAGTGAGCAAATCGATGCCACGTTCATGTCTGTATGGTAAATATGAATCTACCGCCAGCTAGCTTAGCTTAGCATAAAGACTGGAAACAGGAAGAAACACCCACACGCACATCTACTAATGTCGTATCTCGTTTGTTTAATCCGTAAAACTGAAGTGTATAAACAAGAATTTGCCGTTTTGCAATACATTATGTGCCAGACTATTTCTTGGCAGTTGCCTGATCGCCAGTGGAAACTCACGAGTCCAAAAGTCCAAAAGTATTTAAACAAGATAGATGTTATCATTTCTAAAATTCACAATATGTTTTTATCTAACACAAATATTAAGACATTTGGTCCCTAGTGGCTTGGTCCGAGCCGCATTTGTTTCCCATTCACAGAGCCAGGGCTGTGTACGGACACTGAAACCTTTGTACAATATAAGTTCATATTTAAGTTGTCTTGGCAACGTATCTTAAAACATTAGGCTATTTAATATGCTACTAAAAATGTATTTATTTGGCATATTTTCCAACGAACATTTTGGCCACGGACACATCTGCCTGGCAACGACACATGATACAAAAAAAGCTGGTAATTGCCGGCTGACGTAAACCCTAGTTACGGTGAAGAAAAAGGTCGGAGACATAACTCCCTGTATAACAGTTTTTACGCTCTGGTTTTTGTACAGATTTAACAGAGTTGCAAATAGGCAGACTTTTGTTACCTTAGGATAGAGCCAAGCTAGTTTCCAGTCCTTTGTGCTAAGCTAAGCTAACCGGCTACTGGCGGTAGCTTCATATAACACACAGACATGATAGTAGTGTTAATCTTTTCATCTAACTCGTGGAAAGAACGTGAATTTTTTTCATAAAATGTCTAACTTTTCCTTTAAGCAAGACATAAAAGATCCTACCTTACCATTCACGGCATGTTGCCATACCTGCCTGTTGAGGTCGATTAAAAAGTATTTAATAAAATAAATTATTTGAGCAGATAAACTGACACCAAGCAGCGACAGACACCATGTTTCAGAGTAGATTTGACAGCCACAGTGTGTCTGTGCTGTAAAATGACAGCGAGACAATGACGGAAAATCTCATTAGCCTCTGTCTGTTTTCTGGCAGATGCATTGATTGAACTCTGCCAGTCGCCTGTTGCAAACCGTGCTGCTAAGAGCACTTCACAGTTATTTATCAGAACAGTGTGCAAAGCCGGTCAGACAGTATGATTCAAGAAAAGCACAGTGGAGTGGTGTGTTAGCTCGGTGTGTGGGTGATGGGCTAGCTGCAGCGTCTGATGTGATCTGAGCTGCGACTCCTTAAAAAGGTGAATACAAGGATAATGAAACCTCTGGAGGATTTAGCTGATTGATTAGAAAAGACAAGCCGGTCGGGACTGTAAGAAACACTGACGTTTTTCCTGTGACATTAAAGCCTTTGAAAGTGGAGTTGTGACGAAAGACATCACGCTGGCCTATTGGAGGAACCGCAGCATGCGTCAAAGCTTTTCCCCACTGAGACATACTGCTTAGTCCGAGACACAGACCGCCTCCCCCTCAGTCAGTAAGTCATTATCGGAGGGCAGTGGACGCTTACATCTGTTGATCTCTGGACAACTTTAACACTCATCAACCCTCAAGGGGGTCTGCCTCATCAGTCCTTCACGACCCCAAAGTCAACAACATTAAGTGTCACTGGCAGCTGCTTTATTTTCTGAATAAAACTAAACTTGACAAACAAGAAACTTAATAGTTAAATGAGCTCCATTATAAACAGTGCATGCATTTGTTTCTAGCCGTATGTGAAACGCCACACAACACATTTATGGACTCGGTGAGGTTACATTGGCCGGCTGTCAACAAACATAAACAGAGGCTTAAATCACGGTGCTGGCAGCGTAGGTGTTGGTGTACTTTTACTAAGTTGGCACAGACCAGAACTACCTCAGTGCAACATGTTGAAGTGGAGTTAATTAGACCACTGGGATGTGTCATAGTTAAATTAATAGTTTAATCCAAGTCCAGATGGACAATGTCAGACAGTTAATCATTCTACATGTTGACTAACGTGTCACAAGGGGTTTGTGTGATATTTATGATTAGTACTGAAGTTTATTTATACGTTGATTTATAATCAAAACAGTTTGTACAAGTGCGTTATAGAAAAAGAAAACTTGTAACTTATACGCTCAGGACACAAAGATTATCATCAACAGCATGTGTTTTTGCTCTTGTGTTCAAAATGGAAAGCCAAGGCTTCCTTCAGTGTAAATCAACCCCAAATGACTTTGAAACCAACACAAACATGTTGAAAAGGTAAACTGGAGTAAAAAACACAATCTGTCACCATTGTACACTATAGGGAATAAAAAGAAGTGAATTAGTGGAGGTGGGAATCACCAGAGGCCCCACGATACCATATTATCACGATACTTAAGTCATAATCTTATTGTGATTTTAAACATTTTGCGATATGCTGAGTATTGGGATAAGATATATTGTGATTTATGACCTTTTTCAAATTATGCAGTTTGTCAACATCTGTTTTATCTAATAAGATACAGAGTTTTCATTCACATATTTTGAGGTCAGAGGTCAATGGACCCCTTTGAAAATGGCCATGCCTGTTTTTCTTTGCCAAACTTTTGCCTAACTTTGGATGTTTATCTTTCCTGACAAGCTAACATGACATAGTTGGTACCAATGGATTCCTCAGGTTTTCTTGTTTCATACGATACCAGTATATTTACTCTAGCTTTCAGACTGAACCCACTGCAACCTCTGCAAGACAGAATAGCGGTCGTCGGATTGTTAAGAGGTCAATAGTTTATATAATAAAAGATCGATACTTGACGTCTGTGTATCAAGACAATATTGCCACGCAAAATATCGCGATACTATGCTGTATTGATTTTTTCCCCCACCCCAAATTACCCCACAGTCAGTCTCCAGTATGTGCCAAAATGAAAAGACCCAACACTTTTAAGACTGGACTGTCACCTTGTTTATTTTGGCCTTTATGCCTTTAATGATATTAGACAGTGAAGAGATGGACAGGAAACGTGAGGAGAGAGAGAGAGAGAGGGGTGTGACACGCAACATGGGTTCCCCAGCTGAAATCAAACAGGGGACATTGCATTTATGCAGTATGCGCATTAACCATTAAGCTATCTGGCGCTCAAACAATGCAGAACTTAAAATACAAGTATTTTGAATTTGATTCAATAACAAATAGTGCAAGGAGGCGAGGCTCAGGTTAATATGATTTTTTTTTTTTACTTTTACATATTTTTTACATTCAGAATATAATGTTTTGCATTAGTTAAGTCTGGGGTAATGCATGAACAACTTTATTCCAGGTCAGATGAGGTGCGAAGAAGGGAAGTTCCTCAATTTGGTTGTAATTCTATGTTGGAAAACGCTATATTTAACAGCTGAATTTATTTGTCTGAGAACAACCGACTCTGAACTATCACAGTATTGTTGCATGTGATCCAGGTTCTCAGCTACTACATCACTGGAAAAGTGATGTCCAAATAATTAAACCGAAAAGTAGAAGAAAGTTGTGTCACTTAAAGTACAGTGTGTAGGAGTTAGCGGCATCTAGTGGTGTGTTTGCAGATTGCAACCAACTGAGTACCCCTCCGCTCACTCCTCCTTTTCCAAGACTGCAGTAACGTGAGCTGGCGAGTGCAAAACCTTGGTAACGCTGTTCACCTCGCTCAGAGGCCATCCTCACCATAATAACACTACTTTAGGAGCAACGGAAGTCAGGTGGCGGCTGGCGGTACCCCTGTTTAACACTCTGTGGCTCACGCTACCGCAGTTTCACAAGGGTGTCGGCGATCTACGCTGGCCTTCAGGTAACGTAAAAACACAAAAGGCTCTCTCTAAAGCCAGTGTTTTGTTTGTCCGTTCTGGGCTACTGGGCGCACTCCGTGAAGAGGAACTGCTCCTTATGTAGATATGAAGGGCTCATTCTAAGCTAAAGAAAACAAGATCTTTAGTTTCAGGTGATTATACACTAATGAAAACATAGTTATAAATATTATATTCCATCTCTGCTAATAGATCCCCAAAATGCTACACACTGTTCCTTTATTTCCTGATGAAATGATATCAGTGTGGTCAGCTCAGCTTAGTTTAGTGGGACATACATTTGAGTGTCACCTGTGAAGTAAGGAAAACAGATTTTTTTATGTTTATTTTTTTCTCCGTAGTAGCATTAACAGAAAGAACTGAACAGGACCCAGAATTGAACCCTGGTGTATCCCACATGGAATAACACAGATTAATAAATTACAGTAACTGTGAACTGAACAGATTACCTGCAGATACAGAGAACCACAACATGCAAGAAGTAGATAATCACCTACTAAACAAATACCCTTTAATGGAACAGCAGAGACACAGTGGAGACATACCAGATGGCTATCATTGTTAGTTTCTGAGGGGAGGAAAACAAACAAGTCCTAATGTGGGAGGAGGGAGAGGAATCTCCCTCTCTTTGACCCCGGGTGAGGTGAGCCTTATGGCTGTTGGAGCCTTGATTACACCAGGCTTACTGATCTGGCAGCACAGTGGCAGGTTGGAGCAAGTTAAGAGAAGCTTGTGTTCATGGGAAAGTACTGTAACGCTTAGCTCGATGATTGATGGTTATTGCATAATATGCATCATCTGTTAGCACGCTGTGCAGTTTAATGCAAGCTCGTGGTTTTTTTGTTTTGTCAGACTGCCAGGCTGTCATAGCGTGCAAGTAAACACAGTAGTGTCTGATATTTAGAATAGTGTAGGTGTGAATGCATCAAGGTTGATTTGATTTATTGACAATAAAATATATTTGGCACGTCGTCGTTGGCTTCATTTCTCAACACCGGATGTTGCCGCTTGGTCTGGACCAAAGAGATGGACAGACAGAGTCATGTCGCTAGCAACAATAACAATAAATAATTTTGTTCCAGCAAGCTGACAAGGTAAAAAAGTATTTCAATTATAGGGCTATTTAAAATCAGCATGGTGACACTGGTTGCTATTATGTCATCATTATGTCAGACAATGCTTTCATCGAGAGTGGAATGTCGTCAGGGCGAAACGTGGAATAAGGTCACAATTAATAGCTTCTATCTAATTGTTAAATATAACATTTGATTGGAATCTGTGTCATTTTTTTAAACAAAATATGAACTATTTACCCAGAATGAATAGACGTCATTGATCAGTGAAATGTCTTCTCGGGAGTGTGCTAGAGGGGAATCTTTGTTGACACTTTGTTGCCTCTCCCCGCGGCCTCCGAGACACACCCATATCCAGCGGGGAATGCAGCTGAAAAAGGTAACCGTGACATTTCACAGAGCAGAAAGGCACACCAACTGAGAGATTCACAGAGCAAAGTGGCAACAAGAGTAAGTGTCAAGCCAGAAATGGGATCAATGGGATCAAGTCTGATGATGAGTGAGGATACTTGTAGGCGTAGCCACCTTTTGAAAGATGTGAGAAATGTCAGTGATTCAGTTGACAGAAGGCTGGTCGTTTGGGATTATGGTGTTCTTCCTCTTCTTACAAACCATTCTCTCTCTTCTTATCACCCAATGTAACACGACACAGCCAAGAACCGGCAGTTCTGCTTTTCATTACGTGAAGCACTCACCAGTAGACAGGTACGGTGACTCACCCTGCCACAGAGTTGTACTGGTTGTCTGGCACTTTCATGAACACGAGCATGACTCCAGATACGTACGCATGTTGTCCACACATAAATGCTGTGAGAGTCCCTCTCTGTGCTGGAGGTAGTGTGACTCACTCTGCAGAGCCACCTGGGTCAAATGAATAATGTGACCTTTTGAGATCTGTGGAAAACACAATGATGAATCTAAACCTCCACATTGGTGTTTCCAGTGCAACAATTAGTTTTGGAGTAACTGTTTGTAATCAACGAAGGATTCCAGCAACAACCGGTTGCATGTTCATGTGATCAAAACAAGTTTGACTGTAGCTTTTGGCCTCTGTGTGTCTCTTTCCTGGCACAGACATAGGCTGACAAGAAACCACACCCAGACCTCACACTCCAGGAGCAGGTCGGTGAGCACCGACAGCTGTAGCACGCTCCAGATAAGATCAGGCTTAGCTCTCAATCAGCATGCGTTCTCCTGTTCGCCACATTAGTTTGAAGCATCATGTGTTGACCTAAAGTTAAACAGAAATGTATGAATTAAATCTGAACAGAGTAGACTCTTTGTTTTACCTCTGAAAACTAGATGGTGGGTTGTTTTGGCACTCAGACCGGTGTTTGAACTGTGCATGTCCCTCATCTAATCTCCCTGGATGTTTACCTTTTTCCTCTACCGCTAGCAGGCTTATCTCTCTCATCGACACAGCCTCGTAATATAGCTCTGCCCTCACTTATATCTACTTCTGCTTTCCGTGGTCAGGGGGTATTTAGTGAGACACTAAATCTCTTTAACTGAAATGTGCTTTTATTGGATTTTAGGTAGACGGTGTATTTTTAGAGCAGATAACACTTGGTGGAGTAAAGTTGGCTTTGTGTTATATGACCACCACGCGGATCAGAGCTTTGTTAATGTTGTTGTTTTAGATTGACTTTGCTTTGTTTTGCATTCATTTATTTTTGTCCCCTTTTTCTCCCACTTTGGAACGCCAAATTTGCAATTGCAGTCCCTGAGGGATGATGTGTGATTACAATAGAATTAAAACCCACAATATTCTCAATTTACTGCAGGTAAATGTAAACACGCGGCTACATAAGGCAACAGATGAGAGCAAACAGGACATTAGTCAACATAATACAAACTGCTTCCCATTGGGATTGACACGGCAACACAAACAAACAAATCTTATCTTAATGTCATATTGCTGTACCTCTGTTTTTTTAGTTATTTGACATTTTTTTGTTCAGGTAGCCTATTAATCCAGGTATTATATATATTAGAATATGTATATTTAAAACTATTTTCTCTTTTACAATCCGTGGAGACCGTCCAGCTCTGTCATGCCCCCTCAGTCCCCCCTGTACACAGACTCTGGCGTTAATGGCCATGTTCTCCAATTTTTCACCAGCCAGAGATGAGCTTTATCACAAGGGTCATGGGGAGGACTCTCGCTAGCTTCACATCTGCGAACCCAACAAATTATGCAGATCCTTTACTTTAGTTGTAAACCATAAGGTTACATTTACATTCAGTGTTTCTCACCCATGTGTGTCCTCGAGGCCAAGTGTTGTACGTCTTCGTCATAAAACCGTTGCAGAGCCAATTTTGGAAATATTGTAAATCATCTGCATTTTCATCTATGTTTACTAGCTAGCCCTCTTCCTCTTCGCTCTTCTCTTTGTGTGTTTGCGCGTTACCGCCACCAACTGTTGGTCACACAACCGTGTGTGTCTGATTTGAATATATAATGAATATATAACTTCTAAATTAGAATATAAGCACTCCATGAAAACCAACAATTAGATTATTTGAAAGTCTTCTCTAGCTCAAAGAGACTACTATGTCTAAGTACAGTTGCTAGCATGTCTGAAGACCCTGTTTTCTTTCACAACTACTTTCATCACTTTTCATATATGAGTGCAAAGATTGTGCCAAAAGTGCGCCGTTAGGCCAATTTGAACAATTATTGCGTCTCGCTCCTCTGTACGTCAACAACAGACCGACCTTGACTCTCTCTTGTATGACGTACCAATGGCTTTGTATTCATAGCTGCTTTCTATCTCCCTCGTCATTGCTCAAAAACAGAAGCTGTTTCTGGGAATCTTTGACTTCCAGGACCACCCAGTACCACTCGACATTTGTGGCTCAGAGAAGTCACTTCTTATTACGATTTTTACAATTTTCAGATACACATTTCAAACTATAGAAGATATTCTCTGTAACGTGAGCTCAGGCAGACCCATGAACCCACTTTATATATTTTGCCAGTAGAATTGAAGCAGATGGGAGAGTGGAGGGGGCAAGACTGTGACACACTCATACGGCTTGTGTGGCGACAACATCTGAGAAAATAAGCCTGTGTGTCTGTGCAGCAGTGCGGTGCTGCTGCTGTGGAGGGATGTGAGGTGGCGGGTGCTGCCTGAGAGCCCAGAGGAAGGAGATCTGTAGCAGAGAGACAAGTGGCACTGGTATGTGTGTGTTGCTGTGGTGTGTATGTGTTATGATGAGGGTACCGTCAGTGGGGACGTGGAGTGTGAGTCATCTCGCTGAGACGTCAGTGCTCCGTCATCAGTCGTCTGCAGCAGTCTAGCAGACACACACGCACACAATAGACTTTCAAAATATTCCTCTCAAAGTTAATGAGTGGCTCACTGACGTCCACACTGCGAAATCAAAATCAGATGTTCAGTTAAGCTGAAAGGATTAACTAAGTAGATCTCATTATGAATGAAACACTCAGTTGTTTGATAGCACTGATGGGATTAGTTCCACAGCAGTAATGTTACATATTGTCACTCCAGTCCAGATGGTGAAGGACAATACCAGTGAGCTCATGTATAGCAAAACACTGCATTATCTGTGCAAGAAAACAATATAATAAGAATAAGAACTCCTTGTAAATGGGCTGCTTGTGTTTGCTTTCCAAGCTCTCTGTGATGAGAGTGACCTATGCCATCGCCACTGGCTCTGGTCAAGTAAAGTCGAGCCCTTCCTCCTAAGAAATGTGGCTCTTCGACATGATTGATGCTCCAGGTCTCATTGCTGTGCACAGCCATCAGAGAGAGACTAAAGGATCGTGCTAATGGCCCTGCTACATTTGCTTTACCCAGCCGGCAGACGCCAGCTGCTCCTCCGTGACAACCTGACTAATAAGCCAGGAGTTCAGTGTGCTGCTATCGATTCACAGGCTGCACAAGGAGGTCGAGCCGGCTGCCGCTGCTGAAAGGAAGCTGGATCTTTATTGGTTAGATAACAGACACACTCACCGAGGCAGTATTTCTCGTGGACAGCGATATGACAGGAGGGCGACAGTGAATGATAATGATGATGTTTTCTTTTGATGTACACACAGTCAACATGTACACGTAATGTATGTGCTTGTAAATTACTCTTCAGATATGTCCAACATTAAAGAGCAGGTGAAGCTGTACAGGTGCACATGCTGCTTTAAAGTTACATCTCATTAGATCATCAGTCGCGAAGCGTGATGATAACTGCTGTCCGTTTGTTGTGCGCTCAATTTGCCAAACAATATTCGAGACAGGGTGACATTTTCCCGGTGGGAGTTATCTGGTTTCGGCACATGCACGCGTGACAGCTCGGACTATGAAGGGAAATTAGTTTCTGATCAGTATCTCTTTATGACATTTATTCCCCTTCCTGAATGTCACACATAAAGCAATGAGCGGGCTTGTGATCACAAATGTTAATGTCCACAACTCTGTAACCACAGAGGGAGGCATCCTTGTTGAATGATCATGAACGCATATTATTCTATGCCCGAATCACACGTTTGTGGAAGAAATAAATCTTTGATCTGAGTGCAAATTAAATTGCTCGTCTAAACAGAAAGGATATAAAATACCCTTGCAACATCCAGGGATTCGTGTGTCCACTGAAGAAGGCAGACGCTCATGTGAAGTATAACCGTAATGAAGGACTTTCATCTTTCAAAGAGCAGGATTTTTGGCTCCTCGCTCCGAATTTGTCGGAACTTAGAAAGCTTTGAAGTTCACAAGTGAAATCCAAAACTGGCAGATTTGGTTTATGTAATCAGTAGACATAACGTCTGTGCAAAGAAAGAACCGAGCTGTCATTGCTGTTAACTACAGCTTCACATTTACCTCGCTGAGAATCCACTGAAACTAAACCTCGCTCCCTGGGGCCGCATGAGAAATTGCCACTTGACCGCGTCGTGCACACCTCAGAGACGTCTGCTTGTTCGTATTGATTGATTATGGATTTAGAGTCAATCCTGGGATAAGATATCTTCCACTGATAACAGCAAGGTTGATATTCTAGATAATGACCTCAGGTGATGTATTTCTGTGTAAGACAGATTGCTCTCATCCACCCTAATGCAGACCAAAAGCTTTGAACTGTTTTTTTTTTAGGAATTATTCATCTAGATGTTGCCACACATCAGAGCCCAAACCTGTGAGAGATTTCAGATCATTGCATAAGGAAGAAAGGGAAACTTGTCCTGCTCACCTGTGAGTCAGAGGAAAGCTGTTGTTTTGTTTAAAAGCTTTGAACTTCCCTCATTCATCCATTCATTCACTCACTCACTTACTCACTACAGAGAGTCGGAGCTCACAGTCTAATTAAATTGATAAATTAGCTCTTAGATTTTTAATTTGATTTGACGTGAGACTTGAAAAATTTGATAAGAAATGAGTTTAGTGTGATGCATAAATATCTTTATCATCCATCTCACTCAAACAGCAGAGAGATGAAGTAAACGAATGGTTGGTGAAGAAAGTCGAACATTAAATAAGCTGGAGACCCTGATATATTTTTCTCAGGAGTTGGTGGAGACCAAACCTGAGCTAAAATCTGAGTTGGCCAATCAAATACATGCAAGCACGCCTTCCTGGTGGATTCTTTGTAACTTGATGATCAGTTGCCACTGTGGTAACTTCCCAGAGTTCTTGTCTCATAGTATCATAAACTGCTGTGTAGTGTTTCGGTGGCTGATAAGCCCTCTGATCTGTTACTCCAACTGGAACTCCTGACTCGTATTGCTTCGTCTCACAGTGTTGTTTTAACTCTGGGCTGCTTTTGGTCGCTTATAGGGCACTATGTATTGCACAACAACTTGATAAGTTGGTGGTATATCAAGGCTGTGTTTCTGTGTGAGTTTGTTTTTGGTATAATAGGTCGTCAAAAAGTACGCAAGGCACGCCATTCACTGTTTCTAGGCAACAACAGTTGCAGCTGTTATCTCATTGGTTGCGCTTTGAAAGGTCAGCGGCAACCAAAGTCAAAGTTGAAATAATTTAAACTTTGAGCACAGCACTTTGTGGCAATTTGGATCGGTGCGACACACCAAAGGTAGCGCTTCCGCCTAGTCCGGCGCCAGTGCCCTCATTATAGAAAAACAATGGCACAGCCAGTGCAGAGCGGTTTTAATGCTGATCATGTGTGGGCGGCTTTAGCTGTATTTGAGTTCTGCTTGCCTTCCTAAAGCGCCGCTCAAAGTCTCAAAAGTGACATTTGTAGGGTTTGATTACTCCTCTCATTACTTAATGCACCATAGCGTGTGGTATAGGTTTATTATATCAAGACAATTTTTAATGGCGGTTGTGCCTGAATAAAATCAAGCCTGTTTCGTCTTTATCAAAGCAATTGAAAAAATAAATCCTGACGTGTGGCGTTTTTAACCACTGGTGATGCTATATGGAGCCATGATTTGATAAGTACGTCCTCGTATTGACCACACGGGTCACGTGATGCTATTTTACTTAACAGTTGGGAGCAGTAATGCCAAGAAACTTAGCAATGCAGCAACAAACGTGGGAAAGAAGAAGACTGCTACCTAGCAAACATGCCTGTAAACAATATAGGTTAAACATTTTCAAAATCAGCGTTACCAATGTTTGGAAGGAAATGGCACTCATCAATTTATTTTATTTATGAGGATAAACACAATGAATTTTTTTTAGAAACCCTGAATGTTAACATAACTGTTTGAATGTACCTTTAATGATGTTTTTTTACATTTCTTCTGTACTCACACCTTCATGTTTTAAATAGTCCCATTTACACAAGGCATACAGCCTTCTACTGAAGATAACTACTGTACGTTTCTCACTTAAAGCTGGTTTAATAAAGTCATGTAACCAAAGAGTCTCTCTGAAATAGCCCAGCAGCTGCACATCCCTGCTATTTAAACAGCCACTATATGCCCCGCAGGTAGTCCAGAGCTGAGATTGGATTCATTTTAACAGGCTAAGGAAATCTGCTGCAGATTATATGGGGACTTTTGAGGAGCTCAGCAGCCAGGATGTAGGCAGTAGCTGCCCTTGATCCCTGCGAGCACAGTTTCATTGGCTCATGGCTGCAGGAGGAAATAAAAACAAAAAGGAGAGGAAAGCACATGCCACAGGGAGCAGCTGAAAGGCCTTACACTGTTAGTTTCTAGATCTCCAGCTGTACTAGGAGGCTGTTTTGCTGCAAATTAACTAGCAAGCTAGGAAAAAACAGCTGTGACGTCTCACCCATGCCAGGATTAAAGCTAAGCTCCTTTGCACGACTGTATTGGTGCCATGTGTCCATCCAAGAGTCAAAACAGACACAACGCTGAGCGTCAGCAGCAGCAGACCTGTTTTCACTGCTTTAAAAAAAGATAAACAACCTCATAAATCCTCTTGGATTTGGTATTATCACACAAGCTGCACACCACATTTATCACGGCATATTAGTGCACTATCTGCGGTTGTAACCATAGAAACCAGTTTGAGGTACATCACTGGCCTTTTCCATCATTTGAAACGGAGAACGTGACGTCAAAGTGACCACTGTTTTCCCTCTGTGGGAGTTTTTCCCTTTCATTCAGAGCGGCGAGGGGCATGCTTGACAGATAACAGGGTGAGTCAGCGGCACTATCGTACACCTTAATGAGGAAGTTTGCTAAGCCACAACACATGTATCAAATTCATCATATCTTCCCATGACACAGGAGGGAAACACTTCTTGTCCTTATCACCTCATTCAAACGAACACGAGAAGAGAGGAAACATTCCTCTTTTAATGGAGAAGTAAAACCACGTCACATGAACGTCAGACAATAAAAACACTGCTGGTTGAGAAACATTGTCTTCATAAAGTTAGATTACACATTTGTTTAATTTCTGTTGTGTCGTTTGTTATTGGAAGTGGTAGAAGGTCACAGTGAAATTTGTAAGATGATACCTCTAATGATTTTTTTAGTATATAGAATAATGTTACATTTTATTTTAGCAATGGCCCATGACAGGCTGTGGTTGTGATTATATCACAGCTAAGAAGCGATGCAAAGTCATCAAGTATAGCAATTTGAAAGTTATAGACACATTCCAATTTAGATTAAATAGATTTCATTTTATTAATAAATATAATGTTCACAATTAAATAGGTACATACCGAGGTGGTTGCTATGAAACAGTGGTTGCTATGGAGTGTTGCTAGCAGCTAGTATATTTCTTTTTTCATCACAGGCTAGCGTCCTAATGATTTAATTATTTTATTATTATTGACATTATTCTAGGTTGGCATTTATTGTGCAACCACTGAAAACCTGTCCAGCGTCAGTAGGATGACTTTGATAACTGTTTGTACTATGCTTTTATTTGTTAGGTGAAGGTGTGTTGCATGGCGTGGCGAGTGGCGAAGATGTTGCTCCACTTTCTCCCTTCCTCCCAAGACGCTGAGTGATACTGAAAGTGCAAAGGAATTAGACGTCATAGCAGTGTTGTTTGGTTATTTGGTGCCTTCAAACGGGGTCGTGTTTACCGTGTTCATGAGAAGAGTCCATATGAACGCCCCCCTCTTGTCATATTCACGACCTCGTAAGTGGAAAGTTTCTGAAAGCTCAGAGTTTACGAGTTGTGACGTGTTTGTTGACGTTGACGTCAGAAATGGCGGAGGCCATGGAAGTACATTTTTCGGTACATAATAAGTTCATATATTGTAATTTTGGTCGTATATTGTTTTTCTTCATAATTTTATAATATGTCTGAAGAAAATGTTGATATTCCCGACGGCCTCATCTTTTTCCTCTGTCCAATACATTTTGTTCACAATATATAACAACTAGTTTTGATACTTTTGCTTAAATATGTATCATTTTTAATAAGACACTTATGTATGTTGTTAGCCATGGTTTCCTCGCAACAAACATTATCATGAATGTGGGAGTCCAGCCCGCCACCTGAACCCATCTCTGTCTCCCGGTGCTGTCTGAGCTGCTGCGTCAGCAAATGTCTGATATCTTTAAGTCAGCTCAGTGCTGATCTCTTCAGCCCTCAGGCTCCGTCCTGCCGTTGAAGGCTGAGAGCCTCAAAAACCCTCTCTGTGTCTCTTCTCACTGACCTTTTCTGTAGTTTGGGTCAGGTCGGAGGCAACTATCAGGGTAATTTCTCTGCAAGATGTTTTGAAACTGAAGGAATACCCCAGTGCTTTCGTTTTCTCTCAACTTTCAACTAAACACTGTGACTGTGTGTTGATCGAAATTAAATTATTGCAGGGGTATTTGGGGTTTCTAAACATTTTTTTTGACCTATTTTTAGATCTCAGGATGTCAGTGTAGGTTGGTCTGTGCACCATTTTGGTCAACATTGCAAACTTGAAAAGACGAGCAATTTTGTGATCATTTGTGGTCCTCAGAGGATGAATCCTAATGACTCTGGTAAGCCCCTGACTTTTCATGTATCGCCACCAGCAGATTGACACTTTCGGTTCAAACTGACTATTGGATGGTGCAAACATCCATGTCACCCTCCGGATGAGTTGTAATAATTACTGTGATGTGAGAGTCCAATGCAACTGATCTATCCATCATCTCGTCTTGTTATCAATGTGGTTACTAGACAACGATTTAAACAATCGGCTCACTTATTAACTACGTGGCCTTTGCTGTGTGATGTGGACCACTGCTTGTTTTCACACTCTCATCAGCTTTAGCTGTACTTTATGGTGCCAATTAGCAAATCTTAGCATGCAATCAACGCTGAAACTAAGATGGTGAACATGGTAAACATTATACCTGCTAAACTTGAGTATGTTAGCTTTGCCATCGTGATCATATTTGCATGCTGATGTTAGCATTTAGCTCAAAGCACCGTTGTGCCCAGAGTGAGTTCACGTCATTTTATCCAGGCTGTACTTATAAGCTGCCGAGTCTGAAAAAACATTTACACCAGCAGCCTCCTAGTTGTAATCCCGAATTTCTGACAGCTACCATGCCTGCCGTTTGGTGAAAAGAACTACAAATGTGGCAATCCTCACTGGTAGCTAAATCTCAATAAAATATATAGAAAATGTTACACATCATATGTAGAGCTGCAACGATTTATTGATTAGTCGTCAAATGCTAAATTTATCACCAGCTATATTGATAATCAATTAATCGGTTTGATTCTTTATTTTAAAAAAGGATGTCAAATTCTCTGATTCTAGCTTCTTAAATGTGAATATTATCTGGTTTCTTTACTCCTCTATGACAGTAAACTGAATATATTTGAGTTGTGGACAAAACAAGACATCTGAGGACGTCATCTTTGACTTTGGGAAACACTGATCAACATTTTTCAACATTTTCTGACATTTTATAGACCACACAACTAATCGATTGTTTAATGCAGCCCTAATAATATGATTGATTCAAATTTGAAATGTAAAATATATTTAAAATGTGTCTCTTTGACTAAACTATTAACCAATCACTTGTAATAAAAACGCAACAAAAGTAGCTAATTTAGGCTATTTAATCGGCTAGCAGTAATTATCTTGAAATAATGCGTGAACGCAGCAGACATATTGGCATGTCATAGCGGGAAAATGTGTAATTAATAACATTAGAAATGGCTGCAGAGCTTGTTCCCGGGTCCTGATATTATGCATGCTGGCTCACTGGATTTGCACTTGTTTTACCTAAATCTCATTAGACCGTGGTGAAGCATTAACAGGAATATGAGTCTGGTATATTGGTATTTTCAAGCTCATGGAGGAAGATGAATAAAATATTTAAAACATATTTTTTTAAATTAAAAATATATGAAATTAAATCTCAATATGCCATCAGTGTATTCATGTTTGTGAAGATCTTATCTGTGTGATGAGTGATTGAGTCTCTTTAAGAGCAGCAGAGAGAGGCTGAGAGGAGCAGGGAGTCTGTGTTTTAGGACGTGGACTCAGGCTAAAGTTGCAGGTTCAGGTTTCACTGGGATCTGGCGGAGGGATCTCACCCCGCTGACCAGCCTCTGCTTCCTGTTTGCACTAATAAGGCCCCGGGGGCTCATTGGCTGAGCTCAGTGCAGCAGCACGCTGGTGCGGTGCTAATCACCAGTGACCCACATGACACCGTAAACCTTATAGATCTGTCAGCGCACTGCGTTCTCAGATTACACTCGACAGCTCGCCGGTCATGCCCATTTTGTTTAATGCTCACGATGGACGCTCAACTCTGAGTGATTCACGTTATTCCCCAGTGTTTTAGACATAAATCCTTCCTCTGTATATTGTCGTGTTTTTCTGCTTACTGCTTTTTCATTAGCTACTGAGCTTAATGACATAATGCTACAAAGGTCACCTGCTGAATCTTACATATAAAGAATTGATTTCTTTTGTCAGGCAGTGTGTGTGACTTGTGTTTCCTTTGTGGGATAACGCATCATTTGGAAGTTCTGATGTGGCACATTTAGTTTGTACAGTTGCAGCTGCGCCTGCATCGATTAAAAAGAAATGACTCATCACTTCTCATCTAATGTGTCCTGATCTGTGAGAGTCATGAGCAGCAAAGTGGGAGTGTTTCCTCTTTATGAAAAAAACAAATCAATATCTAATGATGATTATGAGTAAGGGGATTTGGTGCTGAGTTATTTACAGATTAGGAAGCAGTATTTGGGATATTATCTGTAAACTGAGATACTAGAGAGCTAGGTATCCTTTACCAAAAATAAGCTTATTAAAGTCAGCTATTAATATTATAATATAATATTAGTATACTTCTTTTAAACTTAAAATAAGAGAATATACTTTCAGTTTACTCTTTATGTACTTATCAGAGATATACTTAACAAAAGTATACATAAGGATACTTGGTGTTGTGTACAGAAAGTGTACAGAAAAGTCTAAGTATACTTTGCTTATACTTACAAGTATACAGAAAAGTCTAAGTATACTTGGCTCATACTGACAAGTATACAGAAAAGTCTAAGTATACTTGGCTCATACTGACAAGTATACAGAAAAGTCTAAGTATACTTTGCTTATACTGACAAGTATACAGAAAAGTCTAAGTATACTTGGCTTATACTGACAAGTATACAGAAAAGTCTAAGTATACTTGGCGTATATTGACAAGTATACAGAAAAGTCTAAGAATACTTGGCTTATACTGACAAGTATACAGAAAAATCTAAGTATACTTGGCTCATACTGACAAGTATACAGAAAAGTCTAAGTATACTTTGCTTATACTGACAAGTATACAGAAAAGTCTAAGTATACTTGGCTTATACTGACAAGTATACAGAAAAGTCTAAGTATACTTGGCGTATATTGACAAGTATACAGAAAAGTCTAAGAATACTTGGCTTATACTGACAAGTATACAGAAAAATCTAAGAATACTTGGCTCATACTGACAAGTATACAGAAAAGTCTAAGAATACTTGGCTCATACTGACAAGTATACAGAAAAGTTTAAGTATACTTGGCTCATACAGACAAGTATACAGAAAAGTCTAAGTATACTTGGCGTATATTGACAAGTATACAGAAAAGTCTAAGTATACTTGGCGTATATTGACAAGTATACAGAAAAGTCTAAGAATACTTGGCTTATACTGACAAGTATACAGAAAAGTCTAAGAATACTTGGCTCATACTGACAAGTATACAGAAAAGTCTAAGAATACTTGGCTCATACTGACAAGTATACAGAAAAGTTTAAGTATACTTGGCTCATACTGACAAGTATACAGAAAAGTCTAAGTATACTTGGCTCATACTGACAAGTATACAGAAAAGTCTAAGTATACTTGGCTTATAGGCCTACTTGTACTTAATCTTTTGAGTGAGATATACTTTGAAAAGTATAATTAAGTATTATTGCATTATAGGCCAACAGAAAAGAGTAGTTGTGCTTACTTTTTTATAGAGTAACCTATTAAAGTGTTTTCTGAGTCCACTGCATCTACTCTGATGAAGAAATCAAGTTCAGTACAAACTTGTTTAAAAGTACAGACTTTTAGTGTGCATTATTCAGTAACTTTAAAAACAAAAGTGGATTCAGAGGTGAATCCACAGAAGTCCATTTAATCTGCAGCCAGGCACTAGCCAGAACGCTGTGTGTGTTATTGTTACACGCGCCACACACCGTTACATAACACGCAGCCTTCAGCATATTGTGCAATATTTTCAGATAAGAGTAGAGAAAAGTATGTGAGGACAACAAATAGCTACAGTATGTCCATGTGCTGTACAAACTGCGCAGTGTATCATTTGGTGATGGTGTCACATTTTTAGTACGCCAGCAAAAACGCATGACATTAGCAGGGAAGAAGGATCCGTCTCTAGTGGTCAGATGTGCAGTATGCAGCCCGTTTTAGAAAGACTAACATTACCTTGCGCGACCCAGGGCTGTATGTGCTGTATGTCCTTCATAAATGAATCGACTGTCTTCTTCTCTGCTGCTCTTGCACGCCTGTTACACAACTCGTCTCTGATCCTCGGTAAACATGCATTGGTATGCAAAAACAAGTCGGCAAGACTAAACGCTGCCGTTAAAAATAGTTCAGACCGGTTTTCTAAAAGACCTGCATCTACTTATTAAACGATAGCGTCTCTGAACGCTGCTTCCTCCAGGTCCTGAGTGCAGGGATCCATCCAGCTCAGGTTTCTGAGGCCTCGGCTCAACTGCTGGTTTCACACTCCTGTGACAGTGGACGAGGTGAAAGGGTAATCTGATCCCACCTGCTGACACAGCGTCCCAGTAACTGGGGATACAACTAATTCTGTTGGACAGACATAAATTGTTTCATTGACACAACCAGTTTGAATAATTCATGACCTGACACAACTCCCAGTGCTATCACTTTGCAGCAAACAATCGCCGGGTGGGGTTTGCGGGAAGCTGAACTTCCTTCTTCCTGACTTTTGTTGGGTTCATTAAACTGACAGGATCCTCTTTCAAGTTCAAGGATTTTGCTTTTGTTGTATGAGGATTGTAATGTTTTATTATAGTGAGAAAAACAACTAATCTGTTTAAACATGAAACACAGCAGTATTTTTTGTAATTTTTTTCTCTTTGTAACAATCAATAACGTAGGCCACTTCAAAATGAGCTTTTCAGCAAGCTGTCATTGCATTCATTTCCTCTCTCTCTCTCTCTCTCTCTCTCTCTCTCTCTCTCTCACACACACACACACTGTTGGAACCAGAGCCTCCACAGAGTAACTGATAATGGACCATTGTGTGCCGTGTGGTCACAGGAGCCAGATGATTGAAAACCAAATTAACTTTCCTTCTGAGTGACTCTTGAGTAAGCTGAAGCCGTCGGCAGCTCACAGGTTCATACCAGTTTCAAATTCTTGTCTGCTTTAAATGAGCCGGAGTCGCTCAGTCGTATTGATTTTAAGGTGTTGGATACAGTGAAATGTCACCGAGACAGAGAGCAGCTAAGGACTCAAATATGTCATCAAAAGCACTTTATATCTTCAGTTTGCACTTTTGTATTCTCATATCACAATTATTTTTTGTATTTATGTTCAATTGTCTCTGATGACTCAATCAAGAAGAGGCCGTGACACAAAACCTCAAATATTCACTGCTTTGTCCTGATTAAAATTTAAATAGAAACATTCTTCTGCTAAACTGAGTCATCACTTCAAGGAATTTACCTCCTCAAGGCTTTCTTAGTTTTTCATAAAACCACAGAGATGCATCTATATGGCCAACACTAGGGGTGGGGGGTGGCGGGGGCGGGGGGAATGTGACTCATGTAGAATCATTATCTTCTACGATTCTTCCAAAAATTTCTTTTTTTTTTTCTTCTTTTTATTTATTTTTATTTTGTTCTGTACATACATGAACAACTTTACAAAATCAGACTTTAATACTATGTAATGTTCCATCTAATTAAAGTACAACATACATACAGTATGTACCGGATGACAGGAAGCAGCGTTTAGCTTTTAGTGTCAGAGATCGCTGTGATGTTTCCTGTTCTTTCACTAAATGTCTCACCTTTGTGTCGATATCGTTAAGCTGCCTGATAAAATAACCCTCTTTGATGAAAATTGATAAAAACCTCCATCTTCTGACATTTTGGGATTTGCGGACAGATCAGAGACTTTATCTTTAAATGCTTTGTATCATTTTTGTTTATTTTATTTTTAGGGGTATAAGAAAATATTTAAACAAATCAAATATCACAAAATTATGTATTGTGATACTGTATTCATTCTCAAAAACACTATTGATTTTTAATTAATAGTTTATATGCAAAGATGAACTCAGTCAATACTTTATTTCATTTGCAAAGAGATGCGCCCTCTCATTGTTTGTGTCCTCTCAAAGTTGAGCTGTGATGTTGATGTTACAGCAACAGTGATAAATGCAAATGATTGCATAAAAAAGTTAAAAAAATAACTCATATTTTATGCATATGGCGGTTTGTCCTTTATACTATGACAGTTTTCCTAAAATTAGATTTAAAAAATGTATCGCCTTGCTTACTGTATATCCCTTTTTTTTTATTTGTACTTTTCGTTGTGGCTTCTGATACCACTGATGTTACATGTATTGAAAGCAATAAGAAATGTCTCACAATATGAAACACTGTACTGTCATGTACCGAAGATAAAAGCAATACAAATTTGTATTATAAAAAAAAATTGCTAAAATTGTAAGAAATTTTAATTAAGAACCGATTTTGAGTCGAGAATCAAAATCGAATCAGTAGATACCAAAAGACTCAACTGTTCTGTTTTTTTAACACGACCATCAAATTTTATGCTCGAGTTAAAAAATCTTTGAGTTTGTTGTGCAGGATGTTGACCAGTTTGATTCTGCTTTTCTTGAAGCTGGAAGTTATCACTTGAAAACAGATTGATTTAAATAATCTTTGAGATGGAGGATGTTGGCTCTTTTACTCTTTTGCTCTGTGATGATATTGACTGTTTGTTTGTTTCTGTTTACCTGCAGGGAGCCTGATATTCCAGCCTGGGCTCCTTTACTCTACCAGCTCCAGCTGCTGGACGTCGGAGAGAAACCGGACCCGTTGACCCTGCCCATCGCTGACCGCATCCGCATCGGCAACCAGAAACGAGAGCGAGGAAACTTTCATTTCCAGAGGGAGGAGTACAGCATGGCTGCCAGAGCCTATTGTATGGCTCTGGATGTGCTAACCACACGCAGCATAGGTAACCCTTCATCAAAGCCTGAATTTATTCATAGAAAAGATTTCCATACTGTCGCCTGTACCAGAAATGTGTTGTAGTAGTCGACGTGAGCATTATCTTCAAAAAGAAATGGAAATAGAAAACATAAAAATGAACACGCACGCATCCGTTAGAAACATAAAACACAACATTTGACCTCAAACGCAACATTTCCACATCAATATCTCAGCCCACAATGACACAACAGATCAGTGCTCTCCTCCAGTCTGCCGTCGCACTAATCACAGCATCACCATGCAGAGACACATCCATCTGAGCCGAGTGTCACCATAAATGTTTTTGCTTAATTCTTTTGCATAATCAAAGCTAATCAACTTTCATATTATTTCCACCTCCTTAATCGCTCTAATCATTGACGAGGCAGGGTGGTACCCGAGAGGGAAATGTGACTGAACAATGACGAGAAAAACATGGACTGCTTCATAATGCTTCAATGATGGTGGAGCAGCGAGTGAACTCACTGTGGCACTGAAGAGACGAGTTTATCAGGGCATCCAGATCATGTAATTAGTGGATGAGAAGATGAGCAGAAAAATAATAATAATGAAGCAGAAACATCAACATCTTAACTCTTTTTGGGTTATTCTGGGCCCATCAGACTTATTTTACAAATATGATTCATGACACGTCGAGATTATAAATCACTCTAATTGATTAACCAGTAATCGTGTGCAACCAAACAGGCACTCGCATAAACATTACACTTGATCACACTCAATTCTCTGCAGATTTTTAACACAAATTTTACAGGTAACTGTCTGTAATGGAAGTAAATAAATGTGAGTAGGGGTTAAGTTTAAAAGCCCCCTCCCCCCGAACGCGAAATAAATAAAAATAAAAAATAGGAAAGAAATTTGAACTCAGTGTCCACTTGCTATTTTTTTTCAACATGAGCTGTTGAAAGTTTCTGAAATACTAAGTACGTAGAGTTTAAGTCAAGGTTTGCAAGGTCAGGAATGAACGTTCTTGCTCAATATTTAGGTTTAGCTTTCAACAAATTTAAAGGAACAGTGTGTCGTATTTTGGGAGATCTAATGGCAGAAATGGAATATCATATTAATAAGTATTTTTTCTTTAATGTATAATCACCTGAAAATAAGATACGTTGTGTTTTCGTTACCTTAGAAAGAGCCGTTTATATCTACATATGGAGCGGGTCCTCTTCACGGAGCTGTTCGCCATGTTTCTACAGTAGCCCAGAACGGACAAACCATTCATTGACTCTAAAGAGAGCCTTTCGCGTTTTTTTACATTTTCACGTTGGCCTGGTTCTACATGCTTGGCACACGGGAGAACTTTCAGTTGGTTGCAATCTGCAACCTCACTGCTAGATGCCTCCAAATCTTACACACCATACCTTCAAGAAACAAAAGTTATAAAAAACTCAAACTCTGATAGATCACATCTTTGATATTGAGCTAAAAAGCTAAATGTCCACCTAATAAAAACGACAGAAAATAACAGATTCAGTAAGAGATTCATAGACTTGGAACTTAAAGCTGCACTAATCAATATTTTTGATCGAGAGAATTAAATGTTGCTCCTAGTGATGAGTCCACAGAGAATTATCACCCAACTCTGCCGTCCCCCTCAGCTCAATTTACCTTTTTAAGCTGCTGTTTTGGATATCTGTCCTGCAACTTTACTGTTTTGGTTCACTCTCACTGCTCTCATCAACCTTGTTGACAGCTGTTTTCAGCAAAAAAGCCACTTTACACTTCCTGCTCAGCACCAAACAGCAGACAGACAGTTAGCCACTAGCTGGTGAACATAGTGGAGCATTTAGCAGCTAAAGAGACGGATATTTCCCTCAGGAGTTGGTAGAGACCAAAAATAGAGCCAAAAGGAAAGATAATATTGAACTTAAATGCATCAGGTGGCCAGAGACATGACTCCAAATTAATGATAATGTTGCTCTGTATCTGCTGGGTGGGTAAATAGGCAATTTGCTAACAAATTCGCCATATCAACTGATAATGCGTTAGTGTCGTTGCCTCTAAGTGGCCAAAAAAATCAGTTAATGTTGCTTTAAAGAATCTAACTCGGAGCTGCATCCCAAACGGAGTTGACTAATTTAAACTGTGAATTTATAGAGATATAAAGTGTAATAAAAAAGACTTGCATCCAAACAGATGTGGTCTTAAAGCTGCTGACGTTTATCACCCATCATACTCAGGGCCAAGTATTAAAATCCCTTTGCGCTGCTCATTACTCGGGTCACTACTGTATTCAGTTGGACACGTTTGGGTCTAATGGTGAAACCATGCAGGTGTTACAGCGGGGACAGCGATACAATATCCAGCTGAATAAAACGACAGAACAAGAACTGTCCTTGTAATGACACCCGATGGGAGTTTCTCTTTGAAAGTCCAGATTTTTTCTATATTCAGCGAGATTTTAGAATAAATTCTCTCCAAGATTTAATAACTAATCTCTGTCAAAGGGTTTTTGTGTCACCAATAAAGAGATTTACTGGAAATGTCCCCAGCAGAGCAGATGTCAGAGGTTGTGTGTCTCTGTCTCTGTACAGACGGTGGCGACGGCAGCGTGAAGACGGAGGCGGAAGAGGTGTGGGACTACCGGGTGAAGTGTTTGAACAACCTGGCCACCGCTCAGTTTAAACTGGAGCAGTACGGCGAGGCGCTGCATACCAGCCGGGACGTTCTGCTCCTCGAGCCAAACAACGTCAAGTCCCTTTTCAGAACGGGAAAGGTGAAGGCCCATCCTGTCGTTTTATTACTGAGACACAAACATCTGCATCTCATTTGGGCTTTATCAATTCATAAATGATTATTGCAGGGGGAGTTCCTGGAGGGAATTTGTTTAATATGGGTTTAGATTTAATTATCTTTGTGGAATAGTTGCTGGATTATTGCTGTCTGTTCTCTGCCTGTTTTGACGTATGGGTCCACAGAGTCACTCTGTACGGTTTTCTATTCTCCTTCAGCTCCTGTCAGATATGGGTGAATACAAAGAGGCGATGGAGCTGCTAAAAAGGGCCTTGAAACTGGAGCCAGCCACCAAGGTGAGATTATGTGGGTGAGCTGGACAATCCGCCCTCACCACCTTTCTTCTAAATCTGCCTGTGAATCCCATCCATCCATCGCACACAGAGGAAAGGTCATTCTAAAATTAGGCCGCCATTATGATTACTACAGCCACCGAATCTACCAGTCAATACAGTTGAATGGTGCCAGACTAAATGTGTGCCATTATTAAAAAAAAAACATCACAAATATGTTGTAGTAAAAGGCTAAAAGTAAATTCAGAATTTAATTTCAATGCTAAAAAAAACAAGTCTGGACTTGTATTTTGCGATGAATGAATGAATTAACATAATATTATTACCCTGTGTGGTCATTTATGTGACCCATGCAATTATTCAGACACATTATTCAACAACAAAGCAAAGATAACAACATGTAAACCAACCAGCATCTGACAATATAATGACTTCCATACAAATGTGTCCCAGGAGATATCAATCAATGGAATTTAAATGAATACACATAAACACCATGTATATGTAACAGAAACTTAGTTTGACAGCCACGCTAATGGCTCTCTAAATGTCAGCATGCTAACATGTTGATGTTTAGCAGATAGTTTACCATGTTCGTCTTCTTAGTTTAGCATGTTAGTGTTTCGCTAATTAACACTATACGAACAGTACAGCTGAGGCTGATGGGAATGTCACTAGGTTTCAAGGTATTTGGTCATAAACCAAATTATTGGACTACTTGAAATTTAAATTTTGACTGATGATGGCCAGGGTTATTATAGTAAACTAAAACGAAAATAAGCAGTGAAAAATGTGTTTAATAAACTGAAACAAAATAAAAACGAGATCCTTTAAGAAAAACTAAACTGAAACGATATTGCCTGGTTAAAAACGAATACAAATTAACTATAAATGAACTTTAATTCATTTTAATTTCAGTTTTTGTTTTTTAGTTATAATATATCACTACTGAAAAAAGGAGATGGCATAAATTTCCATCAAAACAGATGTATTAAAATGTCTTCTGAAACATTATAGCTGGCCCTAACAAAAAAAACTAAAACTAAATTGAACCTTTCTGCACACATGAAAACTAAATCTAAACTAAAATGAAATTGAAAAGTCAAAACTAAAATAAAATAAAATCTAATTGAAAATTAAAAACTATTATAACCTTGATGATGGCGCTAGATGAAAAGTTCAAGGATCCCCATAGTTCACCTTGAGGGGCACTTTAATGTCTAAACCAAATTTCAAGGCAATTTATCCAGCAGTTGTTGAGACATTTCACACAGAACCACAAATGTCAACCTCACAGTGGCACTAGAGGAAACGTCAGAGGATCCTCAAAGTCAATAGGATTCATCCTCTGGGAAACATGAATGTCTGTATTCAAATGCAATCCATCCAATAGCTGTTGAGATATTTCAGTCTGGACCAGCAGTGGACTGACAGTAACAAAAAAATATAAACACACACAACCTAAAATATTCCTTTATGCACCAATTTATGTCGGTAAACACATTGCATGTCTGATTCAGTTCATGAAGAAATTATATATGTATAGTCTGTAATTCATATAAATATATTCAGAGAATGCAAAAAAAACAATTCTTAAAAAATCTCAATCTGGAACTTGAAATTTGCAAATCATTAAACACATGGACAGACGAGAATACAATGAATTCATCACCTCATTAAGTTCACAATATTTCACAGAATTTCAAATTAAGTTGTTCACACCTTCGCCTGAAGAAAAGAGGATAAACTACTTCTGTCGAAGGCCTGTTCTGTCTTGTTTGTGTGGTTCGTTTAATCTGCCAAATCCTCCACAGAGGATCTGGCCAAACTGCACATCTGGCAGTCTACAGATGTGACCACACTGCTCAGAGTTGTCCGGCAAACTCGGTAAAAATAACACGTACTGTATGTGAGCTAAATATCGTCACTCTGAAGCCCTGTGCTCCAAAAGTAGTAAAGTGGAGGTAAGAACGAGCCCAGAGTCACGCTTGCAGCTACAATATAAAGACTCCAGACTATAATTACAGACAGCTACTCTGGTGTACAGTTAATCACAACAAGCATGAACAATAATCTCAGTTTATGAACATTATCTTAGTTCAATGCAGTCTGGGTTTGATTTGGAAGAGATAATGAAGTGAGAGAAGTGCATTTTCATCAGCTGTTTATAAAAAAGTGTTACAATGACCTGGCCTAAAGGGCGCACTGCCACCGTCACAAATATGTCTGGTCTTGTCTAGACAAAACGAAAATATCTGCTGCTTTGGTAATTACACCCTTGTCTCAATGCTGGATTAAATACTTTGGAGAAAAAAACGTATTTAGCTGCTCTGTTGTACTGCAGTCTGTTAGATGATCACGAAAAAGACGAAACACAAATGGTTATGAACCACAAACAAGAATGCATGTATTGGTTTCTTTTATTTTAATACATCTGTTTGACAAAAACAAATTACAACCTATAATGATGAATCTAAAGAAAGTATTTACAAAATATCATTTTTAAGTCATTTGCATGGAGATTTAGGATAAATATAATAGTGCTTTTTAAAAGCAACATTATGATTATTATGATTTGTTGGTCTACGTTGTAAGGACTTGTGTTTCAGACCTCTGCTCTCACCTGCTGGACATTTTCAAAACTACAATTTCACCTTTTTCTCAAGGTTTAATGTCTCCTTTCCAACAGTCGATCTAAAGAAAGCAGATTTTTCACAACACGTTAAGATGTTTTTTATTCCCTTTAGGCAATCCACGTTGAGTTATCTAAACTCGTCAAAAGGCAATCGGGAGGCAAAGATACTCAGGAATGGAAAGCAAAACCAGCGGAGGTGCTTGGAGAGAATATCGCACCTTTTCTGATTCCTTCAAAGAAGAAACAATCTGTAAGTCATCACATAAATATCCCCGATATGTTTTTATTCTGATAATCAATAGACTGGATTTTAACTGACTTTGTTGTTTGTGTTTTAGGGAATTTCCTGGAAGCTTATACTCGGAGCTCTGGTTGTGGCCTTTGGCAGCTTAGTGATGTCACTGATCCTGACCGCAAGAAACTGAAATCCTCTGCAGGAAGCACTTTGAAAATCCTCATCATCATCACCATCATGTGCAGAGTTTGGTCTCCAGTCCTCTTTAGCTCATTTGAAAAGAGTTTTCTACTGTGAAGACATGAGAAGGTATGCAACGCAGCAGCACCGCAGCCTGAAGTTCTATTTTATGGTAGAAAAAAGTTTCACTGAAGTGTGTGTGTGCAGTATTTATAAAAATGAGGATAGTTCAGCATCGAGTGAAAACCAGAAGAGATTTCTGCTGATCGATAAGACAGAAGTTTTCTAACAGTCTTCTTTCCAGTTACGTCTGTTTTATTTGGAAAAGGGATTACATTTCTGTTTGTAATAAAATAAAAAAAAAGGGTCCTGGAAAAAGATTTTAGTATCACAGATACTCAAAAAAAAGAGGCCCTGGAACTTTTGTAAAGACTATAATCAAACTGCAAAAAGTAAATTTAGTAAACGATTAACACTTCCAACATCACAATTCTGAGATTTATTTGATCAGTGCTCCAATAATTGAAGGCGTTGAAACTGTAATATTGCTTACACTGATGCTTGATTAAAATGTTTAAAAAAAATGCCCTTAGTCTTTTTCTTTTGATTTCTCAAAAAAACAAATTTGGTCTCAAAGGGAAAAAAACAGCTTTTAGCTGACAAAATTATTAATAATTTATTTAACTTGAATCTCAGTTGAGGCATCAATGTTCTTTATTTATTTACTTTTATAAAATTACTTCACTACCAAATAAATACAAAACCTAAGAACAAATATAAGCATGATTACATTACGTACATGTGCAAATTTCCAACAATAAAAATCTTCATTTTGATCAGTGAATTAACATTTATGAAAATATATTTAAGGGCTTAAATATTCCAAATGTTAGAATATTTGTTCTTCATAACAAAATAGAAATCACTTGGAGCCCTTCATCGTATCTACTGATATCAACCGTCTACCGTCCACAGCAGGCGTTGAGAGTCTTCTTTGGGTTGGATTGACTCAGTCTGACCTGAGAGTCTGACTGCCGCCTCAGTTTGACATTCTTCTTTACTTCTCTGTGGGAATGGAAAACAAGTCTAAGTGTTGCCACAGTTTGTGAAGGGAAAAACTCAAACTCTGTCTCTGGCCTCCTACCTCGCTAGATGAAGCACAGTCTCCACCACGTTAGTTCCCTCTTTGGCACTCGTTTCGCAGAACAAGGCGCCGTATGCCTGCAAGCAAAGCATTGACATACCTGACTGCAGTATGTTTATTTAGACACCTGGGAGGCCGGGTGTTTGCATAAACACCATTCCATCAGGTGGAATGAAAAGTTACACACCTTAGCCAACTTCTCTCCGTGCAAAGTGCTCACACAGCTCCCCTCTGGAAGCTCGTCTCGGAGGTCCACCTTGTTTCCAATAACACACATGGGAATTTTCTCATCCGTTGAATCCTTCATAGAAACAAAGGGTTTTGTAAAAAATATATTCCTGCTTTTAGGCGGGGTTGTTTTTTTTGGCATTCGTTCAACATTTGTCAATCAGCATCTCCAGTTACCTGAATCTGATCCACCCACGCTCTGACGTTAAGGAAGCTGCTTTCTGAAGTGACGTCGTAGAGGAGCAGGACGCCGTGAGCTTTACGGAAATAGGACCTGGCAATACTACGAAACCTACAGTCAAAAGAAATACAACACCGTTTTTAAGTCTAGTGTACTTTTCATTCTTGAGTCATAATTAAAAGAACATGTTGTTGACTGTTTTAAAGGGATAGTTTGGGTGTTTTGACTACTTCAGTTCTTAGAAAAGGCTATCTGACGGCAAAATAAAGCGGTGAAAATGATTAAAATGATTTTTTTAGTTGAGTCTTTCTTTTAAGTGGCTAAAATCCGTTTTGCTGCCGGCCCCGTCCACAGCAGTACATTGCTTTGTTTCTGTGCGGTAACTCCTGTTTGTTTCGACAAACTGCAGGCCTGCCGAACGTCATCTACTGTAAGTAATACACTGACTGTGGATAAGTACCTCACACAACCCCACTTTAAAACAAAACCGAATTATCCCTTTTAGTGATAACACCATGCGTTTCCTGTTGCTATTCCCTTGAGAAACTCTATGAGAGTCAGTGTAGTACCTCTCCTGCCCGGCCGTGTCCCATATCTGCAGGCTCGTCTTCTCTCCATCCACAAGCATCCTCTTGATTTGGAAATCGACTCCTGAGAATCAGAAAAGCAGATTTAAACGTCTGAACTCAAGAATGTGTCAACGATTGATTGATGAAATGTGATGTGTTTTCTGTGGCACCTACCCAGCGTTGTCTGAATGTCTCCCCTGAACTCGTTGAGCGTCAGTCTCAGCAGGAAGCTGGACTTTCCAGCTCCTGCGTCTCCGGCTAAAACCAGGCGGTACATCGGAGCAGGTTCCTCAGTTTCTACCATGTCTGCTTCTAAAGGCTTCGGAAATGCAACAAAAGATAACAAGCTTAGGGAGGGAATAGATGACTCTTTCGATTAAACTCGTCTCAACTGGTAGTCAGATGTAGTCGTGACAACAGGTCGCAAGTGCAAATTGCTATGATGTTGAATGTTACAGTGACTGTGATAAATGCAATTGCAGATCCCACTGTTGGCATAAAAAAGTAAACTTTTTTCTACTCAGATTTTATGCGTGTTTTTTAGTTTTCCTGAAATTATATATTTTTTTTAAATCGCAATATATCGCCTTGCTTACAGTATCGTAATAAATTGCAATATATTGAATCGTAACCCCGGTATCATGATACGTATCGTAATGCCAGTATCTTGGCAATACACAGCCCTAGTCACGACAATGCCACCCCTAGAGCCACACTGTCAATGTGGCTGAAAAACTTTACATTTTCAACCACATGTAGTCTAGTTCTAACCTAAAAGTCTTGACATTCAAATTGCTGAAATGAATGCTTACTGGGGGGGTTCTCATGCATTAAAAAGCCATCGTACCTTTGTGGAAAATGCCGACAAACGTCTTCGTAGGGACGATGCGATAGAGCTCGTCTTGCTAGGAGCCATCGACACTGCAGCTTCAGATTTCATTTCTGCTATCTGTAACAAACAAAGTAAAATACTAATTTAAATTTGTCACAGCTTATCAGCATATTGGCGTTACCAGACCTGCTATTTGAACCTGATGTGTGCTCTGACCTCAGAGGGGACACACGAGTAGCTGTGGTGCACAGTCTCCACCGAGCCCCTGCTGTCGTCGCTTTCGTAATCGCTCCCCGAGTTCTCTCTTGTGTCCATCGGCAGCGAGACTCCACTGTCCAGGTACCTATCAGCCCAGCTGGCCACATGAGAGTAGGTCGTTTTGCTGGGATCCGGCTCCGGGCTGCAAGCACCGACACACACGCTCGCTTTAGCTGTGACAATTTAATTCACCGCAATCAATCGGCAGATTCACAGAGGTGTGTAAAAAAAACTTGATATACCTGCCATGGTTGAGTGTGCTCTGTCGGAGGGGCTTCATCCTTCGGGCTGGGATTTCATTTTGGGGAGACAGCTGTTGAGCAGATTAGGAATGTCAGGGAGGAAACTTTTTTTTTTTACACTTGAACTACAACAATTTACTGTCAGCTTCTATCTGAAGTCGAGCCAGCAGCTATGAGGAAATATGTCCTCAGCAAACAAGGGACTCACCCTCCTTTTAGCTGCAACCGCTTCACTGGCCAACGCAGAGCGCAGCCCGTCGTTACTGTCATACAGCTTTTTATTCGTTTCCCTAATGATGTGTTCAAGGAAATAGAAGACAAGAGTCACATACCTGTACAAACATTTACTTTCATATGACTGTTGTTTGGTAAACAAGTCGTATTGGCAATTTAAGGAGTGCAGTTTGTATGTGGTTTAACTTGGATGGTATTTTCCAGACTAGACAACGCAGAGTAAGAAAACATTTACATAAAAAGAGCCCAAAAAAGTATTCACAAACCAAATGAGTATACCTTCATTGTTTTACTGTGTACCTCATGTAGTCTGCATTGTTCAGTAAACATACTAAACCCTGTTCTTCTGGTAATCCAAGTATGTTCATGGAGTTGTTCACACAAATGACTTAAAACAGAGATACTCCCAACGTGCAGAAAGGGCTATTTAGAACGGTTTATAACTCACTATAATGTAGTTGCACAGAGATATAAGGACGTTTAAGTGTTCATTAATGTATGTACAGTATTTGTTAATTATAATTTCTCCTATGAAGACATATTTTATATTATTACAACTGTGTTTTGCTAGTTGTTATTCATTATCTGTTTGCCACAAGAGTTATAGTTGTTGAAAAATACATTAATACATTTATATCTGTTTACAGCTACATTAGTCTGTTATAAACCATTTATTACATGTTATTAGATGCTAAATAAGGGGCAGTTAAAGAACCGTAACTGGGACGTTGTTTCTGAAAAGACACGTTACTGATGTACCTTTTAAATTTGATTTTAATGTCTATTTTTAACTTTAAATGAGCCCCAAAAACAAATTCAGCTCACACATAGATTGTAATTTGGTGGTAACAGAAATCTCAGAGACAGACAGGGGTGGAAAGTAACTAAGTACATTTACTCAAGTGCTGTATTTAAGCACAATTTTGAGGTACTTAAATAAATTTAAATATTGTAATAAGTTTTACTCCACTACATTTATCTAATAACTTAAGTTACAAGGTAATTTGCAGATTCAGATTAATAATACCAAATATAATCAACAAATATTATAACGAATATTACTATAGATAAAGATAAGACTTGATCCCAAGGCGGAAAATTCACAGCAAAGTTGTGAACACATTAATGCATCAATAATTATAATCCAATAATGTAATACATATTATTCTGAAATTGGCCATTCTGCATAATGAGTACTTTTACTTTTGGTACTTTAAGTATATTTTGATGCTGATACTTCTGTACTTTTACTTAAGTAAAATGTTGAATATAGGACTTTTACTTGTAGCTCAAGATTATTATCTTGATACCGCCAAAGGTAAATGGGATTGAGGATTTTTAATTTTAGTGAACCAAACCTTTAAAACAAAGGATAGTGGTTTTTAACTTTTCAGGAATAGTTGACACTTTTATTACCAAATCCTTATATTCTTGATTAAGACTAAATGTCCCCATTAGACAGCTTCATCAAGTGAAAAGACAGACTTACTGGAGAATCTGGATCTGATTAGAATAAGACTGGTATTCCATCACCATCCCCTTCAATTCATCTGTTTCTCTGTAAAGAAATACAAGCCACATATACTGGATGTTGCACCGGATGCTGGATCATATTTTGTGTCAACGGACATGAGCTGAGCCGAGTTTAGAGACACCGTCTCACCTTTCATGTTGAGCTTTCTGGTCTGCGTACATGTTTTTCAGCTTGTCCAGCTCAGAGTGCAGGATGGCGATGTTCGTCTGAGCTTGCTGCAGAGAGGCCCGCATGTCCTCGTTTTCCTGTGAGGAGATTTAGTTAATAACGGGATCAATTCTACACAACATACATGTGACTTGTTCAACTGAACAATCACTACCAACATGACGTACCTGTGAGAGATCCCTGGTCTGTCTCCTCAGTCTGACCACCTCCTCCTTTGACTGGTTGGATTCAGAGTCCTCTTGGTTCTTGAGAATAGACATTTACACGAGCATTTAGTTTTAGATGTCGATAAGCCAATGTGTTTTAATTTTTTTTAAAAGACAGGCATTTCCAGACCTGCAGTCGTGATGTTCTAATTATGTTCCCCACAGTTAGTGCGTTTACATTGTTTCATTTATTCTGTGATGTAGAGACAATGGGAAGGTTTGCTTCATCTCAGTGATGAATAGAAGACTACTGCCGTGCAATCAGTAGCTTAAGTAATTGTGTTTACACTCTTTAATGCATTGTGATATAAAACAGGTTTACTGTGGAAACGGCTTTCCAAGATGTGTGTTACTGAAAAGGAGAAGATTGCTGAGCCTTTTTTTTTAACCTGCTTGATGTTGGTCTTCATTATCAGCAATTACGTGTGAGACAATGATGTTCCATTTTTAACAATTATTAGCTATTTTAGCTGTAGTATTTAACATAAAACCTCAAACACACACACAAAACAGAAGCTATAACAAAGGGAAAAAAAACTATAGGTGCCTCTCACTCACACGCCATCCACATTGCCTTTAGGTGGTAACATCGACACATCTAGATCTGTGAGTTTAAAATGCTGCTGCTCTTACACAACTTCCCTTTTGCACTCTTTGACATGTTATCTAAAATTGTGAAAATTACCACTAATGGTGCCGTCCAGATTTTGCTAAGCGAGCAGGACAAGAAATAGCATGTAGCTGGATTGAGCTAACAACTGCATTCCACAAGTTGCATTCATACAGTATCTTATCGAACATGACCCTCTATGCTGGTCCTGGCACTAACTGAATCCCTAATTCCTTTATCTGACTCCTTCTCTCATACTGATTGGACATTAGATATTAGACCCCAGAGGTATATGTTTTGTCATATCTCACAGGTGCTTAATTCTGTCATTCTTTGACTTTGTCAATCACTTTGTTCCTAATGACTTCATATCATTGTTTTCTGTTTCAATCAGTGCTTTTCAAATAATCATTTTAAATACCAATGTATAGGGCTCCTAGGGGACCCCAGTCAAAAGCACCCAATTGCAGCCTATGCCGTTTTAATAGCTACAATCAGTGGCGGCCGGCCAATAGAGGGCCACGGGGCCTGGCCCCACCCACCTTGAGCCACCAAAAAAAAAAAAAAAAAAAAAAAAAAAAATTATAAAATTATTATTAATAAAAATTATAAAAAATATAAAAATTTGAAATATGTGTGTTTTTGACCTATGGAATATACCCGTAATATTTGTAAAATAGGATAACTGCGCCAAATATCTGCTTTCCTCCTTGAACTCTCTGCTAGTGCACCTCTCAGCTGCTCACATGCACTTTCTGGGGCCAAATGGATTTGGCCCAAGGAAGGCGGGTCTAATAAGCAGTACAGCCAATCACTGATTAAAGATATATGATTACAAGCATGAATGACATACAATTCATCCAATCAGCGCCGTAAAAAAGACTTCCGGGGGGGCCAAACTGATTTGGCCCATGGCGCACATTCACGTTCACGTTCACGTGTGTCTCTCTCTGTTCTCGTCAGGGCTCATGTCAGTTCTCGCGTGATCTTGACAATGGAACAGCCAAGCACTAGTAGCGCTACTCTTGCAAGACTCAACCCTAACTCGATCAAATCTCTCCTCCAAGACCCGTTTGAGAGAAGGACTTTGGCGGAGAAACTCCTGGTGAAACAACTGGGCCCAGATCAACCTCCTGGACTCAGCATAAAACAACAGACCGGCGTACAAGGCAAGCCACACATGCGGAGCTTCTGTAAAGACTGGTACGCGAGGAAGGCCTGGCTAGCTGGATGCAGTCAAGCTAATGCTGTATTTTGCTTCCCATGCGTGCTTTTTAAGTCGACAGGGTCAGATTCAGCATGGGCAGAGACGGGAGTAAGAGACATGAAACACTTGTCTGAAAAAATAAGAAAACACGAGAACACCAGGATGCACATAGATAACTCCGTGAAGCTAGCTATGCTAGGCAGAGTGAACATTGCAATGCAGCTGGACGAAGGACACAGGCTTGCGGTAAAGAAGCACAATGAGGAGGTGGATAAAAACCGGCACATTTTATCAAAAATAATTGATTGTGTCAAGTTTTGCGGGGCTTTTGAGTTAGCCCTGCGTGGGCATGACGAGACTGACTCCTCGGACAACCCCGGCGTGTTCAAGGGACTTGTGGACTTTGTAGCGTCCCTCGACAGTGTGCTGGAGGAGCACCTCGAGACAGCCAGCGTTTTCAAAGGCACGTCGAAGACGGTACAGAACGAGCTGCTGGACTGCATGCTGTCGGTTGTAAGGGATTACATTCTGGAGGAAGTCAAAAACGCGGATTTTATCGCCATTCAAGCGGACGAGACGACGGACATTTCCACCCACTGCCAGCTGGTGCTCGTGCTACGCTACATAGATGCTAGCGGTAATGTACAAGAGCGGTTCTTCGAGTACATCACCATCCAGAACGCGACCGCTGACACCATCGCTACAGCGCTTATGGAGAGGCTGAGCACCATACTCCCACCCGGACAAACAGACAAACTTATTGCCCAGGCGTACGACGGGGCTGCCGTCATGAGGGGAATTGAATTGTATGAATAAGATGTCCTTATGTCAGTGTTGGAATAAATGATAGAAATGTAACTGCAAAGTAGTAATGCGTTTTTGATACCTTTTTTTGCATTGAATCGTACTAGGATGTTTGTTGAAATTGATTGGCCCTACCCAAAAAAAAATCCACCAGCCGCCACTGGCTACAATATAATAGATATTTTGAAGGAGACAGACACAGATGCAGCAGACACAGATTTCCTCATGTGCTCTGTCTATTTTCTTATGCAAATTAGCTGCAACTTTCCTTCAATAATAATCATTTTTTTCTTTAGATGACATTAATAGGGCTGTCAATCGATTAAAATATTTAATCGCGATTAATCTCATGATTGTCCATAGTTAATCAAAATTAATTGCAAATTAATCACACCATTTTTAGCTGTTCAAAATCTACCTTAAAAGGGAGATTTTTCAAGTATTTATTTATCAACATGGGAGTGGGCAAATATGCTTGCTTTATGCAAATGTATGCATATATTTATTATTGGAAGTAAATTAACAACACAAAACAATGACAAATATTGTCTGTAGGTACTGCATTTAGCATTAAAGAAAATCTGCTAAAATTCAAAACGTGACAAACTGCAGCCCAACAGGCAACAACAGCTGTCAGTGTGTCAGTGTGCTGACTTGACTATGACTTCCCCTGCATGTGATTATCATAAAGTGAGCATGTCTGTAAAGGGGAGACTTGTGGGTACCCAGAGAACCCATTTTCATTCACATATCTTGAGGTCAGAGGTCAAGGGACCCCTTTGAAAATGGCCATGCCAGTTTTTCCTTGCCAAAATTTAGCGCAAGTTTGGAGCGTTATTTAACCTCCTCTCCGACAAGCTAGTATGACATGTTTGATACCAATGGATCCCTCGGGTTATCTAGTTTCATATAATGCCAGTATCTTCACTCTAGCTTTAAAACTCGCTATAACCTAAAAATCGCAAGTTGCGTTAATGTGTTAAAGAAATTAGAGGCGTTAAATCAAATTTGTATTAACGTGTTATTTTTGCGTTAAATTTGACAGTCCTATTAATTACATAACTAATAATGTCTTGAGAAGAAATAAGTTAACATTTTGCTATGACGTTTGTTTCTTACAGTAGTTTATTCTTGGGGTCCAGGGGGACCCCAGTCAGTAGTCCTTGTATGTTAAATGTGTTGGTAGGATGAGGGTTAAAGGTGCTCTTTGAAAGGTCATCTTAAAACATTTGAGAAATTTGGAAAACACTTCCTCTGTCTGTCGGGTGAAGCACAAATGAAACCAGAGCTGCATATGTAATAGCTTTTGTGTTGCCTTTCAGGCACAGTGGCTTTCCTCTCTCTCTTTCATGATGTAAGAAAACTGAACTATCTTCATTCAAGAACAAAGTAAATGCATGTTGTGTTGAAAAACCTACCTTTAACAGTCTGTCCACAGTTGCATGCAGGTCTGTGACCTCGTTCTTGTGCTTCCTCTGCATGGTCGTCATAACTCCTTCCATTTTCTTCCGCTCCTACAAACATGAAACCAAAGTAGTTAGAGGTGCAGACCAGCTCAGGCCTTGAAGAGGGGCTTTCATCTGCCTCAACAGAGGCTCTTTGTGAGGAGACATGTAACCTGCTGCTGTGTGCTGCACCACAAATATGCAGGTAGCTCAAAAGAACCAGTGAAGGGAAATTTCCACTTCGCTATAAAAAAAACAAACATTTTAGTCCATTTCTTGGTGTACTGTTTATTGATTAAATGCAGCTGTTTTTACGACAGCTAATTCATTTGGTTTGATTTACTTCACTTTACGAACATCAGAGTAAATCACAGGAGCAATCGTCCACTATAAACACTGCAGGTATCACACTTACCTCGTCTCTCACCCTCTCCTCTGTTCTGGCGAGCTGCTGCTGTATATCGTCCTCCAGTTCTGCCAGCTGACTGTTGTTCATCTCCTCAGCTCTGTTTGAACAGAAAAGTACGTTCAAGTTTGTCCTTGCAGCCTCACTGCTGCTGAATCAAAGCAGACTCTCCAACAGTAGTCCAAAAGATTAATAAGAATCCATTCACCCACTATCCATTTGTCAATTGTACCTGACTGATTTGACTTCAAACATGCTGCCGTTGAGACTGCTCTTGCTCTCGTCAGACGACACATGAACCAAACAGAGTCGAGGGAGGGACAGCCTCCACAGGTGCACTGAACATTGCATGTGAGATTTCTCAATAAGACCTCACATATGATTTATTTTAGTTTGGTATAAGTTTAATGTCAAGATTTCAAAACGTCTATTTATTTCAACATAGTGGAATGTGTAGTGGTCTTTCCGGTTTGTAAAAGGACTGAAAGAATAAGGAAGGGTAGCACATTTAAGTCTTCCTACTTCCTTGAATAAGGAATGTCACCTTTCTCATTTGGCGTAGTAACTGAACCACAGGAAGAGCTTAAACAAAAACAGCTTAGACACAGCGTTTATTCCCATGTGTAGGAGTGAAATTCGATAGTTGATTAAAAGTACTATGTGAGGGGTCACTTCAGAGATTTAAGGGAAATTATTAAAAGACTTTAAGCTTAAATCTCTCTCTCGATATAGATCTATCTATCTATATATATATATAAATATATATATAAAAATAAATATATATATATATATATATATATATATATATATATATATATATATAACCAACTTATTACTTAACAATAGTACCAGAGGTCTAATCTCTTTCCATTACTATGTCACTATAGTGGCAAGTGAGGCAGCTGACAGGTGGCGCATTAAATTACAACAACAGCAGAAGGGCCCAATAACTGTTGAACTTTAACATTGAATCAAATAAATCATAGGATTGTTGATAAAGCCAAATCACAGAGAATTATTAACTAATCATATTTTAACTGAACTCACCTCTATATTCAGCTGTTTAGCAAAGCTCTGATAAACCCACTGGACGTTAACTGTCCAGCACCAAATGGCAGACAGACAAAGGCTGAACCTCTTGTGACTGAAGACACATTGTTTTGCGTGTACATGGCTCTACATGAATGCTGCTGTTGTTCTGTGTCTGCTAGGAAATTGTTTATGAACATGTCAACAAATAACAATGTCAGTTGTGTAGTAATCTAGTTGGCTAAAATCAATTAATGCAGCTTTTATTAAGTCAAACAGTTAATCCCAGTTGATGCAGTGGACTCTGGGGAATCAAGGTCCAGGGTTTATCCACTGTCTCTCTGGTTTACAGCCACAAGAGGGTAGCAGTTCACCACTACTCTGTGGTCAAAACAAATCTACAGGCAGTCTGGTTGCAGTAAGGACAATTATGATTATTTAATAAATTCTACAAAACTAAAAGCTAACTGTGTAAATTTTAAACATCCACTTTCATATGCTAATACTGTACTGTAATACTAATGTCACTGCTCATACACACATTATAGCCACACAAGCTGAGTGTTCATCAGCATTAACACCTATGTGATGTGGCTTATTGTTTAAATAATGGGCCATTATTTCATAAACATCCTGTCTTTCTATTTCACAGGTCAGATGTTCTGAATTGTACTATCCCCACACAGTCAAAACGCTGACACTTATCCTCACCGCTTTATACTGGTCTCCAGCTGTTCACACTCTAGTCTGTTATCCAGGTTTAGATTGATCAGGGAGTGGATGATTTCCTCATACTGCTGCAGCAGAGTCGTGTTTGCAGAGGAGTGAATGGCCTGGTAAAGATCAGCAAGCTGCTCCCTGAGACTGTGGGAGGAGAACAAACAGTTACTGCCAGAAACAAACAGGTCAGTGCGATTTTCTCAGCTTCATACTCCACCCAAAATCTATCTTTATAGTGTCAAATACTCACTCCCTGTGGGCCTGAAAGGTAGCTGTTTAAGGTGTTAGTTTCAGTGTGGGTAAAAATGATCAAATTCTCACACCAATCATGCAACATGATTGACTGTCAATCTCTATGCTCAGTATGTTTGAAACTCTACTATACTATGAGTTTTGTATGACTTTTTTCAACATACTATAATATGACTTATTTTTTGACATACTGTACTATGATTTTTTTTCATCATATTATATTATACAGTATCTTTCCTTCGACATACTATACTATGGCTTTTTAAAAAAAAAGTTTTCAACATGCTATACCATGACTTTTATTTTTTTGACATACTGTACTATGATTTTTTTTTCGACATACTATACTTTGACTTTTTTTCATAAAAATCTTTCGACATACTATACTATTACTTTTTCATAAGATTTGTCGACATACTATACTATGACTTTTTCATAAAAATTTTCGACGAAACATACTGAATTTTTTCAACAAACTATATCATGACTTTTTTTCATAAAATGTTTTGACACACTATACTATGGCTTTTTCAATATTTTTTTTGACATACTATAGTATTACCTTTTTTGATGAAATTTTTCGACATACTATACTATGACTTTTTCGGGAATTTCTTTCGACATACCATACTATGACTTTTTTTCATGAAACTTGTCAACATACTATACTATGACTTTTTTTCAAAAAAACTATACTATGATTTTTTTCATGAATTTTTTCGACATACTATACTATGACTTTTTTTCATAACATTTTTCAACCTGCTAAACTCTGACCTTTTGTCATGAAATCTTTCGACATGCTTTGCTATGACTTTTTTTTCATACAATTTTTCAACATACTACACTGACTTTTTTCATGAATTTTTCGACGTACTATACTATGACTTTTTTTCATGAAACTTGTCGACATACTATACTATGACTTTTTTCAAAAAACTATACTATGATTTTTTTCATTAATCTTTTCGACATACTATACTATGACTTTTTTTTTTTTTTAAATGTCAACTAACTATAATATGACATACTATACTATGACTTTTTTTCATGAAACTTGTTGACATGCTATACTATGATTTTTCTTCAAAAAAACTATACTATGATTTTTTTCCAAAAAAACTGTATTATGACTTTTTTTCATGCAATTTTTCAACCTGCTACACTCTGACCTTTTGTCATGAAATTTTTCGACACATTATAGTATGACTTTTTTTCATGAAACTTGTCGACATACTAGACTATGACTTTTTTTCAAAAAACTATACTATGATTTCTTTCATTAATTTTTTTGACATACTATAGTATTACCTTTTTTGATGAAATTTTTCCACGTTATACTATGACTTTTTCATAACATTTTTCGACATACTATACTATGACTTTTTTCATAAAGTTTTTCGACATACTATACTATGGCTTTTTCATATTTTTTTGACATACTGTAGTATTACCTTTTTTGATGAAGTTTTTCGACATACTATACTATGAATTTTTTCATAAAATTTTTCGACATAGTATATGACTTTTTTTCTACAAACTATATTATGTATTTTTTTCATAAAATTTTTCGACATACTATACTGTGACATTTTATCATGACATTTTTCCACATACTATACTATGGCTTTTTTTAATAATTTTTTTTACATTCTATAGTATTACCATTTTTAATGACATTTTTCAACATACTATACTATGACATTTTTTCTACAAATTTTTCGACATACTAAACTATGACCTTTTTCATGAATTTTTCGATGTACTATAACTTTTTTTTTTTTTTTTTAAATGCCAACTTACTATAATATGACTTTTTTATGTGACATTTTTTGACATACTATACTATGACTTTTTTTCGTAACATTTTTCAACCTGCTATACTCTGACTTTTTTTCATGAAATTTTTTGACATACTATACCATGACTTTTTTTCTTTAAATTTGTGACATTCCATACTTTGATTTTTTTCACAATTTTTTTTTGACATACTATACTATGACTTTTTTTCAACAAACAATATGACTTTTTTTCATGACATTTTTGGACGTACTATACTATGACTTTTTTTCTTTAAATTTGGGACATTATATAATTTGATTTTTTTCACAATTTTTTTTGACATACTATACTATGACTTTTTTTCAACAAACATGACTTTTTCATGAAATTTTTTAAAATACTATACTATGACTTTTCTTTTCAAAATACTATACTATGATTTTTTCATGACATGTTTTGACATATTATACTATGACTTTTTTTCATGAAATTTTTTGGAAATACTATACTTTGACTTTTTTCATGAATTTTTCGACATACTATACTATGACCTTTTGTTATGAATTTTTTCAACATACTATACTATGACTTTTTTTTTTTTTTTTTAAATGTCAACATACTACACTATGACTTTTTTTTTTTTTTTTTAAATGTCAACATACTACACTATGACTTTTTTTTTTTTTTAAATGTCAACATACTATACTATGACTTTTTTTTTTTTTAAATGTCAACATACTACACTATGACTTTTTTTTTTTTTAAATGTCAACATACTACACTATGACTTTTTTTTTTTTTTTAAATGTCAACATACTACACTATGACTTTTTTTTTTTAAATGTCAACATACTATACTATGACTTTTTTTTTTTAAATGTCAACATACTACACTATGACTTTTTTTTTTTTTTAAATGTCAACATACTATACTATGACTTTTTTTTTTTTTTAAATGTCAACATACTACACTATGACTTTTTTTTTTTTTTTTAAATGTCAACATACTACACTATGACTTTTTTTTTTTTTAAATGTCAACATACTACACTATGACTTTTTTTTTTTTTTTTTAAATGTCAACATACTACACTATGACTTTTTTTTTTTTTTTAAATGTCAACATACTATACTATGACTTTTTTTTTTTTTAAATGTCAACATACTATACTATGACTTTTTTTTTTTTTAAATGTCAACATACTATACTATGACTTTTTTTTTTTAAATGTCAACATACTACACTATGACTTTTTTTTTTTTAAATGTCAACATACTATACTATGACTTTTTTTTTTTTAAATGTCAACATACTACACTATGACTTTTTTTTTTTTTTAAATGTCAACATACTATACTATGACTTTTTTTTTTTTTAAATGTCAACATACTATACTATGACTTTTTTTTTTTTTTTAAATGTCAACATACTACACTATGATTTTTTTTTTTTTTAAATGTCAACATACTACACTATGACTTTTTTTTTTTAAATGTCAACATACTATACTATGACTTTTTTTTTTTTTTTAAATGTCAACATACTACACTATGACTTTTTTTTTTTTTTAAATGTCAACATACTATACTATGACTTTTTTTTTTTTAAATGTCAACATACTATACTATGACTTTTTTTTTTTTTTAAATGTCAACATACTACACTATGACTTTTTTTTTTTTTTAAATGTCAACATACTACACTATGACTTTTTTTTTTTTTTTAAATGTCAACATACTACACTATGACTTTTTTTTTTTTTTAAATGTCAACATACTATACTATGACTTTTTTTTTTTTTTAAATGTCAACATACTACACTATGACTTTTTTTTTTTTTTTAAATGTCAACATACTATACTATGACTTTTTTTTTTTTTTTAAATGTCAACATACTACACTATGACTTTTTTTTTTTTTTAAATGTCAACATACTACACTATGACTTTTTTTTTTTTTTTTTTAAATGTCAACATACTATACTATGACTTTTTTTTTTTTTTTTAAATGTCAACATACTATACTATGACTTTTTTTTTTTTTTAAATGTCAACATACTATACTATGACTTTTTTTTTTTTTTAAATGTCAACATACTATACTATGACTTTTTTTTTTTTTTAAATGTCAACATACTATACTATGACTTTTTTTTTTTTTTAAATGTCAACATACTACACTATGACTTTTTTTTTTTTTTTTTTAAATGTCAACATACTATACTATGACTTTTTTTTTTTTTTTTAAATGTCAACATACTATACTATGACTTTTTTTTTTTTTTAAATGTCAACATACTACACTATGACTTTTTTTTTTTTTTTTTTAAATGTCAACATACTACACTATGACTTTTTTTTTTTTTTTTTTAAATGTCAACATACTACACTATGACTTTTTTCGAAATACTACATTATGTCTTTTTATGAATTTTTTCGATATACTATACTATGAATTTTAATGACTTTTGTTCACAACATACTATAGTATGACATATTTTTTAAATATCTCACTTATAACGTTCCACCTATAACCTAAAAGATACACGTCAAAGTTTTGATTTAATATTTAACGGCTTTAACGGTTCTGCTCCGCCGCACTGATTAGTCCCAACGTAACAGGTGTTTAACAGTAACAGCTTATATGAGTCACCAGGACTATCCGACATGCTTCACATGCATTGTTTTAGTCATATAGGTTTAACCTAGTTAATGATATAAGAGGAAAAGAGCAGGAACAGGTTCCAGAACAGCCGTTGACGTTAGCTAACTGACAGTAAACGTCTCAGAAGTAGCCGTTGACGTTAGCTAACTGACAGTAAACGTCTCAGAAGTAGCCGTTGACGTTAACTACTGTTAGCTAACTGACAGTAAACGTCTCAGAAGCAGCCGTTGGCTGTAACTATATTCTTGTTAAACATGGAAGCAGCCGGATGTTAAGCTTTACCTTTCAGAGAGGAGAGACTCCGCATCTATCTTGCCTACAAACTCTTCCCACGGAGTGCCCTGGTTCTGGGCCGACCCGGCACCGAAAGACGCCAAGTCCAGCGTCTCCGAGACCTCCTGAAACCGGGATGAGAACATGCTGTAGTCGATGAATCCGTCCTCGTCCGAGTCGAACTTGTTGAACAGAGTTTTCATCTCAGTTTCAGACACGTTGAGTTCCCGGCAAACTACGGTAAAGTCCTCATACTCTATCTTACCAGACTTGTTCACATCACAGGCAGAGAATAACCTCCGGAGGCTGGGTCGGTCCATGTTGGAAGTTAATAAAAAACAATAATGTAAAGTTAAAATTCAACTTGCTTGTCTCACGAATTAACAAGCGGCTGCGTGCCAGACATAAATTAAAGTGTCTCACAGGAGGAGAGTCGATCATTGGTCCAGATCTCAGTGTAGGCGGTGATATCACCAGAATCAATGGACCCAATGTGCCGCTTCCTGTCTGCTGGACTCTATCAGGTTACCTATGTTCATAATTATTAGGCTTCATCCCGAGATAGATGTCATCCCTGTGTGCTGTAGTACAATATAAACACAACACACATACGCAAGTGCTTACCTTTATTTACCTTTAAGGTGTGTGTTTGGTGGTGCATGAGTGTTTTATCACAGACACTCCTCTTTGTTGCTCTGAGTGTGCACAGTGTGTTTCTGCTGACTCCACCCTTAGAGATTAAATCAGCAAAAAAAAACTTCAAAATCTTAGAATTTATGCAGATTAATCTATCTGATTAATCTGCATAAATAATGAGAGGGAATGTTTTACTTAAAGGTCCCATATCTTGCTCATTTTCATGTTCATACTTGTATTTTGTGTTTCTAGTAGAACATGTTTACATGCTGTAATGGTCAAAAAATACTTTATTTTCCTCGTACGGTCTGTCTGAATATACCTGTATTTACCCTCTGTCTGAAACGCTCCGTTTAAGTGCATTTCAATGGAATTGCAATGGAATTGCAATGGAATTGCGTTGCTAGGCAACAGCTTGGGTCCATGTTTACTTCCTGTCAGCTGATGTTATTCACATACACTGCAACCAGGAAATAAACTGGGACACATTTAGAATGTTTACGTTGAAAACCGTGTAATGATCTAAATATTGTATATTTGTGACATCACAAATGGACAGAAATCCTAACGGCTTGTTCAAACGCACAATTTCTGAATACGGGTGTGTTTCTCCGTATATTGAGTGTTTTGATAGTTTAACAGTATTTATATAGCACTTAAACCTGCTTTATAATATAAAAGACCTGAAAATCTCACTTTTTACAATATGGGACCTTTAAAGCTGCAGTGGGTAGAAATGGAGCAAATGTGATTAAAAAAAGTTATTTTTATAAAACGGTCACTATATCCTGACAGTAGTGCATGAGACATGTCTCAATCTGAAAAAATTCATGTGCCTCTGTGTCCTCCGGTGCTCCTAACGGCATCTGCAAGATTTCACAGACCGGAGTAAAACAGCCAATCAGAGCTGATCAGGCGCCTGCCGTCTCTGAGCAGCTGTCAATCACTCACAAACTCCAATCAAACGGTCACACTAGGCAGCGCTGATCAAATATGAATCAATAGTCTGTTACTGTAATGGGTATTTCTCGCCTCAAATGTTTTCAGAAACATCTTGTAGTGTACTGTTTAGCTGTAAAATGAGAAAGTTTGTGACACGTCAGCCATGTTGAGATCAGTTGAGGAAATACCATGCACCGCCCACATGACCGGAGCACAGTCAATAGGAACGCTCAATACGAACGCTCTCTCTCTGAAATGACCTGTGATTGGCCAACATCTTCCATCACAGGATATATTTTTTAAAGCCTGAAAACAGAGTCATGAGGAGGTGCAGAACTGTAGTTTCCTCTCAGAACACTTGAATTACAATATGATGAAAGGTTATTATGGATTTTTTTGTCCAATGATGCCAAAAATATTCTGCCTACTGCAGGTTTAATATAATCATGAGCCATTCAAATAAAAAAGTATCCATTTGATCTTTATTTGAAAAATTAAAATAAAGTGCTTTTTATATACAATACAAAAAAGAAAAAAAAAACAGTAGTGATGTATGATACAAAAAAATACAATTCACAATATTTTTACATTGGCAGCTGAATTTACAAAAACAATTTTACATAAAAACTCTTTTTTACTTACATGTCGACAAGAGTCTGAGCGACTTGTACGGTCACAAATAGAAGGCCAGACTAATAGTGGTTCGTTAAGAGAGAGCAGACGACGATACTTTCACTGTGGCGTTAATAGTTTAGGCTTGTATTCAAATAAAAGCGTGTTCAGTGCCGGCATATATTTTACTAAAATCACTGCCACTTTATTTGTTCTGCAATTTAATATTGTTCTGATAACAGCCACTTCACCAAAAGCTGCCATTTGTTTGTTTTCAATAACAGTCAAAGCATGAATCTTTCATACTGCATGATTGATTATAGCCGACCACATCTTTGAAATTCACACAGTCCTTTTTGCAGTGCCATTTACAAGAAATGTAACGTAATACTAATGCTTATCTATAATTCAGTATCAGCCAGTGGTTATTCATGTGCTACAGTTTTAGAGTAAAATTTAGTCCCTGACTAAGGTTGAAGCCACCGTGACAATAAACAATAAAATAAAACACCTCATGAGCACATACTGTACAACGTTGACAGTATTAAATCACACGTAAACTCTCTTGTTTCTGAGCGTGGCCAGTCCTGTCACACTTACAGTGTTGCATTTGACTCTACAGCACTACTACCTGGTTAGTTTATCATCCCAAGAGGCACCTCCTCTTGATTTATTGTTTCAGAAGGCATTATCCGTGTCAGATTTGTTATCAAATCCATAACCTGCATTATACTAAGGCTTTTCAACATCATGTGCAAATCCTATGCATTCTGAGTCAAGCGGTATGCCTTCCTGCATTTTTGTGAAATTTTTTAATTTTGCTTGCCGCATTACAATACTAGAGCCAAATAAGACTTAAATAATATTGTATATAAAAATGCTTTCAAGTTACTCCAACTCCAACATCTGTCTCACAAATTTGGTGGATCCTATGGTTTATAATTCATCATTTTTGAAAAAAATGGCTGATCGAGATAATTAAAAATGCACAATTCTAATGTTTTATAACAGGATGAGAATGAAAATTATTGCCTTTATGGTTGCCTTTAAAACCACTTAAGCAAGCAGAGGGCATTTTTTCTTCCATTCATTAACACTCATCAGTTAGTATGTATATCAAAGTTGAGGCTATACAGGTGTGTGTTATTTAAATCAGATTATGAATAGGTGTATTTAAATATTTATTATTATTTCCCCTTTGAGAAGAGTGATAGATATCTGTAACATTAAAGAATGAAATGAAATGTCTCTCCGTAAAAGAAACATTTGGCCGATCTTCCACACTAAAATGGCTAAAATCTCTTGCATACTTAGAGTTAGTGTAATGAGAGCGAGTGCATGTGTGTGTGCGTGTGTTTGCAGTGCCACTGATCCTAAAGTAATTAACAGCGCCAACACCTTTGTGCTTACTCAGTCTCGAGGTGAGGTTCTCTCGGTGTTTACCTCGCTTCACATTATTTGCTTTGCATAGACTGCCTATCTCATGAAGAACAGCATGATAATACCTGGAATGACATTTTTCCCTTTATCACATGTGGTGAAAGAAAAACCGCTGCTGAAAGTCAGGCTTCCACAGAGGAATATTTGTATCCACCAATACTTAAAAAAAAGCATAATGTGTCCTCATGTACAGTATGTCTATATAATATTCATGTTTTGGTGTGTAGTGATTGAGGTGGTAAGAGTTTCTACATTTCCACTGAAGTGATTCCTTGTTAGCGTTTTCTTTCACTTTATAAATAATGTTGTTTTTTTTAATTAACCTTTTCAGTCTTTTAGCACAACTCTTTCTCTGTTGCTGTGTTATATTCAAGCCTAAACAATGAGTATACTTCTGTGAATGCACACTGGCTATCTAAAAAAGAATCTATGACAGGACTTTTCTTTCTTGCCTGCCACTGGATTGTTAGTGTATATTCTAGGTTGAGTGTTTACCTTGCTACAGTACAGTACATAGTGCATAGCCTCAGAGAAGGGTAGGCTCTTCTGACCAGATGAAACTAAAACAACACTGTAAGCCGTTAATGGGAACACGTTTGAATATCACTTTCAAAGCATCACCAGTAGATTAATATGGACGGACTGAGTGGCAAATGCTATGAAGTCGTGACACCACCTCTACGCTTGTTACATTCCTGTGAGCCGTACGTGAAAGCGTCAAAAGTCTGAAGGCAAACTGGAACTTCTTCAGCGTGCTTCGAATGCACTTGAATAAGGGGGGAGTGAGAGGAAAATAAAACGGACCACAGGGACAGAACAAAAAAAAAAAAAGTGCAAAATCTGTGTAATGAAATGCCTCTCCATGAAGAGTCTGATGATCCTCAGTTTCCCCTCTTATAGGGTTTTGTGTCTCTCAGCAAGTGCACTCTTTTCTTTTCAGTTTAAAATGAGTCGCTCCACGCAACGTGAAGCCGGCCTCACACTATAGAGTCTTTAATCTCAGAACCCAGTCTGACTCGTGGCCGTGGGCATGTGGGAGAAATCTCTACGTGGCTCTCTTTCAAGTTCAGAGGCCTCTTCTCCGACTCTGAGAAGCTCTTGCTGTTGTCGGGCGACGAGCACTCGTGCGGTGGAGTGCTGCAGATGTAGTTGTCGTTAAGGGTCTGGTAGCCCTTGTGATCTGACGCCGACGCCGTCACTGTGTTGCCATTCAGCGGCAAGTTCTCAGCCGGTTTCCCCACTATCCTGGGCTTCTTCTGCTGCATGTCGCGGCACTCTCCCTCCTTGAGCATGGACTTCATGTGGTCGCGGTTCCTGTAGACCACAAACAGAGAGAACACCACCAGGGAAAACGCCAGCAGGGCACACACCACTATCAGCTCGTTCCAGTAGGTCTTGGTGTTGATCTGCGGCGAGCGGGCCTCCCCTGGTAAGATGATAAACTCCTCCTGGGAGACCTGTGGCGTACGGGAGCGGCCAGTCAGGGTGGTGCTCTCGTGCTTGGCCTCGCCCCTCACACAGTAGTTTGCCAGCAGCTGTCTGAAGCCTTCCTCCACTGACCAGCACTCGTAGGTTTCCTGACTGTGCGCTTGAGCTACCACTACCAGCCCCCCCTCTGGGCTGGGGTAATGGAAGTGACCCGCGCTCTCACTGAACTCCCACCTCCTTTCAGCCAAATTAGAGCGCAGCTTGCAAGGGAGTACTTTGAACGTGTTGGCTGGGATAATGATCACCTGGCATGAAGACATTCCTGTGGAAAAGGCAAAGCAGAGAGACATAGATCGAGTCAGATATGGCGTGAAATAAGCTGTACCGCCTTATCTAGTGCAGAATTCAGAATAATAATGGTTTGACACAATGAACACATTTGTAATCAAGACTCAAATTGAAATGCAAAGCATGGGAAAAAAATCCAGTGCAGAGTGCTGCTCAGTAAATCTACGACAAAGAGAACAGGAGTTCACTTACGTGTAGGTGGAGGTTTAGCCAACCGTGGGCTCGGCGCTGTCTTGTTGCAAATAGCTGATGTGTCTGCTTCATCTACATCTTGCTGCCAGGCACTAGAACACACATATGCCTAATCAGAAACCATCTTATATATAGATATTATAGATTATTTTTGTCTAATAGCTGTAGCTGTAGTTGTGCAGAGGGTTGCATACTTGCTTGGTGGAGCCTGTCTGACATCCACACACTGCCTCCCGTTCCAGGCACAGTAAGGATCCCTGGAGAGGATGCACTCCCCGCAACTCTGATAATTAGTGCAGTTAGCTACTGGGACCTCCACCAGTTCAGAGAAAGAGGAAACATAAAGCTGACCCTGTGGAGGAGAGATGGCAAAGCAGGGGACAGGAAGTGAGTGCCCCAAATACTGGGTTACTAATTTCATCCAGAATCTTCCTTGTCTGACCCTGATCTACATTCTGTACACAGCACATTTAGCTTTTCTTAATACCAGCTTAATAGGAATTTTCTTTTCCCCCCAATGTAGAAATCAATGCAGAGTGTCAAAGTCAAGCCAGGAATTCAAGAAGTGTCACAATCCCAGCTGTTAAAACCCCAGCTGTTTGCAGATCCCCTGAGAGAAAGTTGCGTGTAATTAGCTCATTGAACATGAGGTCTACTTTAGGCTGCGACTCTTCATGGCTCATGGAATCTCTAAACTGCCAATAAATGCGTTTACTGAGCTCGTTATTAGTTCACACCATGAGAAAAGCTCTGTAAAACACGCTGAGCTTGTTTTCTCTCACAGCACTCTCCACTCTTACCTTTTCAGTGTCCAGCTCAATGTGTTGCACCGGTTGGGAATCACGGAAGAGCGCCATCTCCTCGATGATGTGCATCTTGTTGTTGACATTAATGGCTTTATGAAGTCTCCCATCATCTAGAAGATGAGACACGGTATAACGTGAGATTAAACATTATCGATAACACAGGATGCTACAAAAATGAGTGTGACTGTGTGACTGTGGGCGAGGAGTCCTTTATACCTGTGCCAATGAAGAGCACATTATACGCCTTTTTTGCTGCCAGGACTCGATGGACAGCGATCTGCGTGTAGCGAACATTACGCTTTAACAGGAGAGGCTGGCTGCGGATCACGCTGTCCATCAGGAAGTGGTCTTTGACAAAATTCAGCACCTTGTCCGGCATGTGCAGCGAGGAGGAGATGCCCTGTTCCCTGGCAGCATTTGTGATACACTGTGGAGGCAAAAAATATCGAGTCATTTACAAACACTGGATATTAACACACACTGCAGCTGTACAGCGCCTTAGTGTTTCTTTTGCTTCGATTTTTTTAGTGATTCAACTGTGATAAGCCTGCCAGGAAATGAGAGCGACAGTAATTTTGATGAAAATCATGTTTAGGAAGAGAGGTGGGGACTGACGCCAGCTCGATGGATATCTATTTGAGCCTTGATCCTCCAAGTCAAAATTTAAGGATGTGACTGATGAGCAGACGAGAACGTATGAAACTCATTACAGTTTTTCTCAATCGCTTTGGTGCATTTTTTGAAACAGTCTTAACTTTCTCTAAACTGTGAGTGCAATTGTCACAACTGTTCGATGGGACATCACAACTCTATTGCATGTTTGCAAAAGGTAGTAACTCACCCAAAACACTTCATTCATGCTTCAAAATCTAGTTATTGTGTCAGTAAATTGGCCACCAAAACAAAAAGTTGTTTTTTTTCATCGTGTGAGCCGTACTGGTCACAAATGTTTAGATGTTTTTTCACCATCGCAGTCAACCCTGGATATGTTTCTTATATACAAATCTGTTTTATTCTACTTTTTTGTTGACACTGACTGCTTACTGTACTATACCAGAGTGTCAGTTCTGTCTATCTGAATGCTGTTGTGTATCACACTGAGCTGTTTAGATTCCCATTTCAACAGTAGGTAAAAGTTTACTAGGAAAAGTCAATACTGTAGGCTACAATACTGTATACACAGAAACAGGATATGCACGTTTGTGTTAACAGTAAATGTAAGAAAATGGCGATAAATTATTTACATACAAAACCTGCAACAATGTAAAAACCCTGCTGTAGTTCAGTAAAAAAAACAACAAATTGTACCATTTTATGGAAAATACATGCATGTCTGACAGATTTTGATAACTGAATGGATCATTTTGTATATGAGGCTCAAACGATGAATGTTTAGAAGTTGTGAAGAGTGCGACAACTTCACAGAGAGTACACTTATCAGTTTTGATCAGCAAGACGTGCAAGTAGTTATTGAGCAAATTTTAGACTATTGTATTGACTTTTTTGCACACATGTGCCAAAACGTGTACAATTTGCTTGAATGAATGAGAAATTCAAATCTGTTGTGAACAACAAAACTAATTGTTCAGAGACTTGAGCTTATTTTCTTAAAAAAAAAGTCTCATTCAAGAACTGTAATGTAATGTAATGTCATGACATGACATGCTGCTGAGTACTGACATGTATAATGTGTCTACTGGTTCTCCAGCAGAGGGCAGCAGACATTTACTCACCACTCCAGGCCGAGGCTCTGGGACCGGATGATTGTACGTGTACCACTGTTGAGTCTCTCGGTTGACCTCACGGTATCGCCCACTGAACGCCTTTTCCACCTGGTCCATGGTGAAGGAACACACTGCAGAGCTTCCTGAAGCACCTTTATACCTTATAAGACATAAACAAGCATCTTCACAACACTGATTGATCATTTATCACATTCTGATCTTGTTTAATCTTTAAGAAAGCGTTCTGTGACATTATAGAGGGGATGTTTTACACTGAAAGCCTAAATAACTCTCTATAGACACTAACGGATTTTAGAAATACTGCGGTCATGTTTAACTGCCCAGGGAATGCAGATGGAAAGTAACCAGCAGCTAAATCTGATCAAAATCATCTACTCTCTTCTATTGCATTTGCACTTTGGTTTCGATCAGAAGATGGGAGTGAGAGTTGGTCCTCACCACTGAGACGTAAAGACTCCATAAAACACAGTGTTCTTCCAGTCCTCGGGGCTGGGCGTCAGCACAAACATGTCTTGGATTATGTTGAAGGGGAAGCCGTCATCAGGCAGCGAACACAAAAGTTGAGCCTTCAGGAAGGTCGTCCATTTCTTCTGCAGAACCCTCTCGCCTCCCATGTCGCCCTGCAACACACACATATTGTAGGTTTGGAGCTGTTTAACATGCGACCAGTAGAGGGTGCTAGAACATAAGATTGACACCTGTCTGAGGCGGCTGACAATGCCTCTGGAAAAAAAAGCGGATGTGTGATTTGATGGGATGTGACAGGCTTGTAAAAGGCATGAAATATTAATGTGCACCATATGGTACGTTGCCATGAAATACCTCACATACCATAACATACTGTATGTTATATTATGATTCTGTCATCTGTATCTACCTTCTTCATGACTAAAAACAGAAACAGAGAGAAAGCACTGTGTCCAAAGGTGAAGCCGTTTGAATTGACGTAATTGAAACCTCATATGGTAAAACCTTAATGAGCTAAATTGTTTGTTGCCGATAACACAGATTTACCCCGAGGCAGCAGACTTCTAGGTCATAAAAACAATATACATCATCACAACTGGCTTAGATAAAAAAAAAAAAAGAAAGACTTGGGGCTTTGAGGAGGGCAAATGCTTTTAAATGAAAAAGAAAACGAGGCTTTGCTCCCCGACAATCCTTCTTCCCTGACACTACCGCTGTGATTCAGCGCCTTTGGCACTAGCCTTCAAAGTGATGTGTGGCACGGGACCTTGTTGACATGCAGACTAATTTGGCTACACAGACTGTACGACAGGATATCTGTGCAAATTGGAGAGCGACTACATCCTTAAACCTCAACGTGAAAGTGATTTACAGTATGTGATGTGTGACTGTAAAACAGACTACATTCCACGGGGAGTTTTTAGGACAGATGTTTTACCTACACAAACCAAGAGCTTATTTTAGATTTGCAAAAAAGACCTGGCACATAAAGCCAGGATGATCTCCTGCACCGACCATACTGTCTGTTTACATTCAGTTCAGGGCAACAATTATTCCAGCTTTCTCACAGTCTTAGATCTTACAAGATGAAAGTTGGCTGCTGGAAGAAATACGTAGTTTTAAAAATGCGCAGAGGACCAAAGAGAAATACTAAATGATCTAAACTACATACAACCCTTTAAACATGAAGCTTCAATCGAGTCCACTTTAGTATTACATTAATCAGAGGAAATGGCAGCGCTGGACGGGAGGGGAAATGACACATGACCAATACTGAGCTTCTGAAGCAATTACTTATTGCAGTAACCCAGGCAGATAATGAGCAACATACAGTATATTCCTCTAGTCCTCCCAACTGAACCTAGCTTTATAATTTAATGCCACTCTGTGCTTAAACTGACTTCTGAATAATTGAAGCAAATGCATCCCATTCATTAATCCTTTGTAAAAGCATCCCTTGTTCAAAAGGCCGTTCATGGCAGGCAGTAATGGCTTCTTTCTGAGAAACGGAGCAATCCGGCAAATGAGAACATGCTTTGCTTTTGTTTGTTTCAAGCAAAACATTGTTTATCATTCCATAGTTAGCCTCTATGAAGTGGAACCTGTTTACTAAACACCTGAATAAACAACAAAGAGCGGGACTGCTGCCGGCATAACAAGTCAAACAAGGGACAAGGGAGATAGGGATAGGATTTAAAGTAACAATAAATTTGAACAGGAATCACTTTGCCGTATTACTTACAGGGACTTACACCGTCTATCTTCAGAGCATTTAAATTCATTTTAAAGCTTTGTAATGTTCTATGTTTGTTTGGGAAGAAGACTCCCCAAAAGTGACACTTTATTACTCATTTCCTCATATGTACTTTATGTTCAGCATATATTTTAAACATATGTGAGAAACCCTATCATCAACATGATACATGAGTCAATATTTATTTAACTCTTATGTATTTTAAATTGAATATATGGAAAAACTGAGTGGATAATTGCATTAAGATTAAAGAAATATAGCCCTGTGGGCAGTGTCTGACTGAAACAGGCCTGTGATTCACAGCCGGGCTTTCTATAAAAAAAATAGAGCTGTCAATCAATTAAAATATCGAATCACAAGTCACAAGTTGTCAAAATCACAAGTTGCGTTGATGCGTTAAAGAAATTAGAATCATTAAAAAGAATTTGCGTGAACGCGTTATTATCACGTTAACTTTGACAGCAAAAAAAACATGACACACAACAACACTCTCCATGTAGATTCCTAAAAAGTTGACAATAATGACAAATTACATAAGTGAAAGAACATTCCAGATGGCGTCACAGGACAAGTTTGAAATACTCGGGATCCTTGGACAGTGATAAACATGATTATTTTCACAGAGACGAGTCTGATCTGGAGAACTGGTTTTGTGGTATTAATGATGTTTACAGAACTGAGAAGAACCTAAAAGATATTAACAAATACTGTGTGCGGTCTGTGTTGGAGTTTAAAAGCCCTGGGTTTAAGTATTTCAGCAGGTGATAATCCATCTCTGTGTATGGATCTGAGACAATTTGACTTGGCTACCGAGTCCTGTCTGAACACAAATATTTGGTGAAACATGATAAGAATTGAGGGAGGAGAGCATCTGGAGAAAAAGAATCAAACAGAGGGAAACATGCAAGAGGAATGTTTTTCTGTAACAAGAGATCCAGCGCAGAAAGACTGTGAGCTGTGCTCATTATATTTAGGCTGTAAGAAGCTTTCAGAAGACTACATTGATGTATCTGTATAGGAGCATGAAAACACATGAAATGCTCAAACGCCCTTCGTCTGATAGACTCCTGCAGTGATGTGAGGGGGTGTTAGGATTTATTGCTAAAGGGGAAAAAAGGCCCCTTTAGATGGACTATCTGCCTCCAAGCATCACTCACCTTACACACGCGAGCAATGCGTGACACAACGGTGTTGTCAAAGAAATCAAACTCCTTCCCTGCTTCACTGAAGAAGAAGTAAATCTTATCGTCGTCGCCCACTAGGTTGCCCTTGGGCAGGCTCTCCTGTATGTAGGCAGAGCCAACAAAGGCCGGGTCTGAAAGAAAAACGACGTAAACAATAATGTCAACCTACGGTTTATGAAATTCAGGCATCCAGGGACAGACGTCCCTATTCCCTCTGACATCAACACACTAAATGGAAAATTCAATTGTCACAGGGCCTCTGATAGATTGCAGGTAAACACTTTTCATCTATATGATCTCTAATGGTGTCAAATTCTGCTCTCATACAGCATATACAAACAGTTTTAGAATGCAATTTATCTTATATAAGAATATGCAATATCAAATAATATATCAAATTGTACTGTACCTTGAAGCCAGTTGAGTGAGTTTTCCGTTTTCAGAGCTGTTCCTTGGCTTAGGCTCTTGTAAATGATGGGTTCATTACCTTGGAAATTACTGACTGTACCAGCATACAGCTCTCCATCTGCAACACAACGAAGAAGACCAGAATAATCACAGCGTTAACCACGAGGGAATGGGCTCCTGCGTCATACACAGTAATGAAATCCAGAGGTTGCACCCCAATTTGTCTCCATATCAACCACCTGTAAGTAGTTACTGATTCCCACAGTGGCTTCTATAAATGAAAACATTTAAAGGGTCTGTATGTAAGTTTTTACACGTGTTAACGTCTTTTAATAGTTTTTTATTGCCTAACTTAAAAGATTCAACCTTTCGCGACTTTCTGGAAGTCCTCTATCAACCTGTAGACTGCTTTTAATGTGAAGAATGCAGAACGTTTTTTTACAGGGAAAATCCAATGGATGTGACGACATGCGCGCTTGCGAGTGCCTTAACTCTCTTCAGCTCCGCTAACAGTGTGCAACCATAGCTAACATTCGGTTAGAAATTGAGTCCGCTAACGCCAACAAACGCCCAGCCCCCACCACCACTCAGACTCCAACACAAACTCCACGGAAGCACAAAAAACAAAAACAAAGTTACAGTCTATCTAGTGAAGCCTGTCTTGCAAAACAGGAATGTGACCGACATCTGAGGAAAACTAGTGTGTTGTGAGTGGTGAAGCAAGAGAGAGAGTGCGGCAGCGAGTGTGTGAGAAAACAAGCGAGCAGCGGAGCAGATGATAGTTACTTTAGCTTTGAGAATATCAAGTGAATGTACAATGGAAGTTGCAGTTCGTGCAGAAATAAATACTGCAGCTCCTCAAGACCAACAGAGGTTTTTCGGTGTCGTTTCCCTGGTGCTGAGTGGAGTGATGGGGGTTAACTCCGAAGCGAGAAACGTTATTGAGTCCGACCCAGGAGACTAAAACTATGTTGTCTTTCCTGTGTTCTCTGACTGCGGTCGGGAAGCTGAAGCAGGAAAAGTTAACACTAGGATCAACATCGGCCGGGCCTTCGATTCATGGAGGGACCTTTGTTTGGTAAGCTAACATTGCTACCTCGCTCGCGTCTACGTAGTGCGAGCACAAGCTCGAACAACAGGACGCTGACTGTCATTGACTTAACGGACACAGGTGTCACTGTTAACAAGCAATTTGTGATTCTTACAAAGAGTCTCTTTAAACAAAACTAGATTTTATCGACAGCCATTCGGGGACCTACCAGCCATGATGGCAGTGGACTTGTATTCAGGGTTAAACGGGCAGCGGCTTCGTCCATCTTCTGTAACAATCTCGCCGGTTTCACTCTTGGCAAGGGAGAAGTCTGCAGTGTTCTGGAGAGCAAACACACATCACATGTCACACTTAAAGTAGAGCTGTAACCTGCTCTGACAGCAGCCGCTGTCCGTCTGTCTCACAGTGAAAAGGTGGTCGGTCAGCCTTTGGGTGAAGTAGATGAAAAGGTCATCCCTGTATGTTTGTTTTAAAAGGCTTTATAATATTTGTAGAAAAGGATTGCAAACTGGGTCGATTCTTATACAATCTGATTACATGCATTAAATATCTTGATCCATTTCCCTTCGGCACAGGATATAATAAAATAATGTACATACAGTATATTGCGTCTAGCTGGGCACGGGCCTCAGCCAGACTGCTAAGTGAGCTGAGAGGCAGGAAGCAGCATGCATCAGATTTTAGATGCTCTTCCTCTAGAATCTAATAAACAAACAGCACACATAAAATCCTGCACCAGGGTAATCAATTTTTCTAAAAAAAAACAAAGAATGACACAGCTTTTTAGATCCTCAACACATGCACGGTTTGCACACAGCAGATCACTGCAACAGATGTGACTGGTTCATACAAACACTTACTATGTAAGCGCAGGTGGGGCTGAAGGCGTATGTTCCACACACGTACAGATGAGTGCTGTTCATACGTAGTAAAATCTTGATGTAGTTGAAGCAATCCGTCTGTATGAGAAACATAGAGAAGAACTTCATGAAAATGATTGGAATTTTCTTTAGAGCTGCTAACATACGTTAAAGGATATAGGTGACTAGGCTGTAATAAATACTGGACAAATCTCCCTTTAAGGTACATTTTGAACAGATACAAAATGTGAGATTAATTTACGATTAATAATGATAACTATGGACAATCATGCGATTAATATCGATTAAATATTTGAATCGTTTCACAGCCCTAGTTTGGATTTTATCAGTTTTCACCAACCAACAGTTCTTTGTTTCCTGTCTCAATACACTGAATCAGAAAATGAAGATACAAATGTAGAAAAACCCACAAATGATCGGATTAGATTTCTGTGGCATTTTTTTTCATCTGGCAATCCTGAGATTGTTTTTAATATCAAAAACATTCCTCCCGCTAATGTGCTCCCTCCTAACGAATGTGTAATGAGAAATTCAATAGGGTGCTGGGTCTGTATGTTTGCATATGAAAGTGGCAGTGGAGTACGCTGATAAAAGAAAAGAGTGTAATAGCGGAAAAGTTTGTTTGAAAGGAAGGGAAAAATCCATTGTTGTAGAATGGAAAGTTACAACTTGACAGGAACTTTCCAGGGTTTTGCCCTGGATCTGTTTCCAAAGAGCCCTGAAACAATAAACCTGCAGTCATGTAAGTACAGTTTGAGTTTAGCTACTTGAGCTTTTCCACCAACAGTTCACTTGCCTGCAGGTCTTTGCCTTTGAAACTGCACTCATCTCTCTTCTTCAATGGAGTTTTCCACGTGAGCTACAGGAGAGAAACACTGTCAGACTCACACAGGAGGTTTAATACAGTGAGGCGGGTTATATTCACATTGGACTTCTGGGACTTAATCATATTCTTATTGTAGCTCTGGGATCCTATAACTGCATTCACATTGATACAATAAACTGTATATGATACTGCAGTTTACAGACGCTTGGCTCTTACATTTCTTTGTAGCTTGACTGCGCTGATATCAGTGAGGTTGAGAGCGAAGAGGATCTCCCGAGCGCCAACGTACAGTGTGTTGTCTTCTTTACTGAGGAGGAGAGTGGTGTAGTTGACGACTACACCGACTGAGAAACTTCTGGTTGTCCTCTCCTTCGCATCTGGACAGAAATAGACAGAGGAGGCGACATGAGGTGTAATTCATGAATGAGCCCATTATAAGCAATAGAAGACAAAAGAATGCAAAAAGGCACTTGAATATGCAAATTAAAACATTTTGATGTTTTGAGTGTGGTCATAAAATGTTATGCACACCACAGACTTTATATATTCTGTTTTAATTAGACACACTAGTACAATGAGTCACCCCTGACAAGCCTCACTGAGCTGTCTGGTGTCTCATGACAACTACACAGCCCGGAAACATTTTGTGTGATTTAATGTCGATGAAATAGTTTGACTAGAGTTTCAATTTAATAAAAAAACGAAAATACATGAATTGTCTTCATGTCATCTACCCATCCAGAGACATTTTAAGCATTTTTTTCTAGCATTTCTACCTTTTATCAGACAGAGAGAGACAGGAAATGAGGAGAGCGACATGGATGACATGCAACAAAAGTCCCAGTCAGACTTGAATTGGGGATGTTGCAACTACATGGTCAGCATCTCAGACCTCTAGGCCACCACGATGCTCCAGACCAGAAACATAACTTTTATTGTATATAAACAATAGGGGTGGGGGTAAAAAAAATCAATACAGCATAGTATTCGTGATTTTTAGCGCAGCAATATTGTATCCATACGTGGATGTCAAGTATCGATCTTTTATTATAAGCTATTAACCTCTTAACAATCCGCCAGCCTGCCGGCTGTCTTTCAGAGGTTGTAGCGGGCTCAGTCTTAAAGCTAAAGTGAAGATACTGGTATCATATGAAAGTAGAAAACCTAAGGAATCGATTGTCAGGTAGATCGCTAAATAACGCTTAAAAGTTACGCTACATTTTGGCGAAGAAAAACTGGCATGGCCATTTTCAAAGGGGTCCCTTGACCTCAAGATATGTGAATGAAAACTCTGAGATGAGCAGAGTGAAAACTGTATCTTATTAGATAAAACAAATGTTGACAAACTGCATTATTTTGCAGTTGAAAAAAGGTAATAAATCATAATATATCTTAACGCAATACTCATATAGCATATTTAGCATTTCGCAAAATGTTTAAAATCGCAATAAGATCATATAATGACTTAAGTATGGTGATAATATCCTATCAGGGTGCCTCTGGTGATTCCCAGCCCTAATAAACGATGAGGTCATTTCAGCCTGTCCAACTACTCACTCTGTTACTGGACTTTGACTTTGTAGGGTAATATACCTACTACAGGAGATTTACAGCACAGCTAAGGATCTGGGCCCCATGCAGTATTCAATACACCCGAACAAAAAAAAGATACAACCGATGAAAAGAAATCAACGTGCCTGTCTCTGTGTGTGTGCAACTGCAACTTCTAAATCCTGTCAGCTACTCATCAGAGAGAGACAAAGAAGTAAAGATCAGGGAGAGAAAATTCCTCATATTCTCCTACAGTACAGCCAGTGACTGATTTGCTCCAACCACATTAACACCTCCCAACCGAAGCCAAGGGTTAAATCATCAACCCTCCTAATCACTGCTTTAAAGGCCCATGTGTATCTCAGATTTGCAGCAGCCTGGAGGCTTTCACTGCTGGCCCAGCTTGAACAACTCGCCTTAATTGCATGCCAGCATAAACAGAAGCAGGGAGCTGATGGAAACTTGAAGAGACTGAAGCTCTGATACAGGACCTTTTAAAAATATCAGACTAAAGAACTCCATTTATTGTATTGAGGAAGGTGCTCTAATATTAGTTTTTCACAATGTTGTAAATTCATGTTTGCAGAGGAATGTTGTTATCTGTGATTTACTGTATATATAAATTACTGCTCTAAGGGACTGTGCAAATAGACTAGGGAAGGGAGTGGGGCTGAACTTTTTGTTTCAAAAGCAAGGCCCTCCCAGAATTAATATTTGTCCTCCTCTTGGCTCAGAGAAAAAACAGCAACATCCTCCTCCCAAAAACTCAAAATAATGTGCTGAATTGGTTCAACTGATTTCATCATTAATAAGCAAAAGAGGCAAATCACAAAGAATTTAAATTGGTGTGCCCCAATTTAAATAATAATATCATAGTGGAGCTTTTAGAGCAGCGAAGAAGAACTGACTGCAGGTAATTTGTCACGTGACGATAGAAAACAACAACAGTGTGGTGCTAGTGGAGAGTGCAACGGTAACGGTAGTCAGATCCGTTCATGTTTTACAAAGGGTTTAACACATATCACATCCATAGTTCAGGTATCAGAATCGGTCAACATCATCATCTCTATACATAACTCTCTCCCCTTTTTTGATTCAATCTTCCCCCTAATAATTTTTATACATCCCCTTAGAAAAAAAAGTTATAGTTGCACTTCCAATCTGCAAGTCAAGAAAAACATAATGCACAATAATATTAAACCAAAGTCAGTTTTACTATCATGAGTAGTATTTTCACTTCCCAGACTTCTAAGAATCACAGGTGCGGCAGATTCATACTGGATTAAAACCACAGATGCTGGTGGTAATAATTACAATTATGGCACTTCCCGGCATCAAACTAATCCAGTCCAGATAGAGTAAGGTGTCATTAAGTTGTATAATAAGCACACTACGTGGTCTGTACCCTGGAGTACTTGTGAACTGGTGTAACCTCACCTCAGAGGGTACAGGTACAGGAGGTTGAGACTTCCTCTCCCTCAGGAAAACATCATGTTAATAGCAGTCCATCGCCGCGGCAACAGAGAGAGCCTTACTGTAGTTAAATCTGTCTGTGAAACCACAAGAGGCTCTGGTGCAGTGTACTGTACATGGACCCTCTGGGGCCGTTCTCTCTCCTTTTCACTATCACCACAGGATAAATGGAGTGCTGCTCCGTACTGGTACCGTCCCCCTCCCCCCTTTCTAGTTTCCCTTCCCACAGAGTCTTGAGAAGTTTAACAGTGATTTATAGAGAGAGAGACACAAAGACCAAAGCTTGAACCAAAACAAAAGCTTTGAGGGATTTTCACAGAGGTGGATATCTACACAATTATTCTCTGGAGTCAGATCACCACTGTCATACTTAGCAACCACAGCTGACGAAGAAAAACAAAAGGGCCCCTAATTGAGTATCATTAAAGAGATCCAAAAGGGTTTGCAACCACACAAAGCTTTCCATTTACAATTTCAGGAAAACATTGATCATCTTTCAATATAGACCTATTGGTTTACAAGGCTTTGTTCCTCTGGGGGGTAGGTAATTGTTAAATAGGATATTTCACATCATGTTTTGCCTGTGTTCTCCATCAATAAAAAGGAATGACTAGAGAATCGACATGAAATTACAGGTTCAAATTACGTTTAAAGTTGTTCTAATCAATATTTTATAGCCTAATTTTTAATGTCATGAAGGGAGATGCCATGAGTGGGCTCACCTACTCATGTTCGAGACAACATGGTTTATTACGGAAAGTTTCAAACATGCTAACTAACTCTCTTCTTCAATTTTAACAGTATTTACTTTAACCAGTAACTTAAAGTTTAAGGGTGGGTAATGTATATTTTTTGTTATATTTGTTGAAATTCTCATTACAACCTGACATCAATCAATTAATCAAATGCTCTGACAAAAAAAAAGAAAAAAATCTGTGGTTGTCGCAGGACTGTAAAAAGCCAGTCCGTTCATTATGATATGTTTACGTTCATAATGATCATTTTGGGGGGGTGTTTTTGAGGGGAGGCCTCAACGGATGGATCGTCAGTGTTGCCGACTTGGCGATTTTCTCTCTAGATTTAGCGACTTTTGGAGCTGGTGCTGCTAGCTACTTTCATTGGGAAAGAGTTGACAACACTGGGCTTGGTTTTTCTCTTGGATCATTTTTAAAATCTAGCACAATTTTGCTGGTTTCTCCAATGTCTACCCAAGCTTTAGCTGTGGTTTGAGGTCTTGATGACATTAACACAACATAGTGTGTTGTTGACTTGGAACATACCATAAAGAGAGATGATCAATTCATTGCTGAAATCAGTTATCAAGAGAATATGTCAAACACTCACCGGTTCCAGCTTCTCAAATGTGAGGATTTGCTCTTTTCTCAGTTTATATTATTGTGAACTGCATAGTTTGAGGTTTTTTTTTAAACCCCAAACCCAAACAAACAATTGGAGGACATTACCTTCAACTCAATCAAATTGTGACGGGCATTTTTTCCCTATATATGACATAATATTGTGTCACAAACTGGCTCAGGGAATGTGACAAGGAGGATTTTTGTTGCAGCCCTATGAACTGTGTATATGAACTGACTTATAGACATCCTGAACATGAGTGGCAATCAAAAAACAGAAACAGCAATCCTGAGACCACAAAACCCAGACAGAATAACTGCTAGAGGTCGAACGCCGTTCAGCCTGTTAACACTAAAACAACATTACAAGCTAAAGAGTGAACCTCTACTTGAACTTGTCCTACTCTCCCGTCCTCATACGACGCCACAGTCTCTCAAAGAATCCCCTCTTTTGTTGTTCGACTGTCTGAGGTTGATTCTTGAGGGGGCCATTTCATGACAATGCAGCCCCAGAAATGTTGTGGTGTATCAGAAAGAGGGGAAACAGACAGGACAGTTCAGAGGAAGCACTTAAGAGTGGAAGAGCAGCTCGTATCTGCTGCAGCCACAGAGACAGGGTGACAGAAAGGGCAGCCGAGTGACCTTTACGTCAACTCCTGAAGAGGTACAACGTACAGCAACGCTACACCGTAGTTCATCTTCACTTTGTAACACCTCTTGTCCATCTTGCTTTTTGTCTTGTAAGGGAACCTTTGAGAAAGGTTTGGTATAAAGAATATATGGTCACCACTTCAGGATGCCACATAAGCCTTTTCACACTGACCATACAAGTTCTGCACACATAACTTAGTTAATTGTCTCGACTGCTACTTATGAACTTCTACTTGAGTTATTCGTTATTTACAATATAAAAGATTACAAAAAGACATACGGACAAGTGACTAAATAAAGGAAAAAACACTCAGTGCCACAAGGCTGCAGGTTGCATGACGTAATATACAAGTGTATAACATTTCTTAGAGAGATAGAGAAAGAGCATAATAGGTGAGTAAGTACTCTCTGAAGTGGAAGTTCTTCAAGTGATTGTTGAAGTGATTTTATTCTGCTGACCGAATCGAGTTCAGTATTATGGTTCGATACAGGACTAAAGGGGTCACTGAATGCTTCGATGAGTATGAAAATGATGTGAAACCTATGCTCTGACCTCCACGGTCACCAGATCTCAACCCAACTGAACACCTACAGTGTCGGAGATTTTGGACCAAAGTTTTAAGACGGCGCTCTCCACCACCATCATCAAATCACAAAATTAAGGAACATCTTTTGGAAGAAAGGCATCCATCTCTCTTGTAGAGCTCCAGAGACATCTTACTAGACTTTGTGTTGGTTTTTCCTTTAATTGATCACCCATCTTTTCACCTCCCCTGACTGCTGAGTGAATTCTATTCTTTGGCGCATTTAAAAATTACAATTGAAAAACTCAACAGGAACAATGGTGCTTTACATTGGACAATCCACAGACCTCAACAATTTTCACTGGAACTACCTTCTACAAAAGAAAATATCCAGTGGATATTATGAAAATTAACTTTGGTCTTTGACGTCATTTGATAACCGCTAATAAATAAAACAATTTTTATAGGGGCAGAGTAAAAATTTACTTTGGACGAGAGGATTTCTGAAAAAAAAAACACATTAACGTTGAACCCTGCATTGTTTCTGGAAAGGCATATAAAGACATATCTGGAAAGGGTTTTTCAATTGTAATATCTCTTTTAAAGGAGAGTAACTAATGCTTCATTTAAGGGCTGCAACTGATGATTATTTTCTTTGATGATTTCTCACTTAATCAATAAGTTGTTTGTGTCTATAAAATGTTAGAAAGTTGTGAAAAATGATTGATCAGTGTATACCAAAGCCCAAGATGATGTCCTCAAATGTTTTGTCCACAACTCAAAGATATTCAGTTTACTGTCATAGAGGAGTAAAGAAACCAGAAAATATTCACATTCAAGAAGCTGTAATCAGAGAATTTTGACTTTTCTTTTCTTAAAAAAATACTCAAACCGATTAATTGATTATCAAAATAGATGGCGATTAATTTAATAGCAGACAACTAATCGTTGCAGCTCTGGTTCATTTTCACATTTTTCACATAATGTAACTGAAGTACAGACAAGAGAAAACTAATCTCCTCTCCACTTTGCTGTCTCTGCTTGACTGATGATGGAAACACAGAAGAGGTCAAAGGTTAAGCAGGTATATGACCCTCTGTTCACACTTCACAAAGAGGGAACCAGCAGGCAGAGCTGGAGGACTTTACACTTCACCGTATCACCGTTACTAGACCTCTGATCCAGAGAGAACAGCTTTGTCTGGTCCACAGCACTTCTGTGACCCTTTATAGAAGTGCACAAACAGCACACTCAGTGGTCCAACCTCTGCCAGCTGGAAGCAATATGAGATCATTGCCATTATTATGTAATTAAAAGTAATTTCTGCAAATGACACTGCTAAATGGATTGAAATACTCGCCTAGACTGGCTTGCTAATCTATTTAGGGGGGAAATTAATTATACTGGGCTTAAAGGAATCCTTCTACATTTTTACAGCTGATTTCCTGATGGGGTCTGTGTCCAAAAAAAGCAGAGGGATAATTAAAAGAGTGGAACATCCCCTCTAGAGGGGAACTGTGGAGTAATTTGTCCTTTAGTGACAGAGATCTAAATGCCTTCTTTTGTAGAGCAACTTTAACAGGCTGATTGAATCAGTGCCCTCCCTTATGAGGGGGCTGCCTTTATCGGCTCTTACAGCTGTATGTTCAGGAGATCAGACGACTGCATACCTCATTTAAAGCACCTGTTCTGGTTTACTTTCTGCAAAACTACAAGAAAACACTGTCGCAAACAAATATACTGTGTATGAGAGGCAAATTACTCTGCAACAAACGCTCCATACAACCGGATAAGAAATCTGTTCTTAAGTATACCTGTCCTTGCAAACAAGATAGACTCAGATGATTATTTTCAACATTAAAAATAGCAACACGCAAACAACTCCTGACTCGGAGCCAAGATGATGTCTAAGTAATATCATAAAGACTAATGCTGGTCGTAGTTCACCAGTAGATGACACGGAGTAAATGGCCGCCTCTCTTTATTGAGATCAAGAGCAACTCATGATGGGGCATCTTTAAGGGACGTCAATGTCCCATTTCCATTCTGACGTTAAATATGACCTACATTCTCATCTGTAAAGGAATAGAAGAAGAAAGCTGGCAAGCAAGAATATAAACTGATGCATAAACTGCACCAGATGTTGCAATTTCATTAAACCAATAAACCTACACGTAGGGAGATAGAGATGACACTATTTAATTAATCTAACTTTAATCCCAATATCACACCAGCAGTTTAATATAAAGGAATCATCTGCACACAGATTAAAATATAAATTTGCGAAGCAGACCAAAATATTTTCGAAATCTTGATCATTAATGTTCTGAAATCATCGACACAACGTGATAACACGACTCAAAAAAGAAATCCTTGTATTACAATAAAATATGTTTTTTTGAGTTTATTGATGACATATTTATAAACTAATATATTTTATCATTGTGGGCCACCATATTATGTCAAGATGGAGACATGTATTCAATGTCTGACATTAAGAAATTTATTAAATAAAAAACTTAAAATTAAATCAAATGAACATTCAATAAAACATTTTCAGAAAGCAGGTAAAAGTATTAGTAAAGTAAAAAGTATTATAGACACCTGCAACCCGGTAGGTAACCCACCAGAGGATAGCGCGTCAGTGTCACGTTATTTAAGGCTACAAAATCCCTTAGTTAGGTTTAGGAAAAACATCATGGTTGGCCTTAAAATAATTATGTAAACTAAGTACAATACATAAGGAAAACACATCACAAATGTAACTTACAAAAAAAAAATGTCTCGAACACAGGCCTCCTGATTGAAAGTCCTATGTTTGTTGGACCCATACAGCAGCAATTTTAAGATATCCACAGTCTATTAAGGAATACTATCTAGCAGCACTAGAAGTAGGATTTGATTCCTCCTTAATTAAAGGAACTAGTTTATTTCATTAAGTGGCACATCTTATAGCTAGAAAGTACCAAGCAACTACAACAGAGAAAGTCAGGCGACATGTATCCCTGACGTCAGAGGTGATATAATTTATTTAAATTGTTTGTTAAAAAGAACGAGGATTGATAGTTGAACTGGGATACCTCAACATTAGAATAAGATTGTGAAAATGACACAAGACATAAATGAGAAGTAAAGAAGAACCTGCTCAGGCAGATCAAAGAGACACTGGGGACGAATCTCTTTCCTTTGTCTTCATCTGCCTATACTGTTCTTGTTCAAGGACTTTTGCTCGGGGAAGAGCAGATGAACCCTTGTAAATCCAATTGCTTTGAGAAGAAGTGATTACGACCCTCTGCCGAGAGGGAAGCGATGACCGCTGCGTCAGGAAGCCGCGGTGCCAACACGAGTCCCACTGGGTCAGTGTAAGAGGAGCAACGCCAGAACTCCCACTACTGTTGCATTGTCTGGTGACATCAAGACAGAAAACAGGCCACATTGGAGCGCTAACTAAATTATCTCCGAGTAATTTTAAACTAGCTATTAAAGGCTGAATGGGTAATTGTGTGGGAGAGTTAGACCTGGGAAGCTGAAGGACAGAGACTGAAGCATCTGGAAGGCATTAAGACAACAGGCCAAGAGGGTCAATTCAGCAGGAGATTCATTAGGCAAGCTGTGAGCCTGCTGTTTGTATTGGTAACTTGTGGGACTGCATCTTGTTAGCAGGATATTGTCTCCCCTGCACCATGCTGATGCTGAGATTGGTGGCAATTTTGAACACAGCTTCAGGAAACAGAGTCTGGAAAGTCACATTGTAAATGCTGCACATACTGTAAATGCCTAAAGTGTGGAGATAAAGTATGTGCATTACGCATCCACACAGCAGGGATGAGCTAAACCAAGCTTTGGAGGTGCAATTTATTGGAGGGATAAAAACTAATTAACGCGTTAACATCTAAATAAAATCCTCCAAATCTATTAAACCTGTAGTTTGTAAAAGAGCAAGCACCTCAGCTCTGAAGGATCCTTTTCCCATGAAAAAGGTTGACAGGGCACTGTGTTGGTCAGGGAGCAACACAAGCTGACCTCGGATTAACCACAATAATGTAAACCAGCTGGTGGTTTATCAGGAACTCACCATGACCCCCCTCCTCTGAACAAGGATGGAGCATCAAGAACAAAGAGGCTGCACATGAGGTCATGACATGTTTCTAACTGTACAGCAGCACTCTGACCCAACTGGCCCGACTCCATGCTGCGTATTTACAATAGGTGCAGAAACACAGTTGGGTCGTCCTCGCTACACCTTGAAAATGAACGTGCGACGAGAGCGTTTTCACAGGGTCTGCTGAGTTTGATTTATATCCCGCTGCCTGGTGGATTAGGCAGGGTGGGCGTCATAAACATCTGTAATGTCAGGATCAATGATCTGTCATTTTATGATGGATTGGAAACAATCACTGAGATGGAGACGGGTCATTCACACATACAGTGCATTACTGAGTATTACAGCATCATAAAATCACCACCTGTTGTATTTACTGCTGCATGTTTAAATACAAATAAATCACCTAATATCACTCTGATACAGGTTTAATCTACAAAACAGGATAATAACCAAGAAAAATTAATACAGCTTTCTTGTTCATTTCAATGTAATCTACATAACAGTCTAGTACCAAAAAGATTGGTTGATTATTTGATTAGTAAACCGACCGAAAATGTATGTTTATCAGGGCTGCAACTACCAATATTTTCAATCAGCCAATTATTTTCTTAATTGATTATTTGTTTGGTCTACGAAATGTACAAAAATGGTGAAAAAAAAATAAGTCCCTCACAACTTCCCAGAGCCAAAGGTGATACCTTCAAATTGCTTGTTTTGTCTGATCTATAATCTAAAACCCAAATATATTTAATTTATTATCATATATAAAATAAAAAGAAGCAAACGTTAAAGCTGGATCCAGAGAATTCTTTTGGCATTTTTGCTTGAAAAATGATTTCAACTATTACTTGATTATCAAAATTGTTGCTGTTGTTATAACATCAGTTGTATTAAATTTTGACAAGCCCTGCTGCAACGAGATCTCATTCCTACTCGTCATATTTTGCCGCTTGCGTAGTATCTTGGTGCAGATGGTTCGCACGCGGTTCACGCAAATCTAATTGGTTAGGGTTAGAAAAAACATCATGGTTTGGCTTAATAAGTACGTTTTTAACATAATGAAAGCTACGAACGTAACGTCATGTGACGTGACATAACATTGTGAGTGAAAATCATTTAAGAACGCCAGTCCCCTGATTAAAAGTCCTGTGTTTCTTTGACTACTACGTCTGTTGCTCTGAGCGTCTAATAATGATGCAGATGGGTTTATATTGGCATTAGTTGGATGCCGGCTGCATCTCATACAGATGCAAAATTGTGCCTTGTACATCTGTATCAAGACGCCAAAGGCCACTGCCCATCCATCGGTATTTGACGCCCTGGGAGTGAGACCAGGCTAGCTGGCTCTATTTCCCCCCCCCCCATTTGCCATTACACTACAACATAATTCAGTTAATCAAAACAAAACTAATATGAACTACGTCATAACAAAAATAATCTTCACAACAGGCGATCTGGTAGAGTGTGTTAAAGCCTTCATTCCATCCATTAAGAACTGCTGCTCAGCTATGTGGCACCAACACAGTATTAAAACGCTGTTATCTCACTTGACACTGCTGTCATTTTGAATTATTTCTGAGTGGTTGATTCGATTGGTCTAGACACGACAGCTTTTGAATAATTAAACATGCTTTGCTCCCAGTGTGACTGTGGGCATGGCCCCTAAATAAAATTAAAGTACGACTGTCCACACGCATGATTTCTAACAGAGGGCTGAACAGATCAACAGGCAAAGACGGGGCAACATAAACGGCTTATAGGTGTGCCTTTAAATAGTGTTCCAACACACTAAGCCATTCAGCATGGTCTGCATTAAAGCCTGGAACAAAAGCAGAGAGAGAAAAGCAGATGCAGGCTCTACTCCCTGAACCCATGATCCGTCCTGATAGGCGCATAATGAGAACCAGACAAGTGTTCACACCATAACACATACAAATCCCCATTCATTATTCATGGCAGATTACCCTCTTCATTAAGGCAGAGGCGGGGACCGGGGGACAGAGAGAGCGAGAGAGAAGAGGAGGGGAAGTCGGTGTACGAAAGTGTTACGGGATGAGAAGCAGCCAAGCAGCTCTGGCCCGCCTACACTACCGAGGTTGAGGCATGCAAGCCGTCAAGCTAACTGGCATCCAGATAGGACAGAGGACCAGAAACCATGACGAGACCAGGCAGTTTCTGCTGTATAAAGTTCAGGTCCCTGTGGCCCGCAGCTCTGCATTCTGCTTTGATACTGTAAACACAATGTGACAAAGCCCTTCTGCGGGAGGCTGGAGAATGTCAGCGTACCAGAACCGACACTAAAGCGGCAAGACAACTTCTACCGCCAGGCCCAGCTAACCTCCAGCAGCAGGATGAAGCTGTTTTTTTGGTGTTACGTCACAATCTAAAACCTAAAAGTTGTTTTTTTTTAAACATAAAGCTAAAGTCTGTTTGGGAGTTCAGTCTATTTAGATATCCTTTGTCAGATTTACTGCACAAGCCATCTAGTAAATTTAAAGACAATGAGTCCTTAACCATGTCAAGATAGGTCAGAAGGACCTGATAAAATGAGTGGATCGTAACTACTTCTGTTGCTAAAGCTGTGTTAGTTCTTTAACCATTTGAGACCCACAATAGACACATTTTTTTTTGTCTTTTTTAGGGGGGTTCAGGGATCTTTAGGGGGAGATAGCAGGTCAACAGTAGATGTCACACAGAAGTGGTGTAAATCATCTGAAAGCTGGGAACCTGAAGATTAATTTGAGATGCAGCTCAGCACTATATGACAAGTTGTTCTAGGTTTTCTTTTCATATGATACCAGTATTTTCACTCTAGCTTTAAAACTGAGCCCGATACAACCTTTGAAAGACAGATTGGATCCATACTTGACGTCTGTGTATTGATACAATATTGCCAACGAAATATCGTGATACTATGCTGTATGGATTTTTTCCCCCACGCCTACCTCATACTGATTCCATCTATACAGTCTAGTCTCTAGGGCTTCTGACATGAGGGTTTTGCATGTTTAATGGCGGTGTTTAACATTGGCTGCACGCCCTAAAAACAAATCTTTCCATCAGAACAGGGAGAGAAGTGTGAACGTGAAGGCTCTTTTCAGTGAGTGATTGATGGTGTGTTGTTGTGAAACGCTCCGCCAGGGCCCGAGCTGTGGGCTTTGTCGAGGCTGGCAGGTGAGAGAGATTACCTGTTGGTATAGAGGTCCTACATGAGGGAAGGTACAGGCTCAGACAGGCGAGATGGATGACCTATTTGAAAGCTTGCTTGGCTCAAAAATTAGCCCCACACTGGAAATGTTATCCGTGTCTATAATAGATTAGTAAGAGAGATCTATCAACACGATCTTCCCTGACATTAAGACTCTAATGATGCCTGAACGTGAGTCACTAACTGCAGTTCAATCATTGAAAGCCTGCATTGATCTCGTAATCCATCATTTTGTTTAATTTTCTATGGAGATACTAAAGCACACTACACGTATAAAATCCAACTTCTCAAGTGCACTGGTACATCATTTGAATAATTACATCAGTGATGATAAAATCACTACTTGGGCATGCTGCAGCACAAAAGGCTAATTTAACAATATCCCAAATGTATTTTAAGGACGAAATATGACAAGCATATTTGTTATGCTTCTAAGCTGGCTGGATGGTATGACATTCTGCAAGCAAACCACAGCAATACGCATTATATAAGAGCAATAACTCTCAGTGCTTGTGAGACTACGTGAGACTGCCCTCGGTAAGTCACAGCACAATAGGCCTGTTCATTTTGTAATTATGTCTGACCTGTAGGTACTCGACAGAGCCACCCTGATGGAGCTGCCATTCACAGTGCGGATTTACATGGATTTTAAATCATTATGGTGTAGACAAACACCATTTCACCCATCTAAATCCTTTTAGCTCTTACAATGGACACATATGAAGTGTATTGATTCGTTTCACTGAGCACAGTTAATGAACAGGGACACCAGTGGGAATTACATAATCAGTCCTGTGGGCAGGATGTGACAGTAGAAAATGTAGGTATACAGGCTGTTTTCATACATTGTTCGTAACTATACCTACGAAAAGTTGCCATTCTGCCATTCGTACATATTCCTCGAAATAAATTTGTATATATAATCCACATAAATGTGAACCAGGAAGCATAAAGAGCGACAAACGCTGCATAGGGAGGAAGGCGGGGTGGACAGGTGGGTCAAAAACACCAGACTTGTGCCAAGCAGACCGGTGTTAGTAACCACGTGTCAAACCTATAACTAATTTGTTTTGTTGCCTAAACCTAACTAAGTTGTTTCCTGTGAAGACGGAAGTTTATTTTGAAAAGACTGGAGCGGAAAATTGACACATGCGTCACATGCTGCTAGAAGAATGAGGGATGGCTTTTCAATAAGATATCAAACCGTTTTATGTGGATACATTGTAAACTAGATCTACTGAATAGTAAATAGTTTAACGGAAAACAGCTGCTGTTTCTGTGGACTGTTTGAGATATACAAGTTCCCAGTTTCCCAGATGTGATTCGTAGAAGCTTTACTACACAGAGCAAGTTTGCCAAGTGCTGCTGTTCCTGCAAAAGGATCTCACAAAGCTCCAACTGGAGCCCCAGGCACCCCCAAAGCTCACATCATCCTTTCTTCAGTGATAAATAACAGCCCAATGAGTCTTCTGCCTTGCACCCAAGTGATTGAGTGATGTATACATGTGAAGCCAGAAAAACTTGGGACTAAACACTGATAGAAACAGTAGTAGTACGTTACTGCAATGTCTCGGTAATTGTATAGTCAAGAAGTTAATAAAACTTACTGTAGGAGAAGGTGAGGCGTGGAGTGACATCGCTCTCTGTGACAGCTGTATGAAAGCAACCAACAAGGAGGACAGTGTAGGCTGGGAGACAGAGCCAAGCCATACTCATTGTCCACATGCCTCCTCCGGACCGCCAGCCAACTTGCAGTATTTGCCTTTCAGGTTTTTGGGGAATTCATGAAGAGCGTCTTTTTAAAGCCGTGTTTATTTTCTCTCCCTCTCTCTCTCTCTCTCTCTCTATTCCTGCAGCTCCAGGCTCCTTGAATGGAAGTCTTATGCACTGTGGCGGTGGAGTCGGAGCACTCCTCTGGGCCTGCAGAAGAAGATGATACCGGTTGGGAATGACGATCTGATCTGTGACCTCAGAACAAGACAGAAAGTCTCCACCTATCAGCCTCCATGCGTACGCAGCACCGCCGGGTCTCAGCTGAGATCTGTGAAGATGAAGGAACAACATAGAGATTAGTGTTTGTATAAGCAAGCTTGTTTGTTTATCAGGAAGAATAAGTGGATTAACTGATCAGTCAAAAATGAATTGGAAACTATTTTGGTAATCGATTAATCGTTAAGACATTTTTTTTCATTTTGCTGCTTTTCTTTGTCATATACAACAGTAAATTATCTTTGAACTACAGCTGAAACAATCAATCGATTTATCGATTAGTTGTCAACTATTAAATTCATTTTGATAATCGATTCATTGGTTTGAGATTCCAGCTTCATAAATGTGAATATTTTCTGGTTTCTTTACTCCTCTATGACGGTAAACTGAATATCTTTGAGTTGTGGACAAAACAAGACATTTAACAACGTCATGTTGGGCTTTGGGAAACACTGAACGACATTTTTCACCATTTTCTGATATTTTATAGACAAAACAACTAATCAGTTAATCAAGAACCTACTTTGAACTAGCCAAAACAGACATTTGAGGATGTCACCTCGGACAAATTAGCAAACAATAATGCTTTTTCACTGATTTGTAACATTGCACAGACTAAACAATTTAGTAATTAATCAAAGAAATATTGGTGGATCGGTCATGAAAATTATTGTTAGTTGCAACTTTAGTTCCTTATAATTGGTGAAATTGAAGCATCATCCTGTTCAATAACAGCTGCAGTGCTAAAAGGGGCACTGTATTTCCATGTGACAGTGTGCTGAGAGTCTTTATATTAGAGTAACAAAACAAAAACTCTTACAGTCATGACATATACCATTTGACAGTTTGAGTGTTAAAGTGCCTCAGGACAAAATCAAAGTCGTACTTTCTCCCTCTGTGGGGCTCAAGATGACCTTTGACCACTCCGCACTACAGATCTGACATTATTGCTTTTAGTTTCTGTTCAGATGAATGAGCAACAGATATCACCGTAGCGATCATTAACAGAATACTACATGAATGAGCGTTGCTGCAGAACATGTTTGAGCACAATGCTCCAGGTCAGGTTCATTTGATAGTGTTGGCTACTGACAAAACAACCTTACACTCCCAAATCTCCATATCTGAGCCGCACGTACCTGCTCTATTATGCACCGCACAGGAGAGAAAAGAAACTAGAGATTTCTCGGAAATCTTTGTTAGAGCATAAAGACAATGAAAAGGTGTGACACCCCAATAACAGCTCATATTACAGGAATTACAAGAGTGTCTGTCCCACAGTTATCCTTGGTTGAACTTTAATTTAAATACTGAGTGTTGAGATGGTGTTTATACATTATTAACCACTGATACTGTTAAATGTTTTGATTCCCACAGGTCATAGAGGGCTTAAGTTCTGCCTGTTTGCAGTTGCAAAGAGGAATTTCTGGAGATAAAAGCCGAAGAAGTTGGTTAAATATTTGCACAGGCCTGCTGTTCCCTTTTCCTCAAATCAATATAGATGACTGCAGTTTAACTTTTAGGTTCTTTTGCCATGTAAGTTGACACTGGCGAACCTCCTTTATCCACAGCGTCTACAGCGAGTCTTAAGAAAACACCAGAACAAAGCCACAAGACAACTATTATACCAATAATGCAGATTAGCTGAACGTAGTGAGACGTGAAGGGGAATTCAATACAGACATCCCAGTTACAACTGCAAACGCTCCATACAGTTGCCACAGGGAGGTCCTCATTAAATGCAACCAACGCCAGCTTCAGTTTCATGTGAGGTACAGCAATCAATAGCAAAAAGGTAGCGAGTGAATCTATTCCTGGTTTCTGTCGAGGGGCTCCTGACTTTTAGTCAATAAGCAGTCTGACGCTTGTTGCAAACACAGACATCTCCAAATCTGGGCAGAGAAGATGACATTTGAGGAAGCAAGAAAGCCATGATAAAGACCAGAGAACAAGACAGAGAGAGGGATATTTCTACAGCAAAAGACGCACATTATACTTGAATATGAGAAACACAGGCAGACATACAATATTCTGTCAATTTAGTCTCCAAAAGGAGGAATAACACTTAGTGAGGCAAAGGGCACATTAAGTCTTCTTCCTCTGGGTTTAGTTGTTTGAAATACAAGTCTGAAAATTTAAAAATGATGTAAACGGGAGAGCCAATAGATCAAAATTCCTCTTACCACTGGTGCACAGTCCAGATTTGTAAAAGCTATTACAGGAAATATAATCAAGGATGTCTGAACATGAGAGAATTTCAACCTACAGCAGCGGGACTGTGAGTCTAAATGATCATGATGACAAAAGCAGATGAGGTTGTGAGCTTCTGCTTTTAAAACTCCAGGCTAGGTCACCGTCTGAAGTTTCGTGGACAATGCTCCTTACCAGTAGTCGACGTGATGTCAGTGGACCATAACATGTAATAGACAAGGAGGGCATCATTAGCGTCCTTTGTGTGGAACAATTCAAAAGAGAGACACCACTTGGGAAGCTAACATTAATTCTGGGTTGGTGTGACAGTCAGAAAAAGAGGCCCGCATGCATCGAGCTGAATCCAACTGAGGTACGTAGAGAGAGCTCGACTCAGCGTGAGTGAGAGAACAAGGGCCCCTCTGACAGCACAGAAATCTATATGCAACTCTGCACTTCACTGCTCTCTCCTGCATGATGCATAAACTGAATCATCCCTTTCACTCCCTACACAGATGTGATAGTGTGCTCTGGCTATGGATGATACTCTCCCATCTCTCGGTCTATGATCTCCTCTTAAAACTTCCCATGGTTTCTTTCTACATCCCCTCCAGCAACATGTCTGCCTTATCTGATCAGTTTGACACAATCATACGTCAAACTTTTAGCACAGATTATAAAACATCGGAGGTCTAATCAAAGGCATAGATTTGGTTTTATTAGTGGGAGGACACCATTAAGTCTCAGGTTCTTCAACCAGACTACGTGAATGTTATTTTTCTGTATACATTTGTATGCACATGGCAAATAACACATTATAATAAAAGCGTGTGCATTCCATGAGGTTAACAAAAGTATAGAGATGTGACCTAAATTACTTTAATCAATTATTACTCAACTTGAAAAGTATATGTAGTTTCATTAAAGGTATTGTGTGTGGGATTTGGCGACATCTAGTGATGTGGTTGGAGATTGCAACCACCTGAGAACCCCTCCGCTCACTCCTCCCTTTCCAAGACTAGAGTGCAAAACCATGGTAACACCGCTCGCCTCGCTAATAGGCCGTCCTTACCATAATAACACTACTTTAGGAGCAACGTAAGTCAGACGGTGGCTGGTGGAACCACGGTTTTGCACTCTGCGGCTCACCGCAGTGTCACAAGTGTGTCAAAGAACTACAGTGGCCTTCAGGTAACGTAAAAACGTGAAAGGCTCTCTCTAGAGCCAGTGTTTGGATTGTCAGTTAGCCATTATAGAAACATGGAGGGGTGACATAGCGGACTCCGTGAAGGGGACCGCTCCCTATATAGATATGAACGGCTCAGTAAGATAACGAAAATACAACGATTCTTAGTTTCCGGTGATTATACACTAATGAAAACATAATGATTAAGATTATATTATATTTCTGCAAATAGATCCCCCAAAATATTCCACACTGTTCCTTTAAGGGAGAACTGGTAAGGATTGAGATAATAATGTATTAACAACTCTAACCACAAACCACAATAAACAAACAAACACATTAATAAATACATAAAATAAAAGCACAAGACTTAAAGGTTGAAATACAGTTTTAGTCTTTTAAAATCAATTCTCGTCTCAGGAACACACTGCTTTAGCTTTGATAGATGTTCAATAGTGTCTTTCATTCGAATACATAACATCACACGTCACCTTCGAGTCAAAACAGATATGTCATACAGTATATTTTTTTTACCAAAACGATGCAGTGGAGGATGAGTAGTTTTTTGGAGTACTGAGTAATGTCCAGAGAGTTTCCTGTCAGACTGTGACCAACCCCAACAACCTCCATCAATCAGAGGATTTAAGCAGCATGCATGTGGCCGGAAAGAAGTTCAACAGGCACTCACCACTGCTCACAAAGCTTATGTTGCTATAAGTGCAGGGCAATAATTGAAGAATGTATCAACATTTTTTATCAACCCAGAGCTTCCCTCACCTGGATTATCATCATGCCCAGGTGTACATGGGGGTGACAAATTAGGAAGTAACATTTTACAATAGTGTACACACAAATGTGAGAAGTTACCAGGGAACTAATGAGGAACCTCACACCGAAGGACACAGGGGCACATGATTTTTTTTTTTCAGATTACCTGTATCATGCACTTCTGTCAGGATATAGTGAGCGTTTTATAAAAATGACTTTTTTTAGTTATATTTGCTCCATTTCTACCCACTGCAGCTTTAGTGATTCATTAACATAAGATCTCTGAGTCTGTTCTCTAGTAACTCATCATTATCTACTGTTGACCTCATTAGGAATTAATAGAGAAGTAGTTATCAATGATTCATCAGTTATAAATTTGTTCCTTATTTGTTCTTCACTCGTTCCTCAATTAACTTATCATTAGCTAATCATTAGCTACTCTATACAATTTGATTAGGAGTTACTCATATGTTTGTGTTCAGATTGTAAAGTGTAAAGGACTTTGAAATGATGTGAATGGGGACATTCCTGCTGGAAAATTAAGTTTGAAACTGAATTGTGAGCTTTCGGGTGGGAAATAAGTGGCACAAAAGTTGTCACTTTTTGAATGACGGGACATTGGCATTTGCTCTCTAGCCCATCATCCATACTGTATAAGTAATAGCAATTTTTTTAGCAGTTTTGGCAGTCCATGAAGTGAAAATAATTAGCTGAAGAAGGGAAGAGACCATTAAATGAAGCAATAAGAGGCTCTGCTGGGAACAGGGAGTGAGTTCCACACAACAAAAGAACTGAATCAATAACACATGTGGTTGTAATAAGAATAAAACTCCCACAAATAGGCAACTCTGTCAAAATGAAACTGAGAGCTTACACAATAAGTGCAATTGCAAAGTGAAATTTACTATTTAAACTGTCTCAAAAAGTTAAGAGCATTTCATATTAAAAGACATTTGACATTTTATTTCCTACACTGTAAAAAAAAATCTTCACTGTAAAGAATGTCAACAAAGAGGAAATAGGTTTTATATTTAACCGATGATGGAAATTCCCAGCACTCTTTACTAGTCACTTCCTGTAATACAGCTCCTGGTATACAGTAAAACCCCCTGAATGAATGGCAGACTGTCCAATGACAGCACTACTTATAAGACTCTGAGTATTATAAATAGCAACAGTGCGTATACTGCTGAAACAGGTGGCACCGACATTAGCATTTGCCATCCAAGTAGAGTAGGAGGGGTCAAGGCTATCTGGATTCTACACACACAGCCTGTTGACTGGAAACGTGTTGACTGATAAATACGACCTCTTGGCATGCCTGTCATCTCAGGAAGCCACCTGTACACACACACACACACACACACGGCTGGCCACCTACGTCACACCCCTCAGACAACCCTGGTCCACATGCTCCCAGATGTGGCCTTCAACCTGTTCACAGCACTTCCCCTCTTGCCCCCTCGACACCTCCACGCTGCTGAAGGGCTCTCGGATGTGCGAAGGAGCAGATGTGAGATGTGGAGGACATCATCTGTCAGGAGAGGCGTTAATGGAGGAGCACGCCTGCACATATGGACAGAGTGGCTGATTCACCGGGCGAGCGGTGTGGGAGTTCAGTGTTGACACAGTTCTGCACCGGTCCTACTGCCTCTCAGGTTATTTCGCAACTACTCATCCAGATCTAAAGATACCCATCTGTGAGTAAGACGTTACAACACTTCCGTCGCAGTATCGGGTCAAAGAGACAGTGTGACAAATCACAATCAAAGATATTAAAAGGTATTATCACATTACAATAATTAATTGTCATCCCTAAATTAAAAACACACACTAGTTCTTTTCTAGAGATGAGTTGTTACTCGGGCGATCATATGTCATACTAGCTTGCCGCGAAGGAGTCTAAATAACGCTCCGAACTTGCGCTTCATTTTGGCGAGGAAAAACTAGCATGGCCATTTTCAAAGGGGTCCCTTGACCTCTGACCTCCAGATATGTGAATGTAAATGGGTTCTATGGGTACCCACGAGTCTCCCCTTTACAGAAATGACCACTTTATGATAATCACATAACGTTTTGGGGCAAGTCATAGTCCAGTCAGCACTCTGACACACTGACAGCTGTCGTTGCCTGTTGGGCTGCAGTTTGCCATGTTACAATTTGAGCAAATTTTTCTATGCTAAATGCAGTACCTGTGAGGGTTTCTGGATAATATATGTCATTGTTTAGTGTTGTTAATTGATTTCATTAAATACTTGACAAATCTCCCTTTAAGCTACAATTTGAACAGATTAAAATTAATCATGGACAATCATGTGATTAATCACAATTCAATATTTTAATTGATTGACAGCCCTAGTTGTAACTAAATGTTACTAATTGTTTATCGGTAACTTCTAGGTGTAACCGCTACATAGCTAAATTGACTTACTGTCAAAGCTAACGTTAGCTTGCTAATTTATGATCTCTTTAGACTGAAGAGTAAAAGAGGTTATCTAAAATATTGTCAACACATGATAAAATTATGTTTAGTAATGTTGTAAACTGGGAAGATTTTAAATTCTATTTCACTAAAATAACACAGAATACTTCAAAAATGTCATGCTGATAACATTAGACTAAATGACCAAATCAACTAGTTAAACATAATCAAATATTTCCCACTCATCCTAAAACTGCATGAATATTACTAATTATGAAACCTAGATTTCTCCATGTATGCAAACCAAAATAAAACTAGAATTACCGCCTCACAATTGAATGCGTCCGCCAACCAGTCAAATAGCAGTTTACATCCATGTCTTAGCATGTGAATTCTTGAGTTATGGCCAAAAACGTGTTATGTAAAGTCGCAGTGATTTCTGACCACCAAATTATAATCAGTTCATCTTCAAGTCCAAGTGGACGTTTGTGCCAAATTTGAAGAAATTCCCTCCAGGCATTCCTGAGATATCGCGTTCACGAGAATGGCAATAAAGACGGACGGACAAAAAAAAAACTTGACTTCTGGTTTACATAGCTGATTGCTTTTGATTGGGCGTGTTATAAATGTTTCCTAGCAACCGATTTACACATTACATAGTCTTAACTAGCTATCACATTTCTTACATTTTAATGGTGCAACCTGAATTTCTATTATATTGCTTGCTAGTAGCTATGAACAACTCAGGATGGACTTTACGCACAAACTTAGTAATGGATTCACGAATAGCTGGTGCAACCCGACCCGGTTCCCCAGTTAATGGAAATTCAGAAGTCTGTATTTCTGATTAGGCGACTGTGAAGTCTGAAGAAATACCCTCTCTTTCCTGCTCGACCCATTTCTAAGTCCAATCCCCAGACCCAGCTAAGAGTAATTAATGGCTCATTCATCCCTGAGTGAACCATACAGCAGTAATTATGACCATATGCTATTCCAAAGACTTTTAATTGCCTAATTAAAATCTTATTAAACTATTGAACAGAGATAGGGGACATTTTGAACTTAACGGTTCAGGGGAGTTAAATTCATCAAGCTTGCTTCTCCTCTGGGGGCTTGTGACACGCGGTCAGAGGTTGTGAATTTTATCACAAACGCTGACTTCTTAAAACATCCCAAATTTGCAGCTATCAGGCACTAAGAATGTATTGATAGATTAGGGTAATATATGGCTGTGAAAGTGGATGTGAATATTTCATCACCTCTGTCTTTGAAACCTTTACAAGTGCCTAAATCAACCCGGTTTCAGAAGTGAAAATATTAGAAATGATATTCCATTTCATTCCATTTCCCCTCTGTGCAAATTTCCATAACAGATGTGGAGCCAGCAGAAGCAGCTTGCTGATGAAATGTAAAGTAGCAGCGGAGCGGGGTCTGTCGACGGGCCTGCTATCACTATCGAGGCCGAAGTGGGTGAAAGAAGAGCAGCTGGGGCTCTGCGACAGACAGAAAAGATCAGTAATACTCAGAGGGGGAAAGGATGACAGAGAAGCAAATGAAAGGGCAAAGGCACCTTTCTCCTTTCTAAAGGCGATATTAAGTATTTCTAGTCACTTCATCAAACTCAAAATGTATTTATTGGTACTTGTATGGAGATGGAAATTACCTGAGAGAAGCTAATCTCACCAGACAAATACTGAGATCGTTACTACTGTGTGAGAGTCATTTGCCTCTCTTGGCTTTGTGCCATTTTGTTCCTGGCACTCGAGCCAAATCTCCCTGTCAAAACACATCAGACAGGGCATAAACCTGGATTAAAACTATTCATGTGTTGTCATTAATGAACCCCTCAAACACAGTAAACAGCGAGGGATTGGGGGGAAACTGGCAGAAAATTTTACTTTTCTCTCTCTCTGCACTCTTTTCAGTTTTCAACAATCCAGTGTAAGCTGATCCACTTTTAGGAAGCAGCCTGCCCTGTTGATCTTGCTGAAATGGCCTATTTCTTTTCTACAGTGTTTTACTGTTGTCACACCCTTTGCTGAGGAAAAGCAACACCTATGAGAGTATCCAGGGTTTTAGCATTTGATACACCTTCCAGACACTAATACCGACTTGGCAACACATTTTAAAAGCCATTAATAAATTACTGGAATGATCCTCTTCTTCGTCTATATCTGCAGCATTTTTAACACTCAGTCCATTGACCCATTACATGACTCCTGAGCATAAGCAGTGTTTGATAAACTGTCCAGATATTCAGTGGTCAAAAGTTGAAAGTTTTTGACATTCAACAACAGCATCTGCAACTGATCTGCATCCCCCAAAGAAAGACTTTCTTCTTTACTGGGCTCGAAAAACATGGCCTGACATTTGCTGGAGCAGCAAAGCCAGAGCCATACTACAGGCCAGGGCACTGCTGCATGCATACACCACAATTGTTTATACTATTGTTTTTACTAAAGTAAATATTTGTATTGTAATAAATATTATATATAAAACAGTACACAGTGCTTTGTAAGCAGTGCCAGTGCTTGAATCTTTAAAGATGCTAAATGCAAGATTGGGAGCATTTCTATTGCCTCCACACGGCTCTCAACATGGCGACTCGAAGCTAGCGGTGTTAACAACGCTAACAGTGAAAACAGCGTTGACAGAGCTAACGGTGTTTATATGAGGGACAACTGGAGGGTGGGCTGCTACGTTTCTTCGACAGCGCCGTTGGTTGGGATGACGTTATCAGCTGTAACCACCGTATGAGCGCAGTGCGGAACTCGCCAGTGGGGCACGCTTACATAAAAACACGCACTGAGGGAGAGTGACTTCATTCTCTGCTCAGGTAGACATCACTCCACAATATATTTATATATCAAATAGTTGTTTGCTGCTATAATAATGCTCTGGATATCGTATAGAGAACCTTTAAATACTTTTGGATTTGTTCAAGTTAAATAAAACAATATTTCACTGATAACTAAGTTGAAGTTTTAAGATTGTGGCTTCATCTTCCAGTTGTTCCTCACAGTCCCGTACATAGCGTAGTTCAGGCATTAGTATATCTATTTATTTTGCTAATCCCCTTCCAAGTACATGTAAAAGACATTCTGAGCGTTACACCACGAGTTGATGAATCTTACATCACCTGCAAATTGATGGAGGTTAAACCTCTCACAATGAAATCACATTCAAATCCGTCTGCTCTCAACGCCGTAATCCTCATGAGCAAACTTAACAATTACCATCTCACGTGTGTTTATTATGCTGCAGTATTAGGGGTGACATTTTTGTGGGTTTTCCTATGTCAAAAGTCTTCTGCAGAAAAGTAATACTATTGTACATTTACAATGGGCGGTGATGAGATACACATATGAATCTCTTGCAATGAAATTACAGTATGTAACCGTTTTTCCATTTCTCTTTTCCATTACACATGTGGAGCAAATGCTTTCAGGGTGGCTAATAGGTTGCCGACTTCACACTGTCCTTTAAGGAGAAAACCACATTCAAAGTATAAAAAATATATTGTTTGGATAGTCTAATGTTGTTACTAGGACTGTCCTCGACCAAAGTAATTCTTAGTCGACTAACACTCATACAATTTTGTTGATTAATCCATTAATTGATTTGTAAAACTGAGTTTCTCCACAAAGAATCACACAAAAGCGTCACTTTAAATCTTGTGTTTACCAGAGATGTGCTCATACGTTTCTTTGGAATAAGTCATTCAGCATGATAAAAAGCAAAAAAAACAATTAATCGACTAAAGAAATCTTAAGTAGACTAAGACCACAATGAGCGATTAGTCGACTAATCAACTAAGAGGGGGCAGCCCTAGTTGTTAATCAATTATCAGGTGTCAAAAAGTAAATTTTATTAAAGAGTGTTTTACAAACTCTGGTAATGAACACTGAATTTAGTCTACTCCAGTCCAGACCCTAACCACTCTATAACTAGCATATTAAAGGCTACACATACTAGACTGTTTGTCCTGCTACTGTGAGCTATACCTGAAACAAAACAGAGGCGTTACAAACAGTAGCCACTTGATAGTAAGTTGTGTAGCAGTTTGGACCAGCCAAGGAAAGTGCAGTCCAGTGCAGTAAAATCTATTTTATGAGAGAAATAAAAATACAGAATATCATTGTATAATATCATGCATAAAAATACAGTACTATACTGTTCAGTGCACTGTTTAAGATATCGAGGAGGGCCTGTGTTTTTATGAGAGGTCCTGGCGTCTGCCAGACACAGGTGAGGAACTGTTTCAGCCCTGGCTGCTGTAAGTAGGTCAGGCCTGTTGAAACACTCACTCCCATCTTAAATGCCTCCACTTGTTTGCCATATAATTCTGTCTGCATTCACTGGAGTGAAATATTGACCCTGATAGAGCGAGTGCTGATAACACGCCATTGACCTGAGGGGCTTTATCTCGCTTGTTCTTGTTTACCTTCACTAACTTGATTTGTTAGAAAAGATAAGTCTGTGATACACGACTACAGTATGCAGAGGTTGTTTAAATACAACAACCTCTGCATACTATTTAACACATGAACTAGAAATTAATCCCCAGATAAATAAATACATCAAAATAAACAGGGATACGAATGAAAAGCTTTGAAAATGCTGGGCAAACCTTGACTTTAGAATATTTAATATCACAAATACTATGCAACTCTATCTTTTGTACAAGTCAACTGAAAAAATAACTTATGTGCGGTATTAATATGCTGCCCATGAACATTTATGGACCATTCAATCACCAACAATGCATTGAAATATTTATCCTCTTTGAAATTGATTAGGCTGGTGTGGCATCCATGAAAGGCTGTAAACAAAGTGGCGTGGCTGTTCTCCCTTGATGTCCACAGCAAGAAGCTGCACGCATTCCAGTAGCTTAGAGGCTTAGACAGCAGCTCAGGCTATAGGCCATTGGGCAAAGAGCTGCACACATCCATCACTGTGTGAGACCGATAAAAGGCTCAGAATGTCCTCTTCTCCACATGCCCATCAATGACGCAAAGCACTGACACGCCTTAAACACAACTCGAGAGTTTTTTTTAGTCTACGAAGCACATCGTAACCCTCAAGATCGAACCGGTAGGCGACTCGCTACTCCAGGTTTCACAAGTCTCACTGTGGATGTGTACAGTGGAGTTATGTAAACAAATAAAAGTTGTTTACATTCAGTGTTACTCACCAAAACGTATTACGTATATCCTTGAGATCTAAGAAATGTGATTTCCGTCCTCATAAAACACTTGCAAAGCCCATTTTAGGCATTAAAAGAGAGGTAGATCAGCCGAGTGGAACAGTGTGACACCATTAGCAGGAATATGCGTCACCCCCCAAGCAGGTGTAAGCGCATGTGCGAGGCAAATAAAATGGGGACCCACTCATGGAAAAATGGCTCCACTGTGCTACTAGAGGTCAAAATCTCCACAGGAAACCTACAGGAATGACGTGAATGAAATGAGTTGGCATTTTTGCACTTCCGTTTCCCTCGTCCGGAAGTCAATGTTTTTTTTGATGAGTTTTTAGTTAGATGCCTCAAATAAGGTCTGTGGTTAACATACGCTTAAGAGATTTTAACCTTTTGTTCTACAACATGAAATACATCAATAAATATCCCACTTGTGAATTTTGAAGCTTTTGTGTGTCTTAAAAAAGGCGGTTGCAAACAAGTGGCTAAATGACACTACTAAACGTCATCACGCCGACTAGTCTGTCTTTACAGCCTTGTTGTGTATACTCACACTTGTGCGACTATCATGTAGCTCGTCTATAGCCTAACTATTAGCTTTTTACTTCTGGCGATTGCATTCCCGTTTCAAAATCATAAAAGTTGTGTTCAGTTGTGAAGATTATCTTGCTGAACAAAATGTGTACGTATCATAAACTTATGTTTGTCACAGAGCTTTTTTTCTGCAATAATCCAAAACCCAATGGAAAAATCCCATTGGCTTTTTGTCAAGGGAACCAGGGCGATGCTAACCTCCCGGTTGGCCTACAAAACTACGTCATTCCTGGAGCACTCTATACACAGAGGAATGATGCAATTCTAAACTTGTAAACAATACCCTCGCAACAAGTAATCAACTAACTTTCTATCAAACGACTAATAGATTAACAAACTAATAGATTCATGAGCTCGTAAAGCCTCATTAAGCTGGGCAACTGAGAACTATGGGGAACTGTTTAGATGATGCACTTTACTACCTCTTGAAACCACTTCTGCCTTGTGAACAGCTATTCAAACAATGTGTAACATACAAATGAAACACATTGAAACACAATACTGTATAGTCAAAGACCAAGTGTGCCAAATGTGATGTTTGAAGAGCAGCTGTCATGTTTTTTTTACCCTTTTAAATATCACAAGCAAGGATCATTATATGACATCCCAGGGACTGGTGTGTTCATCCAAGCAGGTGTAATCTGGTCCATGCTCACTCTTCAATCATCTATTGTACAGCACATTTAAAATGACACCTGTGAGAACGGCTCAGTTGTGTGCAAAGTAATTTTCATTTACGATGCCCCGAGAGCTCGAGCAAATGCTGAGCACGCCGTGCCAGACTACAAGGAGCAAAGTGAAATTTGTAAGTAAAATATTGATGGATATGTCTCGAACCTGATTATTTGAATATTTCAGAAATTTAATTTATGTATTCACATCTCTTAAAATGCCATTAAACAAAGACTTTTCTTCCTTTATAGCCACATTACACTTGACATAAAAGACAACCTTTAAGGGATGCAGATGGCATGTATTGCTCTTTGAACACACGAGGGAAATGGAAAATCTGATGACAATGTAAAGCCTGGCTGTCTGATACTCTCTAAATCTAGTTCATAAGATAGAGTATACAAATGACGAACTGATTCTGAAGCAACAAATATAGTACAGACAATTAGCTTTCTTATGCCTGTGGTTCATCTCTGGCTATAATCCTCAATTTATCTCAAAAGTTGATATCAAGCACAAGTCAAATCTTTATTTGACCTCTTCACTTGGCAGATAGACCACATTAAAATAAATTAATATAAATGTGTGGGGGTAGTCCGTCCCCTTTATGTGGGGTCTGAGAGTGGGGCCGCTGCCCCCCACATGCAGTGACCTCACTTAGTAAAGATCAATAGTGAGCTGCACATTCCTCACTCCAACTCCTCAGGAGTCACTTAGGCCTTGGTATCCCAGTCATCCCAGCCATCTTGTGAATCCTTTAGCACACTGATATTTGGGGTAAATTCCAATCATTGACACCCAACATCCAAGACGACCAGATTTGACCTAGGGGGGCAGCGTATGTGGTAAAGCATACGGGCGGAGATGAGCTCTTGTCACTCAAGAGTACCACCCTTTAGACCCTGCTAATGCAGTCACTCAAGGGCAAATTTGTCATGCTAGCATTGCTCAGTTTAGATCTAATTTTACATGTTTGTAATTCACATTTTTTGCCTGTTCCCTTTTCCATTTTCCCTTTCAATCACACTGTACACGGCCTAGCGCACAGCAAAACTATGGGGCCCACATTGATCCCCCGGCTAGATGATTTAATGGCTGACTGACTGTTCTATTTAACCAGACAAGCATAATAAGGGGATTAGCAACCTATCAGATGACAGAGTTCAGTGTGCTTGGCTGCAGGTATACAGGCAGGCAGATATCCTATATCACATGATTTGTTAATCGCTGTGCAGATAGTTCATCCTAGGGAAGTAAAAATGTTTTGTAAAAAACAATAACAACTAAGTCTAAATTACACCACAGTGCATGACATTGTTAGTTAAGAGTTTGCTAAGATAGAGAGGTGTTTAGGGCTTCAAAAGGACCCCTTGAAGTTCATGTACCGCTTTGTTCGCACGCTAGTGTGCGTTTGAGATGCAATCAGAGTCCTGACACGTCCGTACAGTGTCGAGGCCCCCGCAGCTGGATGCGTGTAGGTGGGAGCTGATGTCATGGAAAGATGGAGGTGAAATGATCTGTTACTAGAAAGCTGAGCGTCTGATATCAGAGCACGAGAGATGTCCTCAGATATCTTCACCTACTTGTGCAACTTAGAGGTAAGGACCGGTCAATCATGTTGCAACTACACGGACAAAAAGTACAATTTTTTTTTAATTTCAGTTAATAATAAAACATTTTTGATGTAGTTTAGAAAAAAATACATTATCCAAAAGAGTTAGACATATTCTGTGTAAACAAAAGAAGGTCAAAATCCCATTTAGGTTTACTGACATCAGAATAAAAAAGTTTAAGAATACATGAAAACATACAAGTCGTGTTGGTAAACAACTTTCTCACGTCTTTCCAAAGTCAGTCTATTCCTAACAACCCCCAAAAGGCTGCTCTGTAGCTCATACTGTGCTCTGACGTTACTATGGGGCAAGTGATTCATGACATTATTTATAAACTATAAGATGTAAGGTCAGTGGTTTGACCCATGAGCAGGGACAGAATAAATAAGACTTGTTTTGCTTGTATCACAAACTAAACATTACGAAAAGCGGACAAATATAGAGGCCAGACTGTGAACACATTTCTCTGAACTGACAGCAAATACGTTGCTATTTCACAAAGTAAATTAAGAAACTGAAAGACGGTAAGATTATTATTTCATATACAGCACATATATTCCCTGTCAAAGTAGAGGCAGACAAGATAACATATATTCTGTGTTATTGGAAAGCATCCTCTCTCCGTCACCGAAACCAGTAAGACCCATTGACCACAGCAGAAGTCATATTGGGGGGGAATAAAGCATCAACAGCGCTAGTTCCTGTGAGCTTAAACTGCACCTGCATGCTGAACAGCCTCATCCCCTCCAGATGTCTGGAGGCCTCGCTAGACCAAGAGCCAGCACATCTATAACTGTCTCCTCGACTGCCCAGACTCTGGTGGATAACTGCCAGAAAGAAAGCAGAGATGCGCAGGGATCTGAGCCCTGCAGCCACTCACGCTGCACAAAAAGTGCTGAAAGGGGCCATAAGATGGCTTGTGTGCTGTGTCTTAATATATCACATCTTCACTCCCATCTGATGAATTATTCAGACGGTGCTATCTACTGTGCCTCTCACCTAAAACATCTGCCCTGCCAGCTTGTCTGCCAGGTCTGGCTTACGCTCTGTTCTGCCACAGGAAGCTTTTAGTCTGCTGCTGTCCTGTGGTCTCTGTTACAGTTAACCCCCTTCCTCTATCTCTATTTCCATCTCTTGGACTAGAGGCATAAAGCACTGAGGGAAAGAGATTATGTTACCGTGTCAAGGATCCATCTGTACAAGATTTTAAAAAGAAAACATTATCTTTTTGCTACTACTGTGCTAATCTGGGGGCTGTCAAGGCTGGGGAAATCTTGAGACAAAGTAGATTGTGCGAAGTGTCGTCCGATATTTTGATAAAGTATACTGACCCCTAAAGTGTCACATGAACACCAAACACTTGGATAACTATAGTCAGATTTTCCCTGCTTTACCATAAAAGTCCAATATTGTAAAGCTTTTGACTTTGGGGCGACAAAGTGTACAGCATTCTAAGAGCGCTTTCATAAGCCATAGTCTTATGTTTATACTTTTGGTTTGTTTTCTATTTAATCTGATTTGGTTTGACAGAGCACAAACTAAAGCGGACCAATAAAAAAAAAAATTCCTGAGGGGTGTGAACAAGGGAGCGAATTTATCTTTTTCATCATCTCAACAGCTGCCACTTCTATGCAGGAAATCGCAGACTGATATATTGCCGTCAGCACTTATCTACTGTGCACGTGAATACCTTCTCCTTCAGTTTATGACTTTATCAACGTCACTATTTTTGTGGACTTTATTTAGCATATTCTGTATGTTCTATTCGACCCAGATGTCAAGCAAACCTGCGTCCAGCTCAACAAATGCCCTCAAAGGCAACCTGTATTTTGGTACAAACGGTCCTATACCACCTCTCACAAGTGGTCCGCACCAGAGTACAACACACAACCGCTCAAACAAACCGCACCAGGGGTTGACGACACCAAAGTTCGATTAAAACGGACTAAATGCTGGCTTGTGAAAGCGCCCTAACTCTACATCAACGATGGAGGACAACAAGCAGAAAACACAAAGCAGAGCAGGTTGAATTACATACTTCCAGACCATTAAAGTGAGGAGTGTTCTTAAGGTGCACGCTCACCTCCCCCTGTACCGTTTATGGATCTTAGCAGAGCATGAAATGACTAAATACCAGCATCACTCCTCCTCCCTGTCATCTTCCTTTGCACATTTCTCATTCATAACATTCAGCAAGGATGTCTGACTGAAAAGCATGTGACCCACCCGGCACTATTTGTGTCCAAGGTTACAAGAAGAACAACTTTGTCTGTCAGTCAGAAGAGTGTATAACTCAACCAGTAATGTGCATCAAACATCTCACTGCAACCTACTCCTTAGTAAAGAACGGTGCTGTACATTAATATGAAAAGAAAGTACAGGTTGTTTACAGTGAGGCAATTAGACGTGTGTGATCAGAGTTACGGCAGGAATGTCTGAAAGGGTCAGCAGCACCATTAGCGGAGTAAAGGGCACAACCTGGAATGCTCAGAGATATCAAATCACAGCGGTGGGTGAGGGACGAGCCGCTAAACAAGGCTCGGTTGGCGGTTGATCCCATTAATCAGTCCTACTCTCGTACCCATGTCAGGAAGCGCACAAACATATCCGAGCGCTAACAACAACCTGATGCACGTCTGCTGTGAGTGGCACCTTATAGTCGTCCCTTAAGTCCAGTGGCAGGAGTGCAGACAAGGTTTAAAATAGAACTTTATTATTAAACATATAACATGAAGGGAGGAACAGGTGTGAGGTGAAGGGTGATGGAGACACCCCCCTGAAAAGACAATTTTGCGATTCTCACACCAGCACATAAGAAACGCTGACATACGTGTAAACATACTCCACATGGTTTCCCGAAGCTATCTCACTGGCTTGTGTACAGTTAAAATAAGACACTGCGAGAACAAGGCGAGGCCCGGGAGCGCTTCATACGCATGTGACGTGTTTTGGTGGCATGTTTCATACGGGTTACAAAGGCAGATCTGAGGGTCTGTGAGACACTGCAGCAAACACAGAGGTCTGGCTACGGTCCATGTCCAGTCATTTCCCACATCGTGGTACAGTGCTGGACTGGGAATAAACAGAGGAGCCCGCTGTGCTTCCAGAATGCATGTTTGCAGAGTTCCCATCAGTGAGTACACAGTAATAGGACTCCCTGAAGGCCTGTGTTTAACCTTTAGGTTACAAGTGGCTGGCCACTCCACAGCCCACTCCTCCTCTGCCTCAGCTATTAACCCTTTTCTCACTCATTTTAGTCAGACGTAAACAGAAACAAAGTCAGATAAAAATCACAAAATCTAAAGATCATGATATATGATTGAAAGGTCCAGAACTAAAAGGACTTTTTGGATTATTTTGTCAACTGCTCTTTCCAAAATCTCAACATTTAAACCAACCTGGAAGAAAAGTCCTTAAAGTGTTCGGAAAGAAATGGACATTTCAACATCTACAATCCCATGACATCTGGGCAAACCGCTGATGAAGATCATGTGGTACGATCAAAAGCTCCAAGACAAAACAGTAAATTGTGGTCAGTGTCATACTGACCATTCCCAAGTTTAAAAAGACACGACTCCAACTAACAAACAGGATGTGAAACATTCTCAGTGGAGCTTGGTAAATATAGCAGAAATGGCTTTAAAAGGTGCTAAATGCGAGATTGGGAGCATCTCTATTGCCTCCACACGGCTCTCAACATGGCGACAGCTGAGCCAACGGCTCGTAGCTAACAGCGTTAACAGTAAAAACAAAGGCAATACTGCTGACTGGGCTAATAGCGGTAACCGCCATATGAGCATCATACACTAAAAGCACACGCGCGGCCGGCCCGGCTATGTCAACAAAGCACGGACAAGCTCGGATTATAACACACACAGCTGGAGAGCGACTTCATTCTCTGCTCAGGTAGACATTACTCCACTTTATTACACAGCTTTGTGGAATACTCGATTCTGATTGGCCAATCATGGCGTTCTACGTCTGTTATTTTTTTATAACAGACCGTTACTATGGCCATAGTTCTGATGTCGGACTAATAAGCGGGATAATGTACAGCTAGCGGGTCAGTGTTGTGAAATAAACCGTCTGTCGGGGTGCCGCATCGCCCTAACAGGGTTTATTTCACAACACTGAGCGGCTCGCTGTACATTATCCCTGACATATCTTTGCATAGCAAATAGTTGTTTGCTGCTATATAAATGCTCTGGATATCATATAGAGAACCTTTAAGGAAACATGTTGTCCTTTTTTTAAGCAACATTTTTGAAAAGAGCTTTCTTTTCTACATATTATTGACTAATTTGATGGCAACTGAATATGGCGTGCAGCTTTATACAACACTGTGTACAGTATCTGTATCATTTTTCTGTGCCGCAGAGTAATTAGGGCAGACAACACTACACTATACTTTAGGACTGTTTTTATTTGGCCCATGTTGTGTGACTGCAGTAAGCATAGCTCTTGTCTTGGAAGGCAGCATGCAATATTTTGGCTGAAGTTTAAAAAACATGCCTTGAATTTCTTGAGAGAAATAACAGTATCAGATCCAATGCAGAGCTATGCACTTGTCACATAAATTCTAGCCTGTAATTGCACGCACGCTTTGTTTAAACTTGTGTTATTGGCGTGAAATCTAAACTAACATTTGCGACACCAAACCATATGAAGGGCAAAACAGCACATAAAAGAGAATCAAAAAAGGAAAAATTCTCTCACGCACACACACAATGACAGAGAGACAGTCAATCTGACTATATAAACAGATGAAGGAGAAGGATCAGAGTAGCCTAATGCTGAGAAAATGCCCTTGGGATATATGCTGACAAAATGGAAACATGTGCATATGGGGCCAGCATTGGGGATTCAGCTGTGATAAAACAGTGAGATGCAGCATGATTTATTTCTTCTTTGTCTTTTCTCCTCTGAACAGATTTAGTAATCTGCAACAGGTTGCTCACTGCTTTGAGCGGCTTTACAACACAGGAGCATCATTTTATCCTTTTGCTTGTGTACCTCTCAGCAGACTTGATGTAGAACAGCGCTGCATCAGATAAATGTTCACTCAGCAAAGGAATGCTTCAGCGTTCCAGTTAAACTCTGCAACGCTGATATACTCTCAGCTTCTCACTGCAAGTAACTATCACCACGGTATGAAATATATATTTTTGTGAAGTCTGGATTTGAGTTATTGACATTACAGGCACCATGCTTTACCAACGAGCCAAAGCTTTTCTGACAGCATCATACAGGCAGTTCATTGTCAAGGCCGCCGGTATCCAGAATGCAACTGCCAGCTGTTTTCTTTGTGGATCAAACCAAAAGAAAACAGCAGGCCAAGGTCAGCACAGACAGGCTTTTCTCCCGCAGCAGACGGATGAATCTCCATATACGAGGCCATAAAACAAAAACTCTCTCTGTCACAAATGAGATAGCTGACGGCTGATTATATTCCACCCTCTTGTGGAAAACTCAACCATTCTCAAAAATGCATGAAAGCTCCTATTTATTCCAGTTCTGTTGGATGTTTGTTGATCATTTGAGGATCTGTGTGTGTAGGTGTGTTTCCATCCTCCTGATTTATGCACATTTTCAATTTGTGCATTAAAAAAAACCAGTTAAAAAAACAAAAAGTTTAAAAAATCTTGCAAAAAAGTTTTTGTAAGTTGGTGTATTGATAACAGCAAGTGCAATAATACTAATACATTTTATTTGTAAGGCGCTTTTCTGGACCCAAAGCCAGACTTAGTGAATAAATCATGACGTACATGATGCATGTGACATGTGATTTTCCCGAAATTCAATTAAATGAACAGTAATTGCATATTCATAGTTTGTCAATGAGGGAGAAGGAGTAGATTTAATGCAAAAAATAATAACAATAATTAAATATCAGACAAATTATTATTCCAAGCAAAGTATTTTATACTGTATGTCTTAAAACATGACTGGGAGGGATCTTAAAATGTAAAATAAGCAAACAATAAAAAAACAAAGTAGGGCTGCAACTAATAATCTATTTATCTGTCGATTATTTTCTCGATTAATCGATTAGTTGTTTGGTCTATAAAATGTCAGAAAATGGTAAAAAATGTTGATCAGTGTTTCCCAAAGCCCAAGATGACGTCCTCAAATGTCTAGTTTGGTCCACAACTCAAAGATATTCAGTTTACTGTCATAGAGGAGTAAAGAAACCACAAAATATTCACATTTAAGAAGCTGGAATCAGAGAATTTGTACTTATTTTTCCTTACAAAAATTGACAATTAATCGATTGCAGCTCTAAACCAAACTCCAATGGTGGAAAACAACACATATTCTCTTGTTGCTTCTCAAAACAGTTGCTTTGTCAACTCAAAATACACCGGTGAAGGAGCTTGAGAGCTTTTCAAGTAAAAAGATACTTGGCAGTGCAGCACACTCAAAAGTAAAAAATCTTAAATTGACCTCATTGACTTCTGACAAACTTTTCCATTTATGGTTTCTATCCATTAACTACCACCCACACATCTAACAATTTGGCATTAGGCTGGATTGTGCTGCCAGCAGCAGCGTGTGGGTGAGAGATTTGAATTTCACACAATAACACCTGATGCTTCCGTCTTGTAGCTGCCAGCATCACATCATGATCCCCCTAAAAAAAAACTCAACAATTTTGACTGTGCTGGCTCTCAGCTATCACAACCAGACGCACCAGGACAATTAAGACTTTGTGTTGATATTTATGTTCTTGTTCTCGCCCATCAGCTTTTCCACACTCCTCTGGGTTCACACAAAGTTTCCAGGCTGGGAGAGTGTGTGTGCACTGGCTGCCACATTCACTAACTCCTATCTGTGGAAAAGGGGCCCCAATCCAAGTCCCAGCTCCTGATGCCTCAGCTTAAAGAGTCAGAGCCATCCTCTGTTTCTTTCTGCATTACTAGAGAGACTCACACACAATGCAGCAAGCCTTAAAATACGAACACACCCAGGTAAATAGCTGTTTTTCCAAAGAAAATAAGTCCAAGTCCAACATCTCTTAATGCAGGGGTAGCTCCTACACATACATAATCACCCACAAATACAACAGACACACATGCACTCAGACTGGGTCTTTAATGACCCCCTTGCCCTGCTATCACCTTGCGATAAAGACCTACTGGAGAAGGCGGAGGGCTGTTTCGTGTCTGCTCACACCCACTTTTCCCTTTAAAGAGAGAAACTAACAACAAACCCCACGCAGGCTTAGTCATAAAAGGGTTTTATATAATTCTCTAACAGGGAAATGACAGGTTATCCTGGCATCTTTTCAATAGGTAACCAGAACTGCAGCGCACTCCCATCAATGATTCATGAAGCCACGGCACCACACAGTTAATGAACACAGGGGTAGTCTCTATAACAGCAGTACTTACTTACTCTCCGTCCCACTCAGGCGAGAAAACAAAAAGTTCCTACAGATTTAAAAAAAGGTTTTCCTTTCGGTGACACAGACAGGATTGATTCCTCCTCCAGGAGGTGTCAGAAGAAAATCCACAGAGTTTAAAGCTCTAGCAGATGACAGCTCTGAGTCCGCAGGTCCACACTCTCCCTGACACTGTGTCGTACTACAGCCTGCCTCTGGCCACTCAACACACTGGAGCTCCTCCCATCACACACTGTCAGAGAGGGAGGGAGGGATGAGGGAGTAGAAGGGAGGTACACTTCCACAGAATGATCTTGACTCATTTTTCACTTCAACCACCAATGTGCAAGTTTAAATATTACTCATATTTTTTAGGAGCAGTGAAACTATTATTATATTTTAAGGAATATGTTATACAGTGTAATTAGGAAACTATTACAGAGGGCTCAGGGCAGAGGAGCAATAAAGACCAAGTGTCCTTATACGAGAAGAGCTCAAAAAGAATATGACTTTAATCTCTGTTTTAAAGTCTTGGTTTTTCTATAGTGTGAATGTGTTTAATATTATGGATATAAATAATAGTATGCTACAGGGATGATTTTTAGGCCAAACTTTAGCGATGTTAACTTCTAAAGGTTCCCTCGACAAGAAGCCAATGGGATTTTCCCATTGGGTTTTGGATTATTGCAGAAAATAAGCTCTGTGGCAAACAAACGTTTATGATACTTGCACGTTTTGGTCCGTAAGATAGTTTTCACAAATGACCACTTTTATGATTTTTGAAGTAATCGGCAGAAGTAAAAAGCTAACATTAGGTTATAAACAAACTACACCATGGTCACATGTCTTCACGTCACCACCACTAATTCAGAGGTGAACTAGAACTCGGATGCCTTAAATTATCCTGGTTTTAACGAGGATATAGACTTTACAAGCTTTCTGTAAATAAGTAAAATGTACATATTTTTTCTTCTCTCTGTATAGGCTCCTATGTTTGTTTTACAGCCCATGTTAAAAAGTATTTTTCATTGATGATGTACATAAATTACTTGTTTCTGTGTTATTTGATATTTTGTCATATTTTGTAGTATTATGGTGATCATGTGATTGCCTCCCATTGGTTGTCGATACCATATACGTAGGTGAGGCCACATTGCTTTGTCTGTTTGTTTAATGCCCTGACAAAGACTTACAGTGTTGGCTTTTTTAATGATTTAGCCACAACAATAAAGGCTTTTTAATATATGTCCTTCCTCGTTGCCACTTGTTTTAGTATTTTGGAGTGCCTGGATTGCCTTCCTGTTTAAAGGCGCACTAGTGTTTGACATGATGACATTAAGTAGTCTCATTTAGCCACTTGTTAGCAACCGTCTTTTTTAAGACACCTAAAATCTTAAAAATTCACAAGTGGGATATTTCCTGACGTATTTTATGTCATAAAACAAAACGTTAAAATCTCTCAAGTTTGTGTTGACCACAGACCTTTTTTTAACTTTTAACTAAAAAGCCATTAAAAAAAAACAAAAAACAGGAAGAAGCTAAAATGCTAACTCATTTTCAGGTTTCAGGACTCATTCCTGCAGCTCTCTATATAAGCTGTTTGGGACTTTTTTCTCTCCCTTCACACTAATTTCCAGTGTTACCTGGATATAATTTGCTTGATTTTAACCTGTGCAAATAAATAAAACAAAACAAAACAAAACAAAACAAAACAAAACAAAACAAAACAAAACTATCATTGTTTCCTGTGAATTTCTGGTCACAAGACTGCTGACCACTTTTGGGAAATCACTGCTACCTCATGCAAGAGCAACATTTTGAGGTTACACAAGAAAAACATTTATGCAACATACCATGACGTGGCTGGATTTATAATGTGCGCAGGAACTAAATGAGACTAATCACATTGAATGTTGCCTTGGAGCTCTTTTTCTTTTCTTTTTTCTTTTTTAGCTCTCCTGGGAGTTGGTTCCCTTGTTATGGACTGCAGATGTTTGCCTCTCAGCCAGCTGCTTGCATCCATATAAAGACTGATTTTAATGATTGTAATTACCAGTAACTTCAAGCTACCGGACAATAAACCAAATCTGTCTGTCCCAAATTACCGTCAACAATTACCCGCTTTCTGTGTATTTTATATCAGTGAGAAGTTAAATATCTTACACGTTAAATTCTTGACGCAAAATGTGTGTAATCACACCGTAAAACTTCAGATCTGCTATCAGAAACCATCCATAAACTATTCACTTCTTTAACAACATGTAGAAGTCACCAATGATCATGCTCAGAAATAAGGAGACCAGAACTGTAACTCCCTGAGCAGCCTTTCTCCTACCATTTGTGTCAGTACAATTATGTACTGTTATATTAAGCAATGTTTTAAAGTCACTGAGAATAATAAGCCTACTAAAATACCTACTGCATGTTGTAATGTTGCTACATCACTGTATATTTTATTACATTATGGTTGATCAAATGATACATCCATTATGTGCCTGTCAAGGAAAAATGTCTGAAAATTGTTCTTTTTCAGTACAAATAGTTTTATGTGTTCCTCCTGTGCCTTCAGTTTTGAGCCTGAAGGTTTACTTATTCACTTCTTCACAAGGATTATTCTTTTCATTTTCAAGTTAATCATATATCCCCAGTGTTGCAACACTGCCACCCTGCTGGCACTTAATACAACAAATGCTTTAATATTTTATCAATGACAAATCCAGCAGAGAGCTAATGTACTATAGGCTGCATGAAAGGAACATAAAGAAGACAATAAGAGTTGGTGCGTAAAGTTGGGCCACAAAGTAGACCCAAAATAATACTCACAACATTGGCAAGGACAAAAGTTTTCAGGCCGTGACACTGAAAGTACAACAGAAGTGATGCAACAGTTTCATGAACCACATACTGCTCTTTATGTTTTATAAAAAGAACCTGAATGTATTTGTTACTAGTACCTTTATATTAATAAATCTCAAGTTTGTAAAATGTAAAACATGTATTCTAATTATAGAGACAGAAGAAGGAGATGTGCATGCTTGATGATATTCCACTGAGTGTACACCATAGTGTTTAAAAACTCCTGTTAAAAATGAAGTGTTACCAAATAACTTCACATGCCTTCTCCAAAAATATTTCCAGGGTAAATAGAGAGAAGTGTAAGACAGCGGGGTGTTGAGACGGGGACGCCGGTTTCTAAAATAGCAGATGCTAATTATACACTTTAGGCAACTGCTAAGGAGGGAGACGCGATGCCAAGTTTGAGGCGTTGGGATTCTGAATGTCGGCTCAGTGTATCTGTGCAGAGTCAAGATTCCTCGTGGTCACCTGAGATGTACTTATGCCACAGAAAGGATACTCAGTGGACGTCTTATTTACAGCCTATGTCCGTCAGATATCCCCTTCCCTATTGAACTGCTAACACACCTCTTGTTGAGTTGGACCACCTGCCACCGCCATGCAGACGACCTTTTGTAAACAATCCATAGAACATAAAAGACCCCTCCGGCAGCCGTCTAAACACGTGGCTCAGACCAGTCAAACAGACTGGCCTCTTTCATTGCTTGTGACCTTGTTAATGGTGGCTGTTCTCAAAATGTCGCTTTTCATTGCCTCCGTTCTCCCTGACTTGTATACTGAGTGCACCGACCAGTTACAATTAGAAAACAGCAGAAATGGTTAAAGGTGCTCTATACGATATCCAGAGCATTAATATAGCAGCAAACAGCTATTTGCTATGTAAAGATGTAGAGGAGTAATGTCTACCTGAGCAGAGAATGAAGTCTCTCTACCTCAATGTGTGTTGTAATCCAGCTACTCCTCGCTTTTTGCCACAGTCATGCCTTTTAGTGCATGTAAGCGTAACCCACTGGCTAGCTCACGGCCGCCGTTTTGCACTGCGCTCATATGGCGGTTACAGCTGATAACGCCGCCCCAGCCCATGGCGTCATTGCGGAAGCGTAGCAACCACCCTCCGGTTCTCCCTCAGGTTTAGACTGTTATCTCTGTCAGCGCTGTTGCTGTTGTTTTCACTGCTAGCACCATTAGCTGCGCCATGTTGAGAGCCGTGTGGAGGCAATAGAAATGCTCTGAATTACGATCTTAGCAACTTTAACAATTTGACTTTGGGACAATGACAAATTTTGGATGTCAACCGTAGGCTATTTTTTTAATTATTAAGGGTTATCCACATACATATTAAATAAGGCTTTCAATTGATTAAAATAGTTAATCACGGTTAATCGCGAATTAATCACAAATTTTGTATCTGTTCAAAATGCACCTTAAAGGGAGATTTGTCAAGTATTTAATACTCTTATCAACATGGGAGTGGGCAAATATGCTTGCTTTATTCAAATGTATAAATATATTTATTATTGGAAATCAATTAACAACACAAAACAATGACAAATATTGTCCAGAAACCCTCACAGGTACTGCATTTAGCATAATCAAATCATAACATGGAAAACTAAAGCCCAACAGGTAACAACAGCTGTCAGTGTGTCAGTGTACTGACTTGACTATGACTTGCCCCAAACTGCATGTGATTATCATAAAGTGGAAGGTTGTTGGCTTGAGAATAATCTGAAAAGATGGTTCTAATATGCTTTATATTTATGGTAATTTGTATTTCTGTTATAAATATCAGTATCTTCTTATAGTAAAAACAGTATTTTGTAATTGTATTTTTTAAATTGATATGGTTGTTTATTTGCGTATTATCTATGGTGATCTATAAGTCAAATGATGATCAATGAACAGCATATAAAGAAACTGGAAAAGAACCCCAGACACCCCCCCTGATAAAGGCAACACCGTTTGAACCACATCGAAATGCAGGTTTGATCGTTCTCCTCAGGATATTTCACGTACAGCTGGCAGAAGTGCTGACAGGTCATTCTATATAAATGAATAACAGTCTAGGAATTACAGCTCTGCGATAAGCCCTCGTGTTTCACGTATTAGCTTAATGGAAACACACCAGATAGCAGCACTAGGCTACTTAGAGTCACTGAGGCTGACAGAAGCACTGAAGACAACTGAGCAACCCTGACACCTAACTCTCAGCTTCATGTTATCACTTCTGTGTTCAGCCGCTACACTGTTTGACTGTGCCATCGAGACGAATCTCGGTTTTACAGCAGTAATGTGTTTCGTAACACAGCGCTGTCCAATGTGTTGAAACACTGTAATTTTGTGATTCATGTGACAGGACAATGTGACCGATAAAAATCAACATAGTTCACATCCTTCTTTGCCTTTATTTTAGCAGTATATTATCAGAGTAATGTACAAGGAACTGTGCATTTAAAGATATCATACTCTGCCTTTCCATGTCGAGACTACTTATTGTCTACAAATAAACGCTTTCGTCTGGAATGCTGATGACCTTTTCTCATACTTTTTTCAGTACAAAAGAAGCACAATAACATGCTTTCAGCTCTAAAATCACTGTGAACAAGAAGTGAAAGATACTTCACCTTTGAGCAAAAAACACCGCTGTGCATCTTACAGGTTGTCATTAGTTGCATAGTAACAGCAGGGCCATGGTCGACACTTACTTCAAGCATCTGTTCGGCGCTACCGGCTAAAAGAAAAATCTCAGTAAACAAACTAACTCTGAGATCTAAAGCAAAACAGCAAGCAAAGTCACAACTACTCAGTCAAGGCCACACCTTGTCCTCACACCACACACATTTGCCCTTTGGCCTGCTTTTTCAGCCTCAGTCTCAATGTAAAGCCAAGACACTGTCAAACACTGACGCTAATGTGTCATTACTTGTACGTGGTTTGGATGTTTAACCCCTTCACATTCAGTTTTCCCTTTAAGTAGCTTAAAGGTTGTTAAATTCATCTTACTGCACACGGTGTTGCAACTCTTCATTAAACCAATAACATGTTCAGACAGAGAGAAATACTCCAACACAAGCTTTTATGGTTCTCCTTTGATAACTGATTTATATTTTTGCACCTGAGCACCCACTTTCTCTGCCTGGAACACACAAACTGTCTTTTTAGGACTCAAACCCAAGCCATCAAATCTCTACCTCATCATTTTATACAAACATTCAGCCTGACATGTTTGGTATATTTTAAAACTCTGGTATCTACACTAAAAGTAAAAATAAAGTTTTGTGTGTTTTAACAAGGTTTGGATGCACAGCATAAGTTTGTAATCATCGACCCAGCAGCGGGTCACTAAAAGACCTGTTACAAATATCTAACAATCAGGTGAATTTCACCTGAAACATGTTGGATTATCTTTAAACTACAGATGAAACTAGCTGATTAGTCGATCAGCGGAACAATATTTTAATAATTGGTTCATCTATTAAGTCAATTTTCCAACAAAAATACCAATCATTCCCTTATTGCAGCTTCTCAAATGTGAGGATTTGCTGATTTTCTGTGTCTTTTATGTGATAGCAAACTAAATACTGTTTAGGTTTGGGGTGTTGGTTGGGCAAAACAAGACTTTGGATGTAGTGCTGTCACTATATCAAATTTTCACTACACGATTATCGTGGCCAAAAGAATTCACAATAACGATATTATCACGATAGCTATAGAAAAAAATAAAAATAAAAATGTTATCAGTCAAATTCATCTTTAACTGTGTTTATTCTGCATTTTGTCTCTTGTTTCTGTAACCATAACTCTACAAAAGTGTGATGTAAGAGGCGCTGGATTGTTTACACAATATTATCATGTGTATTGTTAACATATCAAAATTTTTTTTTTTTAAGTATCACAGTTATCATCAATACCAATATATCTCGACACCCCTAGTTTGATGACAGCACCAGGAATTTTTCACAATTTTCTGAAACTTTCTAAACAAAGTTAAACTAATCAAGGAAACAATCAGGAGATTAATTAATAATGAAAGTAATAAAAGTTGCAGCCCTACTTTAAAAGTTTATTAAATAACGGTTTGTCTTATAATTCATATGATTTTAAACTAAATAGGATAGATTTCTAATCTTTCCTGTTTGTGGTGAATGAGCTGTCCGGAAAAGTACCAGCTGAGGTGGCTGTGTGACCCACATTGAGGTGAGTGACTCATTTTGGCATTGACTGGTTCAGCATGTTGGATGTGGTGTAATATACCTAGCATATGATCAATCACGCTCTTCTCAGATGGCCTGGTGTGTGTGTATGAGTGATGTTGAGGTTTTTCGTCCTGTGCTTTGTCTGTTTGGGAAAAAATGAAGCTGTGATGGCACGGCATGACACAGGCAAAGGCATTACTCCACCACTTCTGACATCGCAGCTCTCCAGCAGAGAGGGTTTGTGGGATGAGTGCCCTCTGGCAGGGAGGTGATGCCAGTGAACAATCCCTGGGGTGTGTGTGTGTGTGTGTGTGTGTGTGTGTGTGTGGGAGCTTTTCAGCCATCTACGTGACTCACCCCTGGTCCTTTCATTAAGCTGCTGCATACGTGCTCATTTTCTCTATGTCACCATACTATCTATTACTCACTAGTCTGAAACCGTTGCTGGAGTTGCCAATATCACCAGTCACACGTCTGCTACATCATCATACTGTGTGACTTATCACAGGTGCTTGTTCTGCATGTGGCTGTTTTTCACCTCAATCCTTTTGTAATCGGTGTTTATCTTCATAAAGAGAAATATGTCTGTAGTGGTTTTGACTGCCAAACTATTTATTGGATTAACAATTTGTCAAACCAGAGCCAATGGCACAGCTCCAAAGCAAGTAAGTCTGTTTGAAATTCAACAGACAAGAGCAAGAGGAACAGCTCGGATGCTCCTCAGGTGGCCCTTCATGTCCGTGGCAGCTGCTCAACTTTCCTGCATTTTCTACCTCAGGTCCCCCTCCCCCACAAACACACCCCCACTACCACATACAGCAACAACCATGTCCTCCTCTGTGCAACAGAGGGGGGAATTAATCAAGTAATTATTTGTCTTCTCGTGGCAAGAAATTGGATTCAGCAGTCCAACATGTTTTCTCAAAGCTCATGTCATAGAGTAACGGGATAAGCAATATTACCTCATATACTGTAATGTAATTAACAGATTTTTCTATTCTGTTTATATTGTTGCATATCTCCCTTTAATATAGCTGGTTGTATCAGAATTGCTGAATGACAGAATTGCTGCATCGATTTGATTAAGTATCTTGATTTGTAAGGTATTTAATTCACTAAATAATCCTCAAAAAATCAGATATTCCTGTCTAGTTATTAAATCTATCATTCTTATCTACCTTATCTATTTATCTATCTATCGTCAAAGTCCTATGAAAACCATGTATCTCCAAAATGTGAACTTTTCTTGAGCTAAGAAAGCAGCCCTCAGCTTTGTGACAATGCATTTTTCAGATAATCCAATAGGTTTTTAACATGGATGTATAAAGAGAACTGGATACAGCGTCGGAGGCGGGCTCCCGTTCATTCCTATGAGAGTTGCTCAGTGGCGCATGAAGCCAAAGTGGCTCGACTGCTGAGTGATCAAGTACCCGGATCTTCCGGTGATCTTCCGCAGTTATCGGATCCATAAAGCAGGTGCAGTAGCGTTTCCTATAACTCCACCTCCCAGCACGCGGTCCAGCCTCGGTCTGGGGCTCATTCACATGAACAGAGGAAGGCATATAACTCCAGATTCGGCTAGTAGTGCATTTTACAACTTTTAGGAGCTAATGATTTAAATAAGGACTATTCAAGTGTTCGTACTGGGAAGTTGATTTTCCTCAAAAAAAATTATCTGCTGAGTTACAGATGTCTCTTTCCCAACGTAAGTCTATGGGAAAAAGTCTTTCTGGTCCAATGGCATCACGTGACAGAAACAGAAGTTGTAATTCCACCATTAAGCCAATACAAATATTTGCTTCAAAGCACGGCGCTCTTCCTGGGGGCTTGGTTTTAAAATGGCTTTTAACAGAAGGAGTAGGAGAATTTTCAAAACCAATAAAAAATTCAAAAATTACCAAAAGTGTAGAAACATGGTTTTCATTGGACACGACGTATACAGTTTCTCTGGACTATCTGGGCTATCTGCATCTATCTGCACTACCTGCAACCACCTCCCCTAACCACTGTTGCATATTAAACTTTAAACTTACTTTACACTACATCCCATATACGATTTTATAGACTGTATATATTACATCTATTTATTGTACACTAAATTTTTTATTGACGGACGGTATACGCTATGTCCATTCAATATGTATATTCTGTATTTCTATTTATTGTTTTATAATCTTTTTGTACACCTGTACCTCTGTACCTGCGCTTTGCTGCTTTGACACCTGAATTCCCCCCCGGGGATTAATAAAGGTTCATCTTATTTTATCTGCTCAGCTAAAAAAAGAATATTTAAAAAAAATTAAATATATTAAAGCTGCAAGAATCAGTGGATTAATCTCTGGACAGAAAATCAATCAACTATTTTGATAATCGATTAATTGTAAAGTAAAGTGATTCAAGCTTTTTCTTGTCTTACATTAGAGTAAATTGAATATATTTGAGTTTTGGACTTTTGATCAAACCAAACGAGGCATTTTTGACGTTGCCTTGGGCTCTAAGAATTGCAATGGGCGTTTTATAGACAAAATGATTAAAAGAGAAATGGAAATAAAAAAAAAATGCAGCCTCATATATATGATACACAATTATACATATTCCACTACTATACAGAGGAATTTCTAGAGCCAATAGGACTTGAAGAGCTCCAAACTGATCAGAGAACAGATTCACCACTTTACACTTTACCCAGAAGAGAAGCCGGTTGGCAATTACTTTAGATCCCTCAGCACATTTAACACCATTTATTACCTACTGTAGGTGGTAAGAGCTTAAAGTTAAATGCAATCATACCCAATTGGCAGTTTCAGTAATAACACTCCACTGGTGTGGTGACGTTACACTGTCTTTTAGTTGATAATGACGAAGGTGAAAATGATGGTGGGATATTTGCTTTCTGTTGTGGCTAGATAGCTTATTTTTCAGCAGATGCAGAAGAATAATGGCCTCGATGATAATATGCTGCGTCCGCTGAGCCTCAAAGACCAATTACCTTCACTGTAAACATGACCCCTTCCCTATGGGGAAATCATAAAATGACCCTAAATGTACCACATGGTTTCTCTTGACTTAATCCAAGCTGGGACTCTTCTCCAGCATATATCCTGATCCCAAAGGGCTAATGAGAGAGTGATTTAGAGATGTGTTAGTTCATCAAGCTGATTACCACAAAAGAGAAACGTTATACTCCTAATGTACTGAGGGGCATGGCCTAATGAGATGAATGGATAGCATTAGACAAAAGGAAGCGGAAATGAGTGATGACTCAAACACAGGGAAAATCCTGAGGATGAATTAGTTATAAGGCCATCTACATGTGGGGCAGACGAGACATGAAATATTAAGTTAGCATCTGATATAGTGCAAGAGTTAAGGTTAAACAACTCCTGAAAAATCCCCTACTGTACATTTACAACCAACCCTCTGTGGTCCTGTGCCAGAACTACACATCCCGTTAAAAGACAATGACGAAGAAGGAAAAGTGTTTGGCTAAGCATCTACGTAACGCACCGTAAATCACCGTTTTAATTTCTGTAGCAGTCCAAAATCTGCATGCAGATAACACCCACCGCATCATTCATCTCGGCTACATGACTGTCATTGTACACGCCCAGTTTTTTTTTGGAGCAGACGAATCAAAGTGAGACATATGTTCCAAGGAAGTAAGAGAAATAATTATCTGATGCAAATCTATTCTTTTTTTGTAATCAAAAAGTACAACAGAGCAAAAAAAGCTTTACTGTAGTCTCTAATAAAACATGCACAGGAGATGAGAAATCACTCCACGCCAAAAAGGTAATTGTAGCTTTCCACGACACATGCTGAATTACCTCTGAGCCAGCACGGGATCCGTCTCATCTTTACCATGGAAACCAACATCATACTACAGTACATGCACACACACTGAGGGGAGCAATTGCCATGGCATCCAGCGCCGTGGCGACAAGAAGCTTTCTGCAACCAGACCAATTTACTCAGCAGCTAACTGGACACTCAGTCAACCTCCTGTCTATCACTCCCTATTCCACTCTCTCTCCTCCTCCTCCTCCTCTCTACTCCCCTTATTCCTCTCTTTTTTACAATGCATATCTTTTGTCATGACCCAGAAGAATTACCTTTTATCAGCAGAGGACAAGGTCTTGCGGTGCTCAGTAGGAGCGGCTCGCTGTCGAGTGGTGACAGAGGAAAAGAAGCTCTGCAGGGATCCCGAGAGATGCCCAGGGATGCAGCTGAACCGGCACCGCACGCACGCATCCACCGCCACTATCACCACCAGCGAGAGCAGCAGCAAATCAGAAAGGGGAGGGGAATGAAATATAAAAAAAAGGCAAGAGAGGGGGTTGCTCTATCAGCAGCAGGAACATTACATCATAGGCTGCCTCTGTGGAAGGGTGGGAGAGGAGTGGACGGAGAAAGGGAGGTGCTCCTTGTAGCTGCACTCTCTCTGTCACTGCTGAGCTCTTTTCTGTGCATGCACAAGTCCAAATTTAATATTTATGATCTGGTAACGGTAAAATGCCCTCAGTGGTTAGAGCCAGACCTATGAAATAATTAGATCAACTGCTTTTAATTGTGTATGATCACTGGGGTGTGTTGTCAGAATAGATATAATATGATGTCACTATAATGTGGCGTATTCCTTTGGGGCACAGACTGTGTGTGTGTGTGTGTGTCCAGTGCATGGGAGCCCACACAATGTCTATTCAGTGTAGTAATTTGATTGCGTGACAAGTGCTTGCTTGCCAGTGCTCAAAAAGCATGTTGATATTCAACCTCTGAAAAAGGTCATCTGAGATTTCCTGCAGCAGTCATCAGTGGATGGGTACAATTGTTAGGACGTTGATTAGATTCAAACTTGGCCGTCACAACAAATTTGTCAAAAACTGCTGGGTGAATATGCCGATGCTTTGAGCACATCTGGGAGGCAGAGTCCGACCATAATGGGACGGATGTCGCCTTTTCCCCAGTGGTCAGCTGTTGACCACCTACAGATTGACGCGGCACCACAGACCACCACCACGGACAACAATACTCACAACAATGGTCAGTCAGAGCCACATGATCTAAGTGCTTCCTTTACAAATACAAACACACAACCACAAGTATGTACATGCTGTCACAAGTACACACTTCACTGAACCAGGCTGAACTAAATTCATTCAAGCAGCAGAGAATAACAATGTTTTCTCAGCCAGTTGTTGTGAGCGCAATGCAAAGATCCCCGTCTCATTTGGACTTTCCCCGCTGAACTGTTACGGCATGACCATTGACATTTCCTTCAAATTCTTCTACATGGTCTTTTCGTAAACACAGGGCACTTAAACCTGCATATACTGTATTGTATTAACAGTAGGGCTGATTTGGATTCTGGATTAGGGCTGGGCGATATGGCCAAAATCTTCTATCACGATATAGGTCTTATCATATCTCGATAACGATATATATCATGATATACTGTAGCATATTTTCTGGTAATTCAATAAATAAATACTATTTCTGTATACTCTTGTGTGAATTCAATACTTGACAAATGAAAAGTATTTTTTCTCATTTTAAGAACTTCAGTGCAAAATAAAACAGTTTTAATGGAAATTAGAGAAAAAATAAATAAATATCGGCCTAGCCTATATCGCGATAGAAACAATTTAAAAAAATATATACAATTGACATTTTTATATAGATTTGACGATGTACTGTATATTGTCATGTTATTATAATGATTATTTTGTCAATAAATTGATTAACCGTTTGAATTTCCCATCTTGCAAATCACTTGTTTCGTCCAACAGTCCCAAACCCAAAAATATTTAGTATCATTCTATCATAGAAAACATAGAAAAGCAGATAATCTTAACATGTGGGAAGCTGAAAAATGACTTAAACAAATAAACAACTATGATTAAAAATGGTTGTCCGTTTTCTGTCGATCAACAAATCGCTTTATCGTTTCAGCTCTAATCAACACTGAATCAAATGACTGTGTAATCTGAAAGGGGTACCTCAGAGTGCCAAATTAATGGAGAATTATTACCCATCATCTCTGCAGCTTTGAGATTTCTAGCTCATTGTTTTGGTTTTACATTTTGTATTTACTGTATGTTTTAAACTGAGCCAATCTCATTAATCCCTGTCGTGGCCATTTCCAGCAAAACCTCTAATAAACCCAAAGTACGCTACCTGTAGCGCAATAGACATAAGGACAAACTTATCAAGAGGCTGGGCTGAAATAAGTTTTGTGGGGTTCAAACCCAAGCTTAAATATGATTACTGACATCCACTTGTTGTTATTACTATTACCACTAATAATGCTAATTATTCCATCTGCAATGTATAATGTATTCAGTGGCACAGCAGTCGATAGATAACGTAAACAGACTGTAATGCATTGTGTGAATTGACTGCAGCTGTGTTCTCTCATACAGTGTGACATCTGTCACAATCCAAACAATTTACACTAGCCATTAAATTAGAAAAATGGATTTACAAAAAGATGAGGATCTGTTGTTCATAGCAAGCGAGCAAAATGTTCAAGAAAACAACACAAGAAATAGTGAAGACAATCTAACTCATCTCAAGTTACTGTACTGTAACGCTGCCCGAGTATTAGTTCTACTGGTTCATGTTGAGAGTAACAACAGGTAAGCAGACACTGATGAAGACTAGATCTGGTGCATACACTTTAGTCATGTTTTTAATGATAAAGCCACTAATAAAGGCTTTAACATAATTTCCTCAGTTGGGCATGCTTTTAAAACTTTGAATGGCAATAACCAGCAACTTTCTAAAACAAATTATTGTTCAAAAAGCAGACTATGGACAAGTGATCACTGATAAATTCAAAATCAGGAACACCTTACACACCTGCTATATTGCTTATCATTCAACCGTGATGAACTTGCAGCTCGTTGGGGTTCTGGTGACCGTCCAGTCCAGACTCTACTGACTAAAGCTGACAGATCAAGAGGAAATACTGCAATTGTGGAAGCGAGTTAGCTAGTTACATCAGCATCTTTAAAATCTCCTCTTTTATTTATTTATCATTGACGTGCTCTGTAAATATAACAAGAAAACAAAGTGAAGGGTTAGCGTGAGTTTGAACAGTGACAGTTGTCACAGCATGTTCTGGCAGTCAAGCCCTGAATGGCAGCAATGACAGACCACAGAGAGCTTTAATTTAAGGCCTGATGGCCAGCTAAAGAATGAAGCCTGACCCTTGTGTCCATGGAAAAACTCATGTCCGCCATCTGCAATCTGTACTCCATGTTCATCATGTTTCCCACACAAAAGAAAAGTATGAAAAAGTTATTGTGAGTGACATCATGCAATGTGAATGAGCCTTGTGAATACTGAAAAATAAATAATTACGCCTAATAAAACACATGTTCTTCTTTGTCACGCAGAGCAGAAAACTCAGAGCAGAGATCCACCATTACAACTTGCAGATGTGGCCCTTCAGGAAAACAGTAACAATATCATCTCAGCCACAATACACCCAAACAGATTGAGCAAATAAAAGGAGCACTGTATGTAAGGCAAAGAGCTTAATAAGTGTGACAGTGAAAGCCGAAAAATCAATCCAACTGCTCTTTTGTCCGTCTCTCTCTCTCTCATTTTAAAGTGGAGCGTACTAAATTCCTCACATACCAAGTACTGTAGGTTGTAGGAATGCAGACCGTACTCGGACAATGCCGTGTGACACTATTCAGCGGATGATGCTTAGAGAAGGAGGGTACCCCAGAATGTAAACAGCACTCCAGAAGGATCTGACCTTTGCTAACACAAATTGGCTGAACCCCTTATGACCGCAGGCCTTGAAATATTATTGCTGCAGCACACAGACTATCATTCTACTTTCCCAACGAGCTGTTCTCTTTCACGGATTCAAGCACTTCACTGCAAATACAATGACAGTATTGAGAGACGAGGGAGTGACCTTGAGATGAGACCATCTTGAGGAACACAAAAAGTCACTTCTGCGGTTTTAAAATATAAATTATCGAAGATGTGCTGAATGAAAGTATTATAACACAATCGGATGTGACATTTGGACAAACCACATATGAGTATCAGATAAAAAAGCACAGATGTGGTAACAAAACACTTTTGATTGATGTTTCCATTACAGCATGTTCATTGTGTCTGAAAAAAAGTCCCCTTATCAGCTCCATGGAATATATTTAGGATGTATTTATAATTTATGCATTCAAAATGCAGCTTCTACTAGCAATGCAAGCACTGAGTGGAAATTTCAAATTAAAATCTCACAGGCCAAACTTCTCTTAACACTGCTACTATTCATAGCACAACTACTACTTTCATAATTAATAAATAATACAAATTGAGTTTAGAAAGAATACCAAAATTAACAATGTTTTTGTTTACCACTTATAGATATTAAAATATATATATCCTGTGCATATACATGTTCTCAAAAGCCACAGAAGCAATTTACTTTCATAATCCAATTTATGAAAATATCCCCTGAAGGGTTATGTGTCAATGAATTATTCAAATCTCACACATGTGGGAAGAGTTGGTCAACTGTGATACATGGTGTTGATTGATCACACCTCGCTGCAGCATCCTCACCCCCCTCCCCACCGGCGGGCCCTAGAGACTACTTCTGAAATTAAAAGGTCAAAGGTGACTGGCTGTTCTCCTCTGTGGCAACCGAACAGCAGCAGGGATAATCAACTATCATGACATACACTCTCACAGTGCCGTTGTGTCACATGCAGGATGGAGAAGTGACATTAGCATTAGTGTAGCAACATCAAGCCTCACCCAGCTATTACTTGTGCAGGAAAACACAATGGCAATAATGGTGAGATGGTTAATGCAATACACAAACAGATATACTCTGTTCATAAGATTAGTGAGCAAGACAGTTTTTATTCTTGTTGAGAGGGGTCTAGGAATTCCAAAATAAATATATCAATAAATGCTCTCACATAACATTGGTATCATTTTATATCCAAAATTTAAAGTAAAGACAAAAGAGAAATAAAAAATTGTTTGCTTCTTTTTGTCATTATTTTTGTTGTATCTTTAATACAATAATTATATTAGCTTAGCTTTCTTATTTTTTTGTGTCTTTTTTTATTATTGTTTGTTTTTCTCCTTATGTTGAGGGGAAGTTCGTTGTATAAGCCTGTGGCCTCTTGACCTCACACATTTCTTATTGTTTTATTTTTTGGATTTAATGCAGTCTTGTGTGTTCTAATAAAAATAATAATAAAATAAAATAACAATAAAAATAAAGACAAAAATACATTTCGTAAATTAGCCTCAGGCCCCAATGGACTAACCAATGGTGATAAATGTTAGCTGTCTTAACAGGTGATTTCAGTCATCATTCAACTCTGGCTTCTGTCAACTAAAAGCATAAACACATAACCTACTGTATGTCAAACCACATACACCAGCAGAAGATTGCTTAAACATTTGTTTTAAAAAAAGTGTGACTCCAGTGGCCTCTGTGAATAAACAAGCTTTTCTTGTGTAAACCTCTTGTCTGTCTTGTTAACTCCGACCACATCCATGTGCACAGCAATTCACTACACGTCCCAGTTTACCATTAACAATTACATTAATGTTGATTCTCAGTGGGAATCGGCAGAACGAGAAAGCCTTTTACATTATAGGGGATTATTTGATATCAAAAACATTACTTAATGGAAATCTATTTCTGACCTCTAACTTATTTATAAAAGGGTAGTGTGTGCAGATGCCACTGTCGTTAAAAAGATGAAAAACAGCAGTTGCATCTTATTACTTTGTCTTGGAATAGTGATCTTAATCCCCGGCATCTAGCGCTTACAGCTGAAAGATAACAGAGCCCCGCCCTTGGCACCCTTCTCGGGAGTCTCGGGGGGCTCTGGTACGGCTGCTCTGATAAAGCTCTGGCAATGTGGAACATTCATAAAATCCCATCGTGCCGCTCTTTGGTATTTGACCATGTGCTTGAATAAGGCTGACTGAAGACAGTAATCTATAAACATGAATATTTTTCTCTCCTTACCATAAGAGAGGGCTTTGAGTTAACGATAGATGTCACTGGTGTTTTCATTTCCTAATATGGCTTGCTTTGGTCAGCAGTTGAAACAGGTGTATTGTTTCTGAGGATGCAGTGCGGAGAAGGAGAGAAGGAAAGAGGCTCTTGACCTTGGGGGTAATTTGCAGACGGAAAAGAGTTTGTTAAAAAACATTCACATCAACGTCTGGAAAGTTCTTTTTTGTAAATGGCAATACAATGTGGAGTATTTCCTCCTCCAAATAGCCGAGATTAATTTCCACCCATATATGGATTAACGGAACTGAAAATAGCGATGACACTGTTCTGGAAACCCCTGATACTAGTGAAATGATACATGATTTTGAGATCTGTCCCATCTGCTGCTGATCTAAGAGGCTACAGGTAACGACTCTGGGCTCTTCTGTTACAGCGCTGCCTAACCAGTCACCTTGTTTACCGACTCTCACTGCAGTATCATGTTCTATGTTACCGCGGCAACACAGCGATTATGTTCGCCTCTCCATTCACGTCCCACTCTCGTCCCCCCAAGAAACACTCATCTTGTCACCACACTGAGTTGACAAAGCAGGCGTATTACAATAGGCATTGTTAGATGGATCTAAAGAAAGCTCGAGCCCTTCGGCAAGGTGACTCGGGCAACATCAAACAGATCACCGTGTCTATGGTTTTGGAAAATGATGCAGAAATTGAAACTGATTTTTTTTTTAAAGCCACGTGACTGAGTGGAGTTCAAGTTCCTTTAAACAACAAGTGTATATTTTAGTGGAAGTTTGCTTTTATAAATATATCCTAATGTGACCAGCCTGTATTGCAACAGATAGAAATATCAAAAATACCAAAACCGCCCTACTATAATGTACTACTATACAGTATACCATCTATATTCTATATACTGTACTCTTCTACTGAATTAAAACATAAGCTGTTGGTTCTATTGTATACAAATATATTGAATTATAATTTTGAAATTAGCGTGCAATTACTGGATATTCTGTCTTTAAAACTTCTGGGTGAAGACGACAGTAAAAACAAATGTGAACGATTGAAACCATTTTAATTACGACTAGGGATGCACCGATACCGGATTGGATATCGGGCCGATACTGACTCAAATAGCTGGATCGGATATCAGTGACAATGGGGCCCATCTATTAAATTCAATTATATGTTTATATACTTTATACATTATATACTGGAATTTGAATTAATGTTTAAGTTTTGACCAATTTGTTGCTGCATTAAAACAAATTTACTCTTAAATTGTAGTTCCTACTTTATATCTATGTGTTTATACGCTTCTGCGCCAACGCCATGGGTCAGGACGCCGTTATCAGCTGTAACCGCCGTATGAGAGCAGTGTGGAGCGGCAGCCGTGGGCTAGCCAGTAGGGCATGCTCACATGCACAAACATGGACTAAAAGCATGCACGGCTGGCCCGGCTTCGACAATAAAGCACAGAGAAGCTCTGATTACAACACACACAGAGGGAGAGTGACTTCATTCTCTGCTCAGGTAGACATTACTCCTCTATATCTTTACATACACATTGTTCTTAGGGATCTAACGAGGCCTCTTTCACACTTGCCCAATTAATTTTTTTGTCCAAACTCGGAGCCAATGACAGATGAGTGCATCTGATGAAATTAAATATTTTCAAGATTAAATAGTCCAACTAAATAGAGCCTCCCCTCCCCTGCACTTCTTAGTGATCGCTCCTTCACAAACTACACATTATTCTGTTTTTCTGTCTGTGTCTAAGGTGAGCCGTTTGAGCAATGGTAATTGGAGGGCTCTACTTAAAAAGCAGTTATGTCAGGAGCACAGTGAACTGTAAGCACATTGCAAGACTGTTTATTTGCTGCAAGCGCCTGTCTGCTGCACTGCTAACAACAGGGTGTAAATCCAATAAAAAAGCAAATCAGCCATCTCAATTGGAAGTTGAAGATCACAGGGGGCCCACTTCTGATCAACACCTAGGAGGTTTCCTATCTGATTACTGTCTTTTTGAAAAGTTACAGTATATTCATCATCATTTATTTGTACTATGATGCTGAAATGTGAGCTGCTCTGTACCTAAGATTCAAAAGCTGAGTTTTATTACAAACATCTGTACAAAGTACTCTGATATTACGGATTCACAGATGCTGGATCGGATATCAGGCCGATACTGACTCAGACAGCTGGATCGGATATCGATGACAATGGGGCCAATCTACCCAATTCAATTTTATGTTTATATACTATATACATTATATTTTTGTTTTAACCAATTTCTTGCTGCATTAAAAATGTTAACACTTGAATTGTAATCCCTGTTAATTTTGACGATTTTTCACCAAATTCAGGTGAATAACTGTCCTGTCCAACTTCTACATATAAATATTAAACCCCAGAGATCCATTTTAATAAAATGAGTTGAGTTGAACACTCAGGCTTCAGGAGGTACAATCAGTAGAGACAGCCTGATATAATAACACAGTAGGCTTAATGCAGCAGAGAGCTGTAGGACTGTGTAGAGGGCTTCAATAAGCCTTAGAGTAGCTTCGTCATCGGCCTACCCTGAGTCATTTCATGAAATATTTAGGATATGGTGCATGCTAACAGTGGAGCAGGCACAAGTACATACTTCAGTCACATTAGCTAGCTTAGGTGGGAACTGTGTTTGAAGAGAAATGAGGGTTGTCATTTCACATTACAAGATTCTGCTGAGTGGTGTGTTTTTGCTGAGAAGTTAAAATAAAACCTCTTTAAACCACAAGGTAAAAAATATAGTCTTATTTATAATAATAAGTAGTATAACAGAGAATAATAGATATAGATAACAGAATGCATTAAAAATAACAATTGAAAAGGTGTAGAAACAATCTGCCTTAGTCATGATATTCAAATTAATTTAAAACAATTGGCTCAATATTTTCTTAGTGTACAATAAATTCAATCACAGTTGAGTTGTATCATTGATTGAATATAGTATACATACCACAATGACTTTATGCTGATTATTTGCAGGCTGTGTATTGACACCAATTATAAAATCTGTTCAAATTAATTATGTAATTACAATAGAATGAGCTCAGAGGAAGAAAAATTGAATGGAAAAAAAAGCACCAAAGCAGATCTCTATTTAAAAAGCTGCACTAAGAAACACTAAGAATAACACAATGTGAGAGTTTTCTCAGCCTTAGCACTGCTGATAATCATTTGCCTTGTTGCATTAAAGCAACAGTTTTTGAGATTATACAAACAACCCACAATGCTTAAAAAGAAAATTTTATTGTCACTATTTCATTTCATTGTGCCTTGACATGTTTTGATTTGTAACAATATCATCAGCATAGTGTTCGACAATGACAAGATGCTGAAAGAATGGTCATATTTGCTTTATTTTGTGCATTCAAACCTGACTTACAGTAGGAGGACCCGGGCCCGGATCAGAGTGCACTTGACCTCAAAGTCCAGTTAATTTGATAAATGTAAACGCTCCATCAGTCCGTCAGTCCGTCAATCCATCAATCCATACTCAAAACCACCTTTTCAAGTGAACTCGGGTACGGTTCGCATCAGGTGTGAAAGCCAACTGTACCAAAACACAGAAGTGGACTGCTATCTAACGCAAGTAACGTTAGCAGTCAGCGAGCAGTTTTGAAAGGGCAGGCTTTTTGCAACTTCTTCGGTCTCCTCTGAAATCTGTAGGCTACATGCTCACAGCATGCAGCGATCTCATCCATGAACTGCGCGGCCGTGGGTGATGAAGCAGGAAGGCAGACGAGAGATTCCTTAAAATATAAACAATAGTATGCATGGGGTTGGGCGATGTTTGTTATTTTATTTAGCTAATTTAATGGTCTGCCTCCAAAGAACGACAGCCACACAGCCGCTCAGTCGGTAGAGAGAGAGGGAGACAGCGGTGGGGAAACAGAGTGTAGAGCCAGCATATTTTCACATCAAACTCGGTGAAATAAGGGTTTAATTCGACCAAACCAGAGTTGGTGATTGTTGGAAAGACTAACGACGATGGTTTTGTTGAGTTTTATTTTGTTTCTGATAAGTTTGTATGAAGTGTTTTATGAAGCTCCACCACTAGAACAGCTGATCTCAACATGAACAAATACACATGGATGATGACGCAAGTGTACTCGGGTACGGATTAACTTTTTCTAATGTGAAAGCTGAGCAGCGGGGAGTGGGGATGGGGGGTCGGAGAGGGGGTGCAATCTTACTCGGGCACGGTACGAATCAATCGTACCTAATATGAAAATGCCCACATAGTTTTCTGAGTTGGATATTTAGTCACTGACACCGCTGTTCCCCCCACGCTGGAGACAACAGGGACTAGAAAGATATGATTCTGATGCATCATGAGAACGACTGCTGAAATATTATCCTCCTATTACTGCATGGCAAAGACAGAAGTAAAGAAGTAAAAATAGCTCCATGTAGTACATGCCAGTCATTCTAGAGGATAACAGATTTAGAAAATATGCCCTATTCCCGTTCATTCATGAAATAAAACATAGCTCTAAAACTCTATTACCACACATAAGCTACTCAAGATAAAAGGTGTACATTAAATATATATAGATATTATTATGTGAACTTGTGAAATTGTCCAACAACTTCACAGATTCCATAACGTTTCATGAAGTTTGACACTGTTTACTTTTCGAAGGACACATACAAACCAACAGTAGCCCTAAAATTTACTGAGGTTAAGCCAGACACTAAGTTGAATTATGCAGTGTGTGCAAACTTTAGTCCCATGCCAGGCCTAATAATACACTGACTAGAGCATGCAGGGCATAGCCGATACGGCAGCAGCGGTTGAGGCCTCCATTTCTCTGCCTCGCCCAGAAATCCTCTCAGGTCACTCCTCTCTACAGGCCTCTAAACTTAGCTCAGCCCAGAAACCGACCACATCAGAGGTTGTCTGCATGCTGCTGGGTCGCGTGGCAATCCCTCAAAGGGTGCAAAGATATGTGACAACTGCTCACATCACACCACGGACAGCATGGAACCACAACAACAGTTTAAATCCCCCATGAGTATGAGCAGTAGCAAAGACCTCGAGATGATGGAAAACAAGGAGGACACACTCTGTCAGTGACTTAGAAAGGGTAAAGAATAACATAACAATTAAAGACAGTTGCTAAGGCACAGGATCTTGTAGACCTAGATTCAGATGAGTCAGTGAAGGTGAAACTCTTCATTTCTCTACTCCTGCGCACATCCAACTCGGTCATGGTCAAAAACAAAGAGGCTGTAGAACAAGATTCTTTGTAGTAATTTTACTCTTTCTTATTTAACTGTGATTTACCCTGGTATCAAAAAAACATTATGCGTGTTCCACACAGTGTTTCAATACTGATAAAATGTACTTCTTTGTGATGGTTTTGAATCCTAGCCCCAGAGCTATGGGGCGCTCTTAGTCAAGAAACAATTCCCCACTTCATTTTAGTGTTTCAGTATGGCAATCGCTGTAGAAAAAAACAACAACAGAAGCTCTAATGACACCGATCAAACCATGTCTGGACAGTTATTACCCCCTTCATATTACCACCGCGTTAACCAATGTCATCCTTGTCTGGTCCCATACTTAAGAAAACATCTTTGCTTGGTACAGATCCCCGCAAAAATCACACCATAATGTTTTTAATGTTTCAATGAAAATGAGAATAATGATGTAAAAATTATCATTCCCTCTAATATCACCGATCATATCACAATTGCAAGTCAAAATAATCGCAATTACAATTTTTTTTCAGAATCGTGCAACTCTACTAGGGATGTGATTGTAACACATTTTCCAGCAGATGAACAGGTTTTTGCATGCTCACTGACTGGTGCTTGACATTGATCCCGCCACTCTAATTAATAAAGAATCACGCGACCAGCTACAGGGAATGTGATTGGTTGGCGTGTGCTTAACAGAGTTCATGACTGCGATATTTGGGCACATGATACCGGAGGGCAAACCTGTGCACTGGATAAACAATGTGCTAGAATATCAAAATCAATGGAATTATCTGGTGTGATCTGGTTGTACCCAGCTCCAGGATAAATTACTATGCAGCCATGCAAATGTGATTTCAGTACTCTTGTAGTCAATGCGTCAGTTCAGCAGCAGGGAGATTTACAAGCTGATCTTTACTGATGTACAGTAAGCAATAAAAATGTACTCATACAGTAAATGCAGTGTACTGCGCATATTTTCTTTAAAGGATCACCACCAACCAACTGAGCAAGTTTTTTCAAAATGTTGCCGTTTCCATACAGCTTTTCTAATTTTCTAATGTGATACTTCAAAACAAGGCTAGTGTGTACATGATTTCCAAAGTCTTAGTTTTGCAATATCTATTCACTGAACATTCAATGATCTTGCCGACGGCATCAACACTACTATGACGACCAGCAGCGTGCAGGCTCAGACCTAAGACAGTCCAGGAGCCAGAGATTACGAGTTCAGACAATGAAAATGAATCATGCAATTAATTATAGTGACTTACTGCAGAAAACGAAGACACACCTGAATGGTGGATGGATTAAACAAAAACAATGTCAGATCTGTTCAGCTACTCTAACATACAGTTATACTGTATTCATTGAAGTGTGACTACAGAAGAACAGACTGTACCGTTTCCTTTACATTCATGCCGAGATGGAGCTGCAAAAAGCAGTGCATGACTCGGGTCTGACCTCTCAGTGGTTTTTAAAATAGATGCACTCACTCACAGACAAACAGGTTGTTCATACTCCTGGAACAGAGTTGAGAGGTGACGGAGAGGCTAAAAGCAAGCTTATTATAATCAAGTATAACAGAGATACATAATCATTAACAACAGTTTAGCCCGATGTTCAGGTCTGGAGTGATTTTATTTTTCATATCAACCTGACATATAAGAGTAAATACATAAAAAAAACATGTAAAAATAAATAAAACATCTTTAAATCTCCACTGGTCAGTACTTACCGCCTACAAACCTGATCAAATATTGAAAGCTTCATGCTCCAACGGACACAATTACTATATCATATACATATAACAAATATAATAGTAACAGATGTTTATGTCTGTTGTATTACATTTAAATATCACTTTACTCTTATAACAGTTTTTCATCTTCAGGCTTAATGGTGCAAGTCAATGTCTAAACACCACAGTTACGAGTATTTAGTTGACTGATTTTGATGAGCACAATTGGTATAAATTAAAACTCTACATCTGATTGTAGACGTGGGGGAAAAATATCGATACAGCATAGTAATATTAGGCAATATTGTATCGATACACAGACGTCAAGTATCGATCTTTTATTATGTAAACTATTAACCTCTTAACAATCCGCCCGGCCGTTATTCAGTCTTTCAGAAGTTGTAGCGGCTCAGTCTTAAAGCCAGAGTGAAGATACTGATATCACATGAAACTAGAAAACCTAGAGAATCAATTGGTACCAATCATATCACGTTAGCTTGTTGGGAACGCTAAATAACGTTCCAAAGTTGCGCTAAATTTTGGGGAGGAAAAACTGACATGGTAATTTTCAAAGGTGTCCCTTGACCTCTGACCTCAAGATGTGAATGAAAACTCTGAGATGAACAGATTGAAAACTGTATCTTATTAGATAAAACAGATGTTGACAAACTGCATAATTTGCAGTTGAAAAAAGGTCATAAATCGCAATACATCTTTTCCAATACTCAGGATATTGCAAAATGTTTAAAATCACAATAAGATCATATTGTGACTATATATATTTAGTCATTTGATCTATAAAATGTCAGAAAAGAGTGAAGACTAAACAGCCCATTTTCCTGAAGCCCAAGGTGACACCATCAAATTGCTTGTTTTGTCTGACCAAAAGTCAAAAACAAAAGATAATCCGTACAACCTTAGAGCTGGAACCATTGATTATTTGGCATTTTTGCTTGAAAATCAAAATAGTGGCAAGTTATTTTTCTGTTGATTGACTAATTATTTCAGTTCTAATGCACATAATAAATCAAGATGCTCTTATTTTAGTATCTGCAGTAATGTCATCACAATTGAGTCCTGTCGAGCCTGCTGGAGATCTTTGGTGCAAGCATGTAAAAATACAACAATGACATACTACGCTAGAAATAGCCCAGTGCTTTGGAGTTTGAAACGCCACATCAGATGAATGCTACAGTATTTGACACAGAGACAGTGGAGGCTCTGAGCAGGTGCATGCTGTGATCTAGCCTGGTCAATCTTGTTTCTGACCATCTGTCGTGGAAGGCCCTTGTGATATTAGCACCTCCTGTGTATATTACCTCCAGTGTTTACTAAAATCCCTCTGTGATGCATCCTTTGAAAAGATGTATTTTGACAACACAGCCTCAACCTGCAAGGATTACTTCTGACGACTGTCAGGAGGAGCCTGCAGAGATGATTTCAGAGGGCTCCTTTTTATAGTTTTAGCACCACACACTCATTCAGCCCTACAGGTCCAATGATGCTGCTGCAGTACAGCACAATTACAGATCCATGCAAGCACACTTATCCCTACATCCATAAGCCAATTCTTTCAGATGTGACTTGCAAGTAAAAGAAAGCCTATCAATGCCAGTATAAAATCTAGGGCTGTCAATCGATTTAATCGCATGATTGTCCTTAGTTAATCGCAAATTAATCACATTTCTTATCTATTACAAATGTACCTTAAACGGAGATTTGTCAAGTATTTAATACTCTTAACAACATGGGAGTGGGCAAATATGCATGCTTTATGCAAATGTATGTATATACTGTATGTATTATTGAAAATCAATTAACAACACAAAACAATGACAAATATTGTCCAGAAACCCTCACAGGTACTGCATTTAGCATAAAAAAATATGCTCAAATCATAACATGGCAAACTCAAACCCAACAGGCAACAACAGCTGTCAGTGTGTCAGTGTGCTGACTTGACTATGACTTGCCCAAAACTGAATGTGATTATCATAAAGTGGGCATGTCTGTAAAGGGGAGACTCGTGGGTAACCATAGAACACATTTTCAGGTCAAGGGACACCTTTGAAAATCGCCATGCCAGTTTTTCCTCACCAAAATTTTGCGTAAGTTTGGAGCTTTATTTGGCTTCCTTAGCGACAAGCTAGTAGGTGGCTACATGGTTGGTACCAATGGATTCTTAGGCTTTCTAGTTTCATATGATGCCAGTATCTTCACTCTAGCTTTAAAACTGAGCCCGCTACAACGTAAAAATCACAAGTAGCATTAATGCGTTAAATAAATAAATATATTAGTGGCATTAAAATAACTTTGCGGTAACTTTGATAGACCTAATAAAATTACAATAACAATGGTCCTAAATCACAGAATATTTGAGCTGTAGCACTACTGTATTTGTGTGTAGACTATTTTTTTATTTTTTTTTCCATCAGAGTTTTCTCTGTTTTATTCTGGTGCCAGCAGCTGCAACTGAAAGTGTGCATTAGGTTTTGGAGACAAGCTCACCCTGGTTAAGTTATTAATCATTCATAAAAGTTTGGCAGAGCACCAAAAAAGGCAAAACTAAGCACAATATCATATTTGACAATCTTTATGGGTCACCAAGTCAAGTCTTGTCAGTTTTTTTACTTCAAGTCTACAGCTCTGACAATAACTAGTGTAGAAATCTTTGATAGAGTCTATAACCAACAAAACTGATCAATATATGGCTTCTAGAAGATAGTATTGGTTTAATCCTTTAAATGATTCACCGTTAATTTTGAATATTGAAAAATGTATGCAAATCTGATTAAAAAAACAAACATTTGGTACATATAGTCTAATTACATACAGTATCTGATCTACTACCCAGTACTGGATGCTGTCTGTCAGGCTATCATTTCCCTAAAATGAGTGTAAAGTCACTGCAAAGACTCTAAGACTGGAACCAATTCCTCAACATATGGTATTTCTAGTATCATGTCATTAATGGGAAAACCACACAATTGTTGTACCTGTTGTATCTGACCAATTTGTTTTTTGTCACGGGTACAACTTGACAAGAAGTTATGAGGGAAGAGGGTAAAGTATGAGTTACTGGCAAAGCTTTGATAATACCACATCAATCACTGAAATGGCAGTCAAACTCCTTAATGTTGCTTCAACTGTGCATTAACTGTACAACAAAGGCCATGCACGGATCCAGCTGCATGATAAGATAGGGGTTAAAACGACAACTCTGTTGCCTTGACAAGAAAAGCTGAGACAGCCAAAAAAAACAACTCCACTCTGGGTATGGGCTCTTCTGCTTTAGTCCAGAAATAAAGAACAGGTGTCTAAACTGCTTTGTTCCCGTTTGAAATAGCGAAACAATAATAATAATAACCCTGTGATAAAAATCAAAGTAGCTACATAAGTAAGCGCTCTAAGTTATTTTACACACTAGGATTATCCACGACGCAAAAATAAGCTACAGCACGGCGTAGAAGAAACACACCAAAAGCTTGAAAAATGTCTAAGAATTTATCACCTTTGGCAAAACCGCTTGACGGATACAAATGGGAATACGATGTATATGAAATTAAATTATTTATGACTGAATTATATCATCCTCAGGGCAAGCTGCTATTACAATGACATTTAAAATAAGGTCTCATTTCTATGTATGTCTAAGTAAGAGACATACAGTCAGCTAGACATTATTCCTTTCCAGCTGACACGATGACGCAGGTTAAACCCCTGTTGGCAGCCACTGTGAATGAGTCAACGTGCATCATCCAAACAGGTTTCGCTTTAATTTGATGTTATAGATATTTAAAATACATTTTACTGCCAACCTGACTCATCTAAAATGAACAAAAAAAAAGAAAGATGTTGCACGAAATGGGCAAGCATGAGAGCGCAAGTAGTGCACAGGAAACGGAAATTTTACTTTATCTGCTTTGAAAACACAAAACATTAATGTAATTATTTACCAGTAGTGTGTAGGGAACTACAGCTGCAGACTCAATACTTTATAAACAGGGATTAACTTGGGTCAGCAGTCTCATATGAATGGGTCAATCAAAGGTGGAACACATGTTCAGTAGACCTGCGTCAAAACTCAAATATCAAAGTGCTGAACAGTGTGCATGTGTTCAATCTAATGGCCCTTTTATGCTTATGTCCTAGGGCTACTGCAGGAAGTTAAAAGACTGAAATAATATTTCACAGGTAAAGCTAAAATAACCAAAATGTCACCTTTGAATCTTAATTTTAAGACAGTTTATCCCCCATGACAAATGACCACAGTTACCTTGAAGAAGACTGTGGATGAAAACAATGACCATAAAGAAAAAAAGGGGATTTTACTATGAATCTACATGTCAAAAAACTGAAACTGATATATTCTGAAGTAACTGAATATCTTATCAAAGCCGAGAATTAGGCCTGCAGCACAACACCACACATGGCACAGAGGCCTATTGACTATCAGTAGCCTGAAGGGGCCTTGTGATGGAGTTTCAGTCAGAATCACAGTACAAAGTACAACCAAAGTACAAGACACTGGGAGATATTTGCCTTTAGTCTCTGGTTGTGGATTTTGGATATAGCACATATCCACTTACAGGGCTGTATTCAGATCAAACAAAATAGTTTCTGTTTGACCAGACTTCAGGCACACTCAAACTGGCCAAGGTAAAGGGAGAGGAAATTTATCCTGACCTTCTTAGCTTGTGCAAATTTGAAGGCCAAGAAAAAAAAATGAAACCACATCTTTTGTGCTCATAGACCTGCCTGTCTTTGTGTTTTCAGTGCCGGCCCAGCAAGTAGCATTATGTAACATAAACGGACAATGACTTGTAAATCCAAATGAGAACATTTAAAGGTGAAATGTAGTCTGAAATTAAAGTATACAACAAAGTCCAATTGTTCCCCCCCTTTTAATTTTCTTGTACTGCAGTTGTTATGGTCAACTACACTGATGGCCAGTTTTTACAATTTCCAACAGGCCTTTACACACCTGTGGCGTTTTTTTGTTTGATTAATTTGCATTCACAGAGAAGGCGATTATTACTCGGCAAAAAAGCAAACATTTTTTCAGAAACAAGGTTGATTTTCTGAGCTTTTGCACTGCGAATAAAGGCATCATCCAATCACGTTTTGCGGAACCGGTTGAGTTGCACCTATCTTAATGAAACAACAACACAGACATTACTATTTTTTTTTTTTTTTTTTACTTTATCCTTTCAACCTTGACATAGGTAGCGCAGACCAGATCCATTCCTTCCGTTCTTACCTTTCACAATAAAAGCCCTGGACATATAATATTCACAGGCAAGTATATTGCATTTTTGTGTAAATTTTTGGCTTAGGCATTACAACCAAAGTACTACTGCATGCAACGCACTAATCTTGTCGGTTAACGGTTAATAATTGGTTAACGAGGGTCAGTTATCGAAAACAGAAAATTTGCATCCCTACTTATAACTGCTGCAAACTCTTAATTAAGCATTAAACTGCTTTGCCATTTAACTTTTTTTTGTGTTTGTTCTATATTTAAACTATATGAATCTTCATACACTGTGAAAAGATACAAGATTTGTTTGATGCTTTCAGACAAACTCTTGATTTTAAGCCTCCAGTAGCTCTGTGATTTATTATTTATTCTTTTCAGGTCATGGTGTGACTAACAAACAGCTGGAACAGACTGGTGTAATCCAGTTTGAAATTATCCATATAGCTATTCTATACTACGCAAAATCAAATACTCGTGGCCACCCTCGGAGCACCGATTAGTGAGTGCATCAAAGTGATAGCATCAGATTTTAGATCAGAGTGTTAGACACACACACACACGTGCACACACACATACACACACACCCCTATATCAAAGAGCCCTTCTTGAGGCTTTGCATAGCAAACAGGTGCTAGATTAAATCAGAAGGGTAGAGACAAAAGCTCAGTGTCTGTTACTTGGCTTGTCACCATAGAAGTCAAGTCAAAGCCTGAAACGATAAACCTAGACTCGTGTTTAAAAGCAAGGGGAGAGAAAAGACTAATGTGAATGCCAAATAAAGACAAATAAATCAAATCTAAAGTAGCAAAGGTGATTTCCAGCACTTGATCAATGCATTGTTAATATCCACTTTAGCTCAGACTATGAACACACAACGCTATTATGGAATTAAACCAATCCCTCAGTGTGATTTAAAACAGTGATTGCGACATCACAGCCGATTAATTAACCAAAGCATGGCATATGACTGGTGTTATTCTGTATTTTATTATTGTCATGTCAACAAATCTCATGAAAAGACCAAAACCAACAATGTTTCAGTCCTTCTCTCAATACTTTTAATTGTCTGTGTCATTCAGCGCCAAGCCCATTTCTACTGAGAATATAAATCCTTTAAAATAGGCCACACATATTGTTTCATTTTGTTCATTGTACTCAAACAGGAGTGATTACTGCTTTTTATTATTTGGGGTACTTGCAAGTATTTGGGATTGATTCAAGATAAAACTCCACTGCCTGCCCAAGCTCATGGTAATGAAGGAACACGTCATCCAGTGAAACGATGTTGCTCATTGATGTGGTTTTAATAGTTTTTGGACAACGATGGAGGTCTAAGGCACAGATGAATAAACTATATATCAGGCTTTGGATTCACAGGCAATACTTGTTAGTGGAATCAATTCACTTTTGGTTTTGATCTTTTCATGGGATTTGTTGGCATTAAGAAAAATAGAGAATATCGCCAGCCTTATCCTTTAAAGGCCCTGAAAATGTATTTTTTCAATCAATGTCTTACTTTAAATGATGAGGTCCTACATGAACACACTATTTTCTGCCAGCGTTTGAACAATTTTGGTTATTGCACATGAGAGATTTCTGTATTTCTGTTATTTTTCTGTGCTAATCTCACTGGTTTGAAGCACGCAGGGCTCAATGGGAAAGATTGTGATGTTTCATGCACCAACCAGGATTTAGCATTTTAATCTGAATTTGATGACAATTGTGGGGTTTTTGCATTTGTTACCTGCACTATCTGTTGGGGGTGGCTGCAGCTCAGCGGTTAGAGCGGGTCGTCCTTTAACCACAAGGTTGGTGGTTTGATTCCTGGCTCCTACTGTCCGCATGACGAAGTGTCCTTGAGCGTGACAGAACCCCAAGTTGCTTCCAGGGCGCTTCAAGCAGCCCAATGCTCCTAAGAATGGGTTAAATGCAGAGGTCAGATTTCATATACTGTATGTACCTGTATGTATATGACGAATAATCGAATACAATGAATAATAAAGACTAATAAAGTTTAAGTCAAATCTCATCAAACCACAAACACACTGTTCTGAGTTTTCAAGTGTGAAATTCTTAATAAATAACAGGATGTGTCATTGTTTTGTCTAAAAACAATGTCAGAAAATAGTAAAAAAAACAATTCTAATTTTCCCAGAGTCGAGGGAAACATCAGAATATAGCTTAATTTATCCGGCCAACAGTCCAAAACCCAAATATATTCAGTTTATTATCTACAGTATATGACAGAGAAATGCATAAAATCTTCACATTTAAGAAGCTGGAACCAGCAAATGTTTTTGCTTGCAAAAACTATTTAACAAGTCTAAAGAACTATGATTATCGCTTGATTTTTGTTTTTTTATTATTTATGTTTATCTTCTCTTTATTTTTTGTTTATCTTTCTTGTCTTATGAAACCTCTATGCCATATCCCATGAGTGTATGTTCTTACTTTGTTAAGTTAGATTTGACAGTGTATTATGAATGAGTCTTCTTAATATTTGCGTAACCAATGGGCGTTTATGGGATGCATTGTTGTCAAGTACTTTGCTAAACTATGTCTCTGTTTATTAATAGGTTTTACTATGTCTAAATTTTTTGATAGATACATAGAAATTTTGTATATTACATTACTGTAATTATTTCATGTAATATGCTGCCACTTTTCAAGGCCCTGGAGGGTTTTTAGGTAATTCTCCTTCACATCCCCTTGCAAATTATATATTGTACCTTTTTAATTTTTTAAACGTGTAAATAAAAAAAATAAACAAATAATTGATTGACTGAAATGATGAATCAATCATCTCAAATATTATATAAAACATTTCAGCTCTAGTTATAAGTTATAACGCAGGTTTATACAACAAGCTTTGTACCATTATCCAGTTTCAGTGGTTAGTGTGGATATGGTATAACTCAGTAACTTATTGTTTTGCAGGTGGGTTCAGTAGCCTTATTACCCCAATGTGTGCAGTTGGAAGAAAATCCCTGACACCGGGATCGTAAATATTGCATTAAGGTTTAAGGCACTGGCTGTTCTGAGAACAAAAGGAGTAAATCAACAACAAAGTCATGGGCAGGACAGGTCTGCACCTGCACAGCTGGGAGCTGCAGGCCATGACATCATGCAGAGTAACACAATCCACAGACAGCCCTGCTGTGAGCAATATCAGCCCAGAGGTGCATGGTCCAAATCGGCAAAAGTGAATTAAATCGGCCTATTTTCTGACAGAAACAGCTCTGTAGCTTTTAAGTGTTTCATCTTTTTTTTTTAATAATACATTTTCAAGCAGTAGCACAAAATGTTGGCCGTTTCCTTGTGGCCGGTGCTTTTCTGTCAAGGTTATTGTCACACTTTCATGCAGAGCTGCATCTCGAGAGCAGCCAGACCAATGAATTGTCTACTTCTATCCTGCCTCATCTGTTCAATGTCAGTCTCAGCGGCGTCTCATGTATACCAAAGCCTCCCTAAACGCATCAATCATGAAAAGCACACAGAGGTTATCTATGGCTTCTCTGAATTTGTAGATTTCAGCCAAAGAAAATTTGAATTCTTCCCCCTTGGTTTTCTGGATAAAATGATTAAAGATGTTACAAGGATGAAGCCAAGCTATGGCTTTACCATGCTGTTATCCACAGAGTAACAGATTACCTGGAATAGGATTACAGGGCTGGGTGCTAAAACATAGTGACTGCAACCATCACAAAACACACTCACAACAAAACCAGTGGATGAATTACAACTGAGATAGGATTACTCTAAAACATGTCTGAGGCAGGACATTCACATTTTGAGAGTAAGATCCTACTTACAATGTCCTTTAAAATATTCAAAATAAAGAAGAGCAAAATCATTCACTCTAATGTACTCCAAACTGTTATATATTATCAATTTCAACATCCTCATCCTTGTGACTAACGAGTGACATTGATGTCACCTTCATGGGATGGACACAATAAAAGCAACAGCTGTGCAATGTCATAATCAAATATACTAGCTCCGAAATAAATATAAATATGCACATTTTTGTTCAAGTCTGTGTCAGTGAGGCACTGATTCAACTCTGTGGTTATTAACTGAAGCCATAGTTTGTGTTAGTTGGGATTACATTATATTATAGAGGTCGCTTTTATTGTGTCCACCCCTGCAAGATACAGTCTCACCGTCTTATACTGCACCCACATCTCAAAGCAGACTGCGGTGAATTATGCCATATGATGATGGATTGGGTTCCCCCTAGTGGCCTCCTGAACACACCTCTGTCAACATCCTGGATTTTCTTTTGGGGGGCGGGGGGGTGGACCAAATCCTGTCGTGATCTGCACCACAGCACAATAATGACAAAATGTATCAGATCAGTGTGTGCAGCCATGTTGGGTAGACCAGGAGGACAGCATTATGGCAATCTAGAAGGGAATGAAGTCTTTCCTGGCAGCAGAGAAATGTTGTCTTGTTTTATATCATAAGAAGTTTTTTTTGCCTAAACCTAACCCGGATGTGACGTTTAAATCCGAGATAATCAAGCAAAATGTTTCGCCTCCACAGAAAAAAAGGTGTCCAGAACTTGCTGCACTCAAATCAATTTAAACCAGTAATAAGAGCAATGTAAAATAACAGATTACACCTGATTTTTTTATGCACATTAGGGATGTCACGAGAACCGATACTTCGGTACCAAGTCGATGCCAAAATTTAAAAAAAGTGACTTACTCTTTTTCTACAGTACTGAAGGTACCGTACGATGCCTGTAATGGTCATTGGTAGTGATGTGACAGTGAGGACAATGTTCCCAACAGTTAATAAACTTGTGACAACACCAGTGTTACCGATTACACCGGACATTTTACAAGAAAAGATAACTGTCAACATGTGCAGAGCGCTGACTCTGATCTTTCACGTCGGGTGGCGGTGTATCTGGCCTCTCCGGTAGAGCTTTAGCTGTGGGGCTCCGCTGCGGGGGTCTACCTGGCGCCGCTGCTCCGTGCACACCGGCTGTGACAGCTCCATCCACCTCACGGCGATTACCTCATTAACGTTATGGTTCCCTTATAGCGTTGGGATTAAATGTGAAATACTGCCAAATAGGTGCGTTTGCTTTTCGCTTCGACAATAGATCCTCTGCCTTCGGCTCCTACTCCTGCTATTCTGAGCTGACGGACCAGATGCATTCATGGTCAGTATGTAGCATTCGTCGTCTGACTATCGATTGATAACACGCCGCTTATACGCCAAAATGAACAAAATGGGTCAATTATTTTTATTTATTACTTTAAGGCTACATGCCTCTGTTTTTTGTAATGTTCAAATGTTTTTAATAAAAGAGTACGTGTTGAATTACAGTACAGGGGATTTATTGTTGTTGTTGTTGTTGTTTTTACCGTGGTATCGAATTGGTATCGAGAATTGTGGACATTCACTGGTATTGGTATCGACTACTAATTTTCTGGTATCGTGACCTCCCTAATGCACAATTAACTACATTGTTTAGAATAAGTGTTTCTGAGCACATAAATTAAGTTTAAACCTAAATGCATTGCAACGCTGTGTTCTAATGTAAAGTGGACTATTACAAATTCATGTTGTCATTTTTCTGACCCACATTACCAACCACTTTGACAATGGACTAATCTTTCCGGCCACATATCCAGTACAAACCCCAAATATAACTGGTCCCAATTTCTCCGCTGAGAGGATTTGCTGGCTTTCTGTTTCATGTCACTGTAAATTGAATAGAGGATTTTAGGTCTCTGAACCATTGGTCAGAAAAACATAGGCACACTCAAGATATATTGTTCTGGGAACTGCATTTCCCATTACTGTTACAAAAATGTAATGGTTAATCACTGTACTCGAAAGAATAATCAAAAGATTAATCAATAATAATGAATGTCACTTTTTTTTATTTCATCTCATTATACAAATTATCAAATGTTGTGTAATTTAAAAGGTCTATGAAGCTCTTAAAGTTAATTACATACCATATCTGATGTATTAGTTTGTAATAATAAGACCAACTGACTGCTCCACTTACCATCATTTAATTAGCCTATTAAGATAAAAGTAAGGGGGCATGCAGCTGAACACCCTGGCTTACTCTCTCTCTCTCACACACACACGGACGGATTCAAGCTTACTGGGTGTATGAAATCCTGAAAGCTGTCAATACTGTATTGCAGTTTATAGAGCTGCACTGCCATATTACTAATTCCTCCCCAAAACATAGAAAGATGATTGAGGTGGGCAAGCCTTAACAGTACACCTGAAACAATTAATCAATTAATCAATAAGTCAGTCAAATCAGAAATTTATTTAGCAACTATTTTGATAATCAATCTTTTGAGTCACTTTTTTTTTAGCAAAATGTCAAACATTTGCAGGTACCAGCAACAGATTTGTCTTTTCTTTATTAAAACATCATTGCAAACCAAATGTATCTATGGCTTTTGGACTGTTGTCCAGCTTTGGCTGTGTTTATTGTCACTGCACTACTTGATTATAGTGCCTACAAGGAGCAGGTGTGGTCTGGGGGGACATCATAGAGTTATATGCCCCCCAGCTGACCTCCTCACTGGCACGTGAACAGTAGTCAGTGGTGTGTGTTAGGGCTGAGCAATATGGCCAAAATCTTCTATCACAATATAGGTCATTTCATATCTCAATAACGATATACATCACAATATTGCATGTTTTCTGGTAATTCAACAAATAAAACGTCTATATGAAATTACCACATAGTAAAGCCTATTTTTGTATACTCCTGTGTGAATTAAATACTTGACAAATTAAAAGTATTTTCTCATTTTAAGAACTTGAGTGCAAAATGAACAGTTTTTAGTGTAATTATAGAGAAAAAATAAATAAATATAGGCCTAGCCTATACTGTATACCGAGAGAAAGAATAAAGAAAAATATATACAATAGACATTTGTATATTGTTTTGGCGATATAAACTGGGAAATAAAAGTTCGGAAACTTGTGTTTGGTCGATTATTTCTCTGTTGTTACAATGCTAATTGTCATTGTATTTTACATTGCTGGAAAGCCTGTTTATTTACCTTCACAATGATGTCCAAGGGGATCATGCATTTGTGGGATGAGCAGCACAGCTGACTATGTGGATAGCACCCAAGAAAAATTTGCCAAAATGCTTTGCCAAATATTCTCATAATATGACTTTTATTCTCGTAAACCTATGACTTTATTCTCGTAATATTATGACTTTATTCTTGAAATCTCAAATTTATTTTCCTCAATGTGGCCCTAATACTCCGTCATACCATAGATCTACAACACTGATAATTAAAAATGAAAATGTAAACAAAAAACAGTTATTAATTTCCATTTTTCTAAATCCACAGGGAACCACTGGAGAGGAGCTAAAGAGCCTCATGTGGCTCCAGAGCCGCAGGTTGCTTAGAGACCCCTGGTCTAACATTACCGTTAAATAAACACTGGCCAAGTTCATGAACGTTAGCTATGCGGCTAAAGTTAGGCTAACTTTAAAAGCCCACAGATAGTACTTGAGTTAACATTTTAACCTCATAGCTAAGTTATGAGTCTGGGGTTATAACATATTATAACGTTACAAGCGTTATTAGTAAATTGGCTTCTCTCTAACAGCCTGCGCAATTGCTGTTTTAAATACTGTACAAGTCGAAATAAAAACCCAGAGATAGTTTGACACTCACCGCGGTTGAAGACATTTTCAGGATCCCAGTAAACTCTTCTGTCTCACTAGCAAAGAGCGTAGTTATATTGCCAAGCAACGAAAGTCAACTGTTGGTTCCATGACAACATCAGCGACCAACAGCAGAGCGACACTTCCGCCATTTTGGACTGAAAGTGATTACCGGAAGCCAGTAAAACGGCTGTTGTAAAAAAGAAGGACACAAAGATGGCAGCCGGAAGTGACATAAAGGAAACAAGAGCGTATAATATATATATATTTTTTTAATTTTGAATGGTGTATGCACATGCAGCGTATTGCTTTAATGTATTTTCTCTTTATTATATAGCTTATATTAACATATGCACTGGCTATATCCCTGGTGAAATCTGGGGTTTTGTTTGTAGCCCACATATTGTTTTCTGTTAATAAAGTTTTTAAAAATGATAATGCATTATATTTCTAAACCTTATTATCACAATATTATTACACTATGTCGCTCTTTATAATAGCAAACAGCTTTACAAGGTGGAAGACCACATTTTAGGAGGGGGGTGGGACATAAAGGATTTCTATCTATCTATTTTTTTTTTTATTTTATCTATTTATTTGCACATATATAAAACTGCACAAAATCCACTCAATGAAAAAAAAAATGTGTCAGGAGCGGTCAAGAAGCCACAGGCTTATATACAAAGGACCTCCCCCGGACCCCAGAAAAAAAAAATAATAACAAAAAAGGAAGAAGATCTAAACTAACATAATTTTAAAAATACAACAAAAGTTAAACAACAACAAGAAATACACAACATGTGCAGCAAAACCTAACAAAAACAATCCAATAAAAACAGTGAAATACATACAAAAAACAGTACAGAAAAAAACGAAAAATCTATCTGGCTAATCATCAAGAGGACATCTAAAATACATTATCTACTTTTACTATGGTTAATCTTCATCTAGTCCTGGGTTTAGAGGAAGTAGCTAGTTATTAATGCTGTAAATGCTGCAGCCTCTTGAAAACCCAGTCAGCCAAGTGCAGTTGTTTTATTTTTTATTGAACAGAGCACCAGTGCCATCTATTGGAATATATTTGAAAGTGCATGCTCACAAAGGCCCCTATACAGTATACTGGGACTCAAAACTGAGTTCAGGCTGCTTATTCAACAGTCATCAGAAAAGCTGTTTATTTTGCCCATTTTATTAACGGCCCAGCTCCATAATATTCTAACTTGTCCCACCAATGAAGTAAAGATTGAAATTTAATAACATGTATTTTAGGTGCTATTTAAAGATATATCACTGATAAATGATGTAGGTGGTGCCTCCTTCAGCATGTGCTGCAAAATAATTGCCCACTGTGTATAAATCTATGTAATCTTTTTTATGGTTAGACTTTGCCAAAATTAAATTGGAATGCAGTCGCTTTTTTTTGTCAGGGTTAAAATCTCACAAAAAGTCACTTCATACTAAAAGATGAAAACCTAGTAAGGCTGACAACATAAACAAGAACATTGACATGCACCTGTTTAAAATAAATGATAGATAGATAGATAGATAGATAGATAGATAGATAGATAGATAGATTGTGCACAGGAACAGTAAATCTAAACATATCAACACTAGAGATAAATATCTATACAATACACAATATAAAGAATATATTAGAATACATATACCAGACTACTAGAACTAACAGAAAATATAAAATATAAACAGAATAACATACTATATACATTAGCAAAGTGTGCAATTTTTATTTTTAAATAAAAAATTAAATGAGATTTCATTTAAATGCAAATTCAACATGTGCAAGGTTATCGCAGGGTTAGGTACATATTTGTGTTACTACACATGAAACCAGTACAAAGTAGTATCTGTTAGGTAATCTATTAAGATATTACAATATGGCTTTTGGTTAAAAATGATACTAATTGTTGCTTGATATGGGTATTTTATATTCTTAGATGCAGGCTCCTTTGATGCATAGCCTGAGCACAAGACCAGGGAAGATACGATTACTAATTCAAAAAAAGGCCGATTGAGCAGAGAGGTGTGTTGAATTCAAACAAGCTGTACGGGATTCAAGATATACAGGATGAGCATCCATATCCTTGTAAAATCAAATCAAATAACTCACTAGATGAAGGTATTTTGGAGCTCTTAAAATCTCTTTCAGACCTAACACAGCTGCAGACCCATGCAACAAATAATCATTTTAGAGCCTGTCTGTTTTATCTTGAGGGGGAAGCATGTCTCCAGCCCTTCAAAGAACTAATCTCTCCCACCCCCCTTCATCGTTACTTTACAGGGAATGACAACACCTACTAAGAAAATGCACTAAAGATTCACATGACCCTCCTGGAAACAGGAATAATGCACACTGTGCCTTGCTTTGAAGAGGTGTGTGTTTCCATCTTATTTCATTGGCTTACAGATGCATATGTTTTTATACAAAATAATGTTTCCCTGTACCTTTTGTTTGGATCACCAATTAAATATCAAACCATTTCAGTGGTTTTCAGCGTTAAATTATTTATAAAGAAAAATGCATCCAAAATAAGTAAGTAATTATTTTTTATATTTGCTTGCTGATAGGCAAGAGGACAAGCAGCTTAACAGGACACGACTAAGGGATGTGTTTTCATTCATTGGGAATATCGTTATATATTCTTTTCAAATAAAATGCTGCAGTCCCCTATATTTTGCGATTCTCTGCATGTACACGAAGCAAAGAGCATGAGTGGGGGATCTAAGCCATTTTGGTGTATCTCACACTCAGTGGGTGAGAGTTGGCAGCCCTGTCATGTTCAACCAATAGTGGAAAAGTTTTTTCTTCCTCTTTCTTTGTGTGAATCCTGAGGGAACAGCACCTCTCTGAGGAAGCACTGGTTAAGCAGAGCAGCACTTGAGGACATCCGCAAACCACGATGCACGGTCAGCGCTAAATGACCAATGAAAAGTAAATCAAAGAGAAGTCAGTGCTGGTGATTCAGTTTCTCTGTTCAGGAGGTTTTACTGCACTTAAACAGGGCTTGCATAAAGACTACCTTTTAGCGGAATTTATCTCGATATTTAACTAAAATGATGTGTAAATATTGCTGCGCCGCTGCAAAATATTGTAAGCTCATAGCACCGGGGCCCTGATCTTCATACAAGAACAAATTAATTCTGTTGTAATGACTTGGCAAGCCTGGATTTCAGTTTTCCAAAGCTGGCTCAAAATGTATCTGGAGCTGTTGTCAGAGCAACAAGTCTTTAAGAAAACCCGCAAAAGGCGTAATTCACAGTTTCAAAGATCATGACCAAGACTCTCAAGCATTACCTTGTTTGTTAAGATGCAACAGACTTCGTTCCTTAGAGGCATAGATGGAAAAATGTAGATATGAATATGATTTTAGATATAAGTCATTGAGAAGATTTGTTTCTGTAATATAGCAAAAACTTTATTTTAACAACAAGGACTTACCTATACATGTTAGGCTGTACAATAAAATAAAATCAGATGCCTACACCTAAAAACAAAACCAATGGATAGAATTTGTTTTGGGAACTATATGAGCAAAGGACATAAATTCAACTAAAGGTTTCTGACTGTCAACAGACCAGAGGAACCAGAAAACATGGCATCTGATTGACACTTTGAATGTAAAATATACACTAAAATGTAGTCAATGCACTTGCATCGAAATTGTGTATATTGAAACGCTCAATTAATTTTAGTTAATTTTCAGTAAGATTTATAGATCAAGCCAATAGGTGTATAAAACAAGCAAGATTGATGAACAGTTTGCCATATAATTTAACATCTGGTTTTACAGTGCCTTTATGATCTCTTTATGAGAGATCTTGGCAGTGTCCTTCTGTAACTCATAAACATAGAATATGTTCAAGGTGGTCCTTAAATTTGAAATTGCTAAAAAAATGCTGTTTCTACAGTAACCATAGTGCCATGCCAGCCAATCATATAGCATGAGTGTTGATTATGGTTTTGTCTCTGTGCTCATGTTACATTTTTTCTGTTCAAAATAAGAACCCACTGTTTTTCTAATATCAACAGCTCAATCCCCAAACTGCATTTAAAGAAATACATTAGTTGATGAAAATGAACAGTATCGCTTTAGCTGGCCTACATCATGAATTAGTTAAGCCACGTTTGAAGAATGGAGCCCAGCTTGTCAAATTGTCATCTGCTCCTACAACTGATCCTTTAGTGTTTTTCACCTTAACATGAATTGTATTATGGATGAATCTTGTGGAGAGGCCTGGCTAGTTAGTAAAGGAGACGTTGTTTATATAATACAGATATAACGACATGAGATCCTTTACTGTCCAATAAAGCATTTGCAAAGCCTTAATATTTTGAAACGCACATTTACTGTACATGGACTTACAGCCTTCTTCTTTTTCTTCACCAATTTTTTCTTTATTGCTACTTATTACAGTAAGTAAATCAACTGTTGTCACTCACTGCAGTCTAAAAGTGTATCACATCATGTGCTCATTGTGTGCAGGTAGATACAAATAATACACAAACCTGATCATCAAAACATTGCACAAACTAGTGGTCAAAAATCCTCAGAGGTTGCCTTTAACCTTAAATTGGAAAAACAAGCAAAAAAAACCCCAAAAAAACAAAAATGTATATTATACTGTATGTAGTGTACTTTTACCTGTGATTGTTTTTCCTATTTAAATGTAATTTTATCATGAACATACTAACAGTTTCCACCCTGTTATAATTCACACATTTTCGATAGCGTGGTGAAATGTGTAGAATATGCTTTTCCTCCTCATGTGTAATGAGAAGTAGCTATAGTCTCCTGCAGTAAAGTTGAGACAACAGAGTGTGAGGATGGTTGTCTGTTTGTTTTTTACCTTAAAGATGAATTGCATGGACAAGGATTACAGGATTACATTATCTAGACTTGTCTTCAGTTGTATTACTTGATCTTTTTTTAAGGCAATTTGTGCCGAACACCACCGGACTAATGAAAGAATGTCTGTAAAGTCACATTAGGCACAGTATAGTGATAAATCATTTGAGGATGGAGTTGAATTACAAATAATACAAAATAAATAAATAAAATTAATAATCTAGTCACTCAAGCAAAATTATACTTACAATTGCATATGTCAGCAAAGTGCAGTCTGTAATTACAGCCTCAAAACCTGTATCCTAACATTGTATATAGTGCGAGATAGTTTATGATGCTATCTGGACATGAGGAAAACACATTTTTAGAGCTGAATAGATTTGACGAAAAAGGCTCTGTACCAGCAGCCAGTGATTAAAACTTGATTGATGTGATAATGATTTAATGACTATGACACAGTAATTTTGGGTAGAGTCAAAATTCTCCTAAAAAAGTTTCTCATAGAAATACGGTGGATAAGAGTCTACTGGTGGTTCATGCATAACCCAAGTACTTTTGGCAGCCTTGGGGAAGGCTGTAAGGCCCTTACAAATAATTTCAGAGGTCACTGTATGCTTAGAGTAAAAAAAACTCAAAAGACATCAGAACATGCTTCGTTGGCTTAAAAAGATATGAGCTTAAGTATTTTAATTTTTTTAACCCGACTGGGCATTTATTTGCAGTATTTTATTTATTCAGACAGTGCAGTTGGGAGGAATATGGAGAAAGAGGAGAGGATGCGCTGCTCGAGACAGTTCTAATAAGATTCAATTCTCTGCCAGCAAGGGGCTGTCATACCAAAAGCTGCCCCATCTTCATCACTTTCCTCTTCTGCTTGTAGTTCATCAGATTAATTTCTGTCTTGTGCATACTAAACTCTCACACATTGCCAAAAAAAAAACAGATATCTCAATCTGCAGTGTGCAACTCCACCAGACAATGTAAGCTCTACAGTCAGAGTTTCCCTCTATAGTTACTTCGTCTCCTGCTCCTTGGCTCCCCCTTCTGTCTCCTCTCGGTGGCGGGCGTCATTGACACCCTTAATTCCTGAACACTGTTCTGGTGGTTCAGGTGCGCACTGTCCATTCCTTCTTATCAAACGGTTGAAAGAAGACAGATGACAGGAAATGAAACAAGAGACAGATTGGAAATGACATTTAAGAAAGGTCCTCAGCTGGACATGAACTGGGGTTGTTGCTGTCCATGGTCAGTGCCATAAAGGGGAACTGTTGCTCTTGGGGAGCACTACTGCATATGTGATAAAAAAAACAAAAGTTGGCTAAAGCTTTTTGTGGCACCGGAGAAAATCTGATGATGTCACTTGAGGCAATTCATCAGATGTATGTCGGTTGGGGCTGAAGACTGCAAGTCTGGAAAATTAAAACATCTTACCAGATCTCTGTAGTCCGCTTCTCATCTCTGCTTGAGGCTAGTGGCTCAAGGCTTGCCGCTACTAGCATAACCATAGACTATATATAAGAAGTGGACGTAGTCACCGTGTTGTCACCCATTGGTTTGTGGACTACCGTTTTGAAGCCTCGAGTTCCCCATCTTGTTTTTTGGCCGTCACCATTTGTTTTTTTGCAACCAGAAGTGAATAAGACATGTTTAGGTGACCAAAAAGGTTATACAGTGGAAACCGCTTATGGTGATCACGGTTACAGTGATCAACTGCTTATATGGATCAAAAAGCTTGAGACAGAATCATTCCTATACAAATGCTGTTTAAATAATTTACTTATAGTAATGAAGTAGTCTGCTTACGGTGTTCATTTTGGGTCTTTTCATACATGAAAACATTTTAAAACTATGTCAGACTTGACAGTTGAATTGTTGTTTTGTTTTTTACTTTACTCCCTTGACACTTTGCCTCGTGGACCGTCTGCTTTCCGACTGGATACCTGCGCTGCGTGCACATTATCATGACGGCAAAAAGAAAGTCATTTTCTCTGAATAAAAAACAAACAAAGACAGGGAAAGCACCTGTGGTTGAAGCTGTTCCCTCAAGTGGGTTAATAATGCCTGGTCACTTAATGCTCCCAAAGTGAAACTTTGCCGATATTCAATTGGCTCTGCGGCACACATGCAGACCGGTGCCAGTCTCCCTTCATGCCGCTACCAGGTGAGAGAACGGAGCCTCTGCAAAGGGGCGCCGTTCTGCATGCACGCTCGCGCTGCAGAGCCGGCCAAAAACAGCAATGCCTCAGGCAGAAGAGTTGGCAGCATCCAGTAAGTAGCGAAGCGGTCCATTTCATTCTAAATATACAAATGTCAATTAGATGGTAATCTGCATTAGAAATGAGGCACAACAACAAAAATTCAGTTATAATAATCATCCGCTTATAGTGATAAATTTGACCCGGACAGACATGATCACTATAAGTGGTTTCCACTGTATTTAACTTTCATGAACTGAAAACACACTGTGAAAGGGTTAAAGTTGTAAGAAGAAAACACGGACAACTCCAAGACTCGACAATGCCCTGGTAGCGACCTGTCAAGGTAGCCACGCCCTAAAGCATACCCTGCTTTATGGTCTATTTTACGACTTGAAACTAGCGATTGAGATCATAAACTCATGTTTACAATGTTTACAATGTTTACTGAGGTAATAAATCAAGTGAGAAGTAGGGTCATTTTTTCATAGACTTCAATACAATCAGACTTCTTATTCCAACCAGAGGAGTCGCCCCCATGCTGGCTGTTAGAAAGAATGCAAGTTTAAGGCACTTCAGCATTGGCTTCACTTTTCAGACCTGGAAGTTGCCCCCTGCATGTTACACACAAAACTCTAATCGAACTGCCGGCATTTGAGTTGCATTGTGGGTACTGTAGGCAGCAGGTTTTGACAAGGAAGAAAAAGGCGTGCAATAAAAAAGGATTATATTACTCTGTTTCCACAACATCCATTTTGATCCTTTTTTAAACTGTCCATTGTGAGTCTGACAATGTCATGGAAGTGCAATGCTAAATTGGTGGAGTACTCTTTAACCCCTCGTCCATTCCTCACAAATGCTTGCTGATTTTTGAACTTCAACTTTTTTCTCTCTCTTCAGAGAGGTCTCAAGTAGCATACAGTACTTCATCTCCCTGCTAAACTGAAGAGCCTGGGTTTCAGCCAAGTGGGAGAAGTAATCAAAGCCTCTGGACTGCTAACCACCCGAGGGAGCGTAAGAGGGAGAAACGTCTAACTTCTTCATCAACCCATCATAGCGACAGTATATCCTGCACAGTTGTGAGAGCTACACCAGACACAGCAAAGCCCATTTGTCTGCAGAAGAGTGAGAACATTGATAAAAGAGTGTCTGTATTGTGGCATTTTATGTTCACCTGTCTGGTAAAAGGACAGCCTGTTTGACCAGTCTCTCTCAGTTTCAGTCTTCAGTGATTTTGGTGGTGATGAAAGTATTTGTATCGATTGCATTCGAGCTTGGCCTCTTGTCTGAGTTGCAGAACAAAAATCCTTGGAGGCCAGCACCTTGGATTGTTGCCTTCTCAGCTATGAAACCCACAAGACTTCACAGCTCTGCTTGGTTATGTCAGGTAACCACCACTAGATTACAATTCTGTTGAAGTCACAATAGTCAGTTTGGTCTGGTTGCAGAAATACAACCCCTCATGTTCCTCATGTTCTTTCTGCTTCCTGTTTATAAGACTCACCTTCCTCTGAGTTCCTCTCTCTGAGGTTCTTCCTGAGTATATGGAAGAAAAAGAAGTGTTCAACAAATTCCAAGCAACAGTGACCATTGCCCAACTCCTGGGCACATCCACTCCTCAGGAACGAGGCTCCAATCTATGTGCCATCTATGGAGAAGAAGCATCTCAAGTACACTGGCCTTCTTGAACCATTGCTACTTCTGGAAGCTGACACCCAAAAATAAGTGGCCACTTGCCAAGTCTGCAGGTCTGTTTATTCCACATTGGGTGTCTGCATAGACACATGTTCCAACGTGCAGCCAATGGGTACATACATTGTGGGCTGCACATGGATTTCTGCACAGACCCTTGCAGACATGTGCAGATGAGAATTTGAGTCATGTGGACCCTGTGTCCCATGATCTTAATTAACTCAACAGACTTAACACCACCACTTGTCTGCAAGCTGATGATGCTTGGGTACCTGGAACAAAGATGACATAGTAAGATTTCATCAATCTGAAATGACAAACTGTTTTAGACTTTTTCTTGGTTTGGTCATTATCAGTTTATTGAGATCTGAAACATTCAAATATTGTATGTCGTTTGGTTTGCCTGGTATTTGAAATGTGTGACACAACTTGATAAAGGTAGCTACATCCTTTTGAGACAAGACCAAAATGTCTCAGGATGCAATCATATGTCTTTCTGATCCCTAGTTCGCCATGTACGGGACCTCATTTCTAAACTTGTTTAGCACCACAGCTTGCACAGTGGGAACACCTACAAACTGTATATACCTGAGGCAACACTGTGCACTTGATTAAGAAGAAGATAGTCTAAAGGAAAAGAAAATACGCTTATTCACTTTCTGGCTGAAACAAGGGGAATCAGGTATCCTGGTTATGTCCAACTGCCAATTGGATTTGAGCAATTGCCAGACAACCAGCAGAGAGTGCAGGAAGTTACTGCTTCCAGCAAAGAAATAGTGTCCCGTTCACCTTTCCGGAAATTGGGGAGTGGCGGGGTGCTTTTTACCTTGCATGGCAGCTACATTTTTGCAATGTCACAAGATCATGAGAGAATCGGGGGATCACATATTGCACGGAAATCAATCTTGTTAGGCTTCAAGTAATGCGTTTGTATCTGGTAAGCCAGAGCACGGACCAATCAGACTCCTGTGAGGTGCTACTGGCTTCGGCAAGAGTTTGATGGTTCATCCAATCACCTGCCACATATTTTTGAAAGTGCCTGCCCTTTTCCAAACAGTTTCCAATGACGGCTTCTCAGATGGTTCTGTAAAACAAACCAGCTGACGGGTCAGATTAGGGTGCTGGTGGCTTCCTACATTTTCCAACAATTAACCTTCCAAAACTGACAATCCACAAAGCACGCCCACTTCATACAGCAACTGGCCAGGTGTGAAGAGGTGATCTAGGCAGGGTTTGAACTTCTCTCACAAGCTCTCCTTTTTCATTCTTCACACAAGTAGTCCTGTTTCTTTTTCTGTGTACAACAGAGTTCAACACCAAGAATGCCTTAAGGGACAGACTTCCGAAAGTGTGTAGTGCACCCTTATTTCCTTTGGCACAAATTCATAGTGTTGAGACTAGAAAGACCCACAAAAGACACAGAGCACATGGAGAGAGATCAGCGAGGCAGTGTGATACAACCAGGAGGAGTCTATGATGGCAGGCTTTTTCCAGTATCTCAGTATTTCCAGTGTTGCTAATTGGAACAGATATAAATACTTTTGACACTAGACGTGGTCGGACAACACATTCTACAAACTAGTTTGTTTCAAGCATATCGAACGTCTTTAGGGTTAGTAGTCAGCCACTTACCCATCAAGTGAACTTGATCCTGCTGAGAAAGAAAACATTAGATTGAGCTTTACATATAACAAGTCTCTGCACACACACTTCACACTTCAGCATGCAATGACATTTAATTCGCAAGGCATTTAGCGTGCAATAAGAACGTTGTTCTTGTTTTTGGCGTGTCCATAGTCTGTACTGAGTCCAATGTAAACGCATCTGCGTAAATATGCTACGCTCAGAGCTAGTGATGTAGAATAAAAAGCGAGAAAGACTACTTATGGTGGGCAGGAGGGTAGGTGGATGGGTCCAACAAACGCAGGACTTTCAACCAGGACACTGGTGTTCGAGACTGGTGTTCTGTTTTGCAAGTGACGTTAGTGACGTGTTTTCCGTGCTAATGTTACGTTGTGTCTGTACGTATTGTACTTAGTTTCTGTACTTATTTTTAAGCCCAACCATGACATTTTTTCCTAAACCTAACTAAGTGGTTTTGTTGCCTAAACCTTACTGCAGACGTTACCGTAGTTTTGTTGCGTGGCTTACAAATGACACGCGAAAAGCCTAAATTGCGTCCACATGACGTGGAATGTCTTGGTAATGTCGTTTCATTCAATACGCCTTCCTATGAGATTGGGTCCATACGAGTGCTGCACTGTACCCTTGCTTTTGAGTGAATAACAGCGACTGATATGAAGCCATGTGAATCAGAAGAAGCACATGGCAACCATCATTTAAACTGATCTACTGTCAGCAGTTACATAAGTTTTGGCTAATTAAGTGATTTGTAAAGGCAGGACTATTTTACTATAATTTTGAACAATTGCCAGAGTTGTAAGAGTGGATTTTTATCTTTTACTTTGCAAATTGAAAGTCATTCTCAGAGTACCAGTTAGGTACGCTGGTACAATATAATTGCAATCCAATAGAATTTATTTTAATAATTTCAATAATATTCATAATATTCTGTCGCAGTCATGTATTGGTTGCAAAACAATTTTAGAAAGCCTTTCAACATAATGCAGTCCAATACATTCATCGCTGACTAAAATTAAAATTACAATTAAACTTTCCACATTTGTATGGACGTAATTGCTGCCTGGATTATGTTCTATGGCAATGTTTTTCTGAGTGAAATAAGTGTTATGTTTTTGTACTGCAAGCAAGTAGTAGTAATGATCAGGGGTGATGGAGGGCAGACAAAGTGAGGGGTTTGAATTATGCTGCTGGTGAACATTTTGCAGATACATTCTCTATGAACATTTTGCAATTATGTTCATTAAAACATTTCCTCATTGTGTTGATAAGAAACGAAACTCAGGTGGCATCATATTTCTTTCTTTAGTAGCATATAAATGTAATTTCTAAGAGACAGTGTTGAGTCAAGATACTAAATTGCACAATTTTTTAGAGATAACTTAAAATTTTGCAATACCCAGACAATGTCCATACAGTCCTATGAGCAAACATATGTAATTAAAGTGGGCAGAGGAGAATTAATTACAGGAAAGTTACAACTAAATCTTTACAAGTCTCTTTTTCAAAGTTTGACTGTAATTCGTTCAAATTAATTAGAACGCAACATAATTTTGCCATCTACAGAAGAGAATCCAAAATACTTCCATTTACTGCTGCTTTATCCACTGGTGTCCTCCTTCTTTTTTAAGTATTAGCTTGGTTTACTGACAGGTCGATAGGACATGCAACAGGTCAAGCTGACAAATGATTTAAAATGTTCTGGTGCGCTTAGACTAGAATTTTTTTATTCAAGCTGGTCAAGAACAGTTCAAATATATATAAAAAATTCCAACATTTGAATGAATGTTTGAATTTCAAATAAAAAGTGACAGCCCTAACAACTTATTATGCATTAGTCATAGTTTTAGCCTGGAAGCAGATGATGTAAAGCAGCAGAGAACAATGTTAAGCTCCAGTCCAGTCAGCAATGAAGCATCACGGTGAGGCCACAATGGGTGCATAATCACCAAAATCAGATAACCAGACAGTAGAAGAACCTGAACAACGTGCATACACATTAGGTACATTTACATGCACTCTTTTAATTCCTCTGTAACCAGATTATACACTGTCTATTGCAGCGGAGATGCAACAACCTTAACTAGGTTATTTGATTTAAGGTCAAGAAACAGAGCTTACTTGTCAATCTTTCAAATTATTTTTGGCATGTCTATCCCTTAATCTGGTTTCTTTGTGTGTTTTGATTCAGCGCCACAAAGGTAACAGCGTGTGTATTTGAAACGAGAGCACCGTAGCTCGCACTGGTACGGAAACAATGAGCTTTTAGGGACGACAGCGAAGCAGCATTCATGTTGCAACCAACGCCTCAATCACACTTGCATTGCAAATCAGTCAGTAGGCTACAAATACAAATAAACAAATACATGACAAAATGCCTGTTAAGTGCCTGTAATTTACCATTATATTCATATTTCCTGTAGGCTAACACACATCTACCACTCTGGTTACTGAGGAAGTCAGCTTTCTGTGAATCATCAAACTATTACCTTAGTCTGCATATGTGAACACAGTGACTGCTGTTTCCCTGGTTTATCTCTTATTGTCACAGTTTACTGCTTTTCATATGGATGTTTCTACTAGAATAATGTAAAAAAGCATATATCTCAAAATATTTCAAAGAGCATGACAATCAGCCCTTTTGGGATGAGGTCATATGCTGGAAGTAATGTTGCTCACTGTACTATTACTTTACCCAGGCTACCTTGATGCAGTGCAGTAATAATATGAGACTGTCAGTCTTTTAAGATATGTGATTCTGTTTTGTAATGACTTGACTTTAAATTTTGGTCTACATATTTTTGCAATAGCCCCAAAAATTGTACATTTTCAATTAAAAAAAATGCATGGAGCTCAAAGATGTGCTACTAATATGAATAAAGTCATGCATGTAGGATGGACTAAAATGTAGATTATACCTGCAGTGTCTAGACAGCTCGTAGCTCATTACATGATCATTCATATTGGCCAACACAATTATTATTGTTTGTCACGTGCATCTTTGCAGAGTAGAGCTGGAAGGTCAGTGTTTTCAATTACAGATTGTATTGCTGATACTGAGTATCGGATTCTTGATCATGACATCACTGGTGCCGGTGGACAGAGTTAACCTCCTGCAGGCCACATATACTGAGAACTATAAGCACTGTTATTACCTCAGTCACACAGAGGGGATGCAATCATAAGAAAAGTCAATTAGGGAGTAAAAGAGATGTATAACAATTTTTCAATAGCTTCAATTTTGTTATTTTTTTTCCTTTAGGCGGAGTGTTTTAGAAATAGCCCATCTACTTGCTGTGAGAGAATAAAGGAAAATAATATACATCCTGTTGTTGTTTCAGCCCAGGAATAATGCTTTGTATAAAATGGTTACGGTATTTCATGGAAAACAAAACCATTTTTTAATGTAAATGTATGTGTTGATAAGAGGAGGGCTTTACATTTTGAATTGAAGGAAGAGTTTGTCGTTGTTGTTTCTTTATTGTTTTCTCTCATGCTGTTTTCATATTGTTCTCTCTCTCTATTCTCTCCAATTTGGCACATGGGCAAGTATGTTTTCATTATTAAGTGGAATAAGGGGAACTATTATGATGATGATTATGATGATACTCTATAACCCTTCCTTCAAGTAGTGTCTCACAATCAGCTTTAATCTACCTTTTCATTTGTTAGTATTTATTGTATTGTAATACAATGCATTTCCTTTTTTAATGATTATTATTATTTTTTTAATGACTTTCAATTTCTCTTCCACTCACTTACTTACTTACTTACCATTATTATTATCATTAATAATAATATTTTTCCGTTTGTCCTTGCTTTTATTTCATTTATTTATTTCCTCTTGCTTTTCTTCCTCTTATGTTTTATTTTTTTTTTCCCTCACATAAAAATATTGCCTTTTGATTTATAACTCTGTTATGGCATGTTCTCTGGCTTGTTCACTGATATTGCATGATGAAACAATTATGTATCTTGGAGAACAGAGTACATGTATGATCTAAGTGAGTCAATAATTATAATTTTTTCTAAAAAAAGGAAATGTTTGACAATTTGGTGAACCACACTTATATGCAGTCTTGCCCCGAGAGCTGGATGGATGATCCACTCTTGTGTCTGTACAGTAAATATGAAGCTACTGCCAGCAGCTGCTTAGCTTAGCACAAAGACTGACACCTCGCCCGACTCTGTACAAAATGTCAAAATTATTTCTCTAAATCTTGAAGTGAACTCTGACCAGTTGTGGATTGTCTTTGATGCAGCGTGCATTTTGAGAGATGTAAAAGAAATTATTAATATTACTGCCTATGTGTCATGAATACTAGTTAATAGATAATTTTGCTCATTAAACATTGTGATGTAACAAAGATTCAAGAAAATATCAGTGCAATCTATATATCTATTTTACATGTGATTATGGAGTATAAATTATACGATGTGGTCTAAACTGTACAGATAACAACATTATGGAAATCATGAAATGTTATTTGGTTATGATCAGTAAATGACTGATTTTAAAATGTAGTTACAACTAGGGCTAGAGTGAAGATACTGGTATCATATGAAACTAGAAAATCTAAAGAATCATACTAGCTTGTTGCGAAGAAGGCTAAATAACGTTCCAAACTTGCGCTAAATTTGTCATGAGAAAACTGTCTTGGTAATTTTCAAAGGGTGTCGCTTGACCTCTGACCTCAAGATATGTGAATGAAAATGGGTTGTATGGTTACCCACGAGTTTCCTCTTTACAGACATGCCCACTTTATGATAATCACATGCAGTTTTGGGCACGTCACAGTCAAGTCAGCACACTGACACATCACGATTGACAGTCCTAGTTACAACACATTCAAACATTAAAAGATTTAATTTTAACTCTGCAAGATACTGTAGCCTACATACCATATGTACTCCTTTCTGGTGTAAACACGCCTCGCATCAATAATGATGATAATAATAATAATAACAACAGTGTTCTGGCAGACACACAGATGATGAGTAATGCAAAGTAAAACGCAGGGAGGTCAAATTATGAAGTAAATTTAAAAGGTCAAATCTGTTTGGTTCTCTGTTTGACATAATATGAACAGCGTCTCATAGTTAAAGCATGTGTATACTGTATATGGTTCTGTCTGCTCTTTGTCTTTCATTATTATCATTGAAAACAATGGGTTTTAGTGTGAATGTTCATTTACCACAAAACTAAAAAGCTTAATCTTTAGTATTTGCACACATCTCTTCTGTAATTAGTGATTTTTCAAACTCATTTCGAGCTATTCCACATAAAACCGTTTTCCTTTCCAATATATTGCTCCCCTCATTTTCTTCTTAGAATTTATTTCCACTGAAATGTTCCTGCCTTTCAGAGCTTTCAGTGTTTTTTTTTTTTCACTATGCTTTTCTCTTCCTGCTTTATGCTCCTTTTGCTCTGTATCTTTTTCTGTCTCTCCCCTCCCTCTCTCTGTCCTTCTTTCTCTCCTTCCTTTTTTCTTTGGCTGCTTTTCATTCTGTTTTCTTTCATTGTTTTTCTTTTCTTTCTCGCCTAGGGACCCCATTTTTTTCCCTCTTCCTCTATTCAGGTTTTCTTTATTCTCTTTTCTGAATAGTTGTGGTACTTTAAGGGGAAGGGGAAGGCGAGGGAGAGGGGAGGGAGGTTAGTTTCAGTCAAAGCTGCAGAACAAAACTTCCTCCCACACCACATGCAGTGTCTCTTGGAATGAGTTTGTCACTGACTTGAAGACACACTCCCCCTCCTATGTATACCGCCATGGATGACAACCCTACAGTGAATTGGTATTAGGCCAACACACACACACACACACACACACACACACATGTCCTATAGTGATGATTGTCCTCTTAAATATCAATGGGGCATGTTGTGAGGAGCCTCTGTGTTTGCGGTTAAGCGGTGTTAGTTCAGCGTGCAGTATCACATGGTGACACATGATGTGGTGGTGCGTTAAACCAACCACAGCTGTGTGTGAATACGATTATCTCCCAACTGAGGTGCGTAGAGGGAGGCATTTGTGCTTCACAAGAACATCTTCATCACTGCGGAGAAATGACAGGCTACCTTACAGGAGGCAGCCCCATGTCGAGGAGCACTACCTCCTCGGCGGCTTCGGTCTCAGTGGGACTCCACTCAGATAAGCACGAGCGTAGTCCACTAGTAAATAATAAAATCGCCCGTTTATAAATTTGTTGACGCACGGTAGCTGTTGATATGGAAATGGCAGAATAACGTGTGGGGGAAAAAGAAAAAAAAAATCCATTACTGCACTCCTGAAAGACAAAACCACAGCAGCCAGTTAATCTCCAGATATCATGACAGAAATCATTCCTCTTTCTTTATGATAGTAAAAAGACTCCTGCACCTTTCCATCTCGCACACACACACACACAATCTGCCCAAGACAATTTAATGCATGACTCAATGGCATTGAAAGTGGGTTGGATAAATTGGAAATGATTAAAAATGCAGAGTTGACAGGGAAACCGATAAAACTTTCTCTCTATAAGTAAGAACCAAAAAACCAGCATGATGGAATGGCAGGCTTGAAGGGGAGAGAAAGGTGAAAGACAGATGAAAGTGAAGAGAGATAAAAGCCGGAGTGAGGAGGGTGTGGGATAAAGCAGGAGGAAGGGAGGCAGAGATGAAAGCAAAATGAGAAAGATAAGAACAGAGTGAGAGAGACAGAGAGGGAAACGGAGGAAGAGATAGATAGTGTACAGAGCAGAGAGAGAGGTAACCATGGAAACAGGAGGAAGGTACAAAAGAAGAGATAGACAAAGGGTTTGATTTAAAAGAATGAAACTTGGACGAAAGAAAAGTAATTCCGACTGAAATTTGTTACCGGGAGGTGGAGGAATAATACAAAAGGAGTGACGGCCATAGAGGGACAGTGGCTGTGTCCCCTCTGTCTGTTGTAGCCAGCTTGAATGTGGTCGCCTCTAACCAGCATATAAGGCACTCCAGAGACCTCTAGTGTTAATAAGCTTCTGAGGTTCATTGTGGGCCTCACCTTGAGTAAATCTGGGGCCATTTCGCTATGTAGGACACTTGCATGATCGTCCAAATCGCGCGTTTTCCTTTATGTCGCACATAGATTTCAGCTCAGACACTATAGCGACGGCTGTACAGTATATCTTATAAGCATACTTTTCCATGAATCACATAGCAGGAAGAGACTTCAGAGCGACTAAAATAGGATAAAGCACCTTGGTGAAATTCCTCTCCCACCTTACTGCAATGAAAAACTGCATTCCTGATAAGAAGATATGAGTTCTCCGTGGTCCTACATTGTGTTTGCTGACTTATTGAATGAACTTGAGGTGCACGTTTGAATGCTGCACTGTTGACTATCCTTTTTCCCGTTGAATAAATGCAACGTGCCCGTATATTAGTATTCATATTTGTATATCTATATAGAGTTACAGACAGACAGAGGGTTTTTTATTCTGTGGTTTTTGAGTCTCTTGTGGCTATCCCTCTTTCTCCCTTCCCCCTCTCTGTTTTTCTCTCCTCTCTGTCTTTCTCTTTCGTCCTCTGTCTCTGTTTCTCTCACTCGCTCCCCCTCCCTCCCTCCCTCTTTCTCTTGATCTCTCTCTCCTCCTCTCTCTCTTGCTCTCCCATGCCCCCCTCTTTTTCTCGCTCTCTCTTATATGCTCTCTCTCTTTCTCTTTTTCCTTCCATAGCTCTCTGTCTCACTCCCTCGCCCCCCTCTCTGTTCCTTTTATATCCTCCTTGCTGAATGCTCTTCTCCTCTCCTCCCTCAACTCTGTCTTTTCTCCTTTATATTCAGTCCTTTTTTTTTTTCAAGCTCTCCCCACACTCCTTTCTCCAATGTTGTCTCCAAGCAGAGCTATTTCATTGCTAATATTCTGTCTTTCCATTTAGTACCCCCACTACAAAATGGGCAGAGTAATCTTTTATTTAGGGTCTTTTTTTTTTTGCTTTGGCCATCTCTGCATCCTGTCTTGTGGTTTGCGTTAGAATGATTTGTTGAGTGAATTTAAGATTTTTTTTTTTTTTTTTAAATATACAGGGGAAAAACAAGCAAACATGGAAAGCATCAATCATAGAACAAATGCAGAATATGCTTCAGATTTGCTTGAAGTTGTGATTCACCTATAGTCTACCTTGCCTAATCATGTAAAGTTGCTCTCCTTGGCAGCTGACAGACTGAAGCTTTGTTTTTCAGTTTGTCTGTGTGTCCAGTCTGTTCTTACTGACCTTAATGGAAGAAGCTGGAGGCGTGCAACTATGGGTGTGGCTGCTTTTATACACTTTTGCTATTATTCCATCTGCATTGCTTAAATTCAAGCTGTGTGATTGTCTGTTCTGTGCTTATGAAAAAGCCTGCTGTGCTTCTTTTTTTTTTTTTTTTAGTGAAAGCTTAATTACAGCAGCTAATCATGCTTGAGACTTACTATTATATCAGCATGCCGTGCAGAGGTGAGACTGATCCAGCACTGGAAATAACAGAAGGTGTGTGGGCTCGCTGCCTTTTAGACACGCGGGTCTGAGAGGAATGGCCGGCTATAACATCGACATCAGACCAATAACTCAAAAGTTCAAAACACAGAGCAAAACCGATTCCTCTCTTTTCTTTTTTTCTGATCAGAAGAAAATCCTCACCTGAACGCTGTAGCTATAACAACCCTATGCACAAACCTACACGGCTCCCAGTTTGCCTGACAGTGAGAGGATGTTGAATTATAGCCATCACCTAGCACAGCATCTCACACACAGTCAGGGCAAACTCGGGCTGCATGCAGCCTGTCACTGGGGCTGGATGAAGAAACAACACTGACAATGTGAGCTAACGTACAGCAAGAGGAGTGTATATATATTGCAATGGAGAGAGAGAGTAGAGGTGTAAGAAAATATCGATACATATGAGTATTGTGATATTATGTTGTGCGATACTGTATAGATTCTCCAAAACACTATATATTTTCAAATCAACCTCTTAAAAATCCGTCGGCCTGTTGTCTTTCCCGGACGCTATTAGATCTTTCGGAGGTTGTAGCGTGCTCAGTTTTAAAGCAAGAAACTAGAAAACCTAAGGAATCTATTGGTACCAACCATATCGTAATAACTTGTCGAGTTACGCAAAACTTTGGCCAGGAAACTGTCTAAACTGTATAGATAACAACATTATGGAAATCATGAAATGTTACATGATTATAATCAATAATTGACTGTTTTAAAAATGTACTTACAACTAAGGCTGGCAAAGTTAACGCCATAATGTGTTAACGCAAATCCATTTTAACGCCACTAATTTCTTTAACGCATAAACGCAACTTGTGATTTTTAGGGTTTTAGCGGACTCCGTTTTAAAGCTAGAGGAGTAAAAATATGCATCATATGAAACTAGTAAACCTAAGGAGGCCATTGGTACCAACCATGTCGTACTAGCTTGTCGCAAAGGAGGATTAATAACGCTCCAAAGTCACGCTAAATTTTGGCAAGGAAAAACTGGTATGGCGATTTTCACAGGGGTCCCTTGACCTCTGACCTCAAGATATGTGAATGAAAATGGGTTCTCTGGGTACCACTTTATGATAATCACATGCAGTTTTTTGCATACAGTATAAATGTGTTATTTTTGCCTATTCTAAAATGGTGCACTTCTGATGTCTCTTCATACTATGACAGTTTTCCTAAAATTTAATTAAAGAAAATTGCAATAAATCACCTTACTTACAGTATCGTAATATATCGCAATATATTGAATCGTCACCCCAGTATCATGATACGTATTGTATCACCAGATTCTTGCCAATCCACAGCCCTAATATACAGAGAGGCTAACCTACGCATCATACAGTTCCTCCAGTTTGTTGTCATTTGCATTTCTCAGGGTGTGTACTCACATTTGTTTTAACCAGAAAAAAAGAAGGGAGTTGTCATCAATGAGTCCTCTGCAGCTTTATGATTCACTGAGCTTTTCTCAGGGGTAAGACAGACAGCTGATGGCTGAATCCGTCCTCTCTTTCTTCCTCTCTCTTCCTCTTGCTGGAAAAAAGAAGTTATAACTTTGACCTATATCACAGAGAGGATGTGACACCGCGCTGCATGGTTGTCCTCCTATAGATAAACAACGCAGCGAGAACCAGGCCGGGGTTTAGAAAAACGGACAAGAAGTCGCTGGTTGGAAATACAGTAAGTCATACGGACACCCGTGTCAGAAGTGTGTTGTTTCAGGGCTGTGGGGAACTGAAGGCGTGTTGGTTTCAGTAGTATGTGTGTGCTTGTCCCTGATCTCAGACATCAGACAAACACACATTTGAAATCCCAGTTGAGGGTTAGTACGCTTGAGAGCAGGGCAATGGTTTACTTCCCTTACTCTTCTCTTTCTCATAATGCTCATAGGAACCTGTATATTTTACGCTTATTATCCACCGTAACCTTTCCCGCTATTAGTTTTCCATACAGCCCCCCCACACAAAGTAAATGGACGAGCAGGTTTTTTCTGTTATGAAGATTCAGGCCTGGAAAGGAGCCAGTGTATTTCTTCCCCAAACTTTTGTTGTCTGTGTCTTTTTCATTTTCCCCATAGGCTAGTTCTGTGTTGTTTTATGTACGTGTCCCTTGTTGTTTCTTCCATGTGGTTTCTTTGTCTTTCAGCCTCTTATCTCTTTGTTTCTTCCCTTGCTCTCCTTCTATTTTCTCTCCCATTCTCTCCCTCGACTTCCTGCTATCTCTCCCCCTCACTCACACCCTCACTCAATCTTTCTCTTTCTCCCTCCCCTCCCCTCCCTCGCGCTCACTCTCATTCCCTATCTCTCCCTCCTCCTCCTCCTCCCTCCTCACCCCCCCTCCGCTCCCCTTTCTCTCTATCTTTCTCATTCTCGCAGCACTCCCAGCCGCTGATGATTGATCAAGGTTTTCAAGGTTTGCCCTTTCCTGTTATTTAGTAGGAAATGTTTATGCACAGTCCTCAGCCTTATACAGTCACAATTGGCATGTGTCCACACAGTGTTTGTTGCGCTCGCCTGCACCTATACATACATTTTAATTTTTTTCTACTAGTTTAAAAAAAGGTTTAAGGTAAGCTCTGGTATAATAGAATACCTGTCTAATTATCAGGATCATCTTCAGTGCCGACTACTTCAGCACACAACCTGTACTTAGCCCGCAGGTACTCTGCCGCACTGTTTCTCAACACAGCCTGAAAGAAATCTGGAAGTTCAATAGTTAATGTCTTCCCTTGCTGTTTTTCCTTTTCCTCACTCTCTCCGTCTCTCTATCTCCTTTCCTCTCTCCATTCCCTTTGCTCTCACCCCCCCCCCCCTTCCTCCCTCCTCCACCTCCTCCTCTTCTTCATTCTGCACCCCCCCCATCCTCCTCCTCCCCTTTCTCTTTTCTCTTGCTGATGGACTCTTCTTTTTTATTTTCACACTCCACCATCCCCCTTTTTTTCTTCTCTCTTTTTCTCCTTCTTTCCTTTCACTGCATTTTCTTTCAACCCTCCGTCTATCTCTCTTCCCATCCCCACCCCACCACTCCACCCACCCCCATCTCCACCACTCCTCCTCTTTCTTTTCTCTCTCTTTTATTCTTTCTCTTTCTTTTGCCACATCCTTTCTTATGCCTCCACCCCCCCCCCTCCCCTCCTCCTCCTCCTCCTCCTCCCCCGTCTCTCCTTTTTCCTTCTTCCTCCTTTTTTGCTGCATTCTCTTCTTCCCTCCCCCACCCCGGCTCTCTTTCCTCTCTCCCTTTTTCTTTCTGTCTCTCTCACCCCCCCTCCCTCCTCCTCCCTCCTCCTCTTCCTCCACTCAGCTTCACTCCCCCTCCCTCTGCTTCTTCTTTCTTCCTTATTCTTTCTCCCCCACGTCTGTCTCCCTCCCTCCCTCTCTCCTAACTGCTTTTCTCTCCTTTCTTTCTCCTTCTTTTTTCTTTTGTCACTCATTCTTCTGAATTTCTCAGACAGTATACTTCAGGCTGTCTCAATAGTTAATTAGTTTGAATCTAAGAAATAATGGCAGCAAACTACACGGTCTGTGGAAAGTTAAAATTTTAGCATTTCTCAGACATTATCTGTCTGACTGTTTTGCTGCTGACAGACGCACCTCCACCCATAGTCTCTCTCTCTCTCTCTCTGAGTGTTTGTGCGTGTTGTGAAAGTGTGTACGTGCCTCTGTGTGCGCCTGCATACATACATATATATAAACATGTTTGTGCGTGTCATATATACATCTGTGGAGAAACTGCTGATTAGATTTCGTAACTGTTTGTTGCGTTTGCTCGTAATAAAAAAGAAAAAAAAGAAAAAAAGGAAATGCAAAGTATAAAGTGTGATCAAGAAAAGATAGAGCTTGTGTGCCTTCAAGAGAAATGTGTGTTGAAGGGTCATGCTGAATTGTATGTAGTGAGAACGGGAGATAAGATGTGTGTGTGTGTGTGTGTGTGTGTGTGTGTGTGTGTGTGTGTGTTTGTAAGAGAAAAGAGGAGAGAAAGAGAAGTGAGATGGGAAGGAGAGGGTGGGAGGAAGAGAAAGAAATGGGGTGATGCTGTGTGTGTCTGTGTGTGTGTGTGTGTGTGTGTGTGTGTGTGTGTGTGTGTGTGGGGTGGAGGGCTGGTGGAGGGGGGGGGGAGGCAGGCACAGTCAGTTCTGATAACAGCAACAGTAGGAGGAGGATGAGCCGTGGGACCGCCCCACTCTCCCACAGATATAAATAGGAGGTGGATTTTTTTACTCCACTCATTTCTCCTGAAGGATGAGATCCCTGAAACACCTCAAACATCACTCCAGGAACAATGTGGTGAGTTTGTAAGCTAGAGATGGAGGAAGATGTGTTGCTGTTAAAGGTTAGGGTGGGGGGTTGGGGGGGGGGTTACTTGTTTGGCAGTTTATTAGTGAGCTATTTACACTCTTGTGTAAGTGTGAAGGGGAAGCGAGATTACTTTTCACATTCATATGACTACCGCAGTCTTTTTTTTTTTTTTTTTTAAAGATAAGAGTTTCTATATGTGCCGCTTGTTTTCTCTGCTGCCGCCTCTTAATTGTTTGTCCTTAGGTGTCTCTCGGATGCAACTTTAAATGTGAAAGTACGGACTCTTGCAATTACTACCCTACCTTCTCTGTCTCCTTGTCATTTGTCTTTTTCTCTTTCATTTTGTCAGCCTTTCATTTTGCTGTGCTTTTTCTTCTCTCTCCGGCTCCCCCCCTCCTTCCCTTCCCCTCTTTCTCTCTCTCTCACTCACTCACTCTGTCTTTCTGTCTCTCTCCGCCCCCCCCCTCTACCACCACCACCACCACCCCCCCCCTGCACACCCCCTCCCTCTCCTTTTCCTTTCTCTCTTCCCTCCTCTCACATGCTCACTCAATCTCTCCTTCCCCTTCCCTCCCCTCCCTCTCCTCCCCTCTTTCTTTATCTTTCAGCCCCTCCATCTCATTTCTCTCTCTGTCTCCCTCCCTCCACTCCTCCCCCGCCCACAGCTCTTTCTCCTTCTCTCCATATACCTCCCTCCCTCTCTTTTCTCTCTCTCTCTCACACACACACACACAGACACACACACACACGCTTTCAAACACACACCCAGTCTCTTTCCTTTTCTTTCTCACAAACACACAGTCTGTCTGACTACTTTAAAAGCAGTAATTATAAATGACGTGGTTATCAGGGCATCCAGGTCTACTCCCCTCTCCCAACACACACTCACATGCACACACACACCTTTATTCCTGCTCTATCTCCTCTTCTTTTCTCCATCCATTCTTTTCTTTTCTCTCAGTATTGTGTCAGGAAAGGAAGCAGCTCTTGCTGGTGCGTATGGCACACAGAGTGTCTGAAAAGAAAGTAGGGGTCAGAGAGCTTCTCTCTATACATTTTCCTTTCCACTCAGATCCATGCTGAGAAATAACCTGAAACCGGTGGCCTGCAATGCTCGCTTCTCCTTTACCACAGACAGCCAGTTTGGTTCGTACCACAATTTCTTCCTCATAGTTCCGCTTTTACAGGCGGCGGGGTAAACATGTGCGTGTGGGTCTGAAACACTCGCGAACCATACAATTATGTTAGCGAGTCGTATATGCATCGGTCTGGAATACAGAATGAGCTCGAAGCTCAATCGAATGTCTGTTATGGATATGAGACTGCCTGCTGGCATATATCATCTTGTTAAGGAAGCCCAGTGTGGCAGGCATTATGAAGTCGGCTACGGCGGGTGTGGAGCTGAGACGCTCTGCTCCTCATGCATGGAACAGACAGCACCGGCGATGAGCTGACTTTGGTCAGCCAGGCTGCCCCGGGACCCCACAGGAAGTGCCGAGGACAGTCCGCGGAAGTCAACTTCCTGGCTGGACCTGCATCCCTCGTTGTGTTCTTTATTATTCTAAAGCCTGTCAAGGAAGGAAACGGGGTGCTAACACAGATCTGCCTTATCTCCTCAATCGAATGTTATTCAGAGCAAAGACACAAGGCGTAGTATGAATGTGGCGTTCACAGAGTAACCCTGAAAGTCTTAATATTCTCCCGGAGTCCAGGGAGAAGAAGATTGTGTAGCTTCTGGTGTCAGTTTGGATTCTTACTAAACTAAAAACATATGATAATTTCAATATTCTGGCAGCACAAAGCCTTTTGTTTGTATTAATAGGAAGGTTACCAATATCATGAGGCTACAATGGGGAAATGAGGTTATATGAGGAAACATTGTGTAAGGAGGGGTTTGAAACAAGTTCCTTTTCTTAAAACTCGCCTGTTCAATGTGTTTTCTTCCAGGAGGAGGAGAGTAGCCGCCTGGTGCGGACGTACCCTAAGATGACTGAGGGCCACGTGGACGTGGGCACGCAGACGGAGCCCGTGGTGGTGCTATCTCTGGCTCAGGCTGCCGTTCTCGGCCTCATCTCCCAGAATGAAATCTTTGGGGCTACCATCGCTCCGAATGGCTTCTACACGGGAGAGCCCAGAGAGTGTCCCCCTCCTCCACCTGAGGCGATGGAGTACGAGTACGCAGATCAGCTAATAGGGGCCAACGGTGACTACCTGGCGGAGCCCGCTGGGGAGCCGGAGCCCCAGCCCCACTGCAGTGAGAGAAGAAGACCCGGGCCTCGCGGGAGAACCAAAAGGCCCAAGAGCGAGGAGGGTCAACCGCACAAAGTAGCAAGTCCACATCAGGCTCAGGTGAAAGGTGAACGGCTTGAGTCTGACACCCCTCCCTCCTGCATTCACATGAACAGCAGGCGAAGTCCTGGCAAGTCAGAGGATTCAGTCACCAAACAAGGCTCTCTGAAAGAGGAGCAGGCCTGCGGAGACTGTCCCTCATGTGTCAGAGATACGCCCAGGCCGCAAACAGACGCACAGCCAGAACAGGAAGAAGAAGAAAACACTGGCAGAGAAAGAGAGAGGAAGGAAGAAGATTTGGTGGTAGAGGAAGAAGAAGAAGAGGAGGCGCTAAACCTCAAGACCAGTGGCGACACTGGCAGTCCTCTGGGGAGCCGCTATTACGAGTCCAACGAGGTGGCCTACGAGTCAGCGGACATGGCCCTGCCAGGGGAGTACGAGGAGAACGGCCAGGCCATGCTGTGGTCAGACCCAGAGGGCCTTGCCAGGCGAATGCAGATCGACCGGCTGGACATCAACGTACAGATCGATGAGTCGTACTGCGTAGATGTGGGAGAGGGTCTGAAACGCTGGAAGTGTCGCATGTGTGAGAAGTCATACACATCCAAATACAACCTTGTCACTCATATTCTGGGACATAACGGAATTAAGCCCCATGAATGTCTACACTGTGGAAAGCTCTTCAAGCAGCCGAGCCACCTCCAGACTCACCTGCTCACCCACCAAGGAACCAGACCTCACAAGTGCACCGTGTGTGAGAAAGCCTTCACGCAGACCAGCCACCTGAAGAGGCACATGCTGCAGCATTCGGACGTCAAGCCCTACAGCTGCCGCTTCTGCGGCCGCGGCTTCGCCTACCCCAGCGAGCTGAGGACCCACGAGAACAAGCACGAAAACGGCCAGTGCCACGTCTGCACCCAGTGCGGCCTCGAGTTCCCGACGTACGCGCACCTGAAGCGTCACCTGGCCAGTCACCAGGGCCCGACCACGTACCAGTGTACAGAGTGCCACAAGTCCTTCGCTTACCGCAGCCAGCTGCAGAACCACTTGATGAAGCACCAGAACGTGCGGCCCTACGTTTGCCCCGAGTGCGGCATGGAGTTCGTCCAGATCCACCACCTCCGACAACACGCTCTCACTCACAAGGTACTGGCAGCGCACACCCTCACACTTACTGAAACCCAAAATGATGCGTCTTTGTCTACCAGTTTGTGTTCAAAACAAAACCCAGAATAGGCCGGCCTCATGCAACCGCACATACTAAACCTATATTTAAAATGTCATTATCAGGATATAAACATATAAGGGATTACGGGAAGATGGGAAGTATTTGAGCTTCACTCAATCAGAGTAATCCTCTGTATGAATCCTCATAGGAAAATGGGAGGGTATATTGTACACTTGCACCACAGCCTTTCCTCCAAAACCAGTTGCTTTGTAAACATAGCCTTCAAAGGCCTTGAGTTTTTTTTTTGTTTGGCTCAACCCCCCACTTGCATGTGTTTTGTGTTGTGTGTCATTTGCAGAGCTACTTCCCTTTGTGTCTGATGAATCACCCTGGTCTTTCTCTCCATTTCATTATTTAGTTTATTCCATAGGGGGGGGGGGGGATCTTTTCATGGCATTTGCTTTTGTTAAATATAAAACAAATTAAAGTTAAATTTAAGTTTAAAAAAAAGTTTATTCTTTCCATTGTTGGACTTTTTCCACTCCGTCTTTCAACACTTGGAGGGGCTAATGCAATCTACATGTGTTTTCTCTACCGGTGACTCATTATTTATTTCCCCTCTAAAAACATATACTTAGCCAAATTAATTAAAAGCACTATTTTGTTTTTGCAGGGCATGAAAGAATTCAAGTGTGACGTCTGTGCCAGAGAGTTCACCTTGTCTGCCAACCTGAAGAGACACATGTTGATCCACGCCAGCGTGAGGCCCTTCCAGTGCCACGTCTGCTTCAAGACCTTTGTCCAAAAGCAGACCCTTAAAACGCACATGATTGTCCACCTGCCCGTCAAGCCTTTCAAATGCAAGGTGAGTGAAGCAAGTGGAGTTTTACTTCAAGGAAAAAAAAAGTTGATGAAGCGGGTAGAGGTTAACTGACTACTGCGCTCTTGTCTCTCAGGTGTGCGGAAAGTCTTTTAACAGAATGTACAACCTCCTCGGCCACATGCACCTCCACGCCGGCAGCAAGCCCTTCAAGTGCCCTTACTGCAGCAGCAAGTTCAACCTGAAGGGCAACCTCAGCCGACACATGAAGGTCAAACACGGCATCATGGACACCTCAATAGACGGGCATGGTGAATACCTCCATTGATTAATTACGCTCTCTGCTTTGAAATAGATGAAACTCCTTGATGACATTTGAATTTGTTGATGGGTTATGCGTGGCGAATTTCCCAGTGGGACTCTTCATGTCGCATTATTGTCACTCAGTCTGCCCCTAATGCACTTTGACTCAGCATGTACTGTAATCGAGTGGCCAAGTGTTTTGATGTTTCTCTGTCACTCCCTCCCTGTGTGTTTAGTAAATATAGCAGTGCCTGGATTAGACATGCCTGTCTCTATCAGTAGAGAGTGATACTGAGGGAGTGGAGGGAGGAGAAGGGGGCAATCTACTGGCTCAATGAGGCTGTGTGTCTTTAGGAAGAGCTCTGTATGTGTGTGTTGTTCGGTGTGATCATATTTGTGTATTTGCTTTCTTCCTCAGAACCCCCCCCAGACCCAGAAGGCCAGGAGGACTACGAAGAGGAGAGCTTTGAATTCAGCGAGCGAGAAAACCGAGCCAACAACAACAACACGCCAGACATTGCTAAACTATCTCAAATGGAGTATTACAGCACCTATGGGAAGGGCGCAGGGCGCTTCAGCACTGCATGAATTATTGAAATGACCCCAAATTGAATATAAGTGTGAACTTATGAAAACGGGATTTTTTTTGTTTTTCTTTTTAAAAGGCTCGGGTTGTTCTTCAAGGGTGTGAAGAAACCCGGCCAACTGCACATTCATATGCACTGGAATCACTCGCTACAAAATTTGGAAATGTATACTTTTTACCTTATTGCATATTTTTCATCTCTAAAAAAAGCAAACAGCAAAATCTACTGAATAAATATATTATATTTGAAGAAAAGTGGAGTGTCAAAAATGGGAGCATTTAGGTAAAATAAAAAAAAAATCTATATGAAAAACAGGAACGTCATCTGAGCTGAATTTAAAAAACACATTTTTAGCCACAAGCATATGGTGATGATATACTGCACTTACTCATTCAGACAATCCCGGTGTCTCTCAGTCTGCTGGGGTAAACTAATGTGAAGGGTTAAAGAAGAGAACGCTTCATTTCACTTGCCAAAGCTTATCAAGTTGCAGAGGGTTAATGATTCACTTTGATTTATACTGTGATAAATTAAATTTGAGGTCTGCAAAATGGGTTCCATTGGATTTGCAATCCGTGTTTTGTTGTATAATACTGTACAGAATGTATCAGTCCACTTGTACGGTGGCTGGTACTGTAATCAGTGCGTTGCACTGAGGACCACTGTGTCTACTTTTTAGGTTTTGCATTAACAAGCATCACCCTGTATTGATCTCTAGTCTTTGAATGTAATTGTTTCTGTGGAATGTTTTCAGACGCTAATCAAAAAACCCTTAATAATGGTAGGACCCCTTTACCAAAGAATTGGATCAAATCTTGCAGCTACACAGGGACTGTGAGTCTCTATTCCTTGCTGTTGTGTTGAGCTGGGACATCGGATTTCTTTGGGTCCAATCGCAGACCTCATGAAATTACATTCAGGTTCCCCTCCCACCCATCTGTAGATCTCCTCAAAAGATTACCACAGAGAACAGACGGTGGTACAGCTTCTCTTTCAACAAGCCTCACCATTCCCCCCCCCCCCATCCAGGCCTTCACGAGACAAGACTGCAGCATTTCTCAAAAGCAATGCAAACCCTGCATTCATATTGCAGTTTTTTTTATGGATGAATCTCAACAAGAAGTGTCCCCAAAAAAAAAAAAAAACTGAAGACACAAATATTAAGTGCCCCAGTGTGTCTGCAAGAGCATGCCATCCATCATGCTGTACACTGGTCTCAAGTGATGAACGACAACCTCCCAACATGTGACAGGGCCACGGACCTTGTGGAAAATGATTTGGGAAATGCTCAATATATTCAGTTTCCCCAGTGCTTAGCTTTTCAAACTTGTAACCTGCAAAAGCAAGGTATCCATTTGCGATGTTGATATAGCGCATATAAAATAAAAAAATTGCTCAATTTTGTGAGTTTTTCCAGCTTCTGTGTTCATTCCATCACAGTTTTAGTGATGATACAAAAAGGGGAAGATGTTCAGCTTAAATGGCTTTCTGTATTAGACATTAGTGTGGAGATAATGTGGATAGAAATGTATGTACAATGTTGTGTACCAGACTGTAAAATAATAAATTTATTTACCTTTAAAATGGCTCACCTTTGTTTGCTTTGAAACAACAACAAAACATACCGATAGTGGGTCAAACATGGGATTTATTGGCAAATATGTTTGACAGACTTCAGTCCTCCTACCAAAGGCATTACACAGTATTAATACAGTACTTCACATTACAAAAATAAAACCTTGCAAATAGTGGGACAGATAGTTAGGGAGGCATCAGGTGGAAGCACAGTTCTCAACTATTTAATAACCTATTAGAATACTACATAATCCTATTACAGTACTTTTTCTTCCTTCAGATGAAATGCAAGTAGATTTGTTGACCTTTTTAAATTAAAAATGAGGTACAAAAACAGATGAGTGACATTGCCATCTCCAGGCTAACTATATTCTTTACAAGTCCTTTACTTGCCGAGGGCTTTATCCAGATTTGTCTTGATGGCATCGAGGAAGTCTGTGGTATTGACGTAGTGCTCGTTCAGCTTGACACTGAGAAGGCAAGACAAGAAAGAATATTCAGTACTTTAAGGGAAAAAAAAACAATATTGTAGCAATACAATCAGCAATTATTAGGGTTGTTGGTTAATAACAGCATTAGAATTATCAATATCATCATTATTATGTTAACATTAGAATGGGCTTGATGCTTGATATAAGCAACTTTTAACTACACTATGCTATGACTTGATACTACATGACAGCTGTATTATTAAAAAAAAAAAAAAAAGAGTTTGCTGAGAATAGTGTCTTTAACAACAAAAATAACAAGCAATCGGTGTGAGCTGCAATGGATAAAAAATGCTTGAAAGAAAAAGTCGAGATGTGTTGAAGCTAGCAGGTGAGCCGAAGCAACTAACAGTTAATGTAGTGCATATACCATGTATGTATACATATTAGGGCTGTGAACGTTAACGCGATAATAACGCGCTGACGAAAATTTGTTTTAACGTCACTAATATCTTTAACGCATCTTGCAATTTTTAGGTTGTAGCAGGCTCAGTTTTAAAGCTAGAGGGAAGATACTGGCATCATATGACTAACTAGAAAACCTGAAGAACCCATTGTCTCCCAAGTTATGCTAAATTAAGGAAAAACTGGCATGGCCACTTTCAAAGGGGTCATTTGACCTCTGACCTCAAGATATGTGAATGAAAATGAGTTCTATGGGTACCCACGAGTCTCCCCTTTACAGACATGCCCACTTTATGATAATCACATGCAGTTTGGGGCTATATATATATATATATATATATATATATATATATATACACACATACACACATTTGCAATTAATTGCAATTAATCACAATTAACTATAGACAATAATGCAATTAATCATGATTAGATATTTTAATTGATTGACAGCCCTATTACATATATCATGGGCAGAAACAAGTTGGTAAACAAGATGGCACATACCTCCACCACGGCTACACAACCATAGATATAAAATATCTATGTACACAACCCTCAAATAAGGGTTAAATAAAATGTTCCGAAAATCGTTCATCTGTACCTCGATCTAGATGGACAGTCATGCAATACATGTGGAGTTTGTTCTTCATCATTCAAAAATGCACCCTCAATTACCATTTCATGATGTCAAGAATCCTTTAAAATCTCTTGGATATAGGAATGAAAAAACTACTTTGAGAGGTGAAAACCTTACATCCTATTGTCTATAGAAGATGATACTGGCTTCAACTCCTGCCAGCTGAAAACAAGCTGAGGGCATGTTTGGGACGAGGTTTCGAGTTCCCAACCCGTATCACATGCTGGCAGGTCAGAATCAGGACTAATAACACCACGTCTTATGTCAGTGTTTCAGACTGATGGTGGTGGTTTAATCAAAGGGAATATTTGCATTCAAAGTTAAAAGAAGGAAATCTGCCAGTGAGGCACTAAACATTCATTTTTGGATGCCATTATACTGTAGGTGTAAAGTTCCAAAGCTCTCTGGAGATGCTCCATTGATTAAATGGATACAGACTTAAAATTAGGGCTGCAACCGATTCGTTTTTGATTAATCTGCAGATAATTTTTCTCAAATTGTTGGTGGATAAAAGATCAGAAAAGTGTGAAAAATGGCCATTACAATTTCCTACAACTCAAGGTGAAATCCCAAACCCAAAAGGTTTTCAAATTAAAATGTTATAGAACAGAGAAAAGCTGCAAATCCTCAAAATTGAGATGCTGGAACTATTTGCGTTTCCCTTTAAAAAAAAAATTACTTAAATGACTAACTGATGATCTAAATAATTGCAGACATTTTCCTGTCAATCAACTAATTGATTCTTTTTTCCTTTTATTCCCTGATGAAGACTTGGTGAGTCGAAACACGTTAGTCATCCATGTATCAATAAAGGATTTTTAACTCACAGAGTGTCTCAGACGTTTTTCAGACTGCCAACTAATACCGAGGAAAGTAAGCTGGACAGTCATTGTCCTATCCTTAAAGAGCACCTGATTTTTTACTTCATTATCACCAAAACCAAGTTTCTTGACTCAGTGCAGCACTCCCTATTCTTTCTTCATTAACTGATACTTAGCTCTACTTTAAATCTTATTCCACCCTCATGGATTACATAAAATATTGGATTTACAAACCCTACCATATCTTTTTTTTCCAGAACATTTTTTTCTTATTTCTTAAATTTACATGCATGTCCTTTGCAAAAAGGAATAATAATTGGGGCTGTCCTCGACCAAAGAAATTCTAAGTGCGACTAGCACTCGATACGATTTTGTCGACTAACCTATTAGTTGATTTAATCGACAGATTTGTAAAACTGAGTTTCTCCACAAAGAATCACACAAAAGCACCACTTTAAATCTTGTGTTTACCAGAGATGTGCTCATAAGTTTCTTAGAAATAAGTCATTCAGCATAAAAAATTACTAATCGACTAAAGAAATCTTAGTCAACCAAGACCACAACGACCAATTAGTCGACTAATTGACCAACAGGGGGCAGCCTTAGTAATAATAGTTGCACTCATGCCTTTTATTCTACATATTTTAGGCGTGAAGTGAAGTCCAATATATATCAAGAGCTTTCCATTCCTTATTTTTAGTTGTCTCTGGGGCCGAAACCTTCCTTACACCTTCAGAAGCCTTGCAGGTAAAAACATTGTTTATGTAACCATGCAGTACCTCCAAGACATTTAGGTTTGTTATAGTCCAGACATAAATATTTGAATCACTGATTCTCGTTCTCTCATTCAAACTGAACATGTTAAGGGTATGCTGTCATGGATGTGCTGTGTGACACTCTGTGTGGAAAGACATCCCTTTTGCATATTTCCAGCCCTTTGTTGAATGACTCAAAGAAGAACTCTGGCTGATCTGGAGATAGGTACTGTATATTTAATAAAATGGATTATCAAGTGTACATCATCAAACTCTTCGTAAGAAATACGTTTTCTGATGTAGTTGTTGATTTAGCTCTGACCGCTTTCTATAACATAAGTATTAAGACACAAAATAAACTTACTTTGGCAGGCCGTGGATGCAACCTGCGAGGTCCTTGGTCATCGTACCGCTCTCAACAGTCTCGACACACACCCTCTCCAGAGTCTGGGAGAATCTGCACATGAACAAAGACATTTAGAAAAAGGCATGTTTCATCCCAGGGTCAGCATGTTTCCTACAAAGACGACAACATCTCGTACTTGATAAGGTCGGGGTTGCCGTCAAGTTTGCCACGATGCTCCAGGCCTCTCGTCCAGGCGAAAATGCTGGCGATGGGGTTGGTGCTGGTCGGCCTTCCCTGAAAGTAGAGTTGAGGGTAATGTTAGCGTTTTAACTACTACACAAAGCTAGAATGTTTTTAATTATCATTAATGTAAAGCATAATTAATTTATTTGTTTTTGACATCTAAGCACACTTCTCATTCTCAATTTTCACCACATGATGGCAGTATAACCCCACAGATAACACAGTCTGCTAGCAAGGCCATAATTTGGCCTCACACATTCCGTTTCATTGCCCAGTTTCAATACAGAGACATAAGTTTGATATAGGTAGTTAGTAACCTTCTGGTGCTCGCGATAATGCCTGGTCACGGTGCCGTGGGCGGCCTCAGACTCGATAGTCTTGCCGTCGGGGCACACGAGAACTGATGTCATCAATCCCAGAGAGCCAAAACCTAAAACAGGAAACACAAATTCTTTGTTAACGCAACCCACATCTGCTCAAAACACTGACAGGCATCTCAAAAGCTTCAGTATTTCGTAACAACAAAATTTCCCAGAAAGTGGTGTTGCTTTCTAAATATCTCACCCTGTGCAATGATATCGGACTGAACATCTCCGTCGTAGTTCTTGCAAGCCCACACAAATGCTCCAGAAGACTTCAGCACTTGAGCGACCATATCATCAATAAGCCTGTGCTCATACCAGATCTTCAGCTTGTCAAACTCTGGCTTGTAGTTTCTGGAGGAAGCACAGACAACATATTCAACAACATTCAAGTGAAAATGGTTTAATGTTTTTACAATATTGTACCAAATACTTAGTACTGTAATCATTTTGTATACAATAATAAATGAAATACATTTCTTTTAGTTTAGATAATTTACTGTGTTCTATTTTAGCATTGACATAGAGCAAAAAGGTAGTTTATTTCTGCATAAAAAAACAGAAAGATAAAACACACTCACTTCACAAAGACATCCTCGAAGATGTCTTTAAATCTGCCATCGTATGCTTTAAGAATGGTGTTCTTTGTGCTCATGTACAGGGGCCACTTCTTGGCAATAGCAACCTGGAAGCAGCTGTGCGCAAAGCCTGTGATAGACTGTTGGAGGAAAAATACAAACGGCTCAGGACTGCGGTAGCATTTTATCAGTAGTACAGGGGTTAACAACCTTCCCCTTGACAAGTTGAAAGTCATCTACCATGACCTCTCATGTTGTTAAATCAAACAAACCCCTGCTGATGAAGGCAAACAAAACAGTAGCGAAGCAGGTTGAAAAGAGGTTAGACTACTGCAACGACTGCTGTGTCAATTCTTTAACCAGCTTAAGGCAGAATGTAACAGCAGTTTTCTTTAAGCAGGAAAAAGTCATACAATTCAATGTTTAGAAAAAAGACACAAGTACTAACAATCCCTAAATGGGTAGAGATTGTGGTATGAATTGGAACTACAGAATTAAGCAAGTTTATATTATTTTAAAGCAACAAATACAAAGAAAAGGTCCCACACATATTCTGAAGCTTTCACCTACAACATTTCATTAGCAAACAGACATTTCAATCTGACAATCTGACATCTGAAACAATCGTCCCTCATGACTTTTGTAAAGCACAGAAGCAAATCTTGTGTGTTACAGGAACAGCGTGTAACATTTCTGTGGATCCATTAGCAGAAATGTAATATAATATGCATAACTATGTTTTCATCAGTGTATAATCACCTGAAACTAAGAATTGTTGTGTTTTCGTTAGCTTAGATTGAGACCTTCATATATACGTGGGGAGTGGGTCCTCTTCACGTAGTCCGCCATGTTACTCTGAAATGTCTCTACAGTAGCCCAGAACAGACAAACCAAATACTAAACTAGAGAGAGCCTTTTGCATTTTTACATTGCCAGAAGACCACTGTAGTTCTCCAACACGCTTGTGAAACTGTGGTAACGTGAGCCGCAGAGTGCAAAACCGTTTTGCACTCGGCGGCTCATATTACCGCAGTCTTGGAAATGGAGGAGTGAGCGGAGGGGTACTCAGTTAGTTGCAATCTGCAACCACACCACTAGATGCCACTAAATCCTACACACTGTACCTTTAAAATGAGAAAAACATAAAGCTAAGTAAGTTCTTACTGTGGACAAATCCCATTAAAAAAACTAAGATTAACTGATGCCACTAACAAGTATTTCTGCGCACCGTTACACCGGGTGATCATGTTCCTTAATTATCATGAACATAGAAACTGTAGTTTATTTTGAGTTGATCGTATATCCACCGTTCTGCTGCTGCCATAAATATTCACTAGCACACTAAATCTGTAGCAGAAAGTACACCATTGCCTCCTGTTTGAGTAACATCTGCTAAAAAACCACAGCGCCCAGCTGTTTTAGGGATATCAGTGTTTATTCATGACCCGTTTTTAAGATTTACGGCTTCAGCAGGAACTAATTGGCTTGTGGCTGAGTGCCAAAGACGCAGTGGGGTAGTCTAAAGTATTGAGAGAGGGACTAACACATCGTTGCTGCTTGTTCTTTTATGGGATTTGTTGACATTAAGGCAGTCTTATATTCAAACAGAAGCACACACTCACCTCGTCTGTGTTGTACATGCCCATCCCACAGCCACCAGCAGGAAAGTCATAGACCTCCCACTCCTTGCCTGCACTACCATCAGCTGGTGAGAAGACCATCTTGAATTTGCCGGGCTGGTCCACAACAAAGTCTGTTGCTCTGTACTGTAGAAGAAACACATTTCATACATTTTTACATAATCAATTCTGAAATCACCTGGTTTGTTGCTACTTTGGGCTCCAGATGTGAAATAAATATGACTGTAAACTGAATTGCTACATTCTCTTCAGCATTCAGAGGAGACTCACCTGATCACCGAAGGCGTGTCTGCCGATGGTGATGGGCTGCGTCCAGCCTGGAACAAGCCTGGGAATGTTCTTGCAGGTGATTGGCTCACGGAAGACGGTGCCGCCCAGGATGTTCCTGATGGTACCGTTGGGGCTCTTCCACATCTTCTTCAGGCTGAACTCTAAAAAGAAAAACACAGAAATTAGAAACATGCTACAGAGAACCACAACAAAGACAATCATCACTTGCAATCGTCTTTTTAGCCCGACTGATACAGGATCTTTTAGGACGATACTGGTATTTGACAGTTTTTAAAAAAAATCGAATGAGTTATCTGCCAACATATATATATATATATATATATTTTTTTTTTTACACAACCCAGAACAGAATAGAATAGAGTGGTGACATTTATTCAAAACATATCTTTGGCATTTCTGTGTTTCAATTTCTTGTTGTTTATCAGCAGATATAATCTGCCAAGCCGACATATCGTTTGGACTCCAATAGTCATTTCACTGACAGTAAATGCTTTTGATAATATAATATTTTAACTTTTTTGATCACAAATGCAGCCCGCTCATTGTAAATACAGCTGTTGTCGGTTTGCACACAGGCCTAAAACATCTGTGCATTAATAGATCATTTAATCGGACTTCGTTCCTCCCGATTGTTATTGAATTGTAAATGCTGACACATTAAAAAGCAAATAGGTATACAGAAAATGAAATGGGAGATTTTTTACTTCTTATTTTGTGATGGTCTGTTTGTAAAGAAGTCTGTTTCTAAACCAAGCTAGGCTTTTAGCTACCATCACGCCTTAATAAATCTTTTAAAAGCTGAAAAATCTGTGTTGCATCCCAAAGTTTTTATTTCTGCTGCAGTCAGCACTGTGTAGCAACCAACAGACCCTTTTGACTGGACATTTGATATTGCTTTCACTCTGTCTGCTAAGCCCTTTTCCAATCAATTAAGAGTTCTTCCCACTTTCCAAAGACCTTTTTTAATTGTGTACATTGAGTTGTAAATATCTTGTGTTTTCTCTGCTGTGAACATTATCCTCCTTTCAACCTTGACAAGGACGGCACAGACCAGATCCACTCCTTCACTTCTTGCCTTTCAAAATAAAAGCCCTAGACATACAATATTCACAAGTATTTCGCATTTTCGTGTCGTTTATTCATCACGCCTCTGCTGTTTAAAGGCCTTATGTGCGTAAAAACAGCACCTACTATAACCACAAACATATTTGTGTTCTTCCCTACATCACTTTCAAAATAATAAATAATTATGACATCTATTTAAATAGCACTTGTAAAACTCAGCAATTACAAGTACGACTACACATTTACGCTAAACTGCTCTGAAACTAGAAAAGTATGTAGGCTATCAAATGCTTGTTACAGACCTTCCACTCTTTGTTCGTCGGGTGTGATGGTGGCACATTTAACCGCCACATTGTACTTCAGAGTGGCCAGGGCAGAGTCGATGGTGACCTGGTCATCGGTCTGGTCACGATACGGCAGACCAAGGTCATAATACTTCAGCTCAACATCAACATTGTTCAGGATGAGCTAAAAGACAACAAAAAACACAAATCAGCATCCACAATTCAGCGTCTACATTGTTTTTCCTTCTAGAAAACTTTATTTAGTTCAGTTTCTTAGAGACTAAATCAAATAACCGTAAACTGAAGTGGCTCTAAATGTATAAGAAATGTGCAAAATGTATTGTAAAAAGTATTTATGTGTGAGATTTAAAGTATTTGCATGACAATATGTTTTATGAATTACACATCCACTGTTGAAACATGCTTCTCCACGTTTTATTCCTAAGCCAACGCAACCATCTGCTCTCTCCGGAGGCAGCCAGCCAGTAACTGAATGAAACATCACTGAAGCCCCTCCCCCCATATCATACATACATAATCTCCCACATAAACTTCCCCTCACATCCACGTGTCAGTCTGCCTAAAAATAGGCGAGTCAGACAGCAGGGGCATGTCGTCCTCTGAGGCTCACACCAGTGTTTGCGTGTTTAACCCCTCCCACCCCTGGACGCCACTTTATCACCTTCTCTTTGATGAACTCCCAGATGATCCTGGTCATTTCATCTCCGTCCATCTCCACCACCGGCTGGGACACTTTGATGCGTTTGTCGGCATCTGTCAATCACACATAAGGAAGGGTTCAAATAGATGCAGCTTTTCATTCACACAACAACAAAAGACTTATTTATATATTTAAGGTCAAAGACTGCTGAGCAACAGTCATAAACACAGGAAAACTACAGTAATTGTAAAAGAGAGAAAGATCCTGTTTTGAAGTCCTGCAGAGGACAGGCACTTGTTATTTCTGCATCCTGTTTCCTTGACACGTCAGATAATATCGGTGCCTCAGGAATAGCGCTGCAACTACCGATGGATTTTTTAAATAGTTGCCGATATTTCTTCTGTTAATCAACTAATTGTTTCAGCTCTATTCAGAAACCTCTTGCTGTTACTGTATATCATGTCTTCTTACCTATATTACCTGACAATCGCATGATTAGACAACGGACAAAAAAATACATCAAACATTTGCTTCTCAAATTGCTTTTACAGACTAAATTATTAATCTATGAATTGAAAAATACTTATGACTAGGTATATATATCGAGGTACAATACATTTATATTGTTTGCATTCTCCGTTTCTTACCAAAATGCACCATTTGTGGCTAACAAACATTCTGAATGCATTTCTTTCCACAAAAGATTTGCAAAGGCAATTTTTATTTGAGTAAAAAAAATAAGTATTTTTAAACTTGCATTGTTCACATTCATGTTTCATAGCTAGCAGTCTTCTTCCCTGCATTTTGTTGGCACCTTGCTATGTTTCTTGATGCATTACTGGCACTGCACAGTCGATCAGTGGAATAGCGTAAATCTGTCAGTGTTACATTGCCAAATGATTGTGCATGTGATACAAACAAATCAGGACCCGCTTACTAAAACAAAGCTCCATAGTGCTACTAGTCGTAGTCGCCAAAAACTCCACAGGGCACCTCTAATCTGTAGTTGCAAACTATCCAAAAATACCAATTCATGGTCTACAGTGCTAAAAAGATTTAACTCTTAATATGCAGTAGAGATGTTGCGATACCACTTTTTCCTTCCTGATACCGATCCGATACCAGCGTGATAAAAAATATATATAGTTATTATTATTATTATTTAACAGCTGTTTGCTACTGACCATGGACAGTAGTTGCCAGTGGCAGCCATGATACATCCAGGGCGACGACACAGTGAAGACTACGGTTTTGGAGCGGCAAGACAAGCTGATATTTTCTGTGTTTCTGTGGTATCTGATCAGTGCATAGACTGGTGTACTTGTCGATACCCAATCCCAAATTTTGGGCAGTATCGGAAGCATTTCCGGTACTGGTATCTACTGGTATTGGAACAACTAATATGCTGTCCACAGTTTCTTTACAAACCATCAAATTAATTAAAGGAAAACAACACTTTAGATCCTGAATGTCATTATCTCAAAACTTTTTAAATTATCAAGTTGAATTAGTGTTTTTAAACACTCAAGTGTGCTTTTATTTATACACAAACAAAGACTTTTGAGAGAGTGGTCTCTTAACTTCTTTGCTTTCCAGTTGGATCAACCTAGATTAGTATCTCTAATCATATCTGTTCTCATTCAGCTCAGTGTGTGAGAGTCCTGCCAGCAGGACCATCTCAGTGAATAGAAAGTACAGGGGGAGGTGCAGAGGATCAAGTGTCTCTCAGACTTCCCAGCCAAGTTAATGCTCCCCCACTGCTAAGCAAAGCCCTCCCAGAATAATGCAAGAAAACATAAGAAGCCTAGAGGAATAGTTACACAACTAACATGTCCTTATATTAAAAGAATTTAATAAAATATCAAACATCCACTTTTGGTTTTGTGAAGACATTTAACCTAGCTGAGATTATGGAGCCTTGGTAACACCTGTCAAAACAGCCTGTGCTCTGTTCCCATGCTCCAAACATGATACATGATCCCTGCTGACTACTGACACATGGTGACCATGAAGAACTGAAAATAACCTCATTGAAAAGACCGTTGTGACCTCTATGTTACACTTCTACGTTCTTCATACCTGCTAAGCAGGAAGCAGCAGACGGAAAGAAATAATGAAAGCAAAAGTGTTAGCTCAGTATTATGGTTTCGGTGAGTTGTTCCCTCCGTGTCCCTAATTTCATCTAATAACTTCTATGTATAGAGAGTCATTAGAGCTGAAACGGCTTGTTAATTAATCAATCGACAGAACTATTTTTTATGATTTTTTGCCAAATATCCCATTGTTTTATATTATCAAATATAAAGATGTGCTTCTTTTCTTTGTGAAATGTGATAAACTAAATATTTTGGGGGTTTTGCAAGCAATCTGAAGATGCAACTTTGGGCTTTAATAAATGTTGATGAGCATTTCTCACCATTTTAGAAACCAAATGATGAATCGAGAGAGTGATTGGCAGTTTAATCAATAGTGAAATAATCATTAGCTGCTGCCCTAGTTGTCATCAACATGTATTGAACACGGAAAACTAGAAATCAGCTTTTCCAAACCGCTATCACTCATACAGTTGTGTTACGATCAGGAAGAAATAAACACCTCAAGAGCGGAGAAGGTGAACTGGATTTCGGTAATTTAATAATAGACTTTGTAATTCTCCACCTGCTTTTGGAACCGAACAGTCTGTCGCAGTGCATCCTGGGCAATTCACTAACAGCCACTGTTACCGGCATCATTTCTGATTCGTCTAACCTAAATCTGCTAAAGCAGGCCTCTACTATCACAGAGCAGGGGGAGGGTAGCGCAGCAACGAGCTGAGTAGGTTATGTAACTTCTGAATGCATCACAAACTGGACGCTGCAGGGTGGGCGGAATAAAAGTCATGTGGGCCTGCCTGCCACATCATTTGCACTTGCATCGAGGATAAGCCTATAAGATTATTTTTTCCCCACTGGTAGCTTTAGACAGAGCCAGCCAGTTGCAGAAATATACAACCAATCAAGTATCAAATGGTAGAATTGCACAAGAAATCATACTTCAATCCATAGCTATGCATGTCTATTTAAAACAAAATACTAAACAAGAGCAAACTCAGAATTTAGAAACAAGTCAACAGCTACTTGCAGCCGAGACATAACTTTGACATAGATTAAGTGCCATTTAAAATGTGTTGATACTGGTACCAATGCAATGCCTTGATTTCAGAACTGACATCAAAAAACAATATACTTAAATTTCAGTATTATATTCACATTAATGTACTTCTCCAAAGCCTCTGTATTGAATGTTGTTTTAACTCAACCAGCTGTAAAAGTATTTGCCTAAATGCAGTGTGAAATTCAATTACAAATAACACTACAAATATCTGATGAAAGCATAAGTGAACAAGACTAACAATCTGACCAAGCATCCAGTGCCAACTTTGAGTATTTAGCAGTTTTAAATACCCTGTACTAGCACACGGTACTCACAACTAATGTGAGAACTTAACTGTGAGGTTGGATGAGGACATCTTTACTATGTGCTCAACGCTAGTTAAATAGGGGCAAGCAGCCGAAGACGGTCTAAAACCACGTGTGCCTTGACAAGATGACCGCAACAACCTTCGTCGTATGTGGCCTCTCTGGTTAACTTTTAACAGAGGGAGGCGAGCATTAAACCCGTTCGGTTTTAATCCTATACCAAGAAAAGGCATTCAGCAGGTAAACAAAATGATTAAAACCAAGCTGCAGGCATGACGTTTGTGAGAAGGTCAGTTAATAAACTGTTCAACTGTACTGACAAAAAAAAGAAGAAGCTCAAATGCAAAGGTTTCAAAGTTTACAACTAAAAAGTTAGAGACTAACCGCGGCATTACACCTTCCCTTTGTAAAAATCCACAGCCAAGAAGAAACAGCATGTTGGCCAATTTTATAAGCACTGTGAAATTTGAAGGGCATGTAATTATAGCAAACAGCTGTCAGCTAAGACAATACAACTTGTGACTGCGATAAAAAGAAAAAAAGCAGTATCACCATCATCATACTTTTGGCACAATGATTTATGTGATGATTTCTGAATTAAACACCTAACCTGTTTTATCTACCTGTGACATTCCTGGTGGTGTAAACTGGGCTACTATCATTCATCACTGATAGTTGACACACTACAAAGCTCAAATGACACCTTGATTCAATCACACTCCTGCAGAGCCAAATTGCCCTTCACCTGACCCTGCTTTGTAAACACTAACTTGGTGGTGCTAGTTTGAGTTGCATGGAGACATATATACTGTATCCACAACACAAGAGCTCAACTATATAGTCTAGATATAGTATAGAGCTCTTTATCCTTAGAACATTTTAAAAGGAAATTATCATCACATTTAATTAATGATGTCTAATTATCTTTTGATATGTTTAGATATATTTTCTTTTCTTCTGTACTGTTTTTTTGTATGTATTTCAATGTTTTTATTAGATTGTTTTCCACTGTTTGGTTAGGGTTTTCTGCACATTTTGTGTATTTCTTGTTGTTGTTTAACTTTTGTTGTATTTTTTAAATTATGTTAGTTTTCTTCCTTTTTTGTTATTGTTTTTTTTTCACCTAGGCTTGGGAGGAGGTCTCTTGTATAAGCCTATGGTTTCTCTGTGACCTCTCCTGACACATTTTTATTTTTTTTATTTTATTAATTTAATTAAGCCAAGATGAATTTAAAACATTAATGAAAGACCTAGAAGCAGAATCAATCGGGAGCTGATATTTTCACTTTAAAGTTGGCTTCAAACACTTTGATTTTAATGGATTTTGTATGATATTATGCTATGTATTTATTTTGCATTTGTTTTATGTTGTGGCGTCTGGAACTTTAATGTATGTTTAAATGCTCCTGTCTTGGCCAGGTCTCCGTTGCAAAAGAGATTCTTAATCTCAATGAGTACTACCTGGTTAAATAAAGGTTAAATAAAAAAAAAAAATAATTGACTGGATTTTGTGCAGTTTTATATATATATGTATGTGCAAATAAATAAATACAATTAAAAAAAATACATAGTCACAAATCCCTGCTGTATGAGATTTGGGATGACTGCATTGCCCACGTGATAAATCTGGATCCCTGCTCCAAAATAACAGACTAAAAAAAGCAACTGATTTTGGGAGCTCTGGGTTTGCTCTCCTGCTACTGATGTGAATCAAAAGTCAAACATGAAAGTAACACAGGGTTTGACAGTCATAATGTAAAAGGTGAGATGAGGTAAACATGTGCAGCTCTCAGCTGCTGTGAATAAACACCCAGATGGGAAAAAGACAGTATGTAGGACAGACAGAGGAGCACCGGGCTGCGGCAGCCATTACTCTCTACAGCAGAGCCTCGTATGCGGGCTGCTGACCTTGGCAAAAGTTTTCCAAGACAGTGTCGCACGTATATCATGATGGCTGACACTGTAGCCCATAAGTTTACATTTTGACATCCGATTATGAGTGAAAAATGACTATTTTATCACCAACCCCCTCACCGACCACAGCGACGAGCAATAAAATGTCCGCTAACAACGAACGGTTCATTTTATTTGCTGCCAAACAGTTAGTTAAAGCGTTAATGCACCGCAAATTCATGTATTTCGTATTTTTTTTTCGAGGAAGAAGCCAAACTTTAACATTAACTTGTCACATCTTGTTTTGTTCGTGTTATAGTAGCCTTTTTTATACTCTTTCATTCATTTATATGACAACAACGGTCATTAACGGTTCATCAACGGCATTGATTTATGTGACATCAACGGTCAACAACGGTCATTAACGGTCAACAACGGTTCATCAACGGATCAACGGTCAACAATGGTTCATCAACGGTTCCTCTTAACTTTGGATGGGGAGGACAAAGACGATGTCTCCGGATGCTCGGTTCTTCGCTTTCTCGGCCCTCATCTCTCTCTCTCAACGTTTAATTGACAGCCTCTGGATCATGTAAACAACCGGCACTCGACCACCGGCATTAAAACACCGGGTTTAAAGCATCGTTGTCTCTCTAAGGCTAAGAAAACCGTTAAACTAACACCAGTTAGCCACCATAGCTATGTAGCTCCAACCGGCGTCTGCTTCTAACCTAAAGCCTAGCAACGCCAACATTCCATTAGCTTCATAGCTAACGTTAGCTCCCGTTAAAAGGCACCACAGAAGAGATGCTGAGGATGACCCCGGTTATCACTCACAGTTTCTTTGTTGTTGCAAAGTCTGGCATTGTGCAGCCGGCGCCAGCACCACCGCGGGGTTTCTGGAGAAGGAGGCAGCAGACCTCGACAGAGAGCTGAGGACTTTCAGATATCCAGCCATAGTCTCTAGTCTCCCCGGTGCCGGTTCACTTTTTTTGGAGGTTGACGCGACTCGACGGAACTCAGAAGGAGAGAGAGGGCAAACCGCTCTGAGGCTCTCTGCAATATAGTGAGCGAGCAGCGGCAGCACCGCCCTCCTTCGTCTTCTTCTCCACCCTCGCCACGCTGGTTGCTACGTCACAGAGCCGCACAGACACAGAGGAGGGACCGGGAGTAAGTAGCGGCTTCTCTTCTCTCCGTTAACAGCTCCTCCTCTCCGTCTAGACAACAGTACAACTCTGCTTCTCATGACCCCGAGGAGCGAAGGTCACCATCAGCCATCACTGATCATTACATTACATGTAGGTTATTGACTTTTAGTCTCAGGTGTGGATCAAGCCTCAAATAACCCTGATGACGTCATCAGGGTTATTTTTGGGGGGATTTTGGAAACACTCCATAGCCATAGAAGACATAGTCTGAAATGACATACTATGCACTACATACTCAGGTGTACTATCGTTCAACATACTTTTGTGTGAATAAACAGTAGTATTTATCTTTTCGGATGCACTGATCAGTAATTTACATCTTCACTTTCCTGAGAGCCTCCTTGCCGGTTGGACCAAAACGACGATTTGTGAGAATCAAAGTCTGACTTAGTTTAAAATATGTATTGATTGATGAATTATAATAGCCCTGCAAACACACAACTGAGTGCAACAGACATTCAACAAGTCACATGGGACATGTGTTGGCAGGGTGCCCTGTTAAAGGGACACTTGTCTTCTATGGCTATGGTTCTCTGTTAGAGCCCCACAGCTGTGGAACTCCCTTCCAGAGAAATTCAGGCTAGTAAACTCTGTTTCTTCTTTTAAATCACGCCTCAAAACCTACCTTTACAGGAAGGCCTTTTTATGGCAATTCCTTGTTTTAAATTTCATTATTGTTGACTTTTTGTACAAAAGTCTTATGTTTAACATTTTATTTTGGCCTACGTTTTTATTTTATTATTATTGTTTTCGGACACAGCCTTATACTTACACATAAATTTAAGCGTTATTGAAGTTATAGAGCTGTCCGTCAAAGTCCGTTATGAACGTTGTCCTCACTACCGCATTGGATTGTGGGATATTTAGGCCACCGTAGTATCCAGCATTGCATACGGTAATATTTCACAGGAAATAGTATGCAATTTGCATACTATTGGTTTCATACTAAGGTTTCGGACATACTAAAAAATGTCACATACTGTTTTAGTGTACTAAATAGCATGTTAGTATGACATTTTGGACGCAACCATTGTTTAACTGTATTCACAGGCTGAGTGGTACTCTGTGAACTTGATATGTAAAACTAGTTAAGTGTCCCTTTAACAGGGCTCCCTGCCAACACATGTCCCATGTGACTTGTTGAATGCCTGTTGCACTCAGTTGTGTGTTTGCAGGGCTATTATAATTCATCAATCAATTTAGATTTCCCATAAAATGTACATTATGTATTTGACTGCCTGTTAGTGTTGCCACAATACTGTAATTTCTAATTAAATTGAGACAACATTGAGGGCATAACATTTTAGATTTTTTATTAAAAGATAAATAACAGCCCTTAAGATGTGAGTTAGTAGAAGAAATAATCCTTTAAGGAAAAACACACCATTTAGTGTTTTCTGAATAATTCTTCCAGTTGTTTGATTATTTGCTTTAAGACGACTTTACTGACTTTTGATGCCATTTTGCATACTATTAATGCATCATACTTGTTAGAAAAACATTATGTAATATTAGCTAGACGAGAACCCACTGAAATGCACAATCATACACTTATGACATAGCAAAGAAAAATAGCATAAGTCAACATATTAAAAACACAGCAATAGGAACTTAGAAGACTATGACTGTGTGTAAAATGTGCACGACCACAATACAGCGGGTCTAAATAATGAATATATACTGTTTAAGTTTATTAGAATGCAAAAACATGTATATATAAAAACATCAATGTAAAAGGGTTGACAGTAGATATAGGGAAAGGCAGCCGAAATTGAGACTTACACATAAGGTCATGGAAGGTAAGGGGCCAAGGTATTTTAAGAATTAATTTATGCTAATTAGGGACTCTCATAGATATTTAACTAGAGGCCGGGACGCAGGGAAAAGGATAAGAGTCTGAGGAATGGATCTATCATATGTTACTTTTCTCCTCCTAAACCATGCTTTAGAAAGATATTCAGAAAATACAAAAACATTATCAAAAAGATATTCAATTAAGGCTCTAGTCTCCATAACTATCAAATCTAACATGCACTTTTTGAAATGATATTTGTTGTAAATCATGATATAAAGGACAAAATACAATGAAATGAATTCGTTCTCAACCTCATTTAGTTCACAATATTGACACAGTCTTTCGCTTTCAATTACACTTCTGTATCTTCCTGTTTCAATAAGTAATGGTAATATACCACATCCTATCTGTGCACAAAGTGACCTCTGACTTTTAGACAAATTATATTTAACATATTTTTCACATTTGTTATCTTTCATAAATAAACTTAGTTCTTAATTTGGGCTTTGTCTCAATGAATATGTATTTGTATATGATCTGTAATATAATTATTTTTGATATGTCAAATAAATCAAAATATGCACTACTAAACTGATCAACTACATTACGCTACATTTGCAAAAGTGGATAACAGATGCAGTAGCTGTTTACCTTGTTAAAAATCCAGAAAAAAAGTTCAGACAGATAATGTGTATTTTTTATTTAACTGTGATGAAAATGTTAGCAAAGAAACAAATAAAAAAAACAAAAAACAGTGCATTCAGATCAGAAACTGCAAACCGATAAAGATACTTGCCCATGCAGAGCAGTATCTTTTTGTGCAAAACCTCACAGGGTTTGTTTTACTATAGAGAAAAGCTCAGATACGTCTTATGGTGGAGCAGGAGTAAACTCCAGTAAACATTAAAAACGGACAAGTAATTTATAGAGATCCCCTATCATCTGCAGGATGGGTACAGGGTAGTCACATTCCAAAAAGCCTCAGCAGAGGGCCCTCTAATTTTAGCAGAGGAAGGTTACCATACTTGGGAGAAGGATTGGGAAGTGTGCAGCACAGTCACATGACGGGCCTGGTGGTGAGTCAGAAAAAGAGACAGCCAGGTCACCTCTGAAGTATACTCGTTCATTTGAGAATAGGGGGCCTGCATTGACAAAGGTCAGACATGCAAAAGGCCAAATAAAAATGTCTATAAACATGCAGTGTCTTGAGTTGTATGAAAAATATATAACATTCCTCAATTTGTGTTTGAGAAGGTCAGCTGTTTTTGTACCTGACAGTTTTGTCCTGCACATGTAATACGAGACTGTAAAGCAGGTTATTGCGGTCAGACAGGGGCTAGTAGCAATTACATAATCTTCTGACTTTCTACAGCTACCTTTAACCCTTGGCTACGTAAACAGTGTCCACATGCTGCCTCCTTCATAGACACTCTCAGATGTCACCCTGTAAACCTCAAGGTCAAACTCTGTATTTACAGAATGGTAGACTACTCCATTGTGCTTTAAAGTGAAGACTTATTTATCGGACACATTAAAACTTTACCCTCGTCAATAAAGAAAGGAACTAAATGTTTTATTTCAAGAGTCAGCTGCTCAGCTGCAGCTCTGATCTGACTTTAATTCACATCTGAGGCTGTAATGCTATTATTACTGTCAACTTGGTGCTGCTTCCTCTTTTGTCTGCTCGTACAACAGCAGAGACACATCTTAATTTGCTCGTAGGAGTTTAGGTTATAATTTGATGCTATATAAAGTACTTCCCCAGTGTTCTTAGACTTGATTGGTAACTGGATATAAAAAAATAAAACATAGTCTTGAGCCTATAATATGATGAATGTGCTCCATCTGCTGGACTCCTTTAGAAGGCACTGAGACTGTGTTAGTGAGCCTACAACGACCTCTGCTGGAGGATGTGTAGATAGTTGATTTCAGAAGATGGATTTGTTCATCTACTAGCAACATGTAATGATATATATATAAAAGATTTCAACTGCAGCTTCATTTTTAACTTTATCGTCCTCAGAGGGAATGTTGTCTTGAAGCAGGGGGAAACAGAACAAACACAGACTCAAACATTATCAACTCAAAACATAATTAAATACACAAAACATATAATGATGCTTAAACCCCAACACAAGCTAACAATGTGCAATACAATATGTGTATTGTGACAGTATAACATGAAACCTGGAGCTCAGCCATCATCATCCAATGCAGACATCAACTGTTAAAACATCATCACCATCACAGGCTTCCAGTGAGTTTTAGGATAATAATAATAATAATAATATTAATAAATTGGACTTATATAGAACCTTTCAAGAAACCCAAGGATGCTTTACAAAGAGGTCACTCAAATTCATACTACTAATAAAATAGAGGAAATTGAACTGTAGCTAAGTCATTAAAGAGTGATGGGTAGATAGAGTAGATAAACTTTAAGATTATAGTATATGCCTGAATGCGTTGCCCCTAACTTTTTATTTTACATGGTACAAAGATATGTCCCTGGCACCAAAGTACCAAAAAAGAGTTCTGTAGTTCTGGGTCCAACATGTGGAAAACAACATCAATTGATGCTTTAAAGATGTTAAAACTCAACTTTTTATCTTTTACTTCTTTAACAAAATTATGTTCACTTCTGAGACATTTTAATTATTAAAATGATAATGATCGCAGTGGTTATGGTAACCATATTTATTATATTATATTATATTATATTTCTTTTTAATTTTATTGTATTTTATTTAAATTTTGTTTATTATTTTACTTCCCTTTTTAATTTATTTTAATTTGTAACTGTTCTTTTTCATTTGTATTATTTATATTAATTAATTATTATTATTATTATTATTATTATTATTATTATTATTATTATTATTATTATTATTATTATTATTATTTCTTCTTTGTGTAACTAATTACTGTTATATTTCTATTTCATTTTATTGTATTTTATTTTAATTTTGTTTATTATTTTACTTCCCTTTTTAATTTATTTAAATTTGTAACTGTTGTTTTTCATTTGTATTATTTATATTCATTTTTATTATTATTATTTCTTTTTTTTGGTGTCTGAGTCACAGAGCAAAAAGACTAAAGCTTTAGTGAAAATATAAGTTAGAAGATAATTAATAATAAGAACCAATAGGATTCTTTCATAGGATGCCGGTAGGCGGGACTTCCTGCAGGAAGGCTGTGTGTTATGTAGCTGTTTCTGTTACGACATGTGAACTGTTTTCAGGGCATTTCTTCTTGTTGGTTTGCGGTCATTTTTGTAGCTCAAAGCGAAAGAAAGGGACCGTGTTAAACAGAAATACATTGGGGAGGCACTGATCTGACTTTAAACAGGAAAAGGTTTAATTCACTAGTATATAAACAGTCTGGAGGATTGTCAGGACAATGCAGACCTTCACAGCCATAAGATCATTTGTTTTCCACTATCCTAAAACTATTGCTGTGGTCACAGTAACAGGTAATTATTTTCTGGAAGAAATAACAACTTGCTTTTAGAGTCTAGTGCTAACAAGTGTAACAAGCTCATATTGTCAAAATATTCTTCATTTAAAATTCAAACCAGGTGTTTTTAGACATAATGTGACATGTACCTATTTTGCTTTGCTCTTCTGTAATTACTGCATTAGAGCACATGAGTACATATTTACTAGCCCACAGTTTAAATACACAATGTGGGCTTTCATTATAGTTATACAAATGACTGATATGATTATAGCCTTGATTGTTGTCTATATGGTCACATGATGTAAAGTATGATTTTCATAGAGGGATGGTTGGATAGACAGAGATTTGACAACAATCAAGGTACATACAAGTGTATCAGTGAATAATAATAATAAAATAATAACATCAGTGCGATTGTTTTACGTTTTGTTAATGCATCTTTGGGAATTTTCAAATTTAACAAATCTAAAAATCAATAAATACATGTTTAAAAAAAAATACACGACTGCAGTCCTGACATACAATTAAATAGTCAAGGACAAAAACACAATAAAGCGAACATTTTCCTTGTGGTCCTCTTAAGAAATTGATCTTCAAGACAAACAAAACACATGCAAAACAAACAGCCAAAACTGAATTATACTAACAGGCAAAACTAAGTTATTAGAGCGCACAAAACAGACGCTCTTCAGAGTTTTTGTAAAAATAGTATACAAAGATGTGCTTCAAGAATGAAAGAAATTGATTCTTTAATCTATGAAATGTCAAAAAATATTGAAAAGATTTCCCGGAGAGATTTCCCAATTGGCGTCTTGAAATAGCTTGTTTTTATAAACCCTTTTTACAGTGTTCAAAAGCAGCAAATTAATTTGTTTGAAAGGCTGGAACCAACTTTTTTTTTTTTTTTCAGGCTAATATTTGTCATTTTTGCTTGAAAAATGACAAATGATAACAAAATAGTTGCTGGTAGTTTGGATGTAAAACCTTTTGACATTTGAGGATATTTTGGTGCTACATTTAAAGGCTGCAGTTCTGTGAACAGGTTTCTCAGTTATCTATGAAAGGCAGAGAGGTATTTAACTTTGTGGACTTTGTTACAGGAGTGGGACTTCTTGGTGTGAAGAAATGGATGGCAGGTGGTGTGTGTCGCAGCAGAGCCTCGTTGGATGGAAAGACCGTCCTGATCACCGGAGGCAACACTGGGATTGGCAAAGAGACCGCTGTTGACCTGGCTGGAAGGGGTTAGTGATGTATCCTGGTTTCATATTTTGGTCTTTAACTATCTAATTTCATTTGAAACGTACAAGATTTGCTGCTGTGTTTCAGGCGCGAGAGTCATTCTGGCCTGCAGAGACATGGACAGAGCCAATAAAGCTGCAGAAGAGGTGAGGAGGAGGACCGGAAATGACAACGTTATTGTCAAGAAATTGGACTTGGCGTCTCTAAAGTCGGTGCGAGAACTAGCCAAAGACGTCCTGGCGAGCGAAGAGAGGCTGGATGTTCTCATCAATAATGCAGGTAAATGTACAGATCACCTCTGACCCCTGATTGCTGTGATATATCCAACAGCTTTGAGACTTTTGATTATTATTTTTAGGTATTATGAGCTGTCCAAAATGGCAGACTGAAGATGGCTTTGAAATGCAGTTCGGTGTGAACCACCTGGGCCACTTCCTTTTGACAAACTGTCTGACAGATCTCCTGAAGAAATCGTCTCCGAGCCGCGTCGTCAACGTCTCCAGTTTAGCTCATGAAAGAGGTGCAGTTAATTTATCTTTTTCTGTTTCACTTCAAGAGATGTAGATTTTTATTCTCTCTAAGGAATGTCATCTTTTTAGTGTGTCATTTAATATTTAATACCACGTCTGTGAATACTGCTTTCACTCAACAGGTCAAATCTATTTTGATGACATACATCAGGAGAAAGATTACCGCCCTAGGAAAAGCTATTCACAAAGTAAACTAGCTAATGTCCTGTTTACAAAGGAGCTGGCTAACAGGCTGCAAGGTATTTCAACCTTTTATAGCTCACACCTATGCAGCGTTTAATAAACTGAATAAAGTGGATACATGATGTCCTATGTCTTGTTATTTTGCAGGTAGCGGAGTAACGACATACAGCCTTCACCCTGGAATAATCCGGACGGAGCTCGGCCGTCACTTCTGGCCCACAATTCCCCTGTGGAAGAGAGTTGTATTCACACCACTCAGTTTCCTCATCAAGTCTCCTACAGAAGGGGCTCAGACCACCATCTACTGCGCTGTGGAGGAAAGCCTGCAGGATAAGAGTGGACTCTACTACAGGTCAGTCATTGTAACGCTGTAGACCGTAGCTTCATTATTAGAGGTGAGACAGCCACTATCAAAATATCTTAGTATATCGAGATTTTTGGGAGCCCCAGAGCAAAAATTAGTGAACTGTTAACCTCCATTGCTGACAGTGTGATAGCAAACAATTGTCTATTCGTCCAGCAGACTCGGAGTAACATTTGTATTCATTTTGGTTTCATATTCATGGGCACCTGATGAATGAATTTTTTTCTCTCCACTGACTCCTGACGGAAATATCTGGCTTTTAAGCTGCTAAATGCGCTACAATGTTCATCAGCTCGTCGCTGACTTGTCATTTGGTGCTGGCCAGGTAGCATACAGCGTGCTTATCAGAGCTTTTTTTGCAGAAGACAGCTGCCTGCTGCAGGTGGAAACTAAGTTGATGAAAGCATAGCTGCAGGCAAGAAAACCAAAAAGATTTATCTAAAATAAATTAATAGGCTTCCTAGAGCTCAGAGGGACTGCAGAGACACCTACAAGTGACCCCTTTCACATTATACATACAGCACAGTGGTCATTTGATATTCATATTGTTGTATAAAAAAATATGATCGGCACAACTTTAAAACTCGATTTTTAGCACAGGGATCTTTGTCGAGACTGGGTGTCAAAATCAGGTTATAAAACAGGGCTCAACCATAGACCATAGTTTTTTGCCATCGCCATCTTAGTTATTTGCAACCAGAAGTGACACAAGAGGGTGGAGCTAAGTACAATTGAATGCTGAATAAGACATTTTTAGGCGACCAAAATGTTACAATTAACTTTCATGAACTGAAAACACACTGTGAAAGGGTTAAAGTTCTACGACGAAAACACGGACAACTCCCAGACCGCCGTGGTAGCAAACTGTCAATTACAAGGTAGCCTCGCCCTAAAACACACCCTGCTTTATCATCTATTTGACTCTAAATGGGACCATAATTTACTAAATGAACATCATGCTGTATTGAAGAAGACTTGAAACTAGCGATTGAGACCATAAACTCATGTTTACAATGTTTACTGAGGTAATAAATCAAGTGAGAAGTAGGCTCATTTTCTCATAGACTTCTATACAAGCAGACTTCTTTTTTGCAACCAGAGGAGTTGCAAGAATGCAATTTTAAGGCCCTTCTGCATTAGCTTCACTTTTCAGATCCGGAGTTGGACTCAACTAAAGGCCCTTATCAAGTCAGTGGATATTGTGCTTTAGCAGTACATATTCCCAAACAAAATATCAATTAATTAAATTACCACAAATCAATGGCCATTCAGTGAATCTGGAGCTTTTGAGGCCAATAAAAACAAAATATTAATTGATTCCTATTGTGTGGATTATCACTTTGCTTGCAGTCAATGCAGTGGTATATTTTCCTCCTACTAGACAGGAAGATATGTAAATATGTTGCTTATCACAGAATCATCTGATATGTCATCAGTATCTTGGATTAAATATTCAGTACCCTTGTATTGTAAGTTACTTTGTGATTCACATTCTTATCCTGAATCTGAACTTGTTCTCTGGACTAAATGAGCACCATAGTAACGTATCGAGTCACATGTTTAAGACTAAATTCTTGCACTGATTGCAGCGACTGCGCCCCTAAAACGGCGGCCCCTCAGGGTCTGGATGACGAAGCTGCCAAGAAGCTGTGGGATCTGAGTGCCTCTCTGGTCGGTCTGACATAATCACAGTGACATGGATGCCGATCATCATCACCCTCGTAGCACCAAACGGACTGCCAGGTGGCCTGAGGAAGGACTGGTGCTCTTTCTAATGAGCATCTGTGTAGCTACTATCAGCTGTGCTCCTACTTAATGTGACAAATGAGTAAACAGAGTGATAGACATTTATTCAGAATATACAACAAACTACTTGCAAAAATACTATGGATTTCTTAAACAGAAGCAATGCTTCACAGGTAAGTTACATGGAAGCCGTATGATCTTTAGTTTTGATTGCCATTAGCGTGAAATGACATTTTAACTGACAAGTTTCACCAATGTCTGTGTTGACTAAGGGCTAGAATGTCATTCTATGTTACTTGATTTCATCACATAAGAATAACGTGTGCTTTGAAGGTTTTTGTAACACTGTTAATAGCAAGTTTTTTTCCTCCTGGGCAATAAAGTGCTGTTAACATAGCCCATCGTTTACCTGTTTTTTTTTTAAGGCATATTTTTCATTCATTCACATCACGTGTATTCTTCATTTTGTTCCATGTGAGACCAACAATATTGAAATATAACACATTTTGGTTACATCATCATGAATTAAAAATGCTCCTAATACATTAAATGTATCTGTCCACTCTTTTTTTTTTTTTTTTTTTTTTTTTTTTTTTTTAGGTTTCTTTATCTTGAAGGCACTTTGTACAAATTTGCTACAAACAGTCAAATTTCATCTTACTCAAAGCTACATCTCAGACAAGTGCATCACATTTTTTTCTTTTCAAAAGAAAGCCCATTAATGGTTCTAATTACATATGCACAATGTGCACCCGAGTGGCCTGCTGGCTACAAATGGACCCTGTATGTTCCCTACGAGTTACATTATCATGTAAGAGAGCTAGATCAGAGGAAAAGTACCGTGTCTTGGCATTTACATTCAAAACTGTAATACATATACAGCAGATGTTGTGATGTCAAAATATAATAATCCTTAAGGTTGGGTGTAACACAGGGAGGAAGTCTATCTATATTGCTCAGTTTCAATATATATATATTTTTATAAATTATACATTATTCAACATCTAGATGGCTGCGAGTCTACACAGCTGAACCTATGGATGTACTTCCTGACAATATGTGCTGCATAAACACCATCACTAACTAATGAGCCAGCTCTTCAAAATCAGAAAGCTGTTTCATCTGCTCCACTTGCATAGAGTGCCTTCTCACAAGTTTCTTCTTGGACTTGAGGCCGCCTCTCTTTGGTGTGTTTGGTGCTACCGGAGCTATGGATCTAATACCTGTGGCCAGAGGTGAGGAGGGCTTGCTACTGGCCCCGATGTCGGGGATGGGAGGGTTGGGGTTGATGTTGAGAGCGGGCAGGTGGCCGGGCCTGGTGTGGGAGATGTGGTCCAGCAGCAGGGTACCCGAGCCTCTCCTCTCCAGGAGGCCAGGTGCACGCCTGCGTGCTGCGCTGGGAGAGGACGGGCAGGCGTTGCCGTCTAGAGATTCTCTGGAGCTGGTCAGCATCGCTAATGGAGACGTGTTCAGTTTCCTTCGCTCCACAGGGACCTTAGGAGAGTCTAACATGGCAGAGCCTGAGTAGAGCTGCGAGTCTGAGTCATAGTGATCGTTCCCCAGATGTCTCCTATGCATTGTGTCTCTCAGACTGGCGATTCCACTGCTGCAGCTGCTGTTCTCCTGCTCTGTGGGCACCGTACTGCGCCGTGCCAACGGCTGGTGCTGGCCCAGAGATCTCTCATATGACGCTTTGGATGTTGGAGGAACTGATAGCGAGGTTGTCATTTTGCAGGGTTGTTCGCCCACCAGTGGGAATAAGCTGTCCTTCCCGTCCACGCTGCTCTGTCGAGATAACGCTGACCTCTTACTCAGAGAGAGTCCGTTCACCCCTGCGACGACATCCTCGGCAGAGCTGGCTTTCTTACTCTCCTCATGGGCGGCGGCTGCGGCCAGGACCGAAGGAGCGATCAGCCCCCAAGGCTCCGACTGCAGCCTCTTCAGCTGGGGCAAGCGTGCACGTTTGGGGTTTGCAGGCCGCCGTGTCGGAGACGTGGGCCCGTTGGCGAGCTTTGCAGCTGAACTGGAGGTTTTCAGCTTGGTCTGGAAACTGAAGACTGTGTTTTGTTGCTCTTGCTCAGGCGTGGGAGATGCAGTGACGTTGATATCAGACGGAGAGGTGCAGTACGCTTGGGAGGACACCTCGTTCAGCTCTGGTGACGGCGGCACATTTAAGTACTGTTTGGTGGTTTTAGTGCCAGACGGTGACTTGTCTGTGGTGATTATAATGACCTCCTTTCCTTTAGCTTTGCATGCATCCAAGAGCAGCTTCAGCGTCTCCTTATCGTCTGCGTTGATGGCGTAGACAAGGGCCGAGGCCCCACTCCTGTCCTCCAGACTGGGATCGGCTCCGTTGCTCAGCAGGTGATCCACCACCTCGTGGCCGGCCTTGTGGATGCAGGCGTGCATGAGAGCCGTCCTACCGGCTTTGTCTTGTATGTTGGGGTCCGCCTGGTTGTCCAGCAAGTATTTCACCAGCTTGGACTTGCTCACACTCTGCTGGTCGGTGTGCATGGACATGCAGGCCACCATGAGAGGCGTCTCTCCACGCTCATTGCTCTCGTTGATGTATGCACCTCCATCCAACAGGAGCCTGGTGAGTCTCAAGCGTTTGAGCCATACCGCCTTCAGGAGCGAGTTCCCATCAGTCCGCAGCTCCAGGATATCCGCCATCTCCCAGCCAATCACAGATCTTCTCGGTGTTGAACTTACAGCTAGCAGCCCTTTGAACAAAATCATTAGAAGTTAGTTCAGCTCACATTGCAAAATCTTTACAATTTAACACATTGTTTTCGGTTTTTTTACTAAATCACCACCAGCAGGTGGCAGTCTGTCACAACTTAAAGGTTATAAATATAACTTACTGTTACAGATTTCTGATATAGGAAATATATTATTTATATAATAATTCAGATGAAGATAATGTGTTAAAAAAATGTAGTTTTCCAAAGTGGAAATGGATCTAAAATCATGTCCATGCAGGAGACACCATGGCACCTGTTAGATTCATAAACAAATACTGATGGATGATCATGATATATTGAAATGTAAAGTTGATCTCGTTGTATCTGTCAAGACAGCAGCTTGCTTGTGCCTCTTTATCCATCACATGTATGGAAGCAACGACGAACAACGACGAATAAAAGCGTCCATCAACATATAAGTGCGCAAAAACACCAGCCTTGTTCATCTTTAAAAAAAAAACTAAAAAAATGTCTTAAAAGATTCTACATAAACGATTTTTAATATCTAAAATCAAAATAGTGACAACACTATGTGCTTAGACAGTCGACATATATAAATATGGGCACCCCCGTGATGCGTAAGAGTCGCTGTCCATGGTTCTCATCTTGGAGAACTTGGCGACAGAAACGCGCTCTATTACAACAAATGACTGGGTTGGTCTGTTTTCTCCATTAAAACCTGCATTTGACATTGTCTTTATTATGTAATATTAATACACATTATATATATAACATTATACATATATGTAAAGCATAATCCATTTTTTACCAGCCTCATCTAAGATGGATAAAGACATAAAGTTGAATTAATTAACCTTCGTTTTTTGATCATTTTGTTTAGTTTAATAATTTCGCAGAGCAACTTAATGTCTGCTATTTCTCTTACCTGGTCAGAGGAGAGGTTTTCCATTGCTCAAAGTATAACCCGGTGCTTTGTCATGCAATAGGGAAGAAATTTGGGTATAAAATGAATGATTCAAAAGAGGAAAGTTTGTTGCAGTTCTTCGCAATATCTCCTATTTTATTCTCAGCCTCGACTGTTTCCCATCGACGCGTCCTAGTTTAGGTGACAGGGATACCTCTCTGGCACCATCGCACATGAGCTGTGTGGCTTTTTGTTATGGAGGCTCACTACATCAGTCCAATGGGGAGTATTCCTTTCACTGCGCACTCAAGGATCACAACCTGGAGATGCTTGCTGGGGTTATAAATAACTTACTTTTCTTGCTTGTTGAATGAAACGTGTTTTCTCTTGACGTCAGAGTAGTCGACCAAAATAAATTGCGTCTGATGAAAAAAAAAAAAAACCTCTGTCCTGATCTTCATGTCTGCAGCACACACACACAAACCAGCTCCCAAGCAAGCACATGTAAAATGTTCTGTTTTTTATTTGGATCATTTCAAAAAAGGATAAATGAACACACATAGGATGGAAATGAGGGGAATAACAATTTAGCTGTCTTTAATCCCCTTTATAAAAATGTGTGAATCCATGCCTTGGTATAAGTAAGCCTGTGCTATAAATAAGATTTAATCTGTCTGCGGTGTGTGGAGCATCAGTGCCAGTTGTTAGAATAAAAGACCGTCTTCCTATCTGCCATGTAATAAAGGGGCACAGAAAAAGACAATTCAGCTGTTAAAATATGACAAAGGAATCTGCTCTGGATCACCATCACCATCACACTGCTTCTTCTTCTTCTTCTGCAGGAAATGCCAACATGGGCTTCCTTAGACATTCAAATCAGGAGATCCTATTTTATAAGCAGTGATTCATCCATAACATAGCATAACATAATTAATAACTCGAGGTTATTTATGCAAATATCCAACCAAGTGCGTCTCTGATTGGCTTTTTTTGCTGCTCAATACATGAAGAGATAGAGCAAAAGATATTTCACACCTATATATAAATATATATATATATATATATATATTTACTGCACAATTAAAGAGGCCAAAACTTGTAGCAGCCATCACAGCTATACAGCCTAATAGGGACATTTCTATTTTTAGGTTGCTATGAGACAGCACAGAAGCAGTTTCTAATGAGAACAGTGATGTTCTCAGCCCTGCAAGGAAGGAACAGGTAAATCAGACACATAACATTCCACCGAGGACCGCCAAGCTTCTGTGGCATTTACTCACATACTTTTCTGATGGTGGTGGTGGTGGTGTTTTTTTTTCACTTGCACAAGGATGCAGCCACCACCACCACCACGTTCAATCATAGTCCTCTGACCCCTGCTCTTTCCCTCTGAGACCGGGACTAATCACTTTATGATCCATCCAAACACTTGACGTCTCAGGACTCCAGTCGTCAATGCCGGCAGTGATTTCTCACCTGTGATTGCCTTCTCGGGCCCCCGGGGACATGTTGTTTACGAGGCACATGGAGAAGGTGGTCTTATAAAAACAGCACATACAGTTGTCAAAAGAATGTGTCCATCCCATTCAAGAGACATTGTAATGTGCAAAAATCTGGTTTTGATTTGGTCAAATATCTTTTTTTATATAAAAGACTTCTCTGACATATTGTTTTTTATATCTTGAAGAGAGCAGATTGTATATTTAAGTATCAAACATCCTGAAGGAACCTGTGACATGTGCTTAAAAATTCATAGTTTTTATTCTAAGAACTGGTTGTCTCAATGCTTTTGGCCTAAAGTGCAACTGCTATTTAAACCTGCGGTAGGCAGAATGTTTTTGGCATCATTGGACAAAAAAATCCATAATAACCTTTCAGCATATTGTAAGTCAAGTGTTCTGAGAGAAAACTAGACTTCATCACCTCCTCATGGCTCTGTTTTCAGGCTTTAAAAAAAATCTAGTCTGTGACAGGAGACTTGGGCCAATCACAGGTCATTTCAGAGAGAGAGCGAGCGTTTCTATTGGCTGTGCTCTGGCTGGTGGGCGGTGCTTGGTATTTCCTTAACTGATCTCAACATGGCTACCGGGTCACAAAGTTTTTCATTTTACAGCTAAATAGTACACTACAAGATGTTTCTGTAAACATTTGAGGAGAGAAATAGGCATTACAGTGACAGAATATTGATTCATATTTGATCAGCGCTGCCTAGTTTCACCATTTGATCGGAGTTCATTAGTGATTGACAGCTGCTCAGAGACGGCAAGGCTCAAGCTCGGCTCTGATTGGTTGTTTTCCTCCGGTCTGTGAAATCTTGCAGATGCCATTAGGAGCACCGGAGGAAACCAGAGGACACAAAGGCATATGATTGTTTTTCAGATAACCTGTCTCATGCACTATACTGTCAGTATATATTGTCCGTTTTTAAAAAAATTGCTTTCTTAAATCATATTTGCTCCATTTCTACCCACTGTGGCTTTAAATAATGTATAATGTAGATTTGTTTTGTGCTATGTGACCTGTATCATGGACAGACTTACTGTCCACAGGGATATGACAGACCAGGGACCACACCAAGGCCAAAGCTCACTGGTTTCGTTCATTAGCACTGGGAGCAACAGGAACGTCAGCAGTCCTCATACAGCGTGATCTTTGCACCCAACGATGCTGTCGTCGGCGGTCTATTAAAGGGAAAATAAATAATTAAAGTGGAGAGAATAAGCGCCGTCACCCCTGGGAGCAGTTTCCATTTTCAGATATCTTACATCGCAGCTGCTGCTCTTCCTCCCCTCCTTTCTAAATATAACCTTTCCTTCAGTCTGCATTGTGAAATTTTTACTCAACAGACTACAGTAGCTCGGAGACTATTTATAGATCCTGCAAAGTACATGTAAAAGTTATCAACAGTTATCAAATTTAGAGACGGATCACAATGTCTCCCAAAGTAGTCAGCAACAGAATATCTGGTCTTAATCCCCAACCAATGTCAGTGTTTCAAGAAAAACTAAAGGAAATGGATTTAAGGAAAATAGAAATAATATATCTATATCTATAATATATCTATCTGAATTGGGCACTATGTCTATTTTTAAAATAGTGTGTTGATTAAATGTCCGGCTTCACTGATGTCAGTAAATCTTTGAGGATTTTTTTACCGATATGTCACACTGTATTTTTTTACCCGTACATTCCCTTGCCACTTGCATATAGCTGACTCTCAAAGTCTTGTATTGGCTTAAAATATGGATGTATTGCAGATTCTCTTTTTCAGGAACAAAGGGTCAAGGGTCAAAGCCGAGAATTTGAACAGTTTAGAAAAGCATCATAACACAAAAATGATCACAGGCCGTTTGAAGAATGGGACACAACCAGACTTTGATGAGTGCACTTGGACTGCCATAACAGTCGGCTAACTAAGCTAAGCATAACATGTGAAACAGGGGGAAACAGCTTGGCTCTTTCTAAAGGTAACAACATCTGCCTGCACTTTGTTTTTTGTAGCTGTTTCAGGTCTTTCTGCAAAGCTAAGTTAGCCGGCTGCTGGCAGTAGCTTTATATTTAGCGTATAGACATGGGTTGCTTCTGAAATTTCATACTAACATACTAGTATGCTAAAACAGTATGTGAGAGTTTTTTTGTATATCCGAAACCTTAGTATGAGACCAATAGTACGCAAATTGCATACTATTTCTGGTGAAATATTACAGTATGCAACACCGGAAATGGTGGCATACTTATCCCACAATGCAATGCAGTAGTCAGCAGAGTAACATTATTGTGATTGGCCCCGGTGCAAATTTTTTTCTTGGGCCCTCGCCCCAAACTCAAGCGCATGCTTGTGCGCACACACGCACGCACACACACAACCATTCCAGCCTTAGATCAGCACCACGGACAGCAGCCAGAGCTCCAAATTTATCAACGCTAACTTAACGGCATGCCCTGGACTCAGCAGCCAAATATTATCACAGACACAGATTTCAGTAGTTGCACATTTTCCGACATATGAGACGTAACAATTACAGTGCTATAGATTTAAATCCTTCATCCCACTCCATAATAACAAAAATAAACCAGTACTCACTCATTAGAAGTTCATCCTACAGCTCTTGTGCTAAGCAAAGTCATTTACAACGCTGCTTAAGAACCATGTCCTGTTTTATTGGAATGTCCTGGCCGTGAGCGACGCAGAATTTTTGTCAGACGCCCAGCTGTTTTTTTATTTATTCCTGTCACTCAACATGAAATCACCTCAATGGACCGGGAACGACTGATTGGTGAAGTTGAAATGAGAAATTATCTATACGATACCTCCTCATTTCACTACGAAATAAGGTGGCAGCTGGCTGGAGGGAGATCGCCAGGAGATCACCTGAACGTTTCCTACTCATGTTGGCTATATTGTTAGTCATTTCCAGTTAATATAACAATATTAAATGTGTGTTTTCTGTTTAAAAAGAACAAACGAAGGAAGATAAGTGGTTACGCCTCCAGTCTGATCTAGAGCGCACAGCTGATCAGTAGCCTGGTTGCGTGGTAGCGTAGTTTGTTTACATGACGTAACAAAAGTGCATATGACGGATTCAGTATGGACACGTTGTAGGAAGCTGATTTTTGGGCCCTTGACAGCTTCTGGACACCGGTTGCACCGTCAATATTTACGTCACTGGCGTTAGTGACAACAACGTTCATAATGGACGTTGATGGACAGCTCTGTAATATCAATAACACTTCACTTTAAGTGTGAGTATAAGATTTCACTTTGCTGGGCGTAATGTATATTTTGAGTTAAATCAGACTTTAATTCTCACAAACCGTCGTTTTGGTCACATGAGGTTGGCACGGGTTACCATGGTTACACGTCTCCAACTGGCAAGTACGCTCTCAGGAAGTGACGACGTAAATTACTGCTCAGTGCTCTTGAAGAGATACTGTTTATTTACACAAAAATATTTTGAACGGTAGTCCACATATTGAGTATGTATTGCATAGTATGTGATTTCAGATGCAGCAATGGTATCAATCTTCTCATCTAACTCTTTGCAAGAAAGAAAATACGTGTATTTCCCAAAATGTCAAACTTTTCCTTTAAAGGATTGAATAATGAACTACAGAATACAATTGTCTATGACTGTTTAAGATTAGAAAAACTGTGTATTGAGCGCAGACACATCCTCACTGTCCTGCAGAGCAGATCTGAATCTCTTGTCAGGAGAAATCTGCTGCTGTCATACAGAAGGATGTTTGATATTGTGAATACAGAAAAATCCACACAAGTTCTTTTGATACAATTAACTCATGAGGGAGATGTTTTTTTTTTACGCTGCCCATCTTTTCCATCTTGACAACCGCATTTACATTTCTACATAGAAGTTCCAGAGCGTATATATCCTCTGTTGTTGTTTGTCTCTTTAAAAGACTGAGTTTGACATTCTCATGGCATTTGGTGTCTCTGCGATTGTATCAAGCGAATGTGTGGGCTGCGACAGCAATGAACTGGCACGAACCCTGCTGCAGCTTTGCACCGGACTGCTCCATGCCTCCCTCCTACCTCGGCAGATTTAAGGAAAAAATGCCTCCAGTGCAGCTTAAAAACCTGCCACCCCTCACATATGCTGCAAGTTATTTTTTTTTTACTCATCCACTCATGATTATGTCCCGTGAAGTATAACACATTTTCAGACACTTTGATCTTTTCATATTGAGAAGTGCTACTTGAAATCTTGAAAATGGTTCCACTCCTCCTCTGCCTCCTTCTCCTTCATCACTCCTTCTGTTCTTTCACATCTTGCGGTGCAAACCAACACCTGCCCTGCTGGCAAGCGGTAATTGAGTAGAGCATTATTCAAAAGCATTATTCAAGGGCATTATACAGGCAACAATTTTGCTGGGTGATCATTGTGTATGTCGGCTGTATCCTAGGAGATTGGTGCATATCTAATAAGGAGTTTGTTACTCATTTTGCAGAGTGGGCACTTTGATGTCCTCCGTGTTGAATTTTGTGTTTTAGCTCAACATCCTCCTAATGAAGCAGAGGGCCTGAAGCTTCAGAATTGGTTGCTTATCAACTCTGCACGCCACTTATTAGGAGTTGTTGTGGAGCCTTTAATTGGATATTGGAATAGGAGGCGCCTTAATGGCTTGTCAGTAATCAAGTGGTCAAGATATATCCACAGATGACAGTATTGTTAACATCATTAAGAATTTCACCGTCAATATCCAAGCAGAACACTTTCTTCTTCATGTTTCATGATCGCGTTTCCTCCTGTCCTCTAAACCGACAAGTGTTTCCACAGTTTATCTTGTGTAGTTTGAGGTTCTGTACAGCCGCCTCACAAACTGCAGAAGTAATTAGTGGCAAAATTGATGTTTTGGTAGGATCTGTCACACCTCTGTTCACACCACCAAATCAAAAGCTTACCAATGTGTCTGCCCCCCATCGAGCGGACGGCAGAAACTCTCCCTGCTATCGAATAAGGTATCTAATGGAACACTACAGAGAGAATACACAGCCTTCAATAAACGTCCAGGGATACCTATCCGTGTATCAAGATTACTGGGCCTTCGGCACCTTTTCGTTTAAAGATTTCATTCATCTAAATCTGTGTAGTGTTTTATATCTGTATTAGTTACAGATTTGTAGAATAGGGTAGAAATATGTTGCTTTTAATACGTTTCAGTGCGAACAGTGTTTTGCGCTGTGAATTCGTCACAGACTGTCTCAGCGCTGCATCTGTCAGAAGTTTGGGTCTGTCGGAGTATGTGAGTACATCAGTGTGGATGAGTGGATGTTCTGACAGCGAGTTAGAGAACTTCACTCTGCTCGCGGTTCACACCCCTGAGACTGTGACGTCTTTGACACCATGAGGCACTCTGACCAAAATACACCTCCTCTGCAGCACAAGGTGGGGAAAGAGCTTTTTCTGTGCCTGTTGTTGTCGGTGACGTCAAATCATTCCAGCCCGTCCTCGAAGGATGTCAGGGCTCATCTGCAGAATCAGACATGACAGGACCGAACAGGATCAGCCAGGCCTCTGCAAAATGAGTCCTCTCTAGGTGACAGAACTAACAATAGATCTGAAGCTTCATAAACATGGCTGTAAGGCAGGATACCTGCCTCCTATTAATTTAAGACTTAATCATGCTCCACTGAGTACATACATAATTAGTTACTGAGCAACTGAATGAACCGTATCAACCTACAGTATAGTAGGCTGATCTTTACAGCTCTTTATATATATCTTCTCTAATAAATGTATTCCTGCTCCAATAAGAAAAAGGCTAGTGAATGGAGCTTTTGTTCAGAGAGCTGATTGTTCTTCAGGTTCCCGATAAGAAAATGTGGCAAGAAGACGGGACAAGCGTGTTGCAGCTGGGTCTGATCAGCTGTGTTGGGAGGTGGGAAGAGCTGGCAGGTACCAAAGGAAAAACACAAGTCAGTAATTATTGCTGGGTGCTAAAAGAAAGGAGCTGTGAGACAATGAAAGCTGTCACACTGAATGCATTCCAGCTCCTCAGAGATGAACTGTTCTTACACAGCATCCAGTTTGAGACTGAAAATGCTATATGTTCTTACAGGCTGTACTTCGTCACAGCAGTGCTTTGAGTTAAATGCTGAGTTATATGCTAGAATGTTAACATGCTGATGTTTAGCAGGTATAATGTTTACCATGTTCACCATATAGCATGTTAACATTTGCCCTTTCCAAGACTGCATTAACATGAGCTGCAGAGTGCAAAACTGCGGTAAAGCTGTTCGCCTCGCTCATCCTTACCATAATAACACTACTTTAGGAGCAACGAAAGTCACGACAGGGGCTGGCATCCATGACAAGCACGTCAGAGAACTACGGTGGCCTTCAGGTAACGTAAAAACATGAAAGGCTCTCTCTAAAGCCAGTGTTTGGTTTGTCCGTTCTGGGCTACTGTTGAAACATGGCGGCAACATGACGGACTCTGTGAAGAGGATCCGCTCATGTTCGCTCACGGTTCATTCTAAGCTAACAAAAACACAATGATTCTTAGTTTCAGGTGATTATACACTAATGAAAACTTAGTTATTATAAGTATTATATTCCATTTCTGCTAATAGATCCCCCGAAATTTAAAACAAGGAAGGAAGCGCTGCTTGGATCTGATGGCTCACACGACAGGTGCTCTTTAGGGAGGCAGGTAAAAGTACATGAAACAGAATCCAGGGAGTCTTGCTGAATAAATCATCCTCAAGTGGTGCAGACAACCATGGAAAAAAAACTAAGCCACTCCGTCTTGAGGTGAAAAAATATATCGTGATTTTATTTTCTGAGCATAGGCAATAAAACAAACCAACGTGTATCGACTCTAGGTCTTCATCAGGGTCTGTTAGTTAGTTAGTTAGTTGTTTTCCATGGTTGCACCACTTGATGATTTATCCAGCAAGACTTCCTGAATTCTGTTTCAGATCCCCCAAAATGTTACACCTTTCCTTTAAGGAACTTACAGTTCATCAACACAAATGCCTGTACCAAATTTCATCCAATAGGTGTTGAGACATTTATGGTTTTGAATAGAGGAAACATCAGAAGATCACCAAAGTCAGTAGGATTCATGCTCTGGGAACAATGAATGCTTGCACACAACTTGGTGCCAATCCATCAAGTATTGAAAGAGAAAAATTTGACCTGTTGGTGGCGCTGGATGAAACCAGTAGTCAGTAGGAATTATCCGGTGAGCCATTCATTTCTGTATGAAATTTCAAGCCAATCCATCCAAAAGTTGTTGAGATATTTCAGTCAGGAGCAAAGTGGTAGACCAACCAACCAACCAACATTGCTGTCCCTAGATCCACGCCACTAGCATGGGTTAAAATGTCCAGATTGATGTCCTGACATCCTTGTCCAGTCAATTATAGTCATGTCAATAAGTAGTCAATGATCTGAATTGACCTAAAGGAAGGTGACCTCGTCTTTAAGATGTTTTTCTTAATGTCAAATGACTGCATGTACTAGCAAACAAGAAGCCTTAAAGAGCAATAAATCAGCATCCTGGTGTTGAAAGCATAGTATTACTGTGTATCTCTCACATACTCTCTTACTCTCTAAATCTGAGCGGTTCAGCTGACACTATTGGCTGAGCTGCCTGTGTTTGTATCCTGCTGTTTGCGCACACAGACCAGGCAGGACTCGTATCAGAGTTTCCAACAGGAGGTAGAGCGAGCGAGGGCTCTCTCTGCTTGAATCACAACTCTCCTGCTTTTTAATCCTTCTTCCTGTCTGATTTCAGTTCAAAACAGGCATGACAATAACACACCGCCACGGCGATCTGGCTGCTAGCCTGTTGGCAAAAATACTTTGTGCGAGGAAGATAATAGACATAATTAAAACACACAGCGCTGAGTTAAAGGGAAGGAAAATTCATCTCCATCCTGATTCCCAGTGCGCTCGCGAGGCCCAAAGCGCTGAGATACCTGCTTGTGTTCCCCTGGGCCAGGAGCTCTCATACCTGACTGAGCAGATCGAGATAAGAACCAGTTATATTTGCCTCACAGCACTTCACATCCCAGAGGGAGATCACCTCTCTTAGTAGACACAGCAGCCTGGGATTCAATCAAACCAGAATAATACCATTTACTCCGTGTCTCTCTAACTTCCAACTACAGTCACTTTAAAAGCACTGACATGTCATTAATTGTTAGAAGCGTGTTTTGGATAAGCCTGCTTTGAGAGCTTAAATCCCAAATGACCTGTAGGTAAGATGAAGTGTATTAAAATAGATGCAGCTTACTGTTATTATTTTAGCTATAGGCACTTTCGAGTCCTTATTCAACAGGTCAGAAGGTGCACTGTAATCATGAAGCAGTTAAGTGTGCCGCAAGAGGGTTGTGGAAGGAGGTAGACTTGATGTAAAGACAAATATATTGAAATCTCTTGAGCTCAATCAGACCAATGCTTGATTGGTGTCGTCTACAGTGCAACAGATATTGAGCTGCTCGTTCACACTATACGCTTTTATACATCAAACTCCCATTATTAAAGCTCCCAATGTCTTGGATTCACATTTTAAGTATTTAGAATTAAGTATTCAAGACTAAATAACCAAAAGTTGATATTTTTAAGACAAGTAAACAACCTTGATTCAAATATTGCTAAACTCTGATTGGTGCACTGAAATATGTGACATCACCTTTTTCCAACTTAGCCCCGCCCATTTCAAATCAATGAGAAAAACAACATATGCTCATAAAAAGGTTTGTATGATATCTTGGGAAAAGTTAGTTCAAAATAAACTTCCGTTTAGGCAACAAAACTACTTAGTTAGGTTTAGGAAAAGATCGTGATTTGGGTTAAAATAACTCCAGAGGTGGCGTAACTTAAGTACAGAAGTCACATGACAAGTAAATCAACATTTACTTATGGTTTCACACGGGGTACAAACAGCGGTCTCTTGGGCAAAAGTCTAGTGTTTTTTGACCCAACAATCCACCATGGATGTATAAAGAGAACTGGATACAGCGGGGCCCCGTTCATTCCTACGAAAGTTGATTCACCTCAAAAAAGATTATCCGCTGAGTTACAGACTTCTGTTTCCCAATGTAAGTCTATGGGGAAAAGTATTTTTGGGCCCAATGGCATCACGAGATGGACACGGAAGTTGCAGTACCACCGTTTGGCCACTATGAAAATTGGCATCAATGATCGGCGCTCTTCCTGGGGGCTTGCCATCCACCCTCCTCTTTACGCAGCGTTTGTTGCTCTTTATACTTCCTGGTTCACAATTACTTGGACTGCATACTAATTGATTTCGTGGGATAAATACGAATTACAGTGCATTACTTTTCATAGGTATGGCTACGAACGGTGTATGAGAGCAGCCTGAGAAAAGCAAGGACAAAACACAAACTACATAAATGGTTCATGTAAAATAACCAAAACTGTTCAAACTGTAACTGAAAGTCTTGTGTTCATATAGGATACCATTGCTCATAGAAGGAGGCTAGTTGAGAAAATGGGTTTTCAGGTACTTTAAGCTTGATGTATAAACGGATTCTTGAATACAGTGATGTGATATTCAACTTTGGAAATGTGTTAATTTGACAGAATTCATCTAAATGACCCCATCGCTTATAAAAACTGCTGTACAGAGAAGTCAAAAGTACGATCAAATTAAAAATATATACACAGAATATTTGAATCATTTGGACACTACAACCTTCATGCAGACAGAGATGGGCATGAGCAGTCTGATGCCAAACTAATCATATGTGAAGTACTGCACTGAAATCTATCATCAATACTTCAGCCATAATTCACTGTTAAAGCTACATTCATTGATTTTTTTGGGGTCCACTTGGGGAATGAAAACACAAGATTGACATATAATCACCTTATACGGTTGCTGTTGAACATTTTAGCAAAACGGTTGCTTATTTACACATCCAGCAAACACGGAGCAACATTAGGCTATCATTCATTTGGATGTTTCTGGACAATATTCAGTCTCTTTTCAGCTGTTTTTGGTCTCCGCCAACTCCAGAAATCAAAGATCCAAAATAGGGAAAATGACTACAGAGTTATGTGCTAATTCTTTCACATTACACATAGTCATATGATCCATTGTTATATAAAAAAAGAATATTGATTTGAAGTTTTGTTTTACTGACTCAGTCTTTGAGCAGACGGAGGATGAACTGGTGTAGGCCCTTTTCATTACACTGGGCTCTCCCAGCATTTGTGTGAAGAGGAGTCAGTTTAGTTTGGCTCTAAACTCAGCGTGACTGAGCTCCAGTTGGCACATTCTGAGAGCAATGTCTTGTGTGGTCGGATGACGGCATTGTGTCTTGGTTTGAAAGGTTTTCAAAGGTATACCACTCTGTCCAGATAAAGACTTCCTATCATCTCAGTATGGAGCTAAACCAGGGCACTACCTCATTCTGCAGGGTCACACTAGGAAAGTGTTTGACCTCAAAACTGGCTTCAAGGGAATTGTTTTCTTGAAATGATATTCCTCTTCCGGGGCTTACTGATATTATCAATATCTCAGTTTTATTTATTTTACATTCCTGATGATTCATTAAATTCTAATTTTAAACTTTATCACTATTGTCAGGGTCTTATTTCTCATCCTCTTTTCCTTTTAAGCCGCATTTCTGGTGGCACACATCCCGTGTAGTTGGAGACACCCAGAGTGCTGCTGGGATGTTTTCCATGGCACGATTGTGTCAGTATCACAATGTGGTGACTCATGTTTATCAGCTTCTCTCCTGTTGTGCCTCCTCCTAATATGAGGTTTGACGAAAGTGGCAGAACTTGTGTGTCAACGTCTATATTAGTGTCTGTGTTTATGTTAAGAACTCGGTATCTCGGTGTAAAATCTTCTATGAATACGGTTAAAATACGTAATTTATGAAAAGTGATCTTTGTATTGCCTATTATATATTTGTCTCCTCTGGCAACACATTATCAGTGTGTTGCCCTCAGACTCAACCTGCATGCTGCTCTCTATTCAGCAGGACGCGCTGAATGCTGAATGGAGTGGGAACCTGATTTCGTTAGCGCTGATCAAAGGGTTCAGCGAGCTCTTCATTGTCCGAGTGTGCCTCGACAAAATGGTCACAAAGCATAATCTGCAGCGGCCTTGCAACGAATCTGATCCACACAAGAGGACAACAAGTTGTGTTTCCTAGGATAAAAAGCAGCAGTTAAGGTGTTATTGAGCTTCATGAAGATCTTGTCTTTGCACGGTTATGAACGATCAGCTCTCTAGGCTTAGAAGTATTCACTCATCTTGTGCTCACAGCCAGCTGTGGTTGTCTTTGCACCCAAATTGGTAAGTAGATATCGGGGAGGAAGATTTTGGGTCATCACTGTGAAATCAATTACACGCTCTGCAGTTGCACTGCGACAACACAGCTCCAAACCTGCGATTTATCAAAAGCTACTTGCTCTACATCGGTGCTGCTGCAGAACTTGTATCTCTTGTAAGTCAGCTGCTGTGATATTGACTATTATACTTTATGCATCAGAATATTGGCAACATTTGGCAAATGTTATTTCAAGTTGAGCCAGCTAAAAAACTGTTGTATCACAAGTGTTGCACCTTCACAGTCATGAGAAGATGTGGCTGTTTTACAGTGTCACTGGTGATACAGGCACAGATGGAGGGGATGTGCCCTAAATAAATATGTAAGTAGCCATGCTGAGTTCCTGGTCCTCCTGCTGCTCGCACTGATGCTATTGATCTAATTGCTCTTTTAAAGCCCAAATGCCTCAACTGAAATGTTCCTGGTGTAAACTAGTCAACAAACGGGGCTTCAGGGTTCCTGATTGTGAGCTGATCAATCTGTGATCATCCACTTTCATATTCACAACTCTGCTCTCCTGCACACACGATGACTTTCTTGACAACCGCTTTCTCAACAAATGATGCTATAGATGATGGTAATCTTTCTTAATGCATTTATGAAGCTGTTAGGGCTGCAACTAACGATTATTTTCGTTGTATATTAATCTTTTGATTATTTTCTCGATTAATCGATTAGTTGTTTGGTCTATAAAATGTCAGAAAGCCCCGGATTAATCGCTTAGTCGAGCGACAGAAAATTCATCAGCATCTATTTTGATAATCCATTAATCGTTTGTCATATTTCAGACAAAAAAAAACATTTGCTCAATTGTGATTGACCAAAAATAATAATATAAATGATCAAATTAATTAGGGCTGCAACTAACGATTATTTTCATCGTAGATTAATCTGTCGATTATTTTCTTGATTAAATGATTAGTTGGTCTATAAAATGTCAGAAAATGGGGAAAAGTATCGATCAGTGTTTCCCAAAGACCAAGATGACGTCCTCAAATGTCTTGTTTTGTCCACAACTCAAAGATATTCAGTTTACTGTCATAGAGGAGTAAAGAAACCAGAAAAAATATTCACATATAAGAAACTGGAATCAGAGAATTTTGACTCTTTTTTTCTTAAAAAAATTACTCAAACCGATTAATTGACTATCAAAATATTTTTTTTTATTTACTAGTTTATAACCAATCCATTAATCGATGAATTGTTGCAGCTCTAGAAGCTGTATGTCAGCAACAACACCATTGCCAGACATCTATGTCACAAATATTATATATTATTACACAGTATGTTTTATTGCAAGGCTAAAGAATTTGCATATGATTGTCCATATTGGCAAAGCAGACAATAAGACAAAAAGAGGGAATGAAATTTTAAGGAGTAAAGTTGAGAGAGGCAAACCAATAGCTAAGTTCATTATTCCTACAAATATATTATCCGATTTATCCGTCCATTTCATGGGTGTATTCATAATGCCATGTCCATTATGTAAACCTCGATTAAACACTCTTCATCAAACTTGTTTCTCCTGCAAATGTTCAAGAGTGTCATGTAATCCACAATATCACAAATAGAGGATTTGTGCCTTTGCCCACCGACCCCTAAAATGCCGGATTACCTCACAAGTAGACAATAAGATTCCCTGTAACAGCTACTGAACACAGAACAGCAAATACAGAACTTTTCCCACCAACGGGACGAACACCAACAAGAGTAATGTCTTTGTGTATTTTTAGAGATGATTAATGTGATTCCCAATCCAGAGGACAGCAGACCAGAGAACACAATCCATGAGGGACTGTGGATGAACTGAATGAGGTCATTCGTAAGAAAAAAACAAAAAAAAGAACAACAATCAGTGAATGTGCAGATACAGTAGAGCGCTTTTCTCTGCTTCTTTATACTTTGTTTTAAATAGAATTAGAGATACATGTTTTGTTGTATTTACCATTTTTTCTGTTCACATGATGTAAATTTCCTTACTGTACACCTTGGATGGTTCCCTGTTTCCCCCTCCAGAGGTGCTGGACGGTTTTCCAGAAGCACCTTGGTGCTGACCGAAAGTCCCTCTCCATGGCTGCTGGATCTCTGTTGATGTTTATGTTTTGATGTTACTGACACTGAGCTCACCAACCATGCTGTACCGAAAGCAATAGCAACCTTGATCTTGTGGTCATTAACAAATGATTGATTGATTGATTGATTGATTGATTATAACACTGTTGTTTTTCTGTATACTAAACTCTAGGTGGAATTTCTTTTTTTCCCAGTCTGGGATATGTAAATGATTAGCAACAACACTGATTTTGATGCAATACACTGGCAGTGCTCCATAATACAACAGCCATACCCCTAGTGGAAACCAGGGGCCATGGGGCAAACATGAGAAAATGGCTCAATCTGGTAGAAAAAAACTACAATTTTGAAGCCAGGGCTCCAGATTGAAAGCCTGATGTAATATAATGCATGATTTTATGCTGTAATGGCTGTGGGATCCAAATTTTGATTTTAATGGGTTTCAATGGGAACATTTTGGTCCTTAAGGGTCTGAGTGAACTTCCAAAATAAAGAAAAAAAGAAAATAAATAAAAAACTCACAAATATGCCAAAATTTATGCCATATGCATAACGCAGTAAATTAAAATACCCGAAATGTCCCTAGTGATGCATACGGGTTAAATACTAAGAATATTTGATGCTTTCTAATGATGAAACGACTGATGCTGTCGCTTAGGAGTCTGTCTCAAAAATGCGAGACCCTCCCACTGTTATTAATATTTTCTTTGGACCCTTCTCTTGACTTTATATCAAACACAAAAAAAAATTTAAATTGCATCCACTTTCTCTCTCTCTCTCTGTTGGCTGGTGAAAAATGAAACACTCTCTGGAGAGATAGCGTTCAATCACAACTATAAACATAAAAGACTATAAAAGAGACAGCACTGTTGTCCATATGACCAAACGCAAACACCTTTATGACCCAGTTTGAATTATTACACCTTAAATTACTTTTTTACAATAAATGTCACGAGGTAAAAATACAATCTGGAATGAGAAAACGTTTATAGGCCCTCCCCTGCTCTCCCAAACAATTTAGTCAAACCTTCAGCAAAAGAAAAAAATACATACTGCAAATTTCCATACAAAAATAAATGAATACCTGACATTGTGTTTAAGCAACGCATCCTCATACAACGGCTCGCAACATATGTACATTTTCTCGTTACATGCATAGTCTTTTCAAAATAAACTTCCTTCATTACAGGAAACACAACAAAACTACTTAGTTAGGTTTAGGAAAAGATCATGATTTGGGTTAAAATAACTCTGGAAGTGGTGTAACTTAAGTATGGAAGTAACATATCAAATAAATCAACGTTGACGTCTGGTTTCACACGGGTTATGAACACCAGTCTCACCCATCCACCCCAACCTCCTCCCTTTGTTGCTACTTCCTGGTTCACAATTACGTGGATTACATCCAAATTGATTTTGTGGTATACTGTATATACGAATTACAGTGCATTACTTTTCATAGGTATAGCTACGAACTCTGTATGAGAGCAGTCTGGTTTAAATAATGCTGTGTCCTTGTAAGTTACATGTCAGGTTTTTGCTGAGAAATAGTAATCGAGATTTTTGTTCTGATAATGTCACATGCACAATAAAGGACTTCACAACTGTCTAAACATATCCTACTATCCTTTATCTCAACGTTGGCGCATTGTGCCACTGACATTTAATGACAGAGATATGATTGACATTTGGTGTGAGGACATTTAAAAAAAGAAGATAAGACATTGGATTTGAGGTGTTCAAGGCACGCATGCTGTTGTTGTTGAGCACACATTGTTAGTAGAGGTTTGGCTCGATCAATGTGATCAGCCATGCACAGCCAGGTGTGTGGAGAAGCTCAGCGAGGCACAGGGACAGGGTTTATAAATAAACCAAATAAAGGACGGTGCCGTCAGTGACCCTTGAGATGTGGCTTTGGAAGGGGTGGAAAGGCAGACGTTTATCCTGAAGAAACTAATAAAGCACTGTCTGTCAGCTGGGAGGTGAGTCAGCCCAGAATAGCATCATTAGAGAGAAGCAGCGCTCTGATCATGTCTCTGAGGGGAGATGACCACCACGCTGCACCACACATCCAGCCGAGACCACCAAGAAACACGCAGAGCGAACACGCTCACGATACAATCTGTTCCTGCAAACAGCAGCTCTGCAGCACGTGCTGGCTCTTAAATAGCAAAACACTTATGGTGTTACAGTCAACTGTCGTGGTGATAATCTACAAATAGAAAGAAAAAAAAATCATTCATCTTATCAAGCATCTTTTGTTGGATAATGGTGTGTTAGCTTGCCAAAGCTGTCATTACACCTCTCTCAGACAAATAGTCATCCAAAGACCTTTTACACGAGGATATTCTTCAACTTCTCAAATGTGACAGCTGGAAAATAACCAGAAGATTGCTGTGCATCATTATTATTGTTTCCTAGATTAGAAAATACAACATATCATTAACCATCATTGATCTAGTCCATGCATGATGCTACCATGTATACCATCACGCAACATATCCTCAAACAACAATCTACGAAAAGTTATTCCTCATTTTTCGTGCATTCTCCTTCGAATGTCCAGTAACATGTGTCAGTTTCTGCTCGTTACATGCATCCGGTCTTTTCAAAATAAACTACTGTCTTCACAGGAAGGTTAGGTTTAGGCAACAAAACTACCTAATTAGGTTAAAGAAAAGATTGTGGTTTTGGTTAACATAACTACAGAAGTGACGTTACTTAAATATGGAAGTTACATGACAAATAAATATCAACAATGACTTCTGGTTTCACACCGGTTTCACACCGGTTTCACACCGGTCTCCTGGGCAAAAGTCTGGTGTTTGTTGACCTACCCATCCACCCCGACCTCCTCCCTACGTGGCGTTTGTCACTCTTTATACTTCCTGGTTCATAATTCCATGGATTACATATAAATTGATTTTGTGTGATATATCCGAATTACAGTGCATTACTTTTCATAGGTAGGCTAAAGCTACGAACAGCCTGCATCACATGGATTCCAGGTTTCTTGTTGGTGATGATGTCCAAATTGGATTAAATTTAAAGTTTTTTAATCATTATAAACGTGAACTCAATATTTGTGCTTGACAATGTTTTTCTTAAAGGATATAGTTCAAAGTTTGGGGAAATTAGATTAGATTAGAAGATTGATACCACTCATGTTTGTAAGGTAAACATGAAGCTACAGCCAGCTTCCATTTAACTTATTAACCCACCTGCACATTTAAAACTCACCAAATAACACGTTATATCTTGTTTGTTTAATCCATACAAACATATTTTTTTTACCTTCGGAGAGAGCCAGGCTAGCTGTTTCCCCTTGCTTCCAGTCTTTATGCTAAGCTAAACTAACTACACAGCTTTAATGATGGTGACATTTCTCAGACATAGACTATGAACATGGCTTCACACTGGCAAGTCTCCATATGCTCACTGGTTGGCTGTGCCAGGCTGCAGTTTCTTCCAAATACCAGCCGTTCTTCCAGCAGTCTTCAAGTGCTGATACATTTTTTTCAGAGCTGATGAGAGTCAGAAAAACTGCATGCTACTGCAGATATTTAGGTACAAAGAAGAAACAGGAGCATTGAGGACGTGCAGATCTACTTTAGGCTCATCCACATTGCTGAGCTGTTCCTGAATGTGACAATGAATAGATGTGAAAGGATGAGGTGGGGTCAAGCAGGATAGTAGATTTAGAAGTAAAACTGAACATGTCACATTGTTGATGTGCTGCATCAGACAAAGTCTTTTAGACATGATTGAAGATGCTGGGATTTGCACAGATTTTATTTATAGGCTGGTTAATGTTTAAAAAGGAGGGAGGAGGTGATCCATTCTTGTGCCAACACTCTTCCCACAGAGCTACTTCACACCCAAATATGACATCAAATGATGAGACTCTTGTTGTTGGAGGTACAGCTGGCATCATTCTGATTAGCTTGTTTTGATGAAATTTCAGCACGCAGGTGAATCGCATATGATGCCTTTCATGCAACTTATTTTTTTATATATTTGAGATGCTTTTGATGTACTTTTGTTTGTTATATAGGCTATATTATTTTTGAAATGTTTATCACCTTGGGAGAGTCGAATGGTTGAGCACACCTGTCATCATAGAGCCTATCAGCTTAGTGGTATATACCCTCAGCTGCCAGTTTATTAGGTACAACTATCTAAAACTAGTGCAGTCAAATACAACAGTCCTGTAATAAATCCTTCCTTCATGAAGGTTATAATGTTCAGTTTTTGATGTAGATGTTTTCGAAAGGTGTTGATACAACTGTATGTTCATTTTGGAGGATGCAGTTTGTGGCGCTCTTGAATTGTAGTGCATAAGGTGTTTCTATTATTTTGTCCATGCCATTTATATCAATGAGAGAATAGGATAAATAACATAGACTTTATAGAAGAAGTTCACGTAGTCACTGTGACGTCACCCATTGGTTTGTGGAATATGGTTTTGAAGCCTCGAGTTCGGCATTTTGGTTGTCGTCATTTCAGTTTTTGGCCGTTGCAATCTCGTTTTTTGCAACCAGATGTGACACAAGAGGGCAGAGCTAAGTACAACTTAATGCTGAATAAGAAATGTATAGGTGACCAAAATGTTACAATTAACTTTCATGAACTGAAAACACGCTGTGAAAGAGTTAAGGTTGTAATACAAAAACACGGACAATTCCCAGACCGGACAACGCCGTGGTAGCGCCCTGTCGATCACAAGGTAGCCACGCCCTATAGCATACCCTGCTTTATGGTCTATTTGACTCTAAATGGGATCATAATTTATTAAATGAACATCATGCTGTATTGAAGAAGACTTGAAACTAGCGATTGAGACCATAAACTCATGTTTACAATGTTTACTGAGGTAATAAATCAAGTGAGAAGTAGGCTCATTTTCTCATAGACGTCTATGCAATCTGACTGAGGAGTCGCCCCCTGCTGGCTGTTAGAAAGAATGCAAGTTTAAGGCACTTCAGCATTGGCTTCACTTTTCAGATACCCACAGGTAAATACCCTCAAAATGTATTATTACAGTTAATTAAAGTGAGATTATGCATATTTTAAAATAAGAACACAATCTTCCTCTTACAAATGAATAGTTACATTTATTAATAATAAAACACACTGAGGGGGTTTACAGCTACAGTCCCACTTGGTCTGGTAGGTTAACGTGACTAACGTTAGATAATTTAGCAAACATACATAGTGCTCTGTAACAGACGATATACTGGCCCTGTTCACTGACTTCACTACTCTTCTGTCTTTTTGCTACTGTAACATTATGTTTCAGCGTTTACCATTACCCCATAATTGTCACTTGTTGCCGCGGTGGCAGCTGTTCAGCAAGAACACTTACTCCCTACGTTGCTCCTAGCTACCTTTGTAACTCTGCTGAAATAATAAATAATGTTATGTGACACTTTTGTCACGTTTCTAGGTTGAAACGGTCTGTGTCGCAGCTTGAAAAGGCGTTTAAGCAAAGTCTCTCTCACTATATTTTGATGGGTATGCAATTTGTTCACCTGTCCAGTCTGTGTCATATGCAGTTGAAAAGCTCAATAGATTCCTGCTTTAGATTTGTGAAAGGTCAATAAGGTGAATGGCAAAGACCATACATCCTGGAGGGGAGGCTCTTTGGTCTCTGACCCTTACTTAAACTGTCCAATAAAAGACAAAGGAGAGCAGGGTTTAAAAAAAACAAACAAATCCAGATAACCAATGGGAGTAAAAGCTGAAATAGTTTCATTCCTTCCTCTGCTTGTGTTGTGTTGGCTCATCTTTGGGTGTGAACGTGTCCTCCTTGCCTTGTTATAGTTTACTGGTTGGTGGCGTATGAAATAAGAACATTTGGCAAAAATATGCTCACGTACGGCAGCACATCTCTTATTAGCACTTTGCCAGACTTCCTGTCAAAGCTGACGCGTAAGAGGCATGAAGATGTCACTGGCAGACTGCTCACGAGCCACCTTCACAGGTCTTGTCAGCATCCTTTGGCATGTGAAGGAGGGAAAAAAATGCAAACCATGTGTCACAGAGCAGCTGGGGATCACTTGGGACCTCCAAAACTCAATTTATTAGAGGGGAATCACTTTAACGAGGTACAGATTTAATTTGGAGTTTCCCAATGTAGATTCAACTGAATGAATAATGTGTTGATTCCTGGTTTTGTGCGCATCCTTCTCATTATTTGAGTTGTACGCAAAGGAAAGGCATTCTGGATCGACCCTAAATTGCTGTCGTAGAGTCCCCCCAGCCCTGCAGCCTTATCGTCGGTGTCATAGATTCCTCCTGTGAGTAAGACTCTGACGTAAGAGCTCGCAGCAATTAGTGCCAGCACTTGCTTTGCCGCGTGTCAAGCCATAGTAACCGCTGAGCTCCATACCAAGCAGATGGATACAAACCAGTCCCAATAGGCACAGTGCTGCTCCCCAAAAATTAATTGCTGGGCTCTTTCTACGGGTGTCCTGAACCCACCCCGGGATTGTTTCAATGAGATCTGTCATTCAGCCTGTTCCCTGGTGTTCGGATGATGCAGGTCTGAAAGGGCTGGTTGTGTGGCACTGTGGCATTTGAGACGGTGGATGCCTTGGTAAACACTTAGCACATGGCAACAGATGGTGGCGGGGAGCTCCAAGCATCAGTGGGAGGTCTGGTGTTATAGCTGGAGATGATGGGGATGTGCTACCCACTCAATTTAAAGGTGTGCTTCATCCCTCCCCCTCTTTTTCCTCCTTAAAAAAATTATGAGCAGGGCCATTTTTCATCTCTCCAACATCCTGGACATAATCATATCTCATTAACTGTTCTATATTTTGACCAGCGTGGAGCTGCCATCCATCCAAAAAGGACATCACGTGTCACGGCGTGGTCGCGGCTGATTTGAGGACCGTGTCAAAATAAATTAGCAGCAGATATTAATAGGACGCGGAGATCATATCACAAAATTAGAGCCAAATGTATGGTGATATCCAGTGCCCTTTCTGCTTCCAGAGATGCACACCAACCCGTCTTCCTTCGCCTCTGTCTTTTTTATTGTGTCGTCATGGTGATGGGTTTTCGTCTTTGTGTCTAATTAGAGAGCTCTAGATGTATTGACTATCTCAGATCACAGAACACCTCTCCCCCAATACCTTTGCTCGTGTCGTCATCAAACGGTCAATCTTTAATTAGAAACACGCACGTGCAGCCACAAAGATCATACAGAACACATGTGGATAGAGACCAGTAGTGTCAGAAACAGAGATAGCTGTTGCACTGTTATTTAGTGAAACTGTTATTATCATTGATTTACTCGCAGCTCCTTCCTTCTGTGATGAACACTTTCACAAATAAACTCTGTGTGACCTTTGCTCACAGACACTGGTGTCGGTAAACAAGTTTGTTTTTAGAAACATACATCTCCGCAAGTGCGAAAATCACAAATTTATCCCAGAGCGTGTCAGCAATCAAAAATCAAGTTCTTAATTAAAATACATAGTTTCCATAGTTACCAGGAGAATAGGAAAAGGATGAGCAGAAAGCTTTCCAGTTTCAACGCGGCTTTTGACGTCATGTTTTCCACGGCTGCTATTAGAGGGAACATCATGTGACACTCGACCGGCGGTGACGTTTACAGACGGCATCACCTTTTTTGAAGTTTGGCCCACTCCTTCATGTGGTTTAAATACTTCAGGCATTTTATTTACTGGAGATCTTTGGTCAAAATGTGGGGTAATTGAAACAGTCAGAGATGCCATAGGAGAGGAAGCTGAGAGGAATACACCAGTTATTGTTATGCAAATATAAACACAGTTATGAACACAGTCATAATTGCCTCTAAACTACAATAAATAATGGCAGCATGATGGCAGCGGAGTCGAAAAGAAGCAGCATCATTGTTTTGTGTCACTGCATTATCATTAAATAAAGTGAGGCATCTTTGTTTGTCCTATTAGAAGCATCTTTTTACGCTACATACTCACAAACAGTAATCTTAAAAATAATTCTCCAGGAGTGTTTTTTTCCCCCCAAGCTGCACATAATATCCCACTGGCATTATTGTCAATATAACTATAAGAGCTATTCTTAGAAAATTCAAAAGCTATGTTTTGCCCATCAAGGCGTAACAGTAACAGTGTTCCATCAAAGATTTTGCAAACAAATCAGGCAGGAGGGTCCTTCACTTGGCAGGCGAGGATGCTTAAAGCTGCAGGTTAATGATCCCTGAGTATAAAGTCTGCGCTGTTCCACGGATCAACTTCAGGTGACATTGGCTGACCTTGCATGTTTGACATGATTAATGGCCATTGTATTATATTTTACTAATCCAAGTTGATTGCATTCGCTCTTCTCAGGGATGACATTACAGGAGCTTTGGGGTGTATCGTTGGTGTGTTCAACATCCACTCCACCTGTTTCTTACAAACCAGCGAGCTGCTCTACAAAAGTAGTAGAACAATACCCTCTTGTGTCGACTGATGCAGCTGCAGGCTCTACAATCCAGAGCTCAGCACGGGAGTATTTTCTACATAGTATGTTTATCTATAATTCCTCGGGGTCTAAATCACAAGTTTCATCACAAAATAATAATATATTATTATATTATGTTGATTCTTTGGACAACAATATGATATATTAAGTGCCACGATTTCAATTCGATTCAATTCAGAGGCCTGCAATCGATATGAGACGATATCATATGCCCATTTAACGCAATAAGCTAGATTTATATCAACTCAAAAAACAACTCAAATATGATTGGACCATTTTATTACTGGGCTCATCCAGACATTTAAATGAAAAACAACCTATTCTTTTTAGTAAAAAGTATAAAAATAGATCTCCTGTTTTCTATAAAAGTGACACATTTCTCATGTTTAAGTGCAAATGTTTTTTGTTTTTTTATCAGTTAAGAATTTCAAAATAAGGGTGTATCTTAAAGATGATAACATGTACCACTTTGCATCGATATATTTATTGGATAGTTGATCATTAAAAGCGATATATCAATCTAGATCGATGTCATTACACCCTTAATAATTCCTATAATATTTGTATTGTTGCATTTCTTCAAGCACATAATATGAAACGCATGGTGCACAAATATGTTAGACATTGGGTTCGATTTATGATACATTTAGATTTTATTGCCAAAGCATATTGAATCACATTACTCATGTTTAGAGAAACGTTCGGGCAGTTAAAGCTATGGTCTTCTGAAAAAGTACAAAAAAAAAAAATACGAAAATGTTGCAGCCACAATTTGGCTTTGTGAAGTCTGAGAATAGAAGCAGAAAGTTTCACCAACTTTTTTTCAGAGAAGCCATGTGAACTGGACTAAATTAGGATTTCGATTTGGTGAAATCTAGTCTCATTTTTTTTTAATAAAAGGCGCAGTGCAGCATCATTAAACCATTTGCAAACCAGCATTTTGCAGCATTTTCCAAAAAAGGAACTGGAAAGAGGATGTGCATTTTGTGATGTAGATTTTATATTTCCTCTTTAGAGCTGCAACGATTAATTGATTAGTTGTCAACTATTAAATTAATCACCAACTATTTTGATGATCGATTAATCAGTTTGAGTAAAAATCCTCTGATTCCAGCTTCTTAAATGTGAATATTTTCTGGTTTCTTTCATCCTCTATGACAGTAAACAGAATATCTTTGAGTTGTGGACAAAACAAGACATTTGAGGACGTCATCTTGGGCTTTGGGAAACACTGATCAACAATTTCAGACATTTTATACACCAACCAATAATCGATAATTCTAAAATAATTAGAAAATAATCAACAGATTAATAGACAATGAAAGTAATTGTTAGTTGCAGCCCAATTCTTCTTTATACTTGGCAGGGCTCCCAGGGTCCTATTACAGGACACATATCGGAGGCAGGATAGCCCACGGACAGCTCGGCAATCTATCACATTTTCATGTTTACCTGAAAACAAGTTTAGTTGATTCATCTTTAATCATGGCTGTACCTGCACCATTGTTGTGTGAGAGTAGGCACTGACATGTGAGTGTCACATGCCTACATTGTTCATGTAAATTAAAGAACCCTGATGAGCAAACAGTTAAACTTTGCATGCTGAAATGAAAACTGTGGTGACCAATGTGCTGCGACTTAAATATGTTGATTGAAATTCTTTATTGGATTATGTATATTGGCAAATTTTCTCTCGACGCCAAAATTACTCACATCAAACAAAGATAAAAAATGATGAAACCACCAGCTGATCAAAAATAAATTAATAAATTAAAAATGATAAATTACTTTTTAAACAAAGCAAGGGTCTGCTACATACAGTAAATACCGATGCTGTATAGAATTTAATAAAATATGCATAAGCAAATAGCTTCTGTCAGGTGAACCCTTGTGTCTTCAAAATAGGAAAAACAATAAAAACAGTCTTGTAAACAAAGTCTTCAATCAGACTCTCACTGGTTTCGAGGTGGTTTGATATCCATAAATATGGTAGAATTCTTCCTAAAACATAGAGGATAATAAAATGTTTGAATAAAAATGTTATCAAGAATTTCATCAAATATTAGAATTATTAAGTTTTTGTATAACAGCAATGATACGGTAAAATTATATGACAGATAAGGAGTAAAAGACAGACAGAAAGGAGGCCAAATGAATTCAATCATTGATACAATATTCTTTAACATACAAAGTTAAACTTGAGAAGGTTACGACCTGGTTGTCGACTGGAGCTCTGCAGTGAGCGAGCTATTTATTTGTTTATTCTACAACCTGGTTGTCCTAATGACCCAGTTACTGGTTCATATATTTTCAGCATATTGTGTTCAGTTATCAGTGATGGAAAGTGTCAGACACATACCCTTATCAGTTCTCCGTCCAACAAACATTTGATAGATAGCTGGGCTGGAAAAGTGATAAGGAGATGTGCTCGACAACAAATAACCTGGACAGCATTTTGTAATAAAGTAATAATGAAAAAACATAACCTGACCTTAGCAAAAGGTCATAGAAGAAAATAAAAACACGTCTTAAAAAGTCTCACTCAGTCTTCATATTATTACCACAAAAAGGTCGTCCAAATGAAAGTTTCTTTTTTGGTCCACAATTTAACGCTGTTGAACACAAATGTCCTCAGAGGAAGCAGAACGCTGCATTACTTCATCATCAGAACCAAAACGCCATCCAGCTGCAGTCTCCGTCCTCTCATATTAACACAGCTCAGAGTCCGTTTAGCATTCATCTGCATCCAACAGGCCGAGTAACTTTGAGGACACGTCCCATGAGCAGTTTTATGTCACTCTGGCTCCACCTCATCCCTGCTGCTGTCCTGTCTCTTACTGGTCGAAAATGAGTACCGAGATTATCTTTTCGCTCTCTGATCTGTGCTTTGTCAGGTCATTGTGGTGCAAAGGGACTGACTCTGTCCCAGGAAAGGATGATAATTGTAATAATAGACATGCACTATTACCATGATTGTCTGATGTATTTATATTGATGTATCTGTCTGCAGATAATAATATACTATATCGGAAACAAATTCCAGCGACCTTGTTCGTGTGGCTGATAAACAATCTAATCTAATCTAATCTAACTTCAGTAGACTTTTCAAAAACAGTGTTACAACGTGCTTTGCAGTAAAACACAGATGAAACAGTAAAAAAAGGATAAAGCAGTTAAAGTAACAAATTATTAAGAATAATTAAAAGTCAAATAAAGTCCAAATCGTAAAAAAATGTTCAATTTCATTTTAGTTTCAGACTGTGTTTACTAGTTTTAGTTTAGTTTCAGTGTTTCAGAAAGGTTTAGTTTTTGTTTTTTATATTTAGTTTTAGTTTGTTTTTGTTACGGCCAGGAATAACGTCTCATACCGCTACATTTACATACAAAATACATAGTTTGAGAACTGTGTAGGAATGGATATAATGTATGATTTTTAATCTTCGCGCTTCTTTAATTAAGCAATTTCGGCACAGCGCCATATCCTGCAAGGTCAAGTTCGTTCAGTTTCACGAGAGTTGACGGAAATTTATGCTGTCTCCTTTTTTCGGTAGTGATAAAATAGCTAAAAAAAACTAAAACTGAAATCAATTTATGTTCATTTTTATTTTATTTTCATTATTTCTTTACCCAGGCAATATTGTTTCAGTTTAGTTTTATTTTTTTCTTAAAAGGATATCGTTTTTATTTAGTTTCAGTTTACTAAAAATATTTTTCACTGCTTATTTTTCGTCTAAGTTTCAGTTTTAGTTTTCTACGATAACCCTGATCATTGTGACTATCATATTCTTAGGAATCGTTAAAGTTTGGTGGTCACCTTTCATTGCAACAGTCTTTTAAATGAGAATCAAACAGAGATGGCTTCACATCAATGACACCCTCTGACCCCTCTGCCTGTTATCTATAGTCACTCCTGGCCATGCATTTGGCAGAGGAAGGACAGCAGACGTCTCTGTGTGCTTTGGTGCCGGTTATCTCTGCCTAGGTCCTCCCCTCGGTGTGAAAAGTCCCGTGCAAATTAAACACGGCTGGCTCGCTTTCTGATCCAGTTCCGGATTTCTTCTCCACACCAGCCGCCAACAGCAGTCACACGGATGAGGGGAGATCTGCCAAGCATCTCCTCTGCAGTGCTCTGCTCTCCTCTGGGATTAGCTGCACTGCATTCCCACCATCAGCAGCACCGGGGCCATCACACACACACACACACACACACACGCACGCACGCACACACGCACACACGCACACACACACACACACACACACACACACACACACACACACACACACACACACACACACACACACACACACCCACACGCACACGCACACGCACACACAATTCAGTGTAGGCAGGAGCGGGGTCGTCTATACAAACACACATAAATTCCTTTTCTTTCTCTTCTCTGTCTTTCTGTCTCCCACAGACTCACATCAGTCTGGTTTTACCTTTTCTCCATCTCACTACACATACAGACACACACACACACACACACACAATACTGAATCAGAGTGATGCCGTAGGTTGACAAAAGTTTTTAAACGTTGAGGTTTTGTTGCGTCCTCCCTCGCCACACTGACAGGACAGAGACCCTCTCCCCTCCTCTCCACCGCCCGGGGGACAATGAATCAGATTGTATGAACAAGAGGTCAGCGCAGACATCATCACATATCGCTGGAAGGCTGCAGCATTGCGATGCGAAGCAAAATCTTCCATTTCTGGAGTCAAACTACACACAGCCACTGCTGAACTCAGAACTATGATAACTGATACTGAAATAACAGGATTGCATTCATTTGTAGCCATGTAGTAGTAGGTTTTTAGTCTTAATCTGACCTAACCTGACCTGTCAGATAGTTTGTTTCACAGAGCCATCTGAGAAACACTTTCAAAAAATTACTTGGCAGCTGATTGGATGAACCATCTGTCATTTAAACTAACGAAAACATCACCGTACTTTACACGTTAAGTGTGAGCCCCCAGGAGGAGCGCCGGTTGTTGATGCCAATTTTCGTAGTGGCCAAACGGCGGTACTACAACTTCTGTGTCCGTCATGTGATGCCATTGAGCCCAAAACTACTTTTCCCCCATAGACTTACATTCGGAAAGAGACGTCTATAACTCGGTAGATCATTTTTTTTAGGTGAATCAACTTCCCAGTACGAACACTTGAATAGCTCTTATTTAAATCATTAGGTCCTAAAAGTTGTAAAATGCACTAATAGCTGAATTCAGAGTTATTGCCCTTCCTCCGTTCATGTGAATGAGCCCCAGACCGAGGCTGGAGCGAGAGCTGGGAGGCGGAGTTTGCAAGCCGTGACGACACTGTGACGAGCCATGTGAACGAGCGGACGCTACTGCGTCTCTAACCCTAACCCTAACCCTATGGATGCGGAAGATCCGGGTACTTTTCCACTTGGAAGTCGAGCCATTTTGACTTCATGCGACACTGAGCAACTCTCATAGGAATGAACGGGGGCCCACCGCCAACGCTGTATCCAGTTCTCTTTATACATCCATGGTTCAGTGCTTAACTGTGCTCTTCTTTCAATGAAGAATGCAGTTCTGATATAACTGATGCTATTGCAACATCTACGCTAACCTCTTTAGAATCCGCCATCGTTGTTTCGAACGAACAGTCGCTATATGGTCTCACCGGATCTCACACACCTAAACCATGCCCGACACAAACGCATTACTTGAAGCCGGCCAAGATGGATTTTCATGTGACATTTGATCCCGCGATTCTCGCGTGATCTCGTGACATCGCGAGAATCCAGCTGCCGTGCAAGGTTAATTCTGACCATGACATTTATCAAAAGCAAAAGGCCAGAAGCTTCCTGATTCCACATTTGGTGAAATAAATTAGCTCCACATCCAACCACTACCACCCATCACTATTTATCTTCCCTGTCTCTACCTCAGCCAGTCTAAAGAGGTCGCATCCCAACGGAGGGCGCCTGAAGTGACCTTGGAGCCCCGCTGCGTCCTCCTGGGTCATGATTGCCAGTTGTTAAATAACGATAGATGATTAGCCTAAGACAGAGGGGGATTTCCACTGCGCTATTTTGTATGCAAACAAAAGAGGCACTCAGTTTAGTGGAGGCTTGATTAGGCTTTTCCTGGGGAGACCAGGTAATTCCCACTAATGACGCCCTGAGAGAGAGCAGGGGCAGCCTGGGGATTGGCTGGCTGCAGCATGATGCAGGCATGCATGGTGAAACAAGCTCGCTTTCAACATTCACACAGACACAGCTGATCAACGCGGCAACGTGCGATTAAAAGTGCCGGCCTCGTGATGCAAGGAAACAAGCTGCATAGTGTTGTGCACGTGAACATATCTGTGAACAGTCCTGCAGCATTGCTTAACGCTCCAAAATACAGTACAGTGCACGTCAGTGGCTCAAATTAATCTCCAGCAGAGGGCACCATGGATGCTTTCTATTTATAGTAGTTGACTAAGATTTCTAAAGGGGATTAGAGGCTTCCTGAGGATGCCTTGCTCTGTTTTCAGGGGAAAAGGCCTATTTTCTCTGACTGAGAAGACTGTGCGGCAGACATTTATCAATTCCTCAGCATTAAGCAACAGGGATAATTGTTTTAACATCATCACTGTGGATTGATTTATGCTTTTTGTGACATAACACGATAGCAGCAGTATTCTGATTTGATCTTTTTATGGGCTGGATGCTATTAAATGCATTTGTTTCTGATAATACTGTCGTGTTTGTTTACTGGTAGTTGAATGTGCCATGCAAGGCACTGGCATCTAATACACATATCTCACATCTCTGAGAAGACTTTTGCCTAAACCATTTTTGGCAGCACTAAACTTGACTCAGTTGCTATGGACACAGATGATGTTTTCTTTTTTCTACCTTTTTTTTTTTCTCTATCTGTGTCCATGACAACAAAATGGCTGTTACAGGAAATGGTATGCACTTTAAGATGCCAGGAAGAGAGAGAGAGAGAGAGAGAGAGAGAGAGAGAGAGAGAAGAGGGGTAATGTCTTCATTAGTTATGGCAAGTTAACATAGGTGAGGAATACTCACATTTTTTTCATTTTACGTGCATTTGGCACTGATCCGGGAGACAGATGATGGTCAAATCAGAAACAAACATACAGATATGTGCAGTGATAAAGTGGCTCGTCACACAGTGAGTGGATCTCAACCGAAGCCTGAAGGCAGATAGAAGTGGGAGTGGGGGGATGGTGGGATATCCCTGATGACGGTCCATTGCTCTTCTCTCTTTTATTTGTTTGTAACAGGTCACTAATGAAGATAAAAATATTGAGTTATTCATCCAAATGTAATGTTGTAATTGTTCACCACCTTTGTTGAAAATAAAAGTTATGTCACGTCCAAAAAAAAAAACAGCTTCAATTATAATCTAATTGTTATCTTTTCTTAATAAACACTGGTAAGACTTCATTTTGATCCCCCTATTTATCATTTATAAGCAGTGTGTTAAAATGTTTATTAATGTATTTGTCAACAATATATCTTAACTGAATGCTTGATAACAGATTTGTAGATATGTAAACAAAGTTAAGACAGGCTTTATGCATTGTAAGGGTTTGCTCATGTGTTATCAGGCTTTGTTTAATACTTGATTCCGCGTCCGGGTGCCGCCTCGCCCTGTCGGGGTTTATTTCACAACAATGACCGGCTCGCTGTACGTTATCCCTTACACAATATATAATTACAGCTATATTATACTGTGTTGTAACTATTCACTAACTGCTTATCAAACAGCTATGGAAACTTGAAAGGAGGAGTAAAATTGTTGACAAAAACATTATTTTAAGTCCCTTATTTAGAATTTATAAGTAGTGTATAAACATTTAATAAATGGTTTAAAACAGGTAATAATGTAAGAAAATGTAAATGCAATTCTAACTCCTCCTATGAAACATCCATAACTTAGTTAGTTGATAGACAGACACTTAATAACATAATATAATGTATGCCTGTAATCATTTAATGATATAAAGCGTTGTTGTTGTTTTGCGTTGGTAACACATTTATAAACAGTTTTAACATGTGAATAACTTGTATATGTGTATAAACAGTAGTTGCTTTATAACCCATTGTAAGGATTTGTAATGTATGCAAATATAATTATATATTTATATGCATGAATACAAATATTTTATCAAGTATACATTAACTTTTCATACGCCAGTTATGGATGCTTTACTGTGGGGAGAATCACAGTCGTTGACCTAGAAACACAAGATATGTCCTTATATCTGCTAACAACTACATTATAGTGTGTTATAAACCATCTATCAATTGTTAAGATCCTGCTTATTACTGTTAAATGAAAGGTTAAAATAAAGTATCAGCCATACTAATAGCTCCTTTTGCATGACCACTAGATGGCAGCGTCCAGTCAACCATCAGCCGGTTTGGGGCCGTGTGGCCACCAGGCTCATTAATAGCACATGATGAGGCTGCACTTCTTGAGAGAAGCAAATGCAGGCTACTAGATGAATATTTAAGAGGGATAAAGGAAACAAACTGAGTAGCAACAAATTCAACACAAGTGGACATCCAAGGTCATCGTGAAATAAGAAAACCACCCCCGAGGCTCTCGGCTCAGCGGCAGCAGAAGCTTTTATATTCATCATGGATTCAATTATAGATGGTTTTAAGGTGTGTTATGAATGTTGTTCATTATAACAACATCTCATCTTCAAAGGAAATGTCATTGCCAGTTTGTTGTGACCTCCTTCACGGTGTATGTATTTTCAATTATCTCCCAAGGTTTTCAGTTGATCACACTTCAGAGTTGTTTTTGGACATGCTGGGATATACTGTAAGTAGTGTTCAGAGCATGTAATAATACATAATATATGTTAAAATCATCATGGAGAAGAATGGCATTACAGCTGTGCAGATTTGACCAACTACACATTTATCAAGTAAGCTGTTGGGAGTTTTTAAAAGGATTTTCTTAATACAAATAATAATAAAAAAATGGAGGCCACTCAGGAGAAAGACACGTTAAGAGCACCAAAGCTCAATAAATGAATCATACAGCATCTGATAGGAAATGCTCTGTAATAGTAGAGCAGAATTGTTGTGTTCGGTTATTTTAATTCTAAACACTCTCTTTGGCTCTCAACATGGCGACGGCTGATGACTGAGCCGGCGACTCGTATCTAACGGGTCTAACTGTGCTAAACGTGAAAACAATGGCAACACTGCTGACAGAGCTAACGGTACGTGTCCACAGACTCCGTGCTTTCCACGCTCCCCATTCATTGTCTATGCAAGCAGCCGCGCAATGCATTCTGGTAGCGTGGCGTCGCGATTCGAGAGACTAGGCGTCACGATGCCCGCTCCTTATTTGCATAAAGGTGAGGTCCTGGCTACTTTATGCAAATCACGGGCGTCCGACGCGACTCGCCGCCTCTCGAAACTCCCAATAATCTTTTAAACTAAACGTTGTCGATCCAAAATAAAGACAGATTCAGCAACTGCATGGGTTATTTCTCGCCTCAAATGTTTTCAGAAACATATTTCAGTGAACTATTTACGTGAAATAAGAGAAGAAAGTTTCCAAACGAGCCTCCATACTGGTTCCAGAAGCGTCGCGTCCCCTCGCGATAAACGCCCCTGTGGAAACTGACATAAGAGTGTTTACCTGGGGGGGAACAGGATGGTGGGTGCTACAACAGCGCCATCGGTGTCAGCTGTAACTGCCATATAAGAGCAGTGCAGAGTGGCGGTTGTGAGCTAGCAAGTGGGGGGCACGCTCACGTGCACTAAAGGCCCTGACACACCAGGGATGTCGGTCAGCTGTTGGACAGTTAGCGGTCGTCGGTGAGCATCTGTCGGCCTAGTTTTCGCGGTGTGTCCCGCCATCATCGCTCGTTACTTTTGGCCGATTTAGCATGTCGGCGCCTGTCGGTGAGAGAAATCACCCTGATTGACTGTTCAGCTTAAACGAATCAGTGCTCGAGAAGAGAAACGGAAGTGAGGAAAGCAAGCCAACGAGTAAAGTTAAGAGGAAAAACACAAAAAGCTTTTCTCATTTTTCCTCTTCATCTCATCTGATCATTCCAACACACAGTAATTTTCACAACAACATTGCCATCTGGAATGAAGCTAAGTGGTGAGTAAGAGTGGTGTGAAAATGGTCGGCAAACGCTGCTTTGTTTCATGTACGTATCATAACAATCCGCCGTCCTCGGTCCTCCTGTTTCTCTTTTTGAATGATGAATACAGACTGCCCTTGCTGCTGGTGTGGAGAATTATTTCCTCTCACGCAGGCGCAGAACGTACGTGGTAGTCGGCTGTCTGCTGTAGTCTTTGCGGTGTCTTCGAGTGCACGAGTGCTGGTGTGTCTGGGCCTTAACGTGCCCTAAAAAACATCCATGGTCAGCCTGGCTATGTCAACAAAGCATGGAGAAACTTGAATTAAAACACACACAGAGGGAGAGCGACTTAATTCTCTGCTCAGGTAGACATTACGATGAATTCACACCACCAGAGCAGCAGCGAAGTGCAGCCTGCGGTGAGCTGCCGTGTAATGTCTATGAAAAGCTATGGTGGCCGCTCTCGAGCTCAGAGAGCTGCGGCTGTTTGATTCTGCGGCGAATTGCAGCCAAACAAAAGTTAGGAAACGTTTAACTTTTAGCGGCGAAGTGCGGCCAGAGAGGATCCACAGCCAATTAGTAAAGAGATCCTGTGACTCCTGTGACATGTTGACCTATACCTACCTACACATGAACACACCTTCCGGCTGCAGAAAAATGTAATTATTGCAGCGAGCTGTACTTCACCGCCGCCTGGTGTGAATTCCGCGTTATTCAGCTCCTCTAAATCTTTACATAGCAAATAGTTGTTTGCTGCTATATTAATGCTCTGGATATCATATAGAGCACCTTTAATAATGCCTTCTCTACTGGCTTCAGATAAACAAGGCTGTCCTGCTAAACTGACTTTGCTGAGTAAATGATTGTAGATTATATTGCACACATGATTTTGACTGTCAAAGTACGGGAACAACTGTGAAAAGGTTATAAAATAATGGTATCATATAACCAGCACAACATTCACATTTGAGCTATACATATGTAGCTTGTACATCAAACAGTGCTGGCTCTGAGGCAGCCAGGAAATGAGAAATGCGGGCAAACAGATAATTATGCCACTTTGTTCCTGGGTGTGAGCTCAATTTGGGATGATTGTTTCACTTTAATGATCATTTCCAGATGACAGATTGACGACAGCGGAGGGTTAATTTCTTGGTAGTTGTGACAAAAACGCATTAAAAGTGAAGGTGGGGGAAAAAACGCACAGAGAAATGCATTTCCACAAAATACTGCAGTAAAAAAGGGAGAGAAAAGGGGGTATTAAAGATCACAACCTCAAATATCAACTCTGCACAGTGTTGCCAAGTCTTGTTGCTATGGAGATTGCATCCTACTGCAGGTGTGAGTAACGACAGAGGAAGTCAACTGTGCTTCCCTCTCTGTGTCTCTTTCTGCTCCTCTGTATCTTACATGGTCCTCACTGCATGTGTGAGCGCATGTGAGTGTTTCCGTCTTAGACTACATCCTAATAAACAAGCCTTGAAGATTAACCTCGAGCTACGTGTAAATATGCTTACACGTTGTTAAACTTTCTATGATCTCTGTGTGTTCATTAAAGACACCAGCTGATCACAATTAAAGACTTCATTGTCCTCAAATCAGGACATTCTTCTCCGCCATTGTGTCGGGGAGGTCTCTGAAAAGGCGACAATGGAGGACCTCTGAACTGTGCAAATGTAATTAGCCCTCAGGCGGGGTGTGCACAGTGTAGGCTGAAATAAATAGATGCATGCGTCCAAATACTGCTAGGAAGATCTCCAGTGAACCGAGACGGCATTGCTTTGCGTCAACGCTGTTGGAAGATATCCAGTCCAAAAAGCCAAAAAAGATCTGACCTGGCAAGATGTGATAGGACTCCTTTCAAAACTGTTTTCATAATACGGTGTGGCACTTGTTTTTAGGATGTGTGTCTAACAAAATGATATTAAAAAAACACTAAATCATTGAGTATTTCTTTCTTTGTTTACAGTACAGTGACAGTCTGTATCACTTTATCTCTTCTCCTGTTCAAGTAATCAATGCCAAAGCCTCAGATTAATCGCTTATAGTCGATGGACAGAAAATTCATCAGCATCTTTGATAATCCATTAATCGTTTGTCATATTTCACACACAACAAAAAACATTTGCTCAGTTGTGAGGATTTTCTGCGTCTAAAAAAACAAAAACATAATATATTTGGCTTTTTAAAGACATCAACTTGAGCTCTGGGAAATTGTGACGGGCATTTTCCACCATTTTCATAGAACAAATGATTAATCAATTGATCAAAAATAATAATAAAAATATTGAAAATGAATTAGGGCTGCATAAAAAACGATTAATTTCATTGTAGATTAATCTGTCGATTATGTTCTTGATTAAAGAATTAGTTAGTCTATAAAATGGTGAAAAATGTTGAACTGTGTTTCCAAAAGTCCAAGAAGACGTCCTCAAATGTCTTGTTTTGTCCACAACTCAAAGATATTCAGTTTACTGTCATAGAGGAGTAAAGAAACCAGAAAATAATCACATTTAAGAAGCTGCAATCAGAGAATTTTTACTTTTATTGTTCTTAAAAAAATTACTCAAACCGATTGATCCATTAGCAAAATAGTTGGTGATTAATTTAATAGTTGACAACTGATAGATTAATCGTTGCAGCTCTAAAATTAATCAATATATTTGCCGCCCCACAACACGTTCTTCGTCGTTTGAGTAATTTTACAGCTACGATGCACACAAACGTTAAATTTAAATGGAAACAGTATTTTTTTTTCTACACAAGAATTACACCCTCACATTGACTTGTCCAATTCTATCAGATTTGGAGCCGTTGTTATGCACTGCAGGCGGCTGCTGCGTGGCTTCCTTGTGGCTTTGTGGCTTTGAGTCTAACCGAGGCAGACTGAGAGAGGCTTATTAATCCCAGGGCTGCAGCTTCACTCTGAAGGCCACAATCAGGAGAAGAAAAAAAATTCACTCACTGTGTGACATAAATAGACTTCTAATGTTGATCATCTAAATATACAGGATGAAGTGCCGACGTTAAGATCCAGCGTACTTGAACCAGCATTGTTATTAATAGGGGCTGACATTTTCACAGTTCACGGCTCAATCATTCTGTGCAAGCCTTGGTGAGCCTGCACATTTGTATTACGATGCATAAAAGCTCACCCAAGTGTCCAAATTTGTTCATAACTGCATTTTGAAGTACAGATAAAAGCTAAAGATAACCGTCTGCAGAGAGAGAGCACAAGGAGGTTTCTACTTCCACGATTACTGCTGCAAGCGCAACAAGAAGGTAACGCAGACGAAGACGAGGAAGGGGCAAAAGAATGATACATTTACATTATTATTATTATATCATTATCATCTTGATAAAACCTTTGTTTTGCCACGTTTCTTGAATGTGGCCCACAAAAAAACCTGACAAATGAATGAGAAATTGAACACCAAATGATCTGTATCTCATTAGCAGCAGACTCGAAAGGGCAGCAGTTTGATAAACAAATATCAATCAGAGATGGCAAGCCGATGATTGTGGCAGGTACAATTTTAACTGTGGATTTTGGTGTAAGAAGGACATTACTATTGTGCTGGTTGGCATGTAAAATCACCAAGACCAACCACAACCGTCTGTAAGTGACACACTGCACAGGAAGAAACCTCCAGCAAAATGGATTTACAAGTAGTGACAAAAAACATGCATACATGCTGACATACATCTGATGAAAGGATAAGGCTGCCGTCAATATTTTACTTGTTGTGAACAAATCCCATGAAAAGACTGGAAACGATGCATTGGTCTGTCTCTCAAAAGCTTTCCGACTTCCCCGACCTGCATGGCTCTCTCAGCCATAAGCCCTTTATTTTTGACTGAAGACGTAAAATTTAAAAACTGGTTACAACTATACAGTTTCATTTATAAAAAAGGGCTCAGTAGTTTCCAAAAAACAGCTAGTTTTCAGCTAACGTTGCTCAAACTGCAGGAAATAGTGTATTCGTATAGGGGACTATTTCAAGATGTCTATTAATACCATAAACTGTATATAAGAAGTGGATGTTGTCACCGTGACGTCACCCATTGGTTGGTGGACTACGGTTTTGAAACCTCGAGTTCGGCATTTTGGCTGCCGCCCTCTTGGTATCTTGGAACCAGAAGTGACACGAGAGCGTGGAGTTAAGTGAAACCTAACGCTGAACAAGACATTTTAAGGTGACCAAAAAGGTTATAATTAACTTTCATGAACTGAAAACACACTGTGAAAGGGTTAAAGTTGTAAGACGAAAAAACACGGACAACTCCCAGACCGAACAACGCCATGGTAGCGACTTGTCGATCACAAGCATACCTTGCTTTATGGTCTATTTGACTCTAAATGGGACCATAATTTATTAAATGAAAACCATGTTTTCAGGATCAATTCATTGGTTTTGGTCCTTTCACAGGATTTGCTGACAATAACAAAAATTATAGAATACCTCCTGCCTTGTCCTTTAAGTCTGCGCTGTAACCCAGACAAGAAAAAGACCAATCCACTGAAGAAGCTTGAAGATGGGTTCATGCTGGGTGGGGCGATGGTGTTGAAGGAGCTGTTGATACTACACTGCAACACCCGAGATAATAGCGTTTTTATTTTGAGCACTCGTCAACAGTGGTATAACCTCGCCCGGCCCTGGTGAGCACTGGGCTGTAGTGTAAGCGATGGCACTCTGCCAGGATCTGACCATTAAGGCTCATTAGTCCCTATTGATAGCCCTGATGATAGGCACTCTGAAAGGAGCCAGCCAAGGAAAAGGTCAGCGTATGGATCTTAATTTGACCTCACTAACCCATCGCTGATTGGCAGCATCTGTCATCCTTAGATTTAATTTAACAGTGATTGAGTGCTGCGGAGACCATATTGGCAATAACCCCTGCGGGCCACCTCATCGCAACCTGTTCCTCCAGATGAAATCTGTGCCTGCCACCCGTTATGGCACAACTGTCTCCTGTGCCCATTTCATTTAGGCAGTGAATACAGTCGGACTGGCGCTAGGACCATGTACCTGCAGTAGTGATATCTGTTTGTTTCTCCTATTAATCTTCCACTTGCAGTTACAGTCATTCAAACACCCAAATCCAAGAATATAACATAGATTTAGAAACTAAAATTCACAATGTGTGGTACTTTATCAGGTCAACGTTTTGGTCTCAGGCGTTTTACTTTCAGTTAAACAGGTTTGTGTAATTCCCACTATTGTTTGTGGATGCAGTTGTGTCAACCATAAGAATATAGAATCAATAGAACTAGACGTCTAGAGCCATGCTAGCGGCTCTGTACAAAATGTTATGCCAATCCATCCAGTATGTTAAGTACGACGGAGTATTAGGGGCACATTTAGGGGGAAAAAAATAAATCGGAGATTTCGAGAATAAAGCTATAATATTATGAGAATAAAGTCATAATATTATAAAGTAGTAATTTAACGTGCTATGGACTAAACGGCGCCTGAAACTTCTTTTAGAATCAACGGTAGAATAAAACAGCACCAAAGCAGACAACGTGGACATACAGTATAAACAATATAAACTCCACAGCGGCTGCAGCCACTAACACACATATTACAGCAAAGGAGAGGCCGTACGGTTTTTAACATGCTCACCAGGTGCACTACATCTGTCATATATATAGATGCAACATTTGTCATGACACTGAGGTCAAGCGAATTTGACCTTTGACCTCTAATGCTGCAAGGGGGCAAATTCTGAATGCCACTGCAAATGCCCCGGCCCATGAACGCAAATATTTGAAACGTATCATTTCCGGAGAGTCACCTCTCTGGACATGAAGCTCTGACCTCCTGAGGCCGGGTACGGACCAGCAGCTTCTTCTCTGCTGTAACTGCTGATTTGATCTCCATTCTGCTGACCAAAGTCAGTAGGATTCATCCTCTGGGGAGCACGATGAAGTAATGAGGCAGCTGTACATTGTTAATGCCACAGGAAGTATGAAATTAGACATCATCTACCATTTTCAGTCTTTTCTGCTTTAGCCAGCGAGCAGAGAGAAGACATGACGGGGAATGGATGTGTAAAATAAGAGAAGATGCTTCGTGGAGAAAGGGACTGATTATGTAATGGAGGGACTTGTTTACGTGTCCCCTCTGAGTTCATGTTAGCTGAAGGAAGACACCCTGCCTCTGCGGCTCTTCTTGGGCTCTGCCACATTGCATTAATGTCTTTATTCATAGTGACTGGTAATTGACCTACTTTGAGGCGAGCGTTTGTGTCTCATGTAGAATTGTACAGTAAGGAAAAGAGATAGAAACTGCTGTCTGAAGTGAAAGTGCAAACACAAATATAGGAATGAAAAATGTCAGAGGAAAACAAGTTCTGAACCTGTGGAGAACCACAGCTGCACAGTTCATATTGCATTGAACAGTAAAGTGTGTCCATTTGGGAATATGTGTCAAGTTTTAACTATTACTTGGCTTTATAAATTCTTCAATTCACAGAATTGTATCACTGTGTATGTATGTTGTGTTGTTTTTTAATAAAATAATCTTTATAGCTATTCATAATTTCTTTGAATACAGCCACAAAAACAAACGATAGGCTTCTATTGTTTAAATATCTTCTAAACATCCTCAGCCTTTACAGTGCAATGGCAAGCCCCGGCACTATCCCCTGATTGGCTGACGATTACATTTCACCCATCCATATCTTTTGTTTTACAAAAGTGCAGTGTGTAGGATTTGGCGACATCTAGTGGTGGTGTGGTTGCAGATTGCAACCAACTGAGTATCCCTGCGCTCACTCCTCCCTTTCCAAGACTGCAGTAACCTGAGCGACTGAGTGCAAAGCCGTGGTAACGCTGTTCACCTCACTCAGAGGCCATCCTTACCATAACAACACTACTTTAGGAGCAACGGAAGTCAGACGGAGGCCGGCGGTACCACGGTTTTGCATTCTGTGGTTCACGCTACTTCAGTTTCACAAGCATGTCGGAGAACTACGATGGCCTTCGGATAATGTAAGGCTCTCTCTGGAGCCAGTGTTTGGTTTGTCCGTTCTGGGCTACTGTAGAAACATGGCGGAGCAACATGGCAGACTCGGTGAAGAGGACCCGCTCCTTTTGTAAATATGAAGGGCTCATTCTAAGCTAACACAACGATTCTTAGTTTCAGGTGATGACACACTAATGAAAACATAGTTATGAACATTATATTCCGTTTCTGCTAATAGATCCCCTGAAATGTTACACTCTGTTCCTTTAATGTTTTTCGCACAAATGCATATCATTTTGTAATGATTACCTAAAAGAAAAAGTTGTATGAGGAAGTGAAGGTTAATGTTTTTGTATTACGGTTATTAAGGTTATAAAAATTCTCAAAAAGTAATAGAGTCCCTTTTTAAAACTTTTGTGATTAGAGGAGCTGAGAAGTTGAGAAAGACGGCCGTTTCGCCTCCTAGACAGACCTTCCTCTGAGGCTGTTCACATCCTGTGTCCGTCACCTGGATTGGCCGACACATAGGCAAAGCACCTCACATTACCTATTGACTTTCCTATTTGTTTATGGGATACAACACAGCCTGGGAGGAGGCACTACCTGCAAGACTTGGAATATCAAAAATGTGGATAAGGCTTCAAAAACTATGAGAAGGCAACAAGGCAGAAAACCCTGTGGCTCTGCAGGAGAAGGTATGGAAGATTAATATTACATCCAGATAACCTCTGGCAGGTCAAGGTCAACCCTACGAAATTCAGCGTGCTTACACAACATTTAAGGTTTTACTGTTTTGGCACCATACTACATTTATTTTAGCGACAGTATTTCAAACTGTGCAGAGGAGCTGAAGTACATTCTCCCTCATCACGATCATTCTCAAGCATATCACGATTGAATTTTTCAAGGGACACGCACCTTGCAGAAAACACAGTTAAGCTGACTGTGACATGTGTGAAATTCAATTACAGACCTGCTGTGGATGCACTCTGTGTAACCCAGGGAGATTGGAGGAAGCGGCAGCCAGGTGGCGACCCTGTAGGCAGCAGCGAGCACAAATCACAATGGCCTGGGCCGCTGCCAAGAGCTGGGATTCTGCCATCACACGGCCCACCAACACTCCAAGAGCAGCTCATGGTCACTCATCACAGACACTCTCCACGCGTCTCTCTCTCAGTGCACTCAGGTCAGCAGAAAGGGAATGCAATACACATTGTTGGCCACTTTGCTCTATAATTCATGTCCTGCTCCTAAAATAGAGTACTCGAACAGTACGCACAGTTTCATCGGTGGCTGCAAAAAATAGAATCATGCATGTGGAATAAAAAGCTGAATGTTTTCAGATAAAATGGGGATCATGTTTATGTTCACGTTCTGTATCATTTTGTCACATGGATTGTCTATATTGTAATTTTCTCTGACTTCTCTTCTCTAACTGTCTCTCTGCTCGGCACAGCAGAGTGTGTGTGTACAAAGCTCCACCCTCGGTGACACCATATACTTTATATAAGAAGTGGACGTAGTCACTGTGTTGTCACCCATTGGTGTGTGGACTGCGGTTTTGAAGCCTCGAGTTCGTCATTATGGCCGTTGCCATCTTGGTATTTGACTGTCGCCATGCTGTTTTTTTGCAACCAGAAGTGACGCGCGAGGCTGGAGCTAAGTACAACCGAACACTGAATAACACATTTTCAGCAACCAAAAAGGTTATAATTGACTTCCATGAACTGAAAACACACTGTGAAAGGGTTAAAGTTGTAAGACGAAGAAACAGACAACACAGACGAGACAACGCCGTGGTAGCGACCTGTCAATCACAAGGTAGTCACGCCCTAAAGCATACCCTGCTTTATGGTCTATTTGACTCTAAATGGGACCATAATTTACTAAATGAACATCATGCTGTATTGAAGAAGAGTTGAAACTAGTGATTGAGACCATAAACTCCTGTTTACAATGTTTACTGAGGTAATAGCGTCCTTGGGTTTCATGAAAGGCGCTATATAAATCCAAGCTATTATTATTATTATTATTATTAATAAATCAAGTGAGAAGTAGGCTCATTTTCTCATAGACTTCTATACAGTAAGACTTATTTTTGCAACCAGAGGAGTCGCCCCCTGCTGGCTGTTAGAAAGAATGTAAGTTTAAGGCACTTCCGCATTGGCTTCACTTTTCAGACCCAGAGGTTGGCCACTGGGTGACACACAGCGATCAAAGGAGAGGAGAGAAAGAGAAGAAAGGATAGAAACTAGCACAACAGCAGATGACAGCAAAACACAGTAAAGACTCACACTGAGCTGAAATGAAACCAAACTCACGATTATGTTCTGCCACTGCAAAATCCTTCAAGTCTGCATCGTGATGCTTCTTAGAATCGAGAAATTTCCACACCTGTATGTAACCCACACCTGGGTACGTACACCTCGCTCTAGGTTCGGAATGAGCTAAGTTTTGAGTGCAATGACCATAAACATGACAGCACAAGTGAATTCAGTTAACTGCAACTTTAGTTTGCCTATGAATAGCAAAACAAATGCAACATTTATATTGATATGAAAAATAAAAAACTGGGCCCGTTAAACCTAAGAAAATTGTCCTTTAAAGGAGCTTTGGTGATCACCTTAAGTCACTGTGTATTTGTCCTCATGTGGGATTTCACCACAGTTTCAAGTTACTTCCAAGTAAGTGTCTGATGACCATATTAGTCAAAGTCAACTTTGTTTGAGTTCAGATCAAATGGAGGTCTGATCTGCCTGTACACTCTCATTCACTCTTATTACACGGCTTTGTTGAATACTTGATTCTGATTGGTTAATCACTGCGTTCTACAGTCTGTTATTTCTTTATAGCAGACCGTTGCTATGTATAACAGACCGTTGCTATGGTAAGTAGCCGTGTAATAAGCAGGATAATGTACAGCTAGCGGGTCATTGTTGTGAAAGAAACCCCGTCAGGGTGATGAGAGACCCCTCCATGGCATCGTCCTGTCTGGGTTTCTTTCACAACAATGACTAGCTCGCTGTACATTATCCATTACATATTGCATGTTTGAGTTGGCACCAGTCTGGGTGACTGGCACTATCCTACCACAAAGTAGATAGTTCATCTGGATGTTTCAGTGGCGATGTAGATCCAGCAGGTTCCTGGAAATCCAGCTGGGAGGCTCGCCATCTGATGGAGTCGATGGATCTTCTTCACTGGATCCTCAATAAAAGACCTCACCTGCATTTACAAACAGGCTTATAGTCTCTGTTCTGCTCTCCTTCATATTTCACAAATGTTTCTCTTATGTTGTACAACAACATACTAGGTCATAACTTCATCAAAGTAAGCCCTTATTAAATACAAATACTTTACGTATTGAACATTTTTTCTCACTCTCTAGTTCAAAGTTATTAGAATTATTTTGTCCTAACTAAATATGCTTATCATACTGTATATTGACACAATACAAAAATCAGACACGTAAATAGAATTAAAATGTTTCAACTGTAACCAAGATGTGAGTAAGCAATTAAATGCATATCGTACACATTACCTTAAGTCACCTAGAAAGACTTTGTTGCTAACACACAACAAAACTAGCAAAACAGAACTGAGAAGCTAACGTTAGCTTACCTGGACAGGTGAAGTGACACTAATTGAGCTGAACTTAGTAACTGCACTGCAAAACTTCTGGTTAATGTTAGTGTTAGAGCCATTTGTACAATAGAGAAATAACTGTGGTTAATTTACATTTTGTTTTATTTGCTTGGGATAAGCAGCTCTGTAGTTTTATTGCAGTGTGCTCAATAAGTACCAATTGTGACTGCAGCCAGCCCTGTCTTCTGATTGGGCAAAAACTAAATTGTGCTGCATGTGCTCGTTAAACGATTCAGTTGAAGCTATGGAGCCTGGAGAGCACACTAGTCTTTGACCGCGCTTAATATACCTGTTCTTGCTTTTTTACCGCTTATGTTTTTGATATTTTGTTACCATTTTTGTATTTGAAGACTTTAGAAAGATTTTCAATAAACGGTTGAAACGACGAAGATGGACTACGGAGTTTTATTGAAACACGCGTCAACTACATGTTTGGACACTATAGCTTAAGTGGGCATTTTCAAGAAATAGACAGAGCCACACTTACAGTTAGTAACTGCGCTGCAAAACTTCCAGTTAATTCTAGTAAGGGATGGGTTCGGGGTGAAACAAAAGATTTGACCAAGTTATCACAACTGTAGTGTCTAATAATAGAAATACAAGCATTAAGTTAATCCTTAAGTAAATAGTTCAATTGTTTAACTTTACTCATTTCTATTTTAACCCATTTTGTTCAGCTGGGTTACATGTAGCCTGGAAGAGGAATCCCCCACAGTTGCTCTTCCTGAGGTTTCTTCCATTTTTCCTCCCTTTTTTCCTCCTTTGTTCGAGGAGTCAAAAAGTCAAAAAGGACAGAGGATGTCGTATGCTGAACAAATTGTAAAGCCCCCTGAGGGAAATTTGTGATTTGTGATAGCCTATTGGGCTATAGACTATATAACACATTAGAGATGACTGTGGTTTATAGTTTCGAGTTTATTTATTTATTGAGCACATTTAAAAACAACCAGAGTTGACCAAAGTGCTGTACAATAAAATAACACAATGGCAATAGGCAAAAGGGATAACATTAACAAAACTATCCCATACACAAATAAGTAGCCTAGGTAAAGGAAGAGATGGAAAATATAAAACACAAGAGTTAAAAAGTGAAACATAAAACCTTAAGGGCACTCAAAGGCCAGAGAAAAGTCTTGAGTTTAGCCTTAAAAGTGTCTACAGAGGGGGAACACTTAATTGAAAATGGTAAACTGCTCCAAAGCTTTGGGGCGGCTACTCAAACGTACGATCGCCCTTACCTCTTTGCTTTGATCGAGGGACGCAGGAGCAGCTGGTCTTTGGATCTGAGAGATCTGGGGTTGGAAAGTGGGCAGAGGAGCTCAGATATGTACTGGGACGCCAGGCTGTGTAATGTTTTAAAAACAAAAAACATAGTTTTTAGGATATGATGTATACAGTGACATGTGCTTGAATTTCACCATGTTGGTTTACTAAATAGTCTGGTGGCTCTATGTGGTCATCTCTGTACACAACCAGACATGAAATCAAAGTGGGATTGGCTGACGTGAAGGTAAACTGTAAATAAAATCTTTCTGGTCGGTGAAGGCTCACCCAGGCAGACATGAAATCTGCATGTGCGCAAGCCCAGACTTCCTACATGAGACCAAGCCTCAGTGGCCCCTGGAGATCCTAGAACATCTCTGTGCTGTTACACAACAAGCGACGGGAGTGTCAGCGAAACAACACATGGCCACAGCCAGCTCCGATAACAAGACGAAAAGCAGAGTGTTTGTCCTGAAAATGTAACTCGCTAAACACATGTGATTTGAAGGTTAGATATTGTGTGCCGTGGCCAGCAGTATCACTGTACTGCCCGTGCATTATGCAGCCAGTGTCTGGTGGGTCCAGTTTCTCCCACTCCCCCACTCATGAGCTGTGAGTGGCAGGCCGGCTAACCGGTCTTGACACGGGAGAATCAGCCTGAGTTGAGAGGGAGCAGCCGTGGGAGCAATGCCTGCCTGCCACATTGGAGACCGTCAGCGAGACATGTCAGCCTCCATTCCAGTTAAAGTCCCAAAACTGTGTTGTATACTGTACTGCAGCCCAGTTAGGCCTGTAAAACATAGAAACTAACTGAAAATGAATACATTTCTGCAGCATGTTAATTTGATGGCAGTAAACACATGCAGGATGTTTGCGCAGCCTCTAATTCAACCACAGGTGTTCTCCCCTCCAAGATTGTTGTCGTTCATCAAAATTAACATTTATGCATTCAATCATTCAGCTCAAGGGGTCCTTGAGATGCCCAAGTGCTCCCAAAAGTGCCCTCTGGTTAGTTCAAGTGTCACTTTGATGCGACCTGAGGGTAAAAATTAACCATAACCCTCTACTATGTTTCAAACAAGGCCCTCTTTGTATAGCTAATTAAGCTTAAATGTTAATAAATTATATACTTATGCTTTATGGGTCAGCTATAAGTAATTAATAAGAACAACTTTTGGGCTGATGTTTTTCCTTTTACACTATGATACTTGCATTATCTTTGTAGCTCTTTAATTTAGGGCTGCAACTAACGATTATTTTCTCGATTTAATCGATTAGTTGTTTGGTCTATAAAATGAAAAATGTCAATCAGTGTTTCCCAAAGCCCAAGATGACGTCCTCAAATGTCTTGTTTTGTCCACAACATCAAAGATATTCAGTTTACTGTCATAGAGGAGTAAAGAAACCAGAACATTTTCACATTTAAGAAGCTGGAATCAGAGAAATGTGTCTTTATTTTCTTAAAAAAATACTCAAACCAATTAATCTATTATCAAAATAGTTGGCGATTAATTCAATAGTTGACAGCTAATCGATTAATCCTTGCAGCTCTACGTTAATTAATCAGGAAGATCCCTTCAGTAGACTGTTTGACCTTTGACCTTCTGGAAAAGGAGCTACAGTGCATCTGGACCAAAATGAATTTATTAACTAACTTATTAACATTTACAACTGCCAACTTGAAAGATTATTGTAGAAATATATTTTTTAAACTTTTTAAGTGTAGCCTTGGTAGTTTATTGGAAAATTAGAAAGTCGTGACCGTATATTATGAACTGCAGAATTGATGACTTAGTAAAGTTAGTCCCATTAACCTTTTATTAATGAAAGGAGAAAGAACAACAAAAGTCTTTTTTTGTTTTTAACTGATCTATCAAACATAAGTAAATGATTTATTAACCATTAGTTACAACTTATCAATCCTTTATAAAGGAGACGTATCATTATAAAGTGGTGCCCCTAACCATGTGCTTGAATTTTCACCTCTGTCGCTTAGAGAGTCTGTGCACGCCACTGGCTGGAGGTTTTCCCATCATGCACTGGGCAGGAGGTATTGAAGCATCCCAGACAGGTCTCATATCTATAACAGAGTCTGGGATTCATCTTGGGAAGATCACACATCTTTTATCATTCACATTGATCTATTAATTTTCTGTCCAACAATAGCACACATGACGGTCATTTGCATACAGCGTTAACATGGCTCCACACACGATTATTACAACCGAGAGAGCTGAGGCTGGAGCATCACTGGGAAGAAAGTTGTGTCGGCTCTGACTACTCCGCTTTTTGTCCCAACATTACTGCATTGCAGGTTTCCCCCCCCCGCCACATCTCTCTGGTTTTATTTAATTCCTCTCTCCGGATAATCCAGATTGTTTAACACAACCTCATGCTCTAAAGGGATTTCAGATGTCTGTTTGTATGTTTGCTTACTCACTTTCAATCAAATAGGCTGTGACTGCCACAAACAGCCAACTTATTTGTTCCTACATGACAATGAGCATGAGGGAGCCTGGGTAAAATCCAGAAAGCTGTTTCTAAAAAAGGAAGGAGTAATTAGTAAATGTCATTTGAGAGGAGTATGGCGAATTAGAAGCCTGGTGGATCATGTAATTAGGACTGGAGCCTTTTCATAGGCGGCTCAGGGAAGGACGAGGACGCCACGGCAGGCAGCATCCTCTGCTGAACACTGACAGCACGGAGAGCTGTTACAGAAAACACCATTTGACACACACACACACACACACTGACAGAACCACGTTACTGCACACATACACACACACGCGGGCGCAGATCACAATGTCAACCAAGACAGACAGTGATGCATGACTGTTGTAGTTTTTTCTTCTCTTGTTTGACATATCTGACCAGATGTCATGAATGCGAGAAACAACATGTGGATACATAATCAGTGTGGGCTTTCAGGGAGGATTTCATATGGGAAATCAATTTGAAAACAAATGTAATTGAATGTAATATCTTATGTTTTGTAACAATTTAAAATGGCAGTTCTGTTCGTAATTGCACTTTTGATTTTTTTTACTTTTTTAACTATTCTATGGTGGCAAAATACAATTCATACGCACAAATGACCAAGACAATAAATACATTTCCTATTATCATGAATAAAAACCAACAAGTGTCCAAAAAGTTTGTGAGTGTGGATTTCCACATTTTTCATTTTTTAAAGGAACAGTGTGAAGCATTTAGGGGGATCTATTGGCAGAAATGGAATATATCATTGATAAGTACGTTTTCTTTAGTGTATAATCACCTGAAAATAAGAATCATTGTGTTTGCATTACCTTAGAATGAGCGGTTTATATCTAAATAGGGAGCAGGTCCTCTTCACGGAGCCCAGAACGGACAAACCAAACACTGGCTCTAGATAGGGGCATTCGTATTTTCACGTTTTCGCGTCGGCCTCCGTAGTTTTCCTACACACTTGGCACACGGAAGAAGTTTAAGCTGGTTGCAATCTGCAACCTCACCACTAGATGCTACCAAATCCTACACACTGTACCTTTAAGGTTTTAATTAGTGCTGAAACGATTAGTCGATTAATCAATCAGTCAAGTACTGAAAATTAATTTTGAGAATCGATTAAACATTTAAGTAATTTATCAAGCAAAATGTGGCGAATATTTGATGGTTCCTGCTTCTCAAATGTGCTGCTTTTGTCTGTTTTATATAATAATAATAATAAGAAGAAGAAGAAGAAGAAGAAGAAGAAGAAGAAGAAGAATGTAATTGTTGAGTGTCTTGGTTGGACAACACAAGCAATTTGAAAACATTACAGCTCAGCAATTTTCACACTTGTCTTGCATTTTATTTAATTAATTGGGAAAAAATAATCTACAGATTAATCGATGATAAAAATAATTGTATGTTTCAACTTTACCATTTAATCAGAATACAAAAACACATTTTGATTTAAATTGTTGATATTGATACACTGGCTTCAACGCAATAATTCAGTTTTCTATGGGGAAAATAATCTTCACGTTGGAGAAGTTAACAGCACAGATGTCAGCTCTTAAATACGCCATTATCAGCCATTAATGACACTCATAAACAACACACACCCTCCCTCCTCAGTGAGATGTTTTCTCCAGCAGAGACGCTGAGCCTCAGCTTGATAGACGCGATGACATGCTGCTGATTCAGATCACTTTAAACACACACACATTTAGTAAGCGTTACTTTCAGACACATCATTTCACATTCACTGCTCTTTTTGGATTGAGTGATCCACGGAGCACGATGGACTGAAAAGTCCCACATTAAGCACGACCACAGCACCGTTGTGTTGCACCTCTCCTCACACAGTGCAGACCAAAAATACCCACAGTGTTATCAGCCGCTCACATGTGTGTCTATGCAAATCTATTCAAAAACTTGGCAGCATTTAAACATCAGTTTATTGCAAAACAAATACACGCAGCCAGGGTTTCACTGACCACCTGTATTATTATTGGTTTTAATGGTTAATATCTAACTAATTGAAGAAAAAAAAGGGCTCGTTGAGGAAGACGCTGCAGAGCCTGTCAGGTTTTATGGGAGAACAGATCAGAGAGAGCACAGATAACAATGGAGATGGAGTAATAAATAAATCTCCTCTCTGAGAAGTAGCCGGAGGACTGACAGCACCAGATTAGAGCCTGTGCCTTTTAAACAAATTGGGTGCTCAAAGAGGCATATTGGCTGTGTGCTCCAGCATGTTTTATAGTGCAGCTCTGTAACCACTGAGACACACAAGTCTGCCAGTTCAAACATGACATCATGGTGCAGTTCAAACAAGCTCACGCTGCAAATTCAGTTTTTTTTATTATACCCCTTTTTAACTAATTGACCTATCAACTCACTGTAAAAGCTGGATACAGTGTTCAGAGCTGAGGTTAACAGTATATTAAGGGAATGAGATGGAAAGATAAGGGTGAGTTCCTTTAATGTGAAAGTGTGTTTCTGTTTGGGGAATTATTTCATCTGGAAATAAAATCAGGTGAAAAATAAGTCTGAAAAACCCCAATATATACTGTATTTATATTATTGTTTACATGCAACTTTGACATGTAAACACTCAGCATTATGCTTTTACCTTAGGTCCTAAATACAAGTTAGAAAAGACTGACATTTTTTGAAGAGGTTATGTCTCAAGCAAAACCACATGTGTTGTAAAAGATAAACCATACATGTCTCTGAAAAACGGAGTTGTACACATGGGGATTCACTACTATACATTAATACACAGTGTTTATTCACATCATAAAGGTGTCTAAAGTCTTAAATATTTATTTCTGTACTGTATAATTTCTCTCAAAGACTTTCTTACAGTGTACTCCGTGTATCCGATAGTAAAATGGATCCATGTTATATACTCCAGAGTGTACTTCCTACTGTGAGATACCACAGAGCCAATATGTGACAGCAGTTTATCTTCTACTATCTACTTCCTGCCACTGACTGCTGCAGCAACAACTGATCTTAAACAGTCAGAACACATGTTAAAGGACCATGCTGGTGTTTTTGCAAGTTTTAGCCTATTTATTACAAATCACATACAATTTTATCCCCAAATCTGCTTTTAAAAACTCTATTATGGACGTCCTGGCTTTGTCTGTCTGCTGCTTAACATTGTCCCATGCATGTATTTGTTGTCTGGCTGCTGCCGTGTTGCTTTGCCTGTTTGTCCTACTGCTTGTACACTATACTCTTGATCTGTTGTTGTATTTCCTGATGCTGTTTGTCTGCTACTGCCTGATACTTTGTACTAGTCTGCATATCTTTTATGTAGTGCTTGCTTTTAAATCTAAAGCTTGTTGTGATTGTTTGTCTTTACTCCTTGCTACTCTTGTTTTGTTGCTGTATTGCCTGATACTGTCTGTTGATTGTGTGCCTGTCTGCATTTTGTCTGCATTTTCATTTATGTAATGCTTGTTGTCGTATGTAATGCTTGTCATGTATGCCAGTGCTGTCCTTTTAACTTTTGATATTTCTTTTTACCCCCTTCCGTCAGGAGGCTTCGCCTTTTACAAGGCCCCCATTGTAAATAAGAATTTGTTCTTAATTGACTTGCCTGGTTAAATAAAGGTTAAATAAATAAGATAAAATACAGAACTTAACACTGCAACTAATCTTGTTTTTTTATTTTTTGTAATTTTATTTTTTCACAACTTCTATGCAACCATAGGCCCTTTTCGTAGAAGATATGTTGACTTGTCACAGCAGGAAAAGCACAAGTGTAACTAATAAAATGAATGACTTTGGTTTGGTCCTGGTATTGTGCATGTTGGCTCACTAACAGAGCCACTGTAAATGTTATTAGTAACACATGTGTGAAAATGTCTGCAGTGAAAAGGACCAATTTGTTTTCATTCACGAGACCACAGTATGAAAATCAACTTGACGTTATTGGTAATCCATTTCAGTGAGTCTATTTTCATCTGGGTTATTGATGAGTGGCAATGCAGCATAATAGTGATAACTCAGGACATGATATACTGGTAGTTATAACTGAATTCAACCACATGAAAACCTCAGATATCATGGCATAGATTGTTGGCAGTAATGTAAATTATTTGTGAATTTTAGTTGGGGGCAAAACGTAAAGTAAAGAAATGTTTTTTCTTGTTTTTCATTTTTATTAATATGTCACTTTAGCATAGAAGTTCAATGTTGACCTTGAGATGTGTGACAAAATAATTTCAACCCAAGGTCCATTACTCAGAGGTGGATGAAGACCATGAGATGCAGTTGAAAGCTCTGTAAGAGCCGGTAAGTGGATCCCATGGAGACAAACATTGTAGCATTTAAACTTTTTTTATTCAGATTTTTAAGTTGTGAACTAATATTGTCCTTCAGGGGCTGAACAGCACCAAAAAAAAAAAAAAAGACTCCTCTAGGTCATAGAGCAACTTTTAGTGTTTTATAAAACCACCTAAAAACTCAAAATATTGATTTGCTTTGTCAGGAAGAATGTGCTGAATGTTTAATGACAAAAAGAAAATAAATTGAAAATGTGTTTATTCAGCAGCCTGTTAAATGGCTGTGATTTCAATTAAAGTGGACATTTCTCTCCACATTTCTCTTTTGTATCCCCCCAGAAGTATAGCTACACTGTTAAGAATTTCCCAGTAAAATAACAGTAAAGAACTGGCAGCATGGTTGCCTTTATGTTACTGTAAAATTAACATTATTATACTGTCGCTGAAATTTACAGCTTTGTACTGTTAGTGAAAAATACAGTTTGAACTATTTTTTTTATTAATTTCACAGTATTTTACAGTTAATTTACTCTTTAAAGATACATTATATAGCTGTTTTGTCACCTTTCTTTTACATTATCTTACTGATTTGTTTTAATGCACTACTTAAATTGTATTTTTTACATACATTTTAATCAACATAATTTTTTGCCTATATGAATAGACTTTAGGTTACAGACATAGGAATAGTCACACTAAATACAATTAAAGGCACTTGTTAGGGAAAAGGCTATAATAGACTTGTTGACACTTTTCCCAAAATGTATGTCTATAGCTGGCTACAAGCACAAAATGCAAACCATAACAACATGTGAGTGAAGAACAATAAAGCTAATTCACTGATTTTACAATCATGTACAATGTGCAAGCCTCACATGTGCAGATCAGGTCCCAGAATTAAAAAAATACTGCATGTGCAACTGTTACTGATGATATTTTAGACAGTTTTTAAGAATGCATTAGTTAAAAAACAGCCTATGAGCTTTTGTATTAACAGTAAAGCACTGTTTTTAGCAATAACAGGTTAATACTGTTGAAATCCTGCTGTAAATTAACAGCAATTGTTTACAGTGCAGCTATACTTGATACTGGAGAGGCTTGAAAGTGAAACATCTTGTTGAAAACGTCCCTGTCCAAGGTCCTGAAATCTGCCTTCCCAAGCAATGCGTCATGTGACTTCACCCAGCTCTGCCTAGCTCAGCACCAACACCAAGCACCAAGCCTCTACTGCTTTCTGGAGATTTCATGAGAGAAAAGGGACGAACCCAGAAACCCCCCCTTTTCCCTCTCATCTTGCGTTGTTTAGACTCTTTTTTTCCCCACCTTTCTGTCTTTTCTATCGGATAATGTGGACCTCTAAAGCGTTGGGAGTATATGACAAAAGATTTTAAGGATGCTGGACTTGTGCTGCTCGTTTCCTTCCTCTTCTTCTTTGACTTAAATGCCAACGCAACGGTGAATGCAGTGGACGAGCCTGCTGCTGCTGCTGCTGCAGACAAGTCTTGTCTTTCTTTGATTTTGATTTTTTCTTCAGAAGGATGTAAAAAACGACAGTGCGCAAAAAGCTGAAGAAGAAGAAGAAGTCTCCTCGTCTCCTCCTCAAAATGCAGAAGGGAATACGACTTAATGATGGTCATGTCACCTACCTGGGGCTTTTGGCGAAAAAGGATGGTACGAGGCGAAGCTGCTTGAGCAAGAAGAGCTCAGACAACACGAAATGGCACACAAAGTGGTTCGCTTTGTTACAGAATATGCTCTTTTATTTCGAGAACGAGTCCAGCTCTCGACCCTCGGGATTATACCTGTTGGAGGGATGCATATGCGACAGGGCGCCTTCACCAAAACCTTCACAGTCAGCCAAGGAGGGCTTGGAAAAGCAGGTATGGAGAGCACACACACACACACACACACACATACATACACACAGCCTCTCTCTGCACCCTCTCTCTCTGCTTTATTGTTTTTCAGGCTTCGTGTTAAACATTTTCCTGCAAAACGCCTGCATGTGAACTATTTTAGTCTCTTGTTTCTTATGCGTATTTTCATCCAATCGCATGATGACCTCAAATCCATGCGCAGCAGAATAATAGCACGAGGTTCCAGATTGCTGTATTGCACGTTATGTAATCCATGCATGGCATTAATGATGAGGTAACAATATTAACACCTAATGATATTACAGCAGCCCTGGCACTGGGCTATGCAGTGTTTTTTTTTTTTTTTTGCTTTAGGTTGCAGCAAAGCTTGAGGAGCTTGATCCTTTTTTGTTGTTTTATTGGTGCTGGGAGAGTTTTCAGTGGTGCATGAAAATGCAAATGGGTGTTTTTTTCTTATCAGGGTGATGCATTTTGCATCTTGGTTGGGTCACATATTTTGCTTTTGACTCTCAGTCATCATCTTTTTTTTTTTTTTTGACGTTTTAGGGCGGAGAGTGATATACCTAATGCTCCCTCCAATAAAACATGCAAAAAAAAAAAAAAAAAAAAGTTGTTGTCTCAAGGTTTCCATCTTGTGGTGAAATGATGGAATTACAGCTGTAAAGCTGAAGACACAGCAGGGTGCCAGTGATCAGTCAGCTCTGATCTAGATGACCTGAATGAAGTCTGGAATTTTTTTTTTTGCATTATAGATGGAAATTGTTTTACTGCTTCTTATTAGTGGTATCTTTAATGAAGACTATCACACATTGTTACGGTGTTTTAACATCCAGCAGGATTGATTTATCCACTCCATCTTAAAAGATCTCCTCTAGCATGCTTCTTAACTCAGCAAAACGTGAGCAGCAGAAAGGTTGTTGACATTGTTGTTGTTGTATAAACAAGTGGAGGAACATAATGCTTCGCTGCCACTGGGCTCTCCTCTCTCCAGGCTCTGTGCCTGACTCTGTCGGCAGGGCTGCAGTCCAAAGTGAGTCCATGAGGCTCTTCCTGTGAACAGCTGCCTTTGTGCTGACAAAGCAGAATGCAACACACTGGCTAATGTTGCTGCTCTCACAGTTTGCTTTAATGCCACACAAAAAAAAAAAAAAAACCTCCATGAAAGGATTTGGGGTTGTTTTTTATTTTCATCAGCAGTGCGGTTTCCTCATAAATGTGAATGTGAACACACTGAGAAAAGCCTGATCAATAGATGGACTGGATTTATGATCAACTCGAGAGACGCTTTGTGTTCTGTGAATCCTGTTTGCAGAGAGTGAAAGCAGCCGAGAGGAGCACAAACAATGAATGTGATTGAAGAGTTGCCTCTCATTGTAAACAAACAAACATCCTTTTACAAGGATAAATAAGAGTAAAGAAGATATCACCTCTCTATCTCCCGTCCCCACCTGGATTCTGTGCAAACGTTTTAGCAATCCACCATAATCCCTACATTATATTTATCCTCAAATGCAGTTAGTGTGAAAATGATAATGCGTTTGAGCCCGAGGTTTCTATGGCAACCCTTATTTGCATCCTAAAGAATGATGCAGTTGGAAGAGGCGGGGTAACGGAGAGAGAGAGAGAGGAGAGAAGTAGTGTGTGTCGCATCTCTCCTATTAATGTGAGCGCTATCTGGGCTAAATTTGTTCCTTGCAGTACTTCGGAGGGGTCAGCGTCCATTTATAGAAAACACAGCTCGCTCACACTGGGGGAACAGAAGCACTTCGACAAATAATGCAAGAAGCTACGGGAGCAAGAGGTGGTTGATTTGGTGCACTGTAAATCAAAAGATCTGACTAAGTATGATTGTGTTGGTGTGGAGAAGGCTGACATCCAAACTAAAGCCCCTCATTAAAATGAAAGTGGATGCAACACGTATAGATCTCCAGGGCATAAACTACTGTATAGATCTCATTATGTGATTCAGGAAAATCCTTTTACACTATTGCTGCAATAAAACTGAGCTGTGTGTCAATCAGAATCAATTATACAAGACAAAAGAATTATGTCTAGTTAATTATTTATCCACAGCACAGCAAGACTGACAAGTGCGTGTTGCCCCCATAACAAAAAGATCATAGATTTAAGAGCAAATACTACCCAAGGATCTACAGCATATGATCAATGCCGTATCAATCTCATATATCTCTGTTAAGATCAGTAATGATTTTTAAAAGGTGCATGACTCAGCCGTAAACATAAAGCAGGAAGCAGACAGTGTGCTTAACATCGCCTCACACCAGACACTCACCGCGCTCTCACAGAGATCATGAGGGAAAACTACAACAACATGCATGCCTCTCTGCCAGAAATAGATTTTTCTTTGACGGTAGGATGAATACCTAATGAATGTGAAGATGGAAGAGCAGTCAACCATGAATAATGATCAGTCGCAGGTTGATAGGCGCCTGTTGAACATCTGCAGGCCAAAGATTAGAGTCTGGTCTCCCTCAGCACGCCTGGAACAGTCCAACAGGAAAGATGACATTTCACTTATGGGAGTTGTGGTATCGTTTTATCATGGCTCACTTTCTAGTTTAGATTTATTTATCTGAACAATTATTTGGATATAAAGTCCTCCCCTATTTCAACAAATTTAAAAAATGGCATTAAAAGCAAAATAAAACAAACAAAAAAACAAAGAACACATAACACAAAAAATATCTACCTGTATATACTCGAAAACTAAGCAAGCATAAATAGTAGTAAAAGAAAAGAAAACTGAGAAAAAACAAACCCAAGAACTACATTTAAGAACATCCAGAAAGCAATGTTAACAAAAGTGAAAAATAATTTGTGTAGGATTCGGATCTGCTCCAAAATGTATTGGGTTCTTCCTTGGCCCATGCTTCACCCTTCAGCTAAGTTTCATGAAAATCAGGTCAGTAGCTTTTTCCATAATCCGTAATAAATGCTGACAAACAGATAAACCAAACAAAACCAAAAACATAACTTCCTTGCGGGAGGTAATTAAAGGATAATTACATTTATAAATGCAAGTGATGTATTATTCTTTCCTATGAGAAAATCATTTTCACTATTTGTAAGATATAAGCTATTTTTAGCAGCCGCTTGGACACTTTCTTGGGTAAAACTTACCCAAACGTACACACTTTGCAAACATCACTATATTTGAAGTAAAGGCATGTTTGCTCTTTTTATATTTTTACAAATAGTTAGACCGTTGTGTCATTTAACCAGTGACAGCAGAAGTGTTGAGTCCTATAAAAATAGCAAAAACAAGGTTTTGTATAAAACATTTTCTTAAATCTTCAGTAGGCAGAAAGTTTTTGGCATCATTGGGCAAAAATCCCATAATAACCTTTCAGCATATTGTAATTCAAGTGCTCTGAGAGAAAACTAGACTTCTGCACCTCCTCATAGCTCTGTTTCCAGGCTTTAAAACATCTAGCCTGTGAGACTTTAGCCAATCACAGGTCATTTCAGAGAGAGAAAGTTCCTATTGGCTGTTCATTCAACGGAGGCAGCTGTCAATCACTTGCGAACTCCGATCAAATGGTCAAACTAGGCAGCGCTGATGCCTATTTCTTGCCTCAAATGTTTTCAGAAACATCTTGTAGTGTACTGTTTAGCTGTAAAATGAGAAAGTTTGTGACCCGGCAGACATGTTGAGATCTGTTGAGGAAATACCAAGCACCGCCCACCAGCCGGAGCACACTTTCTCATTTTACAGCTAAACAGTACACTACAAGATGTTTCTGAAAACATTTGAGGTGAGAAACAGGTATTACAGTAACATAATATTAATTCATATTTAATCAGCGCTGCATAGTTTGACCGTTTGATCAGAGTGTGTGAGTGATTGACAGCTGCTCAGAGACGGCAGGCTCCAGCTCGGCTCTGATTGGTTGTTTTTTTTTGTCTGTGAAATCTTGCAGATAGCATTAGGAGCACCAGAGGACACAGAGGCACATGATTTTTTTCAAATGCACTACTGTCAGGATATAGTTTTTTATAAAATTAACTTTTTTTTAATTATATTTGATCCAATTCTACGCACTGCAGCTTTAATTATTATCAGCAAAATGTTACAGTATTTATTAGCAAATGTAAAATAAGCAGAATGGCTCCTTATATGAGGAAATAATATAGATGTTTTACAATTTGAATACCCCAAATTTGACCCTATTAGTGACCCATGCTTAATCTATGAAACCTTAGTAAATTACTTAATAAATAGAATAATTAAAATGCTGATAATAATAATAATAATAATAATAATAATAATAGGCCTAATTTAGACCTTATTTTCAGTTGAGCTTCAGTTGCTAGGAAACAGATATCGCTCAGTTATGTAATTGGCCGTGGCTCCATCCTCCATGTCTTATGGCATTTCCTCCTGGGAACCAGAGACATCCCAGGAACCGAGCTGGGGGAGGCTTCCCTCACTGTGCTCCATCAATTGCACTGGTGGGCGAGGAAGATGTGGCTTCCCCAGGCCCTGTGTGGTTTTAAATCACCCGCTTGATGTTGGCGGCAGCGAGGCAGTGGAACAAACACAGACACAGAAGCGGTGGAGAAGCTTCAGTTAAGCCGCTATATAATAGATTTATCTAGAAGGTATGCAATAATGAATGCTCCTTTCTGTGTAGAACATAAAACATGTCAGGTTAATGATAGTCCTGTTGTTTCCTCCCCCTCCCCCTCTTGTTTGTTTCAGTACTATTTCACCGTCAGCTTCACCCATGAAAACCAAAAGGCGCTGGAGTTACGCACAGAAGATGTAAAGGACTGCGATGAATGGGTGGCGGCAATATCACACGCCAGGTAAAGGCACACATCAGTGAAATGTGCAGACACGGCAATTAGACGTTGAATTAGTCAGTGGAGGGTAAGTCATCTCTGACTGCTCGGTCTGTAGGGGATGTTGCCATGGTTTCATAAGCGGGGTTAAAATATGAGGAATGACAGAAAAATGCTTTGTTCACAAGAAAAACCTGATTGCTTTGATGTGAGATGAAACTACACACACACTGATGTGAAATTCATTACTCAAGCTGCAACCGTGTGTGTGTGTGTGTGTGTGTGTGTGTGTGTGTGTTACAGTTACAGAAACTTGGCCAACGAGCATGAGACTCTCATGCAGAAGTATCTTCATCTGCTTCAGATTGTGGAGACGGAGAAAACAGTTGCTAAGCAACTTCGACAACAGATAGAAGATGGGGAAATAGAGATTGAAAGGCTTAAGTCAGAGGTAATACTCACTGTGATGCCTTTACGCTGAGGAGAAGGAGGAACGTAAACAAATACAAGTACATTATTTGGATTTGAACAGATACGAACAAAGTACAGATTTTGCAGTAATATTCAATCCCCCTGTCTCTCTTCTCAGAGTCATACATCTAAACACACCTTGCTACAATCAGCTGAAATCACTCTTTACAGGGGTGTCAGGATCTCCGATCATAAAAAAGGCGCTCCTTATAACTTCAGATCTTGGCTCATTGTCATAATTTTTCTTCATTATCAAAGTAATCCAGGTGATTTGTGTCTGTACAGTATGAACAGGAACTGCTAATAGACAAACTCACATAAGGCCATTAAATTGGCGTCATCGGTTGTTAAAAGGCTCCATAGATATGGGTCATTATAGGGCCTACTCTACCTAATATTAGGTTTTATCATTGATTCACATGGTAGATCACTAAAAGAAGGGAAAAAAGAACACAGCAGCAACCTCTAGCGACCACAGTAATTATGACAGGAGAAGACTTAACTGTTTTTGTTTCCTTATCCTAAAGAAGCCTTTTTGTTTGTGTTCAAAACATTTCGTTTCATTCAGTCTTACATGTTCGCTTTCACTTTTACAACATAGTAGGCGCAGTAGGCCCCAAATGACCCACAGCTATGGTGCTTATAGTGACCGATAACGCTCATTTAATGGCCTGATAACAGTCAAATCGGGTGCTTTTTCTCGTGAAGGTTTGCCCAAATGTAAACAAGTAGGCTACAGGCTAAAAACACACATCATTGAGGTTCATCCTCAATTACTTCTCATCAGTCTTCATCAGATTTATTGAGCAGTTCAAGATGAAGCTTGACTGATGGTTACATTTTTACCTCATGGTCCGATATTGAAGCCTGACACCTTGCATTGAGCGACTTGAGTTGAAGATAGGGACTCTCTCAAACGTGCAGGCTAATGGGCCGAGAAAGCCTTTCAGATTTTTATCAATAGCTGTTTTATCGAAGATGCTTCAGATCAACTTTATTATCTCCCAATTATATAGAAAAATATAAAGAAAAATCTTGCATTGTGGCCTTTGTTTTTCCCCCCTCCTGTTCTGTTTCAACAAGGACTATTAATTTCCATCTGGACAATTGACAATTAACAAACATAGCTTTTATTTATTAAAAATGATTTAATGGATAAGATATTATGTTATTTTGCATATTTTGTTCGTATGAGAAGTATTAGTGGTAGTAGAAAACAATTTAACACCAGGGTATAGATCCAAATACACATATATTTGTAAGATAAACAGATACAGATAGTAGCCCTACTCAGGAGTATCTGTCTGAGCTATTTTAGACGTCTGATGGTGGACATTTTACTGTTAAAATATTCAGGATGTTGTACTCTCTGACAAAACCATAATAACCAACAGGATTTTCCATCTATAGACAAATGTGTGGCAGCCACACACAATATCAGTCAGACCTGCCGTAAATAGACGTCCTGAACTGGCACAATAATACTATATTACCACTTCTTCTTGAATCGCACACTCGTTCCTATCCAAAATGTGTCTGCGTCCCGTCCTCTCTCCTCATCCTGCCAGCACAACAAATACCAGCTGAACCAGTGGGGAAATGATGGATTATGCTGCTCATTATTGTTATGTTTGTCTCATATGTGTATGAAGTAGTGCGAGAGGACTGAAATGGAAACACTGCTCCGTCACAGAGAGAGAGACGTGTTCGGGGCCAACCACGCTCCACTTTGCATCTCCTCTCAGAAACAATGCCTCCAATAGGGCTGCGTCCCCGGCTGTATTCTTCAGATCAAATAGTCATTTTACTTTAATGTGCAAATGTGATGCTTGAAATCAAATTATGTGCTGAATATGCATGAACACGGCTTTATATTGCATCTCTTCTATGAAATGCAATGACAATTAACTCTCTCGTCTCGTCTACAAAGTAAATGGAGACACTTAGCTTCAAACAGTTCACGGGAGCTCCAGTCGTTTTTTGGGTTTTGTTTTGGTCAGCAGCCTGTTTACCTCTCGTAAATATGCAGGACAGTTTGGTACATGTTGCATTTAAATGACCAATGTAAATAAATATTGAAGCAGAGGTACCAGCCAAGTGAACACAGCTAGTTTAGTCAGGCTAATGTCTCAGTGTTGACAGTGCTCACAGGTCCTGTCCTGTTGACTCAGTCGCTTTGTTTACATGCTGGTACAGTAAGTGAGAAGTGTGTGAGTGGGAATGATTGCTCTTTCCTGTGGCAGATCTCCGGGCTGCTCAAAGACAACGAGAAGATTCACAACAGCCCTGCAGCCACCCCAACCGATGACGATTCAGAAATCAAGAAAATCAAAAAAGTAAAGATTTAAATCTGTCGTTAAATTTTTAGAGTATCTTAAGATGCTGCATGGAAACTGACTACACCCTTTAAAACCTCAGGTCCAAAGCTTCCTGCGAGGCTGGATCTGCAGGAGGAAGTGGAAGACAATCATCCAGGATTACATCCGCTCGCCACACGCGGAGAGCATGAGGAAGAGGAACCAGGTGGTGTTCAGCATGTTGGACTCGGAGGCCGAGTACGTCCAGCAGCTTCACATCCTGGTGAACAACTTCCTGAGGCCGCTGCGCATGGCAGCCAGCTCCAAGAAACCGCCCATCACCCACGATGATGTCAGCAGCATATTCCTCAACAGGTTGGATCCTCTTGTCCCACAGAGGTCTTACATTATTGCCTTACAGAATGTTGTCATCTTAAAAGGTACCTTTTTAACACTAGTAGCGCTATGGAGCAGAAAACTAATTTGTTTATTTCTCGTGCACATAAGCAGTTCCACTGATCACCGATTGGTGGCAGTAATTGGTCAAGAAACGTAACCACGCACGAACAAAAGGCAAGAAAAGAGGAAGACTGCTAGCTAGCAAAATGGATGTGAAATATGCAGATTGAAAAATACTTATCAAATCAGCTTCGCAAATGTTTTATGAGGAAGGAATTGCATTCAATACATATTACCGCAAGGATACATACAATGTGTTACTTGCATGTCTACTCTTACAGTAAAAAAATCAACATATAATGGTTCTCTATATGATATCGAGAGCATTGATATAGCAGCAAACAACTATTTGCTATGCAAAGATATAGAGGAGTAATGTCTACCTGAGCAGAGAATGAAGTCACTCTCCCTCTGAGTGTGTTGTAGTCCGAGCTTCTCCTCACTTTGTTGATATAGTCGGGCTGGCCGTGCTTGCCTTTTAGTGTATTTCTGTGCATGTGAGCGTGCCCCACTGGCTAGCTCACAGCTGCCACTCTGCACTGCGCTCTGCACTCACATGAGTCTTACGTCAGTGAAGTTAACGTCAACCGCGACCATTTCCTAAATCTAAGTGAGTAAGTGGTTGTGTTGCCTAAACCTAACTTCCTGTCAGTGAAGTTAATGTCAACCAAACCTTGGAGGTCGGGTACTTCCGCAATGGCGCAGTCGGTAGGGACAACATTATCAACTGTAACCGGCGTATGAGAGCAGTGCAGAGCAGCGGCTTTGAGCTAACCAGTTGGGCACGCTCACATGCACAAACTTGAAATAAAAAGGCGGCGGTATTTGACGAGTTGGGAGTGACAATGTGTTGTGCAGAGGCACTGGAAATGATCCGGATTTCGCATTCAGCACCTTTAAAGGTTATAAGACTTAGTGACGTGTACTCTATTTCAACCTCAATATAAATTTCTCACTGACATTACACAAGATGTCAGCAAGCTGTATGCTGTCTATTGTATCATCTAGACAGACTAAGATTCTCTTATTTTAGGTTCAAGGCTCCAGATTTGAGTTTTGTGTCCCTTCAGACAAATCTTTGCCGGACACACAGACAGTACAATGAAGACAGCAATCTGCATGCACCCTCATTGGTCTATTCAAAATCCACCCACACACTCATCCAAGCACGTTCATGCTCAAAACCTGCACACCCATGCTCTCGTACACACTACCTGCCGGCGTTAGGGCTTTCCTTTACCACAACGTCACTGGATGTTGGCATCATTATGAACACAAACTCTGTAATTGTTTGAGAAGATAATCATTTTTTCTTTCTTTTTTTTCCAGTGAAACTATCATGTTTCTACATCAGATATTTTACCAGGGTCTAAAAGCCAGAATAGCGAGCTGGCCAACATTAGTTCTGGGTAAGAAACGTTTCATTTTCATAATGTGATCATCATTGTGAAGCGCGTTCAGAGTGTGAACTATGATTAGAAGAAGCCTTCAGTATTGTTATTGTCATTGCTACAGTATCTTGGTATTGATCTCTCTCTCTAGCCGACCTGTTTGACATCCTGCTGCCAATGCTGAACATCTACCAGGAGTTTGTGAGGAACCACCAGTACAGCCTGCAGATCCTGGCTCACTGCAAGCAGAACCGAGACTTTGACAAGCTGCTGAAGCAGTACGAGGCCAAGCCCGACTGCGAGGAGAGGACTCTGGAGACCTTCCTCACCTACCCCATGTTCCAGGTGAGCTCATTTGTCTCGCTGATATACACAAGAAATAAAGCCAGAGCCATTTGTTTGCTGCGAAGCTGCAGCCTGGAGCCAGATTTTGTCGTTAATTCTGAGCTCTCGCAGCCATTCTGGGCCAAGTTCTCCTCTCCATATAGAAATGTTACCTTTGGGCCGTATAATTCACCATCTTAGTACTAGCTGGCTATAGCTATGCCAATGAAACCCAGTTGTAGCTGTCGGTAAAGCAGTTGGCCGCTTTGTTTTCTGGTTATTCAAAGCTGGATGTCTTTTAAAAGGCACCGTCTGTGAAGGCAAAATGCAAAACTTATAACTGGAATCTGCTATCGCTCCCAAAATGAATGACAGGTCTTATTCGTCTACAAGTCCAATTCTTAGAATATTCTTTATATAGTGTACCTGTAATGTATGTGGTCACTAGATTTATTACACAGCTTTTTCATTTCACTGCGTTCTACAGTCTGTTATTTCTTTATAGCAGACCATTGTTATGTCTAACAGACCGTTGCTATGGGTGCAGTTCTGATATCGGACTCTGGAGGCCTTGTAATAAGCGGGATAATGTACAGCTAGCGGGTCATTGTTGTGAAATAAACCCCGACAGGGTGATGCGGTGGACCACGACACGAACACATATACTTTATCCTCCTCTCTTCTAATGCATCTTGTCACTTTTAACTAAAAAAATATTTTTGTCCAATTTGCAACCCACACTCATGGTATTTTAATGCTTGTAAACATTGAATTTATACAGTACATTAAGTTATGATCTGCTGTAAACTTGTCTTACCCGGCGAATATCCTAAAATGGGACACATCTTAAGGCCCAGACACACCAAGCTGACATCAAAGAACTTGCGGCGATGAAAGCCGACTGTTGCGTCGCCTCACATTGCCTGTGTCTTGGCCAACAAGTTGCATTTGAACACACTGCAAAGACTACAGCAGAAGACCAGTTAGCACGTATGTTCTGCGCTGCATTAGAGGAAATAACTCTCCACACTAGCAGGCGGCTGTAGTCTGTATTCGTCATTCAAAAAGGGAAATCGGAAGACCGAGGACTGCGGATATACAAGCCGTTGTTTTGATACGTACATGAAACAAAGCGCCGTTTGCCGACCATTTTTAGACCACTCTCCCTCCCCACTTAGCTTCATTCCAGATGGCAATTTCCTTGTGCAAATATCCGTGTGTTGGAATGATCAGACGACATGAAGACGAAAAATGAAAAGAGTTTTTTACTCGTTGGCTTGCTTTCCTCACATCCGTTTCTCTTCTCGTGCACTGACTCAACAGCCAATCAGAGTGATTTCTCTCACCGTCGAGCTCCACCGCCGATTCAACATGCTGAATCTGCCGGAAAAAACTCTGGCCCGGGCACACTAGAGCCGACAGTGCGGGACACGCCGAAAAAGAACTAAGCCGACTGCCGGCTTGGTGTGTCAGTGACTTTAACCTCTATTCCATCGCTATTAGAGTACCTTAATGGTAATTTTCAGCGTTTATTTATTGCCTTCAAAGCATATCATAAACGTATTTCCCTAATTGCAATTAACTTGCAGTGCATAACCTTGAGTAGCACTGTTTTAGTCGTTCTATAAGGCTAAGTTGAAGATGAAAGATGAGCGCACAGGCTCTGTAGACCCCTGCCGCACAACTTAGTAACGTTTTTGTTGTAGTTACAAACACAGTAGTGGATGTAATTTGGAATACGAATGGTAGTGCCAGTGAGTTTTGCCTAAAATACCACATAGGATTAAATAAACCAGATTTGACTAATTTCCACTTTAACCAAAGCAATATTTTCAGTCATGTGTTCTGGCCTCCATTCTGGCCGTCATGGCTCAGTCAGGACTTGGCTTCATAGACCCGCCTCCTTCCTGAGCGATCATTGTCTCTCTGAGCGATGTCCCATATTGTAGCATCGCTGATCGTGAACAGGAACAGCAGGCATTTATCTGCTTTTGCTCAGAATATCCCTGTAGTGTTTTTCATGTCTATAAAAAGGCGGTTGTGTTTTTGGAGCTCAGTCTTTAATAACAGCTCCTTTCTGGCGAGACACGCAGTTTGCCGACAGTCCACTCTGCTGGGGCCTACTGCAGGCTGTGCTGTGTTGATAATAAATTTTGCTGATGAGTGTAGATTGTGCTCTCCACTGATCTACTTCTCATTAGTGTACGTGCACGTTTGGCACGTGTATATTCCTGTGTGTGCATCTTTGTGTTGTTGTTGTTGCTACATTTATGCATGCATGCAAGTGTTTATATTTGAGTCTGACTCCCCTGTTGATGTCCATTTTGTCTCTGTAGATTCCCCGCTACATTCTTACGCTCCACGAACTTCTGGCCCACACACCCCACGAACATGTAGAGAGAACCAGTCTGGACTACGCCAAATCTAAGCTGGAGGAGCTTTCCAGGTACTTTCATATAATAAAGTTGAAGACAAGAGTCGCATGGTTTCTCAAGAGTGACATCACTTTACACGACATAAAGGTTTGGTTTCAGACACAATAAAGTCATGTTGTTCATCCAAAAAATGCCCTGCATTTATATACATTTACATAAATCTAGTAAATCTAATCTCATTAAACAAACTACCAGTATGATGAAACTGGTTATCCTGTTTTCTGTAATAATGGCGGTATAACAGTAATCATAAAACATAAAACATTTTAAGTTGAATATTAGGTATATATAGAAACATAGAGTACATTATTAGTTTTTTACCTGTAAAAAACATGCAGATATTGTAGTACTTTTTAACCCCTGAGTAGTATCTGCAGTATGTAGCCTGATGGTACATGTCCACAGCCTCCGTTCTCTCCACACTTCCCATTCATCGTCTATGTAAGCAGCCATGCAATGCATTCTGGTAGCGTGGCAGCACGATTGGAGAGATGGGGTGTCACGTTGGCCACTCCTCATTTGCATAAAGCTGAAGTCTAGGCTACTTTATGCAAATCACGGGCGTCTAATGCGACTCGCTGCCTCTGGAAACTCCAGAGAAACTTTTAAACTAACTGTTGTCGATCTAAAATAAAGACAGATTCAGCAACTGCTTTGCTTATTTCGGTGAACTTTTTTCGTGATACATGAGAAAAAAGTGTCCAAACGAGCCGCCATGTTGGTTCCAGTTTGAAAGCTGGGAGCAGCAGCCAACAAGGGGAAGCGTTCGTCCAATCAGGTGTCTGGTATCTAGTGGCAGCCCATCAAGCGTCCGATGCTGGGGAAGCGAGGCGATCACTCTCGATAAAAAACGCCCCTGTGGACATGTGCCATGAGAGACTCAACAAATAAATTATGACATGCACTCGCCTAAAGCTGTTAATGCACACATAACTGAAGGTTGTCCCAGGTAACTTTCTTAACTTTATTCTATATTATTTATTTAATTTCAGAAATTTGGCATATGAACAGTCAGTGGACATTTTTTAGAGAGATTTTACTGAGTCAATCACACTGAAACTATAAAAAAAAACATGATAAAGTCATAAAATGAACATTTACAGTAAGATTTCTTGTGTTTCTTGTGTCATTTCTGTATCTCTATATTAAATGAGATTTTAAATGTCCTTTTTCCCCAGAATCATGCACGACGAAGTGAGCGAGACGGAGAACATCAGGAAAAATCTGGCAATAGAGCGCATGATCGTAGAGGGCTGCGAGATTCTCCTTGACACCAGCCAGACGTTTGTAAGACAAGGTAATGCCTGCCTTCAAGTGCTGCGCTTCAGATCCAAGCAAAGAAATCTCCATTTCCACAGAAAAGCAGAATCATGGCAGAAGGGCGGTGTGGGGGGGGGGGGTTCCTGTCCCTCCTCACCTGTCTGACAGCCTGATCTCACAGCTTCAGCTCTGCATTAAGGGGAAATACCCATAAAAAGACCCATGTCTCTCTCTCTCTCTCTCTCTCTCTCTCTCTGGGGAACGTGTGCTCCTCCTCGTGAGGAGAGTCTTTAATTTCCAAGTGTAATTAGACTGTTCAGAGGCAAACTGATGATGAATCTGGGACTGTAAATGTCACACGTCCCCAACAGGCCTTGATGGATGAGGAGAGGGAAAACACAAATGGTAGATTATTTAATCCTTAGTGTGACTCTACATGTATTCATATGTAGAAGAAGGCAAGACAAGCAATTTGATATTGTCTCTCTCTGTTATTCAGTTTCTCCACTGCCTGCTCCTCTTCCTCTTTTCCACTTATATATGGTCTCTCTCCCTCTCTCTTCCTCCTTCCTCCTTCTATTTGCAAACACTCTTTTATTCCCACATACAGGGTCTCTCATCCAGGTGCCGATGACCGAGAAGGGCAAGATCACCCGTGGGCGACTGGGCTCTCTGTCTCTGAAGAAGGAGGGGGAGAGGCAGTGCTTTCTCTTCTCCAAGCATTTAATCATCTGCACCAGGGGTTCTGGGGGGAAGCTTCATCTCACCAAGGTGAAGGTGGGCCTATAGTGCTGCTGAGCTAGCAGTGGAGCTGCTCCTTATTTCAAACATCACAATCCTATACGGGCACTGCAAAAAAAACTGAATCTCTGAGCTAAATTGAACGGATTAACTGACAGAAGACGAAAGCTGCAGGGTTAGCGATGTCGTGGCTTTTATCAGTGGCAATGACCGCTGGAGCTATACAGTCTAATCGGCTGACTTGTGAGGTGTTTTAACATTTTTAACCTACAATAACTGCTTTTTTAAGCCACTTGGAGGCAGTGGATACTCGACATTGTCATTGTCATTTATTATAAAAATATTGATCAGAGCCATTTTAGAATTATAATCCGTAATATTTTCATGAAATCAGTATCAGTATTATCTCTCTGTAGCTTTAATTGTTGGTGGCGGGGTCCACCATCTCCGCACTAGATTCAAATTGCCCTCACACACACAAGGGATTCACAGGAACAACACATCTTTACTCCCAACTCGTCGAATACTTTTGGACTAGTGTATAATCGTATGTGTCTTTTTGAAGACTTGTTGAGTGTGTTTTGCAAATAATTTTAGTCAATCACACCTTACATTTGGTTCTTCTCCCTTTGACAAATGGATAAAAAAACAGAAAATAAATGAAAAAGTTAAAATATTTTAAATACAAAAGGTATAAAACGTTGTCAATATATATATTTTTTAAATTTATATAGGCAGTACAGATGCTGCTAAGCCTTTTTCACAATCACATCTGTATTTTCACTTTGGAGGATATTTAGCAAACTAGATAATATAAAGAGACTTTTTAATTCTAAAATTCACAATATAGCAGGCAATTGATGAACCTCCAACTTGAAGGTTCAACTGTAGTATAAATGTACGGTAGCTGCAATGTCAAAGAGGCTGAAGTGATGAAACTAAATGTATATTGTATGTTTCTTCCAGAATGGAGTAGTCTCGCTGATAGACTGCACTCTTCTGGAGGACCCTGAGGGGACAGATGATGAGTGTGAGTGTTTTATTCATATAGCAGCCAACAGAGATATGCATCATATGTACCATGTGTGCTAATGTATATAATGTATTATTACTACAGTGTTATTTAGAATTATTAATATTTTATAATTCACATTTGGAATAATTGACAAAGTGCTCTAAAGGCAGGCAGTGTCACTAGAAAGTAATACAGACTAAATAAATGTCAAATGATTCCCCTATTTTTAGCCAAATTCTTTTTTTTTTCGTAGTTTCTTGTTAAAGTAATACAATATAAACACTTGAAATGTATGCCTTTTTATGTCTTTACTGTTAATGTGCATGAATTTATAGAGAAAGTGACATCTAGTAATGTCTTTGTGTTCGCCTCAAAGCCAAATCAGACAAGAGCGGCCAGGACATGGAGCACCTGGACTTCAAGATTGTCGTGGAGCCGAAGGACACCCAGTCATTCACAGTCATCCTGGTGGCGTCCTCCAGGCAGGAGAAGTCTGCGTGGACCAGTGACATCAGCCAGGCACGTCAACACACATCACAGTCTCCAGCAGTCAGGCAAGAAGCCGAGGATGTCGGCGGAAAGCCTGCACGTTACAGAACTCACTAACATTTCCTCTGTCCTCTCCGTTTACTCCTACTGCATCTGTCCCACAGTGCATAGACAACATCCGCTGCAATGGGCTGATGATGAACGCCTTCGAAGACAACTCCAAAGTCACAGTGCCACAGATGATCAAGTAAGCCTTATTTTTATAAGCAAAAAAAACAAACATATTTTGCAGCCTTTTCCTGAAATTTATATAAAATTTCACTCCTCCTTTTAATTTTCTGAGCAGGTCAGATTCAAGTCTGTACTGCGACGATGTGGACATCCGCTTCAGTAAGATGATGAACTCCTGCAAGGTGCTGCAGATCCGCTACGCCAGCGTCGAGCGCCTGCTGGAGAGGCTGACCGACCTCCGTTTCCTCTCCATCGACTTCCTCAACACCTTCCTGCACTCCTACCGCGTGTTCACCACCGCTGACGTGGTGCTAGACAAACTCATCACCATCTACAAGAAGCCCATCAGTGCCATCCCTGCTCGGTGAGTCACGTCACATGTGGACGGATTTGAATGATGCAAGGTTGTTGACGGCGTTAACAATAGACAAACACATTTTATTTGATATGTTTGGCATCCTTCAAGACTTTACCATGTTGCATAAAGATGACATTGAAGCTTTGTCATCCTCTCATTAATGCAAGGCAAGTGCAGGAGCCAAAGAGCTTACAGGTTTAGAGGATAACTTCAGTATTTTTCTACCTGGACGCTAGTTACCCATGATTTTGTGTCAAGGGACTTACGGGGACAACAATTTGAAATTGGTCCAGTATTGATGGAGAACGACGCAGCATCCAGCCGCAAAACAAGCTGCAATGTAATCCTTTGGGGCAACCTGGTACCGTCAGTTTACATCTACTAAAAGTGCTTGTTTTTGCCACTGACAGACTCAGACTGTTATTATAAGTGTCTGACAACTTTATGGACCCTAAGTTTTTCTTACCTTTCGCTTGATCCGGTCCGTTTGTTATTGTGTGTCTCGCTCAGAGAAGTCTTTTTCTGAAATCCGGCGTTGCATCCACATTGCAATTGAAATCATCTAAATATTCAGCCATGACATAGAAAATATTTTAACTAACACTAAGCTACGTTTTCTGTGCTCCAACACAACAAACTCTGACAACACCAGTGTCCCCTGGCACTCCTCTCTCCAACTCTCACTCACGTTTCCGCCGTTCTCTCTTCCGGCAATGAGTCACATGACACAATGACTGAACGGAAAGCGAAAGGTAAGAAAAACATTTCATATCTCTGTAGGGTCCTTTCCATAATATTGTCAGACTCTTATAATAACAATCTGAGCCTGTCAGTGGCAAAAAACGAGCACTTTTAGTGGATGTAAACTGAGTACCAGGTTGCCCCAAATGATTACATTACAACTTGTTTAGCGGCTGGCGGCTGCAGCGTTCTCCGTCAACAGTGGACCAATTTCAGAGATCGATGTCCCCATTAGTCACTTAGACACAAAAACATGGGAAAATAGGATCCAAGTTGAAAACGACCAAAGTTATCTTTTAACTGCAGTGATATAACTCGTTTAATTCTGTATTTATCGCCAGAAGTTATGAATTTCTGTTCGTTTTTACATATAAGAAGGTTAGATTCCCTTGATGAATCTCACTTCAAACATAAAGGCAATACATGCTTCTCGACAGCAGCTCTTACAAACAGTGTAAAACAAGAATAAATCAGTAACTTGGAGATATTACTGATTGACATCAACCTCCATGTGAATAATACATTTTGAAATGGCCACATGATTGATGACCATGTGTGAAATTAGTTGTTTGTTGTGTGATAGATAGATGGCCATGTCCTATCTAATTTGTTTCCAGCAAGTCCAAGGAATTTAAATGTAGGATGGATGTGAGGAGGGTGAAATGTGAGTCTGGATATTTGTAATGTGTGTTACATGTGACAGTATTAGTGTCTACATTCTGTATGTAACATTGGAGCGGTTGAGTCCAGTGCTCTTCGAAGCTTTGTGCGTGCATTTGGGGAGTTTGTTTTGTTGGTTAATGTGAGCACAGAGAAGCAGCAGAAGGAGCAGTAGAGGAAGACGGGCTCTAGGATGCTTCAGTGTCACTGTGTGTGTGTGTTTGCGTGTGTATTCATGTGTGTGTTCAGTGGTCGAAGGCAGTAATTGGGTCCAGTCTCTTCTGCCTGCCTGGGAGTGTCTCAACTGGGCTCTGTCGCTCTATGGCAACCGACCTCGGTGCTGCAGGACCCCACCCTCCCCTCCTCTCCTTGTCTGCAAAAGATCCATAGTGTGAAATATTGACGGCGTGTTGCAGTGGGGGCTAACTCGCCGCTCTGCAGGCCTATAGAGCGAGGGCCCCACTGTGGGGTTCAGATCACGGGGAGCTCCCCATGCCCACGCCCCTGCAGCATGCTCTCCCGTGGCGCTTGTCATGTCACTGTGAGACACCTACACTTGGTTGCTTGTGTCAGCAGCGGCCATGCGCACTATCACTCGCTGTGCTATTTATGGGAACCCGTGAGGTCGCCAGGAGGGTGGCAGAGAGTGGGAGAGGTTTTTCTGCAACACTGCAGCTTGTATCCTGCTCTAAAACGCCGAGACACGGCTGCACAGAATCCTCTGGTTGCTGGGCTGACTCGGTTTGCATAAACTATTTAGGAGGTGTTGTGTATTTAGCTAAGCTATTAAAACATAGAGACAAATATCAAAGAAAAATATTATGTCCTAAATTCAAATGCATATATCCTCCCTCGATGCAGGTCCCTGGAGTTATTCTTTGCCAGCAGTCAGAACAGTAAACTCCTGTATGGAGAGCCTCCCAGCTCCCCCAGGGCCAGCAGGAAGTTCTCCTCCCCGCCTCCTCTCGCCATTGCCAAGAATTCATCCCCAAACCGCCGGCGCAAGCTCTCCCTCAACATCCCCATCATCACTGGGGGCAAAGCTCTTGACCTGGCTGCCCTCAGCTGCTCCTCAAATGGCTATGCAAGCATGTACTCGTCCATGTCCCCATTCAGCAAGACCACCTTGGACATCAACAAGCTGTATGTGTCCAGCCCTGTCTCGAGCAAAATCCCAGATGAGGGAGAAGACAAGAAAGATAAGGTGGAGGACACTCCCGCGAGCAAACAAGGTGGGTCAGCAAGAGCTAATCATCAGCAAATTATTCCAATTTTGATTTGCAGGAATCATATTTTTTATTGATCTGTGTTTATGATACAGATCTCTCCGTACGAGAAGAAGATGACAATGATCAAAACCAGAGTGATGACGGGGACCAAGAATCCTCTCCCATCAAGTCACCAACCACCCCGAAAAACGTCAAAGGCAAAAACGCCTCAGGTACATTGTGTCCTAAACATGAGCAGTGAAATAATTACAACTCTCTACACTAACATGCCACCAATCCAATGCACCTGCCAACGAGTAACAGACATAAAGACAAAAAGCTTGTCGCTGAAAATATTCTTAGGTTTGGAAAAAGGACACACTTTACTGTCTGTAGGTTATGGATTCATTGTTTTATATAAAAATTAAAGCTCTCACTTTGCAATGGTCTTTGCATGTTAAAGGAGCTTAATTCGAAATTCAGAGCATATCTATTGCTTCCACATGGCGAGCTGAGCGGCGGCTTGCAGTTAACGGTGCTAACAGCACGTGTAGTGCAAACAACGGCAACAGTGCTGACAGAGCTAACAGTGTTAACCTGAGGGGGAAACGCAGGGTGGGTGCTACGCTTCCGCGACAACGCCGTCGGTCAGGTCGCCTTTATCAGCTGTCTTCACATGATAAGAGATTTGTCGTTCACTCACCGCGAGGTAGGGCGCAGAGACTTACAGAAGCAGCAGATAAAATATCTCCCCAAAAAGAGCTCATTCACGTCATTTCTAGGCAACAACAACAGTTGCAGCCGTTCTCATTGGTGAAAGCGGCAACAAGGTCAAAGTTGAAATAATTTTAACTTTGAGCGCAGCGCTCGGTGGAAATCTCGAGCAGTGTGCCACGGCAAGGGTAACGCTTCCGCCTAGATGGACAGCACCGCTCTCCCCATAGGTAAACAATGGCACAGCCAGCGCAGAGCGATTTTACCGCTGATCGTCTGTAAACAGCTTAAACACAGTATGAGTGCAGTGCAGAGCGATGGCCATTAGCTAGCCAGTAGGGCACGCTCACATGCACTAAAACAACGCACGATTTGCCGGCCCGGCAATGTCAACAAAGCACAGAGAAGCTCTGATAACTCACGCAGAGGGAGAGCGACTTCATTCTCTGCTCAGGTAGACATTACTCCTCTATATCATTACATAGCAAATAGTTTTTTGCTGCTATATTAATTTCTTTTGCAAAAACAAAAACCTGCACTGTGAAGCCTGATTCATATAAGACCTAAATTGGTCGATGGTTATGATCATGTGGAGAAAGCCAATGTTTGGCTTCAGTAGGTGTTAGGGAAAACTTGTGTCATAGCAACTACATCAAGAGCGTGTTTTCCCTCCCGCCCCCACTAATGAGGCTGTTTAACTGGAGCCAAGATTATCTCTGTGCCTTCGAAATCTTATGACAGAATCACACAATAGATTTTTAAAGGAATCTATTGTGTGAAGTATAGAAGTAAATTGTGAAGCAGAGAGTGTCTCACATGGTGTAGGGTTGGTGTATGTTCCCAGGATTTAAACATAGCAGACTGCAGAGAATCTGTTGATTCTTCTGTTATGCTGATATTTGGTGGCTATATTTAGCTGCAACCATCTTGAATATCAAAGCCTCTTGTAAAGGAAAGTCTGGAGGGAAACTGTTGTGTTGGCCTGCAGTGCCCCCTAGTGGACGCTTGTGTAACAAGAAGCAGGTCATTCTGCAGTCAATTCAGATTCAGTTATATAAATAATCTTTTACCAACAGTCTTTTTGTAGATTTTGAGTGATTTATAATGTGTTGTGTCTCTCCTCAAACTGACCACCACCAAAATCAATCTCCTGCCAGTTTCCAGAGGGTTATTGTCTCTTTATCTGTGCTCCCCTGTAGAGTTCTCCCTGTTTTCCTACAACAATGGCATGGTGATGTCCTCGTGTCGAGAGATGGATAACAACCGCAGTGCCCTGTCTGCTGCCTCCGCCTTTGCTATTGCCACAGCTGGAGCCAACGAGGGCACGCCTACCAAGGAGAAATATAGGCGGATGTCCCTCGCCAGTACTGGTACACACACCTATTCACTATCCCATTAGGGCTACACTACAGTTTCAGTTACAGGTTAACATAACCAGGCTGCCAAGAATTACAAAGGTCAACTGATATTAGATTGATGGATTCTCCAAACTTTGTTGCTCTTCGTTGCCAAAATGTATCATATTGATGAGATCTTCATGTGTGGATGTGTTTTCTGCAGGCTTCCCAACAGATCAGAGAAACGGAGACAAAGAGTTTGTGATCAGACGAGCAGCGACCAACCGAGTCCTGAATGTCCTGAGGCACTGGGTGTCCAAACACTCTCCGGTAAAACATCCCAACACAGTTCAAGGCACATTTGTAGGCAACGCTCATAACCTGCTGGAACACTGACATATTAATTAGGGGTGTAAGAAAATATAAAATATTGTGATATTATGTTTTGTAATACTGTACTGATTCTAAAAAACACTACAGATTTTTAATTAATAGTTTACATGCAAAGATTAACTCAGTCAATATTTATATAATTTACAAAGAGATGCGCTCTCTCAGTGTATGGGCCCTCTCAAAGTAGTGATATGATGTTGGATTTTACAGGGACTGTGATAAATGCAAATGCAGACCCCACTGTTCTGACTGCATAAAAAAGTAAACTTTTTTCTTTATACTATGACAGGTTTCCTAAAATTAGATTTTAAAATTCACAATATATTGAATCGTAACCTCTGTATCATGATACGTATTGTATCGCCAGATTCTTGCCAACACACAGTCTTAATATTAACACTAGTTTGTTTACATATTCATATACTGACACATTGATTCTGTAAGTCAGCTATTGTAGCAGTAAATATGAAACTTGATTTCCGTCATCCAGTCAGTCCAAAGTTCAAAAACAATAATGTGAAATGAAATAAAATAAAGATTCCTGTCTTGGAAGTCCAATTCCAAAGACAGCTGCTGAAAGTATTGTGTCATTGTGCATCACACATTTGTTTTTGGTAACATGTGATAAGCAAAACCCGTTTTCATTGCATTCAAAACTGCACATCTTCCATCTAGTTATACGTACGTATGGTAATATGTACGTATATTGCACGGAGACTGTTGAAAGTCATTTTTGTCGTCAATAACGGATGAAGAAAACTGAGCAAGAATTGGTTCGCTTAAAAATATAAGACATTGTAAAATAATATCTAAAAGGCAAAGAATATCACAAGTGGTGATAAAACTAATTATACTATGTATGTATGTATGTGTGCTGTCTGCCCCTCTCCAGGACTTTGACATCAACAATGAGCTGAAGACTAAAGCTATTTCCTTCCTGGAGGAAGTGATGCATGACCCCGAGCTGCTGACCCAGGAGAGGAAAGCTGCAGCCAACATCATCAGGTATACTGTTGTGTACCGTTACAATTTATTATATGCTAACTCAACATTTGAAAAGATTAGCTTCAGAGCTTGACCTTCTCTTTTACTGTCTGTCAGGACTCTGACTCAGGAAGACCATGGTGACAATCAGATCACCCTTGAAGACGTGACACAACTGGTGAGTGAAGTCAGTAGCTGCTGTTAGTAAATATTTAGTGTAGAGCAGTTTTAAAGCTAAATAATGCAAATATATTCATACCGGTCTACCAGAGGCACAATGTGGGGCTGATGGAGGAGAGCACTTCATCCACATTAGGGCTGATTATTTTCATTATCTCGATTGTTTCGTCTATAAAATGAGCAAAAGGTGCATCTCCAGATACTTTGTTTTTTTTCCAACCAAGAGTCCAAAATCCAAATATATTCAGTTTACTATCAAAGAAAAATGGGAAATATTCCCATTCAAGAAGCTGGAACCAGGAAGTCTGTGGCATTTTTTTCTGAAATAGTTAACAATTGTTAAAATTGTTGTCAATTAATTTCCCATCGCTTGACTAATCGAATCGACAAGTCGTTTCAGCTGTAATCCACATTAAGTGAAAAATAGATTTGCGCAGTTGAGGTGAAATTCTGAGTTCTTGTCTGTGAGCTGGGCGATATGGCCAAAATCTTCTATCACAATATAGGTAATTTCATATCTCGAACTATATGCATGTTTTCTGGTAGTTCAATAAATAATGAAGTAACCGCATTGTAAAGTCTATTTTTGTATACTACTGTGTGACTTGACAAATGAAAAGTACTGAGTATTTTCTCATTTAATTAAGAACTTAAGTGCAAAATGAACAGTACTAGTATATATGTACAGAGTAATCACATTAAGACAATAGTTTAACTGAGTTTGATCAGATTTTCCGAGAAACTTGAGTTAGTATGTGCTCGTAATTGTATATCATGAAATCTCAATATATGATTTCATCACAACACGATTCCATTGAAAGACGATAAATTATCATATTGAATTATCGCCCAGCTCTACTTGTATGTACATTTCTCTACCCAGAGAGAAATCAGTGAACCATTGCTCAGTCTAAAGAAAGCTTGACATACAGGCCTTTAGATATGTCGGCCTCTCATCCAACTTGTTGTAAACATCCAACATCACATTAACTTCTGTTCTGTGTTTCTCTTACCTGTCACTTTGTGCTGAGTTGCCTGGTCCAGTTTTAATGATGTTTGGGTTGTTTTGTTTCTCCTAGATGGGAGAAGGGAAGGTCGATCCCTTCGAGAGCCACTCCGCGTTGGAGATCGCCGAACAGCTCACTCTGCTGGACCACCTGGTGTTTAAGGTCATCCAATATGAGTGAGTGCTGTCACATCTCAGCTGTACATGTCTGTGCAACAAGAAGAACACAAGGACCAATTCAGTGTTTTCTGTTTGCTCATCTGTCAACAGGGAATTCTTTGGACAAGGCTGGATGAAGAATGACAAAAATGAGAAGACGCCGTACATCATGAGAACAACGAAGCACTTCAATGATGTATGTTCCGACTCATCTTCTCTAACTTTTAGTGATTGTCAAATAATAATAATATTGAGTATTTGTTTTCTCTCTTTCTTTCAAGATAAGCAACCTTATTGCCACAGAGATCCTGCGCTGTGAGGACGTGGTCACTCGAGTGGTGGTCATAGAGAAATGGGTGGCCGTAGCCGACATCTGCCGCTGTCTCCACAACTACAACGCTGTGCTGGAGATCACCTCCTCCCTCAACCGCAGCTCCGTCTTCCGCCTCAAGAAGACCTGGCTCAAGGTTTCCAAGCAGGTATGTATCTGCCTATGTATTGTTTAAGCTTTTCCTTCCTATAATGTGCATTAATTGTGCTCTTGATAACCTTTTCTTCAAGACAAAGGCACTGATTGACAAGCTGCAGAAGCTGGTCTCATCAGAGGGGAGGTTCAAAAACCTGAGAGAGGCTTTGAAGAAGTGAGTTCAGTTCAAGGACATAGTTTTGTACTGGATCAGTAAAGCAAAGCGTGTGGTACAAGTGGATGATGTGTTTGTTTTTCATCCCACCAGCTGTGATCCTCCCTGTGTGCCCTATCTGGGGATGTACCTCACAGACTTGGCTTTCATTGAGGAGGGAACGCCAAACTACACCGAAGACAGCTTGGTCAACTTCTCGAAGATGAGGATGGTGAGATGTTCGGTGTCCTGTCGCATATGAGACTCAGCGAAAACGTGTGTTTTAATTGTGTGCATATGTTCAAAATGTAACATTGTGTTTCTCATGTTTTTCAGATTTCTCACATCATCAGAGAAATCAGACAGTTTCAGCAAACAGCATACAAGATTGACCTGCAACCAAAGGTAAACAAAACTGTTTTGGCTTGTGACGAATGCAGATGCCAAGTGCTCAATTAGTTTCACAAACACCTGTCCAGAGAAACTCAAGGTGCTTTTGAAGAGCTGATCACAGAAATATTGTACATAACACAAATTTGCCTCAAGGAGCTTTACAATCTGAACATATGACACCCTCTGTCCTTATGCTATGTTCACACTACAAGCAACAAAGCTACAAAATGGCCAAACTCCATCGTCGTCGAGTCGCCGTTGAAATGTTGCTCAAGCACTCGTTGACATAGTTATGTTGTTAAATAGCACTGGGAACTGGCAAACATTAGAAACAAAATCTGAAAAATAGACATGATTTTGTGTAGCATGACTATATTTTTCTGCTTTTTCCTGTTAACTGTCTTGTGTTGTAAACACTTGGTGATGGTCCTGACATCCTGACTAAAGTATTGCAAGTTAAACTCGACGGATTGTATGACAATTAGAATTTTTTTGTTTCCTATGTGAATTGCTAGATCATTTTCTTCTTCAGGCCTCTAAAGATGTTATTAAAATAAAACAAAGGGGGTAAAATGACTCATTAGTTAACCTGGTCGTAACCTATAGACATATGATACTGGTGATGATGGGTCACACACTAGAAAGGTTGGGAACTACTAATGTAGACAATGAACAATATTGGCTGCTTAGCTGTTTTGTATTGTTTGAAAAGTGTAAAAATCAATTTCAATGAAAGAAAATTCCTTAAACTTGATATCTCTTTTTTTAAATGTTGCAGGTAGCCCAGTATCTACTGGATAACAGCTTTGTTCTGGATGAAGAAAGCATGTACGAAGCCTCACTCAGAATTGAGCCTAAAGTGCCCAACTGATGGGGAAGTTGGTCCTCCACATTATTTTCTCTGTTAATATTACACATCAGTTAACAAACACATCAACTTTTGTATAGTTGTACATGTTTAAGATTTGCTCTTCTGTACAGTAGATGTTTAAGGTCGACACCTTTCAGTGTATATTTTTCGTTTGTTACCGTTGCCATGACGCCACCTGCTTTAAGGTTGTTTTTTTTATTTATTTGGGGTATTTCAAGCATAATAACAGAGGTCCCTTTGCTTGCACACAACGGTGTCTTCTCAGTGACCAATGACATTATTTTGCATCATCTCATACTGTGTTGACTTTGCACTTTCTGAGCACTCGCGCTGCCGGCCGTTGTTCTCTTTGCTTGAGTTTAATCGATGACTGAGTTTCTCTGCAACCAATGTAGCATTGTAAAAATGTAACTGCATCAAATCAGGTAAAAGAGCACAGAGAATATATTGACGATAGGGAACAATGATCAGTGGAGATGACAGCGAGGTACCTGAAGCATAACCATCTCTGTGCTTCCCAAACCAAAACAAGAAGGATTTCTTCATTTCTGCTCACTAAAGTCAGAGGTTCCCAACCGTTTTTGTTTGTTTTGTTTACACTGGGGACCGTTTTTATACTGACAGTGTCATTGTGGACCAGCCCAATGGAATGAAACCTAAAGGCAAAACAAAGCTACTAATACTTATGAGTGCTCAATGTGCTGAGGATGAGAGGGTTACCTCACATACTCAACAAAACTAATAGTCTGCAGCCATGCTAACAGCTCTGTGAGGCTTTACTTAGGCACAGCCAGTGTTGCCAGATCAGATTAACAGTTTCCAGCTCAATCACAACTTAAAAGCCGCCCACTTCAATAAAAAACAGCCCAAATCATATCCTTGCCAGAAACCCGTGGAAAACTGTAAAACCATACGATGTGCAAATGAAAACACATCATAAGCATACAGAGCTTCATATCTGCATCAAATAACCAAAGATATAAAATGTTAGATAAATAGGCTATAGGATCCCACAAAGAGTGCAGTCAGACAACTAAATATACAAATTCCCCTGTCAATGCCAATGATGATAACATCAAGTTAAGTAGCTCATTCAAATTAAAATAATATGAGTTGACACAACAAAGTTTACTGAATCTTACATCCGTGTTTTTGGCCATGAAATGACAGCTTGTTTGGTAAGATTGTTTCCACGATATTTTCAAAACCCAAATGCTGACAAAAAAAAATCATTCATCTATCAGCCCAACGCTATTTTTCCCAGCTGAAATTAATGAAAAGTGGACCAACTGGGTGGAAACTAGCCCAACACTGGCAACACTGGGCACAGTGTGGATTTGAGCCAAATGCTAACATCAGCATATGCTGAAAACGACAATACTAACATGCTTATGTTCACCATATTTGTTTAGTCTGTTGGCATGTTAACAATTGCTAATTAGTATTTAACACAAAGTAAAGCCGAGGGAAGATGATGGAAGTGTTTTTTAATTTTGCAAATATTTGACCATAAAGTATTGGGCCATTTTAAAGTTTGACCTGATGATGGCGCTAGTTGCTAGATTAAAAAGTCAGGGGATCACCAAAGTTATTATAATTCATCTTGAGTGGGACATGAATGTCTGTAAGGGAGAATAGGGTTTGGTCGTCACACTTTTTACTTTCATTTAAATCCCTCAAAAACTGCATCCTTAATAGATTCCCTTTCAATGTGTAATGTGGAAGCCTAAATTGTCAGGTAGGAATGGAGTGACCTTACTCTCCTTAAACTTATTCTGTTCACAAGATATAGACTGTCAAATATGTATTGTGCGCTCGTGACAACCATCCCCATCATGGGGTTGGTTGTCCCACACTATAGGGTTGCTAATCTTAAAAATAAATTCTAAAAGGTTAATTCATTGAAACACACATCCCCTGCACCAAGACAACATAAATAGAAACAAATCATTCCTGTAAGTGCATTTTTTTTTTTTTTTAAATCAAAGAACAATAATACTCAACTCATCCTCATGTCAGTCACATGTGACAACCAACCCTGAAGAGATTGTGACAAGCATCCCCAACTGGGAAGAGAAACACAGAAGGGCTGGATATTTACATTTTAGTATGAAAAACACTAAAAGTCCTCTCACCTCAATGGCAGTCTTAATCCTGAAATGACTCTGTAGCTGACCTCTGACCCCAATTCTAAAAGTTTTAGTACCACCATTTTTAACAGCGCCCTCTAGGAAGCAAGATCTAATGAACGTGACAGCCAACCCATTTTTCCCAAATTTCACAGCAATCCATCAAACAGTTGTTCAGACTTTTCACTAGAAAACACAAATGTGTGAACCTCATGGTGGCGCTAGAGGAAAAGTCAAGGGATCACTAAAGTCAGTAGGCTACATCCTCTAGGAACCATGGATATTTGTGCCAAAAAAGTGGTGCCATCTCTAGAGCCATGCTGCTATCACAGCTAAAAATCAATATATTGTTGGTGAGAATGTGACAGGGCTGATGACAAATGCAGAAAAGACATTCTTTTATAATTCTGGAGTTTTTTTTTTCGCAGAATCAGTTTCTTCGCTCCCCGATAGCAAATTTTCCGAGGGTCGGTAACAGTCCACAGAGGTCGGGAACCTCTGCTCTAAAAAACATCTTCATTAACCTAAAATTGTTTGCTTTTTACTTGTTGTAAAGCGATAGACAATTAATTTTATCTAATTGGTTATAAGTGATAAAGAAAGGTTGCATCTCTTTAGATTGATTTAAGGTGAAGCATTAGTCATCTGAATTAACCGTTACACTTAAAATAAACCAATACAGTACGGTGAGTTCTACCTATGTTCAAATTGTCAGGCTATTAAATAGGCGTTATAAGTTGCTATAAGCACCATAGATGTGGGTCAATAGGGGCCTACTGCACCCACTAGTAGGTTTTATCATCTATTCACATGGTCATAAGAAGGTATAAAATAACACAACAGTGACCTCTTATGACCACAGAAATTATGACAGGAGCAGAAGCGGAAGTCAGGCGCTGTAGTATAGACGCCGTGAAACTCCATATGGCATGGAGGTCGGAGACGATGCATGGGACACAAAACACAGGGTTTTTACCCAGAAGGCCAGAGTTTGAATCCAACAATGTGTTCACAAGCGTTAAGTTTCAATTTCACTTTTAAAACGTAGTTATTTTAAGCCAAAACACGATGTTTACTCCTTAACTTAAAGTTGTTGTTGCCTGAACCTAAAGAAGCCTTTTTGCTTGTGTTTCATTCAGTTTTACAACGTGTTAGAACAATACGTTCTGACTCCCAACTCATCAAATACCGCCGTTCGGAAACCGACGCACGGAGGCACCCTTTAGCAACAGTATGTGACGACCCAGCCTTTAAACTAACTCCAATGTAAACCCACCCGCGGCTTTATTCGATGGTCGGAGCAAGTGACGTAGTATTAATAGAGTGAGAGTCGGCTCAGGGCGGGGCCAACAAACACAAGACTTTCAACCAAGAGACAGACAATGAAACTAAAAGTAACTTTGACTTATTCTGTCATATCAGTCTTTAGTCACGTGACTCGTCGGTATCGTCAGCCCCGTGAGTCGTTAGTCACGTGAGTCTTTTGGTATCGTCGGCCCCGTGAGTACCGTGAGTTGCTAGTCAGTGAAGTTAACGTCAACCACGACCGTTTCCTAACCCTACCTAAGTGGTTGTGTTACCTAAACCTAACTTCCTGTGAAAATGTTTATTTTGAAAGGACACTATGCATGTAATGAGTGTATAATGACACGCCGTCCCTGGTCTGTCCAAAAGTAACGCAAGAGGGGTACCCGCGTCGGTCTCCGATGCTGAGGCGGTATTTGACGAGTTGGGAGTGAAAATGTGTTGGCTAGAACATGTTGCTTTTAAGTTTCGCTTTCACTTTTACTACGTAGTAGGCCCCTACTGACCCACATCTATGGTGCTCATAACAACCGAAAACACCTATTCAACGGCCTGATAACAGTCAAATCGGGTGCAGCTTCATGTTTCTTTTAGTTCAGCTCATAAAAAAAAGATCACCTGCGTTGGAAAGTGTTAAAGCGATACTTGTGTAGAGTAAAAGGTTGTTGCTCTTCTGTAATTAAAAGACAATCTGTCCTTTTTGCTGTTCCAGTGATTGTGGAACGTGACTGTATATCACTCTGTTATATGCATTGCTGTTTAAAACTATGATAAAAACGTATGTGAATGACCTCTGCCTGCAGCATTCAAACACTATTTTTGTAGTAGTATAAGAGAGAGTGACCTGCTCTTTATATGAACATGGGAAAGTATTTTGTACTTTGTTGTTAATTCACCTCACTGAGATGTGCTGTACATTTTGTACATGCAACCCTGCATATTTCTCAATGTGGAACAGTGTAATCCTTTCCAAAAAAAAAAAAAAGTTGTATCTCAAGCTTAAACACGAAACGCTACAACAGTTTGGTCCTGAAACCATTACTTATAGAAGTAGGAGACAACTTCAAAGTGTTTTGCATTTATACTGTAATCCTGTCTATAACCATTTCTGTTAGCAGGAATATAGTAACGTAGTGCTTATTCTGTGAATATTTGTATGTATTTTTACTATGTATGTACAGTACACTTTTGAAGCTCATGTGGCAGGCATGCAACACCTTCACAGACAGAATAATACTATATACTTATACTGTATACACTTATACATGCACATACTCTTATAAGGTATATAAACAAATAAACATTTTGCTGTTAGCAATACCCAGTGGTATGAAAATTATCTTTCAACCCTCATGTTTCCACACCTTAAGAAGTATTCGCAGTTTTGTAAGAAAAAAAAATGAAAAGACAACAAATGAAAATATATGATGATGATAATAACAACAAATAAACAAAAGTATGTTTCCCAGTTACCTCTTGCTAATAAATCCATTTTATATCAGGGGCATTTTGTCTCAAGTGTTTTTGTAGATTGTCTATCAGTTGACATCATGCTCGCTCAGAATGAAATAAAATATAATCTGAAAGTATTTAACTTCACCAGCATCTCTCTGTCCTATAGCAAGCCATGATGTATCCTAGAGTGGAATAAAAGTGTAAAATCTCAGTTTTATCTAAAAGAAAATGTCCTAAAATGTTGTTTCATGTTAAAATACGTTGTGTTGCACACATAGTTTGGGCCAAAACACAAGTTACCATCTAGATATAATGTGTCCACAGAGTTTCACAATAAATTGAAAATCACTTAAAGGGATAGTTTGGGTGTTTTGAAGTGGGGTTGTATGGCGTAATTATCCATAGTCAGTGTATTACCTACAATAGATGATGGTCGGCACGCCCCCAGTTTGGAGAAGCAGAGTACCATCACGGAAGCCTTTTAGGTGAGCCTTTCTTTTAGGTGGTTAAAATAAATTTTGATGCCGGCCCCGTCCACAGCACTGTATTGCTTTGCTTTGGTGTCAGTACTCCTGTCTGTTTCTTCAAACTGGGGGCGTGCTGACCATCATCTACTGCAGGTAATACGCTATGTTTAAGCACCTCATATCATACAACCCCACTTCAAAACACCCAAACTATCCCTTTAGTTTCAGGTATGGAGGTAGCATTACAATCAGAGTTTGTAATCTCTTTGTGTTCATTTATTTTGCATGTATTTTAATGTCAATTTATGGTATAAATGTTGACTGGATTAACCTGCCAAAGTGAAAAAAATTGTTGTTGAGCCCCATATGTCCAGATACAATCCTATGCTGGAATATGGCCCCAGGTTTTCATCCAATCAATTAGTTTGAGGCAGTTAGAATAAACAATTGTATTACCTCCGCCAAGGCCAAAGGCCTAGGAAGGAGGTTATGTTTTCACCGGCGTTGGTTTGTTGGTTTGTCCGTTTGGAGGATTACTCCAAAAGTCCACGATGGATTTGAATGAAATGGCGATACGGATCATGGTCCGGATTCAGGAATTTTTCTAAGCATTACGATCAGCCAGAACATTAAGACCTCTGGGTATAACACATGCACAGTGTAACTGATGACGGATGACCCCGCCTTCTTCCTTCAGAGAGAGAGACAGAGAGAGAGCGGGGGGACGACTGTAGTTTCAGCGTTTTTTCAAATGAAACTCTGGGAAATTACAGTTGAGTTCGACCAAAGCACACTTGGTGACTGTTGGAAAGAGTAACAACGACGGTTTAGGTGAGTTTTATTTAGTTTCTGTCCAGTTTGAATGAAGTGTTTTACGAGGCCCCGCTACGTACAGCTGATCTCAACATAAACAAAAATGTACGTGGATGATGGCGCAAGCTGACCGAAGAGGGGGGCAGAGGTCTGCGCTCTCCGAGTGCCATTCTAGTTTAGGAATATGTGACCACAATAAGGACCCACCTTAGGCTTTTTGGGCCTCTGGGGTCTGTTACCCATTTCGCCCAGTTGGTAATCCAGCCTTGCATTTACAAGCATTTGAAGGAGAAATTAGGATGTATTGTTACAATCGCCCCTGCACATGCAGGGGCAGATGAAACATTTGACTTACAGTGTTTCAATTAATATTGTGACTCTAATATTTCTTCTAAAAACATTTGATGACTGTTAACAAGTTGAACACAAATACAAGTTACCTAAATAAAAAATTGTATCCAAAAAGCTCAATAAGTTTTTGAGTAATGACATCAAAAATTTTTTTTTTTACAATTGGCCCTGGGTCTCCCCTACCTTTAAACTAACAAACTAACACATTTTATTTTAATGTTATTTCTTATTTGAGGTAAGTTTCTCGTGGTGTCAAAAATGAAAGTAACACATCTCCTTTAATAGAGTGCCTATTGCCTGCATGGAGGTTATTTCAGCGGTACAAGACATGCAGGAGGCAGCAACGCTCTAAATAGGACATTTTAATTATAGAGGAAGAAAAAAAATCTATTCAGCCTCTGGGTGTTAAGTTTAACGATGATTGGTTGATTCATTCACTGTTGTGTATTTTGGTCTGAAGGGGAATTTGAATCGTTAAACCTCGTGACTTCTCCTCTGTTTCACTTCACTTTCACTCACCGCCTCTCTCTGTGTGTGAGTGTGTGTTTGTTACCTACAAGGTTGGTTGTCACGGACTGAAGCTTTACAGAGTGATCATCATGAACACTTTGCTTTGCTTTGCTTTGCTGTCAGCAGCAGCTTCAGCTTTTCACCTGTCTGAACGAGGTAAGCTGCGATCTTATACACTTATAATAACTTTTGTTAAGTTTTATTATTTGCGTTCATTTTCACTTTCATAATCTACCATGGTTTCGTTTAGATCATTTGATCTTATTGTTTAATTCTCTGCATTACATAACATTTTGACAATATTCATTGTTTTCAGACGAGTTACACTTCAAGTCATGGATGACACAGGTAGGTTATTATACTTTATCTATCAGATCTATCAAACGCTGTAAAAGCCCCTACTGTGGTTATTATGAGGAAGTTACCTGAAAAAAAATCACAGTAACATTGTTACCTCTTAAGTGTGATACTCAATTGTGAGCTGCAAGATTACAACCATAAACTGATAATATAATGAATGAATTATATTGAATTAATAATCTTAATATTATGGAGCCACCTCATTTTAACGTTGGTCTCTATGTGCAGCTGCCTGAGAGACGAGTGGTCAGAGACTGTCTGCAAAGTGCAGCACCGAAAAGAGAAAAATATTCTATAACTTCAGTATTATACAGTGTAGTACCACCAAAATTACGTCACACATCAATGATCCCCTCGTAGTTGTACTACAACACTTAAATTTGAAAAATATGATTTTGCATAATTTTGGTGAATTTTTAATGGGAAAAATATTCAATAACGTCACTTTTATAAAGTGTAGTGCCATCAAAATGTCTTAATTAGTTTAATAAGTATAATCAGGAAGAGACAATTGATGTGTTAAGTGATTTTGGTGGTACTACACTGCATAATACTGAAGTTATTTAATATTTTTCTCATTAAAAATTCACCAAAATTATGCAAAAGCATATTTTTCCAAACTAAGTGTTGTAGTACAACTATGAGGAGATCATTGATGTGTGAAGTAATTTTGGTGGTACTACACTGTGTAATACTGAAGTTATTGAATATTTTTCTCTTTTCAGCGTTGCATTTTGTAGACGGTCCCTGACCAGTCGTCTCTCAGCCGGCTGCACATAGAGACCTACTTTATGTGTTATGTGTTGATTAAAATGAGGTTGTAGCTCGTTGTCTACCTTACTACGGTTACAAAGAGCCGTTGTTTGTGTTATAACAACGTTTCGGTTATGACTTATTGATCCAGGAAGTTTGAATCTGTCAATATCTTTCCAACTTTACCAAAGTACATCATCTAGGGGGGCTCCTACATCAGCAATGTGTGGACAGTCAGGAGTATAATATACTTCATAGGCTACTGCATATATTAACTCCCCCTCCCATGTCTACAGCACAACAGAGTGTACAGTGTGCAGGAGTACAATGAGAGACTCCAGATATTCTCTGAGAACAAGAGGAAGATTGACAGACACAATGAAGGAAATCACACATTCACAAGTAGGAACAGCTTGTTATTGCATTTATAATTTTTTTTCATAATGTTCCTATTGTTAAAATGTGCTGAGCTTTGTTTCATTTCCTCCTGCAGTGCGGCTGAACCAGTTTTCAGACATGACATTTAGTGAATTTCGAAAGTCGTTCCTCTGGTCTGAGCCACAGGTAACAGGATATCCACACAGGAAGTAGTGTACATAGATGCTTGTTTTTAAACAGTGAGGGTCTTTATTTTGCATACTGTCTTTTACAGAACTGCTCTGCTACCAAGGGGAACCACCTCAGCAGCGACGGACCATATCCAGACTCCATCGACTGGAGAAAGAAAGGAAACTATGTGACGGATGTGAAGAACCAGGTGATGTTTAACTGCACTTGCATCCACCCACATTTTATATTCAGTTACTGATCTCAAAGGTCACAGTAGGCTACACTGTTGCTGGGTAACAGCAGATTAAATGAGCGTCTGGTGCTAACTGCTAACTATAACTGGTGATAAAATTGTAATCGAATGGGTCCCAAACTGGGGCCAATAGCTGTGTTTGTAGTGTGTTCCCACTGGAAAAGTGACAACATTGAGTATACTCAAAACAATCATTATTTGTACATAAAAAATCTTTTGAGTGCGCTGTTGCAACCTGATATCATGCAAAAGTGTGTAATAGACCCGCCTGTCCACCAGAGGATAGCGTGTCAGTGTCACGTTCTACCTCGCCGAGGCGTGAATATTACATAGTAGCCTACCAGCAGGGGGCAACAAAACCAGTTAGTTAGGTTTAGTAACAAAACCAGTTAGTTAGATTTGGAAAAAGTGTCAAGGTTGAGCTTAAAATAAGTACTTAAACTAAGTAAAATACGTACGGAAACAACGTACGAAAAACATGTCACAAACGTCACTAACATGACTTACAAAATAAAACACCGTTCTCCTGGTTGAAAGTCCTGTGTTTGTTGGACCCATCCACCTTCCCTCCTGCCCACCATAAGCTGTCTTTCTCACATTTTATTCTACGTCACTATAGCTCTGAGCGTTGCATGTTCCCGGGGATGCATTTACATTGCAGTAAATACAGACTACTTGGCGTGAAAATTACATCTAAAGCAAGAACGGCGTTCTTAATACATTCTTTTGCCTTGCGCATAATCGTGTCATTCAAGCACCTTTTTGTGCGACCGTGCAATGCACAAAGCAGTGGTGTAGTTACGACGGCACCTAGTGCACACTCGTCATTAGTTATGAAGCACACACACACACACACACACTATTAGGCATATACAGTATGTATACATATATTTTAACAATAATGTGTTGGATTTTACAGTCCAATGAGTTGCTTAGGCGATTGTATTGGGCCCCCCACCCCACGGGCTCCAGTGCAACTGCACTGCCTGTACTGTCTATGTTTACACCCCTGGCACAAAGGAAATGGAGGAGCACAGCTGGAAAAAATACAACTTATTGTGGAGAGTGGTGAAACAGCTACAGAAACACCTTTTATCTTCAGGACGCAGGTATAGCTAAAAGAGGCATCACATCCTTTCACCTGCTTAACAAGCCTTGATCACATGGTCTGATCTCTGCACTTTGTTGAACTTGCACCTGATGTCCTTTATTGATTTCCCAAATGATGCTTTTTTATGTTGTTTTTATGATGCTCATGCTTTATTATGTGCAGAAATTCTTTTGATATTCTTTTATGCTCTTTGTGCAAAGCATATTCTCCTAAAGGGGCAATAAAGATTTCATTCATTCAAAGCAAAAAAATACATGTTACAAAAAACATTTTGCTGTCTCTTTATTAAGTTTAATTTGGCATGTGGCAGTTTAAAGTTGCAGGTTGATTGACATCCGCCAGCACATATCATACCCTGTTACTATAAAACAGTAAAGTATGCTTATTTATTGTACACTAATTTCAAAAACAGTATACTATAAATATTGGTATATATAGTACATATACAGTTAGTATGCTGCATGCAATTGGGCCGATTTATGACGTGTCAAACACAGGTGTAACTAATAACATTAATTACTGCATTGCAGTAATTGCTGGACCGGTTCCATCGTTAATGTTATTAGTTGCACCTGTGCTTTTCCTGCTGCTGAAAAAGATCTGTGAATCTGATTCAATCCATAAATCAAATGTATTATTGTTTTACTTCTTTTTTTTTTGCACCAAAGGGACCTTGTGGTAGCTGCTGGACTTTTTCCACCACGGGTTGTCTGGAATCGGTTACCGCCATTGCCACAGGGAAGCTCGTACCGCTGGTGAGTTTCTTTCACTTCTCTATCAAAACTGCTGCGCTTGTGTAAAAAAAATGTTTAGTTCCAATGTCATAGTAGGGTTAAGAGTGTTTACAATAATCTCTCTTTCATTTCACTTAGTCAGAACAACAGCTGGTAGACTGCGCCAATGACTTCAACAACCATGGGTGTAACGGGTGAGAGTCAAACATCGATTTCCTTCCTCTAATGTCCCTGTAACTACCGCTGTGTGCATCACTATGGACACATTTTTATAACGAGATCTTACTTTGTCTTCTAGAGGTCTTCCCAGTCAAGCATTTGAATACATCATGTACAACAAGGGACTAATGACAGAGAAGGACTACCCATACACAGCTTTTGTAACTAAATAATTTACCATCCTACACTATAAACAACTTTGTGACTTTGATGTCAAATATTTAATGGCTTTTTACTTTCTTTTTTTGGTTAAATCAGGGAGCTGTTTGTGTGTATAAACCAGAACTAGCAGCTGCTTTTGTGAAGGAGGTGGTGAACATAACCGCGGTGAGTGAACACCAGAGTCTTTCCTCCACATATATTGTCTTTATTGAACCGGCCTGTGAGTGATGTGAGTTTTTCTGTTACAGTATGATGAGATGGGGATGGTGGATGCGGTCGCCACACGCAATCCTGTCAGCTTGGCCTTTGAGGTGACCTCTGACTTCATGCAGTACTCCCAGGGCGTGTACACCAGGTGAACAGAAGTCATGGAAATACTATCATGTATGCTCTGGGAAATGGATTTGTCAGTTTTCATGCTTTTCCACTAGACTGACATAATGATATACAAAGTAAGGTACCTTCCATTTCATGGTAATATACACTATACTAAATAGTTAATAAAACGTATACAGAGTTTGCTTCTTTAGGGGGGAAAAACTGTTTTTCTCTAGCTTTGAGATGTAGCTCACATCACTAAAATCACTCCTATGTTTTCTTATAGTAATATATATCTTAGAAAAATGACACTTTTACTCGAAATTATAATTTTAAATCTCCCTCCAACAAAGACTGGGGAGATGGATATGATAATGCCTCCACTCACAGCTAGTATTATATTACTAGTTTCTGCTTTAGTAACAATGTCCCTCATTTATTATCAGTATCTGACAACGAGGTTTAGTTCCTCTTTCTTTATCAAAACAGACATGTGTATAGACCGTTTCAAAGGAATTGCAATGGTAGGCAACAGCTTGGGTGCATGTTTACTTCCTGTCAGCTGATGTCATTCACATACACTGCACCAGAAATAAAACTTTTGAGAGATTTATGTTTACAACTGTGAAATGGATCTATGGATCTTACTCACTTCTCTTCCTCCTTTCAGCACTGAGTGCCACCAGACCACAGACAAGGTGAACCATGCGGTGTTAGCAGTCGGGTATGGACAGGAGAACGGCACCCCGTACTGGATAGTGAAGAACTCATGGGGATCTAGCTGGGGGACTGGAGGGTAAGTCTTCTATTTAATCATATAAAGGAAAACTATTACTAAATGTATAGCAACTAGAAAGATAACAATGTTCTCCTCTTACAGATATTTCTTCATTGAGCGTGGGAAGAACATGTGTGGACTCGCTGCCTGCTCATCTTTCCCGGTGGTTTGATTTCTGCATGATTGCAAAACTACAAAAGAGCTGAAAGGAGAGCAGAGTCCAAACATGAGTTGTTTTTATATAATCAGTAGCCGACTGTGATTCCATGTACGGTGGGGCTTTGCATATATTCAGATTATTCAATGAATAAATAAGAAATGATCACTTAAGTAAAAATCATTCAATTCATTGCAGTTTAATAACAAATAAAGTCTATTAAATTTTGTTTGTTTGAGTCTTTCACCACAATATATTGCAGCTGTCTGCCCAATGCTCAAATATGATGGCTATAGTAATAGCTAATGACTGAGAAAGGTATCACCCATGATTACACAAAACATCACTAGAAAGAGAGTGCACACATTAACATAACACTTGTTTTATCCCTCTGTGACCTGTAAGATTAATTTTAGGCTACTGCAGACATAAAATGCCATTTTTACATAATAAAGTTATGACTTTATTCTTGTAATATTCCAACTTTTTTTCTTGTAAAGGTATGACTTTATTCTCGTAATATTACAACTTTTTTTTCTTGAAATAGTATGACTTTATTCTCATTAAATTACAACTTTCCTCGTAATATTCAGATTTTATTCTCATAGTGTTACAACTTTTTTTCTCGTAAAGTTATGACTTTATTCTCGTAATATTACAACTTTTTTTTTCTTGAAATAGTATGAATTATTTTCATTAAATTAGGACTTTTCTCGTAATATTATGACTTTATTCTCGTAATATCACAACTTTTTTTCTTGTGAAGTTATGACTTTATTCTCGTAAAATTACAACTTTTTTCTCGTAAAGTTATGATTTTATTCTCGTAATATTACAACTTCTTTTTCTTGAAATAGTGTGACTTTATTCTTATTAAATTACAACTTTTCTCATAATATTATGACTTCATTCTCGTAATATTCCAATTTTTTTTTTCTTGAAATAGTATGACTTTATTCTCATTAAATACGAATTTTCTCATAATATTATGACTTTATATTCTCGAAATCTCAGAATTTTTCCCCCTCAATGTTGCCCTAATACTCCGTCATAGGGAAAAGCCATTAGGATGTAATTTTTTTAACTTTTCAACCACAACAAATGCTTGTTTTATTGGTGCAAAATGGCCTCCATCTGTAGATATGTACTTTTTTATTGATTGCACAAATTTAAAGCAAATTATTTCGCAGGACCCCCTGACAGATTGCCACGGACCCCTGGGGGAGTCACCAGACCTCACTTTGATAACCACTGATTGTAGTTGCCTTGTATGTAGTAAGAAAACAACATTTCCCAGAATCCTCAGTCCTGTTCGACCTCGGCCAATAAGGAGTCGGTTTGTTGTATGGGCGCAAAATCCGCTCTGTGTGTCTCCCTCCAGAGAGGAAGCTAACACGCTCTAGCTCAGCTTCTCAACAACAACAATGTCCAGTCTTCCACAAAACAACCTGAAGGAGCAGCTGGCGAGGCACAGCACTGCCGCTCAGAGCAAGCTGTCTCTGGGTAAACCTAAACCAGGGTAAGTCTGATAAACAATACAGCTAACTGTTAGCATTGAGCTGTCAGCTGTGCTAACTGATAAACACTACTCAGCTATAAACTAGATATCAACACAACACGAGCTGCAGTTATACTGACATTTATTGAAAGGATAGGATAGTCCAGGGGTCAGCAAGCTTTACTATCAAAAGAGACATTTTAGGCAAGAAAGAAATCTGTCTGGAGCCGCAAAACGTGTGAGCATTGTGATGAAGGTAACAGTTTATAGTTTATAAGTCTAATGCAGTGAGGCACAAAGAGACAATGTGCAATGGAGTATTTACAGAAAAAAGTCGTAATATTACGATAATAAAGTCATAATATAACGAGAATTAAGTCATAATATAACGAGAATTAAGTCATAATATAACGAGAATTAAGTCATAATATAACGAGAATAAAGTCATAATGTTACGATAATAAAGTCATAATATAACGAGAATAACGTCATAATATAACGAGAATAAAGTCATAATATTACGAGAATAAAGTCATAATATTACGAGAATAAAGTCATAATATAACGAGAATAAAGTCATAATATAACGAGAATAAAGTCATAATATAACGAGAATAAAGTCATAATATTACGAGAATTAAGTCATAATATAACGAGAATAAAGTCATAATATTACGATAATAAAGTCATAATATAACGAGAATAAAGTCATAATATAACGAGAATAAAGTCATAATATTACGAGAATTAAGTCATAATATTACGAGAATAAAGTCATAATGTTACGAGAATAAAGTCATAATATAACGAGAATTAAGTCATAATATTACGAGAATAAAAGTCGTAATATTACGAGAATAAAGTCATAATATTACGAGAATTAAGTCATAATATTACGATAATAAAGTCATAATATAACGAGAATAAAGTCATAATATAACGATAATAAAGTCATAATATAACGAGAATTAAGTCATAATATTACGAGAATAAAGTCATAATATTACGATAATAAAGTCATAATATAACGAGAATAAAGTCATAATATTACGATAATTAAGTCATAATATTACGAGAATAAAGTCATAATATTACGAGAATAAAGTCATAATATAACGAGAATAAAGTCATAATATAACGAGAATAAAGTCATAATATTACGATAATAAAGTCATAATATTACGAGAATTAAGTCATAATATAACGAGAATAACGTCATATTACGAGAATTAAGTCATAATATAACGAGAATAACGTCATAATATTACGATAATAAAGTCATAATATTACGAGAATTAAGTCATAATATAACGAGAATTAAGTCATAATATAACGAGAATAACGTCATAATATAACGAGAATAACGTCATAATATAACGAGAATAAAGTCATAATATAACGAGAATAAAGTCATAATATAACGAGAATAAAGTCATAATATTACGAGAATTAAGTCATAATATAACGAGAATAAAGTCATAATATTACGAGAATTAAGTCATAATATAACGAGAATTAAGTCATAATATAACGAGAATAAAGTCATAATATTACGAGAATTAAGTCATAATATAACGAGAATAAAGTCATAATATTACGATAATAAAGTCATAATATAACGAGAATAAAGTCATAATATAACGAGAATAAAGTCATAATATTACGAGAATTAAGTCATAATATTACGAGAATAAAGTCATAATGTTACGAGAATAAAGTCATAATATAACGAGAATTAAGTCATAATATTACGAGAATAAAAGTCGTAATATTACGAGAATAAAGTCATAATATTACGAGAATTAAGTCATAATATTACGATAATAAAGTCATAATATAACGAGAATAAAGTCATAATATAACGATAATAAAGTCATAATATAACGAGAATAAAGTCATAATATTACGAGAATAAAGTCATAATATTACGATAATAAAGTCATAATATAACGAGAATAAAGTCATAATATTACGATAATTAAGTCATAATATTACGAGAATAAAGTCATAATATTACGAGAATAAAGTCATAATATAACGAGAATAAAGTCATAATATAACGAGAATAAAGTCATAATATTACGATAATAAAGTCATAATATTACGAGAATTAAGTCATAATATAACGAGAATAACGTCATATTACGAGAATTAAGTCATAATATAACGAGAATAACGTCATAATATTACGATAATAAAGTCATAATATTACGAGAATTAAGTCATAATATAACGAGAATTAAGTCATAATATAACGAGAATAACGTCATAATATAACGAGAATAACGTCATAATATAACGAGAATAAAGTCATAATATAACGAGAATAAAGTCATAATATAACGAGAATAAAGTCATAATATTACGAGAATTAAGTCATAATATAACGAGAATAAAGTCATAATATTACGAGAATTAAGTCATAATATAACGAGAATTAAGTCATAATATAACGAGAATAACGTCATAATATAACGAGAATAAAGTCATAATATAACGAGAATAAAGTCATAATATAACGAGAATAAAGTCATAATATAACGATAATAAAGTCATAATATTACGAGAATTAAGTCATAATATAACGAGAATTAAGTCATAATATAATGAGAATAACGTCATAATATAACGAGAATAAAGTCATAATATAACGAGAATAAAGTCATAATATTACGAGAATAAAGTCATAATATTACGAGAATAAAGTCATAATATAACGAGAATAAAGTCATAATATAACGAGAATTAAGTCATAATATAACGAGAATAACGTCATGATATTACGAGAATTAAGTCATAATATAACGAGAATAACGTCATGATATTACGAGAATTAAGTCATAATATAACGAGAATAAAGTCATAATATAACGAGAATAAAGTCATAATATAACGAGAATAAAGTCATAATATAACGAGAATAACGTCATAATATTACGATAATAAAGTCATAATATAACGAGAATAACGTCATAATATAACGAGAATAAAGTCATAATATAACGAGAATAAAGTCATAATATAACGAGAATAAAGTCATAATATTACGAGAATTAAGTCATAATATAACGAGAATAAAGTCATAATATTACGAGAATTAAGTCATAATATAACGAGAATAAAGTCATAATATTACGATAATAAAGTCATAATATTACGAGAATTAAGTCATAATATAACGAGAATAAAGTCATAATATTACGAGAATAAAGTCATAATATTACGATAATAAAGTCATAATATAACGAGAATAAAGTCATAATATTACAAGAATTAAGTCATAATATAACGAGAATAAAGTCATAATATAACGAGAATAAAAGTCGTAATATTGACATCATATCAGCTAAATGGAGTTCAGCAATCATTAATTTCATTATGTACACCTGTGTTTTTCCCTATTGTGACAAGTCATAATGTTTACTGAGAGAAAGGCCTATTGTTATAACAGCTGTTACCATCAGCTGCTATGCTTGTCAGACAGTTAAAGACAGAATAAATACAGGACATTTTTTTTGTTTTGTTTTTCAAATTAAGAGAAAATTATAAAAAAAAAACAAGAAAATAGAATTTGACTATCCTCCTTATTTCAATCTCAAGTTGAATGGGCATTACTCCCTTGATCTTTTTTAGGGGGGCACAGTGGGTGTTTATGCAGGTCAGCAGTAGATGTCACATAGAAGTGGTGTACATCATCTGAAAGCTAGAAACCTGAAGATTAATTTGAGATGCACCTCAAACATGAATGAATTAATTAATGAATTACTCAATTAAAATTAATTGTGAGAGTATACAAGGGCTTAGAACATTATGATCAAATTATATGATGATCATTCCCATGCTCACTTTTGTCTCATAAGTTGTTGGAGCAATTTTTGGGTTGATACCATTTGTTACACTGATTTGATGCTAAATTTAACCTTTTTTACCACTCGAGAATTGATAAAATTGATAAAAAAATCCCTCCAAAATACCACATTAAGACACCAAGACCTTGAGGAACACCATAGAAAAAGCCGTCTTGTGATTTGGTATGAAAAACTTTTGACATTTCTGCAAGAATTGCATTTTTCGGCAATTAGATGTCACCATCACTCTTGCTCTAAAACTGAACCTGCTACAGCCTCTGAAAGACTGTAAAGTCTGTTCAGAGGGTTAAAACACATCATAGGAAATCACAATACATACAATAAATAGCACAACATGCATAATACAGATAAGAATAGCGGAGATGTTCCCAGTGTGAATGGTGTTTATAAATTTAGTAAAGTTATTGCATTTGGTATGACTTGTTGTAAATGTTCTTGGTTACTGCGGCGGATCTATAGCGTCTTCCTGAGGGCAGTTTTATAAATTCTTTGAAAAGAGGCTGAGCGGGATCAGACACTATTTGTCAGGCTTTTTGTTTCACCTGTGTTTTATACAGTATATACATCCCAGTAATTTTTGCTCTTTCCCAATAATTTTACTAGCCATGTTTGTAATTCTGGATAGTCTAATTTTGTTCTTAGCCCTCAGGTGCCCATACCATGTTAAAAGTTTAGAGAAGTTCAACAAGACTAGTCTCTGAGATGTTCTTAACTGTCACATTATGTTTTCATAAATCCACACTGGTTTATTTTTCAGGGCCTTTTCCTTCAAAAAGAAGTCCTCATCAGGTACAACCAATGTGGAAGTCCCAACCAAGGTAATCAGCTCTAATGTTTTGGCAAACAGGAATGTCAATGTCCCTAAGAGCAGTTTGGTGACTAAATCTCCTATGATATTTTCAAACAAGCTTGAGAGACCTCAAAAAGCCCAAATCAACAACTTCTTCAATGTAAGTTCAAAAGGCAAGTCAGACTCCATCAGCCCAGCAGGTAACTGTGCTCCTGCTGTTAAGGTGACGACAGCTTCAGCTAAATCTGACAACCAGTTCACTAGTGGCAACGGAGGAAATACCACAAGTCTGGATGCATCTCTTGGATTCCCGATGGATGACTGGGATGATTTTGATGACTTTGAAACTCCTGTCAAAGCAAAAAATGACTCATTCAGTTCAGAAAAAACTGTGAAGGGCACCAATCCAGTGTCATCTTTTAGTGAAGAAAAAACAAAATTCTCTCTTATGACACCAGAGTTGAGCAACAGTTTTACAAACAAGAACAGTCTTTCCAGATGTGAACAGTCTCGTATGGAAACAGATGAACTGGAGAACAGTGTCTTCAAAGCTGCAGTTTCACCAGGACCTACTTTGAATCAGGACCCAGCAGAGATTGAAGTCGAGGATTCTCCAGTAAAAAGGACCAGAAGACGTTGTCCTCCTCCTCATGTGACGTCTGTCTTGAGTGATAGTGAAGACGACAACGATAAAGTGCTGGAGCCTTTTAAAGGACAGACAGGTAACAAGCTGTGTGTTGTAGCATATGTATTTTATTTGTACATTCATTGTGGGGCAGATGTGAGTCCATTGAATTGTACAAAAAACACTGTGTTTTTGCCTTTTAGACAATAAGAACAAATGGATTGACCCAAAGGTTGTACAGCTTGAAGACAACTCAGAGCCTGAAGATGATCTTGATTACATCCCCCCTTCTCCTATCCCTGATGAGATCTCTTATACGACGTCTGCAAGGGAGACCAGGTCAGTTTTTTCAGTTTATTATGCATTTGATCTTTTGTTCACACAGGTTCATGTGTGTGTGTATATATATATATATATGGTAGCAAATTAGATGGCCCTTAAAATATGTGTATTGCCTGTAAATCCAGTATGATCACAGTTCATGAGTTGCACTGTTAAAGGAGTACTCCACCTGTTTAGCATTGCACTTCTCTAAGATTTTTGGAGTCACAATGGACATTAAAAAAGATTCAAAATTGATGCAGCAGAGATATCATAATTTTTTATTCCATGCATTCTTCCTCCCTATCTGTGTTTTTGTTGTGGTTATGAATACTAATTTGAAGAAAATGTGTCAGTTGAGATACACACGTTGGTTTAAAAAAACATACTACTTTTAGTAAAGTGATTATAGTAGGTGCATTTGTATTACTGTAATAGTTATTAGTCCATATGTATTTTTGATCTGGATATTAGATTTAACCTAAAAGAAAATTTTAAAAAGTAAAGGGGACATCATTTTTCTTTTATTTCAAACAGATCTAAATCAACCGATGCTGAAAGCAGAGACAATCCTGTGCAATCAAAGGGAGCCATCACAACTCTTCATGAACCCTCTAATCAACACTCAAAAGACAAAACAAGTGGGTGTTATTATGCCTTTTTCTGATTTGTCTCTAGATCTTGTGTGCATTTTATTTTGCAAATCAGGATCTGTTCATCAATTTTGTCGTTTCTTTCTTCTGATCACGTCGCAGATGAGCAGCTCTTCAGTATTATGCAGTCCATTTGTTCTCTGGTTGATTGCATCCCTGAACATGAACTAATCGGTCTGTCCTGTGGAGGTGAGCTTTTGCTCAAGAGGGCTCAAAGGTGTGTACACTTTGGTGGAGAACAGCGTTATTATTCATATTTAGTGATATCTCAGTATGATTTGCAATCATCTGCCTTTCTCCTGCAGGAAGAGGATTCTTGCAACTGGTGGTTTATTGAGGATGCAGCAGCCAGACAGCACTGTGATGTCTGAACCCAGCTTTAAAGAGACATTTTCTTTTAGCTGTGATACGCCTGGTGTTATGTCATCCAGCGGCTCTGTGCCCGTGGACTCCAAGAGGCTTCTTCAGATCAGGAGATCTTCAGTCATCTCGCTGGACTCTGATCACTCTGAGCCCTCGCACAGTAAGAACAGCGGGACAATATATTCGGAAGATCAGAGTATGCGTAACTCTCCATCAGCCCACAGCCTCACAAATCCATCTTTTAATTTCTCTAAGAAAACAAGCACAGACCAGGATGATTCAGAACTCTTCTTCTCTTCCAAGAACCCAGAGTCTGTTGTTCAGAACAAATCTAATACCCCAGCAGCCAGTACAGCGCCAGAAGACATAGAACTAGATGACTTTTACAATGACTACTTTGACATAGATGACTTCAATGACTCAGATGTCCCCGATTACTTTGACGAACGCCAAAACTCCAGCACCGTGACTACAACAGTGAATCAAGCGGGACCAAGCACGTCTTCATGGGAGAGGAAACCAACAACACCTGCTTCCACACCCAAGCCTCCAAAGATCTCTTCTCCTGGTAAGTCAGCATGGCCTGTACTTATCAAATGTCTCGGTAAAAGTCTTAACAGGTCCCAGATTCTCAGAGCAATTAAACTTAAAACGCAGATGAATTGTAGTTTGTAATTTATGTCATCATACTGCTGTATTCATATATTTTTAGTCTTAAGAATGTGTCCAACAAGCTTATTTTTTTGCATTAATTTATATTCTCACCAACCTGGTCAGTCTTTGAATGTGTTAATTGCACACTTAAACTACAAGACGTCATCATTCAGTTTCTTTTTACAATATGTTGCAAAGATATAATTAGAGCTGAAACAATTTGTCAGTTAATCAATAAGCCGATCGACAAGAAATGAACTGGCAACTTTCTTTGATAATTGAATAACCTTCCATTTTTTTATTAGCAAATATATCAAAACATTTACTGGAATTTGAATATTTGCTGGTTTTATTAGTTTTTTATGATGGTTAATTGAATACCATCAGGTTTTGGACTGCAGGACAAAAAAAGCAAATTTAAAATTTCAACTGTGTAAGAAAACTATGTAGTTTTTTTTTTAACCCTCAGCATATTTCTTTAGTATGATTCAGAAATGATACATACCTGATAAGTGATGAATACATATGAAGAATAAAAACAAATACAAGAAAAGTCAATTAAACAATCTAAAAACAACGGCAGACTGGGGTGAAATGGTTAGTTATTAAGGATTTAAACTGACCAATAGATACTAATGTATTCAGTTTTAATGTACAAAATGATTAGGTTGACGGTCTTGTGGTGCATTTTACTGACTCAGTTTTAATGTTTTCCAATGCAGAACCGAACTTCAGAAACCCAGCCCACGATCGCTTCAGAGGATTCAACTTCCCCCACTCGCAGGAGATGATGAAGATCTTTCACAAGCGTTTTGGTCTCCATCAATTCAGGTTCAATCAACTAGAAGCAATTAATGCAACGATTCTGGCAGAGGACACGTTTGTTCTGATGCCCACAGGTTAGTAGTTATCAAAAGTTTATCTTAGCCACGCAACAATAGCTTTAGGGTGTCAACTGCAGTGACAATGTCCACATTTCTCTGTACCTGATGTATTTTTAGGTGGGGGTAAAAGCCTGTGCTACCAGCTGCCTGCCTGCGTGTTACCAGGAGTCACTGTGGTCATCTCCCCACTCAAATCACTCATCGTAGACCAGATCCAGAAACTCACTACACTGGATGTAAGTCAGCTGGATCAGTATTAAGTCTGACCTTGTTAGAATATGTGAAGTTGTATCGGTTATCTTGCAATGTCCCACATTTCAGATCCCAGCAACAAGCCTGTCTGGCACCATAAGTGAGAGTGAAGTAGGGAGGATTTACATGCAGCTCTCCAGGAAAGACCCCATCATTAAACTTCTCTATGTCACTCCTGAAAAGGTCAGAAATAAACGATTTACACTCTAAATAAAGTTAGTAGTAACTGTTTTTACTCAAGACTGATGCATCTTTTTCTCCCTAAGGTGAGTGCAAGTAACAAGCTGATCTCGGCCCTGCAGAACCTGTACGAGCGAGGCCTTCTGGTCCGCTTTGTCATAGATGAGGCCCATTGTGTCAGTCAGGTGTGTTCCTCTGCTTTATACACAGTCTGCAGTATGCTTTTATTAATGCGACAGCCATTGTGAATCATCCTGCAACCTTAAATCTTTCAGTGGGGTCACGATTTCCGCCCAGACTATAAAAGGTTGCATGAACTGCGTCAGAAGTTCCCCAACGTGCCGATGATGGCGCTGACAGCCACCGCCACCCCCCGCGTTCAGAAAGACATCCTCAACCAGCTGAATATGACTCGGCCGCAAGTGTACGTGCTCCGTCTCAGGGCTCTGTCTTTAATATTTTTTTTAAATTCAAACAGCCAACAGCTTCACATCTTCCATCCTATATATTTTCAGGTTCACTATGAGTTTCAACAGAACAAACCTTAAGTACTCTGTCCTGCCCAAGAAACCCAAAAAGGTTGACGAGGACTGCATCGGCTGGATCAAGAAGCACTACCCACGTAAATAATTCACGAGTACTTTTTCTGATCCTGGTTATTTTCAGAACACTGCTGCACCTGTTTTGTTGAAAAGTCAAGTCATATTTCTATGTGAACAAATTCTGAGGTCGTATCTGAATAATGTTGAAAGGACAGTTATATAAAGCATATTCCGTTCTTGAGCTTGTATCAGAAATTATTTAAATTCAATGCTTTTGTATTATGCAATTTGAATTATCCTAGTGGGGAATATTTTGTCAGTGGTTACAGACCGCCTCTGACTTTGTCTTTTTTTTTTTATTTCTCTGCATGTTGCAGGTGACTCTGGCATCGTGTACTGCCTGTCCCGTAAAGACTGTGACGCCATGGCTGAGAGTCTGCAGAGAGCACGGATATTAGCTCTGGCCTATCACGCAGGCCTGAGTGACGGTGCCAGAGAAAATGTGCAGACCAAGTGGATCAACCAGGACGGCTGCCAGGTGAGGTCACCACTCACTCACTGATGAAGAATACTAATAGATGGTATGGTTTACTATTTGCGGTTTGCAGCCGAGTGTGAAGCGGTAGGGATGAGAGTCAGTATCTCCAAGTCTGAGGCCATGGTTCTCTGCCGGAAAGCTGAGCTGGAGCTGAGCCGGAAGGCAAAGCTCTCAATTCACCAGTCCATCTAAAACCCTCATTTATGGTCATGAGCTTTGAATAGTGACCGGAAGAATGAGATCGCGGATACAAGCAGCCGAAATGAGTTTCCTTCGTAGGGTGGCTGGGCTCAGCCTTAGAGACAGGGTGAGGTGCTCAGACATCCAGAGGGAGCTCGGAGTAAAGCCGCTGCTTCTACGCGTCGAAAGAGGCCAGCTGAGGTGGTTCGGGCATCTTATCAGGATGCCTCCCGGACGCCTCCCTTTGGAGGTTTTCTGGGCACGGCCAACTGGTAAGAGGTCCTGGGGTAGACTCAGAATACGCTGGAGAGATTATATATCTCATCTGGCCTGGGAACGCCTCAGGGTCCCCCAGGAAGAGCTGGAAAACGTTGCTAGGGAGAGGGATGTCTGGAATTCCCTGCTAAGCCTGCTACCCCCGCGACCCGGCCTCGGATAAGTGGAAGAAGATGAATGGGTTGATGGATGGATTTTGCCAGCAAGTAGCTGTTTAAAGGATTTAAAGTGCTCTTGTTTCATCACGTTTACTTTTGTCTGCCAGGTCATCTGTGCCACCATAGCCTTTGGCATGGGCATCGACAAGCCGGATGTGCGTTATGTGATCCACGCCAGTCTGCCCAAGTCAGTGGAGGGTTACTACCAGGAGTCTGGGAGAGCTGGCAGAGATGGAGATATCTCTCACTGTATCCTCTTCTACTCCTACTCCGACGTCCACCGCATCAAGAGGATTATCAGCAGTATGTGACAAAAAATATAGACCCTTCGTATTGCATGCAAAATGTATGTAGATAGTTATATATAATGACTAACTGTATAGAAAAGTAATGTAGACTCAGATGGCTTTTTTTTAAAAAATTTAAATCACAGTGGATCGAGAAGGTAACCGACAGGCCCAGATGACTCATATCGACAACCTCCACAGCATGGTGCACTTCTGCGAGAACATGATGGAGTGCAGAAGAATTCAGCTGCTCGCGTACTTCGGGGAGCTGAAGTTCAACAAAAGCTACTGTAAGGACCATGCAGACGTCAGCTGTGACAACTGTGCCAAACCCAACGTAGGAATCATTTCTTTCTTTTATTCATTACGAATTCATAAACCCTACCCGGCTGTTTTCTAATTGAGCGACAATGTTTGTCTCCGTGTGCAGCAATACAAGATGAGAAATGTCACTGAAGATGTGAAACAGATTGTGAGGTTCGCCCAGGAGACCTGCGAGAAAGTTGGATCAAAGTTTGGCAGGACTGCGCAGCAAAACCGACTGACACTGAATATGTTGGTGGATATCTTTATAGGTAAAGTACATGCACGTTTGCAACTGTGAATCCTGCATGATGTCTTGTGTTCATATTCCATGTGGCAAGATGGTCTGATGCTGGGAATTGTTTCTTTCTGTCAGGGTCTAAATCTGCCAAGGTACAGTCAGGAATGTTTGGGATGGGAGGAGCGTACTCTAGGCATAACGCTGACCGTCTCTTCAAAAAACTGGTTCTGGACAACGTGCTGATGGAGGATCTCTACATCACAAACGGCGGTCAAGCTGTGTCGTACATCTCTGCTGGATCCAAAGCCATGAACGTGCTGTCTGGACACATGCAGGTAACATGAAGATCTAGATATATGTAACATTTATTAAAGTGTAAAGATATAAATCAAAACACGTAACCCGTCTCATCGCAGGTGGAGTTCTATGAGACCGAGAGTGCGTCCAGCGTCAGGAAACACAAAGCTGCTGTGGCCAAGAACGTCTCCCAGAGAGAGGAGAAGGTGCAGGAGTGCCTGAAGGAGCTGACGGATCTTTGCAAGCAGCTGGGCAAAGCGTTTGGCATTCACTATTACAACATCTTCTCCACCGCCACTTTGAAAAAGATAGCTGGTAATTTCTGAGACAATTGTTAAGACTGTCCTTTAAATAGCTCTAACGATACAACAAGCATGTTTTAACTTGTTTTTCCACACAAACAGAGAAGCTTTCCTCAAACCCCGAAATCCTCCTACAAATCGATGGTGTGACGGAGGACAAACTGGAGAAGTATGGAGCTGAGGTCATTCAGGTTCTAGACAAATACTCTGAGTGGCAGCTGCCTGGTAAGAAGACGTTTTGCACCTCATTCTCTTGACTGGTTTACTTTTTTTTTTTTTTATTCTGCACACTGTGGTATTAATCCTACATTGTCTCTGTAGAGGAACAGCCCGACACTGGTGGGGACATGTGGATAGACACGGCAGAAGGCCGCGCATATGATGACGAGGAGGAGTCCTCCACCTACTTCGGTAGTCAGTCTGGACAGGGAAAGAAGAGAAAGAAAGCTCCGTTCTTCAAATATGCCAAGAAGAGGAAATCATATGGCAACTCTAGTGGCAACTCTAAAGGGTCAGTACTGTGTTTGTCTCATATGTTATCATGTAGTTGGAGATCGTATTTAGCAATAAGCTGAAATCTTACTTCCTGTTTCTTCTGTCTTGCTGCGGTGTTGTTGTGAATTCAGTCGTGGCTACAGCAGCAATAAATCGTGGTCGTCGTCCAGCTCCGGAGGCGGATCGTATGCTGCAGGTCAAGGTCGGGGGTCCAGGAGCTCGGCGGGAGACGCGTCAGCAGGCAGGACGCCGGGCTTCCTCAACGTACCGACCCCTCAAACCAACCAGAGACCCTTCTTAAAGCCAAAATTTTCACACATGGGCTAGGGACGTCGTCTGGATCCGACTTTCTAAGACAGCAAACTACTTTTTCCACTACATTTTCAAACCAGTTGTCGTTGCTTGTAACATATTAATGTTATAACCCAACTGTTTATTGAAACTGCTAAAATTGTATATTTGTTCTGTACAGTTATTGTCCTTCACTTTTTATGTAAATGTTATTTTCTTTTTTTTTTATATTAAAGACAAAATTTAAATTAAGAAAAACGAGCCGTGTGCTGAATTTGTGCTGCACCACAAAGCCTCGGGGAGCCACATCACGTTTTTATTCAATGTTTATTTCAAGTTTGAATAGTTTTATTTAATGGCACCAGTTACAAGGGACTATTGGAGAGAAACAATATTTTATACTGACTTGTACAGAAGGTTACCTACAGTACAAACATGGGATCGGAATGGATCAGACTGAACAAGAACTGGATTTGGCACATGGATTTATATATAGATATATATATATACTGGTATATATAATGTAATTAAACAGCAATCTCCAATCCCAGGATAGAACGATGCAGACGACATAACACACCACCAGACATGGAGATACACTTGTTGACGTGTATGCGCGGCTGTGTGAAGGTCTGCCCACTGGAAGCTGACAGAGGGGCAACAAGCAGATCAAGATGTCTTCGGTTATGACTAGTTTCATATATCAACCCCTCAGTTCTACATGCAGCATCCACATTAACCTGATTGGCCAGGAATTACAGTACATTTAGGTAGCCAATTGTGTATAAATCACTTGATTTTTAATCGTCTAAACTGGATATGTCATTATTTTTTGTCACATAAATAACAAAGACCTTAAATTATGTTTAAAGGAGAGCCAATTACAATCTTTGATCTCTGATTATGTCATACATATATTGGTTTTTAAGACTTATAATAAGATAATTGCTGAAAATGTGCAGCAAAACACGGGGTAGACAAAATAATAAAAACACCTCACAGTAAAGTTCAGTCCAGTAGAAAAACACAAACTACGACCTCAGAAATGACCCTGAACATCCCTAAACGCCTCAATAAATTATCCCAAGTTTCACACATGTAGGATTTGTTGCATTACATTATTCCATGTGGGTGTTTCTGTTATTGCATCCATCCCGTGTATTCAATTTAAACAAGAATCATCTTCCAGTGCACCACATTGTATTTGCATGGCTGCTGCTTTTCAGGGACGGACAAGCTGTTTAGTTTGTAAACTAAAAGGATGACAATCGCACTCGTTCATCAAAAGTCACACATCTGGCCGAAAACTGCAGCCATCTCCCATGAAGTAAAAGAACTATGTAAACATGACACAGCAACTAAAATATGTAAAGTTTGTCACAGGAAACCTGTAGAGACAAATTAAGACAGAGACTTGGGGGCAGTCCAGTGTACATTACAAACAGTTTCAGACAGAGATGAACACTGTTTTCCCCTCTTGGCCTGGGAGGTTTTAAGGATGGAGAAGCCTGTAGTACAGCTGTTAGGGATGTTGTCTTTCACTCTCCATTCCTTCATCTTTGTCACTTTGGTAAACTGCAGTTAGGATCCAGGCACAGGGAACAAATCTGTCACTTAACAATGAAACAGCAAAGAAAACAGCAGAGCAAACATCCACACAAGAGGTCTCTAAGGAAAAACTGATTTTTATAAAATGTTCTTAATGAATGCAACAGTAATTAAGTGTCTCAGTGGTCATCGTTAGAGTCGGCACAGCAACAATTTGGTACGTGGTTGTCTAGAAACAGAAAGGACATATTTGACTTACTCATTGTTGGATTTTTTTTTTTACACACGTTTGTAAATCTTTTTGCTCTTACAGCTGATTATTGCTCCTTGAATAATGCTGCCTTGTTCTTTCTTTTGTAATTGTTGCATGTTCAGAGAGACCACTGAAGCTACATAATGCTGATAGATGTATGAGAAACACCTTCCGCAGACTGACCTTTAAAAGATGTCCTGCTAACAACTCAGCCTGGCTGGACTGGCCGGTCATGTTGACCTTTTACGTCAGTAAAGAAGTAATAAATATGAAGTATGAATGTATACATAAAAAAAAAAAGTCAACCCGCCCACCCTGCTCCACCCCGTTAGGAAAATGTGCTTCATCTTTGCATTGCTATTTACTGGATGTATCCGAGTTACACATGATTAACTTGACATAAACAAGCTCCTACACTGTATGTATGACCGGTTAGTTGCCAGCTAATGATGTGATATTCCCTCTAGCTGGGAAATGTCAGTGCTGCTCCTTCCACCACAGATAACTAGTGAAGGATAATGAGCTACAGGAGTGGATCCAGCCACAACGCCAAAGTGCGTGCTACTCTGTGGTCAGGACTACAATTTAGCCGCTCGGATTTACACAGGAGCAAACGAAGAAGGTAGCACCGTCGGGGAGCAGCTGCAGGTGCTGGTATGAGAGTGTGGCGTTTGAAATAGCAGGTCAAAAACAAGCAACCCTGTACAGCTATTAGAGTCATGAGTCAGTGCCTCCCATTCCCAATTTTTTAAATCAATCTTTTCTACCTTTCTCTCATTTCCTTTCTCTTATTCTTCCTCTAAGTTTCCTTTTGCAAAATATTTCTTTACTCCTCTCCATCTAAACCTTCATCACAACCACCTTGAACCTTGTTTCCATTCCTACATACAGACACAGTAACACTTACACCTGCACTTGGTGCAGGAGGTAGACACGCAATACAAAAAACAGATTTTACCCAGAATCCAGCAGCTGTGGCAGTTATTGCTTCCTGGAGCTGTGAGGCAGAAGAGTTGAGAGCCTGACCGACAAATCTAAATGGCAGATCTTATTCACCAATATGGGCTTATCACATATATATTGGTGTCTGCTTTTATTTTGGCGGGTATGGAAATCAAGGGGAAGTAACTGAAGTACATAATGCACGAGGTACCTCAGTAAATGTCATCATTACAAACTTAATTGTTAACTCCACCAAAGAGGTTGTGTTTGCTCATTTAACTGTTCATTCTTAATTTATTAGGACAAAACATTTTGTTTAGGGCTGCAAATAACAATTATTGAATTATCTTTTAATCTCCCCATTATTTTTTAAATTAATTGATTCATTTTTCAGTCATTAAAATGTCAGAAAATAATGAAAAATGCCCATTATCATTTCTCGAGACCCAAGGTGACATATTCAAAATAGGTTTGAAAGATCTTCAATTTGCAAAAATCAGAGAAAATCAGAAAATCTTCACATTGGAAAAAACAGAAAATGTTTGCCATTTTTGCTTGAAATATGGCTATTAAATGATTATCAAAATAGCTGCCAATTAATTTTCTATCGACCGATAGAATTGAATGAATTTCAGTGTGAGGATAGGTCATAGGTCAACGAACAAATGACAAGATCCTGTATCGGTCAGGCTCGCAGTCACCTCTCCAAACTCTTCAAGTAAAATAAGATATGGTAAAGTTATAAAGATGAAAATGTGCTTTTGGACTATTTGGTATTTGTGTTGGTGTTATGATATCTCCAGATTTCATTCTGTACAAATACATGTTCATTAAAATGATCATTAAAATTGTGCACACACTGAAGTCTGATTCACTGCTGGTGGAGAGATGAGAGGTGTGATCAGTGTTGAGTGGATCTGGATAAAAACCCTGTTTTTTTTTTTTTTGTTTTTGTTTTTTTAAGTCCCCACTTCCACATTTCCATAAATGCTTCTGACCTTACTTGAAACACAGCGCTAAAAAAGGTATAATTTAATCTTCAATAACAAAATAACATTTCAGTTCTGTTAAAATATACATGGAAAACCTGTCAATATATATTAGGAAACAAACTAATTTGTACAAAAAGTACATCATTATTCTTATTCTAATAATAATAATAATATAGTATGATACATAAACCTAAGAGCAAGGTTGATATGAAACCAAAATAAATCAAAATAAACTCTTCATACAAAGAAATTATTGAAATTCATCGAATTTCAACTTGATGAAAAAAATGCAAATTAATTGGAGAAATAACAGAACAACTGAACAAATGAGCACATTCAAAAGTACTTAATTATTAAAACCATATCTATCTAGACTATTATCTATTGGTGCCAGCGAATCATTGCTCTTCATGAATATTTCTCTATCTCACATAACACTATCGGTTTATGTTACTGTATCCCTATAAAATGTTAGAAAAACAACTGTGTTCTTCATCGGTTTACTTTGTACACCGTTGTTTACTGAAGTGTAATTGTGTCTTAAAACAATCCACAAAATTCAGTCATCAACATCTTCTCAAAAAGGCATTTGGTAATCACCCTGTCTGCTCTCTGTTTCATCAACCTTCACTTTTATTCCCTTCAGAGGTGAATCTGCTGTTTGTCTAGTTGACGTCTGATGGGGATGAACCAATATCAAAAGATATTATACTACTTTACCTCACATATACTTCACAGCAGCAGGACTATCCAGCTCGTTCTCATTCCCAGGGTGTCAAACACAGACACTTTGTCACGGCCGTCGGCGTTAGATACCGACGCTTAAAGGCACCCTTTAGCGTTGGTATGAAATGCACCGGGCTTTCTATTAACTAAACCCATCCGCGTCAATATTAAACGCTCAGGGAAAGTGTGCCGGACAGTGTGGTGACGTAGCTTTAAGAGAGGAAAGACACGCACCAGGCAGGCAGGACGGGAGATGGATGGGTCCAACAAACACAAGGCTTTCATCCATTTTTACTGTACAAACGTAGTAGTTTGTAGTACCATGTTGTTTTTTTTCCTAAACCTAGTTAGGAAAGATAGTGGATTTATTGCCTGAACCTTAATGTTGTTTATTTCACAACATTAAGTATGTGTTTAATGCGGCCAAAAGAGTGATGCTGAGGGGTCCGGCAAAGTGTCAGTATATGACAAGTTGGGATGAGAATGCATTGGACGATCGACTCTATAACATAACTCATTTCCATCTTCATTTCAATGACAACTTCCTCGATTGCTGTTCATATCTTCTCCTTTTCATATATGCAAATACATGATTAATAAAAGCAATAAATAATAAATGAAGGCAACGTTCATCTGTTGCGACAAAATCTTCCGTTCCTGTAAAAGGAACTGTTTAAACTTCTTCAGTTCTTTGATTTTTTTCCTTTGTGTTATTTGAAAAAATAAAATACCCTGAAATGAGTTGAAATAAAAAAAAAAAATGAAAAAAAAAAATCCTCTGGTTTTGTAGAAAAAAAAGAAAAAGAAAACGGGAGAAAATAAACGAAACGAGGAGGTGGTTTGGTGGGTGGGGGGGGGTTAACTCAAAGTGGAGGAGAATAATAAGGATCCTGGCCTGGTGATACCAGGAGTGGTCCAAGCTGTGTGTCTGCAGGAGGAGGATGAGAGAAGCAGGGTTCATGGTTGGGACGAGGCTGCCCTCCATCACTCCGGAGTCCTAACCGTCATCTCAGACCCTCGAACGGGCTTTACGAACTCTACGACCTCACTCTCACTTGTTAATGAGCAACCCGCCCACCCAGCGGAGCTTGCAGGCAAACCACCGCCTGAGGGGACAAAAGTATTCGTAATGGAACTGCTCAAACTCGGGGGTCTGGCGGATATCACGTAAAAATGCAATGTCAAGGTCTGACTCGGTGAGGATGATGAGGAGGAGGAGCAAGACAAAGAGGAGTCCAATGGTCACAAGGAGCAAACGCAGGACACTTAAGACAAATGTATTCACCTGTTCCACCTCGCTGAGGGCCGAGTCCACCCCAGCGCCCTCCTGTGCGGATCTACCGTCCGCACCAAAATCACCCCCTTCCCCGCGGGGGGTGCCCGCCTCCGACTCCTTCTCCTCCTCAATGCTGCAGGGCGCCCCGTTGATCTGGCGCGAGACAGCCATCTCCATGCTGTGCTCGGCCACCGGGGTGGGCAGGACGCTGTCGGACGGGCTGTAGGCCTCGTCCGAGATCACCGCAGTCCTCTCGCTGTGGTCTGTGGCCTGGCTCCGGGAGCGTGGCATGAAGCAGTCGCTGTGGGACACTGAACGCACCGGTGTAGAGTGGGCACTGTCACGCAATGACTCCAGACCTTGAAGAGGAGGAGGAGGAGGAGGAGGAGGAGGGAAACAGACAGGAAGAAAGCAATATTACACACATTTTACAGAATAAAGAATTACTGATATGATAATCATACTAGTGTGGCGTTCACTAACTGTAGCTCTGCTTCTAAAATGCTGTTTTTATTCTGCCGTTTGTCCAGCAGAGGTCTGTTGCAGAGCACAGACACACAGTCTGCAGCCTGAGAGCAGAAATATGATGCTCTCCCCAGAGTCCAGCAGACAAGAGGAGCATTGTCACTGTACAGAATGAGCTGATGTGATGCCTATAATCATCATCTCTGTAATGGGAGAAATCATCACATCCTACTTGCAATGGAAGTGTAGATCTCATTCAACAACCACAGAGTGTACAAACCCATTAAAATAAAGTATACTTTACTTTAAATCGAGTCCGCTTCCTGATAAAATAGCCAACATCCTCTCTTTATCTCTGCTAGCACTTTCAGAGCCCTAATCTCTAAACAAACAGACACTAGAGGTTACAGCACTGATCCCACTCTCGATATGTATCGGCTGTTTTAAAAGCTTGTATAAGGATGCTTGATATTCCTAACAGAGTCTCATTGCCTGAAACACAAACCACACGACTCATTCTTAAATTAATTTTTTCAAGTCTGTCTTAAAACAACACTCATGTGACCTGTCTATACCTATGAACCATACCGGCTGAGAGGACATTCCTGTCCGATGCAATTCCAATGTAAGAGACGAGGGATGAAATCCACAGTCCTCGTTCAGTGCAAAAATTGCACAGCAAAGCTCAGCTGAATTTGATATATGATTATATACTGTATATGAGGTTTGCAGTCTCAGTTTGACAAGTCAACGTACAGACGTGCATTAGATGACGGGTGTAAGAAAATATCAATACACGAGTATCACGATGTTATGTTTTGTGATACTGTATCAATTCTCAAAAACACTGTTGTGATTTTTAATCAATACTTTACATGCAAAGATTAGCGGCTCACTTTGTGTTGTGTTTTGATGTAGGATGTTACAGGGACTTTGATAAATGCAAATGCAGATCCCACTGTTCTGATTGCATAAAAAGAAAACTTTTTACTAAGATTTTATGCACATGGTGGTTTGTTCTTCATACTGACAGTTTTTCAAGAAGTAGATTTAAAAAACAAAATCACAATATATTGAATCGTAACACCTCTTTCATGATACATATCGTATCGCCAGATTATTGCCAATACACAACCCTAACGATCATGTGAGTGTTATTTTAAGATAGACTTGATAAATGCCTTAATGCCTATAGAAAACGTATAATCAACTTGCATCAGCACCAAACAAAGATTATGTCCTAGTTAAATCAAACCAAACTGAAAAGGCACACAAATGTAATTTAACCTACAACTAGGAGTGAGCTCTATAGATAGAATATTCTATTACAGTATATGTAATCTGATATTGTGATAAAGGAACATCCGTTTATGGATAAATAGCAATACAGGAATGACTGTTTTGGCTAATTTTATCAGATTAAATCAAGGTACTTCACGGGATTGATACTAAAATCATACAGAAATCCAATATTGCCATAAAACAGTAATGCTCATTGACTTGCAACATCGCCCACAATGCAACTGTAGATATTAAAGGGATACAGTAGCTACCTCGGTAGAAATCGTACGGCAAAACCATAGACAAATACCTGAAACTATTCAACAACACATTCGCTTCAAGGCATGACAATATTTGTCTTCTGCTCTACTGTTCCTTCTGCAGTAGAAGTAACAGTACAGTATGTGAGCGCCTCACTACAGTGTACATGTCAGTGACGATGAGCTGCGGTTGAGCCCTTTGCTGACGATATCACATTCTCCAGAGTGTCAAAGCAGCAACATTTCACCTCCACTATAAAGGGACGGGATTAAAATTCAGCTTTTGATGAGGAAGCAAAAAATGAAAAGGACTTTTTTTTTTTTAAAACGGCAGGAAAAGTAGAACCGATTGTATCCAGTGTCTAAGCTTCTGCTGACATGAAACTCCTGTCAAGTGAATATATGGAGACATAAAGGCTGGGTGACTGTCAGCAGCCATCTTTACTCAGTGTTGATCTGCCTCAGCTTATTTTATGTTATGCTTACAACAGTGATACAGCAAGCAGAAAAAGCTTTAATTTGTATTTCCCATGTTTAGAGCTTTTAATTTGAAACACTAACTTTAAAAGAAGCGCATACACCAAATAAACAAACTATACCTTTTGAAATATACAAATATAGCTGCTACATAAAGAGTCCTACAATCTAAATCAACAAAATTACTTTAATAACAAGCACCAAGAAGAAGAAATACTGAGACCTCCAGGAGGCACAGACAACCATAGGAATGGTGTCGCTCCTTCTTCGCCAACACTGCTGAGGCAGAGGCAGATTTAAAATAGAGAAAGCCATTGGCACGTCCATGTAAAGCACATCCCTGATCCCTGGCTGGCTCTGTGAGGAGTTTACCTGAAGGGTTGCTGGGCTGAACGCAGGGCAGCGGAGTGCCAGGCAGAGGGGTGACGCTGGCTGACTCCTGCTGCCCCGTCAGGGCAGGATAAAGGGGCAGGACGCCCAGGGCTTTGCCCAGCATGCGAGGCCCCAGGCTCAGCACGCGAACCTTCACATCCCGGTAGCAGTGGTTGATCATCCGCAGGTGGACGTTCACCCGGGTGGTGATACGGATCAGACATTTCACCATGGTTGCAGCATGCAAGTGTTTATCCCGTCCTTATGGTCCCTGTCCCGGAGTCCAGGCCACACAGTCTCGCTGTGTTGTGTCTGTGTGTTAGGCCGAAGGGTTCCGCGTAAGTTGCGGTTTGCGGAGAGGAGTGTGTGAGGTGAAACGGAGGCTTTCTGCAGCAGTGCTACAATTGCCGGCATTGGCCTGGCCTGGTTTGGCCCCACCCAGGCCAGTGACATACATGGAGTAGAAGACCTAGGCTATTTTCAGCTGGGGTATTAATACCAATGTAAGACACCCAGTCAGCACACACTGGGGGCAGAGAGCTCTAATGGCTCTCTTGAAAAGACCCTGAATAAACACAGTACACCTGCTTCTGACCTCTATTTATCTCACTGTACAGTGTAAAGAGTTACAGTATTGAAAGGCAGGATTACTGCTGGTTTTACTCAGAGCCATGCAGGACAGTATCGCAATAACAGAGGAAGTGAGGCCACCTGTTCTGAGCCAAGAGCCGGCAGGTGGGCTGAATAAGTGACTTTAGCCGCCACTGTGTTGGCACATCAAATACAAAATCAGTCAAATACACACACACAGCTCTGAAACTCTGCATTGTTGCATTGAATTTGAGCGGACTGACTGACGCACACACCTGCAGCACGTCCCACCAGCGCTGTAAGCATGAACTGGGCCAAATGGCTCAAGTTACAGCATGTGTGTGTGTATGCAGAAGTGTGTTTTCTCACGAATAGAACAGCTCTCTGATCCATTTAAGATTTTGTACTAGCCAGCAATAACACATAATCCACGATTATATCTGAAGAGTGGGATCGTAACTGCTTCCTGGATGGTACCGAAACGACAAATGAAGTGTTTCAGTGGATGAGGATGACGTGTAAACAACACCATACTCACTGTGAGGCCTCTACAGAACATTTAATATCTTGTGAACAACACAAATTTGTTCCACGGCAGGTCAGGGGATTTGCTGCTTGCTTAGGACCAAGTGAAGCATGGTGGTGAAGGTTCTTACCCTCCATGATAGATATGTGCACAGCTTTCCGACGCGTACGCGGCACACTGCTGAGGCGAGGCCCGTGGGTGATGGATGGACAACTTCTGCTTGGCACGAGGCCAGCCCTGCGGAGACAAACACAGACACAAATGCGCTGAACAGAGAGACAGCTACGAGCGGAGGTAACTCATACTGTAGCGTAGAGTAGGTGCTGCTGATATAAAGACATCTACAGTAGCTTGGTGCCTAAGAAAATGGAGGAAAAGTAAACAAAAATCGGATCGAGGACATTCTGACCTCTCCTGAGTTTACAACTCTACCTGTGTATTTCTGGAGGTTCGCGTTTGATTTTGGCACTCTGCTCCATCACCTCTTTTGCCACTCGTCCACTGTTATAAAGCACAGAGACGATGCTCAGGATGAGTTTCACATACACACACAAACACACACACACACACACACACACATAACCAGGCACCCTGGTGTCACCCAATGCCATGAACGCCATCACTGCAGTGGATGAGTACAGTGCATGAGCATCATGATTGAATTAACCCCGGTGAATTCAGCGTTGTGTAACTGAATTACCACCAGTCAGACAAATGCACACACAGACTTGCAGGCAAGAATATCAAAACAATGATCATGGTTTTGCCCTTTAACAGTAAACTTGACATTTAACTGACTGGGCTTGTGATTTCACTTCATATACAGTCTCCATATATGAATATTATCAGATATTTGAATGCAAAATGACTTTCAATCCCTTTAATCTTGACCTTTAAATAGTTATATATGACTATTTTCGTCTTAAAAGGGCCATTTCATCCAAATTAAAATATATTTTCTCATATACCTCTAGTAGGTTTGGTTTTAACATATAGATATCCATATTCTGCCAGCACCCCACTAATGTCTTTAGTTTTAAGTAGTTCCAATGAGAAATTCTTCACGGCAAGGTTTGTGGATTATCCAAAGAAACATTGTTTCTGCGAATGCATGTTGCTTTTAAAAATTTAAATGTAATTTTTCAATGCCGAGCACAACAAAGGAAATTTAATTCACCCCCTCAGGCAAAAATCGGAGAAATGGATATCTCACAGTTTGAGCAACTAAAACAAAAACCAGCTAGATACAACTAAAGATAAGTGAGAAATGTCTTTTTAATAATTTGGGTGAAGTGGTCCTTGAATAAAGGACAATATCTTGGCCATACTTCAGGTTAACAGCTCTTACAAGGTGATAATGCCTCATGTGACTAGTCCCCTTTATTTCCCCCTCTGTGTCCTCTTGTGAGGTGTCAGTCCTATCCGCCGGGCAAAAGTACGGTGACGATACAGCACAGAAGGCCAGGAGGCCACGTCTTCTGGGAACGCTTCTCTCCACTTCCAGCTGGGGGGGTTTTCTGCAGTGTCCTCCCCTCCCTGACATCAGTCACACTGTCTTGTTGTGTACTCTACCTGTAACGGAAACGGCTGCCCTTGAAGAACAGGTTGCTGCTGGACACCGTGCGAACCTGACTGGACTTATCAAGCCTGATGGAACAAGAAAAACAAAAAAGAGAAAGATTAAAGCTTCATTAGGCAGTATATTTTTTGGCATCATTGGGCAAAAACTCCATAATAACCTTTCAGCATATTGTAATTCAAGTGTTCGGAGAGATAACTAGACTTCTGCACCTCCTCATGGCTCTGTTTTCAGGCTTTAAAAAATCTTTGACCAATCACAGGTCATTTCAGAGAGAGAGCGTTCCTATTGAGCGTTCCTATTGGCTGTGCTTCGGCTGGTGGGCGGTGCTTGGTATTTCCTCAACTGATCTCAACATGGCTGCCGGGTCGCAAACTTTCTCATTTTACAGCTAAACAGTACACTACAAGATGTTTCTGAAAACATTTGAGGTGAGAAATAGGCATTACAGTAACAGAATATTGATTCATATCTGATCAGCGTTGACTAGTTTGACCGTTTGGTCGGAGTTCGCAAGTGATTGACAGCTGCTCAGAGACGGCAGGCTCCAACTTGGCTCTGATTGGCTGTTTTCCTACGGTCTGTGAAATCCTGCAGATGCCATTAGGAGCACCGGAGGACACAGAGGCACATGATTTTTTTTCAGATTACCTGTCTCATGCACTACGGTCAGGATATAGTGACCGTTTTATAAAAATAACTTTTTTTAATCATATTTGCTCCATTTCTACCCACTGTAGCTTTAAGCCTATTCTGGCAACAATATGCTCTGAATATGCTCACACAGTTCAATATACAGTATATAATTCTTGCTTTCTGAATCCCAGAACAAAGCAGAAACTAGGATCAAATACCCTGCTACTAAATTATGTATGTCCTCTCCTTGCAGTATAGGCCCTGCATCCTCGACGCGGCTCCATACAGTATTCAATATGTTTATATTGTCATAGTAAGTGAGACATTAATGTTTAATTCTGCTTTCAGAAGATATGTGTGCTTCTCCGAATGGCATCTTCATCTCATGTCCTCTTGCCTTTTAGCTCTCCAGACTACAGTAAGATGTTAATAAGGCTGATAAAATATTATCAGTCTGCCACTTCAGAGAGCCATCAAAAGGTCACATCATATTAACTCTGATGCGCGTGCTAAGCCCTGCCCTTCCCATGCTCCCTCTCTTTCCCCACACATACCCTTCATCACCTGAGCCATCAGCCCAACTCATTACTCCACCTCTCCCTGGCCTCTGAGCTCACATGCTGTTTTTTTTTTTGGAGAGAACAGAGGAGACCCGCACCATTATTCATGGCTGAGACAGGGGAGTCATATCTCAGAGGGAGCGCTGAAGTGCTTGCAGTCTCGTGCCAGCGCACACTCATTCACGAAAAGGTCAGCAGCAACTCACACCTCATTTTCCCGCTGACAAACAACCCGGAGGGAAGGAGCTTTAAAGGACACAGAGGCACCGTCACGGTAACCCGCTCAAGGATGCAGAGCAGGTAAGTAAATCATGAAAGAAGAAATTTGTGGACTCACTTATAGAAAGCCTGGTTCTCCACTCCACACTTCCAGAGGTGCTTGCATGCCTCCGGTGTGGGCGCAAAGTACGTCAAGATGATCTTTTCGTCCTGCACGTTGAAAATGAAAGAACGTGCAGGAAAATATAACAAACTGAGACAGAAAAACCACACTCAAAGATGCACTGCTGAGTTTTTTCTTCTCCCACATCCAACATTTCACGCTCTCACCTCCTTCTGATGTGCATATACGTGGAACGTCTTGCCTTCGAACTTCAGTTTGGTCACCTCGTTCCTGTCCAGGAGAGACAGACATACAGCAAGCAGAAACAGAAAACCACAGCCTCTTTAAATATTCATGACAACCGCTTTGAGATTCACATAAAGAGACACGGAACTCTGTGTTTGGCTGACAAAACAAATAACTGATAATATTCCCTGCAGACTGGGAACGAGGGTAACCTGAGCACCAACAAACAAAGCCAGTACAAATAATGCAAAACGAAACAAAGTCTGTCTTCATTATTGTAACAGGAACCTTTTCAGTTAAAAGCAAACAGACAAAAACACAAATGCTAAATGGAAATGCGCCCTCTTGTATACATTTTCAATTCATCAGTAAAGCATCTTGCTGAATTCAAATCAGTGGGCGTTAGCTGGTGTAATTAGCCATCTGTGCACATGCTAGCCGCCGGCTCTTGTCACAGGTAGAAGCAGATGGATGAGCTTTGTTGAGTGTGACTGTACAACCAGCTGTCAAATCAGGTAAAATCAAGGCCTTCAGTGCAGTGTTTGTCTATTAACATCCCGCTATTGTGCTGTCTTTGGCTCACATAAGACAATGTTGCACATTCGGCTCACCATTTGAGAAAATGAACCCTCTTGTTTCCCTGAAGCACCACAAAACCAAACGGTGTGAAGGCGAGAAAAGCCGGGTTCCCAGACACATCCTGAAAGAGAACAATTTTCAAACTTGAACGCATACATTTAAAACTCGAATAAAACATAAATCATGAGACATGTGTTATAGCATGAGCTCTTTGTCCCGTGAGTTTGGACAGAACTGTTTTCTGAAATGTTTACTATCTAAAAATAGTACTGCAGTGCTTGAAAAACCTTGCATGGATGCGGATCAACACCATATGTCTCCAGCATCTGGGATTTCTGCAGGAAATTTCGCTCTGATGTTTCAGGTGTCTGTCCACTGAGGGAGAGCAACAACACAACACAACATCTGCGTCAGTCCAGCATCAGCATGAAACATGCAACACAACAGTCGTGAAAGGCCAAAGACTTATGAGAGAGGCACAAACATATGGATATGTTCATTTAGAGAGACTGAAAGAGACAGACAGATGTTATAGAGATCAAACATAGAAAATATGTCATGATTTAAACATTTTAAAAAGCAGTTATTGTTCAACTCTGTTACAATCAGGCTGTCAAATCAATGAGTATTCATAGTGAAGCACTGTGTTTACTTGCTGGTGAAGAAAGAAGAAACCACTAGTGGGCAGCAGAGTCTCATGCTGCTTGTCGTTCTGCTCCCACAGCATCAAAACTGGACTTTGTTGAAGCATTTCTACCTCTATTGTCGTCATTAACACAGCGGCTCATTCACATCAGAAATGATAAAACACTTATTTGGTGCAAATAAGAATCAGTTGTGGGAGTTGGACGGATCAACATGTGAATGAAACGCTTGAGAGTAGCGTGTGTTTGTGTCTCTGCGTGTTTAAGTGCATGGACCTGTTCTGTCTGATCACTTTCATTATTGTGCTCTGCTGCTCTTCCAGTTGAAGCTGGGTCTAGTACCCATCACTAATAACTGCAATAAAGGGCAGGTTACATCAAGACAAGACAATCTGACCGAGTTATTTGAGCGGACAGCGGAGAAGAGAGCACTTTTCTCTGCTATCTGCTCAAATAGGCGACAATAATCTGTCCAGCCAAACCAATACAGGAAAACGGTGCCTCATTATTGCACTCAATTACATAAATGTCAGAGGAAGTCTGGTGTTTGTCCAGCCTCTATAAGAGCCAGGATATGTAGGAATGTGAAAACAAAGAGAGATATTGAGAGTTCAATTTTATATTTTGGCTCTTACATCAGCTCCGTCTTGTGTAAGTCTGAAATCCGGCGCTCCAGCTTCTCCGAATGTTTGGGGAAGAACTGGAATTTGGAGCTGTAACCTTCAGGATGCTTCCCAGGGTCGTAGTTACCGATCTCAGCTGGAGGGAGGATCAGAAAAAAAGTGAAATGTTAAACACATTCACAAACATTCAGGACGAATAAAAGATAAAATGATGTCTACAGCTTCTGCAGGGTAAACATGCCCAGGATTATTTGTGTTCCTTCATGCCACAGTGCACTCCCTCGGATGACCCTGATGCTGATTCCTCTCTGCGAGGAGGAGCTGACCAGGCAGCGCATCTTTAATTCATCAGCCCCTCCTCCAGAGGAACCTGCCTCTCCTCAGACACTGTGTTGCTTCCTGCGATGCTAGCCGTGCCACCATACCTCATGTGTTTGTTTATGCCTGTATGTGCGTGGGGTGAAAGGATGATGAGATGCCAGATAACCACTTCAAAGATTTTATAATACAGCGTGGTTTCTTGTTTATTAAAGGTCCCATATCGTGCTCATTTTCAGGTTCATACTTGTATTTTATGTGTCTACTAGAACATGTTTACATGCTGTAATGTTAAAAAAAAACATAATTTTCCCCATACTGTCTGTCTGAATATACCTGTATTTACACTCTGTCTGAAATGCTCCGTTTTAGTGCATTTCAATGGAACTGCAACGTAATTGCATTGCTAGGCAACAGTGTGGGTCCACGTTTACTTCCTGTCAGCTTTTGTTATTTACATACACTGCAACAGGACATAAACTGGGACACATTTAGAATGTTTATGTTTAAAACCTTGTAATGGTCTAAATATTGTATATTTGTGACCTCACAAATGGACAGAAATCTTAACGGCTTGTTTCAAACGCACAATTTCTGAATTAGGGCTGTGTGTATTTCTCCGTATATTGAGCGTTTTGATAGTTTAACAGTATTTATATAGCACTTAAACCTATTTTATAATATAAAAGACCTGAAACTCTCACTTTTTACAATATGGGACCTTTAAAGAATGTGCAAGTCACTGAACTAATTATCATACAAAGTACAAAATAACCGTTCACTTTGTGCGAGTTTTAGGGTCATCCGATGAGCATGAAACGCGTACTACAAAGCTTAAAGCATAAACAATCTTATGTGTGTAAAGAAAAACAACACTGCAGGCATATTCTTTGAGGACTGTGCATTCTCACTCTATTACCTAATTCAGCTTCATTCCACATAAAAATCTATTTGTTTGGCTGGCAGTATTTATCCGACTGGTGAACTACAGGGCATGGTAAAACAGAGGTCGTGAACGCAACGCGAAGCAGAGAGCGTGCAAGTCATTTCCATCTGTCACCTTCCATTACCTTGAAGGATGTGTGCAGCCAGCATGGCCGCGTCCGACGTTTTACACAGGAGCCGCCCGTGGTAGAGGTCTCTCTTGATTTGCAGGAAGACAAGATATCTGCAGAGGAGAGGACAGAAAATCACGTCAGACAGGCCTGCTTATGAGAATACTGATGATATTCACTCGCTCATGTCGCCACGAAAAGGAAAGAAAGGAGAGGAGGAGCAGCAAAATAACAAACCTGATAAGCCTCAAAGGCGGTTTGAGTTCATGCTCCCTATGGGTGGTTTGAATATTTCTTTTTGATTTAGCTGAAATGAGGGTTTTGTTTTAGGGAAAGGAGGGTATGAAGGCCCTGAGGGAGAAGCTGCTACTGACGCTGTGCTTCTCTTAAAGCCTCCAGCCTAGTTTCAGACTCACCCAACCAATCAGCTCCTGGAGCATGAAATCTACTCTGAGACAACATCTGAAGCAAATAGCATGACGGTGATGACTATTATTAATACCATTATTTGTTATTATCACTATTAAAGGTTGGCACATTCAAATCCTTATTTTATGAAGAGTAAATCAGGCATTCATCTCGTTGTTTTTCACAGCCAGCCAGCAGACCTGCTCCTCTCTATCTAGGCCAGTTCCACAAAGGCTAATAACGCGTTCTGTGCAGGGAGATGCATTAAAAAGCTGCTTACATTTCCCACGTTGTTCACTCTGCAACAGACCCTTGTGAAGGTGTGATGAGTACAATAAATGGGTACTAATTCAACAGCCATTATAGTCCCGATGGCTGCTGATGTTTTCACTGTATCCCAAAACATCTACACAATACAAACATGCACTTCTGCCAGGTTATTTCACCTTTACAGTAATTACAGTACATGGTCAGTTGAGAAAAGTGATGTGCACCTTATTTATTAATGGTTCTTTTTTTTTTTCCTCTTTATTTTAATTTCTTATTAAAGCCTCTGTATACCCACACAGGTGTTTTCAGCTCTTCTGGCTGATTAGACCTCAGCTCAGGTTGAAGGTAGGTGGACCTTTGGTCACAAATCTTCATCTACCAATAAGAATGATAAAGGTGTGATTTGTCCCACCCTAAGAGGTTGAACAGAGCTAACAGGAGACCCAGGAAGATGTCTCTCAATTAGGCTTTACACGCCCACATAGTCCTGAGAAGAGGTCTAATCAGCATATTAACTGAAAAGACCTGTGTAGGTGTTCAAAGACTTTAATCTTTATTTTATTTGTTTGGACTACGGGGGAAAATTAACTGTTGAGCTAACCTTGGTACATTAACATTGATGTTTTTAAAATGTCAGTGTTGATTAATATGCATTGTCCCTAGTAAATGTACAAAAATGTCCCAATTATGTCCTTTTTTTAAATCATGTTTCAAGTCTTCTCACAGGTGTAAATGCTTTCCTGTGGATTGCATACATGCTCTGATGAGGGCCCATAGCCGAAACGCGTCAGCAGTTTCGTCAGTCCATTTCTTGAAAAATAAATAAATAAATAATAGGGCTGTCAAATCGATTAAAATATTTAATCCTGATTAATCGCATCATTTACTATAGTTAATCGCAATTAATCGCAAATTAATCACACATTTTTTATCTCTTCAAAATGTACCCTAAAGGGAGATTTTTCAAGTATTTAATACTCTTATCAACGTGGGAGTGGGCAAATATGCTTGCTTTATGCAAATTAATGTATATATTTCGTTTTCCTAAATTTGTTTTGTGGAAATACACCCGTCTGCAAAGCATGTGAACAATGTTGAACAGGCCTATATCACAGAGGACATTTTGACATGTCGCAGTAAGAAAAGCACAGGTGTATATACACAGTAATACAGTTATACAATTAATGACGGCTGAATTCCCGCTTCAGGTCTGTTGTGGATTACTGGGACGCTTGAATACAACAGAGCAATCGTTAATGTTATAATTAACACCTGAGCTTCTCCCACTATGTCAAAATGTTTACTGTGAGAAAGGCCAATAAACACCAAAGGCATCATCATATTTTGTGGAAATGCTTCCTATTTTTTTGGTGTATATAGAATTTTCCTGTGGCATCAACATGCTGTCTTAAAAAAAAACTGCACAATATGATGATGAGAGGGAGCATCCACTGAATGATCCTCGTGTGTGATTGATTATTTACCCTCTCCCTCCCTCTGTGGTCTGCTCTCTCCACTCTCATCATCATGTATCACTCGCTCTCCTCCCCGGCCTTTCATTTGCTTTTCACTCTCCATCAGCACTCTACATGTGGTGCACATTACATCTCATTACACCTCGGAGAGAGAACGACCTCCTCTCCCTCTAGTCAGTGATGAATGTATTAGCAAACTGGACATGCACACGTGTACCAGCTGACTACTCTCCGTGTTATCTGGAGGCAGCGTAAACTCAGTGCTCTACACACACTTATCACCTTTCTGCTAATTAATCAGAACCCCACTTAGTAAGACGTGTGCATTTATAAACAAAAAATACTAGTGGAGGATGTGTTCTGTTTAATATTTATCATAATGTTTTTGACGGTAAAGTACTCAGGCATTTTAATTATGGAGGCCCATAAATAAATGTTTTAGAAAGAGACATGTTTGCTCTGTGTAAAAGATTTTAGAACACAATCTGTGTTAAAGGAAAATCAAAAAAACAAGGATGAAGCACAGCTGCTTTTCACAGGTTTGTCAAATGATGGCAGTCTTTCTTCCTTACTTTTAAACTGGAAAAAAAAATAAGCCGTAGCAGTACAAGAGCCCTTATCGGTTCATCTGAAGTGAAAGCAACAAGAGGAGGTCATACCGAGTGATTTCCTCCTTTAGAGAAGCGGGTTCAGGAGGGTAGAACTTGACTCTCAGACACATGGTGAAGGGAGGCTGAGCTGGAGGAAACACGCACAAACACATGTAAGAAACAGGACAGGAAGCCTTTCATTGTACGAGATCAAACAATCAACAGCAAGACTGATTTAGGACTCAGACACAGGCAGATTTATCCCCATGAATTCAAAGAGTTCGCCAATATCAAAAACTTTGGTAACACTACATTTTACAGGTCCGCAAATTCCATGGTAATTAGGTGATAATTAGCAAGTAACCTATTTGAAATTTCTTTGGAATTACTGTTAAATTACCCCAATATTTACCTCAACATGTATTGAATATTATTTTATTATAAATATTATCATGCCTCGTGTTTTTTTTTACACCTTTGCCTGTTTCTGGACTGACTTTTTCTAGTTAACATTTAGAAAACCCCAAAGAGTTGACTTTACAATAATGAGAAAAGCATGCAAGTTGTAACAGTAAAAACACACTCAATAGTAAAAGTAGAAGTATTAACAGCAAAATGTACTTCATGTATCAAAACTAAAAGTACTTATGCAGAAAAATGGCCAATGTGAGTGTTTTATTTATCATTATAGAGTATATTATATTACTAGAATATTTTTACTGCTGCAATTACCGTATTTGTTGGGTAATTTAATCTCTAACAATGCATAACAAGCTCATCAATGGTTTTAAGTAAAAAGTATTAATATAATATTTTTGCCTCTCAAAAACAAAAGCATAAAGTATATATGTAAATACTCCAAAGTAAAGTGAAAGTACATCAAAATTATACTTAAGCACAGATCGAATTAGATACTTTCCATTACAAGCAAATGTTTGGTGTTTTCATTGGATGAATGATTTAAACGATTTATCAATTATCAGCGTTTGCGCTGTTTCATTTTCTGTTGTTAAGTCAACTCCACAGTAAATTATACGTATAAAATAAACATTAAGTTATTCAGTGCAGACCTTGTGTTGAGGCCCAGAATTCAAGATTATAGACAGAAACACAAAGTACTTACATTTCATTTGCTTTGCAATTGATTTTGAGAACTCCAACCAGTGCTGCATTAGAAAGAAAAGCGGATAAATGCAAATTATCAAATGTCACAAAAAAAAATCGTTTCTGAGTAATCCACACATCAAATCATTCAGCTGACACTTTCCATATCAGTTGCCATGATGTTCAGCTGTTACTACTGACAGTTTTCCGTGGGAAACCTGTTCGTGCCACATATGGTGTTACAACAGCACTGTTGGAGCAACATGCTGCATTGAATATTAAGAACTTGCAGGGTTTTCTTTTGGAGACACTGTGGAAAAGGCTGATTAGACAACAGGTTTTGACTGAACAGTGAGCTCCAGCTGGCGGTGACAGACACACCGGCTCTGTGTGTCTACGGCCAGATTCAGATTCTTCGTTCTCTCTGGAAGCACATTCTCTCTCCATCTCCATCTTCCTCCCAGGTTGCCTTCTCGCCAATCCAACCCACCCACAGCAACAACCACCAAAATAGTCCTGAGCATAGGAAACGCAGCATCAGCAGGACTTGGCTCTTGTCTGCAGGACTACAACATGATCTGTGAACATGTGAATACTTCATGAATCAAGCAGTGCTACTACATGCCTCGCAGCAGAAGAGCCTGATGGAACAACCGTCAGTCTGAGAGGCGGCGTGAATAAGAGAAACCGAAGAACACAACTTTTCACTCTCATTCTTCCAACTAAATCAAACCCGATCCATTTTTAAAAGTATAGCCACGCATGTGATTTTTAAAGCAACACAGTTATGCGAGTATGAAGTCATTCTGAGTTCACATTCAATCACTTCTACCTTTGAAATATTGGACGCAGTGGATTTAACAACACAGATTTCAAACTTGTAATTTCCATTTAAAGTTTGGCATACCTAGTTTTACAACAGGAGGAACTATGCCATTCTTTATTATCAACAAGGCTCTATTGTTGGATCCCATTGCAGACTATTAAAGGAATAGTTCAGCATTTTGGGAAATATTTAAATAGCCAGGAAGTTTTTATCTTAGGTTAGCATAAAGCAGGGATAAATAGCTAGTCTTACTCTCTTGAAAATTCAAAAGTACGCCTACCCGTACCTCCAAATCCCACTAATCAACATGCTTTATCTCCTTCGTTTAATCCATACACAAAAAGAAATATAAAAGCAACTAGTTGTGGTTTTAAAGGGAGTTGCATGGTTTAACTAGTTCTTCCTTTCTTTATGCTAAGCTAGGCTAACCGCCTTCGGACCATAGACTGTATAGCCTATAAGAAGTGGATGTAGTCACAGTGACTGTTTTGAAGCCTCGAGTTCAGAATTTTGGCCATTGTCATCTTGTATTTGGCCGTCACCATGTTGGTCTTCTGCTACCAGAAGTGACTCAAGAGGGTGGAGCTAAGACGACATTTTCAGACGACCAAAAAGGTTATAATTAACTTTCATGAAGTGAAAACATACTGCGAAAGGGTTAAAGTTGTAAGACTAAAACAGGGACAGCTCCCAGGAATAAACTGCAACATACTTAAAAACATTTTTTTTCCTCCTCCTAAAGGATTGTAAAGCAATGATATCTCAGTTAGCTTTAATGTTTGTGATTTATTTTGGGACATGGACCTGAATGGTATTGTGTACTATTGAATGGATATCCTTTTTTTCTTTGGTCTCTCTTAAAAAAAAAATAGGCTTTACTAAATGATAAATGAAGCAAATGCACATAAGCATGCACACAAAAATCCTCTGTCATGCTCACACACATACATACACAGACTTACCCGTTGCTTGTCTGGATCCACATATCTGATGCCAAAATAGTCTTTCTCCAGCAAATTGAGATGGTGGCAGATGATGTCAAACAGATACTGTCCCTTTGCATCCCGCTGTAATAGAAGAGAAGAAAAAACACAAATTCAGCAAGCATGCCCACGACAACAAGTCATCAAAAACGTATTTGAACATGTGGCCAAGAAAAGTCTCAACAATAGAAAAGGTACTGTCCTGAGTTCAAACATGAGAAATGATTTCTGCTAGCAGAATGTGCTTCAGTTTTTTTTTAAACCCTGCCAGAGATATCTCACTATCATCCAATATTAATACAAAGCCAGAGCCATCTGAAGTGTCTGGAATAAACCCCGTCCACAGCTAAAAGAGGAGCTCAAAGAGAGGATGGATTAAATATACTGAAATCTCACTGGGGGTTTTGCTACAGTAATACTCCATCACATCCTTTAGAGAAACACCTATACTACGTATACTGATGGACACAGAGAAGCCTGGCCGTCCTCCACTGTGTTCAGTAAACATCTGACACCCTTCTCTTCCTGTTCACAACAATGTATCTGCATAACACAGCTGGACATCCTGGCTTAGACCAGAACATTTGAATCCGACTGGAACAGATTTTCTTGTAGAGATCCAACAGTAGCACATAATACTGTTTGAAACGCCCCAGAAACTCCTCTCAAACGATGGCAGGACAGAAACAAGTTAAGTGCTGCCTCTTCAACATAATTCATTGCTTTCCATCTGGAAGAGCTTTATACACCTGTGAGTGATACAGATATGATTAGCACAAGTAGAGAGCAATGATTACACTGCAGCGAGCCAGGTAGACTAATAAGTGACAGTTCTTCGACTAATCAAAAGCTGCGGAGGTGCCACATAGTGCAAATCAATGTCAGTCACTGTGAAGGGCTACAATCAGCCTGAATGTTAACGACTGACAAGGAAACATGACAAACTGTACCATTATATCTGAGATAACTCAATATGCAAAACCGAAATTTTAAGTAAATTCACAAGGCTGGATCTCATAAATTGACATGTCTTTTGGCAGGTTACATATCTCAAAATGGTGTTAATTAAATAAGTGTCTGAGACATTTCAGCGTCTGGACTTCTGTGGCATTAAATCCTTGCATCATATTTCTCGTAAATGTGATGAGGTTAGAAGGTGAGTGTGATTAATCGGTATCGAGAAGACAGCAAACATTAAACCTGGGACCTGTCCAGTGCGTTTACTGTTCACCGTCTCCCGGCATTTTGGAGGCAACTGTCGAAGCGACTTTTTACAGTATCTAATGGAAAGGAGTTTTTTTTTAAATTCAGAGTACTGCTTATCTTTACATATTTGTACACGTTAAATGTATTTATTACACGGCTTTGTTGAATACAGCAACCTTTTCACACGATTATATTCCTAAAACTAAGGTATTACAATTTTGAAACGATACCCAGCACTATTCATGACCATGATTAAATCACATGTTAGCTGAGGTCTGATGGGCTCTCAAGTCTCAGTGCTCATAATGGTACATGAGAAGGTCAGCTGAGGTCAAGGCTGGGGAGCCACAGTCGACCGTCTCCTTCCTTCTCTCTCTGCTCGTTTCCCCCGTGAAACGAGCAGAAGTGTCACTAGCAGCACTCTCCTCCGTGTCATTAGTCAGGCTGCAGATAAAAGGCACTTCATTAGGACAAAGGCCTATCGATGCTGGGCTTGACGCTTAACCGCCGTGACTCTCTGTGACCAAGTGCCGATAGGAGCTCTGCTACTGGAGGTAACTGACCTTTCTGTAGCAAGATCGAAGGGCTTCATGGGCGCTCGCCGCTGTCACTTTGAGATTATTCCCTTTTTGTAACATTACTAACCAATCTGACGTGCCTGCTAACATACAGGGCCTCGATGAAATGAAAAAGGATCTTTGTAGTGTGCCCGGAAAGAGAAATACGATTTTTCCAGCAAAGATTTATCCTGGAGAAAGTCGATTTCTTGGTCGTGGTATGTAAAATAATCTTCCAATCCTGCATAATCTAAATTAATTTAAAGATATTCAGGCTATATGCATTTAAAATACAAAAAGGGCACAATGAAAGCTAAAAAAAAAAAATGTTTTAAAGTGTAAAGCATGCTTCCTCCTGTGGATTTACCACTGGGCTGAAAACCCTGCTAGAGGGAGCAGTGGGAGCAACAAAACCATCCACAAATTAAAAAAAACGTCTCTGTATGGAGGGGACACACCGAGTCAGAAAAGACATCTGCTCTTTTGTTGCAAGGAGAGAGCATGTTTGTTAGTATTCAACAGCAGGCCCACCAACCTCCCCTCTCTCCCCCCTTTCTTGCTCCCCGATGCCCCCTACCTCCGAATCTGCCCCACACCCAACACAGCTGTATTATTCCCCCGCTGGTCCCTCTAATTACAAGACCGAGGTGATTGCAGGAGAGAAAGGATGTCCTTAAATTTCTAATTAACACTAATGAACCTTTTCCTCGCCTAGATTGGCATCTCAATATAGCCCAACAGGAGCCTCGGCAGATTTACAAAAGGGTTTATTGGTTTGACCTGAGTTGGTGACCAGGTAAGACCCTTTTTACAGGATTCAATCCTGCTGTGTTGTATCAGCCCGCTCTCATTAACCCTGGATAACAACGCACCCTTTAGCTTCTGTATGAGACGCACTGCGCTTTCAATGTAAACCCATTCGCGTCAATATTAAACGCTCAAAGAAAGGGGTCGGGGAGTGTGGTGGCGTAGTTTATAGAGCGAAAAAACACGCGCAAAGGGTGAGTGGCAGAGGTGGTGGATGAGTGAAACAAACAGGGCTTTCATTCAGGAGACCGCTGTTCGTGTCCCATGTGAAACGTGTTGTTTGTCTTTGTGTTCACAATGCTAAGTTCCATTTTCACTTTACAAATGTAATTTTAAAAGGGACTATTTGTAAGATTCAGAAATGCTGCTTAACAGCGACACCTGTGGCCTTGAAATCAACGAAAGTCAGCGTCGAGCTCGCGCTTGCTCGCTCTACATAGACATGAATGAGCATTGCTCAAAACAGTGAGGCGACAGACGTCAGCTAAAACCACAATATCACTCTATATTTCAGCTGCTTGGCAGTAATGTTAGCTGACCAGACGAAGGTCTCTCCATGAATCAACGCTGATCCTAGTGTTGGCTTTTCCTGCTCAGCGCAGGCTTCAGCAGCGGGGCTCCTCAACGAGTTACGTTATCGCCTCCCGACCGCAGCCGGCAGCCGAAGACACCGGCACCCGGTCGGTAACAAGACGATAACGTAACTCGTTGAGGAGCCCCGTCACTTCACAAGACACGGGAAACCTCTGTTGGTCTGGAGGAGCTGCAGCATTTATTTCTGCACAAACGTCCACTCTACATTCACTAGATATTCTCAGAGCTAAACTAACTCTTCTGCAGTGTGTAGTGAGCGCGCGTTCACGTCTAGAGGTGGAGCGAGACAGCGAGGACGCGCGCGCTGTCTGAGTGAAAGAGAGCAGGCAGCGGAGACGAGGCTCCGGCCACACGCGAGCGCGCATATGCGAGCGCGCATATGCGAGCGCGCATATGCGAGCACGCATATGCGAGCACGCATGTGTGCCGACCCGCTACATTTATACGCTTAAAAAGTTACAAACAGTCCCTTTAAGCAAAACCATGTTGTTTTTTTCCTAAACCTAACTAAGTGGTTTTGTTGCCTAAACCTAAGCAAGTGTTTTTGTTTGGATTCACGTTAACCATGTGTTTACAGCGACCGTAGTGGAGCGCCATAGTTTGACGGGCTGGGCTTCCCAGTGTGTTAGTAGATGTCCTGACAAAGCACCAGTATGTGGGATGAGAATGTGTTGATTGTATTTGTTAAGTAAATAGGCTTCTGTCACCTCCCTACGAAAAAAAAAAAAAGTTAAGAAATAAACTGAGATGGATTTGTTGACTAGTAAATCACCTGTAGCCAAATGTCCCTGTTAGGAAAATATCATTTCACACAACATGATGTTGTCAACATGATGTTGTTTCCTGATGTTGAAGGCAAAAATGGCATCTCAGAAAGACACAAAAATGAAAAAGATCTTTCTGAATCTAACTGAAAACAACACAGTGGCTCTTTTACTTCCTAAAGAGCCCCCAGTGTACAATGGGCACTTTCCTTTCAGATTAATCATTAAAACGGTCTCCATGTCAACGCAGGAGCACAGACCATTAATAAAAGATTGTATCACTTTATAGTGAGAGGAGTGGAAACATAATGCCATTGACTGCGTGGGACTGTGCGTGTGCGTGTGCGTGTGCGTGTGCGTGTGCGTGTGTGTGTGTGAGAGAGGCTAAAGGTACCTAGAAGAACCCGGAGGTGATTTCTTTAGTTTCATAAGCAGATTGCTTTCTTTTGTCCCAGGAGGCCGAGTGGTTGCACTGGTTAATGTGTCAGAGCGATTCAGTGTCCCGACCGAGCTGCCTGGAGTTCAAGTCATGACCCTGCACACTTCAGCTGGGACTGGGAGCGCACAGAGGCCAACCCACAACCACTTACAATTAATACGAAGCTCTTTTAGCTGTAAAATCAAGTCTGTTTCCTTCAAGTCATAAACTGGTTTAGTCAAAGCACACACACACGAACAGTTAGTAGTTATGACGGTGTTTAAATAGAGCACATCATGTCAGGCTATGCATTTATAACTATTCATCATGTACATTATTAGTACAGTAGGTGTTTTGTTGCATGTCATTATTATGCCATTATAAACCAATGGATTAACGCAGGTTATTGCAGTATTAAAGCAAAAAAAAACGCCCAACAGTGATTTCAAACATGCTTTAGAAATCTAATCTTTAAAAATAAAACAACTAATGCCATTTCATAGCTTTAGACTGAAGCTGATGAGGACAGGGGAAGAATTCATTTTGTATAAAATCTGCTGAGTTCTGAAAAAACTAAGGAGAAAGTGCTACTCGGATGTCACAGTAAAATGACGCACAAAGAAAGCAAGTGCTCCTGAATTCAAGGCACACTGCTTTGTTAAAGAACCAAATTTCACAGGGATGCACCGATCAGACTTTTTTCTGTCCCAATACTGATAGCGATACTTGGGTTTTGTACTGATCCGATACCAGTGTTTAATTAATAAACTGTATGCCTCACTGTGTGGAAGTGACTGGGATCCTTCTTTTATGTGTAAGGCAACTGATTTAAACATTGCTTTCCTAACTTTGTAAAACAAAATATAACAAATAAAAACATAGATACAAATTTACTGAATTGATATTTATTGTTAAAATAATAACTTGGTAAAGAAAAATCTTCAAAATTATCAGGAATTATAATTCAAGTGGAAACCTTTTTAATTCAGCAACAAATTGTCATTAAAATACCAGTTTACTGTTTAATGTATATAGTATATAAACTTAGAATTTAATTAACTGGCTCCATGGTCACCGATATCCAATCCAGCTGTTTGAGTCAGTATCGGCCAGATATCTGATCCGGTATCAGTGCATCCCTACCGTTATTATTGTGGCTAAATGATTGAAAGCAAGACCAGCGTGTATTGACACACAAACAAGTTGAGCTCTTTTCAGACTCCTCCACCAGCAGTATGTATCCATCAAGGCCATGAGATGTGTAAAATCACACAGTTGTGAAGAGAAGACTGCAATGAACTGCATTTATGGGGTTAGTTAATTCTGAAATACATTTCTCAAGATAACGCCAGCGGTGGGTGAAAATTATTAAATAAACTGAAAGAGTTCTGAATCTTTAATATGAAACTCTAAAAACGTTCACTCCTATTGAGCCACAGTCAGCCAGCAATTATCACACTCATTAGCTGAGGAGGACAATATATGATGATGACCCTGATGAAGACCTATGTTGGTCGCAACACGTTGGTCATTTTAAACAATTATTGCCATGTAAAATAAAGGCATTTTAATTTTGTTCAAACACCTACAGTGTGCCTTGGATTATTTTTGAGGGAGACTTGCATTTTGTACTTTTTTCCACCCATGCAATGAGCCCTTCACAAGACTGAATGAGGACAATACATGATTTCTGAGAGGAAATAACTTAATAAACAACATCAGCCTCACAGCAATTCACTTGTCAGTCGGAGCGAAAGAAATTACAAGCTTTATCTGATATCATATGATATTATACGGTTACTGCGCCCAGATAGACATCTAAAAGAAATGCTGAGGCCTAAAATACAATAAAGCTAAATGGCTAAGGTGTGAAACCAATTGATCAGCATATGGTCGGACATTTGCCTCCATTGTAGTGGCTCAATCGGCTTTTTAATAGGGTTATTAACTTATATGTAACCCGGGGCGGTGGAAGGAGACACAGAACATATAATAGAAAGTGACAGAATATCTCAAGAGTGATTAAGATGCTTCACTCAGACTATTTTAAATCATCAATCATGAAATACGGTTACTAAAGGGACAGGACAAAAATGACAAAGACACCAGGATGTTATAGTGATGCCTTGAGGAAAATACAGTATAAAGTGTAAAGACAAAGCATTTTATTAAACAAATATTGACCCTAAAAGATCCCTTTTTTTTCCTAGTAGTTAATTCATATGATAAATTAATTGGTTTAATGGCATAGACACTAGATATAATTTGTTGCAGCTGTAATGAATCTTTGTACAAGTCGATGCTGTGAACCACAGAAACTGTTTGCAGCACAGTCTTACCAGGCAGAAAGTGGGCCATAAAAACACGATGCGAATGTGCGAGGATTTGCCCCAGAAATGTGAGGATTCAAGAGAATAAGTGCAGCAAAAGAGAGCTGAGGATAGAGCGATATGGATAATTGCTTTTAAAGCTTCTCAACGGTGGATAGTTTGAATGGATGAAATGTGAGTTGGCATTTATGATTAAAAGAGGGATTCGTGAGAGAGGAATGTTCTGTTCAGCTTAATGCCAAGACCGCTCAAAATGTTTCTTCATAATTGATATGTTTAGCTGTAACCCTGCTTGACACTGTTGGTAAAAAAAAAAAATGGTTTCAAAAAGTCAACGGCATTATGATTGTTGGTTGACAAAAATAATAGCAGACAAGAATCGATTCAGAGATCTGCAAAATTCTACACACATCGGTCGTCAGCAACATTTTGGGAGTGAGGTTCATTAGTTACCTTATCCAGTATGTGATTGGAAACACAATAATCATACGTGAGTTTGGTGGTTGGCTTTGTCTGCTAATGCTTTAGGATATAGGGATGTTAAGTAATTATAGGAGGAAAAAAAAGAGAGTATAGTCCAATTAAAGCTGTAGTAGGCGAGATTGGAGCAAATATGATTAAAAAAAGTTATTTTTATAAAACGGTCGCTATATCCTGACAGTAGTACATGAAACAGGTAACCTGAAATTGGGGTTTTTATGGTAGTTTGAGACCCAAAGCCACACAGCCTCTTAGTGGAATATTTATTTTCATTATCCATGTAAACAGCTTAGAAGGAATATTGTCTTTTTTGGAATACAGTAAGGGCAAAAAACAGAATATTTTGTGCATGTAAATGTAGTCAATGTCATTCATAGAGCCATAAAGACATAAAAAAAAGCTTTTAATAGCTATTCACTCCCAAATGTTTCCAAAAGAAAAGTTGCACTTAGAGATACAATATTAGAAATACATGTTCGGCACACTGCAGCTGAATATGGTTTTCATTCTTCACAGTGTCGTCACTCTAAAGTAAATAGCATTCATAACCGCACTCAACAGTCATTCAATAGCACTCTGTACATGCTGTGCATGACTACTGAGAAACACGACGTACCATCAGCACCTATAAAAGCCTCTCTAGATGTGCGTTTGTTTGATGGAGAGTTGTTTGTGATGTGTGCCTTAATGATACTGCACCTTCCTGCAGGAATAAGGAAATGAATACGTTTCTCAATGAGGATTTCTGAGTCATTAGTCCTTCAGCCCACCAGTGATGGATTTCACTGCCAGCCTGGCTATAATAGCTTTTCTGTCACGTCTCTCAGCTGCACATACAGTTGAGCATTGTGGGTACAACTATGTCAAAATATACGTCCTGTACACCCCCGTGCAGAGCTAGGTATTAAATAAACAACGCAAGGATCATTAAATTGGTCTTTTCCTATAAATATTTATGTAAACTCTTTTTTTACTCCACATCCCTGGTTACCATGTATATTTTAGAGAGCTTGCTCCCACAACACTTCGGTTTTCTTACTAAAAAGTGTGACAAATACCCCCCAAAACAGAATGAGCAGCACAATTGGTGTCATGCTTGGGATTAGCATATAAACAATGCTTCATTTTTTTTTGGCGTTTGCACAGCTCTGGCGGTGATGCGCCAGTTTGGTCTCCCCCCAGAGTAGTGAAAGGCTGTCGGGGCAATGATTCAGTGTCGCTAGCTCAGACTGTGTCAACCCCCTCAGACCTGACATTTATTCTCATGCACTGTTAACCTCTACATGAAATGAGAACTGGGTCGTCTTACAGCATGCAGTATTATCATAACAACATATTTAACCCACGGGCATGACGACGAGTTGTACCAGACATGCACATATTCGAGTTGCTGTCAAAGACTCATTCACACATTGACTAATGTCTGTTGTTTGTCAGTCTAATAGCCATAAGCACTATTGGATTTCTTGGCATGGGGAGCTGTTAAAGCCTCTGAGCCTTTAGTGTTTTCTTCATCCATTTCATCCATTACATTTACGAACATTAGACCATAGACTGTTTATAAGAAGTGGACGTCGTGACGTCACCCATTGGTTTGTGGATTGAAGATTTGAAGCCTCAGTTTGGGCATTTTGGCTGTCGGCGTCTTGCTTTTTGGCCGTCACCATGTTGGCAACCAGAAGTGACGCGAGAGGGTGGAGCTAAGTACAACCAAACACTGAATGAGACATTTTCAGGTGACCAAAAAAGATTATAATTAACTTTCATGCACTGAAAACACACTGTGAACGGGTTAAAGTTGTAAGATGAAAACACAGACAACTCCCAGACCGGACAACGCTGTGGTAGTGACCTGTCAATCACAAGGTAGCCACGCCCTAAAGCATACCGTGCTTTATTACACGGCTATGTTGAATACTCGTGGATTCGTTCACAACGATGACCGGCTCGCTGTACATTATCCCTTACTTATGGTCAATTTGACTCTAAATGGAACCATAATTTACTAAATGAACATCATGCTGTATTGAAGAAGACTTGAAACTACTATTGCGACCATAAACTCATGTTTACAATGTTTACTGAAGTAATAAATCAGAAGTATAGGGTCATTTTCTCATAGACTTCTATACAATCAGACAACCATCAGACCCAAACAAAAGCTCTTCCCGAGCAGGTTCATTGTAAGTTACTGTGTTAAAAGGTGCACTATATGGTCTACTAATTGGTCTCAGGCTATAACTTCCACAGAGTGTCTCAGCCCTGGGCTTTTTTTAAACAATGAGACAACCAGTTCACTGAGCTCCAGCCTCATCCTCTTTTCCAGAGCTATAACAGGCAGTTGGAGCTTACCCAGCAGTCTTCACCGCTGTCTCTCTCTCTCTCTCTCTCTCTCTCTCTAGCCTGCCGTCTCTAAAATATGCATGGACACCCATCGGGTCTAATTGTTCCACTACCATGACACCTTCTGTTTGGCACGATTATCAGTGATACTGCACTGATAATGCGAAGCCCCTTTCTGTGAGGGCGAACACTCGCTGGTTTCGTCTCACAATCCCCTCCTGACTGTACACTGATGAACTCTGATTGTCTTCCCGTGTCAGAGCATTTCATCTGCACATTTACTGACATTACTTTCAATTTTCCTCCCGTTTATAACACTTGCAAAACTGTCCTTTTTGCTGCTACTTAAAGAATCTGTTGACACAAACAAAACAACTGGTTAAAGCATTGTGCGCCTCCTTCAATAAAACTGCTGCCGTCAGATCTTTAATGAAAAAGCAAGACCGCAAGAGATAGAGGGCAGAAAGAAAAAGGGCTTAAAGGGAAGAAGAAAATTCACTCAGACACTTTTTTATCTTTTTACTGTCAAACTGTAATTTCCCTTCTGAATTCTTGCTCTTTTTCTATCATTATTGAGGAGGGATAGTTCCCAGCCGCAGCCTCTCCTATTTTTGTCAAGTGGGCTGATTGAATGTGAAGTCACAGGAGGAAACATCAGCTGGGAATGGCCCTTTGGTAAAAATATTGCATCTTGAATATTAGACCAGGATAGCAAATGAATATTATTTCCTAAAAATACAGCTTTGTGTTGTGTTTGGATACCTGTGAATAATATTTTTGCACTTTAGAGTCAGTTGGGTTGCAGTGAAGAAAAAGCCTCAGGGCTCCATCTATGGAGATTTTTGTTCCTGAGATTCCCTCCTCCTCTGTCACATTTAGTTAGGCCAATGTGAGGCTACCTTGTCCAAAACAGTCAACTCATCTGAGAGCTAGAACCAGCGTTCACCAGAGGTGATGACAGGCACATCACCTAGTCCAGGGGTGTTTAATATATAGTTTCAGAAAGGCATAATTGAGTTAAAATGTCTTGTTTCATTGCAGGAATATAAATAATGGTGAAATTATGAGGCAGGAATTCCAGAAAAGATAATTTGTTATCTGAATGAGCTTTGGTGTCGTTGTTTGTATTGTTTGCTCAGGAGAGAACCAATTAATCCAATCACAAAGCTTGACTGACATCAGCAGATAGCTTCTGCTTTCTTGTTGTCCTCAGCGTCTCTGGTTTATCTGCAGATCACGGATCCAAATGACAATAGTCTCTTTCCCTTTTGCATAATTAAAAGCTTTTGAACACCACCTCAGTAAAGGCCATGCATAGGTTGTGGAGTTTGAATTTAAATATTTTTATATTTCAGCAAATGCATGAGTCTCTAATGTTCTACATTTTGCAGACAGGTTCTCCAACTTCTTTACTTTCCCTTCAGCAAAAACATGCACATGCAGCACACCGATAGCACTGTGCAACACATTGACAGATGGCTTTAAAAATGTAAAACCCAAAGCACATAGAGGCTCTATTATTTGACACGGCAATGCAAGGAAACTGCTCATTTGCCAGCAGGACACAGTGATAAGATTGCTGCTGTAAAGTCAAAAGCAACACATTTAAGTGAGCAAGAGGCGACAAAGACAGCGGGATCCTTTTGAGTGAATTCAAGCTTTTCTGTAGTGAGTAGGCGGGCGCTTAATTTTCCTGGCTCTGCGAATGAAGTCACTTCCAGATGGAGTAATGTTTGCTCGGAAGACACACCTGTTTTTGACTTGGACCACAGAGGGCCAGCCCTACAGTACAAACGCAAAAGTCTGTCACTGACTGAGTGACAGAGTCAGTCACTCTTTCAAAATGAAAAGGCGGGGAGCAGTCCGTTGTGCAAATGGACCAAGCTGTGAAAACTAGGCGATCTAGTTCTAAAATGAAACGAGGCTAAGCAATGGCATAGTATATTTCTCACTTAAAATGTTTTCAGAAGTAGATTTTGGTAAAATTGTTAAACAGAAAGTTTACGAGCAGGCCGCCATGGCGTTTCCTGTTTGAAACGGCAAGCAGAAGTGACGTTGCAGTGTGGACCCACAATCAAAAATTACTCGGCAGTCTTGCTCATTGATTTGCAACATAATCCACCATCGTCTAATACTGTACAGTTGTTGTCAAAGTGGGGTTCTTGAGGGGGTTCCAGGGGAACCGCAGCAAAAAGGGTATTATTTATTTTTACTATAATTAACAATGACATAATGTATAACTATTTTGGTCATGAGTTTCATACACTTTCTGTAATAAAACATCTAAAAGCAAAAATCCTATCAGATGGGGCACCCTGAGACACAATCTTATCAAATGGGGGTCCATGGTCTAATTTGTGTCAGTTTAGGGCTCCTTGACATGAAAACGTTTGGGAACCACTGGTCTAATACAATTAGAGATATTAAAAGGATAGTACCGTGGTATAAATAGTACAGCAAAATCTGTGATGGTATACAAATCTATATTGTATTTCGGTATAAATCAAACACCCCTTGTACTGTTCATAACATGTTTGCGTCAAAGTTATCTGGTTGGACAAAAACGTTTGAATCTGTTTGATAGCTGGACACAATCAATGCGAGCACATGAGGATGAGAACATTACAAGATGTTCTGCTGTATTTGTTGTCGGAGGACTCGTCAGATTTCATAATAAAGACAAAGATATTGTTCTTTACCAAGTCACACAATGCAGTTATGAATTTGTGCTTCTTTGTAAACTGCATTCAGCTGCCCCCACACTGTAGTGAAGCCTGTATTTCACTCAGTGTGCCGTTAGTATTTATGATGACCTCCCACATATTTTGTAGCTGCGTCTTTCTCCGGCACGCCAGAGGCGCTCAGTGTGCTGTAAATCAGACTCTGTTCAGGCCTCTGAAGTAAACCACTGCTGCTACAAAATGCATCTACCTACCGCAGTGGGTTGTCTACTTGACGTATTTAATGTGTATGTATCTGAATATCTGGGTCTGTATGGTGTAAGAGCAGTACTGAGTGGCAGACAAGCTGGCTGATTGACTGGAGGAAAGATGTTGAGCTCCATTTCTCAGAGTTTGCACCCTTTGGCTATTTTGAACATCTCATGCTGAGCAGAAGGGTGCCACTTCACCCTCTTCATTGTCTCCAGAGCCCCGGGAAAGATCCATTTCCAGTGGTGAAACCAGCCATAAAAATGCAGAAAGCTGTTTGGCCCTGGAGACTAAGCTGCCTGTGCACACAGGCGTGAAAGGCCCACCATTGCCCCTGCGTGTCAACGCTCTAATGGAGGCCCAAGGGAGATGCAATCTTTTCAATAAATGATTCAGAGAAACAAGCTTTTCTCAGAATGCAGTTCTACCTAGTTATGAACAGGGTAAACCTGGCCAAGGGTGGGTCATCAAACCTTTCTGCTCCTGTCACTAAATGATGCACTGAATGGTTGGAGAGAAGACTGACTGAATTCAGTGGGGAGGAGGAACGGTTCAGCACAGAGAGATTACAGAGCTGAGAGTGTTATTTTAGGAGTCAGAGGCTGATGAAGCTTTTAATATTCACTGTAAGTTTGTTATTATTGTGAGACTTTTCAAATCTATCTGCGCTTACATCTGCATAATATAACTGTGACAACAATAACACCAGATATCATAATCACTAGAGCTGCAAATATTAGCCGATTAGACAGTAAACAGACAATTAATTGGTAACAATTCTGATTCGTAAGGTCTTATTTATAAAATTGTTATGTAGAAGAATCATTTTTGTAAAAAAATAATACATCCACAGAGCTTTTAGAAAGGTGCCGAACAGAAGTATCACTTTTCCTAAAGAAAAATATTATGATTGTGAATTAATCATTTAAAACATTTTGGTGGGTCCAAAAAAAAACTGTCAAAGATATCTGTCGTTTGGTTACTTCTTCTAACAAGTCTTCTAACAAGGTGTGATATCTAATGTGTGAATGTGTCTCATCAACAGCACTTTCAAAGTATATTTTTAAGCAAAAAATGTTCTCAAATGTGAATATGTGGTGGTTTTCTTCTCTTCTTTAATATTATAGTTGGTTGGAAATAACAAATTGAGGGAAAATTGCAATGGACATTTTTCAGGTTTTGACATTTATAGACCAAACTATTAATCGATTAATTGAGAAAATAATAAATAAGGTAATCGTTAGTTTCAGCATTAATGTTCACTGCAAAAAGTTACCGAACTGAGGCAAGATTCAAGTCTGCTAATTTCTTTTAAAAACACATCTCGAATCTTTAAAATACTGCAGTTTGCCTCAAACAATGGTCAGCAGTTATCAAAAGTAGGCAGTACATGGGCTAAAACATGAAGTCTATTACTGTCGGGGGTGCACTATATGGTGAAATAACCTTCAAAAGTCAGAAGCTCTCATTAAAGCCAAGAAATGCCAGGCTCCACTGTAATGGGGGGAATTAAGGAGTTATCTTATTGGTCACACACAATTGGATCGCCTACTGGGAAATAAAAGGCCATGTCTTTGAAAACTCCCAGAGGACACTGCAGCAAGTCCTGCAGGGCAACAAAGCCTTAAGGCCTCATCAAACCAACTGTCCCAACACTGTTAACCAACATTTTCCATTTCTTATCCAACATATACAAGTTTTAATTTTGCTTTAACTTACAGAGATTTAACACAGTGATGTTCAGAAAATCTGTAAACCCTGTTTTGTTTGATGTAATCTGATGTGATGTAATCTCTGGCTATACTTTTAATGGCAGGCACTACACACTCCAAACTGTCCCCGAAGAGGTTGCGGAGGGTTGGACTGAAGGCACAGCAGTCTACTCTACTTACTTTTCACCATCTTATAGACACAATAGTGAGCAGAATCATTTCTTTGAGACTGTGTTATTTGTCGTTGATCATTTGGTGTGACAGCCGTGAAGAGTTTAACTATGAAAGTGAGGACGGCTGCTGTCTGCGATCCACTGTGCTGTGCTTGGCAACCGAACAGCGAGGCAGGACGGGCTAGAAAGTGCTGTTGAGTTGTTGGCTGGGGATTTGGAGTGACAGCTTATTTGAGAGATTTACTGTGGTGTCACTTATGAGGCTTCGAGGAGGAGTCCCTGACTGCCTAATCCTTGACACTGTTGGAGCTAAATTGGACACACTGGAAATATTTTCTTTGATCAATGTTTTAATGAGGACAAAAGTAAACAAAGTGGCCATCCATCGAGCAAAATGTGAGAATCCCAGTTTGTGCAATCTCTTCTCAAAAAGGATGCTACATCAAACCTCCCATTTTTAAGTGAAATCATTGAAAAGGCTCAGTGCTACATTAGGCACAGTTGACCACAACATATTACTACTAGACCAGCCGGTTCGCAAGAAAAGGCATATGAATGACACGATAATGCACAAGGCATTTAGCGTGTAATAAGAATACCTTTCTTTCTTTTGTCGTGCCGTTTGTAAACACATCCATGTAAATATGCCACGCTCAGGGCTAGTGATGTAGAATTAAAAGCGATGAAGCTTTTAAACAGGAGGCCGGTGTTCGAGACCAATGTTCTGTTTGTTGTTTTTGTTTTCTAAGCTATGTTGGTGACTTTTGTGACGTGTTTTTCAGTGACGTTTTTGTCAAGTTTTCGGTAGTTATGTTACATTGTTTCTATACGTATTTTACTTAGTTTACATACTTATTTTAAGCCCAACCTTGACGTTTTTTCAAGTGGTTTTGTTGCCTCAACTTAACTGCAGACGTTAATGTATTTTTGTTGCATGGCATACACATGACAAGCGAAATGTGGCGTAAAAATGACATGCAAAAAGCCTAAAATGCGTCCTCATGACAGGCGAAACGTCTGTGTAATGTCGTGATATTTATACGCCTTCTCGTGAGACCGTGTTAGCTAGACAGACTGGAAAACTGGGTTGGCTTTATGGCACAGTACTACACTGGTTTGAAATCCTATTTGAAGGACAGGGACTACTTTGTGTCGATCCGTAATTACATATCTGAACGTAAAAAAAAATGACAGAGTTCCTCAAGGTTCTATTCTCGGGCCTCTTCTGTTCAACATCTACATGCTCCCACAGATGCATAACGTCTTCTGTCATGTGTTGCAAAGAGAAACTGGAGACGGCCAGCTGTGACAGATACTGTAAATGTGTGTGTAATTCACCTGCATTGAGTGCTTAACAGGAGTTTTCAATGAGCTGCGTGGCTTCAGCTTGTTCACTTTAAACTAGAATGGCTTATGAATGTGAGCACAAAACCCTGTGAGGCGGACGCCTCTGCAGCTAACCTTGTCTGAGGTTAACCACGGGGAAAACGAAGAAGAGCATAACTTAATTGGTTTGCATGCTTAATTAAAAGCTGGTATTTTGAGAGCAATCTGATTGTACAGCTAATATAAATTAAGCCTCTTAGGATGAATTTCCAGAAGTGGAGCAAAAAATAGAACTTTCAAAGGCAAGTGTGAGAACTGTTTCAGCTTCAGTCCCATGCAGCTTAGCTTGTTCTCCTCCGGGGGAGACATGATGCTGATTGTCTTATGGCCCCACAGGGACCGAGGGTTAAAAACCCTCCTATGCAATCATATGGGATCCAGCATAATCATGTGGTAAGACAACGCAGAGATTGTGTCTCTAAGCGTTTTTCAGCAGCGAACGACAAACTGCTGAGCAGGTAAGAGGAACAAAAACTGACACACTGAAGCACAGGTGATTAATTGTGCCATTTAGCTTTTAGTAGACACAGTAATTTCAAACACAATGTGTCATGTGACCCCTTTCCAAAACCACCAATGACAATCTGAGTGTATTCCCGTAACCACTTCCTTCAACTTCTTAACACTTAACACAAACCCAGAGGAACAAAGATGGCCTTTTCTCTCCCGGTTATTCATGCCGTGTGAAAATATTGTCCCTCATAAGCTGATCAGACAGCAGTCGACAGTGAAAGAGACAGGAAAGGAGCTGAGCACAAATCCTGCAAGATACAGTGTACTTTTACAGCACCGGCTTCTTATTCTCGCTGCCTTCAGTGGGCACACTATTGCATGTTCATAGCAGAGGGCTTAGCATATATTTTGTGCACATCGGCCTAAGCATTAGGTGTTAAAAATATTCTAACTTTCCTCAAAACAGAGCTGTGCTTCAAACACGTTTCTGACAGTCTCATAGCAACAGTGGTATCCGTGAGCAGCACTTCTTACAAGCCTCTCTTACTCATGGCCTTACTCTTCAATGCATGCCCTTTGAATGAAGGTAGGCGACTCCTTGCAGAACATATACACAATGTAAAGATAGCACTCAGTCTTCTTAAGTAACACAGTCTCAAATTCATCTTCAGCTGTCTCCCACGCAGCTTACATAAGGTATTGATTTGAGTGTGCCAGACTTCAAATGGAAAAACAAGTAAAGACGCAACTCTAAATAGCTTAGTAAATAAAATATATAAATCTTATCAAAGAAGATCTGTTTGATTCAAAGTTATCGCTTTAAAAATCTAGTGGAAATATTACAGCTTGTGGAGGTCAAGCCCTGAAATGTCAGCAACGTTTCTCATTCTTCCAGCTTGTTCGCACAAAAAGAGCTAGTGACGTAGAATAAAAAGTGAGAAAGACTGCTTATGATGAGGAGGTGGACAAACACACAACTTTTAATCAGCAGATCGGTGTTCGAGACCGGTACGTTATGTTAGTAACGTTTGTCACATGGTTTTTAGTGGCGTTTGTCACACATTTTCCGTATGTATGTTATGTTGCTTCCGTACATATTTTTACTAAGTTGACGTACATATTTTAAGCCCAACTATGACGTTTTTCCTAAAGCTAACTAAGTAGTTTTGTTGCCTCAACCTAACTACGGACTAGGGCTGTTCCGAATACCATTTTTTTTAATAAGTAATATTTGATGGTATTCGAAGCTTTGTGGTGCGTAATGTCCTGTCGCTGACATGTCGCTGACAAATTCTTTTGTCAGGGTAGAAAACAGCGAACAGCAACATCTGTCTGAGAATAACTAATAATTCATGTTGAATATGAATTGTGGGATTATTTCATGGGCTACTTTGGGATTTACACATTATTATAACATACTATACAGTATACTATATATATATATACATATATATAAACCCAAAACGAAGCATTCAAATACTGACTTGGAGGTCGATTACCATGGTTGAAGCTTCGAAACTTCTAAGCATTCGGGTCAGCCCCACTGCGGACGTTACCATAGTTTTGTTGCGTGGCATACAAATGACACGCGAAAAGCCTAAATGCGACCCCATGACACACGGAATATCCGCGTAATGTTATTAGTAGTAGTGTTATTTATATGACTTCATGAGGCCGGGTTGATTCTTCTGTAAGCATGAAAATCTTCAACCTCTAATTAAGATAGCTGCATCTACACAATTCAAAAAAAGGGCTCATATACCCCTGTTCTCTGCTTGACCCCTACTAAAGTAGGGCCAAAGGTTTTGTCCTTTTGGAAACATTTCTAAAATGTTGGGCACCCTGGACTTCTAACCCCCAAAAGGCACAACTAAACCACACTGTCAACCATCATACCAAATTTGAAGCTCCTTGAAGTTAAATGGTTTCCGAGTTCTGCTCCAGAAACAAAAATGTGACACGCGAACGTACGAAAGGACGGACAGATGGTGGTGGGACATGCGGAGCGCTATACACCCCCGACTACGTTGTCGTGGGGGTATAACAAGTGTGACTTTACAAGAGTCTGCTACTTCACTGGGTAAAATGAGATAACTTGTCCACAGTGTAGTAATATCACGGTGGGAAAAGCTCGCTGTCAGTGTGACTGAAAATGGAGAGCTCTTTGTATTCCCCCTTTGAATACCCAACTCCAACTAAGATGGAAGTGTTAAGAGAGAGTTCCCACAGACAGAATAGAATGAACATAACTATATAAAAAAAGTAATTTGGTGTTTTTTGTCATGCTTATCCTTGGTCTCCGAGTTTCCAAGAGTTGAGATGGTGTAATGTCAGCACAAAAACTCTTTTCGTGCAAAATGCAAAAATATTCCTCATTAATTTATTGCTAGATCAGTCTTTCTTTAAGCCTTTACAATGCTGTGATGGATGTATCAATACTCAGGGGATTATGCAAAAGAAATCAGTATTGGGTTACATAAGTCAGGATTTCTGTTCTCTGGTCTGAAAGCTACGACTCTCTGCCAATGAACAGGAAGAGAGAAGCAACTGTTGTAAACCAACAAGTCAATACACCCTGACAAACACATCTTACTCAGCTATTGATTATTTTTCCCAATAGATGACGAGAAGCAAATTACCTAATGATAAAGAGAGTGTGAAAGTTTGACACTACCCGTCAATGGAAATGGAAAAGTTAAACATAAAGTGATTATAATTCCATGTTTTCTCCTTTGCTTTTTATTTCCCCCTTTGCCTTTCTGATAAAAACAGATACTTCTTTCACAACGCTGCGATTTTCTTTCGTTCTACTGGAAACAAAAGCTTCCTTGATAACCTTAAAAACGTCTTGGGGGCTCAAAGGCTTTCTCTTTTTGTAGGTCGAGGCTTCTTGAACACCTTGACTATACTGCAAAGAGTGACTGAATGGGGCCAGTGGATTGATGCTGCAGGTAGAAAGAAACGGGCATCTGCTGACTGACAGAGTGGAGATGTGGCATCGCCCCAGAGGGCTGATGGGAGTACAAGTGCATGCTGGTCCAGACTAATAAACTAATAGCATTCTGGCCCTGGAGCATCCTGAACCATCAAAAGGAAGGTGAATTCAGAAAAAGTCACTCAATATCAGTGAAATACTTTCAGTTACTGTTCATGAAAGGTTGAGGCTGCAGGATATGGACAACATGCGATGTGTGATAAATGTGATGGATACTGCAATGACAATATACACGCTGAAAAGAGAAAGACTAGGACAGCACTCTAATTTGACTTTTAAATATTGCCACACGGACGTTTCAGGCAAGACACCCTTCTTCAGCGTGTTCTGGCAATTTTGCATGTATTGTGAAATTTCCAGAATAAACTCTGAGGAAGGGCGTATTGCCCGAAATGTCCATGTGGCAATACCAAAAAGTCAAATTGGAGTGCTGTCCTAGTCTTTCCTTTCTTATCATCCACATTAAGGATCCAGCACCCAGTCTTCAAGATCTAATTATGAGTTGAGCGCGTTGTGTCTTAATTAATATATAATGCTACAAATACATAAGTAAAAGACATTCATCCAGTAGTGATGGTTGGTCAATTTCACTTTCATTTCACTGTTCTTATACAGGCAGACGTCTGTAACATGCTTCCAAGATGTATTTAATTTCTTCTAAGTAGAAAAAATCCCAGAAACGTTTCTGTTTTTTATTCTGTTCACAGAATCTGTTAATTATGGCACCTGATTTTGATTTAGTTTTTATCTTATCTTTTGACGAAAATGTAAATTAGTTTCAATCAAATTTCAGTAATTTGATTTTTGTTAGTGTTAGTCAACAAAAACTTAAAACATTTTAGTCTAGTTTACATCACTGAAATTTTAATCTTGTTATGAATTTTTTATTTTTTTCTAACGTTTTTAAGGCTACAGCTGTCACCATCTTTGTTGTGTACAGTTACCATGGTTACATGTGTCGTTCTCGTATATCGCAAGGTTGGTGGAAAAGACACTGTTTACTTGTTCACACTGACAGTATCCATGTCACTCTGCTCTGCTGTAATACAACAGACCGACTCTCCTCCGCTGGATGTTATTCCAAACTCTGGCAGTTTGAGCAGAACCGCTCATTCGCTGTCGTTCCTGCACAACGCTACCGATGGTAGGAGTTACAAAAAGAAACTAAGTTGTAATAAACTGTAGTAGATGTCACAATCCATAGACCATGACCCTCTGCCTCTCAAATAAAAACCCACACTGAAAACACTGAAGCATTTCCCTCTTTCACTTGAGACGATGGCTCATCTCAGCCGTCGTGCCCTTTTCAAGATGGACAGGACCGAGCAGAAAACTCAAATAGCAGAATCAGCCTTGCTGGTTGAACGCTGCATAAACCAGAAAAGCTGTAGCAAGGAAAAGGCTGGGTCACTTCACAGTGAGCAGCCAAGAGGAACAGATTGCTTCTGCTCTGCATGATCACAGTAGGGACTGGCCTGAAAGGGGTCTTTGTTTGCCCAGGGGGAAGCAAGAATGGCATGGCTTGGCTGCACAGGGTGGCATGTGGTCTGGTGTAACGGGGACCGGGTGGGGTGGCGTGGGATGCACTTTTTTTTACTGCAGGCCTTCTCCCCCTGTCTTTCCAACCTCTACTCAGTCATGCAGCTCTGGGAGCTATGATGTCATCCAGCGCTGCAGGCAGCGGGCAGCCTCCCTGGTGTGTCTCACAAAAAATACTATTTCAAGTCTGAGATTTAAAGAAAGACTCAAATATTGCTGTGCTCTGCTTGATGTAAATGCTTGAAACAAAAATGCCTCTCCGTGATTAAATGAGAACAATTTGCCTAGTCATGCTTAATGTCAGTTTGTGATGTACAGTATCTGCGGTGTGCTCACATGCATAAACATTTCCCTCAAATCCCACGGGAAGATGTTCAGAAAACCAATTAGCAAGTCAACAGAAAATTGCAACGTGAGCTAAGGAAACTAAGCATTACATCTGCATACAGAATAACAAATAGATGAACAAACCAACGATTGGATGTGCCAGAATTTTCTTCAATTAAACAAAGACAAAACTGAGGTAGTTGGTTTTTAGAGCCAAGGAGGAACAATTAAAAGTCAGTGCTCAACTTCAATCAACAAAGTTAAAAAACACAGACCAATGAAAAATGTAGAAGAAGGTCCGCACACTGTAGCTCCCTTTAAGTGCCATTTATTGGCACATATTAGTTAGTAACGTTTCGAGCAGATGCTCTTCTTCAGACTTAATAAATCTGCACAGAGATGCCATCTTAAAAGGTAAACGCTCTGGTCACATGATACCGCCAGTGACCCAAATATTCCACATATAATCACGAGTAATGTTATTCTATTTAATTCTAGCCGTATAGAAAGTATGACAGCCATGGGCTTGATGTTATTCTTATGAGCTGTGAGGTACTTACCTATATTCTTGTTTGATAGAAAAAATATATGCATTTTTGTATATATTGTTGTATATTATGTATATATTTGTTTTTCTGAATATATATGTAAAATTACCGGTGATTATATGTGGGATATTTGGGTCACTGGCGGTATCATGTGACCAGAGCGTTTACCTTTTAAGATGAGCAGATTTATTAAGTCTGAGGAAGAGCATCTGCTCAAAACGTCACTAACTAAGATGTGCCAATAAATTGCACTTAAAGGGAGCTACAGTGTGCGGACCTTCTTTTTTTATTGCTGTCTTCTACTGGTCCAGCACAGGCCTACTATGGTTTTGGATGTGCGCGAACCACTTCACATTGTTTAAACCACAGACCAAGCCAGAAATCTTGGCGTAGTCATGGCCTCAAACATGAATTTCAACAGCCACATTAAGACAATTACAAAGTCAGGCTACTATAACTTCAAGAATATATCAAGGATATATTGATGAATATATCAACAGGATTTGGAAAAACGTTTTGCTAAAATGTGCTATACAAATAAACTTGCTTTGCCTTTAACCATGTATGAATGTAGCTCTTCTTAAAAGCTAAATAAAGAGTTATCCCTCTGCTGAGTACTAGTACTGAGTAGTAGTACTGAGCTGAATATGGCGTTTACGGTGGCGGGTTCAGTGGTGAACTTCCATCAGCTCAGAATAAGGTGAACAGAGCACAGTGGTCCGAGATGCAAAAGGTGCATCTCAACATTATCATCACCTTCTTCGCCCACTGTGCTGCTGCTGCTGTTCTGCTCTAGATGCTAGATGGATGAGCTGTTGTATAATGAAAATCTCACAGCCCATAAAACGAGAACTTCCCTAGTCAGCAAAGGAAAACTGCAACCTGGAAGTATGCTGATAGGTTTGTCAGCATACTTGAATTTATGGCTCTAGAGGGATTCAGACTGCACACCATCAAAATGACAAACTGTAATGAATGGAAGATACATGTATGAAGCCCGGAAACACTTGAAATCACAATGCTGACACGTCTGATTGAGGTTTGAGAAATATACAACCTGTACAGAAACGACTAAAAACCCAACTGAAAGTCAAACAGATGTTGACTTTTAGACAATTTAACTCAAAGTGCAGTGTTTTTCCAGAAAATATGAAAGAACAAAACAGGAATAAGTCACTTCTTGGGTTGACTTTCTAAACTGAATAGAGCCAAGTTGTTTCAATCCCACAAAAACAACACAGCCACTAAATCTGTTTTAATCCTGCCAAACGAGGCTCTTGCTTCTTTTTGACTTTCCCTAATTAATAAATACTTGTAATCAAATTGTAATCCCTGTTCTGGGATGAATGAGGGTGCACACAGCCATTATCCATTCATTTTCATTATTTATATTCAATGACAAGACAGAGAGACACCATGTTGATCTGTGGACACATCATTAGGGACATGTAAGACTTCTCTGAGCTACATCAAACAAAGAAACACACACCAACATCAACCATGTGTAACTGGCTGTCTGGTCCAGTGACAGTGATGAATGAAGGTACGCTAAAGAGGTCTTTAGGATGACGCATCGCCTATTTAAATACAAATTGTAATCACTTGATGTGATTCTGTGATGATAATAATCAGAACAAAACAGATAATCACTCATTATATAGTCAACTATTATTAGTATTATCATCATATAGGGCTGGGCAACATGATGATATACTATATATAGTCAAAACGATGTATAAATGTCTATCATATGATAGACATTTATACATCGTTTTGACTATATATAGTATATAAAAACGATATAACAAATTTTGTTATATCGTTTTTATCGCAATATAAGCTAGGCCTATATTTATCCTCTATAATTTCACTTAAATCTGTTGTGTTCATTTTGCACTCAAGTTCTTAAAATGAGTAGGGATGCACCGATATCGGGCCGATACTGACTCATAGAGCTGAACTGGATATCAAGTGACGATGGGGCCGATCTATTCAATTAAATTCTATGTTTGTATACTATTTACATTATATACACTGGAATTTTAATTCCTGTTTACGTTTTGACCAATTTGTTGCTGCATATTTTGAGGATTTTTTACCAAGTTGCTGGTGCAGGATTTATTATTTTAACAATAAATATCAGTTTAGTAAATTTATATCTATGTAATTATTTGTTACATTTTGTTTTTACAAAGTTAAGAAAGCAATGTTTAAGTCCAGCCTGATGTTGCCTTACACATAAAAGAATGATCCCAGTCACTTCCACACAGTGAGGCATACAGCTTATTAATTAATCACTGGTATCCGATCGGTACTCGGTATCGGCCGGTACCCAAAGCCCAGGTATCGCTATCGGTATAGGGACTGAAAAAGTTGGATCGGTGCATCCCTAAAAATTAGGAAATACACAGGAGTATACAATAATAGGCTTTACCATGTGGTTATTTCATATACTATACTGTATACCAGAATGATATATATCAAGATATAAAATTACCTATATCGTCCACCCTACATCATCATAAGTGTTCTTTATGCAGACATGCAAATATCAAAAGTGAAATTTCTCATAAGAAGTTGGCTTGGTGGTGTCATCCTCACACATCCTCTGACATGTTCATACATCGTACTGTCCTTGAGCAAGACACTGAACCCCCAAGTTGTTCCCAATGTGCTTGTACAGGGAAGAAATGTAAGTGATCTGTGATCTTGCCTAATGAAGGCAATGTCATAACACAATGTGCAGAGGTTAACAAATTCCCCGGAGAGAACCACGACCTTGAGTCGGATTCACAAAACAAAAGTCCTCTAAAGTCCGCTGTAGAAGCCCAGAGAGAACTCCTCAAACCACCAGCCTTGAGCCTCAAAATGCTGATCTCATTACCAACCATGTAATCAACCTTTTTAATGATCAGCCTCCCTCGGATCACATCATCCATCTGCTCCACTGGGATTCAGTCCTACTCCTCCTAACCCAGAGCCCACTGGAGCACCGGCACCGCTGGATTAACAGAACGCTGCACCCTTCAGGCACTAATTACGGCACCAGAACAAGCGGATTTTCATCTCGTGCTCACTGTGATGCGCCGGCCACTCGTGCCATTTTCCAGTCTTTACTGTCCCGCTGAATTTATAAATACAGGAAGGGAAGGCAGCAGTTTGTTTAGCGCGCCGAACAGAAAATCTCAAATATAACAGGTCTGGTACCCGGCTTGAATGTCTCACAGATTGGGTGCCATGGTGAGAAAACAAAAGGAAAAGCTTAGCGTCAACAAGGGATAATCATTAAATCATGAATGTGATAGCTCTGTCATGATAACGGCACGGTGTAATGTGAGGTGAGGGAGGAAGTGCAACACGAGGTGAGACGTCGCTGAGGGGTGCAGAGAGAGAGATTGGGAACACATTACACAGCACACCTGGGGAGCGATGACGAAACGAACGAGCAGTTGCCATGGCGACAAGGTGCTACAGCATCCCAGAACTCCAAGGACATGGATATGTCATTTTTTCCTTGGCTGCCACTCAGGAACACCAAAGATAAATGAGAACACGAATAACACAAGTGCATGTCTAAGCTGCTATACATCGATTTAAATGTTTGTGCAAATTTAAAAGGGTATAACCCAGAAGCATTTCATTTCTAAATTATATTTCTTTCTTAAATATTTAAAGACATTTTTAAGTACATGTCCAATGATGACTTAGAAACACTAAATCGACCACATTTTCACACCAGAAGGATTATTATTCTCACCCGATAGAAAGTAGGGACGCATCTTAATGGACTAAATTCTAAAAGCGGAATGTTTTTCTATAATCCTCTCAGGCTAGTGGTTACATAAAACATCTTGATTGAGAGAAATAATCCACTACTGGGTATCCAGAAAAAGGGTCACGGAGAAATAAACCTCCAGAGTGGGCTGTGATCTACACATAGAGGTCTGTGTGCCTGAAGGAAGTGCAGCTAGAAAACCTGGATTAGACCTGCACAGCTGCAACAACCTCTCTGCTGTTCATCCTAAAGGAAGAATACATCTACTTTATATAAGTGAGAGATGATTATGGGGGTTTGAGCGGTCGAAACCTTCTACCTCCAAGGACAGCATAAAAAAGACAGATAGCAGTATAAGCTTTCAATATCGCTCATATTTAATTCTCTGTGAATTTAATTTCTGCTGACTTTCCGTGACCTTATTCTCTAAAAGGAACGAGGCATCCATCTGTCTTTCTTCGGTGTGGACATACTGAAGGATTTGCGGCCGCACTTAAATAATATTATATTGTTGGTTCGGCAGTCTGCTGGTGCCCCCTCTCTCCCTTCCTCTCATTGCCTCCCCACAGTGACTCATCAGGCAATAACCTTGACAAATGACCTTCAACACCCACACTCAGCATAGCAGCACTGACAAGATTTACAAAGCACTTTTGCATTGGCCTTCATTTCCTTCCATCTGTTATCTTCCCAATTATGTAGGTCTTCAACATTTATACACTCATGATTCACCTTCTGAACAATCTACCGGGGAATTTGATGCAACCTGTGGGTGGGCTGGTGCACTACAGAGACGTAATATTGCCTGACTGAATACAGTATTAGAGGCAATTTCATGCTGTACCTGGCTTGCTGGTGAGGTGGTACAGTCTTGTTAACCTTGCGTATTTGGGTTTCACACAGAAGAGGGATGTGATATTTAGTTTCTTTATATTTGTGTTAAAATGAATACGGGTTACTGTCACTCATGAGGAAAAACAAAACCACGATAATCTGTAGTGTAGAGTACGCAAGGAGGAAAAGTGGAGCAGTGCAATATGCCAAGCACTGTCCTGAGGGATGAATGCAATGTGCAGCATGTATATTACTGCCAAAAAATACTTGTGCCTGTTTGGATTGGACCAAAGAGACATGCTTACTAGGGGTCGGAAAAAAAAAATCAATTCACCTATGTATCGCGATTTTTTTTTTAAGGATTTTGAAATAAAAAATTTTAATGCCAGAATTGATATATTTGCTTCACTTGAGTCTATGTTGAGGTAGAAGGAAGTTACCGCTTTTATTGTTGTAGTTAGTTACATGACATCATATCCATTCCGTATCCGTCAACCAAAACAAACCGCTGCCGGCAGCAGCTAACCAAAACTAGAAACTAGAAAACGGCGGACAGCCCACGTGGATACGACCTGCACCCTCACATTTTAAATCCAAAGTGAGTAACACTACACATACAGTAAAGTATGGAAACAGTTTGGGTTTCACACATTGCCAGGAAAAGCAGAGTTAGACATCACGGCTAAAGCTGCATGTTAACTCTGTCATAGACAGGAAAAGTTATCGTATTGCGGTAACGTGCGGTCAAGCCAGCCGTCATTTGCATCTCCGTGGTCAAATCGGCCGATGCTACAACTGTAGAGCACCCATATACTGACATTTATGTTAAATGCATTCAAACGGCCCCGATGGAGCTGACCATGGATGTTTAAAGAGAACGGAGCTGACGGTAAGACCTAGCGACAGACTTGGCGAAGTAGTGGAAGTATACACGTGTGACTATGCCCCATTTTCAAAATAAGGTGTTAAGAAAGGGAACTGTATATACAAAATACATATATGGAAATAAGATCGATTGGATTACATTCACCAGAAGTATAAAACATTACATGTTCCTTATAAAGTAAAAAAGAAAATACCCCTAATTTGTGAGGGAAATGTCATTATTCTTTGATTTTTGGTAACATTTTTTAAAAATAATTCCTGTAAATGACTGATGCATGTGACTTCAGGACATCTCTGACTACATACATGCTGAAAAACAAACATGTTTACTCTTTCAATTTAGATATTTTCCAATGTAAAGGTCCCTAGAAGTGATTGATTCAACTTTTTCCCATGGTCTAGTGTTAAAAAAACAAAAATCGCAATAAATCGTAATATCAAATAGCAATACTTGTAGAATCACTGTACTTAAAAATCCCAATACATGTTGAATCGGCACCTAAGTATCGTGATAGTATCGAATCGGGAAATAGGCGTATCGTCCTAGCCCTAATGCTTACAGTACGTTGAACACCGGAAATGCATGTATTCTGTGGACACTGCTGTTATGAGTATAAAATAACCAGTACTGTAGGTAAGAAGAAGTCTTCGTTTTATTTTCAAATAGCAGAAACTGTGTGCAAATCAAGCAATGCATCACTGTTTATTACTGATAACTAGCTGTCCAGTTATGACAGAAAAGGAGCAGATTGCTCCAAAACAAATTGTCTTATGTAACACAGGTGTAAACCAAGTCTCCATACACAGCACCATGGTGTTCAGCCACTTTAGTTCCCAATGATGGATCACATAGCTGCCTCGTGTCCAGACTTTTTGCCATATTCATTCATTACAAAACTGGGCATCACATACATTCAAAAGTGACTCTTACAAACATCTTATTTAAGAGTCATGTGGAGCAGCAGTCAGCCAGGCTGAGCCAGAGAAAGATGCTAATGCACACATGCATTATGGAGATGCAGGTAAGAAGCGATAGATACCTTTTCAGAAAAGGCTATGTGCTGGCTTAGCAGCTTTTACTGGAATGGATGGATTACTCGGTTCAGATGCTCCATGCTAATGTTTAATACATCCATGTAAACATAGTGTACATCATGGAGCTATGACCTTCTACAGCAGAAAACCTGAGGAATTAATAAAGACGTGCATCGGTCTCCACTGACAGAGACCGACAAAGAAAGGATTTGTGTTGTTTAGCAACGACTGAACAGAGATCTTAATAGACCTTTTCACAGCAGATGTTTTGACTTGTCATAAAAGGAAAAGCTCAGGTTTAACTATTAGAGTTGCCCGCTGCTTTTCCCCAATTCCCATTTCAAACATTTCTTCAAACAATATCCTCACTGTTACTTAACATAAAAACATGAGACTCTTCTGGATAATGTTATGGCCCCTAAAAGGTTTATGCTATGACCACCAGTTTTAATTATTTTCTTGTTTCTGTTCATTTTGGCTTGCCGTACAGCTCATACTACCATAAAACCCATGAGCATCCGCCACCGTTGCCATGGAGAAGAAGCCAGTCAGAGGCGCAAACCAAAGCAGAAGAGGATTCAAAACGCTTTGGTGTTGCACTTGGGAACAAAAGATGGTGCTATAAATGTTATATTCATCCAGAAATCTCCAAATTGAGAGTGAACTGGTTTAAGCAGCAGATTGGAAAACAAGTTTCCTCAACAGTGCAATTTTGTTTTGCCTCCGCCCACTGTTAGCAGCGCATGTAACAGAATTTTATGGTCTGTGATTGGATGTTTCTTGCCAAAACGCACCTTGGGAGGTGTAGTTGACTTCTACCATGAAGTGTTTAAGTAGGACAGGCTGGTACCTTCAACTTTTTTTTTTTTTTATAAAAGAACCAGATATTTTTAACGTAGTTGTTAATCTTTTGTACTGATGATTCAACCGGGAGAGTTTCAAGCCGTAGAATAACTGTGAGTCTGAGTCATGAAACATTGTCTATGGGAAAAATGAATGGGAGTACTTTAAATCAAAATTGCTCCACCGTTAATGATGATTTGTATCATTTAGGTGCAACAGTACGCCATTGAGTGAAGTCAAAGTGTGCACCATAAGAAAGTTTACTGTACGAAAGGCCGAACGAAGCACAAAAGACATTTTTTGCTGATCCTCCACAGTCCTTGTCCCGTGTGCTTTGATTGAGAGGCAAGAGCCTTAGAGATAAATCAAATCAAGGTGATGTTTGCAGTGAATGAAGTGGGCAGTGAAGTATTGACTGCAAAGTCTAGCCAGCTGTCACAGAGCAAACAGGGCCTGACAGCTGGGTGGTAATTACTCCACTATTCACACAAGGTCACAGCCTTGGCAAAGACTCAAAATAGAAAATTTCCCTGCAGTAAAGTTCAAAAAGATTAAAGTTCACAATACTAGAGACAGGAAATATGCTGATTCTGCTAAATCAGCAATAACCAACCTTGGCTTTGGTCGAGGAGAAGTGGCCTACATTTAGTTTCATTAATGTAAGAGGGAGTGCATTTCCTAGTAACGCATAGTAATATCTGAATATCAAACATCCACAGTATTCCATAAAAATACATCATTCATATATGCACTCATCTATTATTTAGCTGCTTTCAACTTTAAGAGACAGTCTTGCTGAGGCAATGATGTAATTAATGCAACATAGCAGAGGATGTACCACATCATGTTGTGATTTCATCACTTCCCTGGTGGCTGAAATGGTGACTGTCAAACCTGCTTTACTGTTGTTTCTTTTTAATGATGTCCCGGTGTATAAATCAAAACTTTTCTATTTTATGACTAAGAATCAAGCGTAGAGAGACTGGTGATTGGAGAATAAATATACCGACAGCAGTTACAGTAGATTTGTAGCTATAACAAAGAGTAATCTCAGTCTCAATCAGCTTGATTGTTCCTCCTACAGACCGCAAACACTCCTCAGCCATGACTGCCACCACGCTGCATCATTACCAAGCCAGCAGCAACAGCCAGAGTCTGCTCCCACCAGAGGAGAGGGGTAATGGGATGTCCTGAAGGGCACTCCAGGGGTCTTTCTATAAGGCTCTGCTGCCACTCTGCAGTTAGACACCCTCATTAATTATAAAGGCAAGTTAATGCCTACTGTATAAGAGGCGTTTCAGGAAAGCCCAAAGGAGTCAGGAGAGAGAGCAGTGGTCAATGAAGACACTGCAGCCATTCAGGAGGGAGGGGAAACTCGTTTCTCTGCTGAATCCCACGCTGAGGAGGTATAAGCAACAGACTGAGTCAAGCAAATATCTAGGAATAGATCAACCTCAGTATTATTGATATCAGTAATGTGTAGGGGCGACTATACTGCTCTGAAAACAGATTGTTTTGAAAGCCAGAATCTATTCTTTCAACAATGCTACAGCATCACAAACCAATTACCATGTACATAGAATCAATTGTATTGGCCGCGCATATTAACACATAAGAAAGTTGACCCCGGTTCTCAGTAGCTCTCAATAGCGCATAAACGATATAATCATCTTTGAGATCTGTCTGTATTTTTTAAATTCCCATTACACGTCTGTGTCACAATTTCCGTCCAAACGCTCCCTCCTTCCCAGTGATAAAATTGTCATATCATATATTAGTTGATTTTTGCGAGTATACATGTATCTGATTGTGTTAAATGCACATATGGTATTGTCTCATATCGATCGCACGCCCCTGATTTGAATCAAAACGGAATTGTATGGTGGCAGAATTTGTGATATCAGCAAATATCGTATTGTTGTCCAAAGAATCACATACACATCGTGATGAAACTTGTGATTTACACCCCTGATAAACAGTGCAGAAACGCATTATTTATCAGTGTAAACATCTTATATCTATTCTTGTAAACATCAATGTATTACAGAGGCCGAGAGAGGTCAATGCTCAAGAAAATACAAGAAGCAAATAGACAAAATACAAGCATCTGAAGAACGATTTCAGTACTTTGGCAACACAAACAGAAGCAAAAAGAAAGACATTTACAAATTTTAACAATGCACGGCATAAAGAAACACACTGCAAATAAGCAAGCAAACAGAGAAACGCTGCACGTCTTAACTAAGTTAAAACACAAAAGGAATAAAACTGATAATCACGCTGGTAACTCGTAAAAGGCTAATGTTAGGTGTATAGCCAATATCTCCAAAAACATCAGAATGTTAAATCTGCATTTGCGTCACATTTATTTACGTCACGTTTGTGTTGTCAAAATAGCAAACGTATCTATTAATGTGCTTGCTTCTACTTTGTGCCTTGTTGTGAGGCCGCAAGCTACACATTACGCAATGTGGCGAACTTCTAAGACTCCTTTGGGCTTGAAAGCCAATAAAACTGTAGCACGGTGCGAGCAACACAATCAATCCGAGAGATATATATCACTGCATCTTCCCGGAGCGTTTGTACGCGGGGCACCGACAGATCAGATAATGATAGTCACAGAATGTGTTCATGATTCATTAGCTTTGCATTGTGCTTGAGGCAGCATGTGGGCGGAGGTGGCTGGGCCAACTCCTCTGTAGAGTTTATTCTCTGTACCTGCACTGAGGAATGACTACGACTAAAAATAGCACAAGCTCACCACAAACAGCACCACAGCGTGATCAGTTATCATCAATACAATGTAACTACACTACAGCCCACAGGATACCTGATTTATCTCCGTATTGATTGGACTGATCCACACTTAATTGCATTCCAGTTAGGATAGCTCATACGCTCATGAGCTGGATATTTCATGTAGTCTGATATATTTACAGAATATCGTGCAAACAGAAACAACAGAGAAGACGTGTGAAGGTTTTTGTACATGTCCTATTATGAAACTCTATTGAAGCGGCTCCTCCAATCTTGCACTGTACACGCAGCCAAAGAGGCCCGGAGCAAACAATCACTCTTCCCACCAAATGAGCTGGGAGACTGACATGCTGTGTAGCTGTGTGTGTGCAAACAGCCCTTTATTCCCCTCAACGGCACCTGTCTCCCACCCTGGGGACGGTTGGGGAGCTCCGTGAACACCATTTATTGAGATGGGAATCACCACTGTTGAAACAATCCCCCTCCAGACTGCTATTCTGCTGCCATATGGCACACCTCTGTCTGTGTACTCAGCCAAAACAAAGACACAGAGCTGCGACCAAAAGGCTAAGATTATTTCCTGAGGTCTTTTCTTTGTGCAAATTCTGCAGATTTTCAGTACCACCACATCTCATATCATATGAACACAACACGTAATGAGCATATAAAGGAGACCGTTGTCTAATATTACTGCTTGAAGGGTCATTTTGAAGGCCCATTTTCATCTAAAGGGCATTCTTTTTTTAAAGCATCATCTCAGTCTTCCTCATTTGTTTTCAATAACAAGTTCAGACATTGGAGAGTACAATATACCGAGTATGTGCGTGCCACAAAAATGAACACTCTTAAGATGCTGCTGTTATTTTTGGCCATGCTAGCAGCGTGGCTCTAGGGACAGCTATGTCGGTCTGATAGTTGATCTGTCCACCACTTTGCTCTGACTGAAATATCTCAACAACCTTTGGATTGATTGTCATGACATTTTGTACAAACATTTGTGGTCCCTAAAGGATGAACCCTACTGTCTTCAGTGATCCCCTGACTTCTCATGTAACACCACCAGCAGGTCCATGTTTACACTTAACCCTGTGAAATAGCTCAACATCTACTGCTGGCACAACATTTAGTAAAGATATTCATTGTGCCCACGATGTACCCTTCTGACTTCGGGGTTCCCCTGGCTTTTCATACAGCGTCATCATCTTCAATTCGTCCAGTACTTTGGTTTATGATCATAGACTGTTTATAAGAAGTGGACGTAGTCACTGTTATGTTACCCGTTTGTTTTTTGGACTGACGTTTTGAAGCCTCGAGTTTGGCATTTTGGCCGTCGCCATCTCGTTTTTTTGGCAACCAGAAGTGACACGAGAGGGTGGAGCTAAGTACAACTGAATGCTGAATAGGATATTTTTAAGGCGATGAAAATGTTACAATTAATTTTCATGAACTAAAAACATACTGTGAAAGGGTTAATGTTAGGTTAAAGACGAAAACTCGGACAACTCCCAGACCGGACAACGCCGTGGTAGCAACCTGTCAATCACAAGGAAGCCACGCCCTAAAGCATACCCTGCTTTATGGTCTATTTGACTCTAAATGGGACCATAATTCACTAAATGAACATCATGCTGTATTGAAGAAGACTTGAAACTAGCGATTGAGGCCATTAACGCATGTTTAAGTTAAAGTTTAAGGCACTTCTGCGTTGGCTTCACTTTTCAGACCCAGAGGTTGCCTACTGTTTACGACCAAGGACTTGCAAAACTAATAGCATTCCCATGAGCCTTTGCTGTACTTTGTGTTTAGTGCTAATTAGTAAATGTTAGCATGCTAAATCCCCACAGAGCCGCTAGCCTGGCTTCAGACTCTAAGACTTTAACCATACACAGGATTTTGTACCTACTTTTCTACAGTTTTGAAAGGATTTCATGGATTCTGCTGTGTCGGTAAATGCCAAAAGTTTACATAAGCTTTCATAAATTTGACTTTTCCACTGGAGGACATCATATTGTTGGGTTGTTGAGAACACTCTGACAATTAAAACTGTGTAAATAACATGGCTTTTAAGTACCATTATTATTCCATATCCAAATCTTCCAAAGACGAATCTTACAGACAATGCTGGCATCAGACTGTAGTCACTGAGAGCATTCAATTTGATATTTGGTTTGACAAAGCACAAGACAGGACACAATAGCAGCAAGTCATCTCTAGTTTTACATAACAGGGAGCAGAGGAGTGCATCTGATGGCTCAGAAGATATCAGATGCTCTATTCAGTCAGTCATGACACAAACACCCCCAGAGAGACAATCGTAGTGACAATCATATGCACAACTGTTAAATCCTAAACCCGTGTCACTACTTGGCCTGAAAACCCATTTTCCTCGAGACAGCAATGCAGTTGTTGAGCGCGCACGCTGCTCCTAATGTGATTTTCTTGTGCTAGATGTGGGAATAGTCTCCTGTTACAATTACAAACATTATAGAGCACAAAATGGAATTTTCTCAACCAAATGAAAAGATGCCTGTGATTGAGTCCGCTGTGTACTCACTCTCCACTATAGTCAGTGAGGCGTTAACGCAAATGGATACCGAGAGGAGGAGAGGAGATACCTAGATAACAAGTCTCCATCTTGGCTTGTTGTCTAATTAAAATATCCAGACACACAACCTAATGAACCAGGAATAATGAGAATGTTTTTCCTTAACTGATTTCTAGCAGCTGTTGTGGCTAAAGGAACAAGACACCTGGGAAATATCTTGTGACAGGCAGGGGTTGTCTTGGTCATTGAGGCCGGCCTGGCTGGTTTCCAGGTTGGTAGCTAATCAGACACTGAATAGATGACACAGAAAGACATTCCACAGGGGTGATATAGAGATGTAACATGATGATAAAGGTGTAAATTACCTATGATTTCCTTCCTGTAATGCTGTTAGGTGAGGGTTAGATAACCAAGAGCTACGGCTGCAACTAACTAACTAACTAACTAAATTCATTATCAGTTTATTTGTTGATTATTTTCTCAATTAATCAATATTTTTTTCCTTTATAAAATGCCAGAAATAACCATTACAACTTCCATAAGCCCAAGGTGACATATTCCAGTTGCTTGTTTTGTCCGACCAACCAACCCGATATCACACAAAAGCGTGTAAAAGACCCGGATGTCTGCCAGAGGATAGCGTGCCACATGTATAAAGGTGCAGTAACCTACCAGAAGGCGGCAACAAAACCCATAGCTTAGGTTTAGGCAATAAAGCCACTTGGTTAGGTTTAGGAAAAATGTCATGGTTGGCCTTAAAATAAGTACTTTAACTAAGTAATATACATAGAGAAACAATGTAACATCAGTACACAAACGTCACTAAAAAACACATCACAAACGTAGCTTACAAAACAAAACACCTTAGGTGACCTTTCTCCTCTTTTATTCTACGTCACTAGCTCTGAGCGTAGCATATTCACGCAGATGCATCCAGTACAGACTACATAGTGTACAAATGACACACCTAAAGCAAGAACGGCGTTCTTATTACACGCTTTTTCCTTGCGCATTATCATGTCATTCACGCACCTTTTCGTGCAAACAGGCTGAACAATCCCATGGCAAAACACATTTAGTATGCAATCATATAAGACAGAAAGGCATGAAATTCTCATATTTGACATCAAATATTTAGATCTTATCTCGTCTATTTGCAAATCAAGTACATCCTCGTGTGTTTTGAACCGCAGAAAAAATGTCAAATGGAAGAAGTAATCTTGTAATGCAGCTGAGGGTGACATTTGACTGCAGCAGAAGCATAAATGTATGGTACATCAGCTAAACTATAAAAAAAAAAATGGCTGTAGACTTACATGCCAACAAAGATCGAGTGAAAATCCAAGATCCCTAAAGACAACAACACATGTCGATGCCTGCCCTTCTGGTAAGTATTAGAAAAGCTAACAAAAGACATAAATTAAGCCGTGATGGGAGAACCTTCATTATCATCTATTACATAAAAAAATAAATATCATGTGGACAGAACAATATTTTATTGGCAAACACTACTGTTACTGTTTCTAATCAGAACACATTTTCTGAATTGACCCAGAACCTGCAGCGGACAGCTGGCTTTGTGTCTGTGGCTTGTTGTGTATTTCCACTGGCCAGCCTCTTTGTCTCCTGTGTGTGTTCATCTATCTCCTCTCCAGAGACACTCATCTCTTCTGACTGCTGCGCTGACACACACACAAAGGAAAAGGAGACTGATTGCATGAATAGCCGTTAATGTAATCTGCAGGCACAGACACACGTGGAACAACGGGAGCCAGGACTTTATTTGGCTCTAAGATGGAATAAAACATTGACTGATGGATGATATGGCATGCAAATATACTAAATGCACACAGACACACGCAATGCAAGCTAACACACTCAAATAATGACTCTCATAAAGCACCTCAGCCTCATCTACCTACCCAGCGGAAAACACAACTCCTTCTCTGGAGGAAAATTATCCAGAGTGGGAGGCAAATTAGACTTTGATGAATTAAACATTCAAAGGGTGATTTTTCAACTCTAAACACCAAAAAACAACCAGCCCGCCTCGTCTCAACGTCTTGTTGCACCGATGCACACGGCTCTCTTCAAGCTCCTCCGCTCTCCTCCTTTCTAGTTTTCATAAGCTGATTTGTTCAACGGCGAAGGGTGCCGTGGCACACCTGAGAGACGGCGCCGAGTGTCTCTCTTTTGAACAGAGAGATAAAAGACGGTAAAGGAGAGCAGGAGTGAGACCCCGCAGAGAGAGAACAGACCTTGTTCTCTCGGTGCAGCTCAAGTGGCCCTCTTCACAGGCTCCTAGCCATATCTGTACGAAGATGACAGGATCTTGTATTTCTCTTCGAGCTAGTAGGCACTCATTTGTGAGAGTGCAGATGGCTTTTCTTAGTGAGCACTTTTACTGTGATGCTCAACATCAGCCGCCTTCCTCCTGGTAAACAGCAACAACCCCACCGGCTGCCGTCGCTTCAACGGAGGTTTTACTTTACTCTTATGAATGTAGTAGAACAAAGAGGGATACAATGCTGTTATTCCTCCTTCATTTCATCGCAATTATAAATTATTGTCAAGGGTATAATCATTGATATTGTTTTAAGCATGCACTGGTGTTCAAATGATCATAATTTGGCACCAAAGAGCTCAATGTGTGCCAGCAAAACAAGGCCCATACCAGCGAGAATCCTCAGTGCTTAAATCAACATCAGCATGTCAGTTCAGACGCCTGGATTTGTTGGACCACACCACTACGAGACACCGATGCACCAATCTGATACACCAGATCATATCGGCGCCGTTACTGACCCGATTAAGTAGAATGGGTATCTGCCATGGCATGACCAATCCACATCAAATACAAGTTCTTTATCAACGCCATTATAAAATTCAGACTTTCCATTATCAGTTACATTCATTCAGTCACAGCTGGTGTTTTTTGTGCAATAAAAATAATTCCACTGATTTCTAAGCAGAGAGGTACAGTATATACTGTACAGATTTTAAATACTCAAGTATCGGCAGAGAAAAAGTTGAATCAGTGCATCCCTTTAATTTTCCAAGTTCTGCAATCAAAAGCTCTCAGTGGTTTCATTATTCTTGTCCTTAACTGCAGGAGCGGAAACGTCCTTTGTCCTGCAGTGGACAGGTTGTCCATTCTGAGACTCCTTCATGCAAATCACCACTGCACCAAGCTGGAACTTGAATAACCTCTCCCATCCCTGAAGAGCTTTTGCTGACATTATGCTTTTTGTTTATAGCCCCCACTCTTGGCAAACTGATATTGTGCGGCAAATCTCAGGACACCAGTCATTTCTTAGATGCTAGAAGCTGGTGCATGTGGCTGCAACCATCATAGTAGATTAAACATTCCTTAAAACATGGAATTTATGTGCACTATTTAGTCCGCTACTGAACTTCTCAACCCTGTCTGTATGCTTTATATTTATGTTTTATTTATACATGACTCGCTGTCTGGTGGAGTTAACTGTTTTTCTTTTTTTAAACAAAGTGGAAACTGAGGCTATACATACACAGTCATTTTGCAAAACTGCTAAACATAAAGCCTGACAGCTCTTCGTTTGAGGATTTGTTTACCTGTTACTGAATACATTATGTGTGACATTATCCACACAAAGGCAGATCATTCCAGTCAAATTAATAAACTGCAAGTAACAGCTCAATCTACTGAAGTTAAATCCCAGAGGATCCATGAATCAAGCTGCCGTATGAAAATCAACTGAACCACAAATCCAGATTATGTGAACACAGTCAACCTCGGAGAAAGCCTTGGTATGAACATGTATAATGGCACAGCTGGAAGACAGAAAGAAACTAGTTGTCACTATGCCCTTAAAAACATTTTGCACATCCTGACATACAAACGATAACAGCAAATCATCTGTTTCCTGAACAGCAATGACCATTACAGAGCACACTGAGCTGAGGAGACAAACAAGACACTGAGGCATGGATGGAGGAAAAGGGGAGCTGGAAGAAGGAGGGGAGTTGACGGCAATCATTAGCTCGAAAAACCCTGCAGTGAGGCAGTGTGCAGCAGAACCACAAGCCTGATGGTGCAGACGGAGAGAAAGGGGTGACCCGCGGAGCACATGAGGGTGGGATGAAAGAGAGAAATAGCAGGAGGACAAAAGGGAGGGAGGAGAAATGTTACTCGTAATAACAGCTCACTTTTTCTCTTAGAAAATGCTCCCTTGTAGGACATCAAACTTTAAGTGACACAATGAAGACTGAACTGAGGGTTGAAGATTAAATTAACCTCTCTACCCCACACTCTCTATCAGCTGATTTTCACTGCTCTGTTGGCTGGTTGGCCAACTTGAAGAGCGTCACGGCTGTCAGACCACATCTGATTTCAGCTCAGCATCTGTCCTGAGAGCTGATGACACCCACATTATTATCAATTTCCATCACAAAGCAACTTTTGTGCTGGAGAGCGCGACCACAGATTATTCACAAATAACGACATTGTTGGACTGACACAGACGAAAAATACACACGCTCTATGGTTCCACATGGCTGATGATAGAATAAGAATCCAAATGCACACAAATCAGTAGATTTGCAGCCTGCTGTTGCGCAACAACGTCAACAAAAAGTGCAAGTTCTGCTGCTTTTCATTGTGAGTGTGGTAGTACGAGCATATGCCTGCGTTTCCTCATTAGTCTGCAGAGGCACAGGGCCTTGAAGTACAGAGCGAGACAAAGGCTGGATTCTCTTATACAGCAGAGAGGCCTGTGGCCCACAGACAAACAGGACCAGAGCGATGACGACGAAGAGAGGACAAAAAGTAAAGTTTGACTATGGATAGCGGCGCAGTGACATTTGTCTGTTAAAGCCTTCTGAAGTCACACGGGTTAGAAATACAGCAGCAAAACATAGAGCAGTCACATCATAGTAAATCTAGGGCTGTCCTCGACCAAAGAAATTCTCAGTCGACAAACACTCACACGATTTTGTTGACTAATCGATTTGTTGATTTAATCGACAGATCTGTAAAACTGAGTAGAATCACACAAAAGCACCACTTTAAATTGTGTCATTTACCAGAGATAATAATTCATAAGTAAACTAAGACCAAAACGATTGATTAGTCGACTAATCGCCTAAGAGGAGGCAAATAGTAAACAATCAGAATAAATTAATGCTTAATTTTGTAGGATAACCTTCCCAAACAACATATTCTGTGCTGTGTAAAATCCCTAAACTAAAAATGAAAAGACAACATCTGCAAAAGCATTTCCATCTCCATTCTCCTTCTAAATGTAGATGTTTAAACACCATGCATGCTATGGTCCCAAAACAAAAACATTAGGGCTGTTACCCAACAAAAATTGCTCTGCACCAAATTGTGTCTCATTATAAAACATAACCCAATATCAAGGCTGTTGTGTTGTCCTGCTACAATAGATGCTGAGCCCGATACTAACATTGCAATTAAAATTCTGTTTGATGCCAAACTGTGCTCACAAACTTTTGAGGTCAGCGTTTGAAGATTATCTGATTAACCTGAGGTGGTGCATATCTCCTGTGCATCATAACTGCAGGTTATTGTTATTATCTGTAATTGATGAAAGCTTTTTAAATGAGTTAATTAACCTATACGAGGCTCTCCCTTTCGCAATCCCCACCAAGAGTTGCAGCGCACCGTGTTAACTCATTTACGAGGCCACTGAAGTATATAAATATACCCAACAAGCTGTGCAATCTGTTTGCATTACTATGGCTGCAGGCTGTCTACTGTTAAAGTGAGCCGTGGCCCGGTAGGGGAGCAGGATCATCAGCACTGCTCTGTTCTCGTCCACTTCTCTTATTAGCAGACCAGACACCACAGGATTATATTGCTCTGGTAGGAGGATTAATATTCATGCTTCCAGGTGGAGCATAACCTCAGGCCCCTCTGTGTTTCTCTTTGTCACACAATACATCCCAGACAGCACAATGGAGGGCTCGGCAGACTGCTACCGAAACACTGACAGACTGCCGGCCTGCCTGCTCTCCATCCAGCCCACACACACACACACACACAGACACACACACACAAAGAGACACTGGGGAATATGAGAGGGCCATTTGGTGAGACAGACCCAAACAAGCTCTGCAACCACATTTAGTGGCCTCAGCATCTTGATGTAACAAATTGAGAAAAGTGTTTATGTGTGTGAGCTTGTGTTTTAATGAGTGCATAGCCAAAGAGACATCTCATCTTCAGATAAGCTCTTTAATGAATCCCAGTAAACTAATGCAGGTCAGGCAAAGTTTAATTTTCCGGTAATACCCCACTGGAGTATCAGAGCTGTGTGTGAGACGGCAATGAAGAATGAAGATTAAGGACCGCATCCATAGGCAGCAAAAGAGCACCGGCCCTTTGCAACCTTTCATTATCACCAAGACGTGACTGTTAATGTACAACTGGCAAGTGGCTGCTCCCACGTGTCAAATCCCAATGAGAGAGGGCTGCGAGCTGGGGCTGTCCTAGCCCCGCTCTGCTGTGTGGATAGACGCTACAGTGATGTAATCCTTAATCGCAACCAGCCATGCGCCACAGGTTCAGCCAATCGTGATGCATGGTGCGCAGTGATGCTGGTAAACACAAGTGACGTACTCCCGAGGTTACTCCTCATGAAACATTCAGACCTAGCACACATTTTAATCATTCATATGAAGCACAGCAACAGTGTGTCAGCCGCCGTGAGCTCTGAACACACACACACTTGCACACCGACACACACACAGGCGTATGCAGTCTACCAGCTCTGGATGACATATTGTATGCCTGGTAGACCTGCTGGCGAAGGACACTTCTGAAGGTCCTGACTGTGTAAAGTCAGCAAAGACCTGCAGCCAACAGGGATCTCTGAAGCGTCACACAGGCCACTGCAGCTTAAGCTTATAACTATATATAAAACAGGTTTGTACTGAGCTGGCTACATTCGCTGACCTTGAATAGCGACTATTTTGTAAAAAAAAAAAAAATATATATATATATATATATATATGTATATATATATATATATATTAGGCAAAGTTATTGACATCTATGGCTGCAACTAAAGATTATTTTCATTGTTGATTAATCTGTTGATTATTTTCTAAATTAATCGATTAGTTTGGTCTACAAAATGTCAGAAAATGGTGAAAATCGTTGATGTGTGTTTCCGAAAGTCCAAGATGACGTCCTCAAATGTCTTGTTTTGTTCACAGCTCAAAGATATTCAGTTTACTGTCATAGAGGAGTAAAGAAACCAGAAAATATTCACATTTAAGAGAGACATTTAATCAATTAATCGTCGCAGCTATATTGACAACATATACATGTAAGAATGTTAGTTTGTTAGTTACACGGAAAGGATTTTACAAAAAAAAAACCTGCTCATACTTCTCAAAGTAACAAAAACAAGTGTAGTTTTGGTATAGGCCTATTTCATAGCAGACATTTTCACTTGCCATAGTAGGAAAAGCACAGGTGCAACAAATAACATTAAAGATGGCTCTGTTCTATTCAAGTGTTCCAGTGAACCATGACAGTGTGACAGCGAGCCACACATCATTAATTCTGTTATTTACAGCTGCGCTTTTCAATACTGTGACATGTCAAAAGGTCTTCTGTCAATAGAGGGCTGCAGGATTGAGTCGTAAAACCTAGAAATGAGTTAGCATTTTAGCACTTCTGGTTCTCTCATCTGGAAGTCAATGGCTTTTTACTTAGATGCCGGAAATAAGGTCTGTAGTCAACACAAGCTGAAGAGATTTTAACGTTTTGTTCTACAAAATAAAATACATCAATATATATACAGTAAATATCCCACTCATGAATTTTGAAGCCTTTACCTGTCTTAAAAACTACTAAACGTCATCACGTCGACTCGTCCGCCTTTACTGCCTCGTAGTGTGTACTACATGCATTCATCTGTCCGTCGTGTAGTTCTTTTAAGCCTAACGCTTTTTACTTCTGTCGATTGCATTCACACTTCAAAAATCATAAAAGTGGTGTTAATTTGTGGAGATTATGTTGCTGAACAAAACGTGTAAGTATCATAAACTTTTTTTAGCCACAGAGACCGTATTTTCTGCAATCCCATTGTTTTTTTTGTCAAGGGAACCAAGGGGGTTGCTAACTTCCTGGTTCGCCTACAAAAATACGTCACCTTGAAGCTCTCTATTAGTACCAAAACTCGGGTGTTGTATCTGCACTAGTATCGAAAATGCTTAAATGATACCCACCCCTAAATGCACATGCCAATTTTCCAACACATCTAGCTGTTCATGTGAGCTTTAACAGCAAGATGACGATAATGACATCACAGGTATAAGACTGAATGTGTGTCAGGGGACCAGTAGGACAGTCCCAACTTAAGAAGATCGTCCTGGTTGGTGTTGGTGTGAGCATGTCATCAGTCACCTCACCACCGCTGCCCTCCAATGGCATTCAGGAAATAAATTACCTTCCTGTGAGCGCTAACGGCCGGGTCTTTGTCAGGGCTTTTGAGAAGGGGAATCCTGACCAGTGAGTGATCTCACATTTTGTTAGGGTAACTGTGGAGTCACCGTAGCAACAGCTGAGTCCCTGGCACCATGCTTCGAAGTAAAGCACCCCTCAACACACACACAGGCTCCCATCCCCCGGCAGTCAGCAGGCCTCAGGAGATCTTGTTCAGCACTGATTTTGGTCACATAGCAGTGAAGGGATGGAAAGTCTTAACTCGTTATTATCTTAATACAGACTTCAGTACACACCCCATATTTTTACATTTTTACTTTTAGTGACCTGAAAGCTGGTGGTTGTGGTTTTCTTCAAACAAAACAGTTATTAGAAAACCAAGGGATATCACAGGTTTCACGGGGTGTAAGCTATATAATTAACTCAGTATCTGGAATAGAGTGGGCCCGATCGCAGTGCTGACGGCCATTAAATAAATCTGTTATTAATCAGAAGCACAACGATAAAACACTGGAGGTCTAGTGAAGGAAAAAATAAGTCCGATCTACGTCTTACATCGTCACGCTTTTTCTTTATAAGCATTTGAAGAAAGTAGTGTCAGTAGAGACAGTCTTTCTCACTCTCTTCCCGCCTTCTCTCCACACACAAATCTCACATTACCTTTTCAACTGTTTTACTATGACGACAGGCAAACAGACACTTTAAGAATGCAGATGCAGAAGAAAAATTGGCAACTGACTGCGTAACAGTGGCATATTTAGGGCTCCTTTATTTACACAAACTGGGAGACAGAACTTTTAAGGCAAACTGGGGATAAACAACCCGCATTTAGATGCCTTAGACTCATCAATATTGCATTTCACAGAACTAAATTAGAATAGCGTTTGCTTCAGGTCAAACCCACAAACAAACGAGTGCATGCAGGTTTTTATAGTGGGTGAATCCACTTCGGTCTTGTCTTTGATTAACAACATAGTATTTTCTTTACTTATGATTTATCTGTTGTTCAGATATGACCCAGCTGGAGTCTGACTCTCTGATGCATTAAAACCAGAGAGCAGAAGAGGCCTGAGGGCTACAGAGGCACTTCCATCAACCTGCAGCTAGATGAGAGCTAAATCTACAGGGCTGTGCGATGATGAGTGCTCACTTTTTCTTCCTCCAAACATAGTGGAAAGATCCATAATTCATTAAAAGCACAAACTTAAGTTCATGCATTACAGCTGCCACTGCTTTAAAAAGACAGACACGTCTTTCTGCCCTTCTTTTGAAAGCCCTCAATGCTCAGCTTCGGTGCATGCATATTTTGTGTTTCTAATTTCTGCTAAGGACGTTTTGTGCTGAAGGTGGCTTTATAAATGTAGACACCTTGGGGATGTCCCCGTCATCGAGGAAGAAGATACCTGATTCAATGTCAAAGAAATGAAGGAGGCTAATGTATGTCAGGGGCAAATCTGAATTTGGAGCCATTAAACAGTTTAGGGAAATGAAACTATAGTGGGAATGAATTCTCAGCACAATGGAAACAGGATAGGAAGGTGAAAGACGGAGAGACAGAAAAACATAGAGAGAGATCACGAGAGACTGAGAATATATGACCTAGTTATGCCTCTTGCTCTGCATTCCCTAGTCTACATGTAGGTATCCTGGGTGATTTTGGTTTTTGGCAGGCCAGAAGCCTGGAGGGAAGGAAGAGCAAAGTTTGAACTAAAAGAGGGATACACTCCAGCGGTGTGGCTAGTCAGGTGGATCAGCCTGCAACCCCCCATGGCCAGGTTAGACAGAAAGATAGTCAGGATGCCAGACAGTCACAGCAGAGAGCCGGAGCATTCTCCTCTTTCACTCCACTCCTCCTTCTTTCCAGCCTGCTGACGTCAGCCACCTAGACCACACGACTCTGCTGCAAACAGCACACCTGCTGGCTTCCCAGTCCATCTGGCCCAGCTCCATCTCTGGCTCAGCTCTCCACAGCAGAAATGCAGGTCTGTTTACAACCTGGGCACACAGTCACGATCCTACAGTAATTGCAGTATCTATTTCACGCTAGCTCGTCGTGGGAGAAAAGAGGAGTGATTGCAGTATAGCCTGCTGCTGATATCAATGGAGACAAGAATCATGTATGTCTTATTAATGTTGCATTGTTTCACAGATCAGGTTAATGTTTCCGTGCTATGCCGTGGATCTGCTTTAATCCTCTGTGACCCACAATAGACGCGTTTTTGTCTTTTTTTAGGGGGGTACAGGGGGTCTTTAGGGGGACATGGCAGGTCAACAGATGTCACATGGAAGCAGTGCACATCATCTGAAAGCTGGGAACCTGGAGATTAACTGAGATGTAGCTCAGCACTCTGTGTCAAGTTTTTCTAGTCATAAATGAGAAATAAACTTGAATTGATTAATTAATTATTATTTAAAATAAATTGTGAAAGTGTATCAGGGTTTTTGCTCTATTATGTCTCATAGGTTTTTGGGTTGATACCATTTGCTACACAGATTTGCTGCTAAATTTAACCATTTGTTACCACTCGATTATTGATAAAAAAAATTATCAATAATCCCTCCAAAACACCACATTAAGACACAAAGACCTTGAGGAACACCGTAGAAAAAGCCATGCTGTGATTTGGTATTAAAAACTTTTGACATTTGGAGATTTCTGCAAATATTGCATTTTTTGGCGATTAGATGGCGAGCACTTCTGTTCTGGAAACTGCTCAGAAACCCCCTTATTGTCAATGTAGCTAGGCAAGCCATCCATCCTCTGAATGCTCCAAGTCTATAGTTTGTGGCTGTAAAGTTTCATGAGGCTGTGATTATCCTAGAGGTCACCACAGGTGATTTTACACAGTAAGGGCAAGTTTCAAAAAATGGTCTCACTACAATTAAATGGCTGCTATGGGGAATAACATCATCGCACATTAAAACAATTGGGCTCATTGGATCCACAAGAGTCTGAGCTTTACAGTGATGTACAAGGACCCCAGTATGCAGAAATATTCAAATACACCATTATAGATTACGCAAAAATAACACATTTACATATACTACATGCAAAAAACTGCATGTGATTATCATAAAGTGGGCTTGTCTGTAAAGGGGAGACTCGTGGGTACCTATTTTCATTCACATATCTTGAGGTCAGAGGTCAAGGGAGCCATTTGAAAATGACTATGCCAGTTTTTCCTCATCAAAATTTAGCGTAAGTTTGGAGCCTTCCTTTCCGATAAACTAGTATGTCATGGTTTTCTAGTTTTACGTGATATACGTATCTTCACTATAGCTCTAAAACTGAACCTGCTACAGCCTCTGAAAGACGGTAAAGTCGGTGTCGGAGGGTTAATGCGTCTACGTGTTGATGACTACACAGAGAATTCTCTCAGGATTTCCTTACACCCTTTAACTACAACTGTTCAGCATCCACAAAGGGAACAATTTTGTCTTGCAATTGATGTGACAGGCCCTCTCACCTACTTTTTTATGAAATCAGCACGAACATAAAACTGCACAATCATCAAAGCAACGCTTGTAGTTTTGAGACAAAAGGAAGAGAAAGACATTTTGATATCAGGGGGGCCTAGTGTTTTCATCTTTACCAGCAATATGTATCTTCTGACGATATCAATAGTTTGTTTTCCACTGTGGTACATAGCCATTTTTATGAAAAAAAAAATGTCACACATGCACATATAGGGATACGTGTGGTCACTGAAAGAGAACATTCAGTCCTGCATCAACATCACACCTTTTAGCTTCTACCAGTCTACATGTAGATCTGCAAGGGCCACATAATGTAACTTAGTAGGCATGTTCTCCAGAGTAGCAACGGGATACCCTGTGTGTGCATTATTGATGTCAGAGGTTCAAGGTAAACTGCATGACAGCAACAACACTAATAATCAATACAAACAAGCAATAATCCGGCAAGCAACAAGCAAAGAGAAAAAAAAAAACATAGCCTAAGAAAAAAAATAATCCTGTCAAAAAAGGGCCATGAATGTCAGAGTAATGTTGCCTTTGACATCCCATCAACCTGCAGAGCTTGAGGGAACTGACATCTCTGTCCTATACAAAAGCTCCTTAAAAAGCCACTAAATTCACTCATGTATTCTGGCAATATAGTGGGTCATGAGAGCAACAACACTAATAATCAATACAAACAAGCAATAATCCTGCAAGCAACAAGCAAAAAGAAAAAAACAAATAGCCTAAGAAAAATAATCCTGTCAAAAAAGGGCCATGAATTTCAGAATAATGTGCTTTTGACATCCCATCAACCTGCAGCTTGAGGGAACTGACATGTCTGTTCTACAAAGCCACTAAATGCACTCATGCATTCTGGCAATATAGTGGGTCATGTTGAAGGAAATGCATCAGCATCATTTCAAATGATAAATTCTATTCATGGTCTATGTTGTCTCTTGGTAATAGAGACCAGCATGCAGGCACTTGCTGTCCCCTCTGCTTGTCTGTCTGCCAGGTTCAGACACAATTGCATCGCTATTGCATCCTGCAGAGCTCAGCAGAGAGGATCAAACTGTGTGGTCGACAGGTGACTAACCTGAATGTTGCAGGTATATTCCGTATCATCCAGCAGTCTCACGGTGCAGCTGTATTCTCGCTCCAGATTCCTGATGCTGCCACTCATGAATCGGCTCAACATCTTCTCGGGAGAATCGCTGCTCTGCGTCTCTTAACAGGACGCACAGAACAATAAAAACTCAACACTCAGCGTGCTATATAGTGAATGTCACATTGAGCACAATCCCATGTCCACTACACGACCAGCAGCCACGGATTCAGCCACCGAGGCGTGCACCATTGTTGTCCCGTTGTGCTATAAAAGAGCAAGAATCCGAGGATGCCCGCATCCAGATCCAGAGGAGAGCTCAGCCCTGTTGTGTGTGTGTGTGTGTGTGTGTGTGTGGTAGAGGAGGATTATCTCTCACCATTCACTGCTGCCACTTGAGCAAACTGGGCGGGTCCCAATGCAGACTGACGTCAAAGTCCACCAACCAGGAGTGTGTTTTATCTGCAGCTTTAAACCTGCAGGAGGCAGGATGGTTTTGGCATCATTGGGGAAAAAAAAAAAAATCCATAATAATCTTTTTCATCATATTGTAATTCAAGTGCTCTGAGAGAAAACTGGACTTCTGCATCTCCTCATGGCTGTGTTTACAGGCTTTAATTTTTTTTTTTGACCAATTGCAGGTCATTTCAGAGAGAGCGTTCCTATTGGCTGTGCTCCGGCTGGTATATTTCCTCAACTGATCTCAACATGGCTGCAAACTTTCCCATTTTACAGCTGAACAGTACACTACAAGATGTTTCTGAAAACATCTGAGGCGAGAAATAGGCATTACAGTAACATAATATTGATTCATATCCAATAGTATTTTTCCCAACGCCGCAATTTGTCCCGACACACACAGCTACCTAGCTCCAGAAAATATTAACATTTTTTTTTCTTTATTATTGTTATTATTTGCTTATTTATTTATTTATTTATTTATCTCACTTATTATTGTAAGTGTTGGTATTATTATCATCATCATCATCATCATCTTTATTATTATTCATATTATTAATATGTGTATGTATATATACTGTATTATATATATATTTTACTCATTTATTTTCTTTTTGTTTTGTTTTTGTTCCCCCTATATGCTCTACACATAAAAGAAATGATGTCTGTATGTGTTTAAGAGTAGATATATGTCATATATGACCATCTAGCCTCATTCAATGCCAAACACACTCATTATCCACATCACACACACACACACACACACACATCTCACACACACACACACACACACACATCTCACACACACACACACACACACACACATACACACACGCACACACATCTCACACACACACACACACACACACACACACACACACACACACACACACACACACACATTCTTCAACCTGCTTTTATCCCCTTGTGTTGTCTTAGTTTTGTTTTGTTTTTGTACTTTGTTATTTGTCTTTCTCTGTATAATATATTTTGGTCTTTTTTATATATGTCCCTGCACATGTCTTCACTTGTTTTGTAATCTCTTTATAACACAATAAAAAATATATATATATATATACATATATATATATATTAACATTGTCCTCTGTTTGTTTGTTTATTTTATTTATATTGCAAAACTGGTGATGACTGCAGTGCCTTAGCCCATTTTAACATAAAGCTGTGATGATAAAATGCATTCAATCCAGAGGTATTCATGAATAATTTTGGATATGACTAAGCCTGAATACATTATATTAGATATTAGTTGTGTGGAGCTCTGAGCAATATCTGAATAGAAAATATCCGTAGCACAGTGTCAGACTTTCAACCCAAAACCATGTCAGACTGAACTAAAATCATTGGCCTCAGGTGTCATAGCACTCTAGTGGGTTTGTTGAAATGTAAAATGTTTTGTCAAACATAGTATTTTGTTTCCATCTTCTACGGGTTCAGACTCATCCTGATCAGTCTCCTCTGACGGGTCCAAATCTGAATTTCCCCTCAACTATCCTCTTACAACAATGTGGACTCATTAAGTACATTAAGATGGTCCTGGTGTCCACTACAATTGACATTCATAAAAAAGCTAATATTTCAAAAGACAAATCATGTAACTGCTATCAGCACTAAATATATAATTCCTGACATGTGGATAAACAAAAAAATATATGAAAATCATAGTAAAAAACAAAAGATAAACAATATTTGATTTACCTCTCCTCTTTCAAAAAAATGTGCTTGCAGGAGGTTATCCTCCTGAGACACTGCCTATTGACATCCTGAAAGGGGGAAAGGCGTCGTTATTTATTTACCATAACCTCTTCCTAGGTCATGCTGGGTGAATATTTAATGTATTATACTGCCACCTGTAGGCCAGTTATCAGTGTTGCATATTATTCGTTTTAAGTTGCCATCAGATCACAAGATCTCCAAAATCGGTGTAATTTTACTATTGTTAAAAGATAAATAATAATAATATTTTTTTAAATCTCTATTATTTCTTATTATTATTATTATTATTTTTATTTTTATTATTATTATTATTATTATCATTATCATTATTATTATTATTATTATTATTATTATTATTATTATTATTATTTTTATTTTTATTATTATTATTATTATTATTATTATTATCATTATCATTATTATTATTATTATTATTTTTATTATTATTATTATATTTTTTTGGGGGGACGTGTAAATATTGTATGTGTTTTATTATTTCATGTGTCATTACTGCCTTAAGTCTGATCACATTTAAAGTTGTATTGGTTGCTTCCCTTATTGTCGGGGGTGGGAGGGAAAAATTGATGAAAATTAGAAGATTACTTATTTGCTCTGTAATTTATGTCTTGCAATGTTCCTCCAATTAAAAAAAAAATTAAATAGATAAAGAAAAAATATAAAGGATACAAATTAAAAAAAAAATAATAATGATTTATTTTGTTACTATTATTCAATTTTCACTCATATCTAATCTACTCACAGCAGAGCTGACCAAATCGTTATCAAAGGGAGACCGTTATTTATTTATTTTTACATGACAATACAAGGTCTCTATTACAACATACCACATTTCAAATAAAATTGCTATATATTTGTGTCAGCGTTGGGTATATTGTAACGTTTGAATAAATCTAAAAACTGTACCCCTTAATAATCGTGTTGGTTCTTCCTGCCGTGACCCGGATTCGAACCGGGGTTGCTGCGGCCACAACGCAGAGTACTAACCACTATACGATCACGGCGAGCTAGCAGGGACTGGTGCTGCCAGGCGACATTATCACACTATATCACAAACACAAGCACAGGAACTCAACTTAAAGGTCCCATATCGTGCTCATTTTCATGTTCATACTTGTATTGTGTGTTTCTACTAGAACATGTTTACATGCTGTAATGTTCAAAAAACACTTTATTTTCCTCATATGGTCTGCCTGAATATGCCTGTATTCACCCTCTGTCTGAAACGCTCCGTTTTAGTGCATTTCAATGGAATTGCAACGGAATTGCGTTGCTAGGCAACAATTTGGGTCCATGTTTACTTCCTGTCATCTGATGTTATTCACATACACTGCAACAGGAAATAAACTGGAACACATTTAGAATGTTTACCTTTAAAACCGTGTAATGGTCTAAATATATTATGATATATATATATATATCATTATATATTTGTGACATCATAAATGGACAGAAATCCTAACGGCTTGTTTGAAATGCAGAGTTTCTGAATACGGGCTGTGTGTATTTCCCTGTGGATTGAGTGTTTCGATACTTTCACAGTATCTATCAGGACTTAAACCTGCTTTATAAAATAAAAGACCTGAAAATTTCACTTTTGACAATATGGGACCTTTAACGTTACAACTTACTTTTATGTTTATTCTTCTACACTGAAAATGGGAAGTTAGTTAACGTTATCGTATTTCTCTCCTGCTTACTTACCATAACTAATCTTGACATGACGTTTCTCTTTATTTTGTCCACTTAATGAAGGTAAGTAAATTTAGTCTAAAGTCATGCAATTTGGTCAAAAGTAGCATGGACGCACCTGTTCACTTAAGTTACTCTCTCTCTTTCTCTAACAAACCAGCATTCAGCATCATACTAATGTTGATTGAATAGACTACACGTAAATATACAATCATAAAACTTTGTAATTCATTGAAACATTTGATTTGACAGAGATAATAACAGATTTGCATGTTTCAAAAGATTGACAATAAAAAATAGTAATAGAAGTAGTGGTCTTTATTAGATAAATTATTAACAGTAATGGACTTTCTTTATTTGATAAATTAGGCTAGCCAGCTTGCCAAGTATTGTACCATTTATGATGAAATCAGTGCTTAGCAAAAAAGTAAGTGTTAATGTTTCTTCAGTGTTAAGAATTGAAGGCTTAGAGAGGCAAACCAAACACAAAAACCTCAGTCATTCACCCATTCATTCATCATCATCAACAACAGACATGTAAAGATGCATGATCAGCAACTGAGTAACTCCTAATCACATCAGTAAAAAGCATCAAATCTTCAAACAAGTATTTACAATAGGACCAGAAAGGTCTAATGTCGAAGAGCGAAGTCTTAAAGTTCATTTTCATCGTTCTCTTCAGGTTGGTTGCTTCTTGTTGCGACTGCAACTTTAGGAGGAGCACACTCTGCCTTTCTGGTGAAAGGGCGACACGGACCAGCCGGAGTCTTTGGTTTGCTGCTTGAAGCGTTGCCCATACTTTGAGCAGAAGCACCTTCTTGTTTCTTGGCTGCCGGTGACTGATTCCTCTTGTGCAGTTTACAGGATGCCACCAGAGGCTTTCCTATGTCCACCTGTTGGCTTTCTGTCTGGCGCAGCTTGCTGTCCATGTGGGTATAGTGTAGCTCCACCTTGATGACCAGCGATTCCTAACAAATGATAAACAACATTTTACATTTATTGTACATACTTTCTTTTAAAGACTTGCTCTGTTATGATTCATAGGAACAGAATCAGGACACATATCATTAAGTGCATACCGTAAGCTTTTGAAGAGCACAAAGTCGCAGAGTACAGTCCGGGTTATCGGAATTACTGAATAGTAGAGTGTCCATCTCCTCTGACCTGCCAGGGCCGGAGAATATGTCTTCCATTGGCTGAGGATTTAGAGCAAAAAACATTATGTCAGTATTATCACAGTTTTTAAGCAACTATATCAAAACATCTTTAAGTTCACTCTCAATAAACATGTCCTGCATCAACACTGGTCTGGCACTCACTGACCCAATCCCAATGTCCCCCCTAAGGCCTTAAGCCCTGAACCCTAAGGGACTTGACTGACGTCACCTGGTAAATGGTTGGGTGTGAGAGGCTGCAAGGGTTTGAAATGGTATAAATACAAATGGGACAGCACTTTGCGGCAACATATAACGTTACCGTTTTTATTTTACTGCTTATTTGAACGTCTCCCAGGCTTACGAGAAAAGAGGTAACTGTCAAAAAATCAATTAACTTGTTTTTGTCAAACTTAATTAAGCAAAATTAAAAGAGCTTGTTGATGAATAAACCATGTGTGTAATATAGTCTAATGTGGTTTTATGTACCATCTTAAATCCTTTATATTAATGTTTCTGTGAAAATTTAAATATGCCTGGCTCTGAGCACCCGTGTGCCGTCCACTTTGTTTACCTTTTGTTACATCTCCGAGCTTCCCCTATAATGCTATGAATAGTGGGTATTTCCCTCAGGCAAAGTCTGCAGAAACGCGGACTTACGGAAAGTGTTCATAAAGGGCTCAAAATGTCTGCGAGAGAATCCTAAAGGACTTGATGATTTGACAGTGGGACAGCCCTAAACCCTCAAATGTGCCTCAAAGTGTGAGTCTGTGAGTGTGGACATTGGGTTTGGGCCACTGTTAGAAATGCACTATAACACTGATGCATTCATAAAATCAGCCACTAGATGTCAGTATGGGTCAAGAATCTGCATTCATGTATTATACTAACACTACTACTTCCTGCTTTGTATGTAGCTGCAGCAGGCTGGAAGTCCATATATGGGCAGAACTTCCTTAGACATGTGAAACATGGGTGTGAATGGTCATCATTGCGAAATTCCTTCAGGCTCATGGAAACAGCGTTCTACAGTGAGCAACATGGAATTTCTGATGTAGATAAGAATTGAAACCTAATGTTGAGTTTAGTAACTCTTAAACGAGAAAGTCAGACTTCAGTGAGGTGCCAAAAACCCAAGGCAGTTATGCTGACATTTCTGTTTACTGTATATTTATTTATAGTGTGTTTCATGTGTCTATTAAAACTGAAAGAGCATTGGTTCACGAATGTCTTGAATAGATATCTTGTGGCTCCTATATCGATGAGAATAAAACGTGACAGGATAGATTAAAGTAAAGATAGATATTTACAGGTATGCTGCTCAGGGTGACGGTGCAGTCCTGGGTTCGGAGGCCTGTAGTCTTTACAGTGGCAAAAGACACCAAGACGTTGGAGAACAATGCTGAGAAGCTGACTTCCACTTCGACTCCGCACACAAACATCAGCCGCTTCTTCCGTGGTAGCTCTGAAAGGAGATATGACATTTTATTTTTAAAAATGATGACTACAAATAACACGTTTCACAACTGTTTTCCGTTGACTGTAGCTTTGTATTATTATGGTATTACGTTACTGAGATACAGCAGCTGATTTAGCCCATACACACTTGATTAAGCACGTTAGGGACTTTCAGCCTCTCTGTTAATTTAAGACGCAGACTTTTTATCTTTCATCTTGTCTGGAGGAGACTGAGGAGATTCTCAGATTAGCTCATGGTTCCATTATTAAAAGGATTAAAGTAAATTTGAGGAAGTGAGGGTGTCGGACGCCAACTTCCTTACATCAAACAGGAAAATACTCTCTGTAAAATTAACCAGTTATCTGTTTTGATATATCAACAACAATGGTGCTGAAAATATCCCATTAAACCACAATGTGGGCACCTGGTTTTTCACATGCTGTAGTGTGGGAGGTGTGAGTAAGAGTAAACACAACCATCTCTTTCACACCCACCGATGACAGACGGATCAGGGACTGGAACTGGGTTTTACTTGATCGGAAACAAACTATATTTAGAATGTGGATGTATTTTAGATACGTATCCTGTCTTCACTGTGATTTGATCTAGAATTAAATAAACATAGGAAAAGACACGGAGGTTCAGGGAAATTTCCATAACTCACTGTTTGCTTGTCTCCAGCAGGCATCTCGCAGCTGGAGTTCCCTTGTGTGGCCGTTGGTCCGAACTGGGTCTGCGAGGGATCGAGGTTCCTTCAGGGTGTGTTTGATCTCCACCTGTTGCTTGCCTGTGACCAGAGGGTCTCTGGCTAGATCTGAATAAATACAATACAGGTAAATATGATGCCTGTAAGATCTGAATACAAAACACTCCACTAACTTCACATATAGGGTGTTTCCCCCATATTTTACTGAGTCCACTTTGACCATATTGAGAAAATCAACACTTTAACTACTGAAACCTTTATACAAATCTTTTGAAACTACAACAGTCTGTGCTCTCATACTCTTTGTCTCATGGGGCTGCCTGAGTTTTGCAATAGCACGGACGAAAAGTTAATCAGATTCACATGGCTGGCTTTGAGGAACTTGAAATTTGAAAGATTAGATAGTTATTATTCATAGTAATTGACTGGACTAAATACGTTTTGGAAAACCCCTCTTCACAAGACTCAATACATGCAAACATAGGACTAATTTAAAAGGTTAACGGGGTGTAATGGCTGGCCAGTAGTGGAGCCATGATCAAATCATTTAATATAGATGTGATATGCTTGGCTTTTGAGAAGGTTTGGCATCAGGAATATTTGGGGCGAGCTGTCTTCACTATAATGGATGAGCAACCAGCAGCTCATCATCGGCAGCAGCTCTTTTTCCACCTCTAAATTAGTCTCAGACAAGATGAGCAGATGTCAAAAACAGAGGCTTGGGAATTTTTAAGTTACCGCCCGTACTGTGGCTCTGGAATTTCCAATAAATAGGATAAAAAATAAAAAAACGATAAAGCCTGTAAAAATGTCATACACAGAGTGCCGTCAGCAGGGCGTCCTGTGAACCCATGAGAGCAGTGGCACGGGGTGCCCAAACGGCAGAGCAGCTGTCTTGCACTCTGCAGCTCTCAGGTTTCCTGCTGTTCTCTTGCCAACAGTGTGAATTTCCAGAGAATGAGGTCACATGCTAATGGTACCTCGAAAGATTTTTTTTTACCAGAGACCCATCAAACAGACAAACACACTTTCGAGACGGGACAACCCCATAACCTCATAACTCCCCACCTCGGTCTGTCACAGATATACATGCAAGTCCTGAGTAAACAACACTAAAATGAGTCGCCAACGATTATAAAAACTAGTCTGTGGTCCACCCAGCATACCAGAGAACAACCTGTTCCCTTCAGATCTCTTTACCCCCAATCTGCCAGAACTGATTCGTTCTAAGGTTGATATATGTTGAATTTATCATCATCATCATGTTCTCAAGTTTGAAACACTTACCCTCGGACACCCGCTCTAAGACGTGTGTGACTTTCTCAGTCTGTAGGATGTGTGCGTTCAAGTACTTCGTGAAGATCCCAGTACTTTTCCCCCCGTCCTGGACCTCGAACGCCTCAGCATCTTCACATCTGCGTTGGTTAACAAAATGAATTGTTATTCAAAAAAACATATAGCAAAAGATAAGTTCTGCTTTTTAATAAACATAATTTTACATTCTACAGCATGTTGACTGCTTTGAAAAAATAGGTATCGGTTTCTATACTTGTAATTAATATTTATAAAAGAACTAATAAAAAGTACATACGTGGCATAACCATAAACAGTGTTCCCACTGGGTTCCACTGGCATGATGCCTGAAGGCATGCAGTCCTGGTTGTACCTAAAGAAAGTAAAAAACAGTTCTCAGATGACAGAAGCAATCAAAATAAATCCTCATAACTTTATTAAGACAAAATCGACTAATATGTACAGTATATAATAGTTTGTACATTTGTATAATACAGAATTTTTAATCATCCGTTTACAAATAAATGTGAAAATCAATGTGTCTTCTCTTAGTGAAAACAGAAAGGACTTACTACACCTACCATTTTCTGCAGGTATCCAGAAGGATTACACTGAGTGCGGTCTGTCTCTTCTGCATGCTGTGCATGACCCTCTGCACACAGATGCAGTTTTCTGGTTGGTACGGTTGGGGAGCATCAACAGCTACCAAGTAATTCCTCCCAACACGCTCATATCCATGACCCGCATAGTAAAAAAGGCCTGTCAAGAGTGATGAAATCATTATGCAATCGTCACATTGCACTGGAACATACACATTCCTGGAGCCGCATTGAGAAAGGTCATACTGAGAGCATATACACGTCTGATTTCTATACAGTATGATAGGTTTCAAAAATGTCTATCTCTGTTTCGTTGTTAGAAAGAGAAAGTAGAGAACAGTAAGACAGTATCATTCTGATACAAATTGTCAGTTCTCTTATCATTGCTCATCAACATAATTTCCATATTACGGTTCATCATTAGTGTGTATCAGTCTGCTGTTTAATAACAGTAGTGTAGCCTAGTTTCTCTGAACAATATGACTTGTTCCTGAAGTGGCATGCTATTAATAGCTGAATGTTTTCATACACTACAATGCCACCTTTCTGGTTATCACATACCAAGAGACAGGATTTTAGTTGACTGTGAATTGTGAGTGACCCTCTTCAAATGAAATCTCTCTCAAAGTGTTAAAGGCATACAGGATGTGCCATACATAACATGTGAAGTTAAAAACACCCACGCATCTTTTTAACACTTATCTGCCCACTCAACCACGCGGGGAAAGTAAAGATACTGGTACTGTAAACTACCCGGGGGATTCGTGACCGGGGACACGTGGACAACAACAGATAAGAGCCACAGAACCCGAGAGAGGAAGTTACAATGGTATATTTCAGATTACACAAACATGTTGAAATTACTATGTCAGCATTTCTCTGAGGACAAAAGTTGAAGTCATGAATCAACTGAGAAATGTAGCTTATTTAGGAAAACAAAAATTACGTATAGGCAAATCATGCTCACCATAAACTCCTCTGTCAAGGAGCTGAATGAACTTGTCAATAGCGGCCAGCATCTCCTCCCTGGTGAGATCGAGCAGGGACACCACTCTGAAGCCGAGCTGCTGCAGGAGGTTGGCCAGCTCATGTACATCCATAATGGGGGCCATCAAGTCCGGGTGGTTGGAGTAGTTCAAGTTGCCAATAAGCAGGGCGACTTTATCAGAGGCTAAAACAAAGATCAAAGTAAGATTCTAATTATAGCAACAAAAGGAAATACCTATACATGAGTATGACTGTGTCATACTAAAAATAGCAAGGGTTGACATTGCGTTTTTTTTTTTCCATAAAACTGTACCTGTGGGTGCTGCAGGGGGGAGCTGATCAGTTTGCACTAGAGGATATTAAAAAAGAGAAGTACAAAATCAGTTTTTTAAACAAAAATCTGATCTAAAGAACAATGATTCTGTCAAGAGGACACATACAGGGCAGTACAATTTAACAATTTGATTTTTTGTGATCTGCCTTGTACAAGCTACAAACAGGAGAAACACTGCAAGAACTAGTTTCACTTTACATCACTTTCCTGTTGTGTGTCTAAGGCTCGGATCAAGCACTATTTGGAGTCTAACTTCCTTCTTTTAGTCTGTAGAAATGGGAAAGTACCTGCAGCATAATGGAAATAACTTCTAAGTGCTAAAACAGTGGAATATAAGGAGTGTTAAAAAAACGGATTTTCTTCACAGGTCTTTTCATTGGAAATAGGGGAAGTTACGTCTGAGGAAAAAAACAATGATAATTTGGGAAAAGACAGACTTTAACCAAGTTGATAAAAGTAGTTTCAGTTATGACTTACCGATGTTAACCTCGACCGCTTCAGTCCATGTCTCTTTTAGTATGTTAGATATGGAGCACAAGTACCATCCTCCATGTTCGGCTGTTGCACGGTCAATCTGCAGGTACCACAATAGATAACCATTGTTTGTCTTTCTGGCTTTTCCCCCCCACATGCAAGATCACTCATCCATAAATAAAAAACTTTGGCAAAATATTAACCAAAGGGTGAATGACTCAGAGCCAGTGAAATGAGACAGTAAATATAGCGCCAGTGTAAACAATCACTGTCAGCTCTGAGGTGAGTAAACACTCCTTCCTTACCTGCAGTATGCCACTAGTTTTGTCCAGGAGCGGCTGTCCATTTTTGTACCACTGGTAGTGTGGAGCGGGGTTGCCAAAGGCAGCGCAGCGGAGAGTGAGTTTAGCACCTAGTCGGACTGTCTGGGGTTTAGGGTTGACAGCGATGTGTGGCTCACCTTGCCAGTGTACTGGCAACCCTGAGGATGTTTGAAAAGAAAGAGATAAGAGATTCAAACCCACAGAAAGAAATTAGCAATATGCAAAAAAATGATTCATTGCCAACTGACAGACAGAGGCTATGTTGCAATATGCACAACAACAACACTACAATATAAATCAACATGAGAATGCATACCTGATTTATCAATGTCCAGCACCTTCACTTTCACCCAGTCGCTGAACTCGCAGTTACAAATGTGGTCATTCACTCGGCACACATAGAGCTGAGTTTTTCTAGCTTTGATGGTCAGGTCTGCTCCAGTGCCTCCAGACACCTTGGAAACAAAACAAAATATTAGATAATTATAACTAAGTACAGAAACGTTAATGGCTGGAGAAAAGATTTAGATAAGAGGAAGACGCGTCAAAGGTTTTCTCTATATCACATTTAGCTTGTTTCAGTTTGTCATTTTACATATAGCTAGTTTCCTTTATTTAAACTGGTGGTTCCGTTGAGATCAACACAGCTGTGCACCAAAATAAACATGTGCAGTACAAGCAAAGACAAACACACAATTGTCACACACAGTAGCAGGGCTGTAAGAAAATACCAATACACATGAGTATCCCGATATTATGTGTTGTGATACTGTATTTCGATATTAAACTACAAAAAACCTAAGGAATCCATTGGTACCAACCATGTCATACTAGCTTTTCACAAAGGAGGCTAAATAGCACTCCAAAGTTGGAAAATCAAATTACTTTTGATGAATTTAAAACATTAATGAAAGACCTAGAAGCAGAGTCAATCAGGAGCTGTCTGTGTTTCTGAATTTTTTCACTTTAACGTTGGCTTCAAACACTTTGATTTTAATGTGTTCTGTATGATATTATGCTATGTATTTATTTTACATTTGTTTTATGTTGTGGCATCTGAAACTTTAATGTATGTTTAAATGCTCCTGTCTTGGCCAGGTCTCTCTTGCAAAAGAGATTCTTAATAGCAATGAGTACTACCTGGTTAAATAAAGGTTAAATAAATAAAAATAAATCAATAAAAAAATAAGTTACGCTAAATTTTGTCTGACTTCAAGATATGGGAATGAAAACGGGTGCTATTGGTACCCACGAGACTCCCTTTTACAGACATGCCCACATGCAGTATAGATGTGTTATTTTTACCTATTCTAAAATTGTTTATTTCCGATGTGTTCTTTATACTATGATAGTTTTCCTATAATTAAATAAAAGAAAAAAAATCACAATATATTGCTTACAATATCACAATATAATGAATCGTAACCTCTGTATCACGATACGATACGAATCGACAGTAGACATTATTTCCACATTAAAGTAAACAGTACTACCATTCAAAATGCTAGTTTTAAAACCCTCAAAAGGAATAATATATTTTAATTTAAAAGTTTTTTTTGTGACTCCAACACATAAAAGATCCACATACCTCCTTCTCATCAGTGAACCACTGGTAGTTAAGTTTGAGGTTGTTGGTGCCCTCAGCTCGGACACTCAGCGTCACCTCATGGTTCGCAGGTACACACACAGAAACAGGATGGCTCACTATGACGAACTCTGAAACAAATCAAGTGAAAAATCTCAGTTAAATATGAAATAGTCATCCAGTTAAGAAAAAAAATCACAGCAATGTGATGTGAAGAGACAAATAACATACTGCTGATCATTATTCGACACGGTTTGGTGCGAGATCCAGTCATCAGTGCATTTTATTCTTCTTATAAACACACTGTGGGAAGTTGAGACAAAGTTATAAATTAGTATTTTTTTTTGTAATAACTCCCTGTAGATAGTAGCAAATCTAAATAGGAAATGAATAAAATAAGGAAACGAATGTAAAATTCAGTGTCTATCCTCTAGCCCCCTTAACTTCTCTTTTCTGATGAAGTTACACCACAATGAACATTATACTGTAGACTCAGATAGAGCTCTAGACATGACAATGACTAGTGTTTAAAGTTGTTATAAACACACATGTATTAGTCTATACCTGCTGTCAGCCTTGTAGCAGTAGATCAGCTGTCGGACCTCAGCCAGTGAATGCTTTCCTCCTTCTATCTGCTACAATTATAACCGAGAACACTTCCTTCCCTTTCCTGGAACCTGACATCACACACACACACACATTACCGGTGAGACACTAATATAGGAGCATCTCATTTAACATAAAGAAGTCTCTCACCTATGGTGCACGGAAAAAATATGCAGATTTATTTTGATTTTAAAGTAATGATATTAAATTAATTGAAAAACATCCAAACAGACGAATAATTAGATGTAAATTATATAAGGCTAAGATGCAAGTGGAGCCACGTTTCTAGCCATTACGGTAACGAGCAATCTGGCCCCTTTCCAGGTGCTGTACCAGGGCTGAATGAGTCTGGTGAGTTAAAACAGGTCAAACTCAACTGTGTTTTCACTGAGATATATATCATAGGCCAGGGGTCAGCAACCTTTACTATCAAAAGAGCCATTTTAGGCAAAAAATATATATAATAAGCTGTCTGGAGCCGCAAAACATTTGAGCATTGTGATGAAGGTAACACAGTTTATAGTCTAAGAATATAGTTTATAAGTCTAATGCAGTGAGGGCCAAAGAGACAATGTACTACGGAGTATTAGGGCCACATTGAGGGAAAAACATTTGAGATTTCCAAAATAAAATCATAATATTACGAGAATAAAGTCATAACTTTCCGAGAAAAAAAAAGTTGTAATTTTACGAGAATAAATCCATAACTTTACGAGAAAAAAGTCGTAATATTAAGAGAATAAAGTCATAACTTTACGAGAAAAAAGTCGTAATATTAAGAGAATAAAGTCATAACTTTCCGAGAAAAAAAAGTTGTAATTTTACGAGAATAAATCCATAACTTTACGAGAAAAAAGTCGTAATATTAAGAGAATAAAGTCATAACTTTACGAGAAAAAAGTCGTAATATTAAGAGAATAAAGTCATAACTTTACGAGAAAAAAGTCGTAATATTAAGAGAATAAAGTCATAACTTTCCGAGAAAAAAAAAGTTGTAATTTTACGAGAATAAATCCATAACTTTACGAGAAAAAAGTCGTAATATTAAGAGAATAAAGTCATAACTTTACGAGAAAAAAGTCGTAATATTAAGAGAATAAAGTCATAACTTTACGAGAAAAAAGTCGTAATATTAAGAGAATAAAGTCATAACTTTCCGAGAAAAAAAAAGTTGTAATTTTACGAGAATAAATCCATAACTTTACGAGAAAAAAGTCGTAATATTAAGAGAATAAAGTCATAACTTTACGAGAAAAAAGTCGTAATATTACGAGAATAATGTCATAACTTTACGAGAAAAAAGTCATAATAATGAATGCATCCTTAGATCGGCACATCTCCTTTTGAGACGCAAGTTTCTTGTGAGACTCACATGAACTGTGTCACTTCATGTCATATTCCCCAACCATGTGAAATTGCAAAATAACTGGCAAATTTCACAAAAAACTCTCAGCATCGCCTTCCACCGGCTTATAAATACTTTTAAGTGGTTTCACAGTCTTTGTTGTTTCTGCTTTTCCTTTTCTTTGTGGTAGTTTCCATCATATTCCGCCTGAATCTTCATAGCTTGTGACTTTGCAGTGACTTGCAATATTCCCCGTTGGGCATAGCGTAGCAAAGATGGTGAAATGTTCACCTGCACTTGACCCAGGTGTGCGCAGTTTGACACGAAACACAGCCCCGTGATGACAGCCGGAAGGCTTCCTTCACAGCCATTGGATAAAAGACAGATTTTAGAAAAGCGTCTGTCCTGCAGTGGTTTGACTTTTGAAATCTAGAGCCAATGAAAATGTGGGACATTGTCTCAATATGTGGGACGTGGGACAAGGGATAAAAATGCTGTGCAGTCCCTCGTAAAGTGGGACACCTGGTCATCCTAATGCCATATAGGCCTATGGATTCTTCTATTCTTGGCTTAAAACAGCCTTTCACAACCATAAATTGCTCAATATCACAGTTCATGAGCTTTATGCTGTAAATTGACACGCATAATGTGTGACATGTTATCTGATTTCATTCAGGGACAATAATTTCTCAAGTGTTTCGGCCTCGGGCGTCTTCATTGACGTCATTGGTCTACAAAGATACAAGCCTCGATATGCCCTTCACAGAAAACTTCCTGGATTACTTGACATATGCCCCGAAGCCTCAGCACATCACATAACTTCCCTCATTTTTATCATCCCTTTCTCAATGCAGACATATAAGTATACTGTATGGCCTTTTTACAAAAGGGCATAGGTTTAAATAAAGATATTTGCCTGATTTGCGGGTGTGTTTTGTTTGTTTGTTTGTTTGTTTGTTTGTTTGTTAAAGCTACATTTATTTATTTTTATTTAATTGTACCTTTATTTAACCAGGAAAGCCTAAAATCTCTTTTTCAAGTGTCTTGGCCAAGATAGAACAGTATTTGAAGACAAATCAGTAATAGACAGAAATTTGATTATACAATTATAAATACAATTTCTAATAAAATTAACATATTTCATCCTAAAAATAAACTAAATGTCACCGTAAAACAACTCAAGAACTGTCTAAAACTATGAAAATAAATAAATAAAAAACAATAACATAAACATCAATATCCTTAAATACCCTTACATCATTAAATCAATTTGTTTGCTAAACCTGTTTTTGTCTAATTGTGAAACGTGAGCAGCAAGTGGTTCTCTATGTTTTGACTACGTGTTGCAACACAAAGTGAGGGGGGCTGTCCCTGACCAACTCTTGAGCAAAGCATAGGACATATAGACCATTGGTTGTCATCAGCGACAGACACAGACATATTTTGCAAGTCCACATCCACTTCACAGAGTCTCACTAAGACGGGACACCCTTTTTCAAACTTATTAAGATGGATAAAAACAAAGCAGTGACTTTTTTTTATAGTATCACCGTTGATGAAATGTGTTCTGGTTTGAACGGTTAACTTTTACTTTAAATTTAGTTTAGTTTTTAGACTTCTTTCTTAAGTCTAAAGTCTAGTTTTGGAAAGTCTGATGTGCTCTTAAACTATTTGTAGGGCTGCTATAAATAGGCCCCTTCTGGCGACACATGCGTGTCTATGATAGGCAGTTACAGAGATTGTCTTCACACTCTCTGGCTCCAAAGCAACACTGACAACATCTTAATGGTGAGTTGGAAAATGTAGCTAGTTTTAAGGTGGCCGAGAAACACCTGAATTATATTCCTAACACGTACAAGTCAATAACACGTCTTTGGTTTGTGTTTGACCACTAACAGCCCTTCAACAACCTGATAGCTGATCCTATTTATAACTTGCTCCAATGCAAAGTACTTTGCTTGGTCAGAAAGGACAAGCATTGAGTCTGAACTGTGTGCTGGACTTTTGTATGAGTGTATACTTTATTTCTTCCAACAGGTTCTGTTACCACTCTGAAGTGTTTCTTTTTTATTCTTCAGGGGTTTTACATGGATAACACCATCAAATCTGAGCCTTGAACTTTGACAAACGGTGGACGTGATCACGGAGTACTTTCACACCGTGGGTGATACATTTACCTCGACACTTTTTGTGAGTTGCTTCAGTGGACGATGACTTCCAGACGGCCAATGACTCGCTCTTACTCTGGCAATGGGAGGACAAGCAGCTTCAGCGAAGACGAGGGCAGCTCTTCCAATGGCCGCACAGAAAGCCGCAATCCTTACCTCTCCAATGTTAGGCCGGAAAACAGGTAGACAGCCTCATCTCTAATCCATGTGTATGCAGAGGATGTTTCATGTGAAGCAGATCTGTATTATATATTGCATGGGGGGTAAAGAAAAAGCATCTGGGTCAGGTAGATCAAGTTAACATAACATGAAATTTCTCTGCATATTTGAATGTGTTTAGCTGGAAGAGTAAATTAAGTCATAGATTTTTACTATATTGTTGAGCACATCACATTGTGGGTCAAAAAACACATTTATCTCATCAATTATGCGTGTTTCTGTTTCCAATCTACAAACCATAAGAACGAGGAAGTGCTCCTTTTGTCAAAAAGGAGGGCAGTTATTAACTATTTCATGTAGGTGGGTTATATAGACCAAGAACTTTATCATTGACGCCCCTTCATTTGCCTTCTCTCTGAATAGCTATTCAAGGTATTCTCACTACAGGCCACCGAGGTAATCCACACTTTTAAAACATTCCTCCCAACTAACATCTTAACCACAAAAAAAATGGTTTATCCCAAGAATGAAACCCACACCTGTTTGAACTGTAATGTAAGTGTCCGGTTTGTCCAGTGTTGCGTTCAGTTTTTCGTAAAGAACATCGGTTTTAGTGTTGGATTGACAACTTTGCTTTGCTTGACGTCTCACAAGTCTCTGTGTCACTCATTCACACTCTCGTCGCTACCAAAAATTTCCATTAACATCCTTTTTTTCTTGATAAATGGAATGTATTGCACAGAGGTGAAGAGGTCACTGTAATGGTTCTGAAGTGTCGACGATTTGAAAACAAGATATTGACACTCTATCTGTGTTTGCTTCCAGGAGCACATTGTGCAGCGTCATGGCTCAGCTGACCGAGGACGTACAGCCGTCCTTTGAGACCACCTTGAAATCAAAGGCAGTGTCAGAAAACTGTAATGTGAGGTTCTCCTGTGTGGTGTCAGGTAGGTCTGTTCATTTGCATGTCTCAGCTTGTTGTTTGTTGGAGTAACTGAAACCTTTCAGATAGTTTGTGATGTGAAGAGACAGGATGTGACTAATCTGAAAACAAAGGGAGGATTTCACTTTGAAGGCACCCAATGAACTGCTTTATTCTTCCTGAACTGCTCCTTAAACATAACAGATCATATGAACCAATACGGTATGTTCAAGCTTGTTTTTCAGAATGTTGTGTTTTTAACGGCAGGCAGATTGGATGGGTGGGTCCGTCCAAAAGCAGCAGCTGCTCAAGCAGCTGACACATCCCAAACATGATGCAACGGCCGAAAAACACATTCATGCCATAGCTTCTATACTGCTGTTTTTGTTTACTATATAATTTCCCATATAAAATGATATTCAGTGAAAACTGTACTCCGAGTGCAAATTCGGACATGGCAGTGTTGTAGTACTCGAAACTGGTCTTGGTCTCAAAACCACTTTTTGAAGGACTTGTCTTGGAATCAATCACATTTTTACTCGGTCTTGTCTTGGTCGCAGAAAAGAGGACTCAGGAGTTTAAGACCAGTCGTATTTATATACTGTATATGGCAATGAAAGAGGTGAATGAAGAGGAATCAAGGAAAAGAGTGCCTATAGTTTGCATGTTCCACATTTTATCTTTAAGTGTGTCATGCAGCGCACCCTGCCTTGGTCTCAGTTCAGGTGGTCTTGACTAAAACACTTGGACATGGTCCCTGTGTAACAAATATTCATAGTACTTTGTGTCACTAGGAGTGTAATGTTTATAACCCAGAGGCAATCAGTTAATTCTTGTCTATCCATGTCTTTAGGTTATCCAGCTCCTGAACTGAAATGGTATAAAGATGATATGGAACTGGATCGGTATTGTGGACTCCCAAAATATGAAATTCGGAAGAATGGAAAAACCCACACTCTCCATATTTACCAGTATGTAACAAAACTTTCCAAGAATAGTAATCTAGTACATCAAATTATCAGAAATCCATCTTTTTGTTGGGACACTGTCAGTGTGCCTATAATATGAGATTAACAAGTGTTTCTGTTTCCAGCTGCACACTCGATGATGCAGCCATCTATCAGGTCTCAGCCAGCAACAGCAAAGGTATTGTCTCCTGCTCGGGAGTTTTGGAGGTCGGCACAATGAACGAGTTCCAGATCCACCAGAGGTTCTTTGCCAAGCTGAAGGAGAAAGCAGAGAAGAAGAAGAACGATCTGGAGGAAACCAAGAAGGGGGGTAAAGAAAACATTCAGAAAGAGCAACCGCAGAGAAGCCCAGAACGTCCTCAAAGGAAACGTCACGTCCCACCAGAGGAGAGGCCAGCAGTCAAGGAGCCCGAGGCTGAACTGGGAGCTGCAGCAGAACCTAACGGCATCAGCTCTGAAGTCAAGGAAACAGCCCCGGTGACTTCCAAAGACCTGGAGGAAACTGAGGAAACTTTGGCCAAAAAGAAAATAAAGATCACAAATGGCGTAGATGCCGGGGTTAACAGCAGCAACAGGAGAAGCAGCAGCAGCAGCAGGAGCCACATGATGGGGAATGGAGGTGAAAACTGTTATGATGGAGGAATCGGTTTAGCACAATTTCTGGCAGAGGCTCTCCAGTCCCAGAATGCTGAGGAGAAACAGAGTTCGTCTCGAGGGGAGAATCCTAAAGAGATGGATATCGTAAGTGCCAGCAAAGAGAAAGAGAGAGAGCAAGAGAGGATGCAAAAAGTGAGGGAAGAACAAGAAAAAGCCCTAGAGGAAGAGTATGAGAGAGAGAAAAGGAAAGAAGAAGAGAGGGAGAAAGAAAGGGAAAGGTTGAAGATGTCGCATACAGTACCGTACACGAAACACGGTCCAGAAGTGAAACATCACAGCAAGGCTCATAAGGATCACGAACACCACCACATCCAGGCATCCATCTCCTCTGTGCTACACTCTGTCAAAGACTTCTTCTTTGGTAAGAGCAAGAAGGACTCTCATGATCACACTGAGAACAAGGAGAGAGAGTTTGACCGCTCGCCTGCCTCAACGCCGCCATCACTTCGGCTTCAACCGGAGGATAAACAAGTGTGCAAGCCTCTCACGGAGGAGCCTATGGAAGTAGATAAACCAAAGGAGCCTTCAGAAACTGTGGATATAGAACAACAGTCTGTGTCACTGAAGCCACATGAACATAAGCATGAAGACAATGCTCAACACGCAGACCTGCCACCAGGTCATAAAAGCGTTGAGGAGACCAAAGCGGCTGATGGTGCCGCAGAGGCCATGGAGGTGACAGCGGGGCCAGAGAGCAGCTGCAGTCCAGGTGAAGAAATGTCATTGTCTGGGCTTCAAGTTCTCACTGAGGTACGTACAGTGGTCTTGAAGGGCAGCTGGCTGCCACTTGAGAGTTATATATAGGCTGCATTGTGTGACAAGATAATACAAAATGAGCTACTTCAGGGCCTGAACTATGTCAACTATGACCCAGTTTAGGCTTTGAGCTGCTGCTGGTTGCAAATGTGGTAGATAAGAAGCATTATGGCGACTCATAGTTAGATGTTATGGACAGTGTCTGACAATACAAGCGCTTTAAAACATACAGTATAATATCAGTGATCACTCAGCGACTGGTGGAGTGATTCATTCTGGCCATGTGAGGCTGTGGTTTCACTGCATCGCTATCACTCACAAACAAGATAGTGTGGGAGAAATAGGGAACCATTAGAAGCGAGCAACTTGCACTAAATATGTGTGTGGGGGTGGGGGATGTTGTGTATCCACACTGATGCACACCATAAGATAGGATGGGGAATAGCTGCGATGCCGGCTGCGATGAGTGGGACACATCAGTGCGTCAGAGATCATGATGAAACCTGAATGTCAGAAGCACTTCTCACGTTACAAACAGACAGAGGGCCGTGTGGTCTGGATGAGCGGGAGTAGAGCGGCAGGTCTCTGCTTGAAAGGAGGGTCTCGTCACATTGGACACATTCTTCACTGCACCCCCCCCCCTCCTCATATCTTAAAATAAACCTCTTCATCATTTAGAGAAGAGGGAGGAACAGCAGTGTTCTGCTTGGAGAATTGTTTCTGTCATTTGTGTAATTAGGGCGATCATGCTATGATTAATGCGCTGTACGGTATACACCCATACAGTGAGAAAGCAAAAAGGGAAACTCAGAGTCTTTTTTTCATTTTTGCTAGATTTGGGGTTGCACTGATTTAGTTCAGTTTCATCATGTGACTGTGAGACACTTGGCTTTTTAATATGGATTTATTTTATGACTTTCTTTGACATTATGAGGCAGAAACTCTTTTTATGTTTACATACATGACCATGTATTTTTGTCTTGGTCTTTTTTGCAAATTCTAAATGAGAGATTCAACATTAAAATTAAACTCTGTTGATGCCAGACTGACAATCATTAAATAGTTTACGAAAATCAGCTACATACAGTACAGTATATGGCCATATTAAATTGAAATCCACTCAAGTAACGGCCAAACCTTGCAAGCATGCAATCCTTTTCAAATAAAATAAATAATAATGTTATAGTTATTAGAATGTTATTTCTGATTCTGCATAATTTGCTCAAAGTGCCTGTTTGCTAAAGGAGAAAGTTGGGAAGAATTTGTTGAATTACGATATAATTTCTGAAATTTTATGTGATTATTTGAACCCATCAAAATCAAAATGTCCCCTAAAGTTAGATATTTGCTAGATATTTGTTTGTAAATGTATTCTGAGTTTGTGAATTGTTTTGTTCTCTGAATTATGCATGAAATGCACTAACACAGCAGATGTATTGAACTCAACGTTGTCCGTTGACATCCGTTTTTCTGGTGCACAATGACGTGGAAAAGGGAACTGAAGTTTAAACGTGATCTACTGTACCTGCAGAGCGATTGTTTGTCCATAATGTGGAAGTTCACCTGTACCTATGTATAGAGTGAGGCCTCATGAATGACTAGTTGGAGGAAGTCAAAAGATTTATATGAAAAGTGTTTTCTCACATGGTTGTGACATCTATTGACACCGGAGGTGTAGTGATGGCCACAGCTTCATTTTTAGATTGTGACACCAGTTCCCTTCCATCGAAAGCAGCAACTTCTTTTTTTCGTAGTAGTCACTGCTGGAGAGACGTGTTGTCACGAGGCGACATGTGGCTTGATTACTCTTCTGCATTCATTTTAATGGTGCGAACAGGACAAGCAGGGGCAGTGAGGGGAAAAAACCCGGCAACACTTCTATATGTAGCTTGAAGCATTAACTGTCAATCTTCTCTTTGGTGCCATGCACACTCAGATGTAAGATATATTTATAGTTTCCTCAACAGCTCGATGATGACAACAGATTTATGTGAATCATGCATGTTATGAAAAATCTTTTGTCGAGAGACAAGCGGTCTTTCATTCACTGCCCAGCAAGTTCTTTGTGTAAACACCACATCTGTGTCAATCCTGTGGAAATTCCCCTGTCTGTCTGGCTCTTTGGCATAAGACGCAGAGCACACAGTCACTTTAAAAACCTCAGTTACATTGTTTAAATCATAGACATAAAAGTTAGTATAAAATGTATTCATGGCTTAATATAGACAATGTTAAACTAAAAAAGGTGAAACTTGTTTGTTAAAAAAAAAAAAAACACTGAATTGGACCCTTGCACGTGCAAACATTTGGTTTCAGCTACCTCGCACGTGACAGGAGGTAAAGTAGTTCCTGAAATAAGCTGGCAGGTCATGAAACACAAGACTTAGTGCAGTTTGTTCCACATATTTGTTGAACTAATTGTTCTCTGATCTAGTAATTGATCAACTTTGTTCACAGACTGACCACAGTGGTCTTCCTCTCTGCCGGGGAATATAACACCGCATTGCAATTACATGTTTGTCCGTCACTGTTTATGCTTCTGTTAATTTATGGTATAAAAATGTGTCTCAGTCTAAAAGCGTCGCAGAGTCAAAGGTCACTGCAGTAAGTTCGCTGTAACAAGCTTCTTAAAAATACTCCTCGACATGACACTGAATGTTTTTTTTTCCAGTAGCTTGAGCAGTCTCTTACAGATCAAACTATTAAAATTAATTTTCATGCATAAGAAGCAGTATCAGGCATGTGTGTTTTATGGAGTTCATTGTGAGAGACAAACACTGCTCTAGCTTCAAATGCTCTGAAGTACTAAAATGCTTTATTTGTTTACTTTCCATCAGGCTGAAGAGAAAGATTCTCAGATAGTATCGGTTATCAAAGAGGTTCCCGTACACCGGCCAGAGCCAGATTGCCTGGTAGTTTCACAACAGCCTGATTGCCAGGCTGCAAGAGAGAAGTCTTCACCCAGGGAGGAAATATCTGCCCTGCTACAAGCCCCTAATGAAGAGGAATGCTCCCCCACATCCACCCTCACTAGTTTAGAAGAAAGCTGGACTTCCCCTCACAATCTTAACTCAGCGTCACACAGCCGCAGCCTTGGAGAAGCCACTGAAACTTTACAAGAAGAGAGGGTGAGGGTTGATAAGGTGGGGAAAGAAGAAGGTAAACCCGACACAGAGGAGGAGGGCCGTTCCTCCAATCAGTTATGTGAGGAAGAGAAAGCTGAAGTGAAATCAAACAACCAGCCGTGCTCAGATATAAACAGACCTGAGGTCACTGAATTAGCAACATGTACACTGGAAGAGGGAATAGAGCCATGTCAGTCTACAACACAAGATCATGTGCTTTGGCCTCTGCCTGCTGTGGCAGCGTACGGTGTAGAGAGAGAGAATGGAAAAGAACAGATTGAATGCACTTCACTGGTTCAGGAAATGAATGTAGGATTTCCGCCCACTGCAGCCCCGAAGAGTTTAAAGAAGGGTGACCTAAAAATACAGAAAGAATGTGCTTCTTCTATAGTAGAGGAAAGCATTGAAGACCGCGATGTCAGTGCAATACAGAGTTCAAACACAGGTTTTAGAAGCAGTGAAGAGGGAAGCATATTGAAAGAGGTATTGATTTCTGCATTAGATTTAGAAGTTAACAACCTAAAAACACAAGAGCAAGGCGAGAGCACTGAAGCAAGGAATGAAAGTTTACAGTTTAAAGTGGAGACAGAAAAGAGGAATCCAGTGAAAGTAGAGGATGAATCACAGAGCCTCTCTTATGTTTTGGAGGAACTCAGTAACGTAGACAGCAGCGAGAGACAGCAGGTTCGTCCCTCAGCGATTATCCCACTAATCCAGATATCTACTATAGAAGACACCCCAGATATTAATCCAACTGTGGCAGGTGTAAACCCAAATGAACATTTTATAATCCCAAAAATTGAAATAATGGAGCCTGAGCTCAAAGACTGCACTCTGCCTCTCACTATTTTGGCACTAAACAAGCAAGAATCTGAGCCTGTTACTTTGCAAAAACATGATGCAACTCATGCGTCTGAGGTGAAAATCCAAGACCAGAGCTTGGATGATTCTCCAAGCTCGCTGCCCACGCAGAAAAAAATGCACGGTGATATCAGCCTCCCACTTACAGAGAGGGTAAAGGAAGTTGCACAATTAGGTGACGAGATAAAAATGTTTGATATTTGGGAGCAGTCACGCGTGGAAAGCATTGAACAGCTCCCTCAAATGGACTATGCATCAATTCCTGTTATAAATGTTTCGTGCACTGATGACAAGGAGGAGGATGTATATGTAAACACCCATGTTTCAGATGCACAGCGGCCTTCTGAAACTGTGTTTGTGGTGCCACCGATCTCTATCACTTATCATGAAAGTGATGCAGCACTCAGACTGCCCACTCAAAGTGAATGGACAGAAACAGAAACTTCAACTGTCACGCAAAGGGGAACAGAGCATGACGCTGCCAATGATAATACGCCTGTAAAAACTCAAAGTAGAAACCAGAACCTAGAAGAAATGGCAGAAAAGAGTTTAAAAGAAAACACTTCCTCCATGCTTTATGAAGCTCTATCACCAAAGGTTGCTGACAATGTGCCATCATTCAGTAAAACAACTGAAGACAACATTGTCAATGATGTCTTGAAGACAAAACCCCTTAAAGAGGCCAAAATAGAGATGTCTGTGTCTGTTGAGGAAAGAAACAGATCATCTGTTGACAGACTCTGCTCTAAACCTCCAGCACATCCATCACTGAGTCCAGCCAGTCTCCGCAAATTCATGTCCAAAGCTGCTCCAGACTCAGATGCAGTCACCGTGGGTGACCGTCAGAATGACAAAGCAGACGAAGATCTAAGCGGAGGCTCGACACCAACATCCCTCTCCTGTGAGAGCAGTCCCCGACTGAAACGCAGAGACAGTCTGTCACTCATACGCTCCGCCACGCCTGAGGAGTTGGCCTCGGGAGCTCGCCGCAAAATCTTCATCACAAAAGCTAAAGAAGAGGGAGAAGGAGCGGTGGTCGTTGCGCTGGATGCTCAAGTCAAGAAGGAGACACCCTACATGTCACCCAGCCAGGCTCGCAGAGCAGCGTTACTGCAAGCTCCCACGGCACAAAACACCCCACCAATGGAGAGGCGCTCTCCACTGCTGAGCCGTAGAAAGGCCACCTTGGAGGTGCCAAAGGTCGTGGAGGCGACTCCCACAGAAGAGCCAGTCAGCACTAAACAAGAGGAGAAACCAGCTGAAAAGAAGCTGGACCCTTTGAAAGGTAAAGAATCACACCTCCCAATAAGAGCTGTATCTACTTGTTGGCACAATATGATATTGATCTAGTCATTTTAATTAATATCAACCAGAAAATGTATGTACAATATGGCAAAACACTCAGGTTATGTAGAATAACAAGTGATTCGTAGTAAAAGGGAGACACCCCAGGCAAAAACCTTGTTTTTCATGCACTGGTCAATTTTGAGACTTTGGGCTATTTTGCTTCCATAACATGTCTTCTTTCAGACTAGTGGAAAGAAAACATCCAAAGTACACATCTAGGTGTTTATTTTACTACTTTGTCTATTTTCATCTGTAGATTTCTCCTAAATTCAAAAGTTAGCATTAGATAATGCCTCATTTGCATATTTAAACATAATATTTCAGAAAACTTGTAACACAAAATCTATTTTTCTTAATGTAAGTAATCAACTGAGGAAGTTTCATGGTGATATCTATTAGTAAATATTTTTTTTACCAAACTCACCCGTAGTATCTTGGAAAATGTATGGAACTTTACAATCCATATCTTTAAAAGCCGTTTCCTCAAAATGATCCAGAGATCTCCACTTCAGCAGCACTTACATACACCAGACTTTCCAGTTTCTTTCCTATATATATTCTGAAGGTTTTTACTGAGGGGGTTGTTCATATATCATTCATAGCCTGATTTATACAACATCTTATTGCTAAAAACATGGCAAAAATGTTTTTTTTTATGGCTGCTGACAGCATTTTGTTCCCTCTTTAGAAACCTTTGACTCTAAAATGTCAACAAAATGAAACAATAATTTTGAAGCTAGCTTTATCCAAGATTTTTGTTGTTCTGGAAATTTATGAAAATTAGCACATATGATAAGATAATGCCTCATGTGCATATTTAAACATAACATTTCATACCACAAATAATTGCCTTATTGCAAAAAATATACTTGGGAAGTTTCATGGTGTTTTTTTTAAATGTTACCCTATTCACCTCGGGTGTCTCCCCTTAAATGCCAGCCTACAGTGTAACATGTCTGATCGTTTCATGTAGTTTTCACAAAATATCATAACACAAATGGTCCTGTGAAATACTTGTCAACACATGACACCGGTGTGTGAGGAAATGGAGACATTAGAAAGTCCCTACTCTCCAGTACAGTACAGTACAGTATATATTTACATTTGGCCCCTTGTTGGGCACCCCCTCTCTCATGCACCACCAGCTCCACAGGTCATCCGTAAGATCCGGGGAGAGCCGTTTCCAGACGCCTCCGGACACCTGAAACTGTGGTGCATGTTCTTCAACGTGCTCAGTGATTCAACCATCAAGTGGTACAGAGATGAGGAGGAAATACTGGAGGTGAAGAGAAGGTAAATCCCCTTCTTGTCTTACAAAATCAACAGCGATGTCACATGGTTTTCAATTTGTTTGTATTACTTGTCATCTTTTCTTCCGCTGCTATTGTTTTGAGGATTTCCAGCCGACATGACATGGTTAAAAATGGACAGGTTCCAAATCTGAAACAATAATGCAACCAGGATGAGCAGGATTTATTTGGGCCTCAGCGTGCATCCCGCGGCCTCCTGTCATTCTCATATTCTCACTGCAGAGACGTCCAGCTCATGTGACTGTGAGACCCACAGCTGTGACACAGAGAGGTGAATCTCTGGCTAGACACAGAAAACTGTAACCTGACACAATATTTTTCCCATCTCCAGGGGGCATTAAAAGTCTATATATGTGCTATTGGCTGCTGTGTCAGCAGACTGCTGCTACACAGCGTGGCCATCTGTCTCACAGTGACACCTTGTGGGTTGTTGTTGAATCTTTGACATAAGGTATAACTTGACGTGTTTCATGATTATGTGTTTTTCCCCCTTTTTTGTCCTCAAGTGGAGGAGATGAAAGCCAAGTAGCACTGGCTGTTGTTCTAGCATCCAGCAATGACTGTGGAGTATATGGCTGTTCAATCAATAATGAATATGGGAGTGACACGACTGACTTCCTGCTCAGCGTAGACAGTAAGATGCAGTATTCCTTGAGAAATCAAGTGTGAAATCTAAATCTTATAATATATAAATAATGTTTTTATCATTTCTATTTTACAGTTCTGTCTGAGATACTACTAAAAGATGATTTGGAAGGTACATTTTTTTCAGTAACATATCAACCTTTTTAAAACATTTTCTGTAAATGATTGCTCATTGTAAAAACGTGTTTCTGTTTTCCTTCAGTTGGCGAGGAGATCGAGATGACCCCAATGCTGTTCAGCAGAGGCCTGGCCGACTGTGGCAGCTGGGGTGAAAAGTACTTTGGCCGTATCATGACAGAGACGGTGCAGGTCGGGGAGGGCTGCGCTCACAAAGCCAGCAGAGTGAAAGTCATTTACGGCCTGGATCCCGTTTTTGATTCTGGGAAAGCCTGCATCATCAAAGTCCAAAGCCCCATCGCCTACGGGACCACGCAGGACAACAACCTCCCAGAGAGAAATCTACAGATAACTAAGCAGGTGAGTGGTGGATGTATTGTCTACAATTGATCCCAATAAACTCTTTGTTATCATAATTGCAGGATATAAGTCTGCTTCATTAAATTCTTTGTGTTGGCAGGAATGCAAAGTCCAAAACATGATTCGAGAATATTGTAAAATCTTTGCTGCTGAAGCAAGAGTCATTGAGAACTTTGGCTTTTCACTAGAGTAAGTATCACGCTTATTATACAGTAGCTCTGATAAGTGATTCCTATTAACCCTGATCCTACTGACTGAGGTCCCCGCAGACCCCATAGGTCTACTTTTATCACCTTTTTGTTTTCTGTTTCTTTTTAATTCGTTTTTTAATTACTTGAGTATAGCAGCTAACTGGGTAGAGTATATCGGCCGACTGGGTCGAGTATAGCAAGCGACTGGGTGGGTCGAGTATAACAAGCGACCGGGTTGAGTATAGCGAGCAACTGGGTCGAGTATAGTGAATGACCTGGTGGGTCGGGAATAGTGAGCGACTGGGTGGAGTATAGCGAGAGACCAGGTGGGTCGAGTATAGCGAGCAACTGGTTAGAGTATAGTGAGCAACTGGGTGGGACGAGTATAGCGAGTGACCGGGTGGGATGAGTATGGCAAGCGACTGGCTCAAGTATATTGGCTGACTGGGTCGAGTATAACGACTGAATGGTTTGAGCGAATGACTGACTGGTTCAGGTATCGAGCATGGGACTGGGTCGAGTATAGCGACCGGCTGGATATTCACAATTTTTTTTATGTCTGGTGATATGGAGGTTCTCAAGGTTTTATATGCGTCAAACGCGTGTGACCCACTGGGTCAGTCAGTAGACCTTTTATGTTAAATAGGTTGGTAGGATGAGGGTTAAAATGCTTGTGATCAACCTACTATTTGTTTGTGTTGCGAACAGAGTGACTCCTCAGTATCTGATGTACCGGCCTGCCAACTCTGTGCCATACGCCACAGTGGAGACTGAGCTCGAGGGTGATTTCCTCCAGTACTGTGTGATGGATCCTAAAGGCAAGCTGATTACACGAACCGATACTGAGGTGGAGCAGAAATGCAACTCCTTCCAGCACTGGATCCATCAGTGGACACATGGCAATTTGCTGGTCACCCGCCTGGAGGGTAAGACACACGTTTATAACGAGCGCAATCATTTATCTATTTGTTGCAATGATAATAATCTTCTGTGATTTATTATTGCAGGTGTGGAATCGAAGATTACAAACGTCAAAGTTGTGACCAAGTCGAAAGGGTTTGTATCTAAACCAGGACATGCAAATGTTATTGTTTGTTTTCTATCAGAATAGCTGGAATAAAAAGGTGTCCTTTGTATTTCAGATACCAAGGACTAACAGAGAAAGGCTCTCCTGAAGTGTTCGAGCAGTTCCTGACACACCACCAGTGCAACTATTACTGTGGACTTCTTGGCCTGCGCCCTCTTAAGACTATGGAGCAGCAGACCACCAAGATAAAGGGCTCCAGGAGCCCCCTGCTCAACCGCAAGCTGGGCTCTAACAGCCCACAGCTGCAGCGGAAAGGACACAGCCCCCAGATCTCTAGAAAGGCTAATTCTAGCCCAAAGGTGGCTAGAAAAATCCAGGAGACAGAGGACGATAAATCAGGCACCACACCCAATCCTGCAGAAACTGTTGAAGTTCTTGAAACGAGGTAGGAAGAAGCGCCTCTTCTGTGTCAAGCAAGATTTTATTGCTTGTAATGGTTTAGTATTACCTGTTTCTTTCCAGTTACCAAAACCAGCAAGGACTTGAAGAGTATGATTAAAAGAAAAGGGAATAGTTTGTTGACCTGACTTGTCATAAACTGTGAATTTTTCAGTCGCCATTACAGTTACAGTCTGAGACAACCATAGTTGAAAAGCTTATGATTAAACAGCATGATTCATCGCGCAAAAATCCACCGCGCTTCGCACTTTTAAATTTGCATTAAAGCTTTTGTTCCTTTTAATGAAGAGACGTCAACATTTTCATGGTTTGATTTGAAGAGTTATGGAGAATAAAAACCACAGCCAGAGTTCCACCTTCGACGCTGCATGTTCATCTGTGATGTACAGCATGTGTGTAGGACATAAAAGTTAATTTTAGAGACGTTATATTTGGATTGCATTAGAAATGCCTACGCAGCATTTCCTTTACACAGCAAAGTTGAGCTCATGCTGTAGAATTACAACACCGTTTTTAGGTCAAAGATGTTTGTGTGCACTTTTGTTTTTGGCATTACTTTTTAGTAGTTTTTGAGTACTTCGTGTCTGTCGTGTCTTTAATAAGTCCTCTTGTAGTATTTCAGAATATATGCTGGTGAGTGCAAAGCAATGAGCAGTGAGAGGCTTGCCAGTAAACTCTTTAACTATGGTATGTTCACGCTCATTGTGTAGAGGAAATTAGTCACACAATGCCAAAAAATTTGGTGTGCGGCTATTTTCCTTATACGTTAAACCGTGGTTAGCACCTCTCTGCAACACTTGTGTGCGTTCTTCCTCTCTCTCATGCCCGCGCTCATTGACATGCAAATACACTAGTGTGTTCCCGGCAATGAGGAAAAGCTGCAGAATGAGTTCCACACAGTAATTTTGATGTGACCTATGGATTGTTGGATGAAAGCACACTGAACAAAATAACCAAAAGAGCAGATTCAAGACTTTCAGAAGCCTATTGGGCACTAAGTAAGGCTCCCGGAATGAAAGTTTTGCAGAAACTGACGATTTGCTGAACAAGAGAGCTGTGAGTTGTGCCGGTGTAGAATAAGAATCAGAAGGAAAAGCATTCAGTTATCTTGTGAGTTTGCACAGGTATTCATGGTTAAATTCCCACAAGAGTCACTTGCCTTCTACAAATAAAAAGCAACTGACAAGAATCCTGAAGGAATTCTTGTAATGGCTTATTGGTTAATGATCAACGAGAGTTTTCAAAGTCTTCCGCTCGTAAAATTTCAGCTGCCGTTACTTCACATCACTGTAATTGCATGATTGTTTGTGATAGAAAAAGAGGTTGAAATATTGACCAGCGGATGTTAAGGTGTGGTGTCATGCAAACAATCTGTTTTGTGTTTATGTGTACATAAAGTCAAAGGACTGAATATCTGAAGCAGTGTGAAGAAAAATGGTAAACGTGTGCGTGAGTGTGTGTGTGAGTGAATGAATGAGTTAATAAGAAGAATAGATGAGTGTTTACAATGTGTGCCATCTTTGTTGTGTCACATCATGTCAGCAAATGTTTGTTTTTTTAAATAAATACGTAAAACATTTGTGTCCAAGCATAGATCACATTTTCATTTTCATGACTGCATGTATAATAATCAATAATATTATGAATTAATGTAGCCACTCAGTTTTATTTGAAATATTTACATATATCAAACTGTTGATGCCTGAATATTTCCTAAGGTATATTTTTGTCCTTTTAATCCTTGGCTTTAAATAAAAGCCAATATCTGAATTAATTTACAATATAATACATGAAAGATACATTCATCTTTAAAAGATATACATATAGACTTTACATTTTTTTTTTTTACAGTATACAAACATGGAGAGACACGTAAATGAACTACAATATAAAAACAGACACTGATATTAATTTTTTGTTCCTAATTACAAACTGCCACATCAGAGAGACCACAGCATTGACAACACTTAGAGAAAAACACAGTGACGTTTGCTAATGAGCTCCACGATCCTTCAAATGAGATGGTCCCATTGTTTACAGTGCTGCAAAAAAAATATAATTTGATATGTAAGTATAAATAGCCCCATTATCAGAGAGAGATATATATATTTATAAATCTATCAACCCTGTGTGTCACTGATGTTTTCCCTAATTCAGCCACCTTAATGAAAATGGACATGCTTACCTTTGAAAGAGGTCTTGGCAGCAAGTTTGTATATTTCCGTCTGTGGCATTGAAAGCCGATGTTTGGAACAGCTCCACGCAGTCAAATGGAGGAACGAAGAGGATCCCTGAGAAATAAAGTGGAACTAGAATTACCACCTCGCAGTTGTATGCCTCTACCAACCAGTCAAGTTGCATTTCACATCCATGTCTGTCCAAAATGTCATCGCATCACTCAGCATATGAATCCTTAAGTTATGGCCAAAACCGTGTTTTGTGAGTTCACTGTGACCTTTGACCTCTGACCTCGAATCAGATCATCCTTGAGTCCAAGTGGATGTTTGTACCAAATTTGAAGAAATTCCCTTAAGGTGTTCCTGAGATATCACGTTCACGAGAATGGACCGGACGGACATGAGGTCACAGTGACCTTGACCTTTGACCTTTGACCATCAAACTCTAATCAGATCACCCTTGAGTCTAAGTGAACGTTTGTAACAAATTTGAAGAGATTCCCACCAGGCGTTCCTGAAATATCACGCTCACGAGAATGGACTGGACGTACATTCAGACAGGGAACCTGACAACATAAAGCCCCCGGCCACGGCTGCCGTCGGCGCGGAGGCATAAAAAAGCTACTCAGTTAAAGCCCAATAGAAAACTACAACGCCAGTTCAATTCAAACGGTCTTACCTGCAACGCAAGCATTGATGAGAGACACACAAGTCCCAGTGATCATAGCTCTCAACACCAGAGATGAGACAACGCCTCTCTTGGACGGGCATATAGAGGCTATAGAGGAAACAATCATTACTGAGAGAGTTAACCTGCGGCAGGACAGAAACATGACTATGGGATGGTAAAATACTCACACAGGCCTCCGATCATGATGCCCAGCGAGCTGAAGTTGGCAAACCCACAAAGAGCAAAAGTGGTGATTACTTCTGATCGCACCTGAAACAAGAATAAACAAAAATGTTATTTTGCGTTGTGTAAAATCATTTCCCTTCCATTTTTTATTTGTGCAGTGCTCATGCATTCATACTTGTAGCACACCCGCACTCGCTCCAATTAAGAGCATTTACTCACAGATATCCATTGTCTTACGCCTCCAACGACTTCATCAAGTCCACCAATTCTGTTGTTCTTCAGTACAGATAGTTTCTCGTAGGCCACAAACTCATTGAGGAAGAGCTTTGTGCCAATTAGTTCAGCCACAGTGAAACTCTCGTCATACGGGACTCCCATCATAAAGGCCACCGGCATGAACACGTAAGAGCAAATTATCTGTGAGCGCAGAGAGGCATGAGGTGATTTGGATGTTGTTAGACTCACTTGTTGAATTTGCAGTAAAATCTGTTAAACATTTGCACGAATAAATAAATGTGTCTGAATAATTAGTTAAATTATCATCATAAATAATAAAATGCATCCTCGAATCTAGGGCTGACTCGAATGCTTCGAAGTTTCGACCGTTGCCATGGAAATCGACCTCCAAATCAGTATTTGAATGCTTTGTTTTAAAAAAGAAAATGCTATGTACAAGTATGTCATAATAATTTACAAATCCCTAAATAGCTCATGAAATAAGGAATAATCCCACAACATTATTCATTATTCATATTCATATTCAACATTAGGGCTGCACGGTGGTGCAGTGGTTAGCACTGTCGCCTCACAACAAGAGGTTCAAACCCGGCTTGATGTCTTTCTGAGTGGAGTTTGCATGTTCTCCCCGTGTTAGTGTGTGTTTTTTCCGGGTTCTCAGGTTTCCTCCCACAGTCCAAGCAGGTTAATTGTTGACTATAAATTGCCTTAGAGGCCTATTTCCTCTGATAGCCTTTGTGTCTTCTAGACACCAACAGTAACGTTAGTTTTGCCGTTGCTTAGCAGCGGTGTTCTCACGTCAACCACTTGAAGCCAAGCATATCGTGTACACGACTTCCCATGTTGTAAACACAAGCTCACGAGTTTCATTTGAAGGCGCCATAATAGAGCGGCATCATAAGTCATAGGCTAACCTTCACTATGGACAAAAGAAAGGAGATTCAGGCATTAGACTCCTTCAATGCATTGAGAGAAGAAGAGTCTGATGGTAGGAGGTTCCAGGACTGAGCGATGTGGCTTGATTGTGACTGCTGTTGTGAGAAGCATTAGGGTACTACAACTATAATATTTAGTTATACAACCCTGTGTTGTAGAATGATAAATACATTAGCCTTTTAACTTGTACCTTGAAAATCAATGTAGCGGGTACATTTTAACCGTTGGTGGTTTTAGGCATAAAGCAACCCCCTGGAGGTTCTAGTGAATTATCAGTCTTTTGCTGAAACGTACCTGAAATGTGATCAAAGGATATCCCACCATACCGCCGAGCCAACTCAAAGCTTTATTTATGAAGTCGAGGATGGCAAGGAAGGCTATCAAATTAGCTGCAATGTTAGCAACGAGACCTATTGAAGCAGATGCTCCGCTGCTAGCAGCCTCCAGGATGTTCCCTTCATCTCTAGGGGGTAAACAAAAAAATAATTTAATTCACAAAAGTAGAAAAATGGTGAAATGGGAAGAGAAGAAATGAAGAGACAGATATACACACCCACAAGCCACTTTAATATTCTTGTCTGACTTGAAGGGACTCTCTTCTGTCTCTGGAAAAGACAGTTTGGAGATGGCCAAGGCACAAGGAGCAGCCATTACAGAGGCTGATATCAAGTTTGCTGGATCAATCTGCAAAATACAAGGAAATGTCATTTAATTCAGGGCGCTGTGGTGGAGTTGCTGAAATAATCAGCAACATATACAACATTACAGCAACTTAAACTTTGCTTTGGAAACTTTTATTTTGTTTTACAAACACAATTTTGTATTCATTTACTAATCATCTTCAAATATCTCATCTGAATTCGTCTTTTTGCATATAGATTTCTTTTCATTATCATTATTTGTATGTATGTATTATATGATGGCATGAAAACAGCTTCATCTCACCCCAAATGAGATGAATGCCCCCATGACACTGCCTGCAATTGTGGCAAATCCGCCAGTCATAACAGCATGGATCTCAGATTTGGTCATGTCGTTCAAATAAGGGCGGATCAGCAGCGGAGCTTCAGTCTGAGCAAAAGTAAACAAGCAGAGTAACTGTAGGATTTTTCTTCTGCAGTTATGTAATCATAAAAGTAAAATACAGAGATTATATTCATGAAATTTCAAAGCAAAATGTAGTCAGACTAGTGTCAAAGATAGTGCTGCAAAGACATCAAGCCTTGCTTCAGAGTACCTGTCCAACAAATATATTGCCTGCCACACTCAAGGTCTCGGTAGGAGAGGTTCCCATCGTTATCTGCATAACCCATGAGATCTGCGTGGACAAACACACATGGCTCTTGGTCATAGTAAGACACACCAGGTAAGCAATATACAGCTACAGGAAGCTACTGTATGCTGCAGTGAGGTACAACTTTAAACCTTTCTTTACCTTCAGAATGAGCCACTGCATGATCCCCAGATAGTAAAGGATCGACATCACGCTGCTGAAGAACACAACAATGGGCAAAGCCTGAAGAAGAAATCACAAAATTAAAGTTTAACACGTTCAATTTCAGTAACTTAAGAAAGAATACAAAGTCATCCACTTACTTGAAAGGCAAAAATGTCGTTGATCAGATCTCCAAAAACAAAACGTGACCCTTCTTTGGTGTAGTCAAGGAATATCTGTTATCATAAGACAAAAAAGAAACACGAGTTATATTATTTCAAATGATTAATTCTTTCCTCAGTCCATTCATTTATGACGCGGCTACTCATTCATTCATATTGTACAATAGGAAGTCATGGAACAAAAGCATTCAAAAGTGATTAACAGACCACATGCCTGTGGCCACATGCTGCTAACTCAACTCTCGGATGACCCAAGAATGAAGGGTGAACAACATAATAAAGTGTCTCTAAAGATAAGCATGTACGATCCACTCAGTTAAAGACTATTGTGCCCTGGTAGATAAGGAACACTGTGTGCCATACAAGCAAAGTCTGTTTTCTGCAGACCAAGAGCTTCAGGATCATGTATGATGAATATAAATGTAAATTTTGGATGTTATTAATATAAAATGGATGGTATTTGCAATCTGTGTTCCTAATAAAAGAATTTATAAGGTACAAATACCTGTTAATGTTATGTTTGCTAATGATTTGGGAGTTTGGAGTGAATATTAGTGATGTCTGGTGAAGGAGGACTGGAGCTTGTGTAATAATCATTAGTGTGTATCCTTTTATTCACACACATGCCTAACTAGTTGATAATATAAAATCTAAGCTGAAGCCTGCTAAACTGCATATTGTTTTCCCTAAACATGTGTTTTCCTTTGTTTTTGGTAGAATGCACTTTTCATTTATCAGTATTTTAGATAAGAAAACAATCAAGTATATTACCTGCACTTGCTTTCCCAGCCATTGGAACGCTATGTTTCCAGGCTCTGTCCTTATTACAAAGAGGCCGATACAGAACTGCAATCCCATACCCCAGAACACAGGCCTCCATGTTACCTAAAAAAGATTTTTAAAAAAAGGAAGTAGTTAGTGTATCAGGGAGTCTCCATAAAGTCTTACGTTATCACAGGGAAGCACTTTTGCTAAACCTTAAGATGATAAGGACACAAGGCCAAATGATATCCAAAGACTCAGCAAAACAGACCAGATAAGTTGAGCGATAACGCCCATGTCGAAACAGTTGTCACCACAGTGACCATTCATCTTTCAGTGGTTGACTCACCGCCGTCCTGTGTGCTGACAAGAGGAACACAAGCACGACGAACAAGCACACCCCCCCGAACGAGATGAGCTGCTCGGGACGCCGGCTTGTATCTAAGACGAGCCACAGAACAAGCAGGATCACGGCTGCTGAGATAAAAACCCTGGAAACAAGATAAAACACATCTTCACTCATTAACAGGTCCCATTATGTGTAGCTCATTATCATCAACTGAAAACAAAGACATCCACTCACCATTTTAGCCATTTCAAGTTGGATTTAAAGCATCTAACTGCGGGTTTGAAACACTGACTGATGCTTTCTCCTTTGTGTTTCTTCAAGAGTTCATATGATTGAGCAACAACAGCCAAACTGGTCAGGACTACAAGAGCGATGGCCCTCTGGAAATCCAACACACAGGCTGCAATGAAGTATGCCACATAACCTACAGGACAGAAAAGAACAATGGATCAAAGAATATTGTCTATATTCACTAAATTCTTATCACAAATGAACAGACGTTTAATCATACCTGCTCCCAGTACGCCCAGCACAACGTATTTGAAGGTTTGTGAGTGAGTCTTGAGGTAATCCTCTGTGGCATTAATTGGCTTGGAAACTTGGCTGAAGTACAGGACAAAAACATATTTCTGTTTCAAATATCCTTCTCGTGTGAATAAAAAAAAAATCTTTAATTATAGATTCAATATGAAGTGATGTATATTTGCCCAAAAGTTTGTATTAAATGCAATCAAATCTTAAAGGGACAAGTTAAAGTTTTCCCAAGTATAAACATTTTTTAATTGTGTTTTATTGTCAATGCGTGAACAGGTTGTAACCTAACCTAAAAAATGAGACCTTACGCAACTTTCTGTGTTTCCTCTCTCAGCCTGTAGACTGCTTTTGATGTGAAGGATGCGGGCCAGTTTTTCCGGGAAAATCTAATGGATGTGACGTCATGCGCGCTCGCGAGTGCCTTTACTCTCTTCAGCTCCGCTAACAGGGTTAACAGTGTGCAACGATAGCTAACGTTAGGTTAGGAATGGAGTCCACTAACGCCAACAAACGACGAGCCCCTTCCACAACTCAGACTCCAACACAAACTACACGGAAGCACAAAAAAATCTAGTAATAAAAATAATCTAGTTATATCTAGTGAATGTGACCGACGTCTGGGGAAAACTAGGATCAAAATCGGCCAGGCCTTCGATTCATGGAAGGACCTTCGTTTGGTTTTGGGTATCAAAACGGACCCCGAGCTGGCAAAATTCCTATTGGACAGGTAACATTACTGCCAAGCATGTGAAATATATAGTAATATCACAATTCAGTCTCGTGTGTGTCGCCTCACTGTTTTGACTGATGCTCGCTCGCATCTACGTAGTGCGAGCACTGATGTTGATATAACGGCCACAGGCATCACTGTTAACAAGCAATTTCTAATGCCTATATATAGCTCCCTTAACAAAGTTTAGACACAGAAAACAGCTGCACAGATTTTCTGTTGAATTAAGTACTGTACATTTACATAAACATGATTGCAGAGGCTTAATGCTGTGCACCTGCTGTGATAAGTGCACCTCAAATAATTAATTATCATTTTACAAAATGAAATCACTTGAGCTGACACACCTTAAGTATGATCCCAATCCCTTTTTAGTCTTTTTAGTCTGCCCTTTGACCTCTTTGACGCTGCTAGTATCAGTTATGTTGTCCTCCTAAGAAAACAAACGCATTTTATTTTGTAAAAAATTATCATGTTGTGCCATTTTCTTTAAAAAATGAAATGTGATACATACCGCTATTTCAAAAGCCTGGTTGTCCACGCCTTTTCTGTGGGCATGAGTTACATTTTTGAGCTGAACGCTGTCGGTTTCCGCTGAAAAACACAATCATTGTTCACTTCAATGCAGCAGCTTCAACATTTAACAACCAGGAAGGCCAAACAAGTTTCCATGTACTCTGTGAGATTAAAAAAAGAAACTTAAAATAACTCCACAGAGTCCTCGTGGCTTATCCTGTGAAGAATGGTGCACAGAAATACCAAATCACAACTGCAAAAGAAACGTCTTAATTCAAGGAAAAGCAGAGCTAATGGCTTACTCATTGTGCGTCCTCCTAAACCCGGCAGTCAAATGCTGAGCTGTAAGACTCACTGCGGGAAAACATAGTCTGCCCATGAAAACATCTCATTATTAATTAACAGACACGTTACGTGTTTCTCTGATCTGTCCCAGGAAGTACCGGACACACAGTCATACGTGGGATAATGCAACAAAAATAATTTAATGAGGTGATATGAAGCAACATTTGAAATGATGTGACGTTGGTTGAACAAAATTCTCTGGAGCAACAGTTGATAAGACGGGAGTGAATGTCAACAGATGTGAATTCATTGGGTCTGACTTTGAGCTTGAAAATCCAATATGTGATAATACATCGTGGAGGTATGAGTTTATCTGTAGGAGGAAGTGCTCCAACCACGCTTTAAATTAGTCATAAAAAGTCACTATGCTCCTAGTTATAACGAATACATTTCTCAGAAGCATGTGAATCAACAATATGATGAATAACTCAAATACAAATGTTCATTTTATTCTAATTTTACTGAACTACAATAACAAAACAATTTACTTTGTGTACACAAAACCAACATTAATACATCTTGAGGAAAACATATTTAGATAACAATTCAAGTTGCCCTTGTACAGGCAGACAGACAGACAAACATACAGGCAAATTATTGTAAGTTGTAAATGCTGTTAGGTTTGTAGAAGGTGACCCTTCACATTTTCAAACAGGCTACTGTGAATAAACCCATTTTATATGGTTAAAAAAAAGAACTTGCTATACGTCAGAGCACACATTTCTCCAGTAGATTAGCCCAAAGATAAGTATGTGAACTTTGACTATACTATATAACTATGTGAAGTTAAATGCTACTGTGTGTTTGTGCCGGGATACACGTATCATACTTTTGTGCAATGTCAAATTAACTTGTATTTTTATTACAGAATGTCATATCTTCAAAAGACTGTTTTGAAGATTAAGCACGTTGAGTATCAGGTCAGTTATAGCGGTTATCTGGACCATTAAATAAATTGCAGTGCAATTTCTACTTTAATTCCAGGGTGATGATTCATGATTGGATATGATGGCGCAGCTATTTGTTCTGCTCGATGCCGTTCAGATTTGATCTCGTCACACACGCACACAAAATAAAATCAGATTCCTCATAAAATGCTGTTTGTCCATGGCTCATAACACTCAATGGGGGCTCACGTCTGTCTGGGTGGATTTGATGAACATTCATTCTTGTTTACAGGATATTTTTGTGTTTTCAGAAAGCCTTGCAGACCTTCATTAGTAAATGTTAATGACCTAATAAAAATAAGATTTTGTAGCACAACGTTAAACGCCTTGGTTCAATAACCAAATACATTCTTTTTATGTTAACCATGTTTGCCAACAGTCTCAATTTGACGTTTAGATGTGACAGTCAAAGCTGAGACTTAAAAAAAACTCTTGTTGAAGGATGATTGTAATGCATACAATATTTAAAGAAAAACAGATTTATGTGATATTAAACTGAATTTATGCAATATCTCACGATTCAGTGTGATTATCTATTTACAGACTAACAAATTAAAACGTATATATATGGCCACTGATACTCCACATAGCTGTGAAATCCTGTTGCATAATTGCTCCTGTTAAATTCACAGTTACCGGCTATTTTCTTTTTTTATCTGATCCAAAGAGCAGGAATTGGTGTCACCACTTTACAGCCGGACAGTCAGGATGTCAAAAATTAGTTCCTTTACTAAAACATACTGTATATGCTATGTCCCAATTCAGAGGCTCTTGAGGTCATGGATCTTCCTGAGGACCTAAAATCTGAACCTGCCCCTCCTCCCAAAAGGAAACTGGTACATTTGGGCAGTCCCAAAGTGGCAGTTCCACTTAAAAAGGAAGTACCACTAGGAAACTGGGGCAAGTTCCAGTTTAGTGCCAGTTCCAGATCACAATAGCCTATCAGTTGTGGCATCTCACATGATGGGAAAACTTCCAAATCCAGCCAACATACAATTCCTCTCGGTATCAATACTGCTTGCCAGGAAATCCCTGGTGTGTAATATTAAAAAAAAACAGTGAAACAATAGCTTATCTTTCTGTGTAATGCCACGTGATTTACGGCATATCCAGGCTGCTAAAAAAACAAACAGTGGTATTGATGATTGGTTTCCTTTGTTTACATTCTGATTACAAATTAACAAGGATCAACAAAACACTATTAAAGCACTGACTGACACAAAGGAATGGAGGATACTGAGCATAACAAAGGAGAGGCAACATGGGTTGGTTTGCTGTTAAGATCAACAATTATGACTGTGATTTTGATAGATCTTCCTTTAAAGAGGACCTATTTAGCTTTTTTCCTTTCCTTTAGTGCGTTTTATAGGTTTTTGTGCATGTAAAAGGTCTGCAAAGTTACAAAACCCAAAGTCCACGCCAAAGGGAGTTACTCTCCCTCAGAGAAACACTGCTCTTGAACTGCCTGAAAAGCCTTGCCTGAAGTCCCACCTTTTCTTCCGTAACGTGGCGATGTCACCAAGTAACACATTTGCATAATACGGATAGTTTGGCACGCCCTCAAACAAAGCTAATTAAAGCGGAGCTGGAGCGGAGTCTGAAGAGTTTGGTTCAGTTGGCCAATCACAACAGAGTGGGCCAGCTGACCAATCAGAGCAGACTGAATGGGGGGGGCAGGAGCGTTTGTGTGAAAAGAGATGCTGCAGCACAGCCGATATGAGAAAAATAAATCATTAAACCAAGCATTTAACATTAAAGTTCTAGTTCATGTTCTAGTAGAAACCTAAAATACAAGTATGCACCTGAAAATAAGCACAATAGGTCCTCTTTAAATCAAGCAGAACACAACCTGAAGAACATCAGCAAAATCTCTCTGTAACTAAATCTTAATTTAAATCAATTTTTTAGATCATGCACACTATTTCACACTAGGCTATATTACTGTATTTCACTGTATGAATGTTCCCCATTTAATTTCATTTGGACCTTCCAGCCATGCACATGTCTCATATTTGACTATAAATATGGTATTAACATGATGTATTACCTACCTACATCTGACTACTGACCACATAAGATAATGCCAACGTTTGTGTATTGTAACAGCGGCAGCAGCTTCTTCTTCTTCTTGTTCTTCTTGTTCTTCTTCTTGTTCTTCTTTGGTGTTTATTGGCGGTTGGCAAACCAGTTTATAGGTGGAGTGTGGAGCAATAGGTTGGCAGGGGGGAAAAAAATAAAATATATATATATATATAAATTATTAATAATAATAATAATAATAATAATAATAATAATAATAATAATAACACCATTTATAATAATAATAATAATAATAATAATAATAATAATAATAATAACACCATTTATAATTATAATAATAATAATAATAATAATAATAATAATAACACCATTTATAATTATAATAATAATAATAATAATAATAATAATAATAATGATAATAATAATAATAATAATAATAATAATAATAATAATAACACCATTTATAATAATAATAATAATAATAATAATAATAACACCATTTATAATTATAATAATAATAATAATAATAATAATAATAATAATAATAATAATAATAATAATTAAATTCTATCCATTATTCCTGTTGCCCTTAAGTAATATTGTAGCAGCTGAGCCACTGGACACAATAAATCTAATTTCTCCTGATTTTGGGGGTAGCAATGCATGAAGAGGATCCTGCATGAAGAGGATCATCCATGAAGAGGATCCATCCATGAAGAGGCTCATCCATGAAGGCACCGCCTCTCTCCTGTCAGACCGCGTCGAGGGCTGAATCACCCAGTCAGAGGAAAAGGAAGCTTGTAGCCTTGAAGCTAGCTATGAAGCTCTGCTACAGACAAACCCAGCTGGCTCACAGTTAACCGACTATATAGCATCATTTAGAGCTATAACCGGATCCAATGGTAAGCGCACTCATGAGTGGATCCATAAGTGAGGAGTTTACTATCTTTGGTTAAATGATGAAAGCAGTAGCTTGTTGCTAAGCTACACTGCTAACTAGCTCCGTTATGTAGCTCCTCGGCTAGCTGACTGTTAGCATGTGAGCTAACAGCAAAACAACATGAATGTAGTTCAGCCTATGAAGGAGTTGGTGTTTGTTAACGCTCCGTAGCCGTCATTAGGTGTTTATTTGTTAATATATGTGTGTGTTAATGCTTGTTTTGGTACCAAATAGTAGCTGCATAACCAGCATATCTTGTTAGCTTGCTAGCTAAAGCTAACGTTAGCATACCCAGCTGCTAAACTAGTCATTATACAGATGTGTAAAACAGCCATTTCTTATGCTGACAACAGTTCCTTGAGCTCCTACCTGCAGTGTTTTTCTGTGTAAATTGAAAGGTAAGATATTAACAAACTCTGTATGTTTTTTCTGTAGGTTTATGAGACTTTTGTGCAGCCATGGGTGACATGAAAACCCCAGATTTTGATGATCTTCTGGCTGCCTTTGACATCCCAGATGCCACAGGGTTGGACGCCAAAGAGCCCATTCAGGGGACTCATGAGGAGACAGCAGAGAGTCAGCTGAAACACACAGGGATGTGTCTGGATGACAGCTTGTTGAGTAACCACCAAGCTGTCACAACAGGAGGAGATACTCCCTCTGTAAGCGTTATTGTGAAAAACACTAGTCACCAGGAGTCGTTGGACGGTTTCGAACCGGCATTGCAAAACGGATTCAGTGGACAAGCGGCCTCCATTGACTCTGTTGAGACAACCAACGCTGGTTTTTCCAGATCATTTGTCTCTGCTTTGAATGGGGAGAATTCAAGAGAGCTTCTTGGAGAGGCACCTATTCAACACAAACCTGATGGATCGCCCATATATTCCCAGTCACTTTCTCAATTTAGTCCCATCTCCAGTCCTGAGTCTGAAGACACTCAGTGTAGTAGAGATGAAATGCATCCCAAACAAGACAGACCCTGTTTCCCAGACGCTTCAGATTTGGTGGAATCTTCTATCCCAGACAATCCTAAAAAATTGGACTTCAGCATGTTTGACGACTGTCCAAAGGACTCTGATATTCCCAAGAACACTCAGAAGAGCAGAGAAGAGAGTAGTAGAAGCGAGGAGTCCTCTGACATCTCTGTCAGTAACGAAACAGATAAAACATCTAGATTACACAGTGAACTTCCCCCACAAAGCAATAACCAGAACTTTGTTGAGACCAACTGCAATTCAGGAACCACAATGGATGTTCCCACCTCTTATCCACATGTCAAATCTCAGACATCTAAATTATCCTCTTGCCTTGAGGCTCTGGTGGCTCTGAATGCTAGAACAGATCCCAGTGAGCAGATAAATCCCAGAGAGTCGTCAGCTGTTCAGAATGATTGCATGAAAGCAAGCCCCAACGTGCCTATATCCCCACGAAGTCCACTTGAAGCTGTGAAACGGTTTATGAGACCCCCTGATAGTCCTGTAAGCATCTGCAGTGATGGTAGTGGCAAAGCATCCCCAGCAGTGGCAACTGGGTCACCCCCTGCCATACCCAGGGTCAGAATTAAAACCATTAAAACCACATCTGGGCAGATCCAGCGCACAGTCACCAGTGTGCTGCCTGATTCAGAAACAGATGACGTTCATTCGGCGTATGAATCTTCTCCATCACAGAGTATGATTAGTGAAGATTCTTACTGTAACATGTCTCCTCATCAGCCTCAAAGTGTGTCTGTTGATGGTGTTGTTGGAGTACAAACTAAAGGTACCCCAGCTAGTACATCTTCACCGAAAGTTTCACACAACAAATTAGAGGTTAACTCCAAGAAACCAGGCCTAACGCAGTGCGCAACAGTATTCCATAATACCAGTGGTCCTGTCAAACAATCTGCTGCACATCAGGGGCAGAAACCAAAAAGGGGATCAGCCACAACTGGTCATACAACTAGCACCAACTTCCTCCCCAAAGCAATGCACTTAGCTAGTCTGAACCTGGTCCCTCACAGTGTTGCTGCTTCAGTAGCTGCACGGTCCACCTCTCATCAGCAAAGCCAACACACACTCTCCTCTACGGTGTGCAGCACCGTCCCACTGGTGCACCAGGTCAAATCGGCCAATCCTAATCCTCGCACGTCCATTCCCAACACAGCAGCAGGAACCTTAAACAGACTGTTGAACAACGCCAACCCTGTGCCTACATATGTGCCCAACCTGAACCCCCCTCCGGAGTGCAATATCAACCTGCCGCCACGCGGATACTGCTGCCTCGAGTGTGGGGACTCCTTCGGGGTGGAGAGGAGTCTTACGTATCATTACAGCAGGAGGAGTGTTCACATTGAAGTAGGATGTACGCACTGCGCAAAGACGATGGTGTTCTTCAACAAGTGTGCCTTGTTGGCACATGCCAGGGAGCACAAGAGCAATGGCATGGTGATGCAGTGCACACAGCTCCATATGAAACCCATAGCAGAGGAACAAATGTTTGTGCCCCTGAGTGCTGTGAATGTGGACTCTTATACTTCACCCTCATCTAAAAGCCAACCCGTCCTGCCCCTATATCCAGACAATGTCATTCGCCACCGACTCCGTTGCCTGGAGTGTAACAAGCAGTTATCTGACTACAAAGCACTTGCAGGCCATTACCAGAGGCCGTCTGACGATGTGGAAGGACTTGTGAGTGGATGTTTTATTGAATTATTGAAGGATTTAAAGGATATTTTTGTTATTGTCAACAAATCCAATGAAAACCCTGTCTGTGGCAGTAAACTACAACTGACACTATAACAAAAATAAGCAGTGAAAAGAAACTAAAAGTAAAAACTAAATTCTTTAAGAAAAACTAAACTGAAACTATAATGCCTGGTAAAAAAAATAAATAAAAATGAACGTTCATTTCATTTCAGTTTGAGTTTTTTAGCTATAATATATTACTACTTAAAACAGGAGACAGCATCAATTCTCGTGACATTAAACCACAGAAAGTGAATTCAGTGATTTAACATTCCAGGAGATGACGCTATGCCACAATTTTCTCACTCATGTAGAGCGAAGATTAAACATTATGGCCATTCCTACACAGTTCTCCAACCATGTATATTGTATATAAAATTTATATGTAGCTGCATACTTCTGAGACATTATATCTGGCTCCAACAAAAACTGAAACTACTGTAAAACTAAAACAAAATATATAAAAACTAAACCTTTCTGAAAAATTTAAACTAAACTAAAACTAGCAAACACATTCTGAAAACTAACTAAAACTAAATGAAATTGAAAAGTCAAAACTAAAATAAAGTAAAAACTAATTGAAAATTCAAAACTATTATTATCTTTTTCTGTGGCACTCAGGCAAGACCAAGACATATATCTTTAAAAATGGTAATATAAGTCTTTCTATGGGATTTGTTGAATTTCAGCATACTTATCCTTTAAAGGCCCTGTGACCAGTATCTATGTATTTTCCATGTTTCCCATTTATCTTTTTTGACTTTTCACTCGTTTTCTTTTATCAAACAGATGTGTAAGGTGTGCTCCATGTTGTTACCCAACAAGTGCAGCTTCCGAGCTCACCAACGCATTCACGCACACAAGTCCCCTTACTGCTGTCCCGAGTGTGGCGCCCTGAGTCGCTCTGCAGACATACAGAAGCATGTCATGGAAAACTGTCTGCACTACGCTCGCAAGGCTTGGTACAAGTAAGTAAGCAAACATAAAACCCAGGCCTCATAACATACAGTACAGTGCTACAAAAAAAGTGGAATCATGTTTCTTTTTCCCCCCAGATGTCTTCACTGCGATATGGTTTTCAAGACCCTTCAAGGACAAAAGGTTCACATTGAGGAGAAACACTGTAATGTCTTTTACAAGTGCTCCATCTGTCCTGTTGCCTTCAAGACCTCCAATAGCTGTGAAGTGCATTTAAAAAATAAACACAGTGAAAGCAAAATATCCCCTCTGTAAGTCAACAACCTCGTGACCTGACAGTTAAAAGTTGTACTTTTCTCTTTTTACAGTTCATTTTAACGGCTTTCTCTCTCTTTTGCAGGTTAATCTTTAAGTGTTCATGTGAGACGGTTTTCAAGAAAAAGCAGTTACTGTTTCAGCATTTCCATCAGAATGCCACCAAACGGGTTACGTGTGTATTCAAGTGTCCAGAATGCAACTCGGTCTTTCCACAAAAGCAGCTGTTGATGCAGCACTTCAAGGTTAGCCCTGAGTGTGTTTCTTTAGAGAGACATTTTGTCAGTTTAAATTCCCTGCAAGGGATCTGTTTGGCATGTATTTGTGGCTTGGATTTGGAGTTTATACATTTATCCACGTACCTATTACCTATGGTTACCTATTTGTAATTTGCATAATGAAAACAAATATCAACTGGCTACTAATTTCCATTTTTATCAGGACAATTGTATGTTGCAAAAAGTGACATTTAACCCGAGCCTTTGGAAGCATTGTCAAACTTTTCCAGCAAAGCTCAGCTGCTGTTTTGCAATGTTTATCACATTATGTAATCTACAAAGCCATGCACATGATGCAGAGAAATCATCATGCTAAATCATGAAGTCACACAGTTCAGCAATACTACACATTTAGTGTGTGTCTTGTTGTTTCTTCACACTGGCAAAAGAGTAGTCAAATATTGCTGTAATAAATCATTTCTGACCTATAGTGCATGATCATTAACATGGTCTTTTGTTTATATTTTGTTACCTCTTGTGATTTTTGCCATGTATTCTCTGTTTCGCAGGGTGTTCATGTAGGAACCATTGCGGCAGAGAAGGAGAAGAGCAGTAAACAAACAGACAATCCTGACAGGTACCAGGATCCTCAATCTGTCCAACAACAGAAGAGTCACAGCCCCGTTAAACACAAAGATGGTCCCAGAAAGAAGACTGAGCAGGACAGAAGGCCTCGTGTGAAGCCCACCGGCTGGACGTGTGGGGAGTGTCTCCAGTGGTTCCCTGAACGAGAGTCTTATGTTTCTCATGTGAAGACCAACCACGGAAAGGTGAGAGATAATGAATTCCCGAAGCTGGAGTGTGCATGTGCTCAACCAAAACATTAATGACTGCTGCGCACACTTATTATAGAATATGAATGCAGTGTGAAATGGGGGGTCGTACTCTGCTGCAACTTTAAATAGGTACTGCGCTTACACATGTTTTTGAGCTGTAAATGATATGACCGTACTGTGATGAAACACATCAATGCTTGTGTTACTATTGGCATTTCTTACCAAATTTCTAAAGTATCTGCATTTCATGGGTTGAAAATGGCTTAACACACCATCTACTGTTTTATATCAGCCCTGAATTTCGCAAGACCAATGCTGACATCGAGTCAACCGGTTGGAACTTATCTATGTGTTTTTGGGTTTTTTTTGGCATTTTTAAAGTTTATGCAGTGGGTGGAGTTAGGTTCAAACCAGATTTGTCCAGATTCCAGTACTGAAATTTAAACTACAGTATTTTAATTATTATAATATCTGTTTGATTCATATATTGCTTTTAGTTTAAATACAATACAAATATTAATGTTGTTAATTGTGTCCTGATATGATTTCAAGTTGCCAAACGTCTTGTCACATTTCTGTCTTCAAATGGATCATGTGTGACAAGCACCAATACATTACCCTCTCCCCATTTTCACACTCCTAGTGTATATTTTTTCTTTGAGGCATCTAGTAAAGCGTAATCCATATAGCCGACTATTCAAATCACACTGGCTATGGAGCGAGTACGTCAGCAGAGCAGCAGTGTAGCGGCTTGACTTGACCAAAAACAAGAAAGCTTCAAGCCACTGAGGGGCTGCTATACCAGTACTTTCCTAATTGACATGCGCCTTTTTGTAGTAGTGTCAGTCCTCCGTCTGTGTCTATGCAGGATGCGTTCAGGCACAGTATTGAGTGTAAGTCCCCCGTGTTTTGGCAGCGCTCAGAGCCCAACACACAATCAACGGAGTTACACTTGTAAAACAAAAGAAAATACACTTTAAAATACACTTAGTAGGCACCTCTAATGATTCAAAGTGAATCCGTTATGTCAAAAGGTGAGACAGACGACTGAAAATGTCCTGTAATGCCTACAATTGATGAAAGCCTCCAGTTTCACAATGAGCTTTCAGTTTCATTGGGAGCATATTTAGTTCTGGACGAGGTAAATAATATAATTTAATAAATAGATTAAAAACTAAATAATAATAATGTATATATATAATAATAATAATAATACATTTTTAATACATATTTAGTGGCGCCTTTCTGGACACCCAAGGACACCTTACAAGGATCAGTTTAAACATAGACAGATAAAAACAACTGGACATGACAGAGACATATTTGTACAGACACATAGGATGGTGCTGATGAGTGCTATAGAGAGTAGGCCAGTTTAAACAGGTGGGTTTTGAGGAGGGATTTGAATGATGTGATATTGTCAGACTGACAGATGTGTGGGGGGAGTGAGTTCCATAGCCTGGGAGCAGTGCAGTTGAATGCCCTAGCTCCCCATCCCACTGTAAATCCCCATTTTCTACCTGCATAATTGTCATGTAGTCTACCTGAAAACTATGTTAACATTAACCGAATCAATAGCTTGGGTGGTATTTCTGATCAGTCAGACCTCAGAGCCACGCTGCTGAAATGAGGAAATGGTTCTGAGAACAGTGAGTCTTGTACCTGAGGTCAGAGTGCGTGTTGATTGAATGGATTGAAGCTTTATGGCATGAGACACGTTGCTGATGTCCTCATTCTAGTGTGAATTTTGGGTTATAGCCAAAAGGATTTTGCCAAAGTGTTGCCCTGTTGGTAATTCTCAGCTACATGTCATCATGTTTAACTGCTTCAATTTGGTCTTAGAGGTTTGTGTTTGTTTTTAGGTGGCCTGGTAATACAGATTAAAAATACCTTTTGAAGCTGAGTGGTAATATTGTTTAATATGAATCCTGGGAAATCTACAAATGAGATTATTAGTTACAGTTATAAATGCCACAAATCATAAAGGAATAATCTCTTAATGTTTACTTGTGTGTGTGGATTATGAATTTATTAGACGTTCATAAATACCAGTGAAGAAACCTTTACCACTATTTGTCAAGCTCGAATTGTCACACCTTTTTTTCTTTCTACCTTTTTCTTTTTACCTCTTTTTCTTCAACAGTCAGTGAAGAAGTATCCATGTCGACATTGTGAGCAGTCTTTCAACTCTAACACCAGTCTGAGGAGACACATTCGCGCTGACCATGATGGAAAAAAGAAGATTTACACTTGCTGGTAAGATTTTGATGTTTGAAAATGAACAAAAAAAGCTGCTGTCACGGAGTGTTTTATCAAATTAACTAGGAAATCAATCAATTCCACCTCCATTTTTTTGTTTGTTTACACTTCAGGTATTGCACGGATTCCAAGACAATATTCACGACGAGTGTGATGTTGAAGAACCACATCAGTCTAATGCATGGAATCAAAAATCCTGATCTCGGCCAAATGCCGAAAACAATTATCCAGGAATCAAAAAAGGCTTTGGGCAAGGTAGTTATTCATATTCTTTTAACACAAACAACAAAATAATAACTGCAGGCACAAATACAAATGTTAGGAATCTTACTTGCTGTCATTTTAAAGTCTGTGGCTTCTGTGATTTTCAGGGGCTTGTATCAGAAAGACCTGCCGTGGACACACAGGAGGAGGGCCGGGATCGCACTTTTAGTCCCGAGGCTCCTCCGGCGAAACGTCTGAAAACTCAGTTCCGCTGTTCAAAATGTGGTTTCGTCACGGACGACAGTGCGCAGTTCAAGCGGCACATACCACAGCATAAAACCGATGAAAACACTCCTCAGTGCCTCCACTGTGGCTTGTGTTTCACGTCTGTGCTGTCTCTCAACAGACACCTTTTCATCGTACACAAAGTGAAAAATCCTGAGGAAGGGGGGAAAGAAGGAGAGAAGGACAAGGTGAGGAAGAAGAAGCAGGTTAATCAGCCAGTTAGATCAGCAGATACTGACGAGGTCAATGACTTGTTACCGGAGCTAAATGAACCTGAACCCTCGCAGGCAAGAGAGCCAGCACGCCTGCACTGTGACAAGACCTCGGACTGTAATTTAAAACTGAGCGCTCACTCTCAGACACAAGCAGTCCCTCTGCGGTAGTGAGACCTCTTTAAAGCTGCTTTAATATCGTCAGTTTTCATGTGAACGTAACAAGGGATGCTTGATGTTCTGCATGGAAGTGTTTGGGCCTTTCATTCTTTTATTTCTGTCAAATTATTCACATACCGTGCAGTATATTCAAGCAGATCCTTAACATTTAACAAAGAACAGTATTTTCATAAATGAGAGGACAAATTCATATTACTTTTTCTATTATTTTTATTTAACTTTGCATGTTGGTAATATATTCATCTTGCCTTTCAGACATAGCTGCACACATATTATAAAGCCTTTTTTTTTTTTTTTTTCTTTTTCCAAATGTTCCATCCACCCTGGCAGGTCGTGTCTAGAAGGTAACACGCTCATTGCAAAACTCTTGCGAGATGGTTAAGGTTAGGCTCAGAGTGGGATGACATATTTTTGTAGGCCAAGCAGGAAGCTAGCATCGCCCTGGTTCCTTCCACAAAAAGCCAATGGGATTTTTCCATTGGGTTTTGGATTATTGCAGAAAATAAGCTCAGTGACAAACAAATGTTAATGATACTTAATAATCTCCACGAATGAACACCACTTTTATGATTTTGTGTGTAAATGCAATCGCAAGTAAAAATCTTACGTTAGGCTATAAACGAACTATTACACTACGAGGCTGTAAAGGTGGACGAGTCGGTATGATGATGTTCAGTAGTCTCATTTAGCCACTTGTAAGTAACCGCCTTTTTTAAGACACAAAGGCTTCAGAATTCACGAGTGGGATATTTACTGACGTATTTTATATCGTAGAACAAAACGTTCAAATCTCTTAAGCTTGTGTTAACACATCTAAATAAAAAAACATTAAAAAAAAAAACCATTGACTTCCAGACGAGGGCTAAAATGCGAACTCATTTCTGGGCTTTAGGTATCATTCCTGTGGCACACTTTGGACCTTGAATAGTTCGGTTTAGGGTAGGTCGTCGGTCAGCGCGTCTCACAAGTTTTTTGCAAATATTTGCAATATTTTGCAATTTCAGGGTTACCTTCTAGACACGACCCCTGACAGGAGACTCAGGAATGTCTGTTAGTGTTTAGGTCTGGTTGATGTAACAGTGAAGAGGTGGATTTTCGCCTTTTCTAATCAACGTTTATTTCAATTGCTTGAATTTTGTCTGAAGTATTTAATGCTGCACACACTATTACCTGAATGGGATTCAGGTTGCAGTTTTTATGACATGACTGTGTTGCAATTAATTTGCAGCAACAAAAGCTAGAATTTTAGTCACCATTTATTACACAACATAGTATATTTCAGTATTCATTTAAAAACATATTTCTGTATTCTTGTTATTCGTTAAACTATCCTGTGACGTTAAATACAGGCTAAGCAAAGCCTACTGAAGTTAGGCTACACAATACTTTATTTTTTACTTTCTTTTACACATAAGAACAAGACTTTCTTTTTACTATTTAAGCATTCTGAAATCATTTTGTATCTATGTTTATTGTGTTTGATTTGTGGGTGCATGTGTTGTTCCAGATCTGGCCTTTTTTTTTTTTTTTTAAATCTTTGTTTTGTTTTTTTGAACGAGTGTTAAGGGGAAACATGGAGAGGTATTGGATGTGTGGTGCAGCAGTATTGAAAATACCTCAAATTGCCAGAAGTGTATTTTTTTCAGGCAAGTGAACCGTCAGTGTAATGTCAAATCAGGGTACATTGTTTTGGATGAGCCAGAGCAGGTGTGAAAGTGAAGTTTGGCGGCGTATCGGAGGTAGTGTTTTATAAATCAGGACCTGATAATAGTATTAGTAGGATCAGAGGAATTTGTTAAACCCACTTCAGAGGAACGAAATTTCTCAGATCAGAGCTCATAAATTTTGTGGGTACTTCTTTTTCGCAGCATGTCCTGATTTGTAAAGCAGCATCTCTTGTTTTGTATTGAATACGTGACAGTTCCTACCTCCATGGTTAATGGCAGTGATTGTTAAACGAAAGACTTTAGAGGAGTTGCAGGTAATCTCAGTGCAATGTAAAAAAAATTAGTTTATTAAGTGTGTATTATCCCACCTTATTCAATTTTATAAATTATTTTGGGAATGATATCTAGGCTATATGGTCATATTGACTTAACAGGCAAGTGAACTTTTCTATTTAAGTGCTATGTGAGCTCTTTATTCCTCTGTAATCTTAAAATCCTTAATTTACCACGCTGCAGCTGTTAAACTGCAGAGGCTGAAAAGAATGACTTGTTCATGTTCTTTTGTAATGCTCGTTGAAAGATATTTGTACTTTTGATACTGTGTACAGCGAGGACTTGTATAGGAAAGTAACCTGTGTACATACAGTAGCCAATGAACCCTGGATTCACAGCATTTCTTAAGCCATTACATCTACTCAGCATGCAGTGGCCCATGTGCCTTGCTGTAATGTTTACGTCAAAGTACTTACAAATAAATTGGTGCATTTAATTATACATCTGCTGCTTTGTCGTGTGTTAAAGACTTGCTTCTGTGTTAAAGTGCTGGATGCAGGGGAGGAAAGTGTTTAATGGTATTTGGACGTGATAATTAGGGGGTTTGCAATGAGCAAGTCAGAATAGCACTCTAATGTGCATCATTCATCCAATAAGAAGCCAACCACAGATGTGTGACTTCATCTCATTAGAATATTAAGCCCATCCTATCTCAGTATAACTGCCTGGCCCCAAAGTAACAGCAGAGCAGAGAAATATTTTAATTAACCAACACCAAATTGCGTAAAACACGTTTGAGTAATGAAAGGCACTTTGACAAAGATCTGCCGAGCAGGATTCCTGTCTTCTGTCATTCTCATCTCATACATTGCCATGACATCTTCAATGACTCTTGATTTAACTGAGCTGAGAAATAAAGTGTCAAAGATCAACGTGAATCCAAGGGGGAATCTGTGGGCACAAGGTAAGAAAAATAACACTTTTGATCGCACATTAGGTCATGTTTTTATGCTGTTGTTTTTTGTTGTTTTTTTAAATATGTATTTCACAGTTTATAATGATGTTTTTTGTGTTAAGGGCATTTCATGGGGAAGAAAAGTGTTGTGGATAGTTCCTATATGAAGTCTGCCGTTGAGGATGTAAATGTTCCCACTGAAGTCAAAGCTGTTAGTCCTTTGTACCCAGTGGAAAACCTGCAGGCACTGCTCATCCAGATGTTGAAAACTGAACAACAAACACAATTGAAACGGGCATTGGACATGTAAGTTTATTATTGTTGATGTTTATTTTATTATTATTATATAAATCCATCACCTGCGCAACTGATTATTTTTTATCAATCTATTTAGAGGAGGAGGGGATCCTGCTTGAGGAATATTTCACTATTATTATTATTATTATTATTATTACTACTACCAGTATCATTATTATTATTATTAATATATAAATCCATCAGCTGCACAACAGATAATTTTCTTTCCATCTATTTAGAGGAGGAGGGGATTCTGCTTGAGGAATATTTCACTATTATTATTATTATTATTATTATTATTATTATTACTACTATTTGTATTATTATAACCAGTATCATTGCCATTGTTATTATTATTATTATTATTATATAAATCCATCAGCTGTATAACTGATTATTTTTTTCCATTTATTTAGAGGAGGAAGGGATCCTGCTTGAGGAACATTTCAACCAACTCTGTAACAATATGAAATCCTACTGATGAAGAGGAGAGTTTTAAAAAAAATCTTCAATTTTAAATGTGATATGTTACATTGTATATAACGGTGTAAATGCTCATCATCTGCACTGCTTTGTTTTTGGGTCCAATTATTTTAACCTAATAATATTTATGTATTAGTGACACCTGTAAATAAACTAGTACTGAAAGCCAGACCAGTTGTCAGACATTTTTTTGCTGATTTTCACCTTTTTGTTGAAATATTTTATTTTATTTCTTTTTTATTTGTTTATTTACTATTTTAATTTTTAATTTTTAATTTTTAATTTTTAATTTTTAATTTTTAATTTTTAATTTCTAATTTCTAATTTCTAAATTTAAATTTTATTTTATTTAATTTTATTTAATTAAATTTTATTATTTTATTTTATTTTAAATATAAAAGTATAAAATATTATCTTATTTTATTTTAAAAGTAAACAATGTAATGGAAAATATGGGTTTAATTTCTATTAAACAGAGTATGCTCACAGACATGGAAGAATGGTCTAATCAGTACATTCAGTCAGCTGTGGAGCGCCTCCTGCTGGTTGGTCGTCATTATTGACGTCACATCCGGGTGAACATGCTTCTCATCACATCTTCAGGCTAGTAGTGTATGTGGTAACTTGTCAGTAGTTATGCCTCTGATAGTGATGTGTGGTTACCCCTGTAGTGGTAAAACACGAAGGGCAGAAGAGCTGAAGGTGTGTTTTGAAGGGAACACTGACAGAAAGGTTCATATAGTAGGAGACGAAGCTCTGGACGTGGACAGAAACACAGTTTACTCAGGCAAGTGGAGCTAATGCTAGCTGCTAACAGTGGAGTCACTTTGCTAAACCTGTTATTAAAATAGACTTGTTGCAGTAGCATTGATAAGTGTGCCGCCGATTTAATATACTGCATGATGTTGTTGTATTTGTGTACTACAGAGTATGTGTGTTGATGTAGGGCTTGGCCAGCACTAATTTAAAGGTTTTTTGAATGGAGTTTGGTGTGCAGGTGTCATCACTGTCCTGTGATAGAGGCTCTTCATCACTGTCCTGTGATAGAGGCTCTTCATCACTGTCCTGTGATAGAGGCTCTTCATCACTGTCCTGTGATAGAGGCTCTTCATCACTGTCCTGTGATAAAGGCTCTTCATCACTGTCCTGTGATAGAGGCTCTTCATCACTGTCCTGTGATAAAGGCTCTTCATCACTGTCCTGTGATAGAGGCTCTTCATCACTGTCCTATGATAGAGGCTCTTCATCACTGTCCTGTGATAAAGGCTCTTCATCACTGTCCTGTGATAAAGGCTCTTCATCACTGTCCTGTGATAGAGGCTCTTCATCACTGTCCTGTGATAGAGGCTCTTCATCACTGTCCTGTGATAGAGGCTCTTCATCACTGTCCTGTGATAAAGGCTCTTCATCACTGTCCTATGATAGAGGCTCTTCATCACTGTCCTGTGATAAAGGCTCTTCATCACTGTCCTGTGATAGAGGCTCTTCATCACTGTCCTGTGATAGAGGCTCTTCATCACTGTCCTGTGATAGAGGCTCTTCATCACTGTCCTGTGATAAAGGCTCTTCATCACTGTCCTGTGATAGAGGCTCTTCATCACTGTCCTGTGATAGAGGCTCTTCATCACTGTCCTGTGATAAAGGCTCTTCATCACTGTCCTGTGATAAAGGCTCTTCATCACTGTCCTGTGATAAAGGCTCTTCATCACTGTCCTGTGATAAAGGCTCTTCATCACTGTCCTGTGATAGAGGCTCTTCATCACTGTCCTGTGATAGAGGCTCTTCATCACTGTCCTGTGATAGAGGCTCTTCATCACTGTCCTGTGATAAAGGCTCTTCATCACTGTCCTGTGATAGAGGCTCTTCATCACTGTCCTGTGATAAAGGCTCTTCATCACTGTCCTGTGATAGAGGCTCTTCATCACTGTCCTGTGATAGAGGCTCTTCATCACTGTCCTGTGATAAAGGCTCTTCATCACTGTCCTGTGATAAAGGCTCTTCATCACTGTCCTGTGATAAAGGCTCTTCATCACTGTCCTGTGATAAAGGCTCTTCATCACTGTCCTGTGATAGAGGCTCTTCATCACTGTCCTGTGATAGAGGCTCTTCATCACTGTCCTGTGATAAAGGCTCTTCATCACTGTCCTGTGATAAAGGCTCTTCATCACTGTCCTGTGATAAAGGCTCTTCATCACTGTCCTATGATAGAGGCTCTTCATCACTGTCCTGTGATAAAGGCTCTTCATCACTGTCCTGTGATAGAGGCTCTTCATCACTGTCCTGTGATAGAGGCTCTTCATCACTGTCCTGTGATAAAGGCTCTTCATCACTGTCCTGTGATAGAGGCTCTTCATCACTGTCCTATGATAGAGGCTCTTCATCACTGTCCTGTGATAGAGGCTCTTCATCACTGTCCTATGATAAAGGCTCTTCATCACTGTCCTGTGATAAAGGCTCTTCATCACTGTCCTATGATAGAGGCTCTTCATCACTGTCCTGTGATAAAGGCTCTTCATCACTGTCCTGTGATAAAGGCTCTTCATCACTGTCCTATGATAGAGGCTCTTCATCACTGTCCTGTGATAGAGGCTCTTCATCACTGTCCTATGATAAAGGCTCTTAATCACTGTCCTATGATAAAGGCTCTTCATCACTGTCCTGTGATAAAGGCTCTTCATCACTGTCCTGTGATAGAGGCTCTTCATCACTGTCCTGTGATAGAGGCTCTTCCTATAAACAACATACAGAACCAGGATTATCATCAATAGTCTCTTTACAAAAGAAACTAATGTTCCTTCTTCTTTTACATACCGGTAATACTACTATACATCACTTTGGGTATTATTTGGTTTTGCAAGATCATTTTCTCCTCACAATTCAATAAATTCCTGATATCAGCAGCAGCTAAAAGGTTTTTGCATTTTTCAACAAATCAGTTTTTCAACCATTTTGGATATTTTTATGTGAAAAAAATTCCCCAAAATCCCTTTTTCCAACTTAGCAAATGTGAAAAATGTCTGTCTATCTAAGTCCTCTCTGATAGAAAATTCAATGTATGTGCATTGTGGACAGTTTTGCAAACAAGCAAGATGCCAACTTGGGCAGGGCATTTCTCCCTATTGTCTTTTTTTTTTGTGATCAATTTTGTATAGGTATTGGGCATAATTATATAGAGTGGGGTTACAAATTGATAGATCACCAATAAAGTAAAAGAATATAATCATAAATGTCCATGTACTAATCAATACAAAATTGGCAAGCAGCTACAGAAAAAAATAAATAAACACAAACAAAAAGGGAGAAAAAAAACAAACAACAAAAGGTCACTTAAATAAAAACTTCTGCGCCACCCTCCCCCCACCCCCTATTGTCTTTTTTATATATCAAACCGTTAATTGATTAATCAAGACATTAATTGGCCATAGGAATATTTGTTAGTTGCAAATGGCACAATTGCTGCTGTTACAGTCACAAATGAACAGTCAAACAAAGAAGACTAGATTCCTAGAAAAGTAACCCTTGACTACTTGTGCATACTCCTGTTGTAATTTAAACCTTGTTGGATATGTTGCAGATTCCCAAAAAGAAAAAAATGTCAGAGCATCTCTGAAAGCTGAAGTCGAGAGGTGAGGCTTTCGCAGATCTGTGTTTGGATTAGATTCATCAGTGATGTTCTACCGACACATCCCTTTTAACCTTTCATTTATTTGTTGTTTAGGAAAGTCAACAAGGATGACATTGTAATTTTTGATTCACTAAATTACATAAAAGGTAAATCTTGTTAACAATAGTATGCTATGCCGATTCTGTATTAAAACGTTATGATTAGGTCATGCTTTTACCTTTAATGTTGAACTTTCTTACAGGCTACCGCTATGAACTCTTCTGTCTCATCAAACATGCACAGACACCACACTGCCTGGTAAGTATACTAGAGAAAAAAATTATATCTAAAAAAAAAAAATATTACCCAAACATTAATCACACAAGTCAAAATCATGTGCTTTCTTTTGGTAAAGGTGTATTGTTTGACGTCAGATGAAGTGAGCTCAACGTGGAATACCAACAGAGATGCTGCTGAGCAGTACACCCAGGACATGTGAGTGAGAAGCCTCTACACATAAACAGTACAGGTGCATGTCAAAAATCAACACTGTGCAATTTAGTTTTTATATTTCGTCTGACATCTGTTTTGCCTTTTGTAGCTTTGATGCATTAGTGCTGAGATTTGAAGCTCCAGACTCCAGAAACCGATGGGACAGTCCTCTCTTCACCATCCTGAAAGACGACACGCTTCCGTATGAAGCCATTTCTGACGCGCTTTTCAAAAGAAAAGCGCCCCCACGAAACCAGTCTACACAGAGTGTAAGAGACACACACTCTGTTTGTTTGTTTTTTTAACAAGCATACGATATTCAATAGATGTAGATGTATGCTGTCGTGCTGCCTTTTTGACTTCTTTCTTTTTCTCTGCAGCAACCGTTGTCATCTTCAAACTTCTTGTACGAGTTGGACAAGATCACACAAGAGGTGTTAATGGTATGTCTTCATATGTTCTTTGGGATTTTCCGTTCATTTGTCAGTCACTCAGATTTTTCTCTTGGGATACTGTTTTTTGCTGGAACCGGTCTGAGTCATGTCATATTTCAAGATCACCAAAGTGGGACCCACACATTGAAAATTAAGAATAATGGACTGATGAGTCATGTTCAGAAAAAAACTTGGTTTGAATTTCAATTTGCAAAGCACAACAAATGAAGTAATCTTTCTTCCAAATTCACTTCCCTGCAGCTTGGAAAAATAATATTAATACTGCAGAATGTCAATGTGTACGCTTTTGTTCATTGATTCTGACAGTTGAGTTGTCTACTTGTTTTATCAGCATATTGAAGATAGATAACATTTCAGTCAGGACACTCGCCATTAAATGCAGCAATATGCATTTTAGTTTTTGGCGGTGTGGCTCTGCTTATGTGATGCTCTGGAACTAATCTGAGCTAGCTCGACACTGACTAACTCTGAGCTCACAACTCCCCTGGCGGAGCCTGAGACACCAACATTTATTGAACATGAACACGTGTTGAAAACCTCCAGTACCGGAGGAGGCAGCGGAGGTGGAGGGAGTTAGATGTCTGAAAGCAGGCATCAGCAGCAGCAGCATAGCAGGGAGGATGCAGAGCTCAGTTGTTGTATGCAGACTGAATGAGCAGTAAATCTTTATATGGACCGCCTGTTGTGAGAGATTTCGTTGACATACTTCTTGGAGGGTGTATGGAATATGTGACTATAGATGACATCCATGCCTGCCTGAAGTACCACAAGGCTCTATTATTGTAACTAAATGGGATGCATATATTGATGCTTTTTCCCTAAGTGAAATCATTGACATATCTATTATAAGATGTGGCTGCACAATGGTGGAATAGGAAGAAACCAGTAATGTTATCAGTTATTGACATCCGAGTCTCTGATGTGTCAGTAGTACGTACCAGCGTGTCCTTTGCTCACAAGGAGAAGAGTGGAGAGGAGATGAGATGTTTTTGTCGATGTGATCTGCAGACAACATGTTCCAGGGGTTTATATCTCAGCCAAGTGAAGAACGTAATGATTTCTGCTACACTTGGTAAGAAGTTTTTGCACAATTAATCGAAATTTTATCGAAATCACAATATGGCCTTCTGCAATTTTCAAATCGCAGGAGGCGCAAAATGTTGTTAAAGTGTGTCAAAATACCATTTAAAATTAAATATTGTCACGCTGCAGATACAATACAAAATCGTTAAGCCCTACTATTTTAGCTCAAATTCCCTGTAAATGAAACTAATAATTAGAAGAACAATACTTTTCTAATTTAAATTCATCAGTCCATTTCATTTTTAGTGTGCAGGTCCCGCTTTGCTGATCTCAAACTCTCTACACACACCTGGGGGACTGTGTTTTGTCAGTAAAAACTCTCTGTATGTAATGTGTTTTGATGAAGGTCATTTAAAATTTTCAGGCCATTTTTAACGCACAGAAGACGAGTGTTCCCGGAGACCTCATCCCAGTTCCTGGAGCTACAGAAAAGATATCCTTTTAACACAATTTACATGTCCACATTTTTATTTAACCCATTTGTGCCCACAACTGGATTTTTTTAATTTCCTTTGGTGGAAGTGTTCTCTGGGCTTACCTTAAACACAAATGTGAAGACATTTTCAAAATTGGTCAAACCGTTTGACTGAAAAGTGAGTTTTTCCAGTCTTTGGGTACGTGACATAGGATAACTGTTTTTGCAATAAGCTCCATTATATTGTAGGAAAAAACTGCAGTCCCATATACCCAAAGACTAGATATAATATAAGAAAATGTCTGCATCTCAGAGACTACAAGGAGCACAGTCAAGTATTTGGTATCTTTGAACTCATAACAAGTTGAATATCAAAGATATACACACATATGCAGTGTGAAAAAAATATTTCATATGGATAACACTTAACACAATGTTAGTGTTTTTTCCTAATTTTTAAAAAAATCCTGATTTTGACTATTAATAAAAGTGGGATTTTTCATGAGCTATAATTTTTTTTAAGTTGTACTGTTAGATACTACAAGATTTTTTACCAATTAAAACAAATGTGTCTTTTTCCCCTCATCATACTAAATATAGTCTTTGGGCACAAATGGGTTAAAACCCAAATTAGGAAGAATCCTTTCACAGGTTTTGGTAGTTCTGTTTTCATGTGGGATGTCACAAGTCCACGTAACAGTGACCTTTCACAGCTTATGACTGTCATGAAATGTGTATTAGCTCTGTAAATTTGTACTAAGAAGTCATATTCCCTCACCAGCAGGAGGCAAAGTACCTCAAATGACTTGTTTGAAGGAGAAGGTGGATGAAGGCACGTCCATCAAAGAAGTTTAAATGAAAGGCACAGCAGCCAATCACTGTTAAAGGTCTTGCCTGTAATAACATACTGTGGGATACGTATTGAGGGGAGAGAAACCAAATGATATAGATTAGTGGATTTTTATTGGCAGCTGCACTGCGTCAGACCTTTTTCAGAAGCAAAAACACTTTGATTTTCTCCTTTTGAACGCGTCAGTCCAGGCAACTAACCGTAAAGCACATTAGGTTCTGCACTAGTCAACCTTTAACGACAAATGACGTCCGTAACATTCAGTACTTTGTGTTGTTGTTCTCCTTGAAGGTTGAGATGTGAAATTGTGACCTTTCAAATACTTTTGGTTAGTTAGTTTTCGCTTCTTCACTGTTCAGCTGTACTGTAGAAAACTTGAAGCAAATATTCTGTGTCCTTCTTGTACTTAATGTCCTTAACCTGACATTTAACATCGAGCTCACCAGGAGCATCAACATGGCGGAGCTGAGGAAGTTACGCCGCCAGTTCATCAGCTACACAAAGATGCACCCAACGGAGAACACCGGACACATTTCCAACATGTTTGTGCAGTATTTAAATAAGAGTCTTCACTGACATTTGTATAGCATTGGTTTCATTTTCTTTATTTTCTGCGCCAAATAAATATATTTATTAATATTTGTTGCATGTTTGTGTGTTATTTACCATGTTGGAATGATTCAGTTCAGTTACATGTTGCGGAGCTGAGATACATAAAGCACTGCATTTTGTAAAGAGAAGAAATTACAGTCATTATAAAACGTTAGTGTCAAAAGTCAAAACAAACTGTCATGCAATACTTTTATATTATTTACATATTGTTTTCTAGACACAGTAAGCACAACAGCTCTGAAGGTTAATCTGTGAACCCAACTAGGTAAAAGCAAAAAGAAGAGAACAGACATATTTGGGGAAAACATGTCATCATAAGCCCCAAAGCTTTCAGGCACATTGAGCTGCTCAGTTGTCATGGAGATGAAACACCAGATAAGTAGGGGTGTAATCGATATATCGATTCATTGACCAACGATCCAATATCATCGATGCAAAGTGAAAACATCGATACATATCGTCCTTTATTCTGAGATTCTTAACTGATTAAAAAAAAACATTTGCACTTAAACATGAGAAGTGTGGCAATTTATAGTGAACAGGAGGTCTATGTTTAATGTTTTTATTAAAAGGAATAGATTGTTTTTTATGTAAATGTGGAAGAGCCCGAGTCATAATTTAGTTGCTATTGTGAGTTTACATGAAAATATCATATTTTATCTTATCGATTGCAGACCCCTAAATTTAATTGGATAGAAATCGTAACATGGTAAACTTTGTGATATCGGCAAATATCGTATCTATATAATATCGTATCGTGATGAAACTTGTGATTTACACTATTTCCATGGTCAAGAATGAACCGTAAAGTTCAACATAGACACGTATTTTTGATAGTAAATATCATTACTGGCCTCCACATGCACCAGTATTCCCATCATTTTTATCCCCTTTTTGATGTCATTTTTTATTTATTTATAATGAATTCAACATTCTTGCACACTTCCAGTCACAGCTCAGCACTTTCTCTGGGTTTTCCTTAATTCCCCCTTGTACTATACTTGACCTCTTGGTGACAAGCCCGACAAACAGTACTTGTTTGTCTTGTTCAAAAGCTTCTTATTTCTTCGTGGGATTTGTAAGCAAACATATTGCTGAGTAATGCTCTTTCAAAGATTTTCCATTATGTAAGAAGATTGTGAGAAAAGCAAGAACAGGAAGTTGTTGACAGGAATGCTGTAACTAATTACTGTCGGTTTCCGACTTGCATGTAGTGTGATTATACAGGACATGCATGGAGAATAATGTATTTAATGTGTCAACATGTATATGACTTTTAGTCCATTATAGAAACAATATTGTAATAATCTTTGCAAACATAATGATTTTATTGAACGAAAAGCCATAATAAAAAAACACAACTTTTACCCCACATAGCCTCACAAAGACAACCTGGAGGAGCAGCAAACAGTATTAATAGTAAAGATATAAAAACAATGGATTGTGCTAAAACAATTGTGACAATAACGTCAGAAGAAAAAGAAAACATGCAGTATTTGCATTGCATTCATTATTTTCTAATAGTCTTTTTCTTCAGAGGGACGGCGGTGCCAAAGATTCGGTCCCAGTGGCTGAAGAAAGGAGCGTAGTTGCTGCTCGGCTTCTGGTGGTGCATGTCATGAGCCGGTGCACCGCCCAGCAGGCCAAAAGGCACCAGGTGGTTGAGGGTCCATGGCAGGTCATAGCCTATGTGGTCCTCCACAGACATCCAGATACTGAAAACTGTGACGCCCCACGTGGTCATCGGGTGGCACTTTAAAAGAATGGGGTCCTGGTTGCTCCAGAGTCCAACAGTCATCAGCTCTGGGATGCTGAGCTGCTCAGTCGACCAAGAAAAAGGCGCCATGTATTCGTGGTGGATTGCATGAATCCACCGGTAAAGCTGTGCATGCTTGTGATGTATGAAATGCCAAATGTAGTACTGAGTGTCAAAGAGGAGAAGCATAGCCAGTCCATCAATGAATACCTCATAGAGAGTAGGAGCATCCTGTGGCAGCGTAGGTATGGGCAGTATGAACGTGCCCATCATTACAGCTGGCAAAACAAAGAAGATGTGGTTATACATTGCCGTCATGAAGCTCTTAGCCATCATTCCCACCGTTGGCCGCCTGTCTGGTTGGATCTTGTACTGGTAGAATAAAGGCGCTCTTTCTCCCAAGAGGTCGAGGGCAGCAAAAGGTATGCTGAAGAAGAAATAGCTGGAGAAGGCGAGCAGGACGATGAAATAAGGAGACGAGATGAGAGGCCGGTGGTAAAACAGCAAGTAATCCCAGAAAGGCTGCAGTAGACGGTCCGAGGCCCTGGAGGGCAGGAACTGCAGAGGTAGCTCACTGATGTTCAACATCTTGCTGTGGCACCACTGAAGGCTGCTGCAAGTCTCAGGATCAACACAACATTCTGCCTTTATATAGTGGAGTTCAACAGAAAGGGATTTTCTCTCAATCACAACAGACCAGCAGCTTTTATTTTTTTCTAGCAGCTCCATGTCGACACAGACCTTCACAAGAAGATTAACAAAGCCATTCAAGAACATGCATTAGACACAACAACTGTTTAACCAGTTCAAGGTCACATATTTGAATGCATGGAAGAAAGTAGGACAGAGACATTTTTTTGTGAAAGTGAAATATGCCCAAATAGTTTTCTGAGTTGCAGAATAGACCGTCAGAAATCTTAAAATTAAACCACAAAACTGCCTATTTTAGTGTTGATGAAATTGTTCGCGTGACATGTGATGGTGTGTCAATACAGCTAAGGAAAGTTATCTGAATGTTTTATGTAACTCCTCAGGGGCAGACACAACTTTATTGTATTTTATAAGCTGTGTCTTTTCTTGCTCTGTCCGTTCCCCTAATATGAAATTATTAACCAGGACATCTAGATTAGAACGCTGGACTACTTGAATTGTTCAGGTGTGTAATCTGATCAAATGACCTGCATGCATTTCTTCATTACTAATTGTGTCTATCATATTATATGTAATAAATAACAGTTAGACCTTGAGAAATGTGCCTGAATTGAATACAAACTCACAAGTCAACCAAATCAACCCACATTAAATGTCCAGACTTTAAAATATTAACACTTCTCACAGTCACACTAAATGATCATAACAACATGATTTATTGGGGAAAATGTGCAAAAATTTCATTGAAATCATGTATCTAATAATGGGCTTCATGCAGGAAGCGATACACAAACACATTTTCTCTTATTTTTGTTAGTAACCATCGATTTGTTCTTATTTTGTTAGGAACCATTGATTTCTGGGATTCAGCAGCAGTTTTGTTTTTTTTGCGATAAGAAAAAACATCTTGTTTTCAGTCCACATGAATATAATGTAATCAAATTTAGATCATTATATGTTGTATTATTGAGTCATTTTAATGACTGGATTATTAAATTTGTGAGCTAAAGAATTGCCATTGGTCCATTGATCCATTTAAGACTATAAAAACCTTTAGGTAATATTGTGTGGCTCTTTGATGCTTTTCAAATTTCACTGTAAATGCCAGCTCTGGAAAATCACATTTACATTGTTTAAGTGCATTTAACAGTACCAGTAACGATAGTAATATAGGCCTATGTCTGTTTCAATGCATACGCTCCCCACCCCCACCGCATGCCTTGAAATTTAGATGCTGCATGAGGCCTATTGTCTTTTCACAAATTAAGGCGATAATGCTCTTCTTCACCGACTACTTCTTCTCACTGACGGCCTTCCTTGAAATCGTTTTGTTGGTGTTGGCATATTTGTGTCGATCATTTCTGGAAAGAAATAAAAACAATCTCTTTAACCACTGAAAAATAGAAAATCTTTTTTAACGAATAAAACTACTGAATAAACATAGACAAATGTGGACCGGAGTGTTGTTAGATAGACGTACCTGCTCATTTTGACTTTGCTTCTGCATCCCAGTCCTCCCTCCCAGTGGCTGGTGCGTGTACCTCTCGTCATCATGCTTCCACAGCTGATGCATGGCTTTCCATTGCCGTACGGCTGCAATAACAAAAATGTAAAAAAAAGGTTTCCATTCAAAGGCAAAGTCTATCATCAGCCTAATGCATTCATGCTTCCAGACACTGACCTTTATGCTCTTTACTAGTGTTAACCTTAGAGATACTAAACTTATTCTCTTCAGTGAACTGAGTATAAGTATCTTATCTGATCTCCGTGGCTAAAATGTCATGTTGAGTCTTTAGCTCACCTGCTCTTTGGCACAGTAACCACAGATCATCCTGTTTGCCAGTTCCATGGGGTGGTCCTGGTCCTCATCGTGGCACACGTCACAGGGGTAAGCCCGACCGCAGCATGGAAACCTGAGGGCAGACAGTGGCACAAAGCTTTCACGATACTCTACATGTTCTTCTCAGAGCAGCTTCCATGTCAGACATAAATTAAATGAGATAAGACACAGTGATGATGATACCTCAGCCAGCGATGGCTCTGTTTGTAATGTTTGCATACTCCTTTTTCTGGCAGTGGCTTTCCCTTTTGCACAGCAGGATCTCTTATCGTCTTATAATTAAAAGCACCAGCACTTCGACCTGCACAAAAGTAAAACAAAATGTGAGGTAACATTGGTGAGAGAGCCAACTGTGGCAGTTTGTTGTTGTAAGATCTTAAACCTTTGCTGATCCCTTTGATAGCAAATGTAGGTGAGCGCTGACCTGTTTTGTTTGCCCGTGGCGGAATATACTGGAATCTTGCGCTCTCAGCCAGAATACTGAGTTTGCTGTGGCAGTGTTCACAATTAGACTCCTTTGTCTGACCATAGGAAACACTCTGATGGAAATGTAAAGACAAAAAAGCAATTTCAGAGCTCATCAAGATATATATATTTCACTTCTGGTGATATTTCACATTGGTTATTTTCAAACAGATGTGCAGTGTTAAGCAGGACTGTATGTTACATCACCTGCACAGGGCTCTCCTGTGAGCAGCTGAGGCAGCCCACAATGAGGTCACAGTCCTGAAGCACGAGGTCAGCAGGTGCAGCATTGTGAAGGTCCAGGTATCCCAGGACATCGCTGTAATGGTGCAGCATGCAGGGCCTGAACGCAGCGTCGATGCTTGCATTGCACTTTTCACACTGAGCCGTGCAGGGTGTCCTTCCACTCAGCGTCAGGTCTGCAGTCACTTTACACCTGCAGACAGCACACAAACAGTCCAGCTGTCGTTCTAAATAAATCATTTGTGATATGGATATGACATTTAGCTCTTTTTACTCACCTGTTACACTGAAGACAAACAGTGATTCGTGGGGCCGTTACGGTGGCTGTGTTCTCTCCCAGCCTCAGTCCCAGCAGCTTCACCTCAGTGCCTCGGCGGGGATCACTGATCTTAATGTTCTCCACCCGATGACTGGCTTCCTCCTCCTCCTCCTCCTCCTCCTGCCCTTCATCACAACCTGGACCCTCCTGCTGCACCAACTTCCCTCCCTCCACTGTCCTCTCGTCTTCTGTCTTTTCCATTTTTCTTTCTTCACTGACATCCTCCTCTGCAGCATCATTCCCAGCTTTTTCACACACTGCTGCCTGGAGCTCCTGGTACGTTATGAACTGCAATCCGGCTTTTTCTAAATCAACGTCTTTTTTCAACTGCAAAGATAAAAAATCTTTCAGCATTAAGAAAATAAAGTAAAGCAGTTGTTTAAAGGTCATTTTGGTGAATTCAAAGGAAAACAAAACTCACCTGCCGAGCTCCTTCAGTGAACAGTCTCTCCAGACTACGATCTAGCCAGCGAAGAAAAGGCCGGAAGAGCAGCTCTACCTTTCCCCGAAGCTGATTGGTTGCATGCTTGGCTTGAAGCCACTCCAGTGACGCTTGCTGTACATGTCTATGTAGCCAGAGATTTATAGAAATGTCAACACCAATGACTCGAACCACTAAATGTTTAAAATAAACTGCTTTTACCTTGACATTACTTGTGGCAGCTCCTGGTCCAACGGTATGTCCACTGTGAAAATCTAAGGAAATGTATCGAGGTGATGAGGAACTGTTCTTTCTTGTGTAGTATATTACAGAACCTGTGGTGTAAATGGATGGTCTTTACCTCCTGGGGGTAACTGTCTGGGAAGCTCACCATGATGTCGACTTCTTTCAGATCAAAAGGCTACAAGTTAAAATTCACAGTTAGTATACAGTATATTTCGATAATACTGTTCATCTATGAAACCTATTATCAAACCAAAGCATTTCAAATGTAAGGAAAGTTGGTTCGTTCATGATTTACAGGTGAAATTTGTGGATTATGGCCTCTATAACAACGCTGATGAAGTGGATTAATAGTTCTGATATGCCAGTAATATTTATTCAGTCAAATGGTTGGCTATGTTTTACCCTATACTGGGGGTTAGTGGCTTGGAAACACCATAAAGGAATAGTGGAATAATAAATATATCTTTTGATCTTTTAAATCTCTGCTTTACCCTATTTCTCATATAACAAATAGGCTTAATTTAATCTCAGTGCTGCAGCTTAATTGATACAAATCCCATGTTATCCATTGCTAATTAACAATTACACTTTCACAGTAAAATCACCACGGGTGCTGTCACAACATAGTAGGTATGGTTCTACTATTTATAGTCTATGGAGAGGCTTCAGTATTTGTCTCCAAATACAGTCTCACTCTGTGTAGTAAAACTGAGCTGTACGTATTATAGAAATAATATGTGGGTTGCTCTAAGCTCTGGGGGGGAGGAGAGGAGAAAGAAGGGAGAAGAAAATGTTTACCCAGTCCGGATCAGTGGCCTCTACAGTCGCCCTGTAATAAGTAACTTTGCCATCACTTCGCTCTTGAATAATCAGCTGGTCTTTGGGAAAACGTTTCTTCAACTGCTTGATTTCTGTGTCTCGTAGCTGCTTGGCGACATCCTCCGTCAGGTCACACAGCTTGACCTCCTGGAGGATGCCGGGACGCGGTACTGCTGGCATCCTCTGCGCAGGTCTTGGGTAATTGCCAGGAACAGGCTGGTCATCCGCTGGGGGGAACTGTGGTGGATGCCAGAAGCGACATCTGTCTTCCATGGTGCAGTGGCCCGAGATAAAGTAGCGACAGGGGCGGCGGCCGGCTGCTGTGGCAACCCTGTGGTCACTACTGGGAGGAGGCCTGTGCTCCACATCTCCTCGAGGGACCTCTGAGTTTGGAGATGTGACATCTGACTGGCTGGGTGTCCTGGTGGTTTTCGTCTCACAAGCTTTGGTATCATCATCTCTTATGTGTAGGAATCTGCATTTCTTCCCAAAATTGCAGTGTCTTCCTTGAGAGAAGAAGCGACACAGCGGCTTTGTATGAAGCACAGGCTCTGACTCCCTTGTCTTCTCTCCCTCACCTTCCTCCATCAGCATTATCACCTGGATGGATGGATGAATACAGTAACACAGGTTAAACAGATGTGGACACACACCCATTTGTGATTAACATCGGCATTAATATTGCTGCTAGAACAGCCTTGAGAAGACTTTCTACAAGATTTTGGATCCCGGATGCAGGTATTTGCTGTCATTCATCCACAAGAGTCTTAGCAAGGTTTGGCACTGATGCTGAGCAATAAGGATATTCAGGTTCTTCCATACCAAAATAGGAAATTCATTTCTTGATGTGCTTTTGTGCTCAGGGGTATTGTCATGTTGAAACAGACAAAGGACTTCCTCAAATGCTGCCACAAAGTTGGAAGAACGCTATCATCTAAAACAGTGATTCCCAAACTTTTTCATGTCAAGGACCCCTAAACTGACACAAATTAGACCCCCATTTGATAAGATTTTGTCAAATCATCTGATAGTATTTTTGCTTTTAGATGTTTTATTACAGAAAGTGTATGAAATCCATGACCAAAATAGTCATAGATTATGTCATAGTGTTATTTATGGATGGGATTACAGTGAAAATAAATAATTGCCCTTTTTGCTGGGGACCATCTGGAACCCCCTCAAGGACCCCTGGGGGGTCCCCAGACCCCACTTTGAAAACCACTGGTCTCAAACAGTGGTTCCTACCTTTTTGGCTTGTGACTCCTTAAAATAAAGTAATGCCTACTTGTCTCTGGACCCTTTTTTTTCTCCTTTGAATAATACAAAACTATTAATTATATATTTCAAAACACATTGACATTATTATTGAATACAACAATGTGGACAACAATGTCCATATACCTGTGGCCAGATAGTGTAGCATTATGATCTGTTAGAGGCAACCCCAACATCAAAGTTGCCTCTGTTTAATACCTCAGATATTTAAAGGTCCATCAAATAGACTTGAATCTGCTTTATTGCTGAATGATCCATCCAGAAACAGACCAACATTAGCTATCTATCTGTTTAGCTAAACTTTAGTTGATAAAGAGGAAGTGTTTTGCTAATGTTAGTCACTTCATTTAGCTCAAATTAGTTATTATTGGAGGATGATATTACCTAAAAATACACACCAAGATCCGCGTTACAGTTTATTCCAACTAATGATGAGACCACACGTGTTAAAAAAGCTTCAAATAACCTCTTAAAGTCCACTCACCTGCTGCTACCTGTCAAGTGACAGCACCGTTACGTGCCACCGGAAATCACAACCCAACAGCACAGACGTTTACGTCATTACGTCATTACGTGTGCGACGGAAGGTTCTGAATCAGTTGGGATAACAGTCTGGTCCGTGGCATTAACCAATCTAGACTATCATGAGTAAAGGTTATGAAGATTTTAGTTACATGCTGTCGAAACGTCCTCTGTTGTACACCGGAGACGGACACAAATGTGTTTTTTTGTCGCCCTCTACAGTTCGGGAGTGTGAAATGGACGTGAAGAGGTTCAAAGTTCATTCTTGACCTTTTACAGCAGCTGAGAAAACAGTCTCAACACAAGTTCCCTTAGACTTTAGACTTTAGAAAAATGTAGGCTTATGTTCCCAAAGGGGGCAATTAAACAATAGACATAATCTAGATTGATAGATAGATAGATAGATAGTAACTTTATTGATTCTGAGGGAAATTCAAGTTTTCAGCATCACAGTTCCATATTGCAAAACATGTTAGTAAAAAGGCAGTAAAAAAGTTAGTACTGCAAAGTACAAAGTACAAAAAAATATACCAGATGTAAAAATACAAGGAGATGAAGAAAACTGTTAAAACTGAATATAATGCAGTGTAACAGCTGTGATACAGGACTATTAAAAAAGTGAATATAGTGCAGAAGAGACTGTTAAAAATGAGTATAGTGCAGGGTAACTCCAGTAGCTTAGTCTATGAAAGTGCATTATTATCTGTCATGCAGACCGTCCTCCTTTGTCCCCCTAAAAGTCTTTACCATTGCTGCTGTTTGTGGCTGGAACATCAACAATCCTCAGACATTTAAAGGATATTCAACTCGGGATTTTTACATCAGGATGGATCTTGTAGATACCAGCGTAGATCTGTGGATAGGATGCTTAGGAAACGACTCGTTGCTGCAGCCTCTGTGGGACAGCATGAGGCTCAACTACAGAGACTATTTGAGATCTCCACTCTTCCCCATTGTCCTGTCTGTGTCTTCCTACTTTGTCTTCTGTCTTCCTTTTCTTGTTTGTGACATCATGGGAGAGAAGTGGGCATGGGTCCAGCAATTCAAGATCCAACCCAGCCGTCGTCCTACAGCCTCTATGCTGCTGCACTGTGCAGGTGTCACCTTGTAAAACCATGTGTTTCTTGTGCTCCCAGCATCAGTGGCCCAGTGGGCATGGAGTCCCCCCGTGGACCTGCCGGACCGAGCTCCGTCCCTGTTGGTGTTGATTGCTGGCCTGATAAGCAACCTCCTGCTCTTTGACTTCTAGTACTTCATCTGGCACCTGCTCCATCACAGGAACCGCTGGCTGTACGTCACTTTCCACGCCATCCATCATAATTACTCATCTCCCTTCGCTTTGGCCACTCAGTGTCTTGGCGGCTGGGAGCTGGTCACAATTGGCTTTTTGACCACTCTTAATCCTGTGATCCTGAGATGCCACCTACTCACCACCTGGGCCTTCATGGTTCTGCATGTCTACGTTTCTATTGAGAATCACTGTGGCTATGATTTACCCTGGTCCACATCACGCCTGATACCGTTTGGCATCTACGGAGGGCCCAGCAAACACGATGTGCACCATCAGAAACCCAACACCAATTTTGCACCATACTTTAGCCACTGGGATAAAATATTTGGCACGCATGCTGAATTCTGCTTCTCTACAGCAGTGAAATAGAAAGCTATAACACCATTGGTAGCTGCTATAGATAGATACCTGTGCTTGTTGTTTCTGCTTGCTTGTTTTTTACAAATCATGTGGATATTAAAATGTGAAGGGGTGAAAATTTAAGAGAAATCAACATTTTCCATTGCACACAAATGGAGGCATGTTTCTGTATTGTATTATAAAAACAACACTGTCAAAATATGATGTTAGTTTTAATGATAGTGAGAAAATAAACTCATAATATCATGCGCAATCTAAATAATGCCTAAATGCATCTAGTGTGTCTGGCTTCTTTACTTTGAAAGTGATCGTGAGCTTTGGACATGGCATACGTAATACCAGGTATCAGGACTGAATCAAGGTTAAATAAATAGATCTAAAGTGCGGTGTGCTGAGGTGGCAGGCTGGCTACTGAGATACTTTATGGCAACAGGGACAAACGATTTTTTTTTTTTTAAATATGTTTTTCTTTGCACAGGGGACTCGGTAGCTCGTCATCTAAGATTTCTAAGCGTTGGACGGCTTTGCCATGGTGAAAGGACAGCAAATTACAACAAAGTGCACATATGAATGATTTAAAGGTCACATATTGTAAAAAGTGAGATTTTCAGGTCTTTTACATTAAAAAGCAGGTTTAAGTGCTATATAAATACTGTTAAACTATCAAAACGCTCAATATACGGAGAAATACACACAGCCCGTATTCAGAAATTGCGTGTTTGAAACAAGTCCATTTGTGATGTCACGAATATACAATATTTAGACCATTACACGGTTTTAAACGTAAATATTCTACATGTGGCCCAGTTTATTTCCTGTTGCAGTGTATGTAAATAACACCAGCATCAGACAGGACGTAAACATGGACCCAAACTGTTGCCTAGCAACGCAATTCCGTTGCAATTCCTTTGAAATGCACTAAAACGGAGCGTTTCAGACAGAGGGTAAATACAGGTATATTCAGGCAGACAGTACGAGGAAAATAAGGGCTTTTTGAACATTACAGAATGTAAACATGTTTTATTAGAAACACAAAATACAAGTATGAACCTGAAAATGAGCACGATATGGGACCTTTAATGACCGCTGACCCAGGATTAGTATGTTTTCCCTTTTATTTTTCAACCATAAAATGCCTTATATCTGGATTTTTATTTGTAACACACCAGTATCTCTTGTATTTTTTAGGTCATGCAATCTGACCAGCAGTTGTCCCAGAGTGGTGATAGTACTGATACTCAAAAATGTTTTATGTAAAAGGACAAGTAGGTAAAAGTCGCATTATGTTTTTTTTCCACCACTAGATGTCAGAAAAAAACTTCAATTATCATTTCGATTGAATTTAAAATACTTTTATTTTTTATTATTTTATAAGTAAAAAGTCAAATTAAAAGTAAAATAAAAGTAAATAAAAGTAAAATAATAAATAAAAGTAAATGAAAACTATAATATAGTATCAATAAAATAATAAATAAAAGTTAGTAAAAGCAAAATATTTTTTATTATTTTACTTTTATTTTTACTCTTATTTTATAAGTAAAAAGTCAAATTAAAAGTAAAATAAAAGTAAATAAAAATAAATTAATACTATAATATAGTAATAATAAAATAATAAATAAAAGTAAATAAAAGTGATATAATTTTTATTATTTTACTTTTATTTTTATTTTACTTTTTTATTATTTTACTTTTTTTATTTTTATTTTTTTTATTATTTTACTTTTATTTTTACTCTTATTTTATAAGTAAAAAGTAAAATTAAAAGTAAAATAAAAGTAAATAAAAGTAAATTAATACTATAATATAGTAATAATAAAATAATAAATAAAAGTAATATAATTTTTATTATTTTACTTTTATTTTTATTTTACTTTTATTTTTTTTTTAAAGTATTTTACTTTTATTTTTATTACTTTTATTTTTATTTTGACTTTTATTTTTGTATCATTTTGACTTTTATTTTTTATTATTTTATTTAAAATATTTGTATTAGTTGATTGCATATATCAAAGTCTAATAGTTAACAATAGAACATGTTGCATACAGCATATTGTAGTAACTAGAACTATAATTTCCAATACATTTGGTGGTGATGAAGTTATTTGTTATTGTTGTTATTCTGGTGTCGCTGCGTCGCCTCGCTGCAACCAGATCCAGATCCAGATCCAGATCCAGATCCAGTGACACAGCGTCGGGATGAGATGAGAGCTGCTGCTGGATGAGAGGAGCTGCTGGTCGGGACATGTCCGAGTAGAAACCTGCTTTATTATCCAACACGTAGCTAAAGCATTAAACCCTCCCGTGTTAAAGATGGGGAAGTGCGGCATCACGTCGTCAAAGACGGTCCTGGTGTTTCTCAACCTCATATTTTGGGTAAGTTTGGAGGTTTTAAAAGCGTGCGTCACCAGCTAGCTGTAGCTGAGTGTAGCTGTGCTAGCTGTTAGCTGTGTGTGTGTGTGTGTGTGTGCAGTCAGCTGCTCGACCTTTGTTTAACCAGGGAGGGATTAGTTTGAGAAGGCAGAAGGAAAGATATGCTTTTTAATGTTTATTTATTTACTGCTAACAAGTCATTGTTAAATGAAGTATCTTATAGTACATTTAGAGTGAAAAAAGACAATTTGCCTGCTTAATAAAGATGCAATGTTGACAGTGGAGGAATGTACTGCAACTTTTGAGGTAACTGTTTCTATGTTAGTATATCAAATAAAAGAGTAAAAGTACAACATTTTGCATGCAAAATCTAGTTGAGTTGAAGTAGAAAGTAGCTTAAAATTGATATACTAAAGTAACAGTTACCTCAGAGGTAGCCTACTTCTAAAATATGATGTATTATTGTAGGTTAAGCTGCCCACACAATAGTTAAAATTAGCCCCACCTTGCAACCAGCTGCAACATTAAAGTGATAAATGCATCACTAATTTTCATTATAATCCAGTAATGATATATATATTATTCTGAAATGGAGCATTCTGCATAATGACTATTTTTACTTTTGGTACTTAAAATGTACTGCAACTTTTGAGGTAACTGTTACTTTAGTATATCAAATAAAAGTAGTGGAGTAAAAAAGTACAACATTTGCCTGCAAAATCTAGTGGAGTTGAAGTAGAAAGTAGCTTAAAATTGATATACCAAAGTAACAGTTACCTCAAAAGCAGCCTACTTATTAAAATGTGATGTGTTATTGTAGGTTAAGCTGCCCACACAATAGTTAAAATTAGCCCCAACTTAACCAGCTGCAACATTAAAGTGATGTACACATTAATGCATCACTAACCTTCATTATAATCCAGTAATTAAATATATATATATATATATTATTCTGAAATGGACCATTCTGCATAATGACTATTTTTTACTTTTGGTAATTTAAAATATATATTGATGCTAATACTTTTGTACTTTTACTTAAGTAAGTATTTTTTTTTACACTGTGGTGCTGCTATTTTTACTGAAGTAAAAAATCGTAATACTTCTTCCACAACTGTATGCAATGCAGTGATGATGCAGTACTATACTATTAATCTAGTACCTAGTATACAAATGATCTAAAGTTGGCTACACATTGATGAACTACAACATCAAAATGCTCATACGTTATATTGTATATTTATTCTATTACAAATTAATTCTATTATATATTATATGTATTTGTCAGTGGTAAAAATACAAAAAAACAGAATAATTTAATATTCTTTAATAATAAAACACTTTAAAAAAAGTAGCTATTCTGCATGGTGAGTACTTTTACTTTGATAACGTAAGTACATTTTGCTGATAATACTTCTTTACTTATGCTTTTTACTTTACTTTTTGAATTCAGGACTTTTAAAGGAGTATTTTTGGACTATTGTATTTCTACTTTCACCCCACAGCCAAGAGTAGGTTAACCTTAATATCCACCAAGCAGCAGAGAATGATTACTTTATTTTGATTATTGCAGAAACATTCAAGAAGACAGCTTAGTTAACATGGTTCAATATACATTTTGAAGTTAATTGTTCATCTTATATTGACAAAAGGCCCTCAGGTCGTTTTGGTAAACTGCAGGTTCAGGTTAGCCCCCTACGACTCCTTTACAAGTAAAAGTCATGCAAATGCAAAAATATATGTCTCACCAGCAAAATGTATTAACTACACTTTATAGAAATTATCTATACTCTGTTGCTAAATTATTGTTACTGATGCATTAATACATAAGTAGCATTTTAATGTTGGAGTAATTTGAGGTGGAGCTAATTTTGACTACATACTTAAGGTCTGGGCAGTTACACTGACAAAAATCTTATCAAAATGTAAAATCTGAAACAGCAAAGTAACCGTAGCTGTCAGATGAATGTAGTCGATCAAGAAGTACAGCATTTTTCTCAGACTGGTAGTGCAGTTAAAATTAGCATCACACAGAAAAAGTAGCGGAAGCTTGTACTTAAGTAGAGATATTATGTATGAGGTTACTTTTCACCACTGAGGATAAGTGTAGGCCTACCGGCAGTGATGATTGGCCACTGTATGTTGTTAGATAATGAGCAAATAACCATCCAAAAACCAATCATAACATACTGTTTATTGTCATGTATATCAATGGTGCAGCAGAACCCAGACACTTTTAAAAATGTGCAAAAATGCACAGTAAAATGTGTTTTGTTTCACCCTATTGCAATGTCTTGGTGTGGTGTGATGATGTGTTACTTCTTGCTCTCCCTTTGTGGTTCGGCTTGAGTGAAATGTTGATGTTTCTGTCACCCTCAGGCAGCTGCAGGCATCCTGTGCTATGTTGGAGCCTACGTCTTCATTACATACGACGACTACGATCATTTCTTTGAAGACGTGTACACTCTCATCCCAGCAGTGACCATTATTGCAGTTGGAGCCCTCCTTTTCATTATTGGGCTCATTGGATGCTGCGCTACAGTCAGAGAGAGCCGATGTGGTCTTACAACGGTCAGTCAACCAGTTTACACATTTAGCGCAATAGATGAGGGTACTAAAGTCCTTGTGTAGTAAGTGATTAATCAAAGATGGACTTTGAAACATTATGAAGAGAAGGGGGGGTATCGGGATTAGGGCTGGCCAATATGGTCAAAATCGTCTATCACAATATAGGCCATTTCATATCGCTATAACGATATATATCACAATATAGCATGTTTTTATGGTAAGTCAAAAAATAAATAGTCTATAACCACATGCTAAAGCCTATATTTGTACTCTTCCATTGAAGAACGTTAAATTATCCTATTGAATTATCGCCCAGCCCTTTTCAGGATGCATTAGACCAGGGTAATAACATATCAAATTTGACAAAAGCATTTTGTAATTTTTCATACCTAATTAGACATTAAGCAGAAGTACAAAACTTCAGAAGCCATTCAAGATTTTAGATAACAGCACAAAACTGCACCTATCATTCAAGCCTTTTCTCACAAGTCGTAGTAATCTGTCTAACTTGAACATGCAAGTGTCAGACAGTCAACTAAATATGCGTGCGAGTGTTTGTTGTCTCTACATCTTACAGCTTGAAATTCAATCCACAGTTTGTCGTCATTCTCTTGCTGGTTTTCATGACGGAAGTGGCAGTGGTGGTTCTCGGATATGTTTACAGAGCAAAGGTGAGTAAGTCGAAGACAAGCCAGTGCGTGTTTGTTTTTCTTGAACTTATTTGAAACTTATCTTGTGACCCAGCAGATCTTCCAAATAACGTCCACAGGAACAGTCTGTTAAACAAAGATAACCTGATCTAATCTGCTTGTGTTCGCAATCATGTTGGTTTGTACCGTTCAAGGAGATGTGTCATCACATGTCACCCTTCTTGACCATTGGCAGGTTGAAAATGAAGTTAATATTTCTATCAAGAAAGTGTATGATGAGTACAACGGCACCAACAGCAATGCACAGAGCCGTGCAATCGACTACATTCAGAGACAGGTGAGGACAGAATGTCTCCTCTGTAAATCAGATATAGTGATAATATTGTTTCACCTGCATTTCTGTTAAACTGGTCCCGACTGAGAAAATAGTTAACTGTTTTCATTGTTACAGCTTCAGTGTTGTGGGATCCACAATTACTCAGACTGGCAGAATACACACTGGTATGAAGAATCCAAAAACAACAGCGTACCCATCAGCTGTTGCCAAGCTAACGTTGGAAGCTGCACAGGGTCCCTCACTCATCCTGATGATCTCTACCAAGAGGTAAAACAACCTCTAAATGTGTTACGTTTTCATACCAAATACCTCTTCTGTTTAAAGAGGAGTGACTCGTTACCGGTTTGTATGTTTTAACTTATTCTGTGTGTGTGTGTGTGTGTGTGTGTGTAGGGTTGTGAAGCTCTGGTTGTGAAGAAGTTGAAGGAGATCATGATGTATGTCATCTGGACTGCACTGACATTTGCTGCCATCCAGGTATGTAACTTTCATCAAGATACCATGTTTTGTAGGACATCACCGGTTTTCTGTAGAATCGGTATTCTCTTATTTACTGGACCTTTGCTGCATTTAATGTAATTCTATTAGGATGTTGAGCAGCAGGCTCCCAGGTGAAGTAGTGAAATGATGAGATTAATGTCTGCAGCGTTATCTTTAGTGTTTTATAACAAAGAGATACTATAAAAATGTGGCAGTATTAGTTTTTCTACAGTACCACAGTGTCCCGTCATCCCGGGGACGATAGAAAATTCCCCTGATAATGCTATGTTGTCAACAACAAATCATGTTGAAATCGTCCGGAGGACAGTTAGTAACGTTAGCTGTTAGCAACCGGTGGGCAGCACAGTCCTGCTTGGCTAAATAACGAAACTAACAGCTAACGTTAACAGAGGTTGTATTGAATTACATTATGATGCATTCAAGCTCTATTCAATAAAAGTGAGTATTGGGCGGAGATAAACTATAACGTTATCATGATGTGTTCATATGTAATCTTGTAAAATTTAGTTTTTGGCGAGAAATTTGAGGCGTGTCAGGGATTAATAATAAATTCCCCAAAACTAGTTTGCAAACAGTAATAAAGGAGTGTATGTTGAAGTACACGGCACGTATTGTTTTGTTTTTCGTGGAATTTCACGGGTATCGGTATCGACTACTAAATGTCTGTTTAACTTGCAGTATGATTTTAAAAAGTCATAGCGCGTACATCATTGTTCTACATGCTTGAGAAGATCAATACCACTCTCATGTCTGTCTGACAAATGTAAGGCTACAGCCAGCAGCCGATTAGCTTAGCTTAGCTTAGCATTTAGTTTAGCTTAGTTTAGCTCTGCACCGGCCAAGAAATAGTCTGCTTTATAACACCCCATAAAACGACAACTTGTTGTTTTTACACTTTGGTTTTTGTATGGATTAAACAAATGAGATGTAATGTGTTAAATTAGCTTTAGAGGTGCTGGTAGGTGGATTTCTGTGGACAGAGCGAGGGTAGCTGTTTTCCCCCTTTCTATAGTTTTATGCTATGCTAACGGTCTCCTAGCTCCAATTACATATTTACCGTACAGACATGAGAATGGTATTGATATTCTCATATCTCTCTCAGTAAGAGAGCAAATAATTCCCCAAATGTTTAACTATTCCTTTACTTATTTGGTTCTATTTGTTTTCCATCTCACTATTGGTACTATAATACTGAAGTCCAAACAAAGTAGAGTTTCTGAATGGTTGTAACTGACAAGTATATAAACAGATTTCAAAAAGCAAAAACACTAATAAGGTATCTCTTTCTTCTAGATGCTGGGGATGTTGTGTGCCGGTATCGTACTGTGCCGCAGAAGCAGAGATCCTACCTATGAGCTTCTTATTACAGGGGGCACCTATGCATAAAGGAGAACACATTTCTCACCATAACACACTAACACACCATGACACACTTTCAGAATTAATATACGTGTCATTGGTGAGAGCATGAATCTGTTACCACACTAACCTTAACCACCAACTACACTAGAGTTATATATTTGACCTGTTTTTCCCCCCAAAAAAAGCTATAGACCAAATTCTTTAAAGGTCAAAGTAAATGAGATGTAGAAAGCATTCTGTTGCTGTGAGGACGGCGCCTCATTCTTTATATGGAGTGAAGTGCGGACAGGGTAATTTACTCATATGTTAGTTTGCACTATGTGTATGGCTTTGAATATTTTATATTTAAATGAATTTTACCTTTTACCTCCACTACTACTACTGCTACTACTATTCTAGAAATAGTGGACACCACAGCCCTAAAGTGTGTAACTTAACCGGCTTCTGCTTTTCTGATCTTTCTTTTAATAATCAAGCTTTTTGAGTAGTAGTAGTAATGCTTTCTCAACTCGAGATAGACTTTGTCCTATTAGCTGTTCTGTTTGTTTTTGTCTGAACAGTCCACTGATGGTAGTTTTAGAATTTGATTTGCTGACATGTAGCAATAGCAAGACTCAAGAATGTAAATAAAATGGGGGGAAAGTTTGAAATCGAATGTGTTTTCTGATTTATTGTTTTAAAGAGGACCTATTACACTTATATTCCGGTTCATACTTGTATTTTTGGTTTCTTCTAGAACATGCTTACATGCTTTAATGTTAAAAAAAAGCTTTGTTTTTCTGATACGTACTGTGCTGCAGCACCTCTTTTCACCCTCTGTCTGAAACTCAGCTTTGTTTGAGGGCGAGCCAAACTAGCTGCTAGGCTGGTTTTATGCAAATGGATTACTTGGTGACATCACGAAAGGAAAGGCGTGACTTTAAGCAAGGCGTTTCAGGCAGTTCAGTGTTTCTGTGGGGGAGAGGAACTCCCTTTGGCGTGGACTTTGTAACTTTGCAGACCTTTTAAATACACAAAAAACTATGTAACACACTAAAGGAAAGGGGGAAAAGCACAAAAGCATAATATGTCCTCTTTAATTTCTCTGACAGAAATTTGTCATCTTTACAAAGAGATAAAATTGCTCCACCAAATGGGATTTTTTTTCTTTCTCTCTGTTCAGACAAAGCTCATATTCATAAGTCAATTTGGTCCCAAAAAAGCGAGGTCAAAGGTCAGGTGTTTCCCATGAGGGAGGGGTGTAAGAGGTTCACATATTCAGTGAGATGGTTTCATCTGTTTCTAATCTGTTATGCTTTGTAGCTTTGCTTCTGCAAACTTGGTTACCATGGGCTCAAAATGTAACACACACACACGCATGCATATTATATTATAGCTCTTACTGTAATCTCTAGATGTAGTTGTATCTGCTTCTGGAACATCTTGTGACCACCAAACAACCATTGTAGACCTTTTTATACACTCTTACTGTAAAATGGTGGTAAATAGACTCCGCTTTGGTTATTCGATAGATAGCAATGTATCACCTGTTGCAGAGAAACCAGATACGCTTGACTGCTCAGCCACATGACCCAAGAATAGTGCTCACTTGCATTTCACCTACTTTGTTTGGACCGTTCTGGTCCTCTAGTTAGCGGGGGCTAAACACAATGTTGATCATGTTAGAGCTGCAACAATTAATCAATTGGTTGTTGACTATTAAATTAATCGCCAACTATTTTGCTAAAAGATTTATTGGTTTGATTAATTTAAAAATTCTCTGATTCCAGCTTCTTGAATGGGAATATTTTCTGGTTTCTTTTCTCCTCTATGACAGCAAACTAAATATCTTTGAGTTGTGGACAAAACAAGACATTTGAGGACGTCATCTTGGGCTTTGGGAAACACTGATCGACATTTTTCACCATTTTATAGACCAAACAACTAATCGATTAATCGAGAAAATAATCAACAGATTAATCGACCATGAAAATAACAGTCTTTCATATTGAATTAATAAATACAAAAGAGGCCCATTCACAAACAATTATTCTTTTTAACATTCAAAATAGAAACAGTAACCACACATAGAAATTATATACACGCTAACAACAGAAATAAAACATTTTGCCCAACATTTAGGACTGCAGATATACAAGAATACCACAGTAGCATATGAATAAACTTAGTGCAGTGACCTTGTGCAAAAATATCACGTAATCTCCCAGCTGTCATTGGTATGAGGAGCTCTCAACACGCCAGCAGTAAGGGCAAAGTCATATGAATATGTGCCATAGCAATAAATAATTCATCATTCAACACTGTGTCGTGCTACTGTATGTGACAGCCCCTGTCTGTAGGATTATTATGTGATAAAAGTGTCTTTCAAATTATTCTAACAGTTTGAGGTTTTGTAGAAAAAACAAGAATAGCCCTGTGAAAACAATCAGCATCTCTGCCACAGTGTCTTTTATGATACTACCATAGTGGGCTACTCGTAGGGGCTTTAATGATGCACGAAACACAAATATGAACAACAAATAAGATCAAACTATAATTTGAAATGACAAGACCTTTACAAAATATTACATGAAGTAGTCCTACATATGGCTGTCAGGGAAACTCATTCTTGGGCCAGGTAAGAGCCTGGGACCAAACCAGTAAGGCCATTTCTTTTCACCGTCCACCAGCCGTCCTCCCCTTGATCTATGACGTCCACATTGTCCCCGACACACACAGAGAGCTCATCATCACCCTGAACAAAAGAACAGAAACATCCAGTCAACAGTTATCCTTTAAAATGAACAAGAATTAGAACATTTGAATACGTCTCATCTAGAAGCTGACCTGTGCCGTATAGTCGTACACGACCTTGTACCCGTCACTGCTTGGCTGGGACACCTGACACCCAGGAATGGACGCGTATACTCCTTCTGATGTTTCTGTTTGACAGGATTTCAGACATTATCAGCACTGGTTCACTTAGTGACTCAGCTGATAGTAGAACATCTCATCAGAATCATTGGCAAGCTGAACAAATTATTTGATGTTGGTGGTGGTGACTTAAAGCTGTGGTTCCCAACCCTTTATTTTGGCCGATGTACCCCCTCAGCCCTGTCATCACTGTCACCCTTCATCGACACGACCTGTCACGTTCCAAGTGTAACATTTTTAAGGTGAAAATTATAATTATTATAAAAAAAAAAAAAAAAAAGAATACATCTACAGAGCTTTTAGGAAGGTGCAGAATAAAAGTATGGCTTTTTTCTCAAAAAAGATTATTGTGATTGAATCATTTAAAAAAATTTGCGGGTCCAAAAAATTAATGTTTTGTTTATCTCTGTGGAAGATATCTGATATTTGGTTCCCACTTCTAACAAGACTTGTGAGCCAATAGTAAAACGACGTTGGTATCACGATAAATGGCAGAGATTGACAGTAAGTGCCTGGCAACGACTTGTTGTGAAGTAAATGCAATGGAACAGAGGAGGGAGAATGAGACGTCTAGTGGCTGAATATATCAATAGCACCTTTAACCTGGATTTTAGTTGAGACTGTTGTTAAATATGTAAAAGTGAATACTCTCAGCCTTCCCTTAGGGCTCTGGGTTGTGATTTCCTTTTAAACTTCGATCTCAAAATATTCTGTCTCTAATTTTATTTACGTTGTAACTTGGGTCTTGAAAAATTGTGTCTGTAATTTTATTTATCCTATTTTATCACTTTTAATTGCATGGCGCTTCTGTGTAAATTGTTTTAATGTTGTATTATGATTGTTTTACCCTTTATGTGACGCACCTTGCGATTTCGCTGTATTGTAAAGTGTGATATATAAATTAAATTCATTTCTTTTTTATTATTGTTACGTGATCGTGCAATTGTCGATGTGTAGGCTTTTTTTCAAATAAATATACTTCACGCCTCACATAAATTTATAATCCTACTTTGTGTATAATGTTGCTCCCAAACACATAAATGTGAATATGAATATCTTTTTTACCAAATCATAACTTTTTAATTACCTGAACTCCATAATATTTCCACATAAGCTCTTGTAACTGCATTGCTCTTCAATGTATAACAATAACAGTACAGAACAACTGATAAACTACAATTAACCCAAATAGTGAGCACAATAACTGCTGGAAGTTTGTGTAAAATAAGCGATTTTGGAGGAATTTTGAACAGATTATTTCCTGTAAATATTGCATCAGAGATGAGGTTTCCTGTTATTTTTAGGACCTTTTAATACAAAGCTTAACTTTTAACAATCATACATACTTAATAGGCTTCTTTTGTGACAAATTCAGTGTTTTCTTCTCCCTGACGCTTGGTCATTGTTCTATTTGCTCTTTGGTTGTTTTAACTGAATTTATATCTTAAATAACTATCTAAATTTTACAAATAACAATTTCATTAAATTTCTTCACAGAAATGAATGAAATGCTGAAGTATAGGCCAACTATAATAATAAGTCTTACACCCCTTGAAATCAAGAAGGCCTTGCGACCCCCCGAGAAGCCCCTAGTGGGGGTCAGGACCCCCAGGTTGGGAACCAGTTCCCTGGAGAAAAAGGACCCCTAGTTGTGAATCACTAGTGTGAAGAATAATAACTACAGTATGTAACTTATAGTTGCTCTTTACTACACCGTGTGTTGCAAGTAGCTTTCACAATCATATCTGTCATCATTTTGGAAACTGCAGTGTTACTTGAATGACTTTGGTACTATACCAGCAGGTTGTGCAACTGGTTCATTGATGCTCAATTTGGAGCCACTGGAACAGTTCGATTGCAGAAGATTTGAGAACCTACAAATTGGGGAAAGTACTCGGTAAGAAATACACAAAAGACATTACGAAATAATCATCGTCATCATCATTAATTTGGTAACAGTGATTTCCATTGTGTAATTCTGACTTTTTCATCACTCCTCCTACGAATCCAGCACTGCCATTTCTGTCGTCTCTAGCATTCCCCTCGTAGTAATTCTGGTATTCAATTGGAGCTGTGGAAATTCAAAAAAGAAAATAAATAAATAAAAAACTAATGCTTCAGGGGCGATGCCTCTATCACCTGTATCCCAAAAGTGAAACAGTTTTTAGCAGCAGCTGAGAGATAATATTAAAATGTCCTCTTGGAACATATTCAAATCCACATCAGGAGAGCCGCCGGGCGGCTGGGCGGGTGCCTACCTGAGGGGGTCGAGCCGGTGCTTCTCATGTCCACAAAGCAGTTGTTGTCTGCGATGATGTCACACTTTTCCAGCATTTTCCTCACATCCTCATAGCACTGAAAGAGCAAATTGTCCACAGTGAATTTAAAAAAATACAGCACAGTATATTGGAAAGCCTATCCCATAAAGTACAGATGTGTTAGAACAGCTGCACACACCTCATCAGCTTGCACATTCTGCATTGATAAATGGTTACAGTGCACCCACAACGCATTCCTTAGTACGCTGAGGCGATCTTCTTCCTGCTGCTGAAACATCTGCAAAACAGTTTGATTGGAAAAATAGTGAATAATGCAGAAACACAGTACATTTACAACAGTGTACTGTATGTACACTTCTGAAATTGATGCAACAGGAAACTTCTTGCACAACAAAAGCATCCAGCATGACCTTTAGTCTAGTCTGCGATCTTTCGACTCTGTAACTGTTTCAATGAGATGATGATTTCATATTTTTCTGTCTGTTTGTTATTAAAAAATGGTTAAAAATGTAATAAATCAAATGTTAAAAGGGAAACGATGGTTAAAATGTGTCACCTTCAAATAATGATAGGTTAAAATGTAGTGCTCTTTATGTAAGGTTTTATTTGAGTTGTAGAGTGTAACGGGTCCCATGACCAGAGTTTCGTTAAGGGCACGACTGTGGCATTAGGGGTAAGAACCAACATGGATGCGGAGGAAAGACATGTGGCCCCAAAATAAGCACATGCACATGGTCCAAGAGGCGCACATGGTAATTGTCGTTAATTTTGTTTTATATTTACGTATATAATGTTTGTTGACGTGCCTTTAAATGGACAATGTGATCCATTTTCAGTAATTTTATTTGATTTCATCACATTTGTGTTGTGCTAATGTGTTTGGGCCAACAGACGTTAGCTTGAGAGACTTTAACATAACTGAGAGATGTGTATTTGAAACCTTTGTCTTTTATTTTTTTGTAGTTTTCACGGTGTTTGCTGAAGAAAACAGAGAAATAAAATAAAACTTCAAAAGACATTATTTCATCAGACCAGTGTAGCTACAAACTCATAGCTGTCATTTGAGTGCTTTTTAAGGCTTCATATTTTCAAATGTATTATGTCAACTGTCCTTCCTGTTTGTTTCCTGGTTTCTTTGGGTGCATGTGTTTTGTCTTTTGTTGATGTTTTCACATGAAGGAAGACTTTGTTGCAATTTTTTGCATATTATGACTCACTTTCTCTGCTTATATTAGGAAGTATCACACATCCTCATTGACAAAACAAGCCTCGGGTATTGCCACTCTTGGTCTAACTTTGTGCATTTTGAAATAAATCAAGCTGAAGTGTGCATTCCTCACTTGATCAATACAGCGAGAGGAGAAACACAGCTTCTAGTGTCATACTTTACCTCACATGTGTTGCTATGTGTTGAATCCCACTCTTGACGAGTCCTGTCAAGCTGCTCGATGTTTGACTTGTACTGTTTGTCTGAAGACAAGTTAAAGAAAAGAAAATCGTCTGTAACACTTTAATAAACGTGGTGAGGTTTTATTCATATACTGCATCTAATTCTATTTATGGAATCCTCAGTAAAAGGGAAGTAAATGAAACCACCATCCTCAAAAAAATCTTTCTGGTAAACCATAGCGGCTTCCTACATGAAACGACAAAGTTGAACACCACGCTGCTATTAACTGTCCTTACCAGCCTCCTCTGCAGCTTCTCTGCACTGTTTAGATTTGTTATTTATCTGAAAAACAAAAGAGAATACAAAATTACACATTGCCTTTATATCTTTAAACATGTAGTTTTCTCAGTAAAAGGAAATATAGTTTATTGCATAAGTGCTTTGACATACAGTAACCTTTGTAAATTACATTCTAAATCAGAAGAGAAACTCACAACTTATAAATGACTACATTAAAGGGACTGTTTGTAACTTCTTGCACGTATAAATCATTGTGGGTTGGTGTCCCATGCGCGCTCGCGTGTGGCTACGCTGTTCAGACAAGACTCCAACACAAACTACACCGAAGCACCAAAACCGCAAAGTTATATCTGGTGAAGCCCGTCTTGCAAAATAGTGTTGGCCGCAGACGTAGTACGTGGGGGAGACAATAGCTTTGGTCTCCAGGACTGGAGTCTCTGCTGTACTTTGCTCCTCTGCCTGCCTGCTTGCCTGCTTGCCTTCAGCGCTCCACTCTCACGTGCATGCGCACATTACACACTGCAGAAGACTCAGTTTAGCTCTGAGAATATCTAGTGAATGTACAGTGGACGTTTGTGCAGAAATAAATGCTGCAGGTCCTCCAGACCAACAGAGGTTTCCCTTGTCTTGTGAAGTGACGGAGCTCCGCAGTGAGTAACGTTATCGTCTCCGACCAAAACTCTGGTGTCTCCCCTGTTCCCTCCGGCTGCAGTCGAGAGGCTGAGGCAGGAAAAGCCAACACTAGGATCAGCATTGATTCATGGAGAGTCCTTCGTCTGGTCAGCTAACATTACTGCCAAGCATGTGAATTATAGAGTGATATTGTGGTTTTAGCTGACTTGTGTTTCCTCACTGTTTTGAGCGATGCTCGTTCATGTCTATGTAGAGCGAGCACAAGCGCGAGCAACAGGACGCTGACTTTCGTTGACTTAATGGCCACAGGTGTCGCTGTTAACAAGCAATTTCTGATTCTTACAAACAGTCCCTTTAAATAATAAGTTAAAGGGAAAAGATAATTGAATTTCCTAATCTGTCAGTGTTGTGGAGTAAATGGAATAACTGTCAGTGCTGTTTGACAACAACAGCAATTCGTATCAGTAGCGCGACATTGCATGGACATTCCATGTGTCATGAGTACGCATTTTAGCCTTTTTCGCGTGTCATTTGTACGCCACGCAAACATCTGTTAGGTTTAGGCAAAAAAACACTTAGTTAGGTTAAGGAAAAACGTCATGGTCGGTCTTTCTTGCTTTTTATACTACGTAACCAACTCTTACCGTAGCATTTATACGTGGATGCATTTACATTGCAGTCAGTACAGGACACATGTCGTACAAATGACACGCGTAATCAAGAGAGGCATTCTTAATGCCTTGCCTATCGTGGCATTCATACAACTTTTCGTGCCAACAGGCTTTGTATCCAGTAGTTGAACTTTTGAAATGATATTTGCATATACATAGATACTGGATTTTTCCAGGAGGAAGTAGTAGATTGTTTGAGAGTTGTTTTTCACAAGGACATTTTTTTTTTTGCGGAAAAAACGTATCTGACACAGATTATTATTCAAAGCAGAGTAGTTTTATAAAACATGTCTGTAGGGGATCTTTAAAGATTCACTGGTTGGATGTATTTTAAGAGAAAAAAAACAGCACTCATCCTTTCAGAGCACACATGTCAAACTCAAGGCTCGCGGGCAAAATCCGGCCCCTTGCAAATTTTGATCCGGCCCCCATATCAATTTTAGGTTCTCAATAAATTTGAGACACACACAGGCATGCCTCCACTGTCTGTAAGCTAGTGAACACAAAATGGAACAAAAGATTAAAGTTGATGCTGAAGGCTGCAGTGAGTTTTGCTTGGCTGTAAAGTTTAAATGTAATTTTTAGGGTTTTATGTGCAGCCGATTGCATGCCAGAAAGCTAGGCTGTATGGGACATGTGAACTACATGATTAAAGGGCTTTTACTTTTAGTTTTTTTTTTTTTTATTAAATGCCACACACAACATATACCACAGATATATGGGCAGATTTACCTTCTCGATCTGTTTGGGAGTGGCTGTGGGAGTGTTGCCCATCTTCTCAGCAGTTTGCTCTGCCTCATCTGCCTCCCTGCAACGCTGATCGTAGGATTTTTTCGACTGGGAGGGAAACAGAACAGAAACCATATGAAACTATATCACGCATGCGTTTGTTCATCAGCACTTCGCTCTATGAACCCCTGACAGGAAAAGGGGTGGGGGCGGTGGCGGGGGGGGAGGAGGAGGAGGGCAAGTTCAGTCAAGTAAGAGATGGCATGTATCTGCAAAAAAACAAAACAAAGGGCAAAACTTCACTTCCTTTTTCTAACCTGAGAGAAGTATAAGCTCCTAAAAGTGCCTATCACGTCAGTGTGATGTGACATGGCATATATGTTATGACTGTCATTTACTGGTTGCAAAACCATCTTCCTCTTATACAGGTTATATAATTATAATAATATACACAGCAATGCTCCTCTGCTCTTCAGGATGCACATTTATTGCACATACAAGCAGGAAGTAGCTTAAAAAATCCCCCTGAGATAATGCAGGCTGTTAACCACAGCTATATAAAGAGTAAATAAACTCACGTAACCTGAAATCTCTGTAAAACTGGTAACAAGGGCCTCCACACACACAACAAGATCTAATCATACAGATCATAATGATCATATGAATTGAACTTACTTCTATTGTTTTTTTGTAGAGGGAGACTTTTGTCTTCTGGACCTTCTCCATGATGACGTCAAACTAAGAAGTGAAGAACAAAACATCACCATCATCAGAAAACCGCAGCGAGAGAGGCAACTCTTTTTAGATTTCCTCTTATAAGAAAAAAAGGCTTTTCATTGGCACCTTTTTTCTCTGTTCTTTCTGTCGCTCTCTGAACTGCTCCATTCTCTTCACCTCCTCCTTTAGGAATCCAGAAAGCTGGATGTGCAAGTCTCCTACTTTTTCAATTTCTGAAAAACACCAAAACATGCAAGTAAAAACTCAGAACTGACTGAGACGTGTATGAAGCACACAGGAATAATAGGGCAGGAAATATATCCGGTGCTTACGTCTTCTCATTTCATCAAAAGATGTTCTCAAAGTGCTGTGAAAACAAAATGAGTGAATACAATGTCATTCTTTTTCTCATGCAATGAAGTCCAATACTGCAGAATAAATGTATTGCTTAGAAAGGTAGACACACTGATGCGTAGTATAGTACATCAATGCTCAAATACACCCACACACCTACCAGATCTCAGATAAACCCCCAGCCTTGCGGGCAATTGTGACCAGTTCCTTGCCGTATTTCTCCTCTGCTGATGCCCTACATGGACAAAAGCACAATAGAGCTGAACCACATTTTACTTAGGTCACTTTAATCATCTGTCAAGTACAATTCATCAGAAATGTGTGAGCCCACCTCATTTTCAAGATCTCCTCCATGTCTTTGCATGTCCGCCGACCATCATTAAGTCTCTGACTGATAGTCTCATACCCAATATTACTGACGAAGTCCACTCCCTGCAACCATAAATACCAAACTATAACACTCATACTGTCAGTGATAGAGGAAAAAATGTTCATAGGGAGTCTCAGCCTTAATACAAACCACACATAATGTTAGATTTTGGAATAAAAGTTGAAATAAATGCTGTTAATACAAAATGTTTTAATACAAAAATAAAATGTATGCTTTGGTAAAGAAGGTTGCGCTTCAACAACGGGATTCATAGTCGAGTGCTGGACCCAATAAGTCCAATAAGCATAATGAAGAAGGACAAACTACTAGCATTTCACTTTTTTTAATTGGCTCACATCACAATAGACATACGCTCGATATAGTACATGTTTATTGTGATGTGAGCCAATTAAACAAGTGAGATGCTAGTGTTTTGTCCTCCCTGATTTTGAAATTTGTGATGTGCTACCCTATCACATTTTTATACAAAATTAAAGTGTTACTATTTCTTTATTGCTCAGTGTTTAAAAGATCCAAATGATCGCCGTTAGGCTAATAGCTGATGATTTAAATGATGCTCAAGTTCAAGTTTTACTTTCATGACCTCTGTGATTTTCCACAGAGATATTGTGGTCGTATCTCATCAAGAATGGAAACTGTTACAAGATGAGGTCTGAATGGAAAGCAGCCAAGTGGGAGGAGTACCTAAAAAAAAAAACCCTCTCGTGTAAAAGTACTCTTACTTTGCTGAAAATTAACTAATGTGGAAGTAAAATTATCTGATTCAAAAATCTCTGATGTTCATTTATATTGTTGCTGGGGGACATTTGGCACGAGAGCGCTGATAGCAGAATGAGAATAAAGACGAAACAGGAAGCACACAACTTCACAATGTAAACTGAAGCTACAGATACAGTTACACTAATTGTTGTTTCTGACTGGCCAGTTCCTGATGCTTTGCTTGTGGTAATTGTAAAAGTTAAATTGTAAAAGAAAAAGTAAATTGTAAAATTTGGTTACATGAACATTTTGAGTTCTGGTCTATTGCATAGTTGCACACACACGTGTTAACAGGTGCTCTCTCAAAGGCACATAATGGGAGGAAACTTTCAATAACGATACAGAACAGACGGTTACTACCATAACACTATTTTATAAACTTTGTACTGAGAGAGAGAGCTGTTTAGTTTGTGTGACACACCTAGTTTCAGATAAAAACTCTACTCAACCCAGAGATAACAAATCAATTGTATTGCTTATCATGACTGCACACATTAAAAAAAAATATATATATATAGTTAATGTTTTAATCCAAGCAACAATTCAGTACAAGTTCAGTGAGTTTCAAAATGAGAAAAAGGAAATAAATCAAAGAAGATTATAAGTCTAGAGACAGGATAGAGTGTTTAGCTAACTGTAGTCAACGAAGCAGATAACTAAATACATTACTAGTGCATGGTACCATGGATACTGTCCATACAAAAAGCATAAATACAGTAGCAGTATAAAGGTACACTACAGATATTACCTCAAAACTCCAGTGAACATACCGAATACAACACTGACTTCACGGCTCAGTAATAATAATTCATTGTCAACTTGAGCTCTGAACATAAACATAAAAAAGTAGTAGATTAGTAGAATCCCACTGACTCACCCAAAAGGCATCTTTAAATTGTACCGTCATCTTTGGAAGTGGTTAAAATTAGTCCCTGTTGGAGAATCCACTCTAACTTGAAGTCCCTTTGTAACGACAAGCAGTGTAACAGGCTGTTGCTCGGTGCAATTGAAACGGATCATGACACATTCAGGAAACCAGCAAACAGCAACACTTGCTCACTTGCTCATTTGATTTAAATGAGGAAGAGCTGCAACATGTCAGCAGTTACCACAGCTGGACTGATACTCCTGTCAGTTCACTTTTGGCACATGTGAAAGGACAACTAATGATGATACACAGCTAACCTGTTGTATAAATGTAATCAAAACAAACTCCAAGTGGTTACAATCATATCTTCAGTTGAACCTCCCTGTTCTTCAGGAGTATGTGCATGTAGAGTGGATACAATAAAAGGAATAGCTCACAATATTATGCAATCCAATCAAACAGCCCTGCAACACATACTAGTTTATGAAGCTTCCGATTTTGTGTTGCAATATATGCTTTCCTGTTCTTTTGTCCAAGTCACGCAATGTTGCAAATGATTGCAGATCGACAATGGCATAAATCCTATGACTGACTGATGTCGAAGTACAACACAGGAAATAAACAGCATTACATCTTCATGGAAACAAATGAGAAAAAACATAAAGTATAGTTATAGTTCATCATGTGATACGTGCAGCTGTCTGCCGTAGTCCGTCACTTCACTGTTCATGAATGTTTCTTCATTTTTCAAAACTTCAGCCTCTGAGATCAGCCCGTCTCCATCGTGGTCCATTTCCTTTACGAGGTGAAGAGCCTGTTGATGACATGAGAGCAAAACAAGGAAAAGAAAGCAGTCAATATGCTGCCATTGCATCATGGAGAGAAATCATATATAATCCTGTCAAGCAATAGCTAAAGGAGCATCGATTTGTATTAAAAAGGAACTATTATGCTCATTTTCAGGTGCATACTTGTATTTTGGGTGTCTACTAGAACATGTTTACATGCTTTAATGTTCAAAAAACACTGCACCTCTTATCACCCTCTGTCTGAAAAGCTCTGTTCGAGCTCCTGCCCATCCCTCCCAAAACACCCAGTCTGCTCTGATTGGTCAGTTGGCCCACTCTGTTGTGATTGGTCAACCGAACCAAACTCTTTGGACTCCGCTCCAGCTCCGCTCTAAGGTCCCGATCACACAGTGAGTGCGTTTTAGCAGCCTCAATGTGGGGCAGCTTTTTTGTAATTGTTTCAATGAGATTGAAGTGTTTTGTGTTTCGGGAGCACCTCGCGTTTATCTGCTCTGTGTGCCTTGCATTTTTACTGGAGCGCCCTGAACGCCTCGAGTTGAAAAAAAAAAATTAAACTCTGAGCAGAAAAGCGCCCGATGTCATTTATGTTTTTTTCTCATTGTGGAGACTTTTGCAGGATACCTAGAGCTTTATGACTTTACCAACCGAAGCTACCATCATCTGAACAGAACACAGCTATTAACAACTATTATCTATTTGGGTCACGCACAGTTCATGGTTTGTAATAAGGTCAGGTTAGCACTCATTTGGTGGTTTCCTAGTAACATATAAGAAAAAATTGCTCTGTCTGATCGGGCGACAAAAAGGCAGTGTGGTGCGCCTCGCTTTTTTCACCTGCAAAACACACTCTGTCTGATCAGGGCCTAAAAGCTTTGTCAGAGGGTGTGACAAACTAACTGTCAGGCAGGTATTATGCAAATGTTTTACTTGGTGACATCACCACGTTATGGAAGAAAAGGCAGGCAAAGCGTTTCAGGCAATTCAGGAGCAGTGTTTCTGTGGGGGAGAGTAACTTCCTTTGACAATGACTTTTGGTTTTGTAACTTTGCAGACCTTTTACATGCACAAAAAAATATATATAACACACTAAACGAAAATGAAAAAAATCATAATAGGTCCTCTTAAAAACTCAAGAATTTTGTGTCAATATTATTTTGCCATTATGCCAACAAAATCTGGGCACACGTCGGGACAGTTGAGTCTCACCTCCTCTCTTGCTGAGCCGTAGCTATTAGGCGCAACCCAGCGGAGCTGCTCGTCTCGATTCAACTGGCCATCCTTATCTTGATCGTAGATATCTTGAAACCGCACTGTTTCCTCAATCTCCCACTGTGAAGGGGAATCCTCTGATAACAAAATAAAGTGTTAACATTGCAGAGGAAACCAACAACAAACAGATCCTTCTATGTTTTAAAAGAATCGCTGTGGTCTTACCATCACCACGAACATCTCCAATAAATTCACTCAGACTGATGAGTCCATCTTTATCGGTGTCATAATCAGTCAACACATCTTCAATGGCAAAATCCTATTAGGAAAAAAGGGTAAATGATTCAATTTTAACATGAAATAAGAAGGGCACTCTCATCATGGGTGGAAGAATGCATTATCATATCAGGTTTTGCAGGAGTAGGAGCTAAACTCGTCTTACGGCCATGTGATCCACTTCAGACGGGTGGGTGAAGGCAAGAAACTCTGTCACATTAAGCCCGGGTGTGCCGTCCACATTAGCAAAGTCAAAGCGCCTCCTCTCCTTCAGTTGGAGCTAAAGGGGATATGTGCCTATGTTAAGGTATTTCAGATAAATCAAGCTGTGTGATTCTTAACAGGATAATAAAAGTATACCTACGTGTCTGAGAGACTCTTGCTCTGGATCCTCCAGAACAGCGCCGTCATCAAAACTAAGGAGCTGGTCATGAGTGACCATGTTGTATTCCTCCCATGTTACAACACCATCTTTGTCAGTGTCGAACTCAGGGAAGCGCTCCTTTACATCATCCAGAGCATATTTTCTGTAGACGTACTGAATCCATAGCGTGATCTCCTCTGTTTAATAAAAACACAGCAGCACTGAGTATGACCTTTCATCACTTCTGTTTAACTTTGCTTCCTTTTCAAACGTTGAGAGACATAAATGTACCTGCATTCAGCAGATTGTCAGCGTTTGTATCAATCCGCTTCACAATTTCCATAATCTTTTTCCTCTGTTCTGCTGGGCTGAGTGTCTTCATCTCCTCTGTGTCCTAGAAGTGCATAAAACAGGTACAGCGAAGAGTGAGCAGGTGATGAATGAAGATTAGAAATTGAGCTGAGGAGTGTAAGATAATGAGTCAAACATATGTAGAAACCTCATCTCCCAGCAGGATGTTCATGTCATGTTCAGGGTTGTGCTGCTCGTCAATATAATGATCTTCATGATGTTTATGAGAGCTTTGTCCAAATCCAAACTGAAGTACCAGCAGCGATACCAGCACTGCAGAGGGCGCCATCTGTTGAGTAACACAATTATTTAACAGCAAAACAAATGAGTGAATGAACTGAAACACTACAAAGTGCTATTAATTAGTTTCCAGGGTAGGTTTCTAGTTGCAAACTCAAATGACCAACCATGGCCAAACAGAGCAGTCACAATGCAACTGTGCTACCTTGTGGTCAGCTGGTGGAAGTTCACCCTTACCAAAAAAAAAAGTATTCAAGTGTGCTATTAGTATACTTCTTTAAACTTAAAATAAGCGAGTATGCTTTCAGTTTACTGTTTATCTACTTATCAGAGATACAAAATTATACTTAAGTTTACTTGGCTTATACTGACAAGTATACAGAAAAGTATATTTGACTTATGCTTACTTTTTGATAGAGTAGCTTATTAAGAGTGTGTTAGAGTTTATAAACGTGTGTTTTGATATGAATTTACTTCAATTCATCAAGAATTTTCTACGTTTTTCCATTCTCCGTTCACCGATGGGAGAAAATTTCATCACAAAACATAAAGTCAAATAGAAAAAGGAGCAAGTCTCTTTGTGCAATCCATAAACCATTGGCTAAGTACTATAAGTTAAAGAAAATGTACAAGTATACTTGCAGTAAAAACTATTAAACTAGTAGTTTACTGGGAGTATACTTTGAAGTGTATTTTCATAAACTAAAATGTTTGCTACAAGTATATAACAGTATAGCTATAAGTTCACTTGTAGTATACTTCACTTCATAGTATAGCATGCTTTACAAAATAGATGTAAACTAGTTGTGCACTCAAAGATTACTATTCTTACACTTAAAATTATACTTTTATAAACTAAAAAGTGGGCCAATTTAGTCCCCAAGAAGTATTGAAGTAGTACACTTAAGTATACTACTAGTACATTGATATTAGTATATATACTTGATCTTTATCTAAGTTTACTTCATAATAATTACTTGAAGTATACTAGTTTTAGGGCAAACAAACCAAACTTAATGTTGCATGAAGATGAAACCTGCTCATGTTACATCTACAGGAACAAGTGCCTATAAGATGAAGAGAGGTAGAAAGCCTGGTATGTAAACACGAGCTGTCTTGTCTGCAGTAGTTCCTGTTGATGCTTTATGTGAGACAGGATGAGACAGAGAGACAAACAGGCAGAATGGAGGACAAAACCAAAAGCATCAGCCAAAATAAACAGACACAGTTAAAGACAACACACACGAGCTCATAATAAAGAAAGTGTGTCAAAGCTGATGAATACACGAGATGGAAGATGTTGTTATTACCGTCAAAGAACCTACACTGATGAGTCCTCTGCTCTGTTGACTGTGTCATTCACCCGAGACGGATATGCGTGTACTTCCGGTGACACATTTCAAAATAAACGTTATGTTATTCTGGTGCATGTCAAACTTTTTTTTTGGAACTTTAAAGGGACTGTTTGTAAGAATCAGAAATGCTTGTTAACGGCGACACCTGTGGCCGTTAAGTCAACGAAAGTCAGTGTCGGGCTCGCGCTTGTGCTCGCTCTACATAGACATGAACGAGCATCGCTCAGCACAGTGAGGCGACACACGTCAGCTAAAACCACAATATCACTCTATATTTCAGCTGTTTGGCAGTAATGTTAGCTGACCAGACGAAGGTCTCTCCATGAATCACTGCTGATCCTAGTGTTGGCTTTTCCTGCTTCAGCCTCCCGACCGCGGTCGGAGGGAACAGGGGAGACGCCGGCACCCGGTCAGAGACGATAACGTTTCTCGCTGCAGAGCTCCGTCACTTCACAAGACACGGAAAACCTCTGTTGGTCTGGAGGAGCTGCAGCACTTATTTCTGCACAAACGTCCACTGTACATTTACTAGATATTCTCAGAGCTACTAACTCTTCTGCAGTGTGTAGTGTGCGTGCATGCATGTGAGGTGGAGCGAGGGCAGAGGAGCAGAGTACAGCAGAGACTCCGGCCCTGGAGACCAAAGCTACGGTCTCCCCCGCGTCCTCCGACTGCGGCCAACACTGTTTAGCAAGACGGGCTTCACTAGATATAACTTTGCGATTTTGGTGCTTCCGTGTAGTTTGTGCTGGAATCTGAGTCTGAACAGCGTAGCCACACGTGAGCGCGCATGGGAGACCAACCCGGTAGATTTATATGTGTAAGAAGTTACAAACAGTCCCTTTAAGTTGCGTACTTGGTGTATCTATACTGGAAAAACAAAGTTCGGAAACTTGTGTTTGGTGGATTATTTCTCTGTTGTCTCAATGCTAATTGGCATTGTCTTTTACATGGTTGGAAAGCCTGTTTATTTATCTTCACAATGATGTCCAACTTGTAAGGATCATGCATTTGTGGGATGAGCAGCACAGCTGATTATGTGGGTAGCGCCCAAACATTTTTTTGCCAAAATGCTCTGCCAATGGTAAACAGTGTATTCTAATAAGGCTACCAGGAAGCCTGCAATGACTGCCTTTCACCGTCAGGCCAGTTTGCGCTGGTGTCGACAACACAGACAATGGAACCTGAACATGTGGGGGAATGTCATGTTCAGTGATGAGTCCAGGTTCTGTCTGCCAAAGTTGGATGGCAGGGTCAAAGTATGGAGACGACGCGGAGAACGCTATGCTGATTGTTGCACCGATGGAGTAATAGCTTTTGGTGGGGGCTGTGTCATGGTGTGGGGCGGCATCTCCCTCACTGGCAAAACAAGGCTTCTCATCATTGAAGGCCATCTCAATGCAGTGAGATATCGGGATGAGATTCTGCAGCCAGTGGTGAACCCATATCTCCACAATCTGGGACCTAACTTCATCCTCCAAGATGACAACGCAGAGCCAGGGTTATCACAGACTACCTCCACAATGTGGGAGTAGAGAGAATGGAACGGCCTGCCAAGAGTCCAGACCTCAACCCAATTCAACACTTGTGGGATCAGCTTGGGCGTGCTGTATGTGTTAGAGTGACCAACACAACCACGCTGGCTGACCTGCAACGAATCCTGGTTGAGGAATGGAACGCCATCCCACAGCAACGTGTGACCAGGTTGGTGACCAGCATGAGGAGGAGGTGCCAGGCTGTTGTGGCTGCGTATGGATCTTCCACCGCTACTGAGGCTCCTGACGGTGTATTAAATTAATAAAGTGTAGACTAGCCAATATGTCTTGTTTGTTCATTGTTACTGATAAAGAGTTCAATCATCCAATCCACCAAACAACTCAAAAGAAGAGTCAACACCAACAGGAGAATACACTGTTTACCATCGGCAGAGCATTTTGGCAAATCTTTCTTGGGCGCTCCCCACATAATCAGCTGTGCTGCTCATCCCACAAATGCATGATCCCTACAAGTTGGACATCATTGTGAAGGTAAATGAACAGGCTTTCCAACCATGTAAAATACAATGCCAATTAGCATTGCAACAGAGAAATAATCGACCAAACACAAGTTTCCGAACTTTTTTTTCCAGTTTATTTGGTTTCAATAGAGAAAGGTCTGCTTCCACATGCTTTTATTTTGAAGGCAAGTTCTCTCCTCCTCTGGTTTCCGGCTGCCTGTAGTTGACTTGACAACACTGAGCGATCAACCAAACGTCCCGCCCGATCTACACGGTTGCCATGGTAGACAATACGAAGTCCCGCCCCTTGACCTAAACTACACTCTACGTGATTGGCTAGCGCGTATGTCATCATGACGTTACGGCGATTTCATTGGCTAATCCCACCGCTCGTCAAAAATGTAAACTCAACTGAACTTCCTGCTTTTGTTAGGTTGTCCTCGCACACTGTCATGTTGTTAACCTGACATGTTTTTCCATCAACTCTGACACAACAAGACAACCGTGTCCGTAAGGCTTTTTATTTCTCAGAGCAGTTGAACATTACGCTGCTGGGTCGATGTCTAAAGATAACCGTCATGATGGACGGCGGAGAGGAGCAGGACAGCACCGCCTGGGCCCGAGAGCTAACCAAGGTGGAGAGCAGGGAGGCAGGGAGAGGTCTGGCAGCAACAGCTCAGGATCCTCTCACGGAGGAGGCAAGAAGAACGCCTCCATGACTGCTTTAATGGTACGTAGTGACATGTTAACAGCTGAAATACAGCAGGGGATCTAGTCAAGGGCGTTAAAACACCCATACACTCCTACTGGCTAGCTTTGAGCTAAGTGACTGGATAGATTGAGGATGAGTTCAGTCAGCTGATCCAGTTACAGTAGGAAAGGAGCATTTTAGGGGGACCTGTGTGCAAACATGGTGGTCCATGTGTGTTTCCCAATTCACCAGCACCCAATTGTGCATTGCTTACTAAATTATGATAAATAGCCTTGTAGGATTTGTGAGAAGATGAGAAGATGCTAATGCATCATGGGATTTGTGAGAAGATGCTTATGCATCATGGGATCTATGTGTGTATATGTAAGATTTGTGAGAAGATGCTGATGCATCATGGGATCTATGTGTGTATATGTAAGATTTGTGAGAAGATGCTGATGCATCATGGGATCTATGTGTGTATATGTAAGATTTGTGAGAAGATGCTTATGCATCATGGGATCTATGTGTGTATATGTAAGATTTGTGAGAAGATGCTGATGCATCATGGGATCTATGTGTGTATATGTAAGATTTGTGAGAAGATGCTGATGCATCATGGGATTTGTGAGAAGATGCTAATGCATCATGGGATTTGTGTGTGTATATGTATTGTCATGTCAGTAGATAGATAGATAGATAGATAGTAACTTTATTGATCCCGAGGGAAATTCAAGTTTCCAGCATCACAGTTCCATAGTGCAAAACATGTTAGTAAAAAGGCAGTAAAAAAGTTAGTAGTGCAAAGTACAAAGTACAAAAAAATACACCAGATATAAAAATACAGGGAGATGAAGAAAACTGTTAAAACTGAGTATAGTGCAGTGTAACGCCAGTAGCTTAGTCTATGAAAGTGCACTGTGTGCATTATTGTCTGTCCTGCAGACCGTCCCCCCCCCCTCCCCTCCCTAGAGAGGTGTTGTACAGTTTTTGATGGCCCGGGGGACAAAGGATTTCCTGATTGTGTCTGTGGAGCAATTGGGGAGCAGCAGCCTGCCGCTAAACAGACTCCTACGTTTGGTGATGACGGCGTGCAGAGGATGGCAACAATTGTGACAGCAGGAGTGTGAAAGCAGGAGCGTTGAGTCTGTATCACATGGTCATCTATGCTCTCCCTGTTTGTCTTCTTTGCAGGACTTTGTCAGTTTGTACCATTTGTAGGCGGTCAAACCATGTGGGCATGTGTGTGTGTTTTGTCACCCCAGCAGCCTATGAATCATCAGATGCCGAGTCCAATCAGATCCAGAGCATCATCACCCTGTGTGGCTAATGCACGGCCAGGCTAGCGTTAGCACACACTGTCTCTGAGCCTGCAGCTATATACTCTCATCATCACTGGCAACACAGGATGGGGAGGCAGAGCGGCAGGCCTGCTGTGTGCACATGACTGCGCAGTGGTGTTGTGGCAGAAGGAGAGTGAGAGATGAGAAACAGAGAGAGAGAGAGAGAGAGAGAGAGAGAGAGAGAGAGGGGGCTCTGATGCAGAGCAGGGAAAAGCAGAGAGAGAAGCTGTAAATATAGGAAGCTCCTTGCAGTGGAGAGCAGAAGAGAGTGGCTTTGCAGACAGACAGCAGCAGGCCTAAGAAATGGCTGCTAACTCAGCAGAGCACTGAGGGGCTCAGGCTAGATTACAAGCATAGTCAAAGTGAAAGGCAGGACTGGCGGACTGCTGAGCACTTGTCTCACTCAATCGCCACTGGGAGAGGAGTTGACACAGCTTGGCAAGTTGCTATAGCAGGGAGGACTACACAGTAGGAGTCTATTTTGGTCGTGCCGTCAGATGACGATGTCACCTTGCACCAGTGTCAGTGCTGGTGAGGAGGAACAGGTTGCCTGAAGTGGGCTGAAAAAAGTATGTCAGTTGTGGATAAGGACGAAGAACCTGCTTACAGACTGTACTTCTATTCTGTATGTATCCTCTAATCTTTTGATTTTTGTCTGTGTCTCTCCTAATGAGCGAGATCTCACCCACTGTCATGCTACTTGCATCTGTTTGTAGACTTTGCCAAAAGGGAAACCTTACACTTGCCCCTTACTCAGTACAGTCTATAAAATAAGCTCTCTCTCTGGTGCATGGGGGAAGGATTGCTTGGACAGAGAATATAACAGAAGTTATGCTCCACAGTGTCTATCTTATTTTTCTACAGTGGAGCCAAGGCGACAGCTTGTATACAGCTGGTTAAGTGGATCAAGCGAATGTTGCTGTAAGCCTTTTTTTTTTGCCTCCGGCTGCTGCACATAGTTAGCCATCAGTTGTAAGTAGGTAAGGTATTCTCACAACATTCGTCTGTCATCAAAAGGCTGCCAAGCCCAGTAAACGCAGAGTAAATATTTGCAGACTTTAGATTGTGGATGGTGCATTGATGCTGACCTACGTCACTAGTTCTTGCTCTTTTTTAGCTTTGGCCTGTGTTGTTTGATGTTCTTTTATCTCTTTTGTACTCCTTTTCTTCTTGGCCGAATAAAGCTCAGGCCACTCGACATGTAAAGAATTTTTCGCTCACCAAAAGTAGGTCAGCTGGGTATCTCCCTTAGGGACATTAAATAGTATCAGACTAATACACGCATGCTGCTCCTGCATGTATAACGCCTAATGAGCCATGTTCACATTCATTGAAGCATGGTCTGCAAAGATTGTTACATGTTATGTTACATAAACCTAATTATCACTTGTTTCGTCAAAGCCTTGGAGAAGACATAAACTGTATCCCTCTTCTTTTCTAGTGTGTTGCAAGAGGAATAATTTAGCTGTAGCTTTTCGTGTCTGAATAGTGTTGCTAGTGAGAGATGGCCAGGAAAAGAGAGAGAACGGTTTGTTCCATGACTCATTTGCTATTAAGAGGAGAACTGGCCCTCGATTTTTGTGTTGGTTTCAGGTAATGATGTATTTTAAGTGTGAAACCACATCTTATAGTTGTCTGACCAAAATAGCCAAGTTTGCTCTGGACTCCAACATTAGATTAAATCATTTATGAGCAGCACAGATCAGGCTATTCTGCTGGGAACACAATGAGTGGAAGATCCCGAATGATAAGCCTCTAGGTATTAGCTTCTGTGCTGTTTTGTAACCAGATTGCCAGAAGTCAGAATATTAAGGGATGTACAGATTACAAAGGACCATTATATCATGTAGACTGTTGGGTACATTGTGTATTTTTGTCTTTGTCATTGCAATTGAGTTGTAAATGTTATTGCTTTGAGCGTTTTGCACATTTGGTCTGTGTATTAATGCATGAGCCGTTTGACCAAAGTGTTATGTGACAGGATGTTTCTCAGTGAGATGAGGATGCAGAGAGTTGTTGACGCCGTGTTTCATCAGAGGGCATCTTAATGTCCCATAGGTAAAGGATGTGATGAATGACTTCACGCGGAATTTATTTTGGTTCACAGTGTGTCTGCTCCACCCGAGGTTACAGTCAAGTTCACTGATGCATAGTCAATGTGTAGGTCAACCATGATGCATGCTGGGCACAAAGCGGGTTTAGAGTTCCTGCCTCTAGCTGTTTCTTGTCACAGTGTGTACTAGTAGACCTCTTCCATGAACTGGGACGAATAATTGAAACAGCATATTACAAAACCCTCTCTTGTGGTACTGAATGGAAGGATTAGGGATTTGATATAGTCATTTTTTAAATAGCAATTAGTACTTTTATTGATTAAGAATGTTTTGTTAACTTATTTTGCACATTTTTGTGTTACTATGCAGGCACAGGATAGATGACTCTTCCCTCTGCTACACACATTTAACTTGAGTTTTGTGGCATTTATATCTGTTTTAGGTTTGAACGATATGTACTCTGTTACACACAGTTTGATGTCAGATACCTTTAAAGGTCCCATATTGTAAAAAAGTGCGATTTTCCTGTTTTTTTATTATAAAGCAGGCTTAAGTCCTATATAAATACTGTGAAAGTATTAAAACACTCGATCCACAGGGAAATACACACAGCCCGTATTCAGAAACTCTGCATTTGAAACAAGGTGTCAGGATTTCTGCCCATTCGTGATGTCACAAATATACAATATTAAACACAATTTTAAACATAAACATTCTAAACGTGTCCCAGTTTATTCCTGGTTGCAGTGTATGTGAATGTCATTAGCTGACAGGAAGTACACATGGACCCAAGCTGTTGCCTAGCAACGCAATTCGGTTGCAATTGCATCGCAATTCCGTCAAAATTCGCTAAAACGGAGCGTTTCAGACAGAGGGTAAATACAGGCGTATTCAGGCTGATAGTATGGGGAAAATAAAGTGTTTTTTTTAACATTACAGCATGTAAACATGTTCTACTAGAAACACAAAATAAAAGTATGAACCTGAAATTGAGCATGATATGGGACCTTTAAAATAATAACACGTTGAATAAATTCAGAAATCAATTGATTTGCTTGTTTAAGAAAACATGTTTAGGGCTATGATAATAACACTATACTGTTGTACACAACACTTTAACCACTGTACAAAATCAGTGTGCAAAGGGTTTTGAAATAGAGGTAACCATAGCAACACTACTCCTGCTTCAGACTGTTACTGGTTAGCTCACCAGTAAAACTATTTAGTTTAAAGAACAAGGCTTGTGATATTCTGTGTTTTTGTTATTGTCCACAAATCCAATGAAGAGACCAAAACCAACAATTAGTCCATCTCTTAACTCTTTTAGACCGGATGCAACATATGCGTGTATAATACTTACCAATGTCCCTACCCTGTGTGTGGCCCACAGCCCCAAGCCCATTCATTTCTAATGAAGACGTACATCTTTTAACATTTTACTGAACTCAATGAATCCCTCATCTTTTCTCTATTTTGTCACATACTGCATGTCATGAGTCATGACTCATGTCGTACTGCTCTACACGAAGTTGGCTGTTGGATAAAGTGTAAAATTGAGGTTTTGAATGTGTTTTCTCGCGCAGGCATCTTTTCAGCGATCCAACAGCCATGACAAGGTGAGGAAGATCGTCGCTGAAGAGGGCCGTGCTGCTCGAAATCTCATTGCCTGGAGTGTACCCCTCGAGAACAAAGAGGAGGAAGGTAAGTAGTAGCTGCATCCAAAACAAACTTTCTGTGCATGCTAATATGCTATCATTCTGCTTTGTGGCAGGTTTCACATTATTGCCATATCAACATCACAAGAGTAAATGGAGTATGACATTTGTATTGTTTAGGTCCTCAATGTGCAGTGGTAGGTGTTGCTGATGTTTACTTTAGGGGATTTCCCATGTCTTTGGACCAGTGGAGGATGTTTAGTCATTTATTTGGAGTATTACAGTGACCATCTTTGGTAATGTCACTCACAGTGTATGAAAGAAGGAACACGATCATTATTCATCTCATAGACTGATAAATAAAGGAGTGTTGAGAATCTCTCATGCGAGCTTAAAGCTTACACTGATGCCTGGTCCTTTGTTATATAGAAGAACATTATATTTTTGGTGGCACAGGTCACTGTGGTTCACTGTGTTTAGTCAATAAAATATTATGTAATAGGCTTTGAATTGTCTACATAGTCCTATAAAACCGGTAAGACGGTAACTTTCCACTTGTCTGTTCAACAATATAGTTTCCTGTATAGCATGGTTGGCAGTGCTCCATCACATTATCAAAGAAAGCTCCTTTTAGACCAGCTTACTCAGAAACCTTCACAGCCTCTCACACTTTCTCACTTTTGCTCTGGTTCTCCCTCTTCTTTGTGGATCAGCTCAGTTATTTTATTCAAGGCGTATTTGCTGCTCTTGAGTTTCGTGCCATGAATGCACACCCCCACTTTGGAGAAGCAGACAGGAGTACCGGCACTGAAGCAAAGCAATGGACTGCAGTGGACGGGGACAGTAGAAAAACGTATTTTAGCCACCTAAAAGAAAGGCCCACCTAAAAAAGTCAATTAGTTTAAGTGTGCACCATATTTAGATTATTTTCACGGCTTTACCTTGCCATCAGACAGCCCTTTCCGCCTGGGAAGTGAAGCTGTTATATCCATCTATGCTCTCTTCAGAGCCACCAGACTTCACCAACTCTCGTGTTCTGCAAGGTAAAATTACTGTTTTTCTCAAAGGAGTCTGGTGGCTTTGAAGAGATCATAGATAACGGCTCAGTTCCCTGTCGGAAAGGGTTCTCTGACAGCAAGGTAAAGTGGTGAAAATATTCTAAATATAGCGTAACACTTAAAGACAGGGTTGGTAAAGATTTTAGAAACATTTTTGTTATATTAGTTGAAATTCTCATAACATCCTGACAGCATGAATAAATGAAATGCTCTGACAAAAAAAAGAATTTGGTATCTGTGGCTGTCGCAGGACGGTAATAAACCCGTCCAATCATTTCATTTGGCCCAAATGTAATGATTGGACGGACTGCCTGCCTACCTACCTGTGTGCACTCTGCCCGTGCACTCATTGCACATCACAGTCTTCCACAAGCTGCTAGCTTGACTGAATAGCCATGTTTGGCGTTAACGTTCATTATTATATGTTTATGTTTGTAATGATAATAGTGGGAGTGGCTTTGGAAGGAGGCCTGAAGCAACAGACTATCAGAGTTGCCGACTTGGCGACTTTCTCTCTAGATTTAGGGACCTTTGGAGCTAGTTAGCAGCTAATCCTCTCCTCTATGGCATCAGCAACACCTCCATCAATAAACTCCAACTGGTCCAGAATGCAGCTGCCCGACTTCTCACCCACACAAAATCATGGCATCACATAACCCCAGTCCTGAAAAACCTTCACTGGCTCCCCGTCTCCCACCGGATCACGTACAAAATCCTGACCCTCACCTACAAAGCCCTCCACCAGCTTGCCCCCCCTTATCTCTCTGACCTCCTCTCCCCCTACCAACCTCAACGGTCCCTCAGATCCACCTCAGCTGGTCTACTCTCCACCCCCAAGTCCAACCTCCGCAGCTTTGGGGACAGAGCATTCTCCAGGGCAGCTCCCAAGCTGTGGAACTCACTCCCAAAACTCATCAGAGACTCCAATTCCCTCACCATATTCCAGTCCCGCCTCAAGACCCATCTTTTCTCCTCTGCTTACTTGTTTTAAAAAATCTAGTGTACTGTTGCAAGTTTCTCAAGGTCGCCCACCTGCCTTTAAACTGATATTGATTTGTTTTAGGTGGCTAAAATATGTTTTTCTGCTGACCCTGTCCACAGCAGTACATTGCTTTGCTTGCGTGCCGGTACTCCTGTCTGCTTATCCAAACTTAGGGCGTGGCGACTGCCATCATTACATTACTGTAGGTAATACAGTGACTGACTTTGGATAAGTACCTCATAACCCCATTTAAGAAAATCCAATTATCCCTTTAAGGTGTCATATGGATTCTTCTGTTTACATGTATCGTCCGCAACTGAATAGTCATTTACCTTCGACGCTTCTATTAGGGTTATTAGGGTCCACCTCTCTGTTTTGGGGATTTTTGTATTATCAACAACTACTCACAACCACGTTACTATCACCAGTTTAATAACTGTCCATAATCATCTCATATGCATGTTGATTGTTACCTTCATCAGGATCATTAGAGATTGTTTATTTTACTATATATAAGCCTAATTTTTTTTTCCCTCCACATAGCAAAGTCCAAAAGCAACTCCAGTGGCAGCTCCAAGGTCCAGAGGCTCAACACTGGACAACAAAGGAATAAGAAACAGGTTAGTGTATCATCTTCTTCCACTAGAGGGCACCATTCACCAAGCTAAGGCATCGACTGTATTCCTTTTGCCTCACACTGCAAGTAGATCTGTGATGGTCATGAAACTCCCTGTTTTTGCATTTTGTAAGTCAGTCTTGGAAAAGCTGAGTTCACAAAGAAAAAGGAAAAAAAGTAACCAATCCTAGTCTGCAATTGTAGTGTGTGACCTGCCCGAATATTCTTTTGTGGCACCACACCAACATCTTAATGTCATTTAGCATTAGATTGAAACAGGCTTACAAGGATGATGTTATGAGACAGGATATGATGTAATGGTGTGACAGCAAGATTGTTGCCAACAACAATTTGCCACTGACTGGGCTAGTAAAATCCTATTTAAGCTAATGTATTATTTTCTTTTAGTTCCCATATTTATTGATGCTTTCTGTTTTAATATTTAATACTTCTTGAAACCACTGGGGTAATGTGTGGTGCCAATATTGCCACAAGGGGGTTCAAATCTCCCTATTTTACAATGGTGGAATGTAACTAAGTACATTTACTTAAAATTGACGCTACTTTATACTTCTACTCCACTACATTTTAAAAGCAAATATTGTACTTTTTACTGCACTACATTTATTTGACAGCATTATTACTTAGGAGATTCCGATTATTTATACAAAATATAAACCAACTAATAAATTATGATGTATTGTTATGAATTAAACTTCAGTTGTTGACATTAGCTCAACGTGCTGCAACAATAGTGACACATTAATGCAGCAATAATTATAATTCAGTGATACACTATATTATTCTGAAAAAGGCCATTCTGAATAATGATTACTTTTACTTTTGGTAATTTAAATATATTTTAATGCCAATACTGGTGTACTTTTACTTAAGTAACATCTTGAATGCAGGACTTTTACTTGTAACAGACTAGAGTATTTTTACACTGTGGTGTTGACACTTTTACTTAAGTTAAAGATCTGAGTACTTCTTCCATTTCTGCTATAACGTGTCATGCATAGATAACATGCCCAGCTCAAACAGGTTTACGAGACACCATTATTTAGAAAATAATGAAAAGACAAAGGCGGAAACCAGAGTGGCAATATTAAGTACAAATAATGCTAAACAAATAAACCATCCTGACATTTTTTCCAAGCTTGAGAAACAAAAAAAGTTTAGTAGTAGTAGAAGTTCTTAACTCATCATAGTTTGGACAATACAAAAGAAAATGTGATTCATTTTCAACTTCTCCTAACTCGCGTAAAACCTTGTTTTAAATTCCACTGACTTCAAGGGCCAGAGGAAGGATTCCTGTTCTTAACTGTGCAACTAAAGACCTTTGACTCCGTGATAAGTTTGCTATAACATAAGATTCAGTGCCATAATTGTGCTTGATTTGAATATATGTTCGTAATTTTGGTTTTAACAATATATCTTTCAACCATTTTTCTTCAAATCTAGCAAGTAACTTTCTTCTAATTGTGTTCATGCTGCATGATAAATTATTACTATAAATACATTGCAGTTCAGCTTCCTCAAAAATAGCATGACGTGCTGTAGCTCATGGAGCATTATTTGATTTACTCCAAAGAAAACCTTCTTATTGACCCTGTATTGTGACATATTAATCAAACGATTCCACAGTCTTATCATTCACATTTTTAACATTATTGAACCAGGAACCCAACCCATATCACCCTGAACAGCCAAAAGCTGTCACTGTTGCTTTGGTGCTATATATGCATGGTTTGTAATATAAGGCATCTAATAGCTGAACCTTGTATGCCAGCCAACATGGAAAAAATGCTGTGGCTGCTATATATAAACAACTAAAGACTTGCATGACACTCTAATGAGTTTGTCATTGTTACCGTAATGTTTGGGTTTTGTCTCCCCAGAATGCTGGTGTGGACGGTAAAGGCACAGCTGGTGCCTTGTTGGACAAAGGGGCAGAGAAGAGCCCCACCAAAGCCAGACAGCCCCGCAAGGTGGACCTGCGAGCACGCTACTGGGCCTTCCTCTTCGACAACCTGCGTCGAGCGGTGGACGAGATTTACGTGACCTGTGAATCTGATCAGAGCGTCGTAGAATGCAAGGTTAGTCTGCTTTTGAGGAGAAAAAATACAGTGGTCCAGGGTTCATGATCTAAACAGACCAAACAGGAACTAAATTGCCTTCTTAAATTGTGGAGACTGAAGGGTGTTCGGATGTATGGACACTAGAGGGGGGCATTGAGCTCATAACAAAGGTTCTCCCTCACAGCTCACATTCCTCCTGATTTCTGCTTTATGTCAGAGGGGCTCTCTGAAGGCTCGCTGCTGAAAGAATTATCACAGGACTCTCTCTTGTGCCTGGCTGACTGAATATTGATGACAGACTGTAAACAATATTGTATATGCATTGTGTTTGTCGTCAGGTTGAAATGAGGCTTGGCCATTTCAGCTCCTTTTTGGTCCACATGTTGCACGTTAAACCAGCGGCATTATTCTCTGTTTTGTGGGTCTGTGTTTGTTTGTTGTGGTGCGACACTGCAATGTTGCTCCAGGGCGTTTTGGTATGATACTGCCGGTCGTGTGTTTTATTGATTCTTCTGCCATGCTGCATTATGCTGAGCATGGTTCTGGTGACGTTCTGCGGTCAGTACCGTAGCCCAGTTCCCCTGTGGTGTGGTTGGCTCGCTGTCAGTGCCACAGCACCGCTCCCTGTGGTGTGATCAGCATGTTGTCAGCTGGCCTGTGTCAGACATCTGGCTAGTAGTAGGTGTTTTTTTTTTCCCCCTCATACCACTGTATCCATCTACACCCTAATGCTGTCTAATGGCCATGGAGCTGGGCGCTGTTCATAATCCCCCATCCCACCCAGTTTGGGCTTAATGGACACTGATAGATGATGGAGTCATCTGGAGGGGAAGCAGAGTGCCCTGATAGCCCCCGACCACAAACCCCCAGTGTAGCTGTGGGCAATCTGCATTGTGTACTCTCACACAAACAATTTTCCACCCAAGAACTTATGGACGTAAACATCACATCATTGTCAGGAAGTGATGCCTAATTCTCAGATAAGGCTGAGAATTACTGTAATGCTTTGTGTAAGTTTGAACCTCAGTGCTGATATAATGTTTTCCCACTCAGAGGGGAAATTGTTCACCCAGCAGAATGATTCATATATGCTTATTAATAATGCCCACGCCTCTTTAACCCACAGCCCCCAGGCCTAATTAGTTCCTATCAACTGTTCCTTTATCCCATCCTTGATTTATTAGACGTATCACCCAGACCGGGCAAGAACGCTACTCAGCGTTCCTGTTCGCTTGGAGGAAGTTCATGTTCTGAATTTACTTTTAGATATTTTTAAAGTGAACCAAAATAGGCTGTTCTGGTCTGAAATTATTCAACTTAAAATAAAAACAATCAAAACTGTGAATGATTTACTAGAGGTCAGTCAGTCTAACCCGGGCTGTACTTGTTCATTCTTGTTTTCTATGTATGCACCACAAGCTTTTACTGCCCATCCTATTTTATGGCAATGCCTCCAGAAGGTTAAACATTTTGTCATTCCTCATGAAATGTTATGTGAGGGTTGTATTTAGGTAAGTATGCCTGTTAACATGCTGAAAGCCACTTTATAGTGCCTTCACTCATTGTTGGTTTATCTGACAGAGGGGCAGAAAACCTCTCTCCATCTCGGCCTTCATTACCAAATGAACGCCGCGCCATAGCGGTGGTCTCTGCCTGTTAACCAGCTCTAATCAGCAGACCTGCTGCCGGACACATCTTTCACTGGCCTGACTTGTCTATTAACTAAAAGCACTGTGAAGCTTTACTCTCAATTACCACTCCCTTCACGCTCCCCATCAATCAGTTGTGTTCGTTTCATTAGAGCTCTGGGAAGAAAAGCTCCACCACCTCTGGATAATCAAGCGAGTCCTAGGCATTCACTATAAGGAATTTGCCTTCTCTGTTCTTACTCAAACTTTTCAATCAAGTGTTACGTCTTTGCACATGAATATGTGTGGGTCAGCTCCTGCTTGCCAGCAACACTCTTGATCAACCTGTCAGTTTTATAAACTGACTTGAATGGTAGATTCTCAACAAGCATTTGAAATGCCAGTTATTGGTTTAGGTTGGAAACAATATGTTTTTGTTTTATCTAACTAATGAAATAGTTTGATATCACAAGCCCTGATTAGAAAATACTATCATAAAGATATAATGCATATGCTTATATTATGCAAAACATATAACAATATCAATACAAAATCTATGAAAGCATGTTTGGGGCGATATGGCCAAAAACTTCACGATATAGATAATTTCATATCTTGAGAATGATACACTGTATATCATGAAATAGCATGTTTTCTGGTAATTCAATAAATAAATAGCTCTATATGAAATAACCACATGTTAATGCCTATTTTTGTGTGAATTAAATACTTTACATATGGAAAGTACGGAGTATTTTCTCATTTGAAGAACTTGAGTGCAAAATGAACATAACAGTTTTAGTGAAATTATAGAGAGAAAAAATAAATATAGGCCTAGCCTAGAAACAATATAGAAAACATTTATATGATAGACATTTTTATATGATTTTGACGATATGTATATTATCATATATATGTTTTTGTTTTATTTAACTGATAAAATGGTCAATATCACGACACAAACCCTAATTAGAAAATACTAACCGGAAGATATATTGCATCATTTAATGCTTACATTATGCAATAAATATAACAATATCAATACAAAATCTATGAGACAATGTATTTTACAGACACTGAAATAGAAATTGTCGTGGTATTTCCTAGATTTATGAAACAAAATTGACTGCTTTGTACATTAATATTGTCCAACAAATGTGAAACAAAAGTGAAATCCGATGCATGTGGGTAGGGATGGGGGGGCGATATTGGATTTTATCGCAGATTGTGATTATAAAAAAACACTCACAATAGGTCGATCGTGGTGAATTTCCATTATTGGGATAATCGTGAATATCCTCACGAGGGACTTAAAAAAGCTGTAGAGAACAGAAAAATGGAGCCTGATTTTAAAAATTCAGGAATTATCATGTAAGACAGAACAAACTCATGCAATGTTGTTATTTTTTTTATTTTTCCCTTTATTTATGCAGGTGGACCTTATGGTTTATGATTACCTTATTTAAGATTGTTTGTTTTTCACCAAAAACAGATGTGTCCCATATGTGATGCAATAAAAAATATTTGTTTCTTAACCAAATGTAAGGTAAAGTGATTCCATATATAGCATATTTAAATGATTATCAGGGTAATATCGTGAATCACAATATTTTGGTCAGGATAACCGTGACATGAAATTTTCATATCGTCCGATGCCTACATGTGTGTCACTTATTTATTTATTTATTTATTTATTTATTTATTTAGAAACCTAACTTTCTATTGGTTTGTACATTGTACCATTCTTCATGTTTGTGTTTATAATCATTCTCCATCCTGCTGTCTTTAGGAGGTGTTGATGATGTTGGACAACTACGTACGGGATTTCAAAGCTCTCATAGACTGGATCCAGCTTCAGGAGAAGTTGGAGAAAACAGATGCCCAGAACAGGTGATCTTCACTTGCTTTTTTTTCCCCACTGCCTTTCTTTATCTCTCGCTCTCATTCACTCCCCATTTTCAATTGCTCCCTGAGGTGAAACTGGAAGTGCCGGTGTCTGGTCCCTGGCTTTGAGTCACAAACAGAACGGATCAATAGCCTTGGCTTTAATTCAAAGAGATCCATGAGTTTATTGGCTTCTCTTTAACACAGTGACCACTGCAACCGTAAATTGACTAAGAAATGAAATTCCCAGTGCTGCCTCCCAATTTGTTCATTTAAAGCGTACTGTTAATCAATAAGACAACCTGAAACTTTTACATGCTCCATTTATTGCGTAAATTGCTGCAAGTGAAGCAAAACTGATTTGCCAAAGTGTGAGCCAAGTGTGCGCTTGTTCGGCAACTTGGAATTGTAGTTCGTGTTAGTTAAATAATGTTTGCCACTTTCACTTTGTTTCAGGCCCACGTCTTTAGCCTGGGAGGTGCGTAAAATGTCTCCGGGACGTCATGTGATGCCAAGCCCCTCGGCGGACAGAATGGTTCCTTCTCCAGGTGCACGCCGCGTCCTCAACTTTGGGTAAGCTCCCTTACTGTCTTTATCTCTAGTAGTGTGCTGCACCAAACCTCATTAGATATTTGATTTGATTTTAAAGGTCAACACATTTTATTTGATTAAAATTGTATCATAAGGCATCCTGTTATTAAGCAATCAATATTTTAAATGATGCACTATGCCTGTTTTTGAAAGGGGTTAGGAAATGCAGACTACGTTATCTAACAATGCAGCCATTGATTCCTGATGGTGAAGCATTTGTTTAATGCAATTTGTTGAGTCTCTCACTCGTTGGCCACAGAATCAGTGGAAGGTGTAGATGAAAGTGTCAGTTAAAGACTGCTGAAGCATCGGTTCAATATGAGCACTGCTCTGTAATCGGATGCTGCAGGAAATGGATATTGATCATGATGGAGGCCTGTTGTCCAATACAGTCCCGTGCTATCTCAGAGTGGAGAGTGCTGGGGTGTCTTCAGTAGACAGGCAGCACAGTAGGAGGTGTAATGGTATAATAAAATTGAAACCTGCTGACAGTAAAGGCTTCATTGAACAGGTGCACATTTGTTTGTTCTCATGCGTGATGTGTGTGTTTTCTTATTCAGTGGTCCCCCGCCTGCGCTGGCTGGAGCCCGGCTCTCCCACACAGGCCCCAGCTGGGCGGACCGAGTGAAGTGCACTCAGTCCGTCTTTAGCTCCAGTCAACAGACCAACGCCCCGGTAGAAAAACTGGGTAAGAATTCTCCTCCTGCACAGACCCAGAATGCACTTTGAGAGAACGCTGTTCCTTCTAGGACTGTCCTCGACCAAAGAATTAGTCGACTAACACTCATGCGATTTTGTCGACTAATCGATTAGTTGATTTAATCGACAGATCTGTAAAACTGAGTTTCTCGACAAAGAATCACACAAAAGCACCGCTTTAAATCTTGTGTTTACCAGAGATGAGCTCATAAGTTTCTTAGAGATAAGTCATTTAGCATGAAAAAAAGTATAAAAAATGACTAATCGACTAAAGAAATCTTAGTTGTATAACGACCGATTAGTCGACTTATCGACTAAGAGGGGCCAGCCATGGTTCCCTCTTACATGGAGAGCACTGTAAGGCCCCGATCAGACAGAGCGCGTTTTAGCAGCTTAGGGCGGCTTTTTGTAATTGTTTTGAAGCGTTGAGCGCCTCGCGTTTATCCGCTCTGTGTGCCTCGTGTTTTTACAGGAGCGCCTTGAACGCCTCGAGTTGAAAAAAAATCAACTTAGAGCAGAAAAACGCCCGACGTCATTAGCTTTTTGCGCATTGTGGTGACTTTTGCTGGATACCCGGAACTGTATGACGTTACTATTAACTATTTAGGTCTCGTACAGTTCATGGTTTGTAATAAGATAACGTTGGCACTCATTTGGTGGTTGCCTAGCAACATATAAAATAAAAAATATTCAGGAAACTGCAAAAAAGGCTCTGTGTAATCGGGCAACAAACAGGCGTTTTCCACAAAACGCGCTCTGTCTGATCAGGGCCGAACGCATCTTCTTTTCCTTGACTGACACAGCTCCTCTCCTGTTTTCCAGCTAAAAAGGATGCTGAGGGCTGGGAGACGGTCCAGCGAGGACGTACTGCCAAGCCTCGCTGTGCCGCCATAGTTACAAAAGTCAGTCCTCTCTTGGCTCATGTCGACCCGAAGCAGGACAGCGCCAAGTCTGACCAGTCACATCTGCTGCCAAAGGAGGAGCAACAACTCCATCCTGAGTGTCCCCTGGACAAGGACATGACCCAGAAGGACACTGAGCAGCCGGTCCCTGCGGAGGCCGACCCCCTTGAGAAGGATGGACGTCCAGAGAACGGGAACACGATGGAGGTACTGAGGTTCAGTACCTTGTGACGTCTTTCTCCCAGAGCAGTCCCTGGATATCAATTATTCACAAAGAGTAGAGTAACACTAGACCATTTTATCAGCCACATTTGTTTTTGTTTTGGGCTCCATGGTATTCATAGACAGACTGTCCAGACAGGCATATCAACTTTAAGGCGATTGATTGTGCTCTGACATTTCAGAGGCAGAAAAACCCATTTTCACTCTCATGAAATAAATACTCTGTCGATGCCTCGAGACACACTTGGTAAGCGTGTGTTATAGCCATCGGTTGATATTGAAATACAGATCAGTATTTCCAATCTATCAGATCATAATTGGATGTTTAGGGCATGTCAGTACCAGCTTTCCTGCATGATTTGTGTTTTCAGCTATGTGTTGACTGGTTTGATTTTTTTGTGTTGCTCATGAATTGCTCTAAATATGCATGACTTTAATTGAGTTTGCGTGTGTTTGTGTGTGACTGTCGGTGCAGCCCCCAGCAGAGAGTGTACAAGACTCGGGGCAGTGTGTCGACGCACCCTGTGAAGACGCGCCTCCCCCCATACCAACTCCTACCCCTTCCCAAGCCCCAGAGCCCCCCCCATCCTCAGCCACAGTCCCACCAACAGACATTACCCTATCAGTCCCAGTCCCTGCTCCGGCCCCCTCCACATCCCCAGACCTTCCCCAGACGGATGGGCCCGGTGCACTGTTGGCCACGGGGGACAGTGGGGCTGAGGGTGGCGCGTCGCAGGGCACGGCCACATCTGCTTCAGGACAGGCTGAGACTCCCATGGCAGCGGTGAAACTGGAGAGTGTGCTGGACCCCACAGAGCTTTCTACTGTGAGTGCTGAGAGATGGAGGAGCAGAGGGAGTGGGAGGGAAGGTGGGGGCGGGGGGGTTTCCCCAAGGGTACTTCACCGCCAAAACAAAGTCAATCTTAAGAAACCTCCAGACCAAATGTGCAGGCAAGACCGCATAGCTCTGTGTAGTGTTGTTATAGCAGCGTTCACTGTGAAGAATAGCTGTGAGTAGATGACTTTTGTACAAGTGCTCCCAGGGTGTTGCCCAAAACTAATCTCTCAACTTGTTTTAGTTATTTTGGCCACTTCTTCCACCAAATTCTGTGCAAATAAAAAATGCTGCAGAACCTGGACTGAGTTTGTATACAACCCAGCATCAGATCTTAGGTGTTGTCACTATTATAAAGCCTCATGGAGTGTGTAAACACAGAGCTCCGTATACTTAATCAAGGATGACTACGCCTCTAAGTCAGATTTTGACAGGTGGTGGATGGAAAAGTGGAAAAAACTTCCAACAGAAATCTGCAGCGAAGGCTATTTGGCCTCTAATTTAACACCAGTCTAGTCTTTGACCTTGTCCAGGCAATACTTATGTGCTTAAGATTTAGATCCAGGACTGTTTAACCTTCCCATGCATACCTCATGTAAAAGACACACACTGTTGAGAATTGATTTAGAGTAGTCGCTGCTCTGGACGAATCTGTGAGTCATTCATGAAAACTCCCAAAACACTTAAACGGTTGAAGTAAACAGTTTCTTAGCGCAAAACCATCAGTTGCCTCCTTCCACCATCTCTTCATCCTCACGGTAAATGTGCCCTGCATGACTCTTGAATGCTTCCTCACTTGTGATTCTTGTGATGATCGTGTGGTACAAACTGTGACTGGATTGATATGGTGTTCCCCTCAGTCTTTGGATCGTGCACCCAAGTATAAATCAGACCAACTGCACAGAAGCTAAAATGTAGTATTACAGGTGCTACACGTTGACAACTTTTTGTTCAAAAAATAAAAAAAAAATCTTAGATATTTCTAATATCTAAGATTTTTTTTTATTTTTTAAAGATATTTCATAATTTACACTGATTGACGAGAGGAATAGAAACTCTATCTGCTCTATCTTCGTAGTTTTGATACACTGTATTATGATTTAAGGTGCTTTGAATATTTTGTCAACATAATTTACATATAGAGAGCGGCAAAAGTATAGAAACACCTCTACGACATAATGTAAGTAATGATTAAAAAAACAACTAGGTACATATATAACGATGGCTCTGTTCGGTTCAAGTGTCCCAGTAAGCCACGAGAATGTGACAACGAGCCAGCATGTTGACTGAAGCAGCTAAATGGAATTCAGCCCTCATTAATGTTACTATTTATACCTGTGTTTTATTGCTGTTTGTATGAACTCAACACGTATAAAGTGTGAAATGCTGTGTGTGTGACGTGGTATCTGTGCCATGTTGATCAGCCCCAGTCCATGGCAGAGGTCCTGGCCAAGAAAGAGGAGCTTGCTGACCGTCTGGAGAAAGCCAACGAGGAGGCGATCGCCAGCGCCATCGCTGAGGAGGAGCAGCTGACCAGAGAGATTCAGGCCGAGAACAACGAGCTAGAGACCGACAACGAAAATGACTTCTCTGTAAGATCAATCATGCTCATTTAGACTGAAATATTTGACAGCAAGTTAACATTTGGAATTTTTTTTTTTACTTCCTTTTATGTTGAAATATGTAAAACACAAATGTTTACCACAGGCGAGCAACGGAGGTTGTGGAGTCAATTTGGACTGGACTGACATGCTGGCAGATTATGACGGTATGGACATCAAAATCTAAATGAAAAGTGATTCTTTATAATGGCAAATATTACACTAAAGTCTGTTTTTTTTCTTGCTTGTCTTTCAAGTAGCTCGTGAGCCGTGGCGTCAGAGTACCTCGTGGGGTGACATAGTAGAAGAAGAACCCTCTCGGCCTCCTGGGCATGGCATCCACATGCACGAGAAATTGTCCTCACCGTCACGCAAAAGGTGCAAAACATTTTCTTTATACATTGACACACTACAGTTCGTTTCTCTACTTGTTTAGTGCCCTCCTGAACAGCACCTCAGTCCACTCATTTGCAATCCCCTCACCTTATTTTGACAAGTATTTATCCCAGCAGCCTGCGAGTCAAAGGCCCACTTACTGCGTATGACCTCTCTTTCTTTTTAGGTTACCACCCAGAACGTCTAAACAGGCCCTAGTGCCTATCAGAGTCTATGTCTGCCTTTGTTGATAAGGAGGTTGAGACGAATGATTTGTTTCCATGTTTTTGACAGAACCATTGCCGAGTCAAAGAAGAAACATGAGGAGAAGCAGCTGAAGGCGCAGCAGCTGAGGGACAAACTCCGGGAGGAAAAGACGCTCAAACTGCAGAAGCTCTTGGAGAGGGTGAGTAAGACATGCCGAGTTGACGGAAAGCACCCTGAAGAAACTCCATGCGAGCTAAGCCCAGCCTGGCTCATAACGAGAGGTTTTGTCAGCACGCTGCCTGATAGAATCACTAAATATTATAACCTCCCTCCAGTCGCATCCAGGCCAGCTGGCCGCAGACAGCCATGAGAGAGACCCCCGGCCAAAATCAACAGCCTTTCATGAAGTTTGTTTTTGTTCTCCAGGCCATGGCAAGATGAGTGAGTCCTAGAATAAATCAGGATTAACCACATAAAAACATAAAGTGGTGTATATTTGCATTAATCCCCATGTGCACACACACACACTGGAGAGGGTAGCGACTGATAGATTAAGAATCCATTGTCTGTGTTGTCCTGGAGAATGTACATTATTCGCTCTTTATTTTCACCCACTCCTGCTTCTCACTCGTCGCTCTCTGCAGGAGAAGGAGGTGAGGAAATGGAAGGAGGAGTTGTTGGAGCAGCGTCGGAGCATGATGGAGGAAAAGCTGTTACACGCGGAGTTAAAGCGAGAGGTGCAGCTCCAGGCGATCGTGAAGAAGGCCCAAGAAGAAGAGGCCAAGGTAGAGGAAGGGAATGCAGCAACCATATAAGTGTGACAGCTGGGGAATTTTCTGAATTAAGTGGGACATTTACTCTCGTACTTTTTTTCATTTCAACTGTTAAATGATATTCATACATACAGTGTGTCTAAAAAAGAGTGCTGTGGATTGGTTGCGTGTCAGTTGGGTCGATTCTAGCCAAAATATTCTTCCTATGTTTTAACACTTTTCACGTTACAATATTTAGGCTGTGTATGCATTTATGTTTATTTACTTTGGCTGTCAATCGATTTAAATATTTAATCGCATGATTGTCCATAGTTAATCACGATTCCTCGCAAATTAATCACACATTTTTTATCTGTTCAGAATGTACCTTAAAAGGGTGATTTGTAATATTTAATACTCTTATCAACATGGGAGTGGGCAAATATGCTTGCTTCATGCAAATGTATGTGTATATTTTTTACTGGAAATCAATTAACAACACAAAACAATGACAAATATTGTCCAGAAACCGTCACAGGTACTGCATTCAGCACACAAAATAAATATGCTCAAATCATAACATGGCAAATTCAAACAGCTGTCAGTGTGTCAGTGTGCTGACTTGACTATGACTTGCCCCAAACTGCATGTGATTATCATAAAGTGGGCATGTCTGTAAAGGGGAGACTCGTGGGTAACCATAGAACCCATTTTCATTCACATATCTTGAGGTCAGAGGTCAAGGGACCCCTTTGAAAAAGGCCTGGCCAGTTTTTCCTCGCCAAAATTTTGTATAAGTCTGGAGCGTTATTTATCCTCCTTCGCAACAAGCTAGTATGACATGGTTGGTTTTTCTAGTTTCATATGATACCAGTAATCTTCACTCTAGCTTTAAAACCCGCTACAACCTAAAAATCGCAAGTTGTGTTAATGCGTTAAAGAAATTAGTGCCGTTAATACAAATTTGCGCTAACGTGTTATCGCGTTAACTTTGACAACCCTATTATTTACATATTACATACCCACACATGCATGTGTTTAAATCCTTGCTCATAAGTATATGTGTCTGTACAGGTGAATGAAATCGCATTCATCAACACTCTGGAAGCCCAAAACAAGAGGCACGATGCCCTGGCCAAGTTAAATGAGTACGAGCAACGCCTCAACGAGCTGCAGGAGGAGAGACAGAGGAGACAGGAGGAGAAGCAGGCCAGAGATGAGGCTGTGCAGGTACTAAACAAACCAATGCTCTATGCTTTATCTACTTGTAATTTTCACATTTAGGTGCATTTTCAACGATCTCTTCTGCTCCCTCTGTAGGAGCGTAAACGGGTCCTGGAGGCAGAGCGTCAGGCTCGGGTGGAGGAGCTGCTGATGAGGAGGAAGGAGCAGGAGACTCGTATTGAACAGCAGAAGCAGGAAAAAGAGAAAGCTAGGGAAGATGCAGCACGGGAAAGGGCCAGGTATGTAGTCCCAAATCCCTTCAGTACGGTGGCTGATTTGATTCCAATCACTTTTATGAATGTGAGACTAGTATTTACATGTACAGTTGCTTCAAACTGCTTTTCTATGTCCTTTTCTGAAGAGATCGAGAAGAGCGTCTGGCTGCTCTCAGTGCTGCTCAACAGGAGGCCATGGAGGAGCTGCAGAAGAAGATACAGATGAAGGTAAGTTTATACCGCGCCGTCTCCATCGGACACCATACAGGAATCCCAGTTTTCTATATGATCCTTGATGTCTGGTTTCTTCCGTAGCATGATGAGAGCAGCCGTAGGCACATGGAGCAAATCGAGCAGAGGAAGGAGAAGGCTGCGGAGCTCAGCAGTGGCCGACACGCTAACACAGACTACGCCCCCAAACTGACACCCTATGAGCGCAAGAAGCACTGCTCCCTGTGCTGCGTTGTGGTATGTACAGCTTCATCCCATCAGTCTCAGGGCTCAATTTGGTGTCCCTAACTTATATAGACCGTTTCAACGGAATTGCATTGCTAGGCAACAGCTTGGTCCATGTTTACTTCCTGTCAGCTGATGTCAGTCACATACACTACAACAGGAAATAAACGGGTACACCGTTACGTTTATAACTGTGAAATGGTCTATACACAGGCTGCGTCTGAAATCACATACTATGCACTACACACCCAACATGTGCACTATCGTTTAACAACATCGTTTAATTGTTCACCAACCTGTCATATAGTTATTTTACTCTCCTGAACTAATATGTGCGTGTCTTTGGTACACACGGGTGAGAGGAAACGAAGAAGATGCTGCAACGCAACAGCTCTAGTCAATCTCCCCCGTGTTATTTGGCTGGCTGTTTATACGTAAAAATGCTGAGGAAGGTGATTCAGAGGATTTTTGGAAGCGGGCATATTTTAAATGAGGATTTAACTGCATTGATTAAACATAGACTCCTAAACGGAGATTTATGACTGGGCATGATTATGCTTTTTCAAGTGTCGGGCAACAAATCCACAAGCAGACATATTTATCTCTGACGGACGGGCAACAAGGGTGGGACACCTTGAGTCTTCAAACCAGCATCAGATAAAGAGGAGGGTTGGGGGCTGAAAGAGTGAATCTTGTTAAAATGTTGGATGACCTTGGCCAGCGTCTGACACCAGAGATCATGGATGGGTCAGCAGCAAGCACTTAATTTAATGACATTAAACACAAACCATTTGAAATGGGCTGGTTTCCAGAGATGGGAGAACAATATTGCTCGCTGTACACCTGCCTCTTGTTGTGGCCATTTCTCAGACCTTTATTCAGATATCTAGTCCACAACTTCCCTTTGACAATACTTGTAGGGCTGCAACTAACAATTATTTTCATTGTCGATTAATCTGTTGATTATTTTCTCCATTAATCGATTACTTGTTTGGTCTATAAAAAGTCAGGAAAATGGTGAAAAATGTCGAGCAGTGTTTCCCCAAAGCCCAAGATGACGTCCTCAGATATCTTGTTTTGTCCACAACTCAAAGATATTCAGTTTACTGTCATAGAGGAGTAAAGAAACCAGAAAATATTCACATTTAAGAAGCTGGAATCAGAGACTTTTTTTTACTTTTCTTTCTTAAAGAACAGATTAATCAATAATCAAAATAGACGGCGATTAATTTAATAGTTGACAACTAATCAATTAATCATTGCATCTCTAAATACTTCACTGAATGACATTGTAGGGAAAGTAAATTAAGCATATTTAAAATTTGTTAAGCATTTTGGCATTCTATTTTTTTTTTTTATATTTAGCTTTTTTTGTTTATTATTAAGATCCCAGAAGAGAGTTATTGTTACGCTGTGTTGCTCTAGACTCAATTAGTATCATAAAAACAAGATAATGCAATCATAAATCATCTCATCTGTAGCGCTGCCCCTCTTAGTCGATTAGTCGACCTATTGGTCGTTTTGGTCTTAGTCAATAGATTTCTTGAGTCATTCAACATGAAAAAAACATAAAAAACGAGTAAATGATTTATTTCCAAGAAACTTATGAGCACATCTCTGGTAAACACAATATTTAAAGCGAGGCTTTTGTGTGTTTCTTTGTGGAGAAACTCAGTTTTACAGATCTGTCGATTAAATAAACTAATCAATTAGTCAACAAAATCGTATGATTGTTAGTCGACTAAGAATTTCTTTGATCGAGGACGGCCCTACTTATCTGTATAGGCAAGTTGCACATAACATCACATTTCCTTTCCTTCGTCTTTGCTTTAAACCTGAGGTTCAGGAGAGACAGGTCATGTCCCATTGACAAGCCCATGTGGTATATCGTTTCACCAGAGTCCCATGAGGCTCTGCTGACCCTTTCCTGCCTCTGTCTCCATTGTGTCCGCAGCACTGACCTCTGACCGCTGTGTTTGTGTTTGCAGATCACCTCAGAGGTGCACCTGTTCAGCCACACCAAGGGCAAGAGGCACCAACAGGCCGTGCGAGACAGTAGCAGCATCCAGGGACGGGAGCTCTCTGATGAGGAAGTGGTGCGTATCACCTACACACAGGAACAAACATCCACTCATCCTGTCAAAGAATACTGCATGTCTCATGTACAAAGACAAAGAGACACCGTAGTTGTCCTTTACGACATGGTCATTATTATTGTTTATGCATCCCCTTGTATACCGCCGCGGCTCTGTTGCTGTTCTTTGTGCGAACACAAATGGGCCTTGAAATGTACACAGTTAAGGTTCAGTGCCTCTGTGGAGGGGTGACATCACCCCCTTGTCTCCAGGCTGTTTTTGTCATGGAGCGCTTTTCCATGGGAAGGCAGCTCGTTAATGCAAGGTAACCTCTCAGGCTGCAATATGAGATTGGCTTTTCAGCGGCGCTCATTGTGAGGCTGACAACTGTTGGTGCTATACGCGGCACCTTTGGCCCCAGCAGCTCCTTCATTCAAAGCTTTTTTCAGCAGGGAATAATTGATACCCCCTCCTTCTTTTCCTCTAAATCATTGCCTTTCCAAATGCAGGTCATTTTTTTCTGTTTGACAGTATGATAAACAAGGCAATGGAGAGAGAGAGAAGCACTTCACAAATATAGCACTATAAACAGTCCATATATGAGCGCTACTTTATACTTCATATTACTTCACATTTACAATAAGTCTCCTTCTATATGATATAGTTTTACCAATAACCATAATGTTGAGTCTTTACTGTTTTCCCACCTTGCATATTGTCTTTTTGTCAGTACTTATCAGTCAAAGAACTCCAAGTCATCCTATTCTGCGTCTTCTAAATCTAAATGTGAACAGTTTAAGTGTGTTATTATTGGATTAGGCTATTAGTCTTTGTGGTATATATCTAATAGATAATATTTAGATGTCCAGAATGGCTTTTTCTTATTCTATGTGAAAGTACATCAAGCTGTCCAATAGCTCTACGCCCGCAGACTTTGTTTAGATAGACTTATGTGGCCCCCTTGTTATTTATATCAAACCTCATTTTGGTGTCCACTATTTCATTCATACCACTGCCAACTATTTTCCAGACTGCGGCTCCATAACTCTTCCTGCAATGAAAGATTTTTAATTAAAATGAAGATGGTTGGCTCCGCTGTGCAGAGGTCACTCCATAGTTTTTCGGCAGAAGCGGGCGGCAGATGCCCTGCGCCTTCATATTTGGTCATTTCCTCTCGTTCTGACTTGCGAGTTAAATTGAAACTACAATGATTATCAACAGGGATAGGATCGATGTATGGGGAGAGAGCTTGAGGATCGCAATCACTCTTTTCACCCGCCATCTGTCCTGGTTTTAATATGATGCAGGTAATATCCAAGACGCATGGCTTCTGACATAAGGACTTTATTTATTGATCACCTTTTAGACACGACAGCTCAAAAAAAAAAAGAAACTGGTGGCCCGTCTGAGGAAAGACTGTTCTTTTGTCCTGCTTGTCTCTGCAAGCGTGGGCCGGTAGAGGGATCACCAGGCGGCAGAGGGTATCAGAGCTGACATCCCAAAGGCACTGAATAGTCCTAAAGTAGTCAAAGCTGAAACGATAGCCACAAATTGAGAACCTTGATGAAATATCCAGACAGCCAGCTGAAGCGAGCCTCTCCCTCCCCACACTGTTTTGAGATCGGACATTTGTCTAGTTACAGTGAAGCTGCTGTTGAAAGAGAGAACCAATGAATAGCTTTTTTTGTCTTATGTGTGACTTGTCCCCTCCTTAAATGTCACTGATAGTATGCAGTTCAATACAAAAAGGTCATGTAACCACTGTAGCGATGGTAACTCAATCCAGCGTATCTTACCCAGTAGCCAACATGAAATACAGCTGTTTGTTTCACACCTACCTCTCAGGCCTTTGTATGTCACAAAAGAGGCAGTGGACGAACATATCCCATGTAATCTGTATTTGTGTTGGCCGCCTTTTTAGATCTGTATAGCTCTTTTTGTGTCAGAGAAAAGGAGAGATGTGTAGAGCAGTGTCATATTACTCCCACCAGAGGCGGTCTGTGGTATTGTGCGGTAGCAGCAATGCCCTCAGGCCAGCGTCCCTGCTGCTTTGTTACAATGGTTCAGATGTAGACAGCTGTCTGTCATCGAGTCTGATTGTCTCTGAAGTCTACACAACTTCCATTCAGACTCGCCTCCTAGCAACAAGAAATGAGATGTAATCATTACATATTTATTTGCTCTCATAGTCAGCATTATACTGTATTTGATAACTTTATATTTCAGGTAGCCTTTAATGTTACCAGTGTGATTTTGCAAAGATGTTTTGGATGTGTGACTGAAAAAAAAAATCCATTAAGTGAGTGGCTCGTGCACTGGATAGCCTCTCAGAGAGATTACTGAACAGCTGCCTCCCAGGAGAGGGACAGCGACGGTCATGAGTCATGACTGACCTGTAGTATCATGGAGGAGAGGGCAGAGGTGTCTGCATACAAATACAGACACACACACATCCTTTCTAGAAAACACAATAGTCAGTTATCAGCATCCCCTTTTTTTTACTAGTGTTGCTTTTACTTACTTGATCAACATTAAAGCTGCGTAAAATGTTGCTTCAAGTCTTATATATGTCTCTATCATATTGAATATTCATTATTGAGTGCACAGCAATCAAACTCAAACTCTTTTTTTTTTTTAAATCATGCTTTTTATTGTTTCATTAAGAAAAATGACTACACCGACCTAAACCATAACAAGCAAAGTAATATGTACATAGAATAACAGATAGTAACTGTTAATTTGAAAGACAATGTATTCAAAAACAAGGGAGGAGGAAAAATGGTAATAATAAAAAAATAAATAAACAAGCAGTTTAAAAATCTAAATTATAATACATTATCTTTTTAAATTAAAAAAAAGTATTATAATTTCGATTTTTATATTGGTTGTTTAAATTATTTTTGCTGGTTTATTTATGTTCTTATTTTTTAAATTAAAACAAAAAAGATAAATATAAATAAATAAAAATAAATTTGCACACCAGATTCAAACTCAAACTCTTAATAAATAATATATAACAATGTTTTTCTGAAGTTGAACACCCAAATACTCAATCAAAAGCCAATTTGCGTCATTAAGACTGTTGGTGTGGTGTAATTTTAGATTTGATTGTAATTGCTAGTAAAAACAAAAAAATGCAAACAACACCACAACTGTCATCACATTTTGATTCAAATATTGATTGGTGCAGGGAAATGTGGGACATCGCCTTTTCCCAATGGAGTCCCGCCGACTTCCAACCATTGGAAAAAAGCACAGAAAACAAACAAACACGGAATATCCGTCATGTAACATAACCCAAACAGTTTGAATATAGTAAGAAGCTGATTTAGAAAACATTTTTTCACTTTTAAACATTCAGTCAGTAGTTTTGTGGCACTAATTCACCTCCGCCCACCTGAGGACACCTGTTTTTCCCCCGACGCTAAGTGAAAACCTTTATTCAGGCAGCAGGTGCACTCGCAACACTTGTGACCAACGGGTATGGCGTCCCACACACAGGTTAGCTCGACTGCCTGCTGAATGGAAACCCTTTATCTGTGGGGCCGTCCTATCCTCTGGGGTGCTGGATGACAGCATAATTGGGTAATTGGTTTCTTGCACATGCATCATGTTGTTCAAATTAGGTTACATTCCCCCGTCTCCTGGTGGAAATAGCAGACTCATCTGACAGGGCCAGACAGGAGGCAACACCTCCAGCCTTTTAGCATGGCTGTGGGCGAGTAGGCTTCAAAAGACTGTATAGCATTGGGGGTAATTACGGGATACAGTGGTGTTATTGAGAGGTGTAGATCTACATGTCACACTATATATTCAATGACACACCTGAAGTGTATAACCTCGGCTTAGAGACATTTAACAAGTATTATAGTTGCTGTTCTACTTCCATCGTCATTTTGAGAAGAACTTCTTAATGATAAATAGTGTACAATTAGACACAACTCTTACTAGGATAAGGCAGTTTGCCATCCTCCTGTTTTTTCTTTACAGTAATTGTGTCCATAGTGGAAGAAATATTCAGATCCTTTACTCTGGAATATTATTACCACTGCATTAATATATCAGCAGCATTTTAATGTTGTAGCTGACCAAGTAAAGCTGGTTTTACCTATTTTGTATCCTGGATAGTTTCATCTATAACATACATCCTACTGTATTTAGCTACACAATGGATCATTGCTATTTGTCATGATTCATTGCTTCCATAACTAACGGTCATGTAATTCAGCTACTTATTTTGAAATGCATGTTGTAGTATGTTGCGTTCCATTGAAACGTGTGGTGTCAGGCACTCCCTTTACATTTGAATAATCGTTAAACTCACCATGTTAGGAGGAGCAGACAGGATCTACCAACTTGTGAAACATGTGTTGGTAAGCAGTACAGTTATAGAGTAAATCTTTTCTTCTGAATTCAAATGTGAGTTTGATTTTTAAACCGGATGGAATTTGCCTTGGGGGTAAAGTTGTGTCCCAAAGCAATTTATTTTAAGCAAAGAGGAATGAATTATCATTATGCAGCCCTTTTTAAGAGTAATATCTGGAGGTTGTACCCTTGACTGCTTGTTTTGGTTGCTTGTGAAGTTTTTTTTTTTAATCTAGGAAAGCCAGTTGATGCTTCTGAAGCACTCATTTACTCTGGATCATTGATTGAAGTCAAATGCATAATACAAAAAACAAATCTAGTTTTTATGACGATTTGATTTTTGCAATTTTGTACCTGGTTTATTGCTTTCAGTTAGTAGAGATAAAAGCAGTCAGTCTATAGAGAAATGGTCCTAATTTAATCTCCTGTTACAGTAAATTGTCATATAAACTGATTACGTGTTTAATAAATCAAATCTTGATCGGCAGAGTAACTACAATCTAGAGCTGTTAGATAAATGTAGTGGAGTAAAAAGGTACGGTATTTTCCTTCTGAAATTTACTGGAGTAGAAAATGGAAATACTCAAGTATAAGTACCTCAAAACTGCTCTTAAGTAAAAAGAGTAAAAGTTCTTATTTACTTTCCACTTCTGATTTATGGGCTTGTTTTTGCACCAAAAAACAGACACAACAGTTATTTTAGAAGCCTGTTATAAGTAATGGTCTTGGTAATGTCTTTGATGTATTGATTTTGTCTACTCCAGGAGCATCTTTCTTTGAAGAAATACGTCGTGGATATCGTGACGGACAGCTCCGTGTCTTCTGAGAGCATGAAGGATGGAGAAGAGAGGCAGAAGGCACGGAAGAAAGCAAAGAAGCTCCGCGCCAGAATGAACTCCAGGTAATACATTCATTTTCTCTCTCTCTCTCTCTCTCGCTCTCTCTCTCTCTCTTTCTCCCTCTGCATCCTCTCAGAGGACAAAACTGTGCCAGGACTTTTTTTTTATGAGTGACAAGGAGATGGAAAGCAGGTGTTATGTGCATCCTGGCTGTCCACAAGGTAACACTGATGAGCTTAATTTATGACCACTTTCTGTGATTGGGGAGCAAAACTGCAAATCGATCTGTAGGGCCCCCGGCTTTCACCTGTAAAGAGCTTTCCTCCAAATTGCTGCCATGGCATTGCCAAATCTGAAGCCTTCCTCCGCGTACAGGATGTATGTTAAAGTATGTATGAGCCATGCCTATTTTTCTTCTTCTGAGCTATTGATTTTTAAATGAAGTATCAAAGAAAATCAATAGTAATCAACAAATAGGAGGCAGAGCTGCTGTGTGTCAGAACCTGGACCTGAGCGCAATCAATTTAACTGGCTGTCACAACAGAGAGGGAGAGGAGTGGAAAGAGACACGATGTTGACAATACTTACTGTAAGATGTTATTGATGCAGACTATTGGAAGTATTCCTCTATAAACAGGATGACTAATATCTAATATGTATACACTAAAGACAGGAACGTACTAAAAAGAAATAAAGAGGCATAAAGTCAAATATGGCCTCCATCAATCTCACGCATTGGCTTAGGATTCACTAAAATAATGTAAACATTAAATATGTGTACAGTAGACAAGTACAGTAGCCTATAAATATTAAAGTCACATTTTTGTTGTAAAGAAATCAAGCTAAAAAAGACACAAATGTCTAGATGTGTCAATCACATTGAAAAATTCTTGACTTATTTTCCTGTTTTTTACCAGGGCTGCTCCCTCTTAGTCGATTAGTTGACTAATCGGCAGTTTTTGTGTTAGTTGACTAAGATTTCTTTAGTCATTTTTTATGCTTTTTCATGCTGAATCACTTATTTCCAAGAAACTTATGAGCACATCTCTGGTAAACACAAGATTTAAAGAGGTGCTTTCGTGTGATTATTTTGTGGAATAACTCGGTAACACTTCATTTTACCAGTCCACACATTTCATGGTAATTAGGTGATGATTAGCAAGTAACTTAATTGAAATTTCTTTGGAATTACTACCAAATTACAGCAACATTTTATCAAAAATGACTTTATTATAAACATTATTCAATAAAATAGGGCCCTTAGGCTTGAGAAGCGGCTGTGCGCTGCTCTTCTTCGGAGGTGGAAAACCAAAACTAATAGAAGACACTTCTGATCAGACACGGATCTCACCATTGTGTGACTTATTGTCTACACAAATGTAACCTGGTAACTAATGTAATGATTCAGGGAGTTTTTTAAAGTAATTTCAAATAAGTTATTTTCTAATTAACATCTATTTATCAGCAGACATGGAAATAAAGCAAAACAATTAACTTTGTAATCTTTTCCTGGAAATGTATTAAATAATTTACCAACTATTCGGAAATAGAGGATTATATAATTATAAAATAATGTTTATGATAAAGTAATTTTCGATCAATTTTGAGGTACATTTTTGGGTAATTTGGCAGTAATTCCAAAGAAATTTCAAACAGGTTACTTGCTAATTACCATGAAATTTGCGGACCTGTAAAATGAAGTGTTGCCAAACTCAGTTTTACAGATCTGTCGATTAAATCAATCGAGTAGTAGAAAAATCGTTTGAGTTTTAGTCAACTAAGAATTTCTTTGGTCGAGGACAAGCTCTAGTTTTTAGCTTGTGAGTGTTGTGGAGGCGGTACTTCTCATGAAACATCATTCTCCATCTGCTTGGAAAATGGAAAACTGGTCATTGGTATTGGTCTGGAACTATATCAAAACAACACTCTTCTTTTTTCCTATTCTATTGTTAGTTTTTGCAATAGAGCATGAACATGTAACAAAATAAACAGTGCTAACACACACCACAGCCAGAACACAAAGCCTTTTATATACAGAAAAAAACCAACATGATGATGCGGCTCTGACTCAACAAGTAGAGCGGGTCGACCATGAATCCCAGGTTTGGTTGTTCTTCTGGCTCCTTCTGTCCACATGGACCCAAATTGCCTCCACTGGCCAGGCCAGCGCCCTCTGTGAGTGTGTGTGCATGAGTGAATGAGAGTTATTGTGTAGAAGCTTTGTCCCACTCAGGTTGAAAAGTGCAATTTAAGTGCAGTCCATTTACAATTTACGATCTAATGGAGGGTGTGTTTATAATGTGGTCTTAAAGGTTGGACATACATAATCCAATTGATACAGATATCAACTTTTATAACATTTTTAATTCTCAAATTATACATAACATTTTCCATTGCATACAGTCTCTACACCGACATCAACAACATTACCAACACTAGGAACAGTACTTCCTTCTTCCGCCCATCTCCTAGTAAAAGACCTCTAACAGTATTTTTTTAGTTCAGGACATAAATAATTTTATCCATCCTATTTTGAAGCTTTTAATCAAGTTTCTTGTGTAAATTGTCTAAATATTGTATTGTTTAACCCTTTGTGTGAAGCACCTTGAGATTTCGCTGTATTTTAGAGTGTGTTATATATAGTAGATTCATTTTAATTAATAGATAATTGCCTCGATTTCAGTTTCAACAGTACAGAGAAAGCAAACTTTCTTAACTGCTAGCTAAACTCTCTCTGTTTGTTGTTTTCTGCTGTAATCTGCCTCCCGCTCATGAAGCGTATGTAAGCTACTGGAATAATAATTCAATTCTTAGTGGATAATAATGATGATAATAATAATTTCATTTGGGTATCTGAAAGAGCTGTGAATGGATTTCGATCATGGCATTCATGATTTATAAGCAAAGGGTTAGAGAACGGTATTAAAGCTTCAAGATCTTGTTTGGGATGATAACAACAATAACTGACTTATTGTAAAGAGTCTGTGGCCTGTTGCACAAAACACCTGAAGTATTCTCCTTAATTGACATTTAAGGTGAAATGTATCCTTAGCTGAAGGACTTACTTACACTACACAAGAGTGATGCACAGAATCCCTTTAAGGTTTTCTTAGTTAGGTAAAAAAAAAGCGTTAAGGCACTTACTGCACTGAAAAGAGATTTTACAGCTGTAACATTCTACAGTTTCCATAGAGACCGTTTGTTTGCTTGCACTCTAGACGGTCGGACAAATGAATTGACTGACGGTCAAATCTACAGTGTAAATTAAAGCTCATTATTAAGCGTATCCAAAGGGTTCTCCTGGTCGTGGAACAATCTTCGCGGGATGCAATAATTTTCTTCTTTTATCGCCATAAACTCAGCCATGTTGCGGTCAGCCAGAGTCACAAGTACCTTACATTTTTTTCCTTATTTTGGATGCTAAGGTCTTTTTAAGGTCTAATGGTTTAACCATCTCTAAGGGTTTCCTTAATTATAAGACCAAGATAAGGACAAAACCTTAAATTACTTCGGTGAACATTTTAAGGAAACCTTAAGGAGAAGACTTAAGGGTATTTTGTGCAACCAATTTTATTTTAAGGAAACCTTAACTTGGACTTTAAGGAAAATCTTAACTTAAGGTGTTTTGTGCAACCAGCCCCAGTTCTTTGTTATCTTTATTGGGATCATGATTATAGATGCTATATGTAACTTTCAGAAAATCCTTGTTATTAATGACAGCGGTGTCCGTTAAGTGGACCACAGTCAGCATCCTGTTGTTTGCACTCCGTAAGTGTGAGTGATCATCCTGGGCATCGACCAAAACAGTGACGTGACGTTACATTACAATCATATATCACCGTTACTATCTGTAATGTCCAATCTCCATGATACTAACTAGCTTGCCATTTGCAAATGACTTCATCAGCTAACGTTACAAAGCGAAATCGTCCCGAGTCCTTTACATAGAAATCTGTCCACAGGAAGGGCAACCGAGAAAGTTGGGGGCGGTCTCAGTTTTTAAGTTACATTACATTCTGTTCACGCATTGGCAATACAAGCAATTAATACATGTAAATTGTTACATTTAGTACCTTTTAAGAATAAAGATTTTTGGACATACACCCATACACTCTTCTAATAGTAACATCATTTGTGTATATCAACTTCAAAAACCCAATTTCTATTCACCTGCAGTCATTTTTATTCTGTTAATTGTATTGTTTTGTGTTATCTATTGTACAGAACGGTTAGAAAATAAACTGGTAAGAAGAGCGGAGTTAGCGAGCAGCCCTGTCTAGGTGACCTGATCATCTTTCAGACTTTTGTACCACTCTTAGGTGAATCACTTTCGGCAATTTAAGTCTGGCTACGGTGAAGTACATTTCTTCCTTTGTTATCACAGAGATCAATGTGCTCCTGTGACTGTAGCCAGATTTAATGATCCTAATAGAGCCTCCAAGTTCTTGTCATGATTGAGCTGTGGATTTGACCCTGAGTGAGATTTCTAAAAAGAGAAATTCATTATTATTAATATGCTTTTCAGGAGAAAGTATTTATTCAACAGAGGAATAAGAGGCAGCTACAGGCTGAACCACTGTAGCTGCTCCAGTGCTTTATTCTCAGTGCTGCTGTTTTTGGCTTTGTGAGGCTCAGCGGTGCTGAGAAAGTGACAACATGATCTGTCTCTGTTCACCGTCACTCCTGCACCAGCCCTGCTGAGACCAGCACTCAAAGGCAGCAGGCTTTCAGAGGTCATAAATAACACAGAGCCCCAGTAAACATAAAGGTGAGCCGCGTCACCGCCGGGTGGAAATGAACCGTTTTATTGGAACACCGTATGGTGTCCGTAAAACGTGAGTGGTTCTCACCAGGCCAACATCGCAGCCTCGCTCCATCATAAAGCACTGAACACACTTTTTAACCCACATGTTTTTTTTTTTGCGGTTTGGCCAACCTCAAGTAATAACAAGTGTTTTGGGAAGGGAAAAAATGCTATTAAAATTTCATGCAAGAAGCCTGTCAGTTAGCGTCAAGTCAGGACGGGTTCTGAACTTGGAAACCAAAGTCTCCACTTCAGCTCTGGTACGAGCTGCTTGTCTGGAGATGGTTGCTTGTGGTTTCGCTCAGCAGGGAACAGAGTGGCCAGTGTGTTGTTGTGTGTGTGTGGGACCTCAGATGGTGGTGTACATATACAAAGACACTCCTGTATGGTATACAGTATGAGGTGGTAAGCATGGCCTTAACTAGTTTTACCGTCTGCTGCCCTAGATTAAGGGGAAAGGTCCCGCTCGTAAATGAATTTACATCCTTAACAATGCACAAAAGTATATAGTTTTTTTGAAGTATTAGTATAATTTCAGGTTTCTTTTGGCTCTACTCCTCTTTATTGCCATTGAACTGATGCCTGGCTTCCTTTTCTAGGTCTCTGTTGTGTACATTGCAATCATGTGTTTTCGCAGCATTGGAGAGAAGTGTCCCTCTGTAAAAGAAATAGGGGGGTTGTTGTGTTATAAACTGCTTATTAGAGCTGCAAATAACAATTATTTTTCATTGTTGATTAAACTGTTGATCATTTTCTTGATTATTCCATTTTTTGGTCTATAAAATGTCAGAAAAAATGTTGATCAGTGTTTCCCAAAGTCCAAGTTGACGTCCTCAAATGTCTTGTTTTGTCCACAACTCAGAGATATTCAGTTTACTGACATATAGGAGTAAAGAAACCAGAAAATATTCACATTTAAGAAGCTGAAATCCGAGAGTTTGGATTTTTTTTTTCTTGAAAAATGACACAAATTGAAACAGATTAATTGATTATCAAAATAGTTGACATTGATTAATCAAATTATTGTAGTTTTATTGCCGATCACTGATATTTATTGCCGGAGGCCAATTTAACATGGGCTGCCTCTGACAATAATGAATTTCTCTGCAATTGCTCCCGGTTTAACCTGGTTAGGTATAAACTTGTCTGAGATTAATATTGTAATATCATGAATGACAAACAGGGCGGATATTGTTTCAGGGCCCTTCTGAAAGCAGGTCTGTGCTACCAATTTATCCTACTCACTGGACACAGAAAATGACTATATCTAGAATTAATGTATATTGTTATCCTCACTCACAACTCGGTCTATTGACATTAATATCTAATGCAGTAAGATTGTGCTTTTTTCCATTCTTATTTTTTAAGGCTGATCTTGTGTATTTGCTTGTTTAGATTTTAATTTAGAATATATAGAAGAGTAAAGTATTTGATAAGACAAGGCTGCATTTTTTTTAGGGCTGTCCTCGACCAAAGAAATTCTTAGTCATACAAATTTGTCGACTAATTGATTGGCTGATTTAATCGACAGATCTTTAAAACTGAGTTTCTCCTCAAAAAATGCACCACTTGTGTTTACCAGAGATGTGTTCATGTGTCATTCAGTATGAAAAAGCATAAGAAAATGACTAATTGACTAAAGAAATCTTAGTTAACTAAGACCAAAACGGCCGATTAGTTGACTAATCGACTAAGAGGGGGCAGCCCTAAGTTTTTTATCATAGTCTTTACAAGAGTTTTGTAACATCTATATCTATACAGTAAACAATTAAAACCATGGAACAATAAACTAGTAATAACAGTAATATCTTTTTGAGGGCTAGAATATATGCCCCGCATGAGCAGTTTAAAGGTTTTTGGTATCTCAATGTCGCGGTCTAGCTGTGAGGTGAGTTATCAGTTGCTGTTAGATGACTGCCCTTGAATACAGGAGATTGTGAAAAGAGGACGAGGCTTTGGTCGGTCCACGTCCGGCCTGCCGGGACAAATCCACCTGTCGTCTTCCAGGAAGTGTTTGATCGTATCATTGTAGAGATGGGTAACCGGAAGGCTCAATCTAACTCGGATCAATAGTTACTTATCATGTCTGGGAATACCTGAGTGACAGATAGAAACCCCCACCCAGTTTCACACACACAGACGGTTTGTGTTTCTCAGACGTCTTCTCAGAGTCTGGCTGTTGGAGTAAAGCCGCAGAGATACCATTCCCCTAATGACCATGACCTTTTAGGAGGTCACACATTCAAAACACTGCTTGTAACCCCCTTTAACTGTTTATTTGACAATGAGTGAAGTGAAGAACTTGAGCCTCCCTTGTTAAAAAACGACTCAAAGGAAGGCGGATTTTAAAGGTAGAATTAAGTCTTCATAATACGAGCCGATGGCAGCAAAACACATCCCCACAGAGCCGCTGTCTGATTATTTTAAGCCAAGTCACTTGGTTAACGGCTGACAGGCCAAATAAACGGACTCAGTTTGAACTTTTTCTCTCTCTCTTTACACTTTCATCCGTTGTGTTCTTTACTGACAGGCCAAACACGTTTTTCCTGGTATTCAAAGACATTTTCCTACTTCTCCCTCTGCAGGGCGAAGGAATATGAGACGTCAATGGAGGCAAAGACACAGGTCCCCGATTCCCCATACAAGGCCAAGTGAGTGTTTTCCTTTTTTCATAATTTCATAGTTTCATAGTTTTTCTTCATTTTTAATGTTTTATTCTAATGATTATAAAGCTTTGGTGTAGGGCTGCAACGAACAATTATTTGCATTTTATTTTATTTTTATCTTTTGGTTCAGAAAATCTGATTTAAAAAAATCTGAAAATTAAAATAGTAAAAATGCTCATCAAAATTTCCCAAAATGCATGATTTATTCCTATTTCAAAGTTGCAACTAATAATTATTTCATGATAAATCACAATTTCCCAAAGCCCAAGGTGACATCTTTAAACCTCTTGTTTTGTGCAATGACCAGTACAAAACCCAAAGAAATTTTACAGTCCAAATCGCAAAGATATTGAGCTTACTGTCATAGGAAACAAAGAAATGCAGCAAATCTTCACATTTGAGAAGCTCAAACTGTATTTATTTTGTAATATTTGCTTGTTGATTGACTAATCATTTAACTAGGGCTGGGTGATAATTCAATATGATAATTTATCATATTCATTTTTGATGAAATCATATATCGGGATATCGTGATACACAGTTACATTGTCTAAATTGATAATAACAAGCACATACTAACTCAACTTACTCAGAAAATCTGAATCGATAAGAATTCTGCTCATGGGAATACCCCAGTAAAACTGTTGTCTTAATCTGATTATTCTGCTTGTAAACATAGTCAGCGTATAGATGGAAATATTTATTCATTCAACATTTATGTTCATTTTGCACTACTTAATAAAATGAGAAAATACTTTTCAATTGTCAAGTATTTAATTCACATAAAAATAGGCTTTATCGTGTGGTTATTTCATATAGAATATTTATTTATTGAATAACCATAAAACATGCTATATTGTGATGTATATCGTTATCCAGATATAAGATTTTGGCCATATCTCCCAGCCCTACATTTAACCAACTAATAGTTTCAGCTCTTCTGTGGTGGATAGAAGTTGGCTGACGCAGCATGGAAACATGGACTGAACTGGTGTTTGTAAACAGATTTATAATAACTCTTGTACGTTCAGGTTGCAGCGCCTGGTGAAGGACCTGTTGAAGCAGCTGCAGGGCCAAGACAGCGGCCAGTGGGCCAACAACAAAGTGTCGGGTCTGGACCGAACGCTGGGAGAGATCTCTCGCATCCTAGAGAAACAGGTAGAGCAACAAATGCATCACATAGATTCAGCAGACAATGTGTATGAGTTGAATGTATCTTTTATTGGTGCAGTGATTTATTGTTCAAATCGTTTTTATGCACCTATACCCTCACTTTTCTTTATCGTAGATAATGGTTTGAAGTTGCCTCTTACCACTTCACATCCTCTTTGGTGCATTATGTGCTGGTCTGCTTTCCGTCGAACAGTCTGCTGCAGTGCACACAGGTCATGCCAGCCCTTTGGCATGTCTCCTCAGTGATGACTTGTGTTTGGCTGTGTCTCCCTGTGTCTCACCCTCCCAATGTAGAGTATCACTTACTCCCAAACCAACTTGCCTTTGGTTATTGGCTAATGAAGACCACATTAACTGTGTTTTCATTGTGCACATGGTACCAATAGAGGGGCTTCCTAGCACGAGAGCAAGCATTGTCTCGTGTCTATGCGGCTTGCACGACTCAGATGTCACTGGTTTAGACAATAGTAAATTGGATTTCCAGATGAAATGCCATGGATGCACCAGACTTTATTGAACAAAGGCAAGCGAATTTGACATTTTTTCAGAGATTTAGCTTTTCTCCTTCACTTCTTTACAGCTGTGTAAATATATATAATTGTCAGATATAATGGCAGACATTTATAACTGTAGTTGATTTGAAACATCTGTCCCAGAGGTTTTGGCGCATGACGTTTTTTTTTTTTTTACAGTAAAACTCATATCAATTTGAGACTGAGAGGAGGAATTAAAACACCTGCCACCGTGTTTATGATGAGGAGAATATACAGCCCACTTCCTGTAATGAGGCATAAATTTCCTGCCAAGTTGTGGTTCGAGCCATCATAACATCCCACTGTGCATGCCTCTGGGCGTGAGGATAGAGAGATTATGGTGTCCCATCAGTGACGAGGGGGCCGGCTGGAGAGGCTATTACCGAATTTCCCCAGAGAGGCGAAGAAAGAGGTGGCTGAGGTGGGTGGCACGGCGTCCTGTAAGGAGAGAGGAGGAGACCAGTGTGATGTGAGTAGCTCACAAGCTGTCACTACATGAGGGCTCCTCCCCTCAGCTCCACATACTCCCAGTGGGAGGTCAAAGGTCAGTGGGCCACAGTAGATGTGCTCTATTCAACAGCGGTGTCGCTGGGAAGGAGGCAGCTCTGCCCGGGTGCTTTTGCTTTTGTCTTTTTCAGCTCAAAAGCACATTTTTTTAAGCTGTTTGGTCAAGTTCTGCTTCACCAGATTCTTACAGAATTGTCCACCCAAAGCTGAGTGGAACAATGTGATTGGCCAATGAGGCAGCCAGGGGAGCACTTCCCTCTCTAATCCCTGGACAAAGTCAAATAAATAGAGTCTCCGTCAGCATGGCTGTCTGGCCCCTGAGTCACATCAAGTCGGGACCGTTTAGATTATTTGACCTAACAAGCATCTCTCATGTCATTGACTCACCTAGAGATTTGTTTTTCTCCCCCATATCTGATTCAGTCTCCACTTTCTCTGCTAATTCCTTAGACAACACCCGACACTCCCCCCTTCTCCTGCACTGCTGTTTGGGTCCCACCCCCCCCTCACTCCTCTCCTGCTTTCTAGGCTACGTCTAGTCTCTGACCCCGGCATGTTTCTCCCTCTGTGGCCTCTAATGGTTTATTTTGTGTCAAACCTGATTTTTTTTCTTTACTCTCGGTAATTTGAGAAAATCAATTTTCCCAATGTGCTGCTCTCTTCTTGCCTTACTATTGAGCACTTGTACCCCAAAGTGTTTACCACTGCTTTCAGTTAAAGTCTGTCTAGGAAAGGGAAACTTGTACGACAGGTAAGGAACTGTCAGGAACAGACTTCACTTTTTTCATTTGCCAGCTGTCGGAGCCGGATTGGGCCGAGCAAGGGGACTGGTGGGGAGTTGTATCTGGGGACATGGGGGAAGGTGAAGGGCAGCGTGGCAGGATAATAAGGTTTCTTGCTTGGGCCTCCAGCAGACTGACAGATACAGCCCAGATCAGCGGTGTCAGAAAAACTTTGTCAGAGACGGCAAAAGTGAGCAACATGCTGTTCAGTTTAGACATTTCCCAACATTATAAGCAAAATATTGTTATATTCTCATACTTGAATTTAAAGTGTCACTGTGTTGTACATCACTTCTTGGTTTTAAGAAAACTGAGTTATAAAAACGGTCGCTATCTGTCAATAATAATACCATATTCCTTTTTTTTATCTTATGTGGTTGACCATTCACAAAGCATTTCATAAGCATCCATCCTAACATTATCTTAAACTTGTATGTGGCAATGGATGAATATTTAGTTTTAGTCATTTTTAAAATGTAATGAACAGCTGACATGATTAGTCGGTTCATCATTTTGTCAACTTTAAAGGAATAGTATGAGGCACTTATCCATAGTCAGCATATTACTTACAGTAGATGACGGTCAGCACGCCCCCAATTTGAAGAAACAGACAGGAGTACAGACACCGGAGCAAAGCATTACAGTGCTGTGGACGGGGCTGGCAGCAAAATTTTAGCCACCTAAAAGAAAAGCTCACCTTAAAAAAATCTATCAGTTTAAGTGAACGCTATATTTAGAATATATTCACCGTTTTATCTTGCCTTTAGACAGCCTTTTTCCTTCTCCTTTCCGATGGGGAACTGACCTGAAAGTGAAACTTATCTATTCTCTCTCCAAAGCCAGCAGGCTCGGATGACAAAAACAGTATAGATACCTTTCACTTTCAATTTATACATTAATAGAAAATCGTCTAAAAGTTTTGGCTCTATTGTTATTGTATTTTATCATTGTAGACTGTCATTTGTTCCCAAACAGCCTCATGTTTGTTTCCTCACCACAAGACAAATAGGGAGTGAAATGGTTCTAAGCTTCTTGGTGTATTAGTTACAACTAGAGGCTGTCTGTGGTTTCTGTGGAAGATTTTGCGCCACACTGGCCTTTGATTAATCTTGGCTCCCTTTATTGAATAAACACAGTTTGTAGAATTATCCATTTCCATGTTCGCCCTGTACTCACACAGTGTACTAAATCATATGCCATTATGTCTTGTAAACACACATGTTTATACTCTACCTTAAATGTTTACTCCAGCAGCCTTGTTGTGGTTTCCAGTCGACTCGGCCCACAGAGCTTTGTTTACCGCTCTCAAGCTTTTCTATAAGGCTGTATAATGATGAAACTCATGTAAGGAGCGGGCGATCATACTCTGTCATTGTTAGGTTTTTAGTTGTGAGGGAGTGAACTTGTGATTTGATGATACAGATCAGAAGTTGAAGCCAGTCCTTAATGAACTCTGCCAGTTGTTGTCCATCTGTTGGCAGGGCAGGACTGAGGCTGTGCCCTCCTCTCTGCTTTAATTAAAGTGCCTGGTGGGAGGAGACTGCAAAGTGCAATCTGGCTGGTCTGCTGGTCTGCTGGTCTGCGGACACTGTTGCAGGAATGACCAGCTGCTTCGGGCCTCCCATCAGCTGGGGTAACAATGGTCACCCTGGACAATAATTGGATAAGATTCCCCCTGTTGTATAATTCAGGAGCCATCCTCCTCACTGGTGTCTTAGTGCTCAGCCCTGCTGCCTCTTTTTTTTACGTCTGAGGGAAAATGAGTTGCTCATCTTGTTACTGTGTTTTGTTGTAGCTTCTGTTGGGGTGTGACCAGGCAATGACAGATTGGAACTTGAAGGGACACTCCTACATTTTGGGAAATATGATTGTTAGCTGTCTTACCCACAGTCACAATATGAATTTCATCTATGTTCTTTCAGTACAGAGATACTGAAAGTGTGTGGGACATGTTAAGCCTAGCTTAGCACAAAGAATTAGAGCAAAGGTTAACATCTAGCTTACATTAAAAGAGCCGTTTAGTATGTCAGACCACAGAGGACATTAGCAGTTGTTTTCAAATGCTAAGTAGTACTCCTAAATTGATGTTGATGTAAAATCTGTTCAATGAGTGACCGTCTAAAAATAAGACTAAGAGTCTTCAGCCACACTAGCAGCTCTGTACATTATGCACAGCGGGGATTTTGAGCTAAATGCTAATATCAGCATGCTAATATGCTCACAATGATAACGCTAACATGCTGATATATAGAAGGTATAATGATTGCCATGTTCATCATCTTAGGTCAGCGTCAGTGGGCAACCTCCGGGTCTGAAAAGTGAAGCCAACGTGGAAGTGCCTTAAACTTGCATTCTTTCTAATAGCCAGCAGGGGGCGACTCCTCTGGTTGCAAAAAGAAGTGAAAAGTGACCCTACTTCTCACTTGATTTATTACCTCAGTAAACATTGTAAACATGAGTTTATAGTTTCAATCACTAGTTTCAAGTCTTCTTCAATACAGCATGATGTTCATTTAGTAAATTATGGTCCCATTTAGAGTAAAATAGATGATAAAGGTGTGGCTTCCTTGTGATTGTCAGGTCGCTACCACGACGTTGTCTGGTCTGGGAGTTGTTCGTGTTATCGTCTTGGAACTTTAATCCTTTCACAGTGTTTTTTTCAGTTCACGAAAGTTAATTATAACATTTTGGTCGTCTATAAATGTCTTATTCAGTGTTTGGTTGTACTTAGCTCCACCCTGTCGTGTCACTTCTGGTTGCAAAAAAACAAGATGGTGGCGGTCAAAAATCAAAATGCCGAACTCGAGGCTTTAAAACGGCAGTCCATAAATCAATGGGTGATGTCATGGTGACTTTGTCCACTTCTTATATACAGAGTATGGTTAGCATGTTAGCATGCTAACATTTTGTAGCCACCTATGCATCCAAGAGTCTCTTTGGTTTTGTTTTTAACTGCGAGAATGCGCTAACCTTGCACAGGGAGGAAACTGATAATTAATTATCTAACTTTGATTGCACACAAGTGTATTTGTGTCAGATTATCTGTTTGAGAGCGCTGGGTGGAACTGGGTGAAAACATTGTTTTCAAATTCAGCTCACTGTGTTCTGTACATACACTGTCACTGTAATTACATACAAACATGATTTCAGTTGCCCAGCGTGGTTAGGTTTGTAGAAAGGATATGTCATCACTATGCTGTTTCCCATTTGCTTAGAAAGTCAACTGCTTTGCACAGCACGGAGATCAACCGTCACAGACCTCAGAGCTGTTATTATGCAAAACAAACCTTTACTTTAAACATTGTGTTTTTGGTGAAATGTGTCCTCACAGTAATACTTTGGTGCCTGCTTTGTTTTCTGTGGACGGTTGCATGCATAAGACCACCTAAAGATAGTATGTCAGGTAGTTTGAACTTAATCCTCTTCACTCGTATTGTTCCATCATCACAACAGATAAATCTGTCAGCAGAGCAGGAAAGGCACGGACTAGCCAAGAAACCCAGCCAGGACTGGGCAGGTCCCAGTTACCCCCTTTAATACCATTTGATAAGCTGCTATGAAAGAGCTGCCTTTTTTCATTTAGCCTAGAAGCTTTTAGGTAGGTGTGTTGATGGGAGGGTTAAGAGAGGGGTTAAGCCAAGCTCAGTGACTGAGACCCAATTGATTAGGCATGGAAACTGCATAGAGAAAAGAAGTCATCCTGAGGTCTTTTTGCAAACACAGTTTAGAGTCTTGAGAGTGTCTCTTCGACATTTCTCATTATGTTGAAGGCAAAGGGTCTTTTGGGTGTTTGATAATGTTTTTGTCCCAACCCTTAAATGATTGTTCTGTGCGTCTAACACCGGAATCGAGGAGCAGTTACCTCAGCAGCAGCGAGCATGAATGACAGATGAAGAGCTTATCTGTAATTTGGTAAAGCGCTTCTCTCTCAATGTGTTCAGGCTTGTTGGCAACTTCCCATCTGCGGAACAAAAGCGCTGTGAAGTGGCTGGATTTTAGTGCTGTCACAGCACTGAGGAGCCTGTAACCTCATTAGGTGGAGGAGTGACCTGCAGTGTAACACGGCCCTCCTCAGTTGTGTGAAGAAGAAGGCCCTCCATCAGCAGCTCCCCTCCAGCTCCCTTCCCTCCCCGTCGACCCAGGCACAAACATGCCTGATAGTCAGCGCTCGCTCCTGGCTTTGTACTTGTTGATTTATAAGACACTGTAGCAACAGCATCTGACCTGCTGCCAATTACTCTATCATCACAGGAGGGCAGGACCTAACTATTTACATGTGTACATAAATCTAATGTACTGGCCTGACTTGTTTCCTCTATTAAGTTAGCTTAGTTGTAATCTATTTTTTATAAGTAAAGTAAGAAAAAAAAGGACGTAACTTTAAAACAACAAGAACCAATGGACTTAACTTAATAAAAAAAAATCTTTTGTACCCTTATCAAGTACACGGGAGCATGAAATTAAGTCAGTTTAACCAATATCCTCTTCCATGGCACTACGGCTGATTTTGTTTATTACATCATTTTGTGAAAACTTTTGGCAGTTTAGTTCACTACAGGAAATGCAAAACAAAAATAAGACAACCCAGTCAGTTTTTTTTGGCCTGTCAATCAGAAAACAAGCCATTCCGATTTGGCTCCCCTTCGTATGTCACATTCAGGCTCATTAGAATATATCGCCCATAGCTTGAGAACTACCTTTGCATAGGTGCGCCATATTTTTCTCACAAGCCAATCAGAGCAGACGGGGCTTTTTTCACGAGGGGGTCTTAAAGAGACAGGCGCTAAAATGGAGGGTGAAAACAGGTATATACAGACGGAGAGTATGAGACAAATAATGTGTTTTTTGAACATTAAAGCATGTAAACATGTTCTAGTAGAAACCAAAATACAAGTATGAACCTGAAAATGAGCATGATATGTCCCCTTTAAATGTTGAAATGAAGCCGTTTGATTGTACAACCGATAAATGTGTTAGCGGTAGTTTTACTCAAGTTACAGGGAGAGATTAAAATACCCTCTCTGAGAGAGATCAGGAAGTCAAATGACATTAACTTCCCTCAGCACATGTCTCTTTAACATCTGAGTGAGTTGCTCTTTGTTGACTGGATATTTTTAACAAGCGCTCCTAGCTAAGTTTAAAATGCAATAATAGGGCACATTTAAAAACACTTAAAACATATATTTTTTTAACCTTGATATTCACAGAAATATTTTTTTCCACTCAAGTACACTTTTTAAATATATTGGCTAATTCTTACTTTGAGAAACTTTCAGTTTCTAGAAAATAATGTGTTTAATGACATTACCATTTCCACTGTTGCCCCGTCATTTGTATATCTAAAAAACCTTTCTACGATCTTTAATCTAAAATAAAATGAATAAGACAATCAAAAGAGAAAAAAAGGGAGAATTTGAACCGAGGCATTAGAGCCAAAGCACCACTTTGAAATAGGACCATTAAGTCAAACACACTTTGTTGTGAGAAAAGCCTATCAGTGCAAAACTTTGAGATCTAAAGTAAGTAGAAGTGTGAGAGGAGCTCCTCTGCAGGCGTGTGAGGCTGGATAGTGTTGAAGGTTGACGAAAAGTCTCTGAACAGGATTACAAAGCTCTTTAATCTCTGTAAATGCTGACACGATTGGTGAAGTAATGTAAATGCTGCATCTTTATTACCTCAGTAGATCTAATGTATTATCAACTTAGGTCTGATTATAATAAGAATCTAATGTCTTTCTGTATCTATCCTATTACATATCCTCCGATTGTCTTAATTTTAAAGTTCTCTAATTGCTCACTTCTTTGTTTGGCATTTTCTCAGTTTCACCTAGAGTCTGTGGTCATCCGTTGAGACCACCCCAGGGCTAGCTGGAGCCTGCAGAGCATTTGCCTTCCTCTGAAACTTGACTGTTGTGGGGCGGAGTCCGCCGGGTTGTGCACTTTTGAGATTAAACAGGAATACTTTTGGGATCACTTTGTTTCAGATTTCAATCCCCTCGCTCCTGTCGGAGTCAGAGCGGTTCCCTCTCTGGTGAGAGCCATGTAATCCCCCGTCCAGCCTGTGGCTTGTTGTCCCCTGACTGTACCTCTGTTTCACCACCAACTCTCTCTCTCTCTCTCTTTCTCTCTCTCTCTCTCCTGCCTAAACAGAACAATGCAGACCAAGTGGCCTTCCAAGTAGGCGGCGGCCTGTCGGCTCTGGAACAAATTCTGCAGGTCGTCACTGCTGCTTCCACACCCACTGCAGTTCCTCGTATTCCTCTCAAGTGAGTACTGTTACCAAATTGTATACTTGATAGTATATGATGATATACTATGAATACGTGGTCAGGTATTTTCCTGTGATTTTAATACACAACTCAAAACAAAAAAACTACAATTGCTTCCTTTAGTTTATTATCATGACTTAATCAAGTTTCTGTTTCAAGCCAGCAGGGTGAGCTCTCTCTCTTTAGCTTCTGATTGGAGCGGTTTGACTTCTGAAACTCTGACCAGTTGTTGTTCAGATCAATCGTGACATTAGCCATGAGTGGGAGTGATCTCGTTGACTAGGTGTAGGTCTAAATTTAGTTTTCATTGTCAGGATTGGAACAGGTGTGGAGTGATTTTTCCGCACTGACAGATATTCCCTGTGATCCTGCGTTTATGAACGATCTATGATGAACAGCACCTGCGTGACCACCCCACTGAAAATACATATATAATATCTTCTCTTTTAATAGATGTCAATCCATAATGTAAAAAAAGTAAACTAAATACTCTATGAATAGTAAATAATATCAAAGAAAGAGAAATGGATTATGTTATTTATGACTGGCAGTACACCTTATTCACTGACAAAAATATAAACACATTTCTACTTTTCTCTTTGGCCATGTATAAATATACTGGATGCTTATTGTGTGGGGATAAATATTAGTGTCGAAAGAATAAAAATAGTGTTAGTACATTTGAATTTTTGCATGTGTGATTGTGTTTATACAACTTAAAGGACAGGACCACTACTGTTTAGTGTGCTGAAGGGGTCCCATGCATCCTGGAAAACCTGGAAAACAGTTGACCAATTTTCCAGTTATTGAAAACACATGGAAAATGAGAGAGAAAGCAAAACGTCCACCTGGAAACTCTTGTTTTATCCTGGTAAATGATTTCAAATCTATCCTACTTTCCTTTACCTAAGAATGAACTATAGGCTGTCTGACAGAGCTCCCATAAACAGATAACATCGCCATCTGAGAGTTATTCAGGATCATATTAACGTTCAAGTGGTAGTTTATGGATAAGCGTATTTTGAATAGGCTGCTCTCAGTTATGTTGTGGAAACGCTGTGAGCACACCCCCATGTCACATCACATGGTAGCACATGCAGGTTGGATGACATTACATAATGTTGCTTTCTGCCCAACTTGTTTTAAACGGTTGAATAATATTAAATTGGGTTGCACGTTTGGTTCAGTTGCTAAAGTTGACAACCTAATTTCTAAGCATGTACGTGATGATTTCATAGATAATAGTGCTGCAACGATTAATGGATTAGTTGTCCATTGTTAAATGAATCACCTATTATTGATTAATTGGTTTGAGTAATTTGTTAAGAAAAAAAGTCAAAATTCTCTGATTCCAGCTTCTTAAATGTAAATATTTTCTGGTTTCTTTACTCCTCTATGACAGTAAACTGATTATCTTTGAGTTGTGGACAAAACCAAAAAAATATTTGGACGTCATCTTGGGCTTTGGGAAACATTGATCAACATTTTTCATTATTCTCTGACATTTTATAGAACAAACAACTAATCCATTAATCAAAAAAATAATCAACAGATGAATTGACAATGAAAATAATTGTTAGTTGCCGCCCTAATAAATAAGTTCTAGCCATAGACTGCACGTCTTTTAAATCAGACTTACACAGAGAAGAACATATTAGTATACGTTGCGATGGAAATGATCAGTAGAAAAGAGTGGCCTCAACCAGCTGTTACAGTCCTTCTTCCCAATGACTTCACTTTGACTGCATCCTTTCTCTGACCCCACTGACAACACACTTCTTTATTTCCTCTTCCTTTGTGATTGTTTTTGCAAAGTGAGTGAGCTAATCTCAACTAACCTACTCTATCATTGTTTACAATTGCTTCATCTCAATAAATATCCTCAAAATGTATGAATGAGTAACAGCGCTGCCCGTCTAGAAATGGAGAGCATTTCCATTTCCGTAATCAATTTGTGTTCATTCTTTTCTCTGGAAACACAAAAAGCACACGTGTCCCATCTATCATTTAGAGTGCAGAGTATTTTTGAGTTGTGGGTCTGGCGTTTGCATGGCCTGCCAGTAGATAACCTCAGAGAGGCTGCCGTACTCACTAGTGGGACTCTGTAATGGACTCGAATGGCCTTGCACTCCCATTCATTAGCATTTACTGGTCTCTGAATCTCTGCTAATGGACAAATGCTTCTTATATTTATAAGGCTTTTAAAGGGCATCACATGTATATTGATTTTTTTTTTGTACTCTCTCTTCCTCAATCATTGTAATCTGAGGGAATTTCAAGCAGACTTCTGAATTGGAAGAAATGCTATTATCTTAAATGGAAAGACTGTCTTCTTGGACAAAGCGTTTGTTTGCTGAGTTTGTTTGCACATCCCGTGCATGACGTGTCGCCGTGTTAGCTTAAGTGCACACAATACCTCCTCTGCTTTTAAGACATCTTCTTGACATGCCGTGGTGAAGGAGCAGGAGGTAGATTAAGGCCTTGTGTTTCTCTCCTCTGCATACAGCCCAATCTGTGGAGTGAGTTATGAATTATTATAAAAGAATGGTCTTGAATTATGTTTTTTCTTTCATAACTAAACCTTTCCAACATGGCTTAACTGGTTTCTCTGCAGAGGAGTTTTACACGAGCACAGGGCTGGGCGATATGACCAAACTCTTCTATCCCGATGTATAGGTCATTTCATATCTAAATAACGATATATATCACAATGTAGCATGTTGTCTGGTTATTCAATAAATAAATAGTCTATATGAAATAACCACATGGTAAAGCCTCTGACTGGGCAATATGACGATATATATCGTCAAAACAATATAAATATGTCTTTCATTTATATATTTTTATATCAATTCTATCGCAATATAGACTAGGCTTATATTTATTTATTTTTTCTCTATAATTTCACTTAAAACTGTTAAGTTCACTTTGCTCTCAAGTTCTTAAAATGAGAAAATACTCATTTGTCAAGTATTTATTTCACACAGGCGTATACAAAAAATAGCCTTTACCATGTCGTTGTTTCATATAGACATTTATTTATTGAATTACCACAAAACATGCTATATGGTGATATATATCATTATCGAGATATGAAATGACCTATATCGTGATACAAGCTCTTGGCCATATTGCCCGGCCCTAGTAAAGCCTAGTTTTGCATACTCCTGTCTGAATTAAATACTTGAAAAGTACAGTATTTTTTCATTTGATTAAGAACATTAGTGCAAATTGAACATAAGATTTTATAAAGAAAATTATTGAGAAAAAATGAATAAACATGTCCAATTATACACTGACTATGTTTACATGCATGCATTCTGTGGAATTTGAGTTAATATATGCTAATTTTTATCAAATTAGATGACATAATTGTGTATCACGGTATCTCGATTTATGATTCCATTGAAAGACGATAAATAAATTATCATATTGAATGATTATATATTATATTATTTCCCAGCCCCACACGAGCATGAGATTATCCGCAGTCACACTACAGTATATCCAAGGCCTTATAGGTTATTTCAGTAGCTTGTGTAGAATTGATACCTCAGTTCACCGGCTTGCCTGTCACTTAGTCCTGTGCTGCTAACACTGCTGCTGGACCCTTGAGAGCTTTGCCAGCTGAGAGCCGAAAACTGAACCAGAGATAAGCTCCTGATCCAGCACCAAGGAGACATTCATCATGACCACATATATTGTATACAATATGTTCTGTAGTGTAGATTTTAAACAGCTCGTAGAATGTACCATAATAAATCAATGTAGTTATTACAGTACAGTTGTAGGTAGGGCTGCAAATAACGGTTATTTTCATTTTTGAGTAATATGTTGATTATTTTCATGTTCCCCAAAGCCCAAGATGACGTCCTCGAATGTCTCGTTTTGTCCAAAACTCAAAGATATTCAGTTTACTGTCATAGAGGAGTAAAGAAACCAGAACATATTCACATTTAAGAAGCTGGAATCAGAGAATTTCAAAAAAAATGTTCTCTTCAAAAATGACTCGAACCGATTAATCGATTATCAAAATAGTTGCCGATTAATTTAATAGTTAATTTCAATAGTTGGCAACTAATTGATTAATCGTTGACGGTCTAGTTGTAGGCTACAACAATGTATGTAAATAAAAGGTTGTTTATTTTATGAATCCGTTTGAATAGTCGGAATTTCATTCAAACAAATCTCACCTTTTGTTCTGTTTTGTAAACTGTGTAAGGTGCCGGAGAGGTCACACTTTAACCTTGTGATGCACATCGGTCAGCTCAGTGTAGTCGAGAGCTGGTGACGAGATGCAACACAAGGACGCAGCCCGACTGTCTACTTATCACTATCCGTCATCTGGATGGCTGTGTGGCCTAATGGGCTGCTATGCAGACGCTCGCCCCAGAGTGCGCTACATTATCTGTTTACAGTGATGCTGGCGTATTGATCACCTCCTCCTACCAGATAAGCTGAGTGATTTACAAAAAAGGCAGCTGCGGAGATGCTCCTGCCGTATCTCTCCCCGGGGAGGCTGATTCCATATTGTTACCATTACATTAATGAGCTAATTCCTCTGCGAGGCTCCCCTAATGTCCTGGTGTAACCCTGTGGTCACTGGAACGTCTACATCAGGGTTTATGCAGCCACTGTCATTAGCTTCAGCTGGAGAGATGATATCTCACAAAACACACAATGACAAATGAAGCATGAAGTTTTTTGTGAACAACACTAATTTGACTTCACATTAGTTTTGTTAGTTAATTTGATTTTCATTAAGTTAATTATTTTTCTCAATAATTCAAATTTATGGGATTTAATATGATTAAATCACTCGTTGCCATTGTTAAACATATTTATATCTGCATTTTAATATTATTAAGTAGGGCTGCAACGAGCAATTAATCTGCAGATTACTTTTACAAGTAATAGATTTATCCATAAAATATCAGAAAATAGTGAAAAATGCCCATCGCATGTCAGAGCCCAAGATAACGTCTTCAAATTACTTGTTTTATCCAATTAACAGAATCCAATTCAAACCAAAAGATATTAAATTTACTACCATTGAAGTCTAAGAAAATCAGTAAATATTCCAATTTGAGACATTTTTGGTATAATTAATTTTCTGTCAATTGACTTAATCGACTAATTATTTCAGCTCTATTATTAAAGGGACTTAAATATAAAACAATACTTTAGATTGAGATCCATCAGTATATAAGGGCTGCAACTAACAATTATTTTCATTGTTGATTAATCGATTAGTTGTTTGGTCTATAAAATGGTGATAAATGTCAATCAATGTTTTCCTAAAGCCCGAGATGACGTCCTCAAATGTCTTGTTTTGTCCACAACTCAAAGGAGTAAAGAAACCAGAAAATATTCACATTTAAGAAGCTGGAATCAGAGAATTGACAAAAAATAAAAGACTCAAACTCACTATGAGTAAAATCAATTATCAAAATAGTTGGCGATTAATGTAATAGTTGACAACTAATCAAATCAATTGTTGCAGCTCTAGTATATATATGAAGTACCCATAATACCCATCATATGTACCAGTATTTGTACCAGTAACTTACACAGTATCTAATCACTATAATGCAGTTGAAGCTGTTTGGTCCTAGACTGTTTAACTAGTGAGGACCAAATAAATAAAGTGGCCAACTCTTGTTTGTGTTTCAGTAGTTATGATAGCTGCATAATACCAGTTAAACCCAAAACCAGTGTCAAAGATGACTAGAATCTTTTTGATGTCTTCCAATAGGGGTCACTGAAGAGGAGAGAGGAACAAAGACGTATGAAGGCTACTGTTTGTGAATGGTCTCAGCACTGGGATCTATCTGCCTGTACACAACCTATGATTTTAAAAACCAAACAACAAAGAGAACAGAGCCACTCATCATGATAATTTGCTGAGCAAAAATCTATTTCAACAGTTTGTATTCTAATGTTTTGATCGTACTGTACGTTGTTTTTTAAAAAAGAAAAGCAGAGCTATGGCGGTAACTTGAACAGGTGATCTCCAGAGAAGGCTTTAAGAGTCCTTGGACGTTGCGTGTTAACCCAATTTGTATTTCCACCACTGTCTCACATGACCTGGAGTATCCTGTGAAATCAGACCCGCTACCTGTGGTTTTATTTCAGGATGTTTTCCACCATTTGCGAGAGAGTGTGTGAGTGTGTATGTGTGCAGGCACTCATGCTCCCTTGCGGGATGCTGTGTGACGGCTCATCAGATTTCTCCCCCTTCATACCTGGCCAGTGTGGCACGACAGCCAGAGTAGATGTCTTGGAAGCACTCAGGGTATCGGGGAGATCAACAGCAGAATCAAATTAAATGTCATTTAGATAGCAGTGAATGAAGGGATTGTTTGACAGCACAAGGAAATGGATTTGCCTCCTCACCTTTTATTTTGGCTTAGGATTCTTTTTCCTCCCCTGAACACAAATTTACCCTGTTTAAGAGGCAGGGACTCCACCTGATCTGGAAGTTGGTCAGATTTCTGCAGCGTCGCTCCAGTCAGGCTCGACTGGGCACATAGGAAACGCACAGAGAGGGTGAGAAATGTGAGACTCAGGTTGAGGAGCACAGATCTCAGAGGTTGATAAGTCAAGGCAGTGACAAAAAGCATAAAGAGCCTTTTACATGCTTGTCTATCCTGTTGTCAGCTGAATTGGGAGTTGGCCATTTATTATAATAAATGGCTTCATGTTGAAAGATGGACAAAAACCATAACCGTATATCTCTCTGCTCTCTGCTAGGAAAACCTGGGTTTTTACTTCTGATTTATGCTGGAGAGTTGAGTCACATCGTGGACAAATCCTGACCTTCAGGAATAGTTTCTTCTTCTTCGTCTTTTTTTTCTAGCCTGTACCTAAAATGAAGTGATATTAGTGAATATTAGTTTAAATTCAGAGGTCAGTTGCACAATCAATCCCCCCTCCTCCCAAGCCTCCACCTTATCATGCGTAGGGTTGTTGGCCACCCAGGCAGAGCCCCCAGAGGGCTGCAGGGGGGGCGAGACAGGATCAGATTTGCTCCATCCCACTACCTCTTGGCCTCGTTTCTCTATGGATCTGAATAGCTTTGCAGGTAAAATGGTATTCCCCCTGGCTGTGTGTGAGGTTAAGCTGTTTAGTGTAGATGAGCAGATTACATTGCTCATTATTTGCATCTCACTTTCTTTCTCAAATCCAACCTCAACACTTCAAAGCAGAATTGCTCTAATAGTGATAATGCACTGGATGGATGGATGGATGGATGGTGGCTGTGGTCATCTTGGGAACATGTGAAGCACAATCTCTCAGTGTAACGAGAACCCCGTAGTGGTGTAGGTGGAGGAATGCGGCCTGCCTCAGATAGACTGGCACACATCAGTCCCCACAAAGTTTTTTGTGCAACATGAGACAGGGCGGTGTGGCACTTTACCAAATTGTTCCTTAAAATCTTTGACTGGAGCTGTCATTGAGGGGTATTGAGATGAGTGAGAATCCCACAGAGGGCGGACTATCAGGTGTCGTGCTCATCAAGCTCAATTAGGTGGGAGGAAACCAAAGACAGATCACTGTGATGGTTCATTGTACAAGCTGGTGTTAGGGCATAACTCAAACATGCCTTTGACAGCCTCCTCATTTGTTCGGAGACGACCAAAGACAAGCCTGATTAGCTGTGTTACAAAGCAATTGCATGCTCATTACATGAGCAGTTGAGTGAGTCGATTGTAAAGCCAGAGGGCCCGATCTGTCTTGACAGAAGTCAAGTGATTTAATTAGAATATACTCGTCAGGTTGCAGAGAGAAAATACAGACATGCCTTGAATTGAAATGTTCAAAACCCTAATATCACTGCTGTGTAGTATTACTTTCCTATTTGTCCTGTTTTGTCATGAAATCAAACTTTTTTCTTAAAAGCTGAAGTTTTACAGTACCCTGTTTTAGGGCTGCAACTAACGATTATTATTATGAAAAATGTCAATCAGTGTTTCCCAAAGCTCAAGATGACGTCCTCAAATGTCTTGTTCTTGTCCACAACTCAAAGATATTCAGTTTACTGTCATAGAGGAGTAAAGAAACCAGAACATATTCACATTTAAGAAGCTGGAATCAGAGAATTGACTTTTTTTTCTTAAGAAATTACTCAAACCGATTAATCGATTAAAAAAAGTAGTTGGTGATTCATTCAATGGTTGACAACTAATTGATTACTTGTCGCAGCTCTATCCTGTTTATACTCTTAAGTAGGATGTGACAAGGGGAACAGTCTCAGAAATCATTGCACCATATGCCGAACATGGACAAACTGCATTTGAAGAGTTTATTCAAAAGTTGTTGGACATAGATAGAGCGACCATTAAATGTGGCTTAACATTACAAAACTACCAAAACAAAATTGATGACCGAACCGAATTAACACACCTGTCACATAATTTCATTGTAAGTTTGGCAAAGTTAGTGTTTATCGCAAAGCCATGTGGAAACTGCCTGTATCAAAAATATCGAGTATCACGATATTATGTTTTGTGATTATGTATTGATTCTCAAAAAGGCTGTATTGATTCTTAATTAATAGTTTAAATGCAAAGATTAACTCAGTCAATACTTTATTTGATTTGCAAAGAGATGCTCCCTCTCATTGTATGTGCCTTCTCAAAGTAGTGCTATGATGTTGGATGTTACAGGGACTGTGATAAATGCAAATGCAGATCAAATTGTTCTGACTTCAGAAAAAAGTTACTTTCTTTATTCAGATTTTATGCATAAGGTGATGTGTTTATACTATGACAGTTTAAAGAAAGTGCATATATCGCCTTGATTACAGTATCGCTATATATCACAATATATTGAATCTAACCCCTCTAATGCCAGATTCTTGACAATACACAGCCCTGTCTAAGATAGGAGAAAAGTTTGCACTTTTTTAGATAAGAAAATAATTTTTTGAGCATTTATAGAGTCAGAAGGAGTGCGTCGCCTCTCCAGTCCGCTGATCTAAAACTTCTCTAAATCTTTACGAGAAGTTCAGAGTTCAAGGGAGATTACTGCCTTCTTCATTTCTTCTTGAAGGAACGATTGAATATCCCATTATACGGACTTGCATGGCAGCATTCCAGGGAGGATTGACGCTGTTATAAAAGAAAATGGTGACACTACTGCTGCTGTTTCCCAGGTATACTTTACGAACAACAAACATTTGTCAGGAAGAGAGCACCAAATCTCAGTTGTCATGGATGTAACCTGACTGCTGCCATTGACCAAGATGAACTTTATCTGGCCGTTCTGAAACAGCTCTTTGACAGTAATCAAGTCAGTCCTGCGTAGTCATTTTATCTCCGATAGGTCATATGATATCCCTACTATTGTGCACTACTTTACTCAACAAGCACATGATCTTAAATACCAGGACAGTGACTTAAAGCACCTAACTAAGTAACTCCTGTCCTTTGGAGGAATGTACATGTCAGCTACCACAGCTTGAATTTCATAAGCTGCGTGAAGCATATAATTATACGACAGTATTTGAGAACGTCGTTTTTGGTATCTGCATAGAAGCTGATCGTTGTCCCATGTTCACTGGAGAATCAGAGTCCTGCACACAGCGTAGTTTGGTCGGGATCTCGTGTTACTTCACCTCTTGCTCCACACACACTGCTCAATCAGTGCACTTAACCATTATGGCTTCACTTTTTCCAACGACTTTATGCTTTCAATAAAAATTACTGTCAATATAGCTGCCATGTAGGACATTAACAATTTGCAAGAGCTCTGTTATTGTTTTCAGGTGGACGGAAGTGAGCTTTGATGTCAGATTTGGACACCATCCGATCACTCAAAACATAGTGCTTCTCACATTAACGCCGCATTCCTCGTCTGACAGCTTTACTCTGCAATGTCAATAATGATACAGCGAAGCGACTGATCCGCCCACGAGCGAATGCAGAGCAAAGAATAGAGGAAGTTATTGACAGACTTGGGGTCTGCCTCAGCCTAATCTATTTTCCTTTCCTATGCCAGCGTGGTTTGACCGAAAACGCGCAGCAGATGTGAAGGTTTCGGTAGATATCAAAATGTTTACCAGTTGAAATAAACATGGCCTACTTTAGGCACTGGAGAGGCAGATTCCTTTCTTCCAGCGAGCAGATAGGACACGCCATCCCGCCAATGGCTAAAATATACAGTTGTCAGAAAATATTAACTGATGAAACGGGGGCGAGGGGGAGTAGTAGTCACAGCAGAACGATTGGTCAGTTATCTGAAGCATTAATCTTCTCTGCGGCTTGTTTTGGAGCAGACATAATACAGAGGCATGTTTGGCTGCCTCGGCCCTGGCGGCTGCGAGGAGCTGCTGAGAGGAGTAGTTTTATCTCTCCGGCGGAAACGCTGCACCATCTCAGCCAAGATGGGACTGAGATTGCACTCCGCTCCTCTGAAGGTGGCTGTAGTGAGGGGAGTCTCCGCATAAGTAGCTGATATGAGTGTTTTATTCCTCAAATCGGCTTCCTTTGCTCGTGCTGTCGGTGAGATATGCTTCTGACTAGTGAAGACAAACTGCACCCTTAAGGAACCACAAATACAGGAGAGTGTGTTTGGTTTCCTGATGACTGCAGATAGTCTTGTCAGTGCCCAGGGCGAGACATTTACATCCCAGTAGTAGTGTTTCTTTAACGGATTGCATTGCAAGGGGGAGTAGCAGCCTTGCCTTGAGGTGTTTTTTTTTTTTCTTACCTTGTGATCAATAACTATTTGTCATCTCTCTGTTTCAGATCCCTCTGTGCTGCTGTAAATACCTACTACCTGGCATGTTCCTGCTGCTCCCTCAACTGCTCCTATGTGCTGTTCAGCAACAAGATAGCGCTCCTCATGGACCTGCTGCTGCATCAGCTCACAGTAAGTTTACGCATCCCAGCACATGACCCGAGACTGGGCAATATATCAAAACTATATCGATATCGTGATGTAAGACTAGATATCGTCTTAGATTTTGGATATCGTAATACGACATAAGTGTTGTCTTTTCCTGGTTTTAAAGGCTGCAATACAGTAAAGTGATTTAATTTTCTGAACTTACCAGACTGTTCTAGCTGTCTTATTCATTATATCCACATTACTGATGATTATTTATCACAAACCTCACCAAAAGTCAACCCAACAATATTGTCGCAATAACGATATTGAGGTATTTGGTCAAACATAACGTGATATTTGATTTTCTCCATCTCGCCCAGCCCTAACCAAGACCCCTAATTTGCCATCACAAACAAAATGTTTCACAAAAGATGCAATGAGACTCAGTATTTGAGTAATTAGTTTGTGCCAACATCATTATTTCAATTTGTATAAAGTGCAGTAAATGTAAAGGAGATGCTGAATATGTTTAGATATAAGGTATTCAAGGCGTGATCAATTGTTTCTAACGTAGCCACCCATACTAAGGGTGGGGTAAAAAATCGATACAGCATAGTATCGCAATATTGTATCGATACACAGACGTCAAGTATAATCTTTTATTATATAAACTATTAACCTCTTAACAATCCGACGGCCTGATGACGGGCCCGGCCGCTATTCTGTCTTTAAGAAGTTGTAGTGGGCTCAGTCTTAGAGTTAGAGAGAAGATACTGTATCATATGAAACTAGAAAGCCTATGGAATCCATTGGTACCAATTATGTCATGTTAGTTGGGAAGAACACTAAATAACGCTCCAAAGTTATGCTAAATTTCGGTGAGGAAAAACTGGCATGGCCATTTTCAAAGGGGGCCCTCGACCTCTAACCTCTGAGATATGTGAATGAAAACTCTGAGATGAACAGAGTTTAAACTGTATCTTATTAGATAAAACAGAAGTTCACAAACTGCATCATTTGCAGTTGAAAAAAGATAATAAATAGCATTATATCTTATCGCAATACTCAGTATATCACACTAAGATCGCATCGTGACGTAAATATCGTGATTATATCGTATCGTGGGGCCTTTGGTGATTCCCACCCCTAACACATACATTTAGCCTTTTTAATCAAACCTTCCTTTGTTTTCTTAACATTCATCTGTTGATATACAGTCCTTTGACCGCTGAGAAAACCCTGCGTTTTTGCTGGTGTCTGCTCCTGCCACAGTGTTAATGAAAGACACAAGCTAGCGAGTAACAAACCGTTGGCCCAACCTCTCCACAGATGCCTCCTGACTGGGGGAATGTGAGAGCGCAGTCAGTCAGGCAGGCTGCATTGCGGCGACATGTCAGCCCATATCCTTCAGCACTCTGTAAGAAGGACTGTAAACATCAGCCCACTCCAAACATCTAACGGTGGCGGCTCACTGGGGCCGCCTACACTCACAACACAGACAGGACAAGGCACAGGCAGCACAGGGTTGTGGTACATGCATGAACTCTTCTGGGGCTTCCTTCTCCAGTGAGCGAGTTCCAATCCAAAGCAGTCATATTTCCTTAGGGCACACAGGGAGAGGTTAGCCTGTATGGTTCAGTTTATATAAAACATATCCCAGCAGCTGCTCTGCTGACTGACATATCCAGCAGCACTGCAGGAGACAAACTAACTGTTCTCTGTGTGTTCATTACAGATTAAGAATTAGGCTCATGCACCCACACACCCTGCTGTAATAAGTTGTGATTTAATTTACAAGTAAAAGATTTAAAAATTCTGCACAGCTTTGTTTATGTTATTGTTTTTTGTTTTTTTTATTGCTAGACTGAGTGTGTATTCATGTGTATGTCTATGTTTCTGGTATGCGTGTGTGTGAGCAATAGAGTAAAGCGGTGGGGGTTGCGCTGCCATATGAGCATGTACCCTTTTAATTAGATTTGTGGAGAATGTCGGTGGATTTACCTATGCTGTCAGCATGCACCCCAACCATTAGAGCAAATGAGAAGGTTTTACCTTAGCGAGGTTCTCCACGTTACACGGTAGCACTATATTTTAAACGCTTTAAATGCTTCTTGTGTGTTTCATGAAGTTTGTCTGGAAAATGCAAATGAGAGAAATGTTCTTCTGACTACTCTGTTCCATCTCGTTCTACAGCCTTTTTATTTGGGCTTTATCTTGTCAGCATGTAGCTCGTTCATATCTTTACCTTTTTACACCAGCTTTTTTGTCTTTTGTGTGGCTGAGGAAATGCCTTAAACAGCTACTATAAGCTATTACAAACCTCAAGAGTGTAAACTGTAATGAGTCTAAGTTTCTGGCCTAAAGCCGGTGAATAATAACTAGGGATGAACGATTTTGAAAAAATATCGGATTGAGATTATTTTGACTGATATTTAGACGAAAACACAGACAACTCCCAGACCGGACAACGCTGTGGTAGCGACCTGACAATCACAAAGTAGCCACGACCATAATTTACTAAATTAACATCATGCTGTATTAAAGAAGACTTGAAACTAGCGATTGAGACCATAAACTCATGTTTACATCGTTTACTGAGTTAATAAAGTAAGTAAGTAAGTAAGTAAGTAAGTAGTAAAGTAGGATCATTTTCTCATAGACTTCTATACAATCAGACTTCTTTTTGCAACCAGAGGAGTCTCCCCCTGCTGGATATTAGAAAGAATGCAAGTTTAAGGCACTTCAGCATTGGCTTCACTTTTCAGACCCTGGAGTTGCCCACTGTGTATAGGCCATGACGTCTCTGCAGCATCATAATATTTAATTTAAAATTATATTTTGACACACATTTTGCCTTTTAACAAATATTTATTAATTGCTACCTCCTCTAATGTAATTTTTTCCCCAATTCTCGCAGCTATATGTGCCAGATGAGGACAAATCTATCTTTGGGCGCAGTGTGAACAAACAAGTCTTTGAGGGTTTGACTACAGGCCTCCTGCAGACCATCTCTACCATCCTGGGGTCCCTCTGGCCGCATATCTACGAGTCTGGACAAGGCGAAAACACATGGATTTCCTCCCCAGATGCCAAGGTCAAGAGCTCTGCCACAGAGTCCTTCAACTCTCGCATACAAGACCTCATCAGGTATTTCCCTTCTAATGCTCAGCACTACTCTCACACTGCTTCTCCTCCTTCTACATGGCACCTCACGACCTTTTTACCTCCTTTAGTATATCCCTCCTCCGCTCCTCTTCACCGGGGTTGAGAGTTGGTCAACCTCTGATTTCCTCAACAGCGTGCCTTATGTAAAGAACAATCTGACAAAATGTCAGATCTCTTGGAAATGGTCCAACTGGTGTCTTGTTAGAATGGGAGTAGTGTGAGAATGAGGGTGTAGTCTGGCATCCTTCCAGCGTGTGCTTTTTCCACACATTCAGCACCACATTTCAAGTCAAATCAGTTTCTAGGGGGGGCACAAAGTAGCATAAACAAAGAGCACTTCCAAAGCTTTGAAAGGTCTCCTTGAGCCTGGCGTTGGAGCTAGCCATGTGGGTCTGGGGGCTGTAGGAGTCGGGGCTGTGTTGGAGAAATGTGGGCTGTGAGGAAAGGCAGGCCCGGCCCGATGAAGCCGTGTGGAAGAGTGCAGTCTTTCCACCATCCCTCCCACAAGCCATGATTCATCTGAACGGAGCAGCTGCACAGGCCCACCACTCTCATCCACTGACCCAGTCGTAACCCTGGAGACAGGGGAGGGCCTGAGAAAAATGGTGTCGTCAGACTGGTAATCCCAAGTACGAGCACAAGATTTACCTCAACTGCCTCGTATAATGTATATGCTCGCGAGGAAGGACAAAAGATCAAAACATTTTTAGCTTTTGCAACACTCTCCCATTATGCAAACCCATATATCACATAGAGAGGAGATCGCCATTTCCTTTCCTCTCATTACCAGTTTCTCAGTTTGGCTTTCAGCGCTTTTAGTCCCCTATCATTGTCATAAATGTTGAGACACACGGAGCGGCAAGTTCGACCACCAAGCAGGTTGTCAAACGGAGAGCAGGCATCGAAACAAAGCAGTCGGTGTGAGGAAAGATCCTTTCAACCCGAGTAAAGCCGTGGAAGAGGATCAAGTCAAAACAATGGGACTTGGTTCAAGTGTCAGATGACCTGCAGTGGAGGTTGAAAACGGTCATAATCACCTGTTTTGAGAGGACCTCAATGAGTGACAGTTCTAACAAAAAAAAGGTATGCGAAAGAAGCGAAGAGTCGAGACGGTGATAAGACGAGGAACCGTGGCTTCACATCAGCTACTAGAGATCCTTGATTGGCAGCCGTAGTGCTCCTATAGATTTCCGTAAGCTGTTGGTGCCTGAGCTGAGCCCGAAGGTCCGAGCATACCAGAGCTGTGAGAATACGGCCCCAGGTCAGCAGACTGTCAAGGGCCCAGAGCTGGGCTGGCACAGGGGCCACAACAGCTCTCTAATGACACTATTAGCAGTGATTTGTGGCTGAAAGAGTACAGGGAACATGATCATGAGACCTGTCATTGGCAAAGACAAATTGGAGATATCGCAGTAATAGCAGGGGGTGGAGGGCTTAGGTGAGGTATCCGCTTTCAGCTGCAGTGCTGTGGAAGTATGCACAGTAAAGGCCTTTGTTTGCCTGTGTGAGATGAGCTTTTTTTTCACAGGAAGTCTCCCATAGTACATTTGTTTTAACCACTGCATGTTTGTTTTTTTCTCTTCTTTTGTGTTTCTTCCAGCTATGTAGTAAACATGGGTTTGATTGACAAGCTGTACGGGTGCTTCTTGTCGATCCAAGGTCCTGTAGACGAGCACCCCAAGATGTCTGCTTTCCTCCAGCAAGCCTCGGCTCTGATGCACAGCATGTGTAAGCTGTGTTTCGTCGTAACCGGACGGTGAGCATGTCTCTTACACACTCAAACACACACACACACCTTTCTCTGTGGGATTGAGTCAGTTCTTTAATGTCACAAGGATCCGTAAAGATCACGTTTACTCAAACAAAGACCGTGGCTCCTCTGCAATCAGCCAGCAGGTCGTTTCCTCCAGCCAGCTAGCTGGCTAAGCTGTCGTTACTGCAGATAGAGATAGGCATCTACTTGACCCAGCGCTCTGTCACTCACCATAAACCTTAGCCTGCAGCGTGGGGGGAGCCCACCCACGTGTGCTACAGTGACCTCCACTCAGAGAGGTTCAGTGGCGCCGCTGACAGAGGCGACGCACACAGTCACACCGAGGGACATCAGTATCACAGGGAAAAAGAAATGCTGACCGCGGTAGCAGATATGCTTTGATGCCGTGCAATAAAATTTGAACTGGAATAAGCTTTATGCATTTGAACTGTCATCCAGGATCTAGGTATCAATTGAGCCAATTAAGTTTTTTTTCATAACAACCGCACCGCTCGGCTGCACATTACTCCAGGATCTTGTCATTGCGTTTGAAGTGTCGCCCAGTGTTTCTGCTGTACCTTGCCAGCTGCAAGGTGCTGCAGTAACAATGACCAGCTGCTTCACACACCAGCACAGTAGAAGATATCTTCAGCAGTTTGTCACTGAATATCTGTGAGAAAACAGTGTCAGACTTTGCAGGTTTAATGAGAGCAGTGTTATGATCAATACAGCAGCGCAAGCTCTGTTCTGCCAAGATTCTCCGTGTATATAAGAATGCTCAGTGGGCTTGTAGAATATTTTAGCCATGCCAGTTGCTGTGTCAGGGGATTATAATGGCATTAGGAGGCTGTGTTCTTGCCTAGCAGCATATTTCACGCAGAGCCTGTTGGCTAACATCAAGTATCAGCATGCACTGTAGGTTCCATCCAGAGGTCACACACCCTCCATTCTGCATGGCTGCAAATCATAGCTGGGTGCTGCTGCGGTAGTCTTAAATTGTCTGTCTGTACTAGCCGAGGGTTTTTTCACCAGAGTCTTCTGCATTGCGACTGGAAAGAATTAATAACATTATTGCATTCATTTTCTTTAGCATCGCAGGTTTTTTTTATGTCAGTAATGTTGAGTGAATGATCCAGTTTACCCTGCAGGTACTGATATGATTAAATAAGACTTTTAAACTTATTTCATGTTGTGTTAAAAACATTTTCTATTATTGGATTCTCCTCCTAAATCTTTTGAAGCCCTTAACATGAAACATTTGCTTAGAAAACTGGAACCAGATTGAAGCCTTTTCTCCGTACTGTCAAGCTTATATTCAAATTACCTCCTCTTTCCAACAAGCGTTATCTCTGGCTTTGTTGTTAAATGTGATGTTCAATGAAAGGGTGGTGTTACTGATCCCTTTAACCAGCAAGGTGGCATCTTGTTGGAACCAAACAAACATATCACCTTGAATCCTCTCAGGCGGGCCTTGATTAAATGCACCGAAGCACTCAGCACCTTGTCAGGCAGCTCAGTGCGATCCGCCAGCTTGAAGTCGCTGCCATGAGCTTCACACGTCATGGCATTACTATGTTTACTGTAGCTGGAGTGGGAGCGGAAGAGCCGATCTTGAATCTTGGAAGGTCCCACTCTTCAGCTGCACCCAAACTGGCTGGCAGTGAATTTTACTAGTTAAGTCAAATAAGTGAAACAGATTGGAGGCTCCTTGCATGCAAAAGACTGAAAAACTGTTATTCCATAAATAAACAGAAGCACATGAAGAGCAGAAGTTGTAGCAGCTGGGATCCAACATGTCAATATGCAACACATTTTAAAGTTGGTGCTCTTCCACTCGCAGCAGTCAGCTAAGTCAGGTAATACAGACAGCACGAACAGGGTTGTATCTCTTATCTAAAGGGAAAGTCATCTCTAAGCCCTTGTCTGGTGAGTAAATCTAGAAGCCGCCGAGGTCTAGACGGTTATTTGCGTCCTAAGTCTTGGGATGTGGCAGTGAGAGAACGGTCTGACGTTCAGTTTTTTTTTTTTTTTGCTTGACACCAGCAGCATAAAAGCACAAAATAAAGACCTCAATGCTACGCAGTGTTTCCTAGTATCATATCTCTGTGTATTTGTTATTTATTTCCTTCGGTTGAAATGTTCACTGGGCTTGCCTAAGGACAAATGGGTGGACATTTTCAAAATCAGTCAAACTGTTGGCTGAAAAGTGAGTTTTTCTTGTCATACTATATTTAGTCATTGGGCACATGGGACAACTGTTTTTGTAATAGACTCCATTATATTTTAGGAAAGAACAGCAGTCCCATGTGCCCAAATACTAGATATGGTATGATAAGAAGAAAATGTCTGTATCTCAGAATCTACAAGGAGCTCAATCAAGTATTTGGTATCTACGAACTCATAACAAGTTGAATATCAAAGATATGCACACGTAAAAAAATGGAAAAAATATTTCATATGGAAAAAACAATGATATGATATAATAATAAACACAATATTAGCATTTTTCTTCATTTTTCAAAAAACCTGACTTTGGCTATTAATAAAAATGGGATTTTGTTGTATCGTTAGACACTTGCCTAGAGTATGTCCATACTAAGGCTGTCAATTGATTAAAATATTTAATCGGGATTAATCGCATGATTGTACATAGATAATCGTGCTTAATCGCACATTAATCGCACTTTTTTTTTATCTGTTGAAAATGTACCTTAGAGGGAGATTTGTCATGTATTCAATACTCTGAAATATGCTTGCTTTATGCAAAAGTATGTATGTATTTATTATTGAAAATCAATTAACACATAACAATGACAAATATTGTACAGAAACCCTCACAGGTACTGTATTTAGCATAAAAAAAATATGCTCAAAATCATAATATGGCGTGTCAGTGTGCTGACTTGACTATGACTTGCCCCAAACTGCATGTGATTATCATAAAGTGGGCATGTCTGTAAAGGGGAGACTCGTGGGTACCCATAGAACCCATTTACATTCACATATCTTGAGGTCAGAGGTCAAGGGACACCTTTGAAAATGTTTTTCCTCACCAATATTTAGCGCAAGTTTGGAGCGTTATTTAACCCCCTTCTCGAAAAAGCTAGTAAAGCTAGTATTGGTTGATATGAATGGATTCCTTAGGTCTTCTTCTGAGCCCGCTACAACCTAAAAATCGCAAGTTGCGTTAAAACAAATTTGCGTTAACGCGTTATCGCGTCAACTCTGACAGCCCTAGTCCAAACCAAATTTCAAGACTTTTGACCAATCAGAAGTAATGCATTGATGGCATTTTTCCTTATCATACTAATGGATTAATAAACACTTTCATGTATTTTTGGTTTTGCTGACCACACACTTTCCCTCTCCTCCTCTCCAGTACTCCCACTATATTTGACAATAAACGCCAGGACCCGACTGGACTGACGGCCCTGCTGCAGTCCACAGACCTGGTGGGAGTGGTGCACACGCTGTATTGTATCCTGCTGCACAGTTTCTCGCCAGAGTCTTCCTCCCAGAGTCAGGAACCCTACAGCCCCGGGGTCATCCAGGTGGCTCTGCAAGGCATCCGCTTCCTCAACAGTTTTGCCCTGCTTGACCTATCCGCCTTCCAGGTATTATCCAAAATATAATCTGTTTTCACTCTTCACAAATAAAAAAAAATCCTTTTGTCTATTGGTGACAAAAGATTAGACGTAGTGTTTTTTTTCTTTACAGTTCTGCATCTGACTGTTAGAGCATATTTTCTGTATTGTAGATAAATTATTATACCATACATATTTTATAGAATGACATTCACAGTTCATGGTTTGTAGAAGGAATAGCTGGTACCTTCACATTAACTAATTGTTGAATAAACAGTAGAAAGAGCAACTTAAGTGACTTGTCCCTTATCACATGTCATAAAAATGCCTATAAATATTTAAATGATCCTCTCTGGATTTAATAAATCTGTATACGTGATCAGATTGATGCTAGTTCCTTTGTTAAGAGCCATTAGAAGAGGAGTTACTCTCCTCAGGACAAAGCTGACCTGTGGACATAAACACCGGTGCCCTCTGACCCCGGGTCAGTTGTTGGGGTTGAATGGTCAGCAGTTAGGACGGAGCACGAGTGATTATCACTGTATGCCGGGCCGTACATTACCCACCCTGAGGAGGAGGGGGCGACAGCTTCACTGTGCTAACTCACCACATAGACGGGAAGGCACGAGAGCGAGCGAGAACGCTGTTAATTATTTTAATGTCTCGTGGTAATTACTTTGAAGCGGCTTCCTCTCACTGACCCGCCACATTCAGGCAACTCAAAACAGCTGGAAATGAAAGCATTTCACTGCCGGAGTTTTATGAACATTTTAAATAATGTTTCTTTTTTTTTTGGGCCCGGGGGGTTGTAATCACCTTGTGTTTCACATTAGCTGCTCAGCACCGGCTAATATGTGTTGCGGTGGATAGATGGATGATCAGAATTCAGGCCGTTAAGGCTATGCGCTGCCGCATCAGCTCCCAATAATATGTTTAGAGAGGAGTTTCAAAAGGGCTCATTGCTATATAAATAACTGGGTTTTGCAGTGGTTGCATTTTGGCAGAATATGCAGCAACAAATGATCCTCAAAAATAAAGTTTTCCCCCTCCTTGCTGAGCGGTTTTACTGTTTTCCTTTTCAATCTGAAAGTAGATTTTTTTTCTAAATCTAAATCTAAATTTTATTGCTAAATAACAATTTCCCTTTGTTCCATCTGACAGCTGCTTACATGGTTCAGTGAGTTTAATATGTTGCCTGCATGCATACGTTATGAGGCCTGAGAAAAGCCTCTCAGGTATTGCGTTTATGGATGTTACGATGCTAACACACAGTGGACTAGTGATGATCTTATGGTGCTCTGTCACACTGACATGTTTAATAAATACTGTCTGTGAGCTGCTCCTAGCATCTCATTTCTGAGCGGGATTGGGGTGTTTTATGGCGGGACCCCGCTTCAGTTGCTTACTCTCTTACACCATGTATGTTCCCAGCAGCAAAACATATAGTCATTCATTACTTTGTTATTATATGGAGCTCTTTGTAATCACAATCATAGACAATTTATGCTTCATTTACTGTAAAACCTACTAACATGTTTTGTGTGTGACCTGTCAGTCTGTTCTAGGAGCCGAGGGCTTGTCTCTTGCTTTCCGACACATCGTCAGCTCGCTGCTCTGGTACTGTACCCAGCATTCCTCTGATGAGCTGCTGCACGAAGTCATCATCTGTGTGGGATACTTTACCGTTAACCACCCGGACAACCAGGTAAACCAGCTTGAACCTGACTGCACAGAAATTAATTCACCTTTTTTTCAGTTTGACAAAACCAAACTACTCTAAACGATGAGATATATTTTTTGTTATAGTTAAAGTTGTAAATTACAATTGATATTGTTATTAATACATCCACCAATTTTTGTTGATTAATTGTTTGATTTATCATCATATAAAATCTAAAAAGTCATGACTAATTCCCATCTTAATTATCACATTTTGTGTGGGTTTTTTTGTCTTTATTTGTCAGGCTAAAAACAGTAAAAAAAAAAGAAAAGAAAAAAAAAGAAAACAACAATCAGTAAAAAGTAAAGAAAAATTAAAATATATCAAATCATGTAAGCAAAAGAAAAGAAATAGAAATTAGATATTCTAAAAGATGCTTTCTCTAAATGTGTTTTCACTTGATATGTGACTGCTTTTTTCTAGCATTTTGTCTAAGAAATGTTTGGAAATGGTGGAAAATATCCATATTTATTCCCCATAACTCAAGCTGATGTCTACAAATTGCTTATTTCATCCGATTAACAGTCTTAACACCTAAAGATATTCAGTTATATATTCAGATATTCATCATAATATATGGAAAAGACAAGCATCAAATCCTCATAATTTGAGAAGCTGGAATTCAAGTAATTGATTTTTATACAACTATACTATATTATTATACTATATATACTATACTGGAATTCATCAACTTATTGTTTCAGAACTACTTCACACAATTAATCAATTGCTAAAATTGTAGTTAGGGCTGTCAATTAATTCAAATAGTTTATCGTGATTAATCACAAAATAATCTCAAATTTTGTATCTGTTCAAAATGTACCGTAAAGGGAGAGTTGTCATGTATTTAATACTTTTAGCAACATGGGAGTGGGTACCCATAAAACCCATTTTCATTCACATATCTTGAGGTCAGAGGTCAAGGGACCCCTTTGAAAATGGCCATGCCAGTTTTTCTTTGCCAAAATTTAGCGCAAGTTTGGATACCAGCGTCTTTACTCTAGCTTTAAAACTGAGCCCGCTACAAGCTAAAAATTGCAAGTTGCGTTAATGCGTTAAAGAAATAAGTGGGGTTAAAACAAATTTGCGTTAATGCGTTATTATCGCGTTAACTTTGACAGCCCTAATTGTAATTGATACATTTTCTGTCAATCTACTAATTGTCAATCGTTTAATTGTTTCAGTACAAGTTCCCTTTAATGCTTTCAGTTGTCTGCTGGGTTAGAAGAGCCCGGCGGTAATATCATCTTACTATTGTTCTGTTCATGTATTATTTGTCAGAAAAAGGGTGTAGTTTTGTAATCGTAACAAAAAGCACCTGTTCAAAGATTCATGACTTGGCACCTTCCTGCTTCTGGTCTGTGTGTCGTCTATTGTACCACAGAGTGACCCATTGTTCCCTGCTGGTAAAGCAGAGCGGCGTGCTGGCCCCGGTGTTACAACTACTTAGGGGGCTCTGTGGAAGTGAGCAGGATGTGATGGAGCAGACCTGGCTGCTGTGTAATTGGCTGTCATGCATGGCCCGTCTACCGGGCCCCTGATTAGCCATGCTACAGTTGGCTGGGCTTTGATTATGTTAAGCCTGACCCACACAGGCAGCAGCCACAGCTTCAGCGTCTCAAACCTCTGATATGTCATTTATGTCCGCGCGCTCGCAGTCAACCCCCATCACAACAATTTATAGGCTGATTACTGATTCTCAGATTTTTTTGTACTTCTAATTAAAGGATCTTCCTCCAGTCTGTGGCGCTCTCCTCTCAGCTCCTGTGCAATTTAATTATTCTGATGTACAGAATTAGCATCTTTTGGTCATTGTAGATCCAATTTGCATATTATATTGAATAATTGAATGAGGACCGATGATTAAATTAAGCGGGTGACAGATGATTCGTCTTTGTGCACCCACAGCGACGCTAACAGAGCAGCCATGCTTGACTGTATTTGGTGAAAAAAGCATGTTGCTAATTTGATGTCATTCCTCCACAACCTTGGCGCTGCCAATAAGAAAACAACAAAAAAGAAATCCTCTTACCTTGCTTACGGGGTTAAGGATTTAGTTTAAAAGAAAAAATCATATTTATGTATATATTGTCGGGAAACAAGATCCAGCAGAGTTGATCTTTGCCAGTGGTCCAGTTCCTGGAACGCGTCCATTCAGTTCCGCACCAAGATGGATGGCGTTAAGGAGAATATTTAGAGCAGCTTGAGCTTTTCTCAAGCTAATGTAAGCATTGGCAGAACACAAAAGCGGCCCGACCCGAGGCCTGTGCGGTCGCGGAGACTGCTGATTCACTGTCGGCACACCAGCTTTTGTTTATATATATGCTCTAGAAATAAGGCTGCTCATAAAAAGCAGAACTTTGAAGCAGCACTATACATAGTGATGTATTCCCTCTGCTCCGGGGGCATGAATAATTCACCTTGTCACACAAAAAGCCATTGGGAGAGTGACATATGTAGGCTTGTGTGTTTTTCAAGTGCGTCTCTGCTTTGCGGGGGCCACCGAGCCATGTAGCCATATGTTTCATTGTCTGCTGGGAGCGTCCGTAGAGACCTTTTGACAAAAAAAAAAGCAGAACAAATGACACCTATTTTGCAACTGACATGTAACTGTACTTCCTTTTTTTTTCCCCATGACGAGATATGTGCCGGTTAATCTCCTCGTCTTTGAATACAGTGATTCATTTGTGAATCATCCAGCGGCGTTGATCTGTTGAATCTTTGAGCTGACGAGACTGTAATTGTAAACTGTTGACATGTTAACCCACCTTGTTCCCGCTTGCTTTTTAAAAGGACGCATGCAATTTTGAGAGTGTGGAAATCTTAAGAAAACTTTGCATTTTTCAGCACATGGAAAAAAATGGCCACACACACGCACAAGCAGAGCGAGCTAAAACACACATCCACACAGGAGCGGGTCTAATTTCAGGTAGCATATGGACGTTTTAGAAATGCAATGGGATCGTTTTCCCCCGCACTGGCTCCTGAGATAACCTGACTCCTCTGTGCTTATGTTTCGTAAACTGTTTTCTTTATACCTGTAAGCATCACATGGATCACCTCCAGACTGCACATCCCACACACATCTCCAGAGCTCAGCCTTATCTGTGGGGTCATTCCTCTTCTTCCCATTCTCTACGAGGGCGTTTCCTCTGCCCTGCAGGCCCAAACCAAGCTTTAGGCCTGTAATTCCTGTTAACCTGATGTTGAAACGCTCCCTTCAGCAGTCCATTACAGCCAAGACAACCAAGCCCTCGCTGCCTGCGGGGTAAGTGCAGCTCGTGCAGACCATAGGGAGCCAGCAGCGGGGGAATGCACTCTCTGTATCACCCAGCAGAGTAAACAGAGGCAGAGTAACACAGACAGACACACTCTCCGCTGACTGGCAGGAGAGGGCCCCGATTGTTAGCTCGGTAGATGATTTACACTCCGCTTCAAGGGTGAGCGCAGGTCCAACTGACTTTAAGTGAAGCCGAGGACATTTTTATCCCCGCAAAACCTTTCAGTGAGGAGTTTCCATTTGTCTGTAACACTGTCGTCAGGTTAGTTTCTCAGCAGAATTATCAGCAGTAAAGATCTGGGGTGGAATGACGGCGTCAGCCTCATAGAGATAAATAAAGAGTTATTGAGCTTCGTTGTGTAAACAGAAGTTTTTTTATGAGATTTTAAAACAACTGACAATTGCCTTAAAAGTCAAGTTGGAGTGTCTATGTCAATGTCTGCGTTTGCCGGCAATCCAATTGTCCAGAGGTAATTTACGCAGCGTCCTGTGCGCGTCTCAATCAGCCCATTGTAAATGTTGTAAAGAAGGCACTAAACAGTTATTTGACTGACTTTGTTTTGCGCTGCTCGTCTTATCAGCGAGGCAGTTCCTCTCTGATGGATCTGGTTTGTATTGTGGATTCAAGTGTCAGATATATGGCCCTCTCTCTCTCTGACGCGGCTTCCTCCTCCTGAGGTGTTCAGGCTGTCTAGACGCTACAATGAATGGAGATTCTTCTACACATTCAAGATTGTCTGCCGTGTGACATGAAAAATGTATAATGAGATGAATTTCTTTGCCTCATCCAGCCTCGTACGTACAAGATAATTATGCTATCTGAGATTTATGCTTTATGGCATGGCTGGATGATGACCGCCTCTTCTTGTTCCTCTCCATTTCTCAAATCTGCTTTAACTTTGGTTTCCGCTTCGACACTGGGTTTTTCCCAAGAAGTTGTTTGCGTTTCAGAACATTAACTTTACACACTCTTTGTTGTCATTGTGGACAGTGAGGAAGTTATGTAACGGAGGCGTCATAAAACTCGGCACTGTTTGAAAACGCCAGGTCTCTGAACTTAAGAAAAAACAGAGCCTCCAAGACACTTGAGTCTTTTTTTTTACTGGGTCTGCGTTATACGTGTTGCCAGATGCATGGCTTCAGATGCTTGTTGTTAGTTTTATGATGTCAGGCTGATACTTCAGCTGAGCTGGGAGAGGTAACGCTGCGGCATAATCTCTAGTTGGAAACCATTTCGGGGCTCTGGCGTCGCTCCTCACCTGGTAGAGGCGTGGAAAGTTGGCAGGGGACTCGGGTTTCTTTGTAACCTCCATGCTCTCACTGCCACCAGGTTTTGTTTTATGTCTTTCTGCGTCAGGCACTTGAGGGTGGACAATTTGTTTAGGCAGCTGAAGATGGAACTGTGCGTGGTGGAGGATTATGAGATCGCTGGGTGATTTGTGGGTTGGATCTTCTCAGGAGCCCAGGCTCAAACCTCCAACACTTGCTGTGGTGTTAAATTATGATACCTGAATCATAAATATTCTGGATTAAAACACAAGAAGGAAAAGATTCTTTAGCTTTTGCAGAATCATGGTTTTGGCTTTGAATTCAGCTGTATAAATTTATGACCCTCCTCTTCAATGCCAGTTTGTCTTTAGGGCAGTGTTGCAACAGACAAGATAAATCTGATGATGTAGGATTTAGTGGAAGTAGCATGAAAATGCTAAAACTACATGCACTGAAAATAAGCAGCTCTACTTTTGAAAACAACCAGAGCCTTTGCCTTTTTTTTTTTTTCTTCCGTCAGTGGATGAATTTGTCCGAGTCCCACATTCCTTTGTGAAAAAACACTTATTGAGTCAGTGAAACTGTGGGGATTTTGTTCTTCCACTGTTACGCACACATATTCACGGCACGGTCTACATCCTCGTAATGTACTCCAGACTATTCTTTAATTCAATACTGCACTCGGTAAAACGCACCAGAGCAGAAATGATGTGTTCTCTTAGCTTTCAAAAAATTAACACTTAAGACAAATTCAGTCCTCTTCACATTTTTAAGTATTTGCAATGCATTAAAGCTGAGCTTGTTTGACCTGTCCATATGGATCCTTTAAACAAAGCATGATGGGAAATGGCACTGCTTTGTGTCCCTTTGAACGCCGCTGTAGAGGGCAGCTCTGAGAAGCTTCACCTTGAACTGATAAAAGCGGGTGAATTATCGCTTTGTTTATCCTGCTGCTCAAACTTGGAGTGCATTATCAAAGGAGAAGCCAATGGAAGAGTATTAGAGAGTGTATTTTTAAAATCTTGTAAATCTTGGGAATTTATGTCACCGTGACTTGGGGACCTCACCTTGCCCTTCTGGTTTCCATTGGCACTGAGCCCCCCCCAGTCCCGTAGTCTGTAACTGTAAAGAAGTGCCGTGTTTTTTTCAGCCAGGATTTAGCGTGCTGACCCCGCTGGCTCTCAGAGGGGTGCTCATGGTCTTCCCAGGCTCAAGGGAGATGACCAGAGCATTAGGCCGAGACCCCTTCCTTTGCAGCGGTCCCCTTTCTAATCAAATGAGGCTGGGAGTGATTTGGTTTTAATACTGGTGGCCCGGATGTGATGGTGTGTGATTGACGGGCTGTGATGGCGAGCAGGATGTCGGCGGGGTGAAAATACCATTAATGGTATTGCTCATTTCTTAAAGTGGGGGTGGCCACGCTGTTGGTGGAGGCTTGCGCACACCCGCCACCCCCACTCCCCTTCATCCCCCCCCCTGTTGCACTATGAATGCCCTCTCAACCTGCGCTTCACTCCTGCGAGGGCGGTAACAAGCTTTTGCGCTGATTCTGCGCTTCAGTGTTTTGCTCAGTAACACAGAACTTGAAAGTGAAGTTTTTAACCGCTGATAATGACATCAGTTCATTTCCCCTGTATGTTACAGCAGCTCCGCGGTTTGCCGTTCGGTACAAAAGGAAGAACAAAACATCCCATCATTGTGTTTTATAGCCCATAATTGCGTGGTGGGAGGCTGTGCCCCCCAGGTCTCCTCCTAATGGCTGTTTGTGTGTTGTTTTAGTGGCAGATTTACATGTGGGAGGGACGCGGGGCGGTGATTTACAACCAGCAGTGCCACTGACTGGCTTAGTGACTGACTGGCCCTGCTCCCTGTGTGTTCCAGGTGATAGTGCAGTCTGGCCGTCAGCCCAGCGTGCTGCAGAAACTGTGTCAGCTGCCCTTCCAGTACTTCAGCCACCCGCGCCTCATCAGAGTGCTCTTCCCCTCCCTCATCTCAGCCTGCTACAACAACTCCCAAAACAAGGTCATCCTGCAGCAGGAGATGAGCTGCGTGCTGCTGGCTACATTCATTCAGGTAAATATGGGATACATGGTCACACATACAGAACATGTACGCGCATAAATATATCATTATTTTACACACAGATGTACCAAAACAGATTATAAAGAATGTAGAATATATAATCAAAAACATCCTCTTTGGTTTGACAGTTTCATGCATCTAAATAAAACATCCAAACACAATAAATTTCTTTCACATCATAAAGGAAACCTCTCTCTGCAATCGGCTGATTAACAGTTGCTCATCTGGGCCGCGGTGGATCTGTAAGAGGCATGCTTTTACAAAGATAAATGGCTTCCTTCACAGTGGATTTACCTGCCACTGGTTCGACTCCCAGTAAACAGCTTGTCTCCTTCATCTTCCTCTGACAACCCGCCCTTCACCACTCTGCAACCACCACTGTTTAGACACCGATTAACTTCCATTGAAAGGGAGACAAGCTATTGTCATTTCTTTCAAACAAAGCAATAATGCATGGTGTCTTGCCCCGCTGCCCTCATTGTTGAGTTAACCTCAAGAGCATTCCTCCTCGGAGTGAAACAGTTGAGTTTCGGATGGTTCTTTATCACCGGTTATACTCAAAACATTTATTTTGATTTATAAATTACAATGAGATGTAGTAGCAGCTTTTAAATATTTTGGGGTTTTTTTTTTGGCTGGAAGGTTTAATTAATCTTAGATGAGACTAGGGCTGCAACTAACGATTATTTTCATTGTGGATTAATCTGTGGATTATTTTCTCGATTAATCGATTAGTTGTTCGGTCTATAAAATGTCAGAAAATGTTCAAAATTTGTTGATCAGTGTTTCTCAAAGCTCAAGATGACGTCGTCAAATGCCTTGTTTTGTCCACAACTCAAAGATATCCAGTTTACTGCCATAGAGGAGTAAAGAAACCAGAAAATATTCACATTTAAGAAGCTGGAATTAGAATTTTTTTCTTCTTTTTTTTTCTTAAAAATTACTGAAACCGATTAATTGATTAATGATTGCAGCTCCAGATGAGAAAGATGAAATTGTACACACGCACACAACACCACTAGTACCTGCAGTATATTATAAAATAGTGATAGTAAGTACTAATGCTCCTTTTTAATTCCTCTAGGACTGTGCTGCAAATGAGAAAGAGTCAGACAACAATATAAAGCACCTAGGTAAGTTATTCTGATAAATGCATAGCAAAAAAAATGATGGATTGTATTGATTTCATATTTTTACTTCTATAAAGATATGTTAATGTTTTGAAAAAGGTGTTGCTTCATGTAAAAACAAACATGTAGATTCCCCAATTAATCTGGAATATTTTTGAGTCATAAGAATTTTTCTTTTTGATTTTTTTTTGGTTGATTTTGAAAGCATTTTTTTTTTCTGCCGGACTAATGTAGTTGTTCTGTTTTGTCTGTTCAAAGTTACCCAGCTGCTGGATCTCTGTGAGTTGTCTAACCGCTTTCCAAGTGATCAGTGGGACTCAGCGCTGCAGTTTTTTCTCAAGAAGCAGGAAGAGTGATGGAGTCACACACACTGTCCTCAGAATGGATAAGCACAGTATAAACACTTCAAAAGAAACACGAAGGGTGGAGTTGTTTTTGTTTCTTCTCTCTTTTTTACTGACTTAAAGTCTGCACAGGAGTAAATATGTGCTTCAGACTTTGTCAAATGTTAAGATGGTGAAGCCTTATCCCCATGGTGGTGCATCTGTTTTGATTTCTTTGAAATCAGTTTGATGTTTGATGAGGAATTTGCACAAAATGTCTTGTTTGTTCATTGCAGTCAGAACACATGCACAACTATTCCATTTAATGTCTGAACAAGCCATTTCTCTTTTTGTTCCTGTTGTCGATAGAAATGGATCTGTTTTCAAAAGCAGCAACGATCTAAACCTGAAATATTTACTTATACTGTAATTTATAACTTGCCAAGTATTTTCATCAATACTGTTTGTGTTAATTTAATGTATTTGTCTCGTTTTGAATGGCCACAATGTTATTTCAAGTATATACGTACATAAAGCCAGTTACAAGTGACATTAACTGCCTTGATTTCAAACTTGTGTTAAGATTTATATTTTTCAAGTTCACATCTTTTTCTTTTATTTCTCTCTGTTAGGAGCCATTTACAAATTAATATAATTTATTGAGTTATTTACCTTTATCGAATAAAATAAAAATACTTACGGTTGTGTATTTTTGTCCTGCGATTTTATTCTGTGTGAACTGTACTACAAAATCAATTGATATCATGAATGTGATATAACAAACGTCAACACTCGGTGGTGAGTCTTGTAGATCTGTCAGTTACACCCTCCTAAACTTGAATAATGAAGATGGTCTAATTTGGTCTACGATTTGATGGACTAATGTAGAAAAAACAAATTCCATTATTCTCAAAGAAACATGAATATTAAGGAACAATGGTGTGAAATGTACATTTACGCCAAGTCCTCATAAACTGGAACCCTCAGAAAAAATAGTGTTTTCACATATAAAAAGGGAGCCATCTTCCTCTGTAACAGCCCTGCACTGATTTATTGGAAGTTAATTAATTGGTGTATATATTTCAAAATATAGTGATTTTGTTATTGTAAATGGTCCATCACAACAGCGTCAATGCTGCTTCTAGTTCTGCACAGATGACAATCAACCTACATGTTTAGCCAGAATTTAAAAAAACAGGCTAAAGAAATTAGTTGGGAACCAAAATAAAACTCAAATTTATTTATAAAACTGCCCTTTTGCATTTCCCACAGTGTGAAACTGCTGTGAGCTTTCATCCGGCTTGTCCAATTTTAGTTTGATGACAGTGTTGACGTTGAACATTTGGGGTCTGTTTAATGTTTAAAGTCTTAACATACCATTCTAATTCAGACAACGTGTATTTAAAATGAATAGTGAGCATATCAAATGTATTTTGAGGGGAGGGTCTCATTAGATAGCCTTGTCTTGTATATTTCGAATTAACATTTCCTTCTTAAATGTAACTGTTTTACTCCCAGTTTAAAGATTTAGTAGCCCATATCAACCTTTAAAGGACTTAACAGGATTTCAATGAGACTCTATACTTCCTTCCACTTGATAAAAGCTGATCCTCCCCAACAAATTGTTGAGGTGTAGTGTGTCAGTCCCTGCTTGACCTGCCTGCTCTCTTTGTCCAGCGGCTATTTTGCCCTTCAGGATTCCTACTGGAATGAAAATAAACTCAAGACACGCCAGGATGCGTCTGCAGGCTGCATGGGAGCTGGGAGTCTCCTCAGCTCAGCCAGGCTGCATGAGCGTCTTGTTTTGGGTCCATTCAGTGTATCCTTTAGCAGGTGATGCCAGATGCAGATAAGCCTGTCTCTCTGTCTAGACTTGTAACCATGGGCCTCAGGTTGCTATGGCACTGTGACATTAAGTCTAAATAAGACCAATTTTATCCTTTTCATCACTATGACACTATGAAAACTTGCTTTAAATATATAGGCCCTGGCTATTTGGAGGCCCTGATTTAAAATAAATGAATTCTATTCCAACAGATCTATTATGTCTGACCAATATGACACATGGACCAATCGAAAGTGATCAAAAATATTTTCTTTTGCCAGTGTTTATATGTACTCTCTTTTTTGGCTTAGTTGAAATTCTCAAACCGATGGTTATTTCTTTCTGCTTTCTATTTTTGGTGGTGTGGCTTACATGTATTTGAATTTTTGCTTGGGTTTGTTTTGTGAAAAAAAGATCAAATCACGTGTTTGATTTTGCATTCAATAGTTAAAATTAGAAAATACATTTTTTTTTTTTTAAAAAAGGGCCTGCCTTTTTTTTTTTGTTTCTGATTTGTAAGACTTCAAAATAGATACTGACCAATGACACATGGACCAAATGCTTAATACTCTCTTGTAAGCCATCAGTCACTGATCCACTTGGCTCAGAAAACTTAGAGCAGGTCTAAATATAAGCAGGACTTCAGGCTGCTATACCTTTGTGAACTGAAGCTGACAGAGAAGGGAAACCCAAAAATGTGGGAAAATGAATTAAATATTCAATTTCTGATCCCCCTAATATCTTTAATCTGTATGAGTTTTAGCCCTTATAATAAAAGGGTTAGTCTAAACAGAGGATCTCCTCTATACTTCAAACAGTGTCAAGCATTATAAGCAGCAGATTTACCTTAAAACTGATTTATTTTGCCGACTATAATAATAATAATAATAATAAACAAATCTTCTCTTTATGGAACAAAATGGAATTGGCATGCAATAATCAGTTAAAACTGTGTTTTTTTATTGATAAGATCGGCTATGTCTGTCTTCATAATAAATAATAATAACTTATTTTCTGGGATAAAAACGCAAACAAATGCGCATCCCCATCTGTTTCATTAATTTACAAGAGTCGATATTTTGAAACCTACAAATCATGCACATCCTATACACAGTTTGTAATTCTGCAGGTTCCTGATAAACAAACATACTGTGAACCCTTCAGCCGTCCATTACAGGCTCCAAATACATATTCACCACGTTATGGCCATAGTTCATCAGGCATTGGCATCACATGGTGGAAAGGTCCCAAAATGTCCATCAGCAGCTGTGTGTGTCTCCTGCTGCAGAAGTATCCTTGAGCAAGACAGCAAGAGCTATAAAATGCCTAAATGTAAAAGGGAATAGTCAGATCTCCAATCCTCCAGTCGGGCACCTGAATGTATCCTCGAGCATAATAATCCATCCTGGTCCTTTAATTGGTTTTTCTCTGATTGAATGTCACTGAGGTCTCTGCTGCGCGTGCCCCCATGCAGAGGACGCGGGTGCGCGCTCTAGGATGGGGATCTCGAGCTGACCTCGAGACCTTCGAGACCTCTTCACGTGTCCACGGGACTCGGCACCATGCTGTTCGGTGTATCTGGTAACTGAGACGAGAGAGAGGTCACATCACTGCCCGAGGAGTTGCCCAGAGAGCCCGACTCGGAGAAAGACACCTGCCAGCCAAGAGGAAACAGAAAGGTGTATAAGATCAACAACAACAACATATTTGTTATATGATTTATGTTTTTTATTGTTGTTTTTGTTTTTTTTTTTTACAGATTGTCTCTCTCTGCTGGTGCAAAACTTCCCACATGCTCCCATTTATAGATGTCATCATGTGAATGTGCTCATATCCAGGAGCTCCAAATGGATGTAGAAATAATAATATAATGTAAAAAATAAATAATAATAAATATAAAAAATAATATTATTCTCCTATTTAAATATCAGGCCTATATCTCCTATTAAAACATCAGGCTACAAATCACTTTATCAGGCTTGTAAATCTCACGAGACCACAATAGCATATCAAGTGACCCCACGTGGGGGCCTATACACAAGGTTGAGAAACAAGTTTGTTTGCACTTGAGTCCTTTTGGAAAATCAAAGGCGTCAATATTACTATATTATACTATTACTATACAATATTACTATAGGTGAAATAATAGTTTTGTAATTCTAAATAAATTATAAGCAAAACGGATCTTAACTAGCTCATCATCTGTGTATCTGCATTATTCTTTATTATCACTGAAGTTTAACAAATCCGTCTCTTTCCTTCCTCTCTCTGCGGATGTAAGCCGAGCAGTCCCTTTGTATTACTTTAAATAATGTATTTTTTAATATAATATAATAATAAGCCCTGTATAGGCTATATTGGATGTATAATCCTACCAGCTGTTGGAAGGCAGGCTGGTCCAGGTCGCTCTGCAGGGCGAAGTCGCTGAGTGTCTTCCAGGGAGGCTGGTAGGTTTGCACCTCCACAGGATTCCCCTGCATGTTGTTGTCGTGCCGGATGGGACTACCTGCCACCAGAGGGGTGCCTGTCAGGCCCTGCAGATTCTGCAGGAGGAACAAAAAAAAATATTGGCCAATGAAAACCAATTTTGTGCAACAACAAACACAAAACTTGTTAAAAAAAAATTATACAGTAAACTTTATGATCATGAACTAAACACTAACCATCTGTAAAAATGCATATTAAATTTATATGAGCCTGTAAAATAGCCTAAATCCAATTCTGCAATAGTTATAGCCTAAAATTTGTTTTACTGTGATCTGCTCTGCCAAAAACTGCAATTATACTTTCCAATTCAAATATTTCAGTTCAGTAATTCAATTTACAAATATTTACTGATAAAATATACCACTTGTATATATATATATTTAAAATGAAACTAGAATAACAAAATGGAACATTTTTTTACTGTTTCTTGCGGGTTGTGTAACGAGTCATTTTTATTTTCTGTCTTTTTTTATTCACAATAATCAGTCTAAATTATGTTAATGTGTTATCTGCCATGGTTTCTCTCTAGCAGCATTTAATTATTTATTTATTTATCTTATCGAGCAAAGGTAACATATACATTATTACACAGACTTTTGTTATGTTTTCCATTTTATTAAAACCAGAGAGGAGAAATTACACAAGTTTGTTATCACCATTATGTAGTCATATTATTTCTTTATATTAACCTTGTCTATAAGTGGAGGCTTCAGATAAGCTCAGTGGGTTTTTTGCCTCTTCCTGCACTGTATATTATTCATTTATTTTTTGTTATGTTGTATATTCTTAAATTGTGCAAAATAAATAAACAAACAATAAACAAACAAACAAGTTGTGGGATGGCAATAATGAGTGACAGTAAGCTACAAATTGGAAAATATGCCTATAATAAGCAAGTGTTGCCCAAGATATATTAGGGTTTTGAAATGGTAAACGAGTAGTAATATAATAATGCATTATTTTGTCAGTAATACCATGAACATATAAAATAATTTTTTTAACGAGTCATTTTTATTAAATTTTTTTTTAATTCACAATAATCAGTTTAAATTATGTTTATGTGTTATCTGCCATATGGTTTCTCTCCAGCAGCATTTAATTATTTATGTATCTATATACCTTATCGACCAAAGGTAACATTGCACATGAACATTATTCCACCACCATTAAAACCAGAGGAGAAATTACACAAGTTGTGGGATGGCAATAATGAGTGACAGTAAGCTATAAATTGGAAAATATGCCTAATAAGCAACATATATTGGGGTTCTTTTAAATGGTAAACGAGTAGTAATATAATAATGCATTATTTTGTCAGTTATACGATGAACATATAAAATACTAAAAATAAAAAAAGGAAAATTTGAATCAGAAAATTTAAATAAATACACGTTTTTACATCTGGGAAATTATACTACAAACAATAAACAAACAAACAAGTTGTGGGATGGCAATAATGAGTGACAGTAAGCTAGAAATTGGAAAATATGCCTATAATAAGCAAGTGTTGCCCAACATACATTGGGGGTTTTAGTAATATAATAATGCATTATTTTGTCAGTTATACCATGAACATATAAAATCGTATAACTCACGGTTTTCTCGCTGAGCCCCTGTGATTGGAGCTGCTTCATGAAGATTTGCCTCTTCTTGTCTTTGCAGCGCTTGTTCTGGAACCAGACTCGGATGACTCTGGGACTGAGGCCGGTCATCTCCACCAGCTGCTCCTTCATCAGAGCGTCCGGTCTCGGGTTGGCGTTGTAGCAGGTCCGCAGGGTGTGGAGCTGCTTCTCGTTCAGCACCGTCCGGATCCGGGTCGTCTTCTCCGACTGCTTGTGGCCGTGGTTCCGGTGATGAGGAGGATGTCGGACCGAAACCGGTTCTGGAAAAAAAAAAAAAAAAGGAACATTTTGAATCAGAAACTTAAAATAAATACACGTTTTTACATCTTGGAAATTATAACACACTCAAAATTATTTTTAAGAAATCAGAATCAGAATCAGAATCAGAATCAGAAAGGTGTTTATTGTCAGGTGTAAGAGGTATACACTGGGAATTTGTTTTGGTTTTGTTGGTGCAAGTTAAACAGTATAATAACAAAAGAATAGATAAAAACGTTAGAATAAAATAAGAATAAAAAATTTGAATAGGCCTATCACCGTCTATATAGTTTATGAAAATAACAGAAAAAATATTAATATGCTGCTGTAAGGTCTCTGCACCCATATAAAACGTTGCAAACAAACTGGAGGCCTGTTAATAACATTCTGAATAATATTGACACATCTGACTCAATTATTGCCCCAAAAATCATTTTCTGTGTATATATGCACACAAAATATAGTTATTATTGAGTCGTCGTTATTAAGCAGACCTGTTAATGAACATTTTATCATAATAATAATAATAATAATACAAAATAAAAATAATAATAATAATAATAATAATAATAATAATAATAATAATAATAATAATAATAATAATACAAAATAAAAATAATAATAATAATAGGTTATATCTTGCATGATTTTAGGCCTATGCAGGTCATTTTTCTAGTGCACTGTGTTTCATAATAAAGTCAAATTTATTTTGTATAGCACATTTAAAACAACATGAGCTGACCAAAGTGCTTTACAGACATAGGCAGAATAAAAACAGGTCAACAGAGCAGACCAATAAACCCGTGTGTGTGTATAGAGGCTCTCTACCTGAGATGTGCAGCGGTCTGGTGTGGATGTTTCCCGGGCTGATCGGACTCCCTGCAGAGCTCCTCTCCACCAGCAGGCCGTGGTCCGCCCGACACAGCAGCTCGTCTTCCCGCAGAGAGAACTCGTCTCCCGGCAGCAGGTGACGGCTGCAGACCGAGCACCGGAAACACTCCATGTGATACACGTTGTCTCGAGCTCTCATCACCAGGTCGCTGCTGCAGAAGCCCATGTTACACTTTGCACATTTGATGCCAAATAACCTGAAAAAGGGAGCAACGGAGAGAGACTGCGTTGGTCTCATGCAGTGGCCCTAAAAAAGTTTGTTGATTTATATATAGGAAAACTGATGTTGATCATCAGTTCATGTTTTTGCAAAAAAAAAAGAAGGTGTGAGCTCATAATAATCGTAAAAAAAGAATACAAATCTGAATGCCTACAACACAAATCTGATTCAGGTATGGTGCACAATTTTGTGCACTTTCATTTTTGCACATTGAAATGGACAGTATGATAATATTATTTACTCTCATCTCAGGTCCCCCTTTATATTGTGAACTATTAGGACTTTAATAACTTTAAACATGCACTATCTACCTTTAAAATATGCACTATCTACCTTTAAAAATGCACTATCTGCCTTTAAACACACACTATCTACCTTTAAACATGCACCATCTACCTTTAAACATGCACCATCTGCCTTTAAACATGCACTATCTGCCTTTAAACATGCACTATCTACCTTTAAACATGAACTATCTACCTTTAAACATGAACTATCTACCTTTAAACATGCACTATCTACCTTTAAACATGCACTATCTGCCTTTAAACATACACTATCTACCTTTAAACATGCACTATCTGCCTTTAACCATGCACTATATGCCTTTAAACATGCACTATCTACCTTCAAACATGCACTATCTACCTTTAAACATGCACTATCTACCTTTAAACATGCACTATCTACCTTTAACTACCTACCTATCTTGGACTCTATAACCACTGGCACACTTTACACTTACTTTACACTATACATCCTATATACCACTTTATAGACTGCACATATGCACATATTACATGTATTTATTGACGGACTGCACACACTATGTTCACCCATTCACTCTGTATCTTTTATATCTCTATTTATTGTTTTTATAATTTTTGTATTTATACCTCTCCTGTGTTTCACTCTGTTTGCTGATGTTTGCTGATATTGCTGCTTTGACACCTGAATTTACCTCCAGGGATTAATAGAGGTTCATCCTATCTTATCTTATCTTATATATTCCACACTTTCTTTTCAACAACCCGACACATTGTGTGTGAAATTAATAAAAAAATGCTCAAAACCTCTTGTTGTGCTCTCCTACCTTGCATAGTCTCTTTTACAGTAAGTCTTTCCGTCTCGGACGAAGCATGTGCATGTCTCGTCCAGGTACTGGCTGCACTCTGCACACTTGAGGCAGGCTGCATGCCACTCCAGGTCCGGGGAGACTCTCAGGATGTACTGGTCGTGTATCTGACTTCCACAGCCCACACACATTGCGATACCCGACTTCTCTGCAGCGTGAGGAGGGGAATGCATTAATGCATTAATGCAACACTGAGCCTCTCTCTTTTAATCCCCATGACATCCCTGTTAAACCCCCCTTCACCTCTTCACCTTCAGGAGAGGAAAAATGTTGAATCACAACAAACATGTGGGATCTTCCAAGAATATCAAATAATAATTATAGTGATGAGAAAAATATCACAAAGTATAACCTATTGCATGCATGGGCCACTCCAAACGCACCGTAAGTTTATAAGGCTATTATGAATGTTATAGTGTTTTTTTTTCGTTATAGAGATCAGTTGCCTTAGAGGCAGATTTTCGATTTTATTCTGCAAAATCGTGAAATGAATCGAGCAAATTAATCATCAAATTCAAGTCTTAAAAAGGAAATTAAAAATCCACAACAAACATGTGGGATCTTCCAAGAATATCAAATAATTATTATTATAATGAGGCTAAATATATCACAAAGTATAACCTATACTGCATGGGCCACTCCAAACGCACCGAGCACCATAAGTTTATAAGGCTATTATGAATATCATAGTGTTTTTTTTGGATGCAGACATCACTTGATCCTGCCTTAGAGGCAGATTTTCGATTTTATTCTGCAAAATTGTGAAATGAATCGGCAAAATTAATCATCAAATTCAAGAGTCTTAAAAAAGGAAATTAAAAACTCACAACAAACATGTGGGATCTTCCAAGAATATCAAATAATTATTATAATAATGAAGCTACATAAGCTAAAAATATCACAAAGTATAACCTACTGCACTCCAAACGCACCGAGCACCATAAGTTTATAAGGCTATTATAGTGTAGTATAATATTATAGTGTTTTTTCTTTGAAGTGATCAGTTGATCAGTTGCCTTAAAGGCAGATTTTCGATTTTATTCTGCACAATTGTGAAATGAATCGAGCAAATGAATCATCAAATTCAAGAGACTTTTAAAAAGGAAATTAAAAAAACTCACAATAAAAACCACCAGAATGACAATAAAAAGGAGCATGAATAAAATAAACTTACTTTTTGAATGATCCCCCATATCATCCAAGAAAGAAGTGTTGAGCAGGATATCCACCATACAGGAGAAATAGCCCCAGTGCAAGCCGAGAGATGGAGGAGAGGAGCGGCAGAGCAGAGGAGACCGTCCCGTCCCTACGGCTGGATGATTCACTTGTAGTCCTCCACCGAGAGAAGAGAGGTGGAGAGAGAAAACAAAGATCCTCGACCAGTGACGTCTGCAAACCTGGACCTCTGTTGGTCCGAGGAGAGGGTGCCATGCAAATCTCCTCCTGGACTTCTTGCGCTCTTTTTTTTTTTTTCCTTCCCTTTTGACTCTTTTGACTGGAGTGTTTTTTTTCTTCATCTTTTTCTCTTCATCTCTATTTCCTTAAGTGAAAGCAATTTCCCTGTTAACTCACAGTATACAATTGTAGGGACTTTACTGTGTGATGTCAAGTGTGAGTTTCAATGCTGTTGTTGTTCTTTTGTTGTTATTTATCTATGGGTTTATATTGTTTATTGTAAGCTTTAACCTTGTCAATATTCTTTATAACACTGTGATATTATGCTATGTGGTTTTGCATTTTTTTTCTGTTCCCCTTTTGGCTCTTTGGACTGAGCTGTGAGAGTGTTTTTTTGTCTTCATCTTTTTGTCCCATTTCTATTTCTAAAGCAATTTCCCTGTTAACTCACAGTATACAATTGTAGGGACTTTACTGTGTGATATCAAGTGTGAGTTTCACTGCTGTTGTTGCTATTTCTTTTGTTTTGGAGTCCACTTAAATCACTTTTAACAGTTTTAGGCTACATTTCAGTACACAATCACATTACAGTCGTTACCAACAATGACCACAACATTAAAAGCAACAGCAACAAAACACAACAATATTCAAGTCACAACCCAACACACAACACAGGACCTATGGGTTCAAGTTAATACTATTCACAGAGTATAGAGGTAAATATGATTCATTAGTTTGTAGTTGTATAGGACTCACTGTGTGATATCAAGTGTGAGTTTCAATGCTGTTGTTGTTATTTTTTCTTTTGTTGTTATTTATCTATGGGTTTTATAATACGTATTGTTTATTGTAAGCTTAACTTATAATCAATATATTTTATAACACTGTGATATTATGTTATATGGTTTTGCATCATTTTTTTTTGTAAAGCCATCATATTATGTTTGGATTCCCTCCAAAACACAGTGTTGAACATGTACAAATTTGAATATCACTAGTTATGATTTTGTTACTGCTATAAATTATGAAAATTCTGTTATTATTATTATTACTATTAGTAGTATTGTTATTGTTATTCGTTTCAGGGTAAGAGTCTTATTGTTTATTATAAAAGCTATTAAACTATTGGTTTTTATCTTTTATGTTTCTTCTGTCTTAACCAATAGTCTCACCCTACTGTAGAGAGCCCTCTACTGGATGAAATGTCATATAGAGATCTTGGATCCACAGAGCGATCAATAAACTGCACAATTTAAGATCTATAGAAATTGATCCTTTTTCTTTTGCGCATGGATTATCCATGATTATCCTTGGCTTCATTTATTTTGTGATTGATAGTTGATAGAAAGCCCTGACGACAATAAATAAATAAATACTGTAAATATGAAGGACCCCATAGATGACTATTCAGTTATTTTACTATCATCACATACACAAGAATCTTTATTATTAGTCACTATAGAGTAAAAGAGACAGGGGGAAGGAGTGAGAGAGAGACACAAAGCCCACTGAAAAGCTTTATTCCTGCTGTTAAAGCTGTTGAGTTAAATTTACTATTATATCAGAAAAAAATCATGTATTTAAATATTTCCTCAAATGTATGTTATGAGAAAAAGCTTAGACATATAGCCTAAAAAATATATATATATTTATTTTTATTTATTTATTTATTTATTTTTATATTATTATATTGATATATTTATTTATTTATTTCAGCATTTTCATATTAAATATTTGATTTGATTAAATAGCCTAACCTACAACACCCATGTGGGCTTTACTGTGTACTTTGAGGATTGTAAATTCAACAACAGCAAAATTAATATATTGGATTTTTCATGTATTTGCAACTAAATGTGTACTAATATTTAACATTATTTTTGAAAATGGATAATATTTTTTGGTCTGCACTTGTTACCGGATTAATTGTTCTGATTGAAAAGACAATTTAAGACTGTTGCTGTAGCAGTAGCATTATAATTAAAATAGGAATGGGAAAAAATGATTTTTCCGACTTTATTTTGTCTCTGAGGGAGAAATTGAACAAAACTGTCAACTCTAGAAGAACTTGTTATGAATCAATGAATTGTGAATGTCTCCATATATCTAATTTATTATAATAAAGCATCAAGCTACTGTTTATTTTGAAATATATTTTGCAAATTTTTTTTTTTGCTAGATAATGATGACCCCTAGAGCTACTATGGAAGAGTGCAGTGTTATTATTATTTATTTATTCATTTATGCATTTCTTTTTTTTTGTTCCTTTAATTATTTTCTACCCTCTTTTCTTTTTGTTATTATTGTATTTTTTTTTAATATAATTTAAGTTATCTTTCCTATCCAATTGTGACTTGTAGATTACAATGCCTTAATGTTTGTAAATGAATTATCTTCAATAAAAAAACAAAAAAACAAAAGAAAACAACCCTGAAGTATTGAGTTTAGATTACAATGCCTTAATGTTTGTAAATTAATTATCTTCAATAAAAAACAAAAAACAAAACAAAAAAAACCCTGAAGTATTGAGTTTAGATTACAATGCCTTAATGTTTGTAAATTAATTATCTTCAATAAAAAAATAAAAATAAATAAAAAAACAAAAAAAAAACAACCCTGAAGTATTGAGTTTAGATTACAATGCCTTAATGTTTGTAAATTAATTATCTTCAATAAAAAACAAAAAACAAAACAAAAAAAACCCTGAAGTATTGAGTTTAGATTACAATGCCTTAATGTTTGTAAATTAATTATCTTCAATAAAAAACAAAAAACAAAAAAAAAACAACCCTGAAGTATTGAGTTTAGATTACAATGCCTTAATGTTTGTAAATTAATTATCTTCAATAAAAAACAAAAAACAAAACAAAAAAACCCCTGAAGTATTGAGTTTAGATTACAATGCCTTAATGTTTGTAAATTAATTATCTTCAATAAAAAAAAAAAAAATAAATAAAAAACAAAAAACAAAAAAACCCGAAATATTGAGTTTAGATTACAATGCCTTAATGTTTGTAAATTAATTATCTTCAATAAAAAAACAAAACAACAACTGATAGACCGGAAGTTGTCGTTCTTAAATCTCGCGAGATTTCGTCGCTGACGTCAGATTACCTTTGACCCAGTTTGTTGCAGCACAGCAGCACTGAGGAGCAAACAAGCAGCCAGAAGAGTCCAAGATGAACAGAGCGTTCAACAAAACCACTCTGAAACAACTGGTAAGACAGTTATAACTTCATAACACACACACACACACACATATATATTGTATTAATCTGTTGTAGCACAACGAGAACACGAAACACGTCACGTTAGCCTGCTTGTTGCAGCAGCAGCTGCTAGCCTATTAGCTCATTAGACACTACTGTAAGTCGTTGTCATGGCAAACAGGGTGCTATATCTTAATGTGTGTGTGTCTGCGTTGTGTGACTACAGCTGTTTTACATACATAATGATGTATCAAGAATATAAGTTAACAGTTATTGTGTTTGAGCTGGTGCTAGCTAGTGTTAGCATTTATGTAACCTGAAAGTTATGAAACTGTTGTTTTGTCATTGATGCAGCTGTTGTTACCAAACTGTTACCAAACTGTTACCAAACTGTTACCTAAAGCATTGAATCAACATGTGAGACGTGTAGGTAGCAGTATGTAATAGCTCATTACGTGACCTAGCATGTGGCATCTGTTTTCTCCATTTGTTTGACATCATTTGAATGACCTTCATTGACTGATAGTGATCAGTCATGTCCAGAGGAGGCTGGTATTATTCTCCTGTTTTACTTTCACAGAGCCTGATGCAGTTGTTAAAGTGGTTGATTGCACTAATAATAATGCATACAGTGCACTTTAGACTAAGCTACTGGAGTTACCCTGCATTATACTAATTTTGAACAGTCTCTTCTGCACTTTTTAATAGTCCTGTATCACATCTGTTATCCTGCATTATATTCACTTTTAACAGTTTTCTTCATCTCCTTGTATTTTTAGATCTGTTATATATTTGTTTGTACTTTGCACTTTGCACTACTAACTTTTTTACTGCCTTTTTACTAACATGTTTTTGCACTATGGAACCGTGATGCTGGACACTTGAATTTCCCTCAGGATCAATAAAGTCACTATCTATCTATCTATCTGTCTGTCTGTCTGTCTGTCTGTCTGTCTGTCTGTCTGTCTAACCTACGTGTTCACTTCCACTATTAATAACCTTAAAACCTAGACAAACACTGTTTAATCAAACTCCACAACCAGCACTGCTCCCAGTAGACCACATACATACCAAAAAAAACCTGACAAGAACTGCACTTTACTGTACATTTAACTGTCTATCAGTACTACTCAGGTGTAATTCATACTGTGCAATATCATTTTCCACTTGTGCAATTTTGTTAATAGTCTGTTTATTGTCAATACTGTATATACTGCTCCTTTTTTTATACTTCCTTCTATTTAAATGGTTCATATTTTGTTACACTTTGTTTAGCTCTTTTTTTTTTTTTTACTGTGTTAGTTGATGCATTTTTTTTTTGCACTATCCCCTTTGCTTCTGTACACTCTAAATTTCCCAACTGCGGGACTGTACTTTGTACAGTACAAACAAATGAATACCCCCTACACATATCTTTGATCACATGTGAACTTCAAGGATCAAGCATGCCAGCAGAAATCAGAAATCAAAATCTTTCTGAGCAATGTTGATTTAAACATAATTGGTTTGTACTGTTAATTTACCATTTAATCAAAATGTTTCATCAAGATTAAGAAGAACGTGTTTTCAGTGGTAAATTTTGCTACATTGCCAAACGCTTTAGTCTTCCCCATTTTTTATTTATACAAATAACATTGAATTTAATAAGCAGGCTTTATAAGCTATCTGAGAGGCTGTTTAAAAGGCAGCACCACTAGATCTTTGGTTTTACTGATCCACGAGTGCATTGAATACTGAGATGTTGTTTTCTCCAACAGACTGGTGTCCTCCAAAGGTTTCAAAGCACCTTGGTGGTTGTAGAGCACAACAATGAAAAGCTGACCCCTATTACACTCAATGCCGTCACTGCTGCCAGTAAGCTGGGTGAAGATGTGTCTTGCCTGGTTGCTGGAACAAACTGTGCACAGGTAGGCAAAGCTTTTTAGACTGACCTGCTTAAGGGATCACCAAACGTTTGGTATTTGTGATATTATGTAGATGTTATTTTGGCATCACCATACTGCATTAACATACATATTAATAAAATCACAGTATAGTGAAGAATGTAATAGTGCATTTTGAACATACATGGAGACAAGACAATATAGAAGGTCACCAGTAAGCCTGATGTATAAGATTTTCTCTCTTCTCAGGTTGTAGAGCAAATCAGCAAAGTACAAGGTGTGAAGAAGGTTCTGGTTGCTCAACATGATTCTTACAAAGGTTCCCTGCCAGGTATGTAACACGAAATAAACTTGACGCCTATCGTTTATTTAACTTTCACTCACAGAGCAAGTATATACTGAACATTTCTGTTGTTGTTTTAAGCAACAAACTGCTTAATATTTGCTCAATCCCACTTATTCAAAGCTGGTTTAGAGGTCGACTGATATAATAACGATAGTTCGGTGCAGGAAAAAGCTGCTAGCCGATTAATCGGCCGATACCCCCCACCCCCTGAAAAAATTTGACACTGTTGGAAATGAACAAGCTTTGACTGTATTACAAACTATATAACTAACTGACATCTAAGTCAAGGTAATAAATACCTAAATAAATACGTAAATAAATCTGGAACTGAACATCAAACTCAAAGTGATAAATATCTGAATAAATAAATACAACTGGTTCACTTTATTTATTTAGATATTTATTACTTTGAGTTTGATGTTCAGTGATCCAGAGTTATTTATTTATTTAGGTGTTTATGTCTTTGATTTTTGATTTGAGATATAATGTCTAAATAAATAAATAAATCTGGATCACTGAACATCAAACTCAAACTAATAGATAGGCCTACCTAAATAAATAAATCTGGAACTGTATCGTGGACAAAGAGCTGATAGTGCTGTGTTAAATATTAAAGAGATAGGCATTTTTGGGGAGAAAGAAACAGAAATAAACTGAAAACGGGTCAGATATGACATAAATACCACTTTTCTTCCTGCTGTAAAATCAGCTGTTCACCGGGATGCCAAAACAAGCTGTTCCCAGGACCGCAAAGTTTTAGCCCACATTTTCTAACCCTATTGTCAGAATAATACGTTGAGTTTTGTCATGGAGTGGAGAATTGCTTTCTGACAAAAGTATCTCAAACTATCAAAATAATAAATGGGCTTATCTAAAAATCTTGGCGGTAGTAGCTGAGGGAGGGGAGATTGTTTTTCATTTTGATCCTTTTCTGCTCATATGTTAAAGCTGGCTAGAACTGGCTCAGGAGTAGTCGTAGTTGATACCTGATTTTGTTTCGGCTTTCTGATTCTCTTTTTCTTCCTCAGAGGAGTTGACTCCACTGATCCTGGCAACACAAAAGCAATTCAATTTCACCCACATCTGTGCTGGTGCATCTGCCTTCGGAAAGGTAAGTCATGGAGAGCGGTTCCTGTACAATTTGAATGTGTATATGTTGAAATTAGGGCTGTCGCGATGTCAGGTTTTCACTTAGCGATGTCTAAAAGAATTCACGATACATATCTATATACCGCTATCTATTGATATCTATTTTTTTCTGCAGAACCTGCTTCCCAGAGTAGCTGCCAAGTTGGATGTTGCTCCAATTTCAGATATCATTGAGATCAAGTCTCCAGACACATTTGTGAGAACCATTTATGCTGGTAAGCCCTTTTATCATGGTTAAGAAGTAACAAATGTTTTTTTTTAATCTTCTGATAAATTCTTGATTAGTATTGACATGATGTAATAAATGATGTTACCTGGAGGTACAGTCTTGATATGACGCAGATGTAACTTAAACACTACTCAGTTTTAGCATCAGAAGATTTCTTTGTGCTTTTTAAATATTGAATGTTAATAATATTTTGATTATACAGGAAATGCTCTCAGTACTGTGAAGTGTAACGAGTCGATCAAGATCTTCACGGTTAGAGGGACATCCTTTGAGGCCGCTGCAACAGAGGGAGGAAGTGCTTCATCAGAAGATGGTACAGTAGCTAACGGATTCATCCAGAGAGCCCTGAAACAGTGCATGCTAAGATATGACTTTATTATGGATTTATTGTTGTAGCTTGCTTTATGAGGTAATTGATTAACCACTTTTGATGTTGTTTTTATATTGATACAAAAAATACAGTATACCACAAAGAAACAACTACAAATGCTATTTGTTCATCATTTTTAATGCAACGTTCCTCCTTGTCATTTGTGATCATCTCATTTGTTGACTGCAGTTGCTACAGCTTCTCCCGCTGGTGTTTCTGAGTGGCTGGAACAGTGTCTGACAAAGAGCGACCGTCCAGATCTGACCAGCGCTAAGGTCGTGGTTTCAGGAGGTGGGAAATCATATTTGTGTTCTGAATAAGAAATTATGGCCAAAGCAGTCAGCATTTATTTGCAAAGCCACTTTCTGTGTTTGTAGTAGTCGTTGGGGTTTGTAGTGAATTCATTAGCATGTGTACTTTTTCTCCAAAAAATTCCACAAAGTAAGGGCTGCACAATTTTGAAAAAAAAACATGTAATTGCGATGATTTTGTCTGATGCTGCAATTGCAATATGATTTGCGATATTAGAGGGAATGATCATTTTTACATCATTATACTCATTTTTATTGAAAAACATATTAAATGATTATGGTGTTATCTTTGTGGAGATCTGTCTGTATTTTTTAAAAGTCTGTAGATATATGATGTGTAGGCCAGGACATCACTGCAGCATGGCAATTCAGAATGGTACACATTTGCCTTTAACAACTATTGCGCCACCTTGAATATTGCTGTAGGCCATATTGCGATGTCAATAACATTTGTATTAATTACACTAATGGTGTTTTCTTTTCCTAGGACGGGGCTTGAAGAGTGGAGATAACTTCAAGCTGCTTTATGACCTCGCTGACAAGATGAATGCTGCAGGTATATTGTGTTATTAATTACCTTGATTTTTACCTTATTTTTTACGTAAGTAGAGTTCAAATAGCACAATATTCTTTTTCCAGTTGGTGCATCCAGAGCAGCAGTGGATGCTGGGTATGTCCCCAATGACATGCAGGTTGGACAGACGGGCAAGATCGTAGCACCGGTAGGTTTTTTGTTTTCTGAATTGGTTATTTGGATTTACTTCATCTTGTACAGCAAATCAAGAAAATAATCATGGAACATTTTCAAATAGCAAAATGTGAACAGTTACCTTCAAAATCATGTTTAAAGGCAGGAAACACTTGAACTCCGGTCTGAGTGAACAAATGCCTGTTTGCCTTTACACCGCATGCTTGCAATTCAGTATGATCAGGGTGGCTACTCTGCCCTTTTAAAAAGGTTAACGTTCCCATTATGTGATTCAGCTGGGTTACCCCAGCTGCGATTATCCACACATTAGGCCCTGCAAAATGTACTTGATGGCACATTTAGGGCCCTAAATGATTTAGCTGATCCATTAAAGTAGAGTGCAGTGGATGTCTGGTCAGAGCCTCAGGCCGGGCCAGACTGCCCAAATTGGATTTTCCAAATGTTATGACAAGCTTGTTGAATTTGGCTAAGTTGATTAAATACACTTTAAATCTAGTTTATCTTCTTATCCTACCAATTTAAAAAATGTGTGTATTCAGTAAAATGAAAGATTCACATTTTATTTACATGTATGCGTGTAAGATAATCTCTTCTCTGCTGATTAAAGTGCAATTTATTATCACAAAATGTTATGTAAACATCATAATAAAGTGTCTTTGAGCAGTGGTTAGACTCTGAATAGAGTGTGTTAAAACAGCTTGGCAGTGTTTGAGTGTAGTTGTAAAATGCTGGTCACTTACCATCACATCGACATTCCTTCCAATGATTAAAGATGATTAAATCCAGAGATGTATTTATTGATTTAACTGATCCATTCAGGGATGGTGCTAAAATGTATGTAAAGAAGACACTGGATGAATCATACACATTTAAATTTGGTCTTAAGGTATTTTAGTTAAAAACTTTTTTAATAAGATTCAGTTGGAATGCCAAAATCACCTTGCTTAGACCGTCCTTTCCCAAGAGCTTTCATAATCTCATAGGAATATGTTGCTTCTATGTTTCTTGCTGCAACATTAAATAAGCGCTGAAATATCAATATGGCAGAGATGGTTTTCCCAGCGGGGTTGGGGAGATATGCAGACTGGGTGACCCATGGCACACTCGCCCCAGCACCCTCTGATAGATTACACAACCTGAGGTCATTATACCGTCCGTCAGCTCTGCTGTACCGCAGTTCTGAGGTGTACCTTTTCCAAATAGGCCTGAGATTACACTTCATGTCTACAAGCCAGTAACACCTGTTTGGTTGTCTTGTGTTCGTGTCCACAGGAGCTGTACATTGCTGTTGGTATCTCTGGAGCTATTCAGCACCTGGCTGGAATGAAAGATAGCAAGGTAAAGTCACTGGGGGCCACATGAAAAGATTTTCCCAACCTCCCTTTTCTTACCATTTTTTTTCCCCATGCATTTTCTTTTACCCGTTTTTTTCCCCCATATATTAAATGAAACAAAACGTTCCACTTTTAATGTACAATTTCTGAAAAATGTTGCCTTGCTACAAAGGAATTAGTACCACGTGAAAAACAATTTGAAGTTGGTTGCCGATGTCTGCATGTACACGGCACCCACAAACATAACTACGTTTGTTATACCCTTTGCTATAATGTTTCTGTATTTGCAATTAAGAACCAAATGTTAGACTGGTCGTCATAAAACATCACATTTCTTTGACATTCTGCATTTTTATCAATTGAATGATCATAGTTTCTGTGCTTTTTGTTAAGCACAAGACACAGGCAGTTAACATTTTAGGCAGTTTGTTCATTATGTTGTTGTTTTTTTATTCAGACTATTGTTGCTATCAACAAGGACCCAGAGGCTCCCATTTTCCAGGTGGCTGACTATGGCTTGGTCGCTGATCTTTTCAAGGTACGTGTCTGGCATTGATATTGCTGCAGTAATGTCACTGTGATCTTACATTGGGAAACAACCGAGCAGTGAGTCATAAACAGCACTCATGGCCCTTCTGCCTGGACTCACTCTGGATGTTGTGATAGCCGAGAGTCCAGAGTGACAGTCAGAGTATAACATTTGCTTTCTCACTGATAAATTTTGCACGAAGTCTTATTCCACCCTAATGGAAATGTGCAACTGTTGAATAATTAAGTTGTTGAATTAATCAGAGGAGGGTTGTGGCTGAACTTGCCATGAAGAGAGAAACACATAAGAAGCTCAGAAGATATAAAAAGGGATCAAGAGTTACTAATAAAGGTGGATTCAGTTTTGTATTGAGCTTCTACTTGCCAGGCATTTTACACGCTTAGTTGCTTTCTTGTATCTAGCTGGTACCTGGGGATAGTGAGCCAGGAGTGTTGGCACGACTAACACTGGAGTCCAGTGCTGCTTGTGAAAGACTAGTCGGTTATATTTTCATGTGTGTCCTGTTGGTCATGTTTTATTTAGCCCCTCAGTGGTTGCATGAGCAGCCCAGGTGTCCTGACAAACTCTGTAGAGGTGATTAGTAATAATAGCTAGTGGCAGTAGAGTTGTGACCTCCTGGGTGAGATCACCTTACATGTGATCACTCCTCAGATAGCTGATTAAAATGGATGGGCTTTCTACTTTTCCCCCCAAATGGACAATTGATACCTCGGACCAACTCAGACAGTGACTGATGATTCAGTTTCTGAAGTTGCTCGACTCACAAGGAGAGCCATTTGAATAATTTTGTACTTATATTTACCGTAAAAAAAAGGCTTTTTGAATTTGTCTTCTTTAAAACTACACGTCTGGCATTATCAGCGTGTTAATTTATGGGCCAGATGCCCTCCCCTGTAGGATCTTGCTCTGCATTTGTCAACCTTGCGAACACTGTGATAAATGTGCACAGCCTGCCGCGCTCTTGATAAATCTCAGATGAAAGTCAGTGTGCTCATTTATACCGTGAGCGCCAGCATGCATGATGGTTTGCTTAATAAAGTCATAAATCTTATTTTATGGAATATGCTGGGTATGAAAATGACAGGTGCTGGAGAACATTTATCCCCACATGTAAAGCCTGGAAATATTTCACCTGGTCTCAGCAGTTATTAATGCAGAACAGAACTTCATTTAAAAAAAGATGTCCACAGTGTATTTAAGTTTAGTTAACAAATTTAAAAATACTCTGCGGCAATTACAAACATGTAGTTTGACTTTTCACGACTGCAGCAAACTCCTGCCGTTAACAGAAAATATTCTGAGTTTGTTCTAGGTGTGTCGCGATAACTCATATTGATGATAACAGGGATATTTAAAAATGAAATATTGGAATCATGTTAATAATACACATATGATAATATTGCGTAAATAATCCAGCACCTCTTTATTAATTTTATATATACAGTTATGGTTTCAGACTCTCTCCACCTCCATACAGTTATATTTTGAGTGTAATTCATTTGCCAAAAAAGAGACAATATGCAATTTGACGGATATTATTGTTTTTTAAAAATTTGATATAGATATCGGAATAATATCATTATCGTGAATTCTTTTGGTTACAATAAGAGTGTGGTGAAACTCTGATATTGTTACAGCTCTAGTTTGTTTCTGCCATAATGTCATATGTATAATATTATATTTAAGTCTCTGCACTGTTTTCTCTTCAGGCGGTCCCGGAGATGACTGCAGCATTGGACAAGTGAGGAGAAACAAAGTCCCACCAAACTTCCATCGCTGGAACCTGCAATAAGGAGACCACAGGCACCCATAGCTACCGCCTTAACGCATTTGTGAAGCTGTGAGTGTTTGTGTTCAGGAATAATTTATCAAGATTTTCTCTGATTGTAAACAGAAGAACATTCTCAATCTAGAAATAAATGTCAGTTTGTATAAATACTACACGTGTATTAAATAGGGCGGGGACAATATGCTTATCTCCTGATTCGATATGTATTGCGATTTTTAAGTATTGCGATTCAATATTACGATTAATTGCAATTTTTGTCAACCTTTTTAACACGAGATCATTAGAAAAAGCCAAGTTAGGTACGACCTCTCCTCGTCAGCACTGTTCTTTTTATACATCCAAGGTCAGCTCCATCGGGGCCGTTTGAATGCATTTAACATAAATGTCAGTATATGGGTGCTCTACAGTTGTAGCGTCAGTTATTTGACCACAGAGATGTGAGTGACGGCCGACTTGACCGCATGTTACCGCAATATGATGACGTTTCCTGTGCATGACAGAGTTAGCATGCAGCTTTAGCGGTGATGTCTAGCTCTGCTTTTCCTGACTGTGTGAAAACCAAAATGTTTCCATACTTCACTGGATGTGTAGTGTTTACCATACTTTGAATTTAAAATGTGAGGGTGCGGGTTGTAACATTTTCTGCTTTCTCGATTCGGCTTTGTTTTTCTTGAAATGGAAAAACATGACTACAACAATACAAGGGGTAACTTCCGCATAGACTCAAATGAGGCAATTGTATCAATTCAGGCATTAAATCGTAAATTATCGTAAAAAAAATAAATAAAATGTTGCGATACATAAGTGAATCGATGTTTTTTTTCCAACCCTTAGTATTAAATATCAATGAATAAGCTTGTACTAACCTGGGGGTGGTGTTTTATGCCTTTAGTAGTACACATGTTGTAAATGGTATTTAATTTTCTGGTACAGCAAGGAACATCTTTGGGAATGCTTGACTTGTCTCTGATGTAGTTGACTGTAAGATGTAGCTCCTAGAGTATGTGTACTCACTGAGATGCTCTTGGAAAATAATGTATTAAATTGACAGCAAATAACAACTTCTCATTTTGCCATGTTTTCTCTTTATTGGATTAATTTTGCAATGCCCTCTTTCCATGATCAAAATAGAAAATACCTGTTGACGGTACAATAAACAGGGTTGGTTTCAATATTTAGGAGGCAAATCTTGAAGGTTCATGCTATAATTTTCTTTTCGACATTTTATTGTAGCTCCACTTCAAGTCCCTCAGTATTTTTTTTTTTTGCTGTGATAAACCCATTCTGAAATATTTAAACAGCTTTCAAAACATTAAAATCATAAAAAAAGGTAATATTTGAGCCCTGAATGATATCAAATCTATCATGTGCAGGTAGCTTTTCAATTAATTTGGTGCGTGTGGGACACGCTGTAGTTTGCAAAATCTCAGTAAACACTGACTCAGCTTGGTTTGGTCAGATTCCAGTCATGGCACCTGGATACAAAACTCTGAATCTGCCGCACACTCTTTCCACTCATAGAATTTAGATAAAAATGTTAACATTGCTAATATAGAAAGACAAAGATTAGAAAGAAGTTGAGACTGATCCAATGTACCCTGCAGCAATCCCATCAAAGAGGACTGTTCTTTGTGAGTTTGGAGACACTAGACTGACTATCAAAACAGCTGACACACCTGCACATGTGATAAATCCATGCCTTGTAGCTTGCGGGAAGTGATTCACAGTTTGTGGCCCTCCCAATACGTGATCTCATCTGTTCAGCATCTCCAATTCCTACAAAGTGTATCAGAGGAACTAAGCCCTCAGCACCATCCACGCACTGGTTTCACTTCCTAGAAATCAAACAACAACTTAACATATCAAAAGCCAGATCTCTTTTTTTCTTTTTTTTTTCTGCGCAGACCGGTTGTCTGAAAATTTTGGGCTCGAGCCCTGTTGCTGGTTTCTTTTGGTAAAATTTTTCATAAAACTCAAAGTGTTTTTGTGAGTGTCAATTCCTGATAAGTGGTGTCTCCTCCAGTCTTTCATGCCCTCTGTTTTTGTGCTGTTCTGGCTCAAGTTCATCCTCTCACTCCCAACAGTACAAAGAGGATGACCGACATACAGTGACTCCCAACAACACTGGAGTTTTGTTTATTTTTGCGTTTGATCTGAAATGTGAGTCCTGTGAAGTTCCACTTGTCAGGCAAAGGTTTATGTCTCTGACAGACGGTTGACCGGTCCGTCCACCGGCTCCATCATCCTGTACTTTTCCTCTAGAAGAGTCTCATTGCCCTGCAGATGGATGAGAGGCTTTGAGTGCAGCCCAACTCTGCTCTCCTGGTTCCTCTTGTTGTAGATGTTGACCCTGTGCTCCAGCTCGGGGCTGGTTTTGGTGGAACCTGCCGGGCTTGGCGGTTTAAGGTTGACAGGGTCCAGGCCCTTCTGGGTGAGACAGGAGTTCTCCGTCAGAGAGGAGAGCAGCTCCTGCATCACAGCGCTGGGACTCCCTCTCGGCTGAGTGCCCAGGGCCAAAGGGCTGCTGTAGGGTGGAGGGTAGCAGCGTTGGTCGCTGTAATCCGTGGAGGTCGAGGCCTCGCGCACCGTGGAGCTGCAATCCGTGGTGGAGCCAAACGTGTGGCTGCTGATGCTGTGCTGACGGGCGCTGAAGCTGCTGCGGGACACCGTGGTGGTGGAGGCTTCGCTGACCGAGCTGCCGGTGCGCTGCAAGCGACTGGACGGACAGGCGTCGACACTCACCAAAGAGGAGGGAAGCTGGCTGGGGTTGTTTGGCAGGTGCACGTCTATGGCTGCTGTGGTGATGACACGTGCAGGGTCTGGGATCCCCATATCTACAAGAACAACACATAAAGCACAGGGTCGTGAAATACTGTGGTGCAACATGGGCTGTAGGAAAGAGTGAAGCGGGATCTGGTTGATGCTCACCGCTGCTTGGTTCACTGTAGTACTGGCTGATGTAGTTGTTCATGTCATCCTGAAAATGGTGATCTGAAGAGGATCAAAATGGACACTTAATGTACTTTGTCTTAGACCCAATGAAAGTGAATCCAGTGTGAATTTAGAAGTTAAAGATAGGTAGTGTGCAGTAACTTTTTGAATTATTTAGAATCCATACAACTTTGTTAAAAGTTAGATAATAGAAAGTGGCAACATTACTTTAAGTCCTTTACTTTTGCATTCATTTAATAAATGGTTTATAACACAATACCGTATATTGAAGTTGTAAGCAGATGTGTTAATTAACAACTATATCCCCTCCTGTGGGCACCCATAAGTGGAGGCTGATGTATAAACATATAATTAATGATAATATAGTAAAACACGGTTGTTATAATATTAAATGTCTTAATGTGAGAAGTTATAATTGCTGACAAATAATATACATTAATAAACTCTTAAAAATTGTTCTTACTATACATCTGCTTACAACTACATTATAGTGTGTTATAAACAATTTATTACATGTTTTCATACGGATTACAAATGCTAAATAGGGGAACTTAAAGTGAAATGTTACCTCGAATGCTCATGGTAATGTACCTAAATGTAGGGATGCAACTAATTAGTATTTTCATTCTTAGTCAATCACTTGTTCGACCAACAGTCCAAAACCCAAAGGTAGTTATTTTACAATTATATAAAGCAGAAAATCCTCATATTACTGAAGGTTAAATTACAAAATGTTTTCTATTTTTGCTTGATCCATAACTTAAACAACTAATCAATTATTAAAATGAAAAACAAACAAATCAATCAACAAATTGTTTAAAGGTATAATATACAAGAATGAACTAAAACACAATGTATAGCCTAGTATACATAGTGACATAGTGGTGTGATTCAGAACGTAACCGCTGGGAAACAATCGGAAAATAGCGTTTTATTTCTCTTTTAGCCAACTTTTAATGCGGTGTGTTTACAAACGGCAACGTTTACATATCATACATTTAGGCATTATTGAGCAACACTTGTGTGGATGTGGTGCACAGATCCTAAATCAGTCCAAGTGTTTAAGTGCTATCCAAGGTCCCTCAGGACTGTTAGATGGGTTATATTCATTGATATTTGGGTTTCACATATTAATTTTATGAATGTCCCAGGAGGGGCCACATTGTTCAGCCTTTACTGGGACAGGGACCATCTCTAGATGATCAATACCACATGAATATATGAGGAGCAGCCCCACTTAAAAGGATGTCTGACTAGAAACACTGTAGCTCAGATGCATGGCAGGTCGCACGATGATTTATAGCTTTGATAAAGGAAAAGCCTCAGTGTTTTGAGCCCTGACATCACCTGCACTGACAGCACTTTGTTGCTTTAAGTCCTGTAAGTTATGACCTGTCACTGTATGAAAGGTTTATAGTCCATCTAGGTGTGGCACCAGAATTTTGATGTGTGGCTTGTGAGATGAATGTTTATGAAAAGAGGACACCAACTATTAATACACTGTCCTACCCTCCAGCATGGTGCTTCAGAGCAAAGGGTTGTTGACTATTTACAGACGTGTCTGGTTTGCAGGGATATGTTGTGCTAATTTTTTTTTCTTACATTAAATAACCATAAAGGTCTCTAAAGCTACACTAGCCTTCATATGTTACATTCCTTTGAAATACTGTGACTTTTCGACATACTATACTATGGCTTTTTTTCATGAAATTTTTCGACATACTACACTATAACTTTTATCCATAAACTCTTTTTGATATACTATACTATGATTTTTTTTTCAACATACTATGCTATGACTTTTTCATTTTTTCGACATAATATACTATGACTTCTTTTCATTTTTTTTTGACACACTTTATGATGACTTTTTAAAAAATTCAACATACTATACTAGGACTTTTTTTTTTTTTTCAACATAGTTTAGTATGGCTTTTTTCCACAAACTATACTAAAACTTTTTAATTTTTTCGACATACTATACTATGATTTCTTTCATGAACTTTTTCGACATATTATACCATGACTTTTTTCCATAATTTTTTTTTGACATACTATACTATGATTTTTTCATGACATTTTTTGACATACAATACTATGATTTTTTTCATTAAATATTTCGACATTATATACAATGACTTATTTTCAAAAAAAATTTCGACATACTATTATATGACTTTTTTTCATGAAATTGTTTGTCGTACTATATTATGAATTTTTTCATGAAATTTCTCTTCGTACTATACTGTGACTTTTTTCCATACATTTTTTTTGACATACTATACAATTACTTTTTTTCATTCAATTTTTTGACATACTATACTATGACTTTTTTCCCAACTTACTATACTATGAATTTTTTCATGAAATTTCTCTTCGTACTATACTATGACTTTTTTTCATGAAATTTTTCAACATGGTTTATTTTAACTTTTTTTCATGAACATTTTTTGTCATTATATACTATGACTTTTTTTATAACATTTTTCAACATACTTTACTATGACTTTTTTTCATGAAATGTTTTGACATACAATACTATGACTTTTTTTCATGAAATATTTCGACATACTATACTATGACTTTTTTTTCATAACATTTTTCAACATACTTTACTATGATTTTTTTAATAAAATTTTTCGACATACCCTACTATGACTTTTTTTTCATAAAATATTTGGACATACTAAACTAGGACTTTTTTTTCAACATACTATACTCTGACCTTTTTTCATAAAATATTTAGACATTGTATACTATAACTTTTTCCATGAAATTGCTACGACATACTATACTATGACTTTTTTTCAGCATAGTAAACACTAAACTTTTTTCATGAAATTATTTGACAAAATATATTTTACGTTTTTTTCATGAAATTGTTTGTCGTACTATACTATGACTTTTTTTCATAAAATTTTCGACGTAGTATACTATAACTTTTTCTTATAAAATTTTTCGACATACATTACTATGACTTGTTTTCATGAAATTTTTCAACATACTATACTATGACTTCTTAATTTTTTTTCGACATACTATAATATGAATTTAAAAAAAACAATGTCGAGATACTATACAATTACTTTTTTATGATTTCTTTCGAAATACTATACTATGACTTTATGACTTTTTTTTAGTACTTTTAGGACTTTTTTTCCACATATTATTGTATGACTTTTTTGACATGCTATAATATGAGTTTTTTTCAAGATACTATACTATGACTTTCATGACGTTTTTTCTTCCTACTATACTATGACTTTTTTCTGATTTTTTTCTACCTTTTATACTATGACTTTTTTTGACATACTATACTATGATTTTTTATGATTTTTAAGACTTGATTCCACATATTATACTACGACTTTTTTCGACATACTATACTATAACTTTTTCACGTCATATAATATGATTTTTTATGATATACTATAGTATGACTTTTAAGACATACTATACTATGATTTTTTTAATAACATACTATACAGTACAATGACGTTTTAATGTCATAATAAATTATGACTCTTTGACATACTATAATTTTTCATGACTTACTATTCTGACTTATTATAGGACACACTATTCTATGCTTTTTTCATGGCATACAATGCCTTTTTTATGACATACTATACTATGAATTTTCATGTCATACTATACTTTTTTTACTTCATAATATACAATGACTTTTTTAGACATACTATACTATGACTTTTTTAGGGCGCTTTAACAAGCCAACATTTTGTCCATTTTAATCAAACTCTGGTGTGGTTCAACCCCTGGTGCAGTTGGTTTGGGAGATTGTGAACGCAGTAATCAAACTCTGGTTCGGACCAAAACAACCAGTCCAAGATTGCTTGCAAGAGGTGGTCTCAGATTGTTTTCCATCAAACCAAAGCGCAGGCTGCCTGTGTGGGCATTTGTTGAGATGGACACAGGTAAACTACAGGTTAAAATGAGTGTGAGAAGACTGACTTGGACTTCTGCATAAGTCTGATGTTTGCTTGATATATGGGCCGAAGAGAACAGACAGAATACGCAAAATAAAGACTGCATAAATAGGGACGTTTGTGTCATTTGAGATAAACTAAAGGGAAGGGATTTGTGCGTACAATAGATCAATGCCGAGTCAAAGTGAAAACACTTCAACAGCAATATATCAAAGTCCGTCTCTGTACTGTGCCAACATTTTTTAAATAAAAAGTAAAAAAAAACCCTGCAACCTTCCAACATGAGCCAACTTCTCTAACATTTCAGCCATCTTTTACATTGAAAGATTAAAGGCGCTGAGGGAGTGTCTGCATTCAACATTCAACAGGATGTACCATAGAAAGCACAGCTTCCTCCCTCGTGTGCACAGAGGTCTGTGATAGCCTATAATACAATGAAGTGGGGTGTTCCAGACGGTTACCTGCAGGCCCCCCGGGCTCTCTAGCTTTAGATGGCCCGTGATGCTCGGAGGCCCCAGGGGCCAGTCCGTCCACCTCCTGGAAACTGCTGCTCTGTTTACCCCACATGTGGTGGATCTGCATGGCTGCTTCACGCTCTGCTACCAGATCCAGATCCTGCTGGGCCAGGTGTGCCCTCAGCTGCCTGATTTCAAACTGAAAGGAAAGAGGGAAAATACGGAGAACTGAAGTAAAAAGTAAAAACACACGGAATGTTTTAAGAGCGTTTAACACACAACAGCATACTGTATATTACACTCACTAATATTCCATCCACCTGTGTCCAAGCAGGTATTATGTTGCTTGCATCACAGTTAACATTTACATATACAGTACAGTGTGAGCTTATGCCAAACTGCATATTTCCAATCCCTCTAACATTTGCAGTATAACTCTGACATACAGTAGACACTCTTCTCCTCCTCCAGGTCGACATCTGAGAAATATAGAGCGCTCAGTGGATGCACTCGCAGTTACACTTATAAAGTTAAACCTATTCTTCAGCTCACTTACAAACAATATTAGAACTATCATTATTAAATTGTGAAGTAGTCAGTAGATTGCTCTGAGATAATGCAAAGTGCTGGCTATCTGATACCCACAAGGCTTCTAGAGGCAATAGAGGATACATTTTGTAGGCATCTTTTATGCCTTTTTGAGTACAAATTCATTTATTTTTCTTGCATAGTGCTTTGCTGCCCTCTGCTGGTTGCATGCAGCTATAAATTATAGACTGTAAGTAGGTGAGCTATATGAGAGAGATAAGAGGACATACTGCCTGTTCCTGGCAGATCTGGGTGAGACGGTCAAGCTGTTCCTCCCTCACCGCCTTGGCCTTTTCATACTGCTGGATCTCCAGCTCCATCTCCACCTTCACTTGCAGCACATAGGCTAAAACAATAAGGCATATTATAGTCAGTTTTCCTACAAAAAAACAACATTTAATCTTGTGTCTGTCGATCTTAATTTCAACTGAAGACTACATTGACTTAATTAATCCATTTCTAAATATCAAAGTCAACCACTGTTTTGTTTAAACAAAAGCCTGCATATTCTCTGGCACATGACAAAAGACTATGACTAACATACCGTACACAAAGTGGACAAAATAACAGCACAATGGATGCTGCAAACAATGCGACGATACAATTGTGAGGCTTCAGTCATGTTCAGTTTTTGTTGATGTTGTGTCAGAAAAGTTGTATGGTGAGCTTTAAGGCATTAGTTTGTGGTGGTGTTTTCTATTGTGTTATATACAGTATCATCCCTTTGAACACGTACTGTATTCAAAAACCACAAGGGGGAGCAACACTGTTAAAAAAAAAGCATTCTTCCCAATAAAGAAAATACTCTGTATGGACCTATATGATGAAATAATGTGCGTGTAGCAGCTGATGTGTGAGCTTCAAAGCACAGGTCCGTTACAACAGATGATGCCCTGACTGGTGAAAAAACATGAAAAAAAGACGAGCAAATAATTGAGCAAACAACCTCAAGATTGAATGTGGCCGATACCGCAGAGAGCACACTGCGGTATCTATCTCTGTGACCTGACAGTAAAGGACAGGATGCAGAGGACATCAGCCCCTCCCAGCCTCACCATCAATGATCCTCTTGACCCTCCAGATGCGCAGTGTGATGATGAGACCGATAGCATCCCAGGGGCTGCTGGGGCCGTTGGCCACTGTGGAGGCCACCATGGGGGCCAGAGAGAGGACGATGACAGCTCCATCAAACACCTGAGAAAATACACACACACACACAAACACACATTCAGCTACTGTTATGTCTGTATAGCTTCCACAGTGGTATGACATTGAGGGAATGACACTGCAGTGAAAAGGGGCCCAGAGTAACAGGACTAATGGCACCCATGGGAGCTTACCTCTACTTTGTTCTCTATGTAATCCCATATCCCCAACACCACGATCCTGAACACCGTCTGAGACAGACAGAGGGACAGAGAGCGAGACAGAGAGCAGGTTACACACAGGGTGCGATGGAAGAAGAGACTGGATGATGGAGGCTGAGCATGCTGGGTAGTAATTCCCAATAATAAACCTGACAGTCCTAGTGAATTTGCAGTCGCGATTCAGATTTATTTCATCCCTCCAACTGGTAATTCATCAATGACATCATATTCATACACATCACAGGCGGCGCGATAGGATTTCATCCAAACAATTAGAGACACCGCATTTAGCTCCTTCTGCTGACGCAGCAGGGGCTGCAGAGGGCAAACAAGTCTCCCTTTGTCTTTCGTCTCCTGCCGTCCCCTAGCCCCCATCCTCATTTCACATATTCAAGGTTGTACTGGAGCAGAAACCGGCCTCCCCTGCTGTTTCTGCTCCTTCGATGTATCACTGTATTGATAAGTAAAACGCGAGCTACACAAACGTTAGCAGTGGGGTGGTCAAGTGTAGGGAACTAAGACAAATGTGGCTGGCTGTAAAGAAAATGGTAATCAATACAGCACACCTGAGGCCTCGAAATTATTTAAAACTAGCAGCACAGAAAAGCTCCATCTGCATTTTAAAGTGTTTGTGCTGCGGATCAATCGAATAACCCGAGAGGGACCAACTGTGCCAGCTCTAACAACAGCAGTTATGCAAGTTTTTTTTACAGAGTGTAGATCTTTGTTTCGTGATTTCGTAGTCACTTCCGTTAAGTACACTTTTAATGGAGCCGCACACAAGTTCACCTCTACTAATCAGAATCTAATCAAGCTGTGACAGAGGACACGGGGCGTTTCATGCGGTGTTGTTAGTATTCAAATGAGGACACATCAGTGTACTTCACTGGCCCCCACATACTGCACAACATAGCATTAATCGACAGGCCGCTGCATCAGCTGTAAGTGAGACTGTTTTGTGTTGAACGCGGAGAAGATAAGAGACTCACCTCAGTGAAGAACACAGAGAGAATAGCCAGGCTGATCCAGTGCATGATGCTGGCAAACTGGAATGCATTATTAACTGTAGGGATAAAACAGAATAACTGATTATTTCTAAGGACCGTTTCTGTGGCATGAACTGAACATGAACTTTCTTTTTTTTTGTTTCTAACAGCCGTTACCTGCTGCGAATCATTGACAAGGTGCAACACATTCATGCACACACAAACACAAATAAATGCCCAGACAAGAGGTGTGAAGCAACATCATAAATATGAATTCAACACTTAATGTACATGCATGTGTCTGTATCTTCTTGTCTATTCATCAGGCTAATTGTGAAGAGCCTGAAACAGCACTCGGCTGTCAGCTGAGGCATTTCTCTTCACGCTTCACCTCTCCCCCCATCTGTCTGTGTTTGCTGTGTTCAGTGATCTGCCTATCAGTCCATTCATCTTCCTCAAGTCCTCACCACACTCACCAGCCAACTCTGTGTTGCCTGATTTCTTTGTCCGCTAATCTCCCTTCACGCATTTGTCTTACTTTGCCTTTGTCTGCCCCGTCTAGTCAGTCAGTCAGTCCCAGGGGAACAGTAAAGACTTGAGTGCATTTGGATACTGCCGGAGAGACATCTCCGCCACGTGCGTTCTTCACTCAGCCCCGTGACATCAAACAGGTTTGACCCTTGACCTTCCACTTATGATAAATGAGGATGTCTCCACCACACCGGATGATGTAGATGAAGGTGATACTGGGGTGACTTGGGTCACAGCGGCATTTCGACCACTTGACATTTTGTGTTAACTGTGGAATACTAATAGGTGGATTATATTCCACAGGCCATGATTGATCAGAGCCTCAGGTTGATCATCAGCGACACAGACTCATTATACAGTTAGACGTATATGACCTTCGGCACATGCTCACATACATGTTCTGTGTACAGATCTAGAAACTGTCCTGAATTACTGTATATTAAATCAAATATCATAATTATGGTATAGTATAACTTCATCAACCACTGTTCCACCTGGTACCTACCGTCCCGGTACCACTATAGAACATTCACAGACTACTAATACTATTATAATTGACATAAATATGAACTTGTAATATTTTGTTGATAGATGGGACTGTCATCATTTTGGTCATTGTGGTCATTTTCAAAAAGGAAACCCGGACAACTCCCAGACCGGACAACGCCGTGGTAGCGACCTGTCCATCACAAGGTGGCCACGCCCTAAAGCATCCCCTGCTTTATGGTTTATCTGACTCTAAATGGGACCATAATTTACTAAATGAACATCATGCTGTATTGATGAAGACTTGACCAGCGATTGAGACCATAAACTCATGTTTACAATGTTTACTGAGGTAATAAATCAAGTGAGAAGTAGGCTCACTTTCTCATAGACTTCTATACAATCAGACTTCTTTCTGCAACCAGAGGAGTCGCCCCCTGCTGGCTATTAGAAAGAATGCAAGTTTAAGGCACTTGCGCATTGGCTTCACTTTTCAGACCCCTGAATTCTCACTGTGTTACGTACATTATTTAAAGAAACTCAAACATTTTTGATGAGGATCCCTTAAATTTGAAAAGAAGTGTGACCACAATGCAACATTTTGCAGTTGATAAATAGACTTCTAAGCTCTTTTTGGTGGCTAACTATGTAATGGAGACTTTTGTTATAACAAATAAGTTATCTCAAAAACAATTATTTTTGTTATTTATTGGCTGACATATATACGCAAATACTGATATATCTGCAAAAAGCTAATTGTCTGATCTGTTGGCCTGGTTAATTATTGGTCTAGCTCTAGTAAGTATATTATTATATAGTGTATTACTGTATAGTGTTGGCTCTCTATGTTACTATCATTTACACATATTCAAACTTACACTGTTAATGAATAACTATGATATAATAAAGACTTGCCAGAAAAGGCAGGTGTCTGTGTGCCATTTTTTTTTTCCCGTTTACTGGAAACAGCTGTTACCTGCATTATACTGCCAGGTGCAGGTAAATGGTGCCTATCCTTAATTAAAGAAACACCTTCACCTATGAAATTTATATTTCCGCAACAGATTTTAGAAAATGTTTGCATATTTTCTTTCTGTTTTTTAGTCTTTGCTTTATAGCTTTATGAACAGTTCACATTCCATCCAAACTGCAGCTCAGTCTAACGAGATGAAGCATATATGATCCATCTGCGGCTGAGTTTTTGTGCTAATTAACTTCTTGTGAACAACTCCTTTGTACCGTAGATCTCGAGTCCATGCATTGACCCAATGCCTTTGTATAGCAATTAGTAAACAATTGTGCTGAGTGGTCCACTTCTCTCTCTCTTCAAGAATGCTATTTTAAGCCAGGACCATGAAGAATGAGTGTAACAAACCACTTCCACAGTATCAGTACAAGAATGTGGCCCTCAAAACAACATCCTTATCATATTGATAATCTCAGGTGATTACATGTTTTCATCCACTCACACTGCAACAGCTTGGTGTCTATGAGCAGCTCCAGCGTCAGCAGCACCACCACCAGAATGACCAAGGCCACCAGGAAACAGTTGAATCCTGCCGACAGCAGACAGACCTGCCACAGCGCTGCCCTTCGACCACAGCATGGCTTCAGCCAGTTCGACCTGACCGGTGGAGAGACGGGGTGAGAGACAGAGAGGGGGGAGAAAAGGCGGTTAGAAAAACCCGTGGGTGCAAAGATAAATGGTGGGTCTTGTTGCGGTGTTATTTTAAAATGTAATACTTGTACATAGTGTGGATCTGACAGGCAGCACGCAAGGTCAAATCAATAAATCACAAGAAACGTCAAGATACACAAATCGTGAGGTGTATTCAACCTTGATTTTGCTCCGTTTTCTTCTAAATAGTTTTCAGCAGAGGGCAAAATTCAGAGCATGCATGCTGAAATTAATTCACACTCTTAAATTTAATGTGAAGCATAAATACATGTTCTGCCGGCACTGAGATGATATATTATTATGAAGTAATTCTGTTCATGAATTTATGGTGTCATTGCTTCTTTGCCCCTTTCCTCATCTCATAAAACCATTTATTCTATTACATATTTCTGCAACCTTCCTCTTCCCATTAAAGCCTGTGTAGCCTACTTACTATAACAGCCATTAGTTTGTTTTTGCCTATTTTTAGAAACAGATTACATGACGTCTGTTGTAATCCACATTCAAGCATTAAATAATCAGAACATCTATAGAGGAGGTGATTCCTGACTCAGTGGGTGTCTTATACTCTCTAGATTTGCTTAGACATATTAAACATCTATAGCATTGCAGTCGATAAAGTGTGGTTCTGTACAGATTAGAGTCTCCTGTGTTTAATTCCCGTCCCTTCTGCTTCACTGGGTGACGGGACAGATCTCTGGGTGAAAACTGGCTAGCCGACTTGCAACTGTTTTACTAACAATCAAGCTGGTAGTTATCTCACTGGCGCTGCTCTTGTTAGAGCTCTGGATGGTCGACCGACCGACTGCATGATGTACTGTAACTCTCCCGGCATGACAGTGCATGTGCACCATCTGGAGGGTGCAGTCGCACCTGGCCGGCTGGTTGTTGAGACAGCAACACTTATAATTCCTGATCGCACAGTGGTTAAGCAGCTACTGCTTTATACACCGTCCTCCACATTGCTATATATTTTCCATTAGTTTGGAGTGCCCCCGTGTCCCTCGTGTGCTTACTCCTTGTCCAGGTACATTGTGCTTGAAGATGTGAGTGTCAGACCTGCCTTAAATCCATCCCTACTCTTCCCTTCAAGTCCCACCAATCAGAGACTGTGACTGTCTGAGACTCCTGGGGATTTACGGTCAATAAATAATGACAAATCTCCAGGAGGCACACCGGGGCTTTCCCTTCCTGTCACAGCTCTGCATTCCACGCACACGCTACTCAGATGTACTCTTAGAGATCCAGACGCAGAAAAGGAAGGTGTGTGTGTGTGTGTGTGTGTGTGTGTGTGTGTGTGTGTGTGTGGGAGGTTGCCGTCCTTTCTCTGAGGCGACGCTGAGAAGGGCAGTAGGTTTCTTTGAAAATAGCAGCTATCCGTTGTCACCTGTCCCCCATAGGAGGAAAGCTACGGGCAATGTCTGTCAGAGGACAAAAGAGGATGCAATTTATTCTACTCTCCTCTTGGTTCAGCTCAGAACGAAGGAGGCAAACACAGAGAGGAAGCGGGATGCAGCCGGTTCAAAGGCATTGGGACTCATCCAAAAGTGAACTGGAGAGAGAGCCAGGGAGGAAGGAGGGGAGTTGGAGAAGGAAGAATGAGAAAGAAAGAACAGAGAGAGAGATGCAGATTGAGTTAAAGGATAATTCTGGCTTATTATAACTTAGGTCTTATTTGTCAATAGGAATAATGGCCAAAATTACGACTGTACTGCACGCAGTTAATTGCTAGGATTTGTGAACGTGGCAAAATCGTTTGACAGAAGTCCAAAGGGGCAGGAAACACAAGCGGTCAGAAGATCATACAGGTGTAAACAAACGCCCAAGCTGAACTTATTTGGAAGAAGGTCTGCAACCAATGATTATTTTATCAATTAATTGATCAACTGTTTAGTCTATGAATTGTCAGAAAATGGCGAAAATGTTAGTTTCCTGAACCACAACATGACATGTGGTGGAAAAATACATACATGAGGCACATTCCTAAGGTCTTGACAGGTGACACTCACTGCCCTTGAAGTCTATTTCAGTTTCTGTGTTGCATACCTAGTCAACAAACATGTAGTGCCTATTTGAGGACAAGTACCTTAAATGGACAGAAGTGTCAGACAGAGAGGACAATGTGAGATATACGACTGTGAGCATTCATGCAAGGTTATAAATGTCTAAACTGAGAGACTCTCAGCCCTGAACATTCTATGTTGATGGTTGTGTGCCCACTTGCAAGTGTGGATTAAAACTCTGAAAGACGCTCTCTTGTTTTTGAGTACTTATTAAACAGAAATTGCCTCCACAATTTGGTGTCAGAAGTGGGATCCTCGACGTGAAACGACGACGTACGTTCAGATGTCTAAATCCCAAAGATGTTCACTTTACTATGATATAAGACAATGAAAAGTAGCAAATTCTCACATCTGAGGAGCAGAAAGCAGGGAATGTTTGGTATTTTTGCTTGAAAAAAATTACTTAAAAGGACTAGTGTGTAACAATTAGGGGGATCTATTGGCAGAAATTACATATATTATTAATAAGTATGTTTTCTTTAGCATATAATCACCTGATAATAAGAATTGTTGTGTTTTTGTTAGCTTAGAATGAGCTGTTTATATCTACACAGAAGCCCAGAACAGTAGCCCAGAATGGACAAACCAAATATTGTTAACTTTTCCTGCTTGGGCCAAAGTCGATAACATTACACGCTCCCGTCTCTGTCGCTCTCTCTCTCTCGCTTCACCACTCACTTCCCACATACACACACGCTCTGCTCCAAATGACCTACGCTACTCTTACAACAACTGGTTCTAGAGAGGGCCATCTGCGTTTTCGCGTCGGCCACCGTAGCTCTCCAACACGCTTGGCACATGAGAGAAGCTTCAGTTGGTTGCAATCTCCACATCTCACCGCTAGATACCACCAGATCCTACACACTGGACCTTTAAACAATTATCAAAATAGTTGCCTATAATTATTGTGTCTTGTCATTTCGCCTGTATATGGAAGAGAAAACAAAAGGTGAACGGTAAAATGATTACCCAAATGTCCACTATAAAAATCCCTCAGTTTACTGACTGATGCTTTGGAGCAACTGTGACCAACTGTACTTGTACAATGAGGGGTTATCATTGACATTTCGGGCACGCTTTACTTCTGGTTTCAACTCCAAAAAAGTTGGCTTGTTTATGACTTGTCTGCTGGTCTCTTATTTCTTGGCCCATTGGACTACATTGTAGCTCTGTCCCAATGTTCACCGATGTTAGAATGACTTTGGTGAATAGGAATCATGGCCAAAACTATAAAAAAATAATACTAAAATAAAGTTATCCTTCGAGGGGATTCTAGCAAGTGGCGTCATTTTGCAGTTGCAGCTGAACCTCCGGTGTAGCACACATCCATCGTCTCCATCCTTCACCAAGGTCAGCAGAGAGGCTGGAGCTGGGCCACGTTTTGTCAGTGCTCTCCCAGAGGCTAACCGGTGCACTCAACCCTCTGCACCAACTTTCAGTACCAGCCAACGGCAACAGATTAGGGGCTCAACACCTGGGGTGACAAAGAGGTGGTGGAGGGTAATGGTATCATTAGCAGATACCACGGAGACTTCCCCCAGCACCGATTTGTTCCCAAGGAACAATGTCAAACCCCATCTGCCAGTGGAGGAGAGCCAAGAAAAAGAAACATTTACCTAATGATACGCCTAACACACAGTCACCGGACATTTGTGGACCATTAGTTAAAAGAAGGAATGAGCAGCACGCACTCCAAGAGACACCTCACTTACCTTCAGGACTGAAAAGCATGATTTAACTCATACTGTGTAGAATCATAATTCATTCAGACCTCTCTCACAAGCCAGGCAGAAAAGGTATTAATTTAATAAACCTGTAAAGAAAAACCCTGTCTGGAAGCAGAGTAAATGGCAGTGATGGATTACTCCGAGCTCAGAAACTTAATTTTAGGAAAATCACTTTAAACCTTGAACGCTGAGGACCTGAAGTATTTATGAGGAAGTGAGGCTGCTTCGGTGGTGGAGTATGCGGGCAGTGTGTCCACCACTTTAAGGCAAGGAATGATATCACCTCACTCTCTCCCAGCGTCACGCCAGGTGCGGATCAAATGGGCAATACCTTATGGGTTGGTCATGCACAAATATGTGCGTGCACAGGCAAACATCACACACACACACACACACACACACACACACACACACACACACACTGTGTGGAGGGAATGAGAGATGCAGGGTGGCATGTGCTGTGGACAGGTTCATAAAGACATCCAACAGGCCGGCAGCTGCAGTACTGAGGGACGATCGAAGCGGGCCCGACAGCAGCGCAGAGCGAGGGGATTAGATCATGAGACCGATCAATAGTGGCCTCAGATGGAAGTAAAGGCATGCTGTACATGACGCCGGCTGCAGCGGCCTTTACAGCAGACAGGACAGAGCTGACAGAGACGTCAGGCAGAGTGAAAGGCAAAGAGGAAGGTGTCCGGTCGCTCTTTTGGGACCAATTCACACAGACGGGACAGAGCTTTGGCTCCGGCCCCGGCTAAGTAACTCTCACTGAGGTGGGGAGCCTATCACAAGGAGCATCTCTTTTATTACACTGTCTCCTGTAATTGAGACGCGATAAAATACAATGTAAACTCATTAAGTACAAGTTAAATGGAAATTAAATCAGAGAGGTGGTGCTGTTTGTTTGTTTGTGTGTGTGTTTTTGACTTTAGAGATGGAGCGAGAGAGAGAGGGGAAGGGCAGCAAAGGGAAAAATTAATTCAGAAGTAATGAGTCTGAAAGACTCTATCAACCCGTCAGAGGTATTGATTGTAGCACAAATACACACAAACACACACACACACACACACAAACAAGCAATGAACAGCTGCAAACACCAACCTCTACCTCAGTGTGTTTGCAAAGGAAAGCCTAAAATAGTGTCGCTCTGAACGACACTGCTGTGTAAGGCTTCTAAATAATTGATTGAGTTCTTGATTGATGTCTTGATTGCACATTTACAACAGAGCACCTTTGCTCGGTGAAAAACTCCAGCACATTATGGTACAGACCTGTGACAGCCCTCACACAATTACATTTGCTTCCAATATGATTAATCATGCTATGAGTCTAAAAAAAAAACAACTCTACATGGCCAAGACTGATCACTGTGCCTGGCAGCCATTAATATATTCAAGCACACCTGAAAATTAGGCTTTTGCAAAAAAATATAAATTATTTTAAGAAAAAAAAGAAAAAAATCATATTTGTCACTTCAGTACAGTAGGTCCCAATCTATTTGGCCCATGCCAGACAAAAATGAAGCAGTGTCTATATGTGACGCTTAATGCTCAAAACATGAGTTGTGAGCAGGAATTTTAGAGACTTGAATAGGTGATCAAGAATGTAACACACTTATATAGAAAAGTCAGAAAAAAAAATAATGGGACCTCCAAAAGGTACAGTGTGTAGGATTTAGCGACATCTAACGCCGTGGTTGCAGAGTATAACCAACTGACTCCGCTCACTCCTCCCTTTCCAAGACTACGGTAACGTGAGCCACTGAGTGCAAAACTGTGGTAACACCGTTCGCCTCGCCCAGAGGCCATCCTTACTACTTCATGCCTAGTTAACTCTACACGACTTTAGCCATGATTTTCAGCTTCCCGAAAGCTCCAAAACAGAGGCAAATCCACATTGTACCTGACGGGGACTCTGGCCATGAGCTACAGCCAATGAGAGTACAAGACACCAGTTGAGGGGAAACCAGGGGGAGGAGGGGTTGACTGTAGGAACTGTATGTTCTGCATTTGCAACACGAAGCAAAGTTGTTGTTTCACCTAGAGCAGGGGTCTGCAACCTGCGGCTCCGGAGACACATGTGTCTCCTCAGCCCTTCTCCAGTGGCTCAACGTGGATTTTTTTAAAGAACTAAGTGGAAATCAATAACTTTTTTTTGTTTACTTTATTCTCGAAATCTAAATTTTGTTTTTCCCTTAATCTTGACCCATACCTTGCTGCAAATGTTTTGCGGCTCCAGACAGATTTTTTTTGCCTAAAATGGCTCTTTTAATAGTAAAGGTTGCCGACCCCTAGAGGAATAAATAATAAAAAAAGAGAGTGGGAACCGATGGAAACAGGCTATTTTGTGAACACGTGCCAACAACAATATCAGCAATGTGTCTCGCTTATGGTATCACGTCATTTACCGTGTATTTCTCGCAAGTTTTCGTGATCAAACATAGTTTTGAGACTTCATCGGGGATTTCTCCTGGTGAAAGATCTTGTAATGTGTGACCCCCTGTCGCCGGTCAGTCATGTAGTGTGAAAACCATAATGACTTAAAGACCGATTACGAGACAGCAAGTTGTGTAGTGTGAACAGTACAGCGATCAGATGACTTTGAAAGTCATGTAGTGTGTAGGCTCCCTCTAGAGCCAGTGTTTGGTTTGTCCGTTCTTAGCTACTGTAGAAACATGGCGGAGTCCGTAAGGAGGGCCCACTCCCTATGTAGATATGAAGGGCTCTTTCTAAGCTAACAAAAACACAAGTCTTAATTTCAGGTGATTATACACAAATGACAACATTATGATTATTATATTACCATTTCTGCCAATAGATCCCCAAAATGTTACACACTGTTCCTTTAAATCATCTTGTGAGCCCTCATATTTATCTTGGGACCGCTAGGAGGGTCCCGACCCGCAGGTTAGGACATGCCATGAATAAGATTTTAAAAATGATAACCTAAATATTTTCTGAAAGGTACTTCTGTTCTTGTTATAGAATATTTTTCTTTCTCCAGGTGGAGGACATCTCATGACTCTCTCTGACTGTTAGCAGGAAACATGTGAACACTGGGGGAAAGCTTTTGAGTTGAATGTATCGTCTTTGAAGGTGTAAGGGGCAATGCCAGCTACTACTCCGGCAGCATTTTAAAATGATACTACTTGACTCAGGTTTTCTGTCTCCTCTCAATTACTCTCTCTCTGTACTGATAACTATATAGCCCCGTGGTTCCTCCAGTATAAACTTCAACCAATTCACACCAATCTGCTGAACTCAGCAGGCTCGGGCAGGGGAAAATGGACCACAACTGTGCGCCTGCAGGCTACTGAACAGCAGAGGTTGGAGGACTTCATCCCATTCAGGCTGTTCAAACTCTCTACATTACACTTGCTCCTTAGCTTACTTTATACACTTGAAGAGGCATTTAATTTAATCCCTGATATATGCATTTTTTATCCCACTCGAGAGCTTCTGCACAGGTGGGGCATCCGCTTAGATTGCTTGAAAATCAAGACAAATGCCAGCATAACAACTGGCTAAATCCTTTCCTGTGTAACCACTGCTGAGTCATCTGTGTTATCACAGCCAAAAGAGGCAAAGAAGCCCTGAGAGAGAGGAAAACCAGCTAAGCAATAAATATGCTGAATAAAGTGAAGTTATCATAGGTAATCAATTGTACATTTTACATCCACGTCTCACCGCTATTAATCTCTTACAGTCTCACGCCTGGGGAATTAGCAAACACTTTTGCGGTAAATTAACAAATCAAATGAAAAGGCCTAATCGATTACAGGTGCCAATAAATAAAGTTTAGGCTTTAGCATTCCCTCTGAGTAATAGGTAAACGGAAATTTTTATCTTCTTATGAAAATGCAGCCAGCTTTCCAGTAGGGGTGGGAATCACAACACGATATTATCAGGATGTGATCTTATTGCGATTTCAAACATTTTGCGATATGCTGAGTATTGTGAGTAGATATATTGTGTTTTATTGAGATTTATGTAACAAAAGCCCTCGTTTTGCAAAATGTTGTATGGACGCAGGTTTTTGCACGTGAAGTAAGTGATGGATTGTGTTCATTTCTTATAACTTGCTCAGAATTGGAAGGTACTTTGTCAAGCTAAGTGTGTTCAGAGTTGGCAAATTTTTTGGTGGAGCTGATTTAACGTTGGCTTGGCCGTCAACGGTTAACGCCATCTGTGGATGGTGGCATGTGAGGTGAGCGCTCATGTTTTTAGTATTCCCAGAGTACTTTATTTTTTTTTATTTAGGACACTCCTTGCAAATTGCATGCGTCATATCCATGTCCTTCTTCTCTTTCTTGTGTAAAAATCCCAAATAAATCCAGACGTTAGATTTAAATGCGGACAGCGCATTTCTGATTTATCTCTCTGATGTCTCCTGACTAACTTCCTGCCAATCCCACTGACTTCACACATGACCGTACCAGAAAAAAAACTATGCACCACCTAGTGGATTAAAAAAGCAATTGTTACCAAAAAGTTTAACCTGTACTGTATTAATAGTTTATATAATAAAAGATCTATACTTGACGTCCGTGTATCGATACAATATTACCACTCAAAACATCGCGATACTATGCTGTATCGATGTTTTCCCCCACCCTTACTTTCCAGTATAACCAGACCTTTCCACTGGTTTCCAAGCGTTATCAGCTATCATCTCTCCACTCCTTGCATCCTATACGCCGTGGTACAACCTAGCAGAGGGGACTCTGAGCCGGTCTTTGCCAGAGAAATGGGCCACAGATACTAAGCAAATGGAGATGGATGGGGCTCCATGTGCGGAGCAGCAGACAAGCTGTCCCTGATAAATGGGTTTTCACCAGGACACTTGATCTCTCTCGCTCTCAGCCTAAAAAGCAATCTCACACTTTGCATGTCTGTGAATATTAACAAACCCTCAAACCCTGCACTCAAATGTCATCTATTGTGTCGCACATGGTGCCAGGCAAGAGAGCCAATTTGATGGAGAGGACTGTTCCTCTGTGTGTTTGAAATAGAGTCAGGGGAGGAGGGAGAAATCCTGCTCTCTTTTCAGACATCCATCAACACAGAGCAGGTATAGTATGGCTGTGGTTCCAAAGCCCCATGAAATATTGCTGCTGCCAAGATTCATACTAGACTCTGGCAAGGTCCGTCAGTGATGTATTCTACAGTCTAGATGTTTTATTCCATTATACTCAAACCATGAGTATTGTCAACCTAGGTTTGATTATGTGCATGTTGACATACTGCTTTATTAATGCATTTTAGAGACTCAAGAACTTTATTTCATTGGGGAAGTCTGAGCACTGTTGAGTAATGTAATCACTCTATAGGCTGGCCTGGGCTCACTTATCTTATCTAATATCTCTTATCTAATAGCCGATATTTCACCCGACACTGTATCAGCTAAACTGTCGCTGTCACCACGCAACGTGGCACAGGGTTAATCCCACTCTACCGTCCAACATGAACAGATATGACATTCATCAAATGGAGCCATTTCCTTGTGATCTGCAGCCGGCAGCTTTGTGAATCAAAGTGTGGTGGAGGATGGTCGTCAGGCCTCCATCCTTCTCTTTATCTCCTCCACCTCTCCTCCAGTCAAAGCGGCAGGTTGACCCATATGAACCATCTGTCATTGCTGCGGTGCCTCACACCTCTCCGCCTGGCCCCTGGAGATCAACGGCATATGCTGCTACTGCTGCTGTGGGCAGCAGGCTGATCTGGGGATGATAACCCAGGACAAGTGTGGGATGTGCAGCACGGAGTCTGGAGACTGGGGAGATACGGTCAGGATTAAGGTGGAGGAAAATCTCAACATACCACCTTTTTGCTGCACCCTTGTTCAGACCCGCAAAATTGTAATCGCATTTATATGTGCAGTGTCTAATAAAAAAATATTTTATACTTAATAAAGTTTTTTTTTTTTTTTTTTTACAGCTTTATCATTAAGTCTTCTGACTATGTCGTGATCTATGACATATTCTGAAAAAACTGTAGAAGAGAGTTATTGATGAGGATATTGGTGACAGCCCAGGAAACAACCAATCTGGCAACCAGGAATCAGCTTTTGGTTGCCGAACCTGAAAATATGGTTGCCATTTTAAACCACCATATATTTTCAGTAATTAAGATGCAGTTATATGTCACCTCAATAATGAAAATGTGACATAAAAAAAGCTTTATTACAGTAACCAAATAAAATTCTTTGTAGTTTGTGTTTTATCTGATACTGCACTTTAAAGAATTTGAATCTTAAGTGTTATCAGTTAACGTGTCCACCCTCAAATCCTGATATGCAAAATACCAGTAGTGTAGCTGTTGTCATGTTCTTCACACATCCCTCAAAAATGAATCCAGCAAGTCACTGGTTGCTTGTTCGCTCGTTCTCTCCCTTTCAAATTTTGGCTTTCTCAACCTTTGTGCCGATTCCCACCACAGATCCAATAGCCCTTCAGCTCTGAAGTCTTGCTGTGCGTTCCAATACCCATACTAACATACTATTTATTTTGCCAGAAAAAGATTTAGTACGTCCCATCCATAGTATGTCAAATGCAGTATGCCAAAATACCAGGATGTCCTACTACATCTGGTCGCATTTTGCAGTATGCAAGCCAGCATGCTTTTCTGGTTATTCTGATCCAGAATTCTCTGCGCAGCAGATATATGAGCAAGAGGGTCAAAGTTCAAGGCGCAGTAGTATGTCCCAACTGTATGCATACTGAATGCAACACTATGTAAGGACAGCTGCAGTACTTACTAAAAGTAAAAAGAAAAAGTATGCAATTTGGAACATAGCCATAGATTGTGGGTCCATAACACGACACCAACGTCAGCTTGTCCATCATCTCTACTTTCAGAGACGACCTCCAATCTGTCTGGATTCTGCTTAGACAGCCGAATCTTCTCTCACATACAGCTGAAGAGACTGCGGTACACGTTTTGCGGTTTGCTGCCCCTATTCTTTATATGTTAAAAAGTGGTTGCCACTGATGGCAACCACAGGCCAAGAATTGGTTGCCAATTTCTCAAAATTGTTGCCAATGGCAACCTGGCAACCCTTACTGCCGAGCCCTGGCTGCATCCAAAACTCATTTTTGGCAAATAAAAATAACCTCTGATTAAAACAATAGATGAAACAGAAGCACACTCCATTATGTTGCTTCCAAATTTGAAAATAATTTGTTTTTTGTTTATGCTTTGCACACACATGCAGCTATTGTCACTAATTACACACGTCTATTATAGGTCTATTATGTTGGTTAGGTTGCTACAGTTTAATCAAAATACAGTAAAATGACAATGCATTAAAAGAATCTGATATTCTGTAGTTTTCAAAAAATGATCCACTATTTAAAAGGCAGAATCTTTGAAATAATAGAAATGAGACAATAATTAAGTGACCTAAGGTGGACGTGAAATCACACCACCCTCATCTTGGACTTTCCAGCAACTTCTGGAGAAGATGGCGCTGCCAAAATCTATTAATATTTCCATCCAGCTCACCACTGCACAGAATCTGCAAGGACTGCGTGTGCCCCTTGTAGTCCGCAAGAACATCCACCTCCTACATAACCGCCCACGTCTCCTGATAAAGAGCCACGAGGAGCTGCCATGCAAGACTAAATGCGCATCTCTGGTGTGTATTCTTCTGCTCTTTTTTTCACAACCATTTGGAACAAAACAAAACCAAGGCCTCACTATCAAAAGATTTAGTAATGATCCCTTTCTTTTCCATTCTCTGACCATTGTTATAAAGCTATTCCTTTGACCTTCATGCTTTTCCTTTCACCATGTCCAGATCCAAACCAAAGCACTGAGCAGAAGTCAATATAAACGTTACAAACCAAAAACAACAGTCAGGTTTATGATCAAATTGAAATCAGAACGCACCTGCTCATACATCTACTACCACAGGATAGAGTCACATCCACAAGATGACGTAACTAAGATATAAAAACATCTCAGGAATGTAAGTTATAGTAGCTCAGAAAACAAACTATCCTGCTAATCAACAAAATCAATGCACAAAGCCACTGCAACACAATGAAAGTGGGTTTACATTCTTGTACATAATCAGTGCTAAAATTAGCCTACAGTGTGCAGAGGAGTCTCCGTGACTACACATCCCGATAAACAAGAAAACAAATAGATGCAGAGCTGACAGAGCAAAGTGAATCAGTCAGCTCATTGCTTTGCCATTAGGGCTGTTGATAGTCTTGATTCATTTAAAATCTTGCAGCACACAACACATCCCGTCGTTGTGTCATTCCTCTGATGTTACACACATGAGTCACAAAGGCAGCCAGAAACTGTGGTGACGACCTGGCTCTGTTGCTTTTTCCAAGACGCGCTTCCAAGAGATGAATGTGTGCATGAAACTGTAATGACAGGTATGTCCTGGAATGCCTGTTACCTGAAAATCGGGAATTCCAATCTAAAAGGCTCATTGAACATGCCGTAACACCCACGTGGGTGTCAGATTACACACTGCTTTCACTAGAAGTTGAATACTTTCCAGCTTCCTGGACTCTGAGGAGGTATGTTTCTCTGAATGCCGTCTTAATTTTCATGATAAAGAATAGTCACATTGTTGACTTGATAAATCCCTCACAGACATTTCTTGACACTGCATGACTTTTTCCACTGCAAGATGCCAAATCCCAGGGGACCTGGGTGTCATATGGAGCCATATGAGAGTGCCCACTGTGATGATAATTTTGCTGGGCTGCCAGATCCTGCGCTCTGTTGTGGCATTGCTATGTGCGTCTTTTCTGTCCTTTTTGTGAGCGAGGCAGAGTGAGAAAGCTATGAGGTACGATGAGAGAGTGGGTGTTTGGACAGGACCCATCTGTCCCTGCCCTCCGTCCCACAGAGCCATCGGCCCAGACCAGGCAGAGTCCGGCCGGACATGGTCAGCTGACACACCGGGGCTTGGATGGCGAAATGCCGGATGCTCTAATTAAGCTTATGCTGTTTGACGACTTTCTCTGCATGGATGCCAGCGTCGCAGTATGCCAAGGGGTTGTGAGTCACGCTTCCTGAGTGGAGAGCCATGGACACTTGCTACAGGGGTGCTCTAGCAGGGGCGTGTCCTGTCCTGAGAGTACTGAGCCTGCAGCATGGCGATATGGTGATAAGAAAACAACACGAACCCTGGACAAGCAGGCCTCGTGGACAGAAACAGCACCGCCACGGGGCTCTGACATTTCAGGGAAAGCGACGGTGCTAACAACACTCTTTGTTTTCTGCCAGAAATCGACATTATGAACAGAAGCCTGTCTGGTAGCGAGAAATTGATGTGTCATTGAGCTGAAATGAACACATCAGTGGAGACATTGTCCATTTGACATGGTGACACTAATAAATTCATCGCCAAATATCCTCGACTCGCGGACTCTAATATAAAATGAGGGGTGATTCAATACGCCAGGTGTAATTACCATGTGCAATAACGAGCAATGGAGAGAGTGACAGCAGAGCTTTTCTCTGCCAGGGTAGATTATAGATTGTAGTAATTGCAATTCTGCCTTAATTATGGATGTAGCACTTTCACGCAACAAGCAGAGACAATGTCTCCGACGACACATTTCTGGTATCTTCCTAACTGTGATGGTAAACATCGGGGAACATCACTCAGTATGTAATTACATTTTGGGCTTTTTAGTATATAAATTAATTATAGAATTATTTCATTGATAATTATGCTACTATTTTGTATGATGTTTGATATGCTTCAAATGATAAAAGTGTTCAGTTTCATGAGCTTTACTTCCCTTGAACACAGTGCCTCTTTCTACATGCTCAAGTTGCTCACGACTAGAGATTGTTTTACTGACTGGTGGTCAAAGTATCAAGCAACAACAGAAATTGAAGAGTGAGTTTATTTATGGGACGTACCCGTCTCTGTTGTCCTCTTCGTCCGGGTTCGAGATGAGCTGCGATCCAGCTAGGGATATGTCCAGGGCGGCCAAAGGCAAGTCTCTGTAAGCGAAGCTGACCAGCTGGACAGGGGCCACGCACTGGTTGTCCTCCTCCACCTGCTGGGAGATCACCTCCAGGTCTGAGGCTCCGGCCTTGGGAGGAGCCCTATAGTGCACACAGACACACACAACCAGCATTAGAGTCAGAGGATGGATGTGTTGTCAGTGTCACCCATGGGTGGTTTCGCATTTATGCCTCATTAAACTGTAGCTAAAATGTGTACCTGCATGTTGTCACCCTGTGTAGTGGTGTTAAGTCTTCAGCAAAGATAATGAAGTGCAAGGTTGTATGGAAGTGTGCCGTTTATTTGAATTAGCCAATGCACGTACTTGGGAAATGCTCCCGGTAGCAGAGTGTGATAATAACTACTGGGACGACGCTTAATTTTGATGAATGAAAACACAAACATGGTGTGAAATTCCTTGTTTGCAGTGTTTCCTGGCACACTCAACAAGGGCACATTTACCTGGCAAGTGATGACAAGCGGATCTACATTTCTCATTAGCAGAGTATGCAGCGAAGTCTCAAGCCACAGTAAATATGGCAATTTGTATTCCCCAAATATGGAATTTTTAACAGTTTCTTGATTAAAAAGATTATAGATATCAGCTTGAACAACAAATCATGTATACTTTACATTCTTTCCGACTACTTTCCAAAGCATTCATTGATGTTCCATTCATCACTACAGACTGAAACTTAAAAACTTAAAACTTGCTTGAGATGAGTGATCTATTACAGTAAACAATTTGGTGCATTTGGTACCATTTTGAAAACTCTCCCTGTTGGTGCACTCAAGGATGTTCCAACACCTGATAATTCAGAATCGGTTGCCTACAGAACTGGCAACTTTTACAACATTCATTATTTCAGCTTTTGAATTTCTGAAAACATAGTTCATGACTAATAACATGACTGTATTCTAGGATGGTTTACCTACGTTTCTACCTGACAGAATAATGAAATAAATGGAAACCAATGGCTGCTTGAAATCAATATAAAAACCTATGGCATGGGTCAAAACATGCATAATCTCTATATATTCTGCGTTCACACATAGAATCTGTAGGCAACGGGACAACATTTTGGCATCGGAAGTGTTCTGGTTTCTGTTGTAGTATTGACCAATCACATTCGAGCAGGATTTGGTTGAATGCAGATAAACAGTCCATGTGGAACGCATTGGCTGAAACGCAATCTCGAAACCCACTGGCGATCGTCTGACGATGATTAAGCTTTTTATTGGTTTATAATTAGCTGGTAAACTGGCTACTATTCGTCATCTCTCAACTCAAACTCCAGTTTCGCATCCAAAGTTGCTAATTGGTCAGTAAACAATGAGCAGCGGAAAAGGAAGTCTTGGCCCGGATATCCGCTGGCTACACCAGAACCTAGAAATATAGCCCCCCAGAGGCTTCTCCATCATGACACTGATAGCCGATGGGTTACAAGATTGAATGCAAAACTAGCAGTGTCATCCTACAACACAACATTTTTCAAATGGGATAAATGACATTGGAGGGCACTGAAAAGCTTGTTTCAGCTTTGTTTTTTTCCATTTTGATATATCCGCTGTATTTCCTCTGTGAGGTTAGCTATATTCAGCAGAACCGGACAAAGTGTCATTTTATCGGTCATTGAGGTCCTTGAAACTTAAATGCGCAGGGAGGGCTGCGATCCTTCGAGCTCAGCCAATAGCGGACAAGGAGAAGTCACCCTGGAACAGGAGTCTCGCACGGCTTGGCAGCCGTCCCAGTGCAGCCAGTGTGGAGACATCAATAACTCCAGTGCTTAACAGTGGAGGAAGGCATTGATTACAAGACAGAGGGAACAAAGGCCATTGGCTTGGTGAATTCTACAACCTCTGTGCTGGAGGTGAAACCGAGTGGGAGAAGACAGTTAGTAGAATATCACTGAGCAGACCCACCTTCCTGTTAAATGTTAATGTAGGCAGGCCTGGAAAGGAAAGTAGGTCTTTTTCCTGACTTACTTCTTGACTAATAGCGGTTTAATGGACTCCCTTGAAAGGTTATTTTGTTATTCTCACTTGAACTATATTGTCTTAAAATGGCACAATCGGGCTGTGGAACACAAACTCTCGTGTCCTCACTACATAAAATAATATATAAATATGTGATCCTTTCGTTATGCGTGTCCTGCTAGATGTGTTGTTTAGCCTGAGGGTCAAACGCCCATATATTAACATGCTCGCCGCAAAACACGCTTGCGCATCCCAGTGTTATCTGTGGACTTGGCACCTCTGACCGACCGAAACAAGGAGGACGCTAATCAGTCATGACAGACACAAACTGTTCAGTGCATCAAAATCACATTTCCAGACAATCACGGAGCGGGCCAGGAGCCATTATGTACAGAGCCCAGTGGAGTGGCTGGTTGCCATCCTGGGGAGGGAGAGGAGGCTTCACATCTGAACACCCTGCTCCCTTCAACAACGCAGGCAAGGACAGCCAGTAGCATGCTAAATGCCGGGATCTTTATAGAGGCATGTGATATTAGCAAAACGCCACGGGGAAGCAAAAAGGTTAACATAGAGCATGCATGGCTGGAGGAGAAATATCGCACCCATACAGAGTAAGAGCCAAGGCTCATCATGAAGCCCAAGAGGCGCAAAAAACATGCTTCTACATGAGCTTATGTTTCTAAATGCTGGTCTGGTTTTGTTCTACATGGTATTGTTCTTACAGCCACGTCTTAAGCTATATTATAATGCAAAGGACTAAAATAAACTGGTTATAGTTCAACTTTTAATCTATTCAGTACAGTTATTATAGTAATTATACTGTTAAGCACAAACATTTTTTTTCTTTAACTGGCAATCCTTATTCAATGCATTGGTCAAAGATATAATACACTATTAGGAATTTGTAGTTTGTGTTAATATTAATTTGTGTTTAGATAGTACTGTAGTTTTAGTACTGTGTTTTCTAGGAAGTGTTTTTCCTCCTTTTGTGTCATTATGGCCAAGGATTGGCTCCTCGAGAGTGTGTTGATGCATTGTTATTCCCCCAGTAATTTTACATCACATCACTATACAACCCTGTCTCCTACAAAATGATGTTCCCATACAACTAAACTGCATTTTCAATTATGTTTTGAGGGAAACATATTTTCTCTCTGATTACAATCACAGTTTTAAACAATTTTAAACACGTGATTAACGTAAATTAAAACAAAACAATAAGAAAAACGCAACAAAACTACTTGGTTAGGTTTAGTAAAAAAAAAAAAAAAAAAAAAAAAGCATCATGATTAAAATAAGTGAAAGTTGACTTTTAGTTTCACATGATACGCGTTCAGAGGTATTATGGGCGAAAGTCTGTTAGTTTGACCCATCCAACACCCAACCTCCTAAGACTATCATTACAAACATATTTGCAGTGCGTCAAAAACAAATGTAATCAGCGACAAAATACATTTCCCTCAAAACGTAATTCACAATGCAGTTTCGCTGTAACGTAATTTTTAGGAAACAGGAATGTACTATAAGTCACCATGCAGTTATCAATTTATATAAAAAAATATATAATAGCCAGCTGTGAACTCTCCTTTCCAGTTCTAACTCTAACATGTGCCATTTGTCACAACATGACAGGCATAATATTATTATTGTTTACCTTGAATACACAACAAAAATAAGTGATCAGGTTTACATGGTTTCATTATTAATAATGTCGATGATGTGACTCCTCATTTGCCTCGACTCTTTGCAGTTACAACAAGGTACAACCCTCCATTCAAAGACACTCCCCAGTAACACATTTCTTGGAAATACATACAAGAATGCCTTTTTTCACTTGGACATTTTCAATAAGAACTTCTTCTTGGCAATACTCAGTGATTCCATATAGATCTGGAGTTTAAATGAATCTCACTTGTAATCTATTCTAGCCTCAGTTTTCTGCAGCCGTCGGTGAGAAAGATACTCAAATACCACTGAAGAAGTCCAATACTGCTGAACTCAACAGAAAGTAAAACTAAAGCATACTTTTTTTACTCTGAATACTAACACCAGCGCACATAAAGGAGGTTCAAATGCTGACATAAAATACGTCATGAGGGAATATGTTAACTTCCAGAGCTGTAGTTGGGGCTGTATTAACCGTCAATCGAGAGAGAGTCTGTTCATCGTTATATGTAAAGTTAAAAGTAGACTAAAATCAGTGTTCAATTCTTCTTTCTTTCTCTTTTAATCCAGGACATATTAAATGCCTCACAAAAGTGTTCAAGTTATATTATTTTGTATTTTACTTTATAATAGTCTTTTGGGATAAGAGGTAGCTGTGGCTGAGTGGTCTTTCCTTCAAATTCCCCATAGTGGCTGTAAAACTGTAGCTGACATGTCCTACAACACAGCCACCCAACCTTCAGCACTCAGGTGTGATTACACAGAGCAGCTATACAACTTCCCATGGATAAATAAACTGTTAATAAAGTCAAACTAAACATTGACAATAGCTTATGGTCACTATAATGCGATGCATTCCAACACAGGACAACAACAACAACCATCAAACAGAGTATAATATAGCTATTCTATCAAGGTGATAAGGGGTGAGATTGATGCTTGTCACATTATATCTTAAATGACCTATTCGGGGCAATACATCCTCTGCTCCTGTCACTTCAGTGGATTTTAAAGTGCAGCCTCAGCATGAACTGGTGGTTTGCAGAGGGCATCGGTATCATTGTCATTCTGAGTGCTCACTGCCATGGGATTTCTGGCCAGCTGTCTACAACCCAGCCGCTCTGTCTCACCCAATAAGTTTGTATACGGACACTTGGCTACTCCTCGGTGCACAGCAATTCACTGCCCTGATATCATCAGGAGAGCGGGACCAATGTGCCAAATCATTTATATGGGCATCGTCCAGATTTCCCAGCAGCAGCAGCAACAGCAGCCCTGACACAAACTCCCAACACAATGGTACATTTGTAAGATCAGATCTTTTACGCAATGCCTGCTCTTTCAAAGTCCAAGGGGAAATTACAGCAGTTCACAATTCCACTGCATCAATGAAGACTGAATGTGTTTTGTTGGTCTTTGGAGTCTTCTTTTTTACTGTTATTAGAGAAAATGCGCTTCAGTTGTCGTTTTATGTCCACATCACCTCAATTAACAGGCAGAGAAACATTAAGATTTACTCTGTAGACATCCCAACAGCAGCATGCAAGTAACCAACAATAACTATGTTGGATATGGACACAGTAACACTTTAAAGGTAAGGCAGTCATTCTATATTTTTCTCATTGTCAAAAAAATCCCATGGAAAGGCCAACACCAACAACGTTTCCGCAATACTTTCTTACTTCCCTACCCTGTCTTTGGTACTCAGTCCCAATACCATTCATTCCCACTGAAAAAGTAAATCTTAGAAACAGGTCACAAATACATAGTTTCATTTAAAAACTAGAATTACAGCGTTGCAGTTGTATTCCTCCGCCGATCAGTCAAGTTGCAGTTTACATCCATGTCTGTCCAGAATATCATCATTTTATCCTATTAGACATGTGTGCAAAATTGTGAAGTCACAGTGACCTTTGACCACCAAATTCTAATCAGTTCATCCTCGAGTCCAAATGAGCGTTTGTGCCAAATTTGAAGAAATTCCCTTTAGGCGTTCCTGAGATTTCGCGGTCACAAAAATGGTACGGACAGACAGTTAACCTGAAAACATAATGCCTCCGGCCACGGCTGTTGCCACCGTGGAGGCATAAAAAGGGCAAAGTCATTTCCTAAAACAGATTTGCACTGTTGTTTTTAGCAAAGGTTATTCAGACACAAGTAATAATGGATTTGTGGGCGACTATTTTCAGCCGAGGATTAATACACATTCAATGCAATTGTGAGTATTTACAGCAAAAGGACGGCATATGGGATATACTTAAAATAAACTGCAGTGTCCAGGTTCGTCATGGTGGAGGAACATGTCATCCTGAGCAACAGTGAGACTCATTGTTGTGTTTTTAATAGTTTTTAGACAACAATGGAGATCTGTGGCACAGAAGAATAAGAATAAGAATTGGCTAGACAGACAATATTTGTTTGTAGGTAACAATTAATTGGTGGTTTTAGTCTTTTCATGGGATTTGTTGACAAGAATAAGATAAAATACAGACTTATTCTTTAAACCATGTAATTTAGTGATTGAATGTATTATCTTAAAGAGGAATCTGTGCTTGTTTTGTACAATTCTATATCTTACGGGAAATTACATTGAATAATACTTTAACACCATGACACATTATAGCTTAAATATTTAACTGTAAACTGTGTACTGGAAGTGTAGCACATTGCCTTTTATTAGATTAGAAATTCAGTTTATCAATAGATTCCTTCAATATATTCAATAGATCTGCAGTTCCAAATTTCAACAGAGACACATTTAAAAATCAGAGTGATGAACATAAACATAGACAGTTGCTCAGCAGTGACCTGCTAATCAGCAGACTTTATTCTAGTGATTGGAGAGAGGGCTTCATTATGGAGAGAAATTATAAGAGCAGCGGGGCACTGGATCACGTGACACTGAGGTTAGTTACAGTAAATGTTAGCTGACCCGTTTCAAAGCCACTGGGATGTGATGTTCGCTTTGTGTGCTTTTCACAAACTGGAAGAGCATTACTGCATCAGTGTTTCTGTATCTGTTGCGTTAAAACTTCTGCTTGTAAGGCTCTGAAATGTTTTCAATTTTCTCTTTGTATACTGTTTTTTTAATCTAAACTGCAGACAGACATAGAAAGATGAAACTTTTTTTTTTATTAAATTGTTATGTGATTAAAATAAAACCTTTTGAATTTGTTGTATTTGAGCATCTAATAATTTCCCCATCCCGCCTCCCACTGTTTCCACAGCAGAGATGCTACAGGGTTACACAGAGAGGGAGAGAGAGAGAGAGAGAGAGAGAGAAAGGGGATTTACAGCAGCATCAAGTCAAGAGAGCAGGGGTGAAAATAACTCCAAAGACCTTTCTCTGCATGAGAGTTTCCCATCTGTCACATCACAGAGAGTCACCGGCATTCAGCAGCATTACATCATTGCCTTTGTACTAACCAGTCAACACATTCTCTATATTATCTGGTTACAGATGTTTTTGCACACAACGTTGTCCTTCAAATGGAAATCATCTGCACTAATCTGCTGGTCTGAGGGGCCGGACAGAGATATATCTCTGCTGGTTTGGAAAGCAGCATCCTGTGCCTTTAACCAGAAGATGCAGCTGACTGAACCCATTTTGCATTCACCCTTCACTCCACTCTACTCCACCTCCTCCCACTCCACTCCACTCCACCATGCTCCCTCTTTTCCCCTTCTCTTAGCCCCAACCCTGGCTGTCATCAGAATGCAGTGGCTGTCTGGAGGACCACACACAGAGTAATTATTAATAAGAGAAGATGACAAGTGAACATCCCTCCTGAATGCTAAGAGATGCCAGTAGGAGGCTGGAGACGGCTCGGCCAGCGTCTCACACTCTGAGACGCCGGACGAGGCCGGGCTCCGCTTTCCCGCTGATCCCCCTGTTCAAAGTCATTCGCAGGAGGGGTTATGAGAATATGCAGGTCCCATTCTGCTGATCATATCCTACCACGCTGAGATGCCCTTTGCATAAGACTGCGTGTTTGTAAATAGAGATTTAAGATTTCACACTCTCTCAGACATGGTTTCAAACAAGGCTCTGGCAGGTATTATACTTACTGGGGGTGGCTCATGTTGAGGTTCTTGTTGCTGCGAATAGACGTCCACGCTAAATGACCCCAAGTGTGAAATGGGATTTCACCACTGCAGAGACCTGGCTCCTACCACACCTATGGGAAATAGAAAAAGAGCAGTGTAATTACTACAGAAAAAAAGGAAATCGTGAAGCAAATCATCTATTAGCTGAGGAAGATCATGAGATATGATTGAGCAGCAGCTTTTTTTTTGCCAACTGCTGTTTCCAAGGTCAAAAATGAATCTCTAAATCATGAAACATCTACTGTATATACAGTTGAGTAACACAGCTGCATGCAAAATTATCCATGAAGTATCAGTGCTTGTGCTTTTTCCTGAAGGCGCCCTGTCCTAACTTTAGCCATGCTCTGTTCAACTATTTTCCTGGGGAGCACTAAACTGTAATGGATTTTAAATCTCCTCCAATATACGCTCCGCTCCGTGAATCAGGGACTGAGGAACATCACACCTCTTGCATAGCAAGTACAGCAGGATGCTAGCTCTTTGTGCCACGGGGATAGAGAGCCATTGATGTCCAAGTCCGTTCAGTTGAAAAGCCCACTCCAGCTGCTTTGCAGGGAGGCAGACATGACATGAGCAGACAGGGGAAGTCACATACACACTATAGCCACTGATTTAACATGAAACGTCTATTATTACATTTGGGGTAGTGTGTGTGTGTGTGTGTGTGAGACACACACAGAGGTGAGGAGTCAGCATCCACAGCCGCAGCAGAGTAATGTAGTGAAGCACAGCAGATTAAATGCTACTCAGGATAAATCAGCCCAGGTTCATTCAAGGGCTGAGAGTGACACTGTTTCACTGCAGCACCCAAAAATTTCTTTTTTTTTAGCATAATACTCAGTAAAAAAAAAAAAAAAAGATATTGATCTGGCCATCAGATGAGCAGAAAGTCACTTAACAAGGTGCTTCACTTTCTGTAAGGAATCACCATATAGAGGTGGATCAGAAAGGCAAGATTGTTTATGGATGTAATTTAATGCAGAGCAAAGTATTTCTATAGACTTGAGTAAATCACAGTATTAAGAGAGATTGCATTTCACAATTAGCATCTTGAGCTGCCACTTATTACTATAAGTACAGTCCATACAGTGAGTGCTTCATCAGTGGAGGTGCATGTCCACAAAAGGCACTACCACTATATTTCATTTCACCAAACAAGCACTATGCATGGGCCATCTCTGTCCAGGCTTTTCTGCAATTTCACCTGATCAAGATGCATTTTGCAATCATTTCCCCAGCTACATACATAAACAGTTATGGTGCTGTTAACATTTTCCCCCAGCACTGTGCTTAGAGGGCCACACAGTCTCATTCTTGCTCAAACCAGCACAAATGCATCAGCCTCGAAAAAAAGAAGATACACACTAACCTCTTTATGTTTTTCTACATTGTGTAAAGTGTGGTCGTGACTGCTTTGCCCTCGCAGTGATGATGGTAATATCTCCCTGCTCTGCTCGCAGATGATGATGATGATGATGATGATGGTGATGATCGGATCTTGCTGTGTGTAAGGCTGCGATTCCCTCTTAAAATTTGCGTTGGCCAAGCAGCCGGATCGCCTCGCAGAAGAAGACAGTGCACGATGAAAACACCTACTCCGGACTGGAAGCAGCATCCTTCAGAGGAGAGACGACGACGAGGAGGCTGTGACTGAAATCAGGAGGATATAACGACATCTTCTTCTTCGGAGGAGGAGGGAGGCATAATAATGTGCTTGCAGGGCTTCCCCCACAATCACACCAGGGACTCCATGTGCCCGATGATAAAAGGAGAAGAGGAGAAGAGGCTCACGACCAGAGGAGCTGTCCAGGTGCTGAAAAACTGGGATTCCAGCTGCAGCTCCAGATGTGTGACGACGAGCAGCGCCGTCAACGCGAGCTATAGATTTACATGCAAAATAATATCAAATATGTAGAGTCTATATTCCTATCCAAGCCTGCACACATCCCCTCTTTTCTCTATGCCACCCTGGAAGCGTCGACGACGTAGAAAAACACTCTCGCTTCACTTCACCTCTTTGAGCTTCAGAGTTCCTCGCGATAACAACCCACCCGCACGAAAAACACACATCACTAATACTCTCTTACAGTGACCTCAAGTGTTTCTGTGATGCCTGAATGAATCTGCTGTATTTAATGACATGTATCAGGTGATAGCCTTGCTGAGATGTTCCTAAAAAATGAAATGCAGGAATTAGGCCCCAGAAATAAAGGATAAGTGGAGAATGGCAACATATCTGTGTTGTCATTTGTATTAATACTATCACGTTCTATTAGAGAACCCATCATAAAGAGCTTATGATTTGTAACCAATGGCTCTATTGGTGTTTAATAAATAATTCACCAAGAGATCAGTAAGTTACACTCATGGAAAAACCTTTTGGGTTGCCAGGATATTAAAGGTCCCATATTATGCTAATTTTCAGGTTCATACTTGTATTTTGTGTTTCTAGTAGAACATGTTTACATGCTGTTATGTTAAAAAAAACAACTTTATTTTCCTCATATTGTCGGCTTGAATATGCCTGTATTTACCCTCTGTCTGAAACGCTCCGTTTTAGCACATTTTGATGGAATTGTGATGGAATTGCTACAGAATTGCGTTGCTAGGCAACAGTTTGGGTCCATGTGTACTTCCTGTCAGCTGATGACATTCACATACAATGCAACCAGGAATAAACTGAGACACATTTAGAATGTTTACGTTTAAAACTGTGAAATGGCCTAAATATTGCATATTCGTGACATCACAAATGGACAGAAATCTTAACGGCTTGTTTCAAACGCACAGTTTCTGAATGCGGGCTGTGTGTATTTCTCCATGGATTGAGTGTTTTGATACTTTCACAGTATTTATTTATCACTTAAACCCAATTTATAATATAAAAGACATGAAAATCTCACTTTTTACAATATGGGACCTTTAATACTATCACTTTCTATTAAAGGACCCATCATAAAGAGCTTATAATTTGTAACTAACGGCTCTATTGGTGTTTAGTAAATATTTCACCAAGAGATCAGTAAGTTACACTCATGTAAAGGTGGAACATTTTGGGTTGCCAGGATATAAAATAAAAATCCCTCCCTATCAAATGACACTAAACAGAAATGTCCATTTAGCATCCCCACAATGATTCTTGATTGAGGTCTATAGGCTGTAACCTGCAAAAGGCCTCTAGACTGCTCAAACACAATTTCTCAATAAGAAATCAGCAGTGGTGGAAAATAATTAAATACATTTATGCAAGTACTGCACTTAAGTACAATTTTGAGGTACTTGAGTATTTCTATTTTATGCTACTTTATACTTTTCACTTCACTATATGGGGACACTACAGGTGAATAGGGTAAACTAATAGATATAACAAAACCTCCACAGTTCATTACTTAAATTAAGGCAATTATTTTTTTGTATTACAAATTTTCAGAAATTGTATGTTTAAATATGCAAATGAGGCATTATCTAATGCTAACTTTTGGTGAATTTAGGAGAAATCTACTGACGCAAAATGTGTATTTTGGATGTTTTCTTTCCACTAGTCTGAAAGAAGACATGTCATGGAAGCAAAATAGCCCCAAATCTCAAAATTGACCAGTGCATGAAAAACAATGTTTTTGCCTGTAGTGTAATGGTTGCTTTTCAAATTAAGATGTTACGTACAAAATATATGTTCAGTTTATACACTATGATCCATTGTTACAGATTAAACTACCAAAGGTTACTGTATATGAAGTAGTTAAAATGAGCTCCACCTTGACCAACGACAACATTAAAGTGCCACTTTTATATTAATACATCAATGATAATGATTCAATAATATAACACAGAGTAGCCACTCTACATTATGAATCTTTTACTTTAAGTACATTTTGTTGCTAATACTTCTATTAGAGCTGTCCTCGACTAACACTCATACGATTTTGTCAACAATTCGATTAGTTGATTTAAAGACAGATCAATCTTGTGTTTACCAGAGATGTGCTCAGAAGTTTCTTAGAAATAAAACAACAAATAAAAACAACTAATCGACTAAAAGAAAGACCAAAACGACCAATTAGTTGACTAACCGACTAAGAAGGGGCAGCCCTAACTATATTTTTACTTGTAATGGAGTATACTTTTAATGTGGTACCGCCACTTTTACTTAAGTAATTCATTTGAATACTATTTCCGCCACTGGAACAATTAAAAATGACCAGCTGATGAGTCAACTAACGGTTCTGAGCGTACAACAGCAATTATCTGTCTGAAGGAAGTGTTCTTAAGACTACGAAAAAGTTCCCACGATTCCATTCATGCCTTCTTCGCATACCAATCATTCAGTTGTTTCTTACCAAACCCAGACATGCTGAGCTCACATGCACAACAGGTGAATAGCTCAGCCACAAAACATTCCTCATGATGCAACTAAGCCTCTGAGAACAAAAACAAAATGTAATGTACTCCGTCTTAATCTTCAGTAAGTAGTCTCACACAGATGTCAACATTGTCTATAGCTCTATGTATTGCTCACACGCCACTAAGTGACACCATTTATGACACACTTACAAAATAACCTAGGTAGTATCCTGACGTTTACCTTGCCATTTACAATGTGGACAAACTGCAATCACAACATTTTTTCAGGCCAAGAGAGAAACACGCCTACATGAAAGCGTCTTCAGAGCTCCAACAAAAAGCGGTTAGGAGCTATTGTGAAGCGTCACTATGACTCACCACAGAAACCTGCACTAACTATCAAAAGCTGGGATTTCATGAGCTGGTAAGGACGGATTTTTTGATTTATTTCAATCAGGGTGATGATTCCTTCCTCTCACAACACAATATTAGTTTATGATGCCTTTCAGATTTAAGAAACTGTTTATATACGCAGCTTTGTTTTCATTAGAGGCATCTGAAACTTCTGGTTATGCCATGATTGCTTTCATTGTGGTGAGAGATTACTTCCTTTTCTGAGACACGAATGTTTCTTCTGTTGTCAGGACACAGCAAGAAACAACTTTCCTGATGATGGCAGGTAATAATAAAACTGATCATACGAAGCAACAAATCATTTTAAAAAGTGACTATTCAGCTCTCTAAAAGTTGTTGTCATGTCGGTGTAGATCACGGAGACCTGTGCGATGGGCAGGAAGCCACCTATTGCATGAATGGAGGAACGTGCTACAAAATACCTGCCATGAATACACTCTCCTGTGTGTAAGTTAAATAAAGAAAACTTAATTTCAATTGTCTTTGATATTAGAATGAGTCTTCAGGAAACTTTAACTTTTATGTTGGAATATCTGTTGTTGTCACAAGATGGCATTATTGTTGACATCTTTCCTCTGTGCTGACAGACTGCCTACATTTCTGTATGTCGTATCTTAATTCAGGTGCAAAGACAATTTCAAAGGCAGCCGATGTGAGCAGTTCCACCTCTTCAGCTCTAACCCCAATGCAGGGCAAGCTGGGTTAATGGCAGCCGTGATCATTGTTATCGTCCTCATCTTAGTGGTACTGGCAGTTGCTATCTACTACATACGCAAGTAAGTACATTATGGATTTAGGATAACCAAGTGTTCTCAAGCTGTCTAAAAATAGTATTAGGATGTGGAAGTGTCTGATGTGTTATATAGTCTTGGTATTATTGTTCTTCAGCCAGAATGTATTCTTTGAAAGCTAATAACCATTACTTGTGTCCACACGCAGGATGTTGAAAGCCAAGCAACAGAGCCGACAGAACAATCCGCAACAGTATTGGAAAGTAAAACCCAGAGTATGATATTTCTTCTGATGTACACTTGTTTCTCTTTTGGCTATGTGTTGGGTGCGATGATGATATAATTCTCAGAGATGAGTGTCACTTACCTTATTGGACTTGGTACTGTTTTGGGTGTGACTATAAAAGGCCAATAGGCAGGAGAAAAACTGCTGCACTGACCTTAAAGCTGAAGTCGGTAACATTGAGCAAATATGAAACTAATATTTGTATAAAACGGTCACTATATCCTGACAGTAGTGCATGTTCCTCCTGTGCTCCTGATGGCATTTGCAAGATTTCACAACACCGAAGGAAAACAAATAATCAGAGCCGAGGAGTTTCTCCGATCAAACTGTCAAACTAGGCAGCGCTGATCAAATATGAATCAATATTTTGTTAATGTAATGCCTATTTCTCGCCTCAAATGTTTTCAGAAACATTTTAGTGAACTGTTTAGCTTTAAAATGAGAAAGTTAGCTCTGGCTGGTGGGCGGTGCTTTGTTGTGGCTTGATTGTTTTCAACATGGGACACAAACTCTCCTTTTATAGCTGAACAGTACACTACAATGTGTTTCTGAAAACATTTGAGGCGAGAAACAGGCATTACAGTAACAGAATATTGATTCATATTTGATAAGCACTGCCTGGATTAACAGTTTCATCGGAGTTTGCCAGTTTTGCGAGCAGTGATTGACAGCTACCCAGAGACAGCTCGGCTCTGATTGGTTGATTTTATTTGGGCGCGGTAGAAACTGGCACTAAGGGCACATGAGGACACAGACGAACATGATTTTGTTCCGTCTGTCTCATGCACTACTGTCAGGATATAGTGACAGTTTTATATAAATAACTTTTTAATCATATTTGTCAAAGTTCCCAACTGCAGCTTTAACTTTCAATCAAGTTTCAGTCAAGAGCTGATTAATCGTCTCATGAGATTTCTGGAGTCCACGCGGTTTGCTATGAAGGTGTAATTCATTTACACACACACACACACACGCACGCACACAAACAGGGTGTGAAACAAGTGTGAGTGGGTGGGAATTGAATCACACCTTGCACAGTGGCCTTTTTAACACAGCTATGAAGTTGGCACTGGTGTTACTCGTGTTAAATCACATTTCAATCTATGTGCTTTGCCTGAAATGTATTTACAAAGCATATTTGGATGATGTAAAAATATTTTGTGAAGTTATATTCTAAATATTGAACTTGAAATATGGAATTATGAAATAACCCCTTGTATCAATTACTAAATATGCTCAGTATGCTATTAGTTAATATTTTCTGTAAATATATGCAATGATCCCTACTGAATGACTTGACTGTGTGATTTCTGGTGGGAGACTAAACACATACACACACAGTTGCATTTGTATACTTTAGAGGATCCTGATAGTCATCCTTTAGACCTAACCATCAGCACTTCATTCCTAACCTCAACCTTTAGCCTATTCTTAACCTAATCCTAAATTTAATCGTAACCCTAAACCATAATTGCCCCTTGAAGCAGCCAGAACTGGTCAGGGTGACCTCGCTTTTCAAAAATGTCTTTACGCAGCAGTTTTATAACTCAAATAGAATCTCACATGGCTGGACATGCAGGGACACACACAAGTAGCAAATTTAGTGACACACTTGTGTGTGTCTGTGTGAGAGTCTGTATAATTAGCGTATCCCAAGCTATTCATCAGTCCCCTTAAATCTAAAAACAGGGGCACAGGAGCTCCCAGAAGGCTTATAATGAAAATGGCATCAAATCTGCTTCTGCTCAGCGAGGTTAGGAGATAATTAAAACTTGTTGGACTGCATTGCCAATAGTTTGTTAGTCTTTTCTTTTTGATGGGCTTCCAGTATTCTCCAACAGTTGCTAACGGTGGAAGAAAAAAACTAAATTTGGACTGCTGACAGATTAGTCATTTCTTTAAAAGTCTTGTCACCATTGATGAACTAGCTCTGCAGCACACTCGGGCATTAAAATCTGTTCTTGTTTGTTGAATTCAAAAGACAAAGTCAGGATTGTACTCGTGGCTGAAAGTTGGCTAAGCAGTGAGTACATTGTGAAAATGTCATCATATTGATAATTGACGGAGCTACAGTATTATTTCGACACACATGGGGGTTTTCCCGAAAGCATTTCATGTTGCAATGAGGAAATATCTGTTCAGGGTAGGCCTTAAAAGTCACTACATGTCATGTGGAGACTATGGAGATGTACCAGACCTCTTTCCATACAGTATGACATGTTTTTATTTCTCTCAAATGCACAATAATGCATATTACATATATTAAAATGTTGTTGTGTTAGCTTTTAAAAAGGTAGAGATGTATGAACTTCTGTATTAAGCCAACAAACAGATACCACAAGTCAGTGGCTTCTTTTAGTTTTAGAGATGTAGTTGCTTCCACCTAGTGGCCAAGTCTTGTAGTGGAAAGTAAGTAGAGTTTACTTTAATTAAAATGGTATAGAAAAAATACATGTTTAAGATTTATTTAATTTCCTATGGACTCATTTAAAAGCATTATAAAAATGTCAAAGAAGGTTAATCTGGAATACTTCTCAGTAAAATATAAACTCACACTTTTCTGTAAACAACTTACTCTTACATGCTTCTGGCTTTGTCAAACTCATGTGCAATTTTCAGTGCTGTGCTGTTGAGTCCCACTGACTGCATGTTAGTGATGATGGTGACCACCACTCCCTGTGGGAGGAGAGGGGTCTGTCTTTGGCACTCGTCTATCTCCTCACTGGGTAACACCAGGAGGACACTGCTAGCCCCCACAGCGCCTCCTGTGTGCGACACGTAGTGTCTGCGCTTCCTGCACTGGCCATACTTCTGTAGTTTCTCCACTACCAGCCAGGCTTGGGCATACAGTCCATCCTTATCCCAGCTAGCCTCTGTCCTGTTAACTGGTGCCCACAGATCTATGGCAGTTTGGGGTTTGAGGAAGCCAGGGAGCAAGCCCTCAGTGTCCTTCAGGTGGGCCACCTGGTAGCTGTAGAGCAGAGCGTTACCGAACAGCAGCAGGTCACCCACGGTGGAGAGGAAGCCGCCTCCTGCCCACTTGTAGGAGTTGTCTACGTATGGGCAGTTCACAACACGTCCTCTCTTGTTGAGATGGTAAAATCTGTGGAGGAGCATCAAAGATTGATTTGGCCTCTATTAGATTTTTATCATAAAAACAACCTCAAAGAAATAACAGATCTCGACAAAGTTCTACTCTGATGTCACTGATTCATCTCTCATTGTGACTTAGTACTTTGGACATAACGTGACACTGATGTCATTATAGATTACCTGGAGCGGCGGTAAATAATCGGGTCGTTCTCATCGGGCACAGTATTAAGCATTCCCAGCTCATGGAACATGTTGGTCATGACATCCAGGAAGCGCTGTCCAGCAGCTCGCTCCACAGCAGCACTCAGCAGGGTAAAGGCGAGGGTGGAGTACAGAAAAGTGGTGTCTGCACATAGTAAAAACAAAAAAACACAAAAATCAATCTCACTCATCAAGACATTGTATCATATTTGAATGGTTTAGCGAGCAGATATGTGCTTTACCAGGTTTGAAAATGAGTGGGTCATCCTTAAAGAGGTCCAACGCCTGAATGACACTTTCAAAATTGTCCTTTAAGTAGTACTCCTCGTGCTCAAACTCTTTTTTCTTCTGAGTCTGAGTGGCTTCTTTGTCTTTGGCGTTCTGTTCTGTTGCAGGTTTATCTTTGTTTTCAGACGAGCTCTTTACATCCTCTTTCTTTTCTGGCTTTAAGAGACGCTTAGCTTTCTCCTTGTCCTCCTTCACTTTCTTTGCATCCTTCTCATAATGCCGTATACCGCTCAGGTGGGACAGAAGCATACGAGGGGTTATTGTGACCTGAAATAAATGATGTGCATGTGAGCTCAACAGCATGACATTATTACTGATAATAAGAAAACGGTTACATTCTGTTCAAGTAACTTACATCCTGTCCATCAAATTGTTTCTGGGGAAATTCTGGGACATATTTCTGGACAGGGACATCAAGTTCTAGTTTCCCCTCCTCACACAGTCGTGCAGCAGCTGCAGATGTAAGGGGCTTACTGATGCTGGCGATTCGCATCACTGTTGCTGGGCTGCATGGCACACGATTCTCCAAATCAGCATAACCGATCCCTGAATTACATGAAGAATTTAAATGCATCATATAAGAATGTCAATGTTATTATGTGTTGCATTTTCAAAATCATTTACTGCGAAAACCTACTATCACTTTATTTTTGAGACATTTCAGTAAAAGGAGATTATTTTACTGGCTTGAGACATGGCACAAACAAGAAGTGGGCCACTTGTGTTCTAAGGAAAACAGAGCTAAAGCTTAAAAGCGACTTGTTAATACAGCAATTTATTCATCTCTTATATTTTACTTGTTCCTAAAAGTTATATCTAGTGAAGCCCGTCTTGCAAAACACTGTTGGCCGCGGTCGGAGGACACGGAGGAGACCGTAGCTTTGGTCTCCAGGGCCGGAGTCTCTGCTCCTCTGCCTGCTTGCCTCTGAGAATACCTAGTGAATGTACAGTGGACGTGTGTGCAGAAATAACTGCTGCAGCTCCTCCAGACCAACAGAGGTTTTCCGTGTCTTGTGAAGCATCGGTCGGGAGGCGGAAGCAGGAAAAACCAACACTAGGATCAGCAGTGATTCATGGAGAGACCTCCGTCTGGTCATCTAACATTACTGCCAAGCAGGTGAAATATAGTGATATTGTGGTTTTAGCTGACGTGCTCGTTCATGTCTATTTAGAGCGAGCACAAGCGCGAGCTCGACGCTGACTTTCATTGATTTAAAGGGACTATTTGTAACTTTCAGAAATGCTTCTTAACAGTGACACCTGTGGCCGTGAAATCAACGAAAGTCAGCGCCGGGCTCGCGCTTGCTCGCTCTAAATATATCTGAACGAGCATCGCTCAAAACAGTGAGGCGACACACGTCAGCTAAAACCACAACATCACTCTATATTTCAGCTGCTTGGCAGTAATGTTAGCTGACCAGACGAAGGTCTCTCCATGAACATGATTTAGATCTGATCCTAGTGTTGGCTTTTCCTGCCTAAGTGCAGGCTGATGCAGCGGGGCTCTGCAGCGAGTCTCCTCTGCTCTCTCCGCCCGCAGCCGGAGAGAGCAGAGGAGACACCGGCACCCGGTCGGTAACGAGAAGACAACGTAAATCTCTGTAGAGCTCTGTCACTTCACAAGACACGGAAAACCTCTGTTGGTCTGGAGGAGCTGAAGCAGTTATTTCTGCACAAACACCCCCTGTACATTCACTAGATATTCTCAGAGCTAAACTAACTCTTCTGCAGTGTGGAGTGAGCGCGCGTTCACGTCTAGAGGTGGAGCGAGCTGAGCTGTCTGAGTGAAGGCGAGCAGGCAGAGGAGGAGTGTACAGCGGCTACACGCGAACGCGCATATGGGAGCGCGCATGTGTGACGACCCGCTACATTTATGCGCGTACAAAGTTACAAATAGTCCCTTTAACAGCCACAGGTGTTGCTGTTAAAGCTGCAGTGCGTAGAAATCCGGAAAACGCAAAATCCTGCATCCCCTCGAGCTGCTCTCTCCTCTCTCTCCTCTCTCTCCTCTCTCCCCTCTCTGTCCGAAGCCCCTCCCCCCACACGAGAACGGGCATATGCACGCGCTTCATACGTGCTCGCTACATCTGAGGAGGCTACCGCAGCGAGCTACACATTACCTTCTAACGACATCAACAGTTTGGACTGTCTTTTTGAAAGTCTGTCTTTCTTTTTTTGGGTTGTTTTGAGGTGTAGGCAGTTGCTGCCAATGCTGGAATAGCAAGCTTTCCAGTAGGTTGTTCCGCCATTGACCGAGGCTTTCACTATCTGCAGAGACCAGACGTGAACGCGCATCTCCTTTTGTGGAACAGCCAATAGGAACGCTCTCTCTGAAATGCCCTGTGATTGGTCAAAGTCTGCCGTCACGGGCAAGATTTTCTAAAGCCTGTAAACAGAGCCATGAGGAGGTGCAGAGGTGTAGTTTTCTCTCAGATCACTTGAATTACAATATGCTGAAAGGTTATTATGGAATTTTTGCCAAATTATGCCAAAATATTGTTGCCTACTGCCACTTTAACAAGCATTTCTGATTCTTACAAACAGTCCCTTTAATACAAAATCATGCTGGGTAGAAACAAGACTAGCTACATTTGTATTGTAATTGTTAATAAATGCCTTTAAAGTGGACTTTTACAGGCACCAACCTTCACTCCAGACTTGAGCTCCATCCACAGAGACCCCTACCACCACTCCTGGAGCCCCGACCTCAGCCTGAGGGACAACAACAAAACACACTCAACTGGTGCCACTGAGGATACAGACAGATAGAAGATAAGCAGAGTGGTTAGAGGTCAGAGTATTCATGCATACCTCAATGCTCACCTGTATCCGCTGCACGAGGTCTCTGCTAACTTGTATTGCATCTCTGTATCGATCAGTCCTCCGTGCTTCTCTCACTTTATCATCACAGTTAGTGTCAGCTCGGTGTTTCAGTCCGACAGCTACAGCAACCCCCACGCCGACCCCACAGATCCACATGCTGGACTTTGACCAGTCTTTATAAAACGCTGTGTTTGCTCCTCCGACATAATGTCGTCTCTGCTGTTGAATTAAAACACTCAGTTTGTCTGCAGACCGTCGCGCTGTTAGGAGGCTGCATTTGGCACAAAAACGATTTGGCAAAAACAGTCGCGACATTGCTACATATGATGCTTCATGAGATATACTGTCCGCTGTTATTGTTGATGAGCTCTGGTTAACTACTTCCTGTTTTTGCATGGTCGAGCCAGACCAGAAGAGTCAAACCACGATTCAGACTCACATAATAGAGCAAGAGAGGATGATTCATCCCAGACCTGGAGACCTGGATCTACACACTATTTAAACATTGTAAAGTAAGTCTGCAGTTATTTTTAGACATAGAAGTGTGAAAATATCTGTATGTATACATGAAACAGGATTAAAAAAAAAAAGAGAGAATTTCCTAAATTCTACTTTAATAAACACTTTGGACTTTATGGACAATCATTAATTATTTTAATTATACAGAATATATTAAAACATTCTCAGAGTACATTTCTCGTGTTCACCTGTGTCAGTGTCCTTAAAACCGCTTATAATTGCACTTTGTCTTCATTGTTTGTTTATTTATTGTTTATTTATTTTGCACAATTTAAGACTACACAACATAACAAAAAAATAAATGAATAATATACAGTGTTGGAAGAGGCAACAAAAACACTGGGGTATATATATATATATATATATAAATTCTAATTCTCCTAATTTATCCCAAACCATAATACACACCAAAGAGTATAAAAACAAAGAGACGAGAAACTCTGGTGTTTTTTTGACAACAGCCGCTGCCGCCATTATGGACTGAAACCGCTTATTATACTCATAATATTTTATTGTTCAACACAGGCCCTTTCGGTAGAATATGACAGTACGATAGAAATAATTGTGTTTTGCTTTTGTAGGACACTTTTTAAGTAGTTTTAGGTAGTCGCTTTCAGTGTTTCTTTGCTGCTGGGCGCTGGAACAAACAATTGAGTTTCACTTCTCGGCAATATACGTTCTTTGATGCATACACAAGTAGTGGATGTAGTTGGACTGACTGGGTACATACCTGCAGTCTCCTTTGCCGTTAACAGTTGCTCAATCCCCCGTTTGTTTGTATGCAGGCTGTCAAAGTGGGATAACTGTTTCTGCTCTGCCAAGCAAGTCCAATCTTACCACGTTGTCCGGCTGCTCTCATGTTTGGTTAATCCTCTCAGGAAGATGCTTGAGATCCAGAAGGCCACGTCGGAAGCAAAATGGTTAAATTCATTATTTTTTTTACCAGAGGTTTGGTTTATATAACAATATACCACAATAGGCTAGTGAGCACTTTATCTGAAGTTTTTCTTCAAAAGGCAAACTTTCAACATTTGTGCTGTCAAAGATAATTCTCATATCTTTCATGATGACTGTAATTAGTAATGTTATCTTCTTTGAAGACATACTAACTTCTGCCAACTAACGTTACGAGCCAATCAGCCAGAATCAGCCCAATCAGCTCCACCCGGCATCAGACATGAAACATCCTTCTTTGCGCATGCGCACTGTGTTCCCACTCACCGGCCACTTGACAGCGTAAAGGGTTAATAGACTGTCTAGAGCAGGAGTCTGCAACCTGCAGCTCCGGAGCCACATGTGGCTCTTTAGCCCCTCTCCAGTGGCTCCCTGTGGGTCTTTAAAAAAAAAAAAAAATAGTGGAAATGAATAACTGTTTTTTTGTTAATATTTTCATTTTTATTTATCATTGTTATAGGTCTATGGTACGACAGAGTATTAGGGCCACATTGAGGAAAAAAAATAAATCTGAGATTTCGGGAATAAAGTCATAATATTACGAGAAACAAAGTTGTAGTATTAGAGAATAAAGTCATAATATTAGTATATATATATATATATATATATATATAGTAGTAATTTTACGTGTTATTTTCTTTTTTCTCGTAAAGTTATGACTTTATTCTGTAAATCTCAGATGTTTTTTCCCTCAATGTGACCCTAATACTCCGTAGTACATTTGCTCTTTGGCCCTCACTGCATTAGATTTATATACTTAGACTATAAACTGTGTTACCTTCATCACAATGCTCAAATGTTTTGCGCTCCAGACAGATTTTCTTTTGCCTAAAATGGCTCTTGATAGTAAAGGTTGCTGACCCTTGCACTATGGGCTATCCCCACATAGTGACCTCTTTTGCCAAGGGCATTTAAAACACCATTTAAAAAATGTCATATCCAGCCACCGACCTTAAATTGTATAATAAGTCCGGCATTAATCCAGAATTATATCAATTGGCTAACATTGAAACTTATTTTCTGCTGCCAGCAGATGGGGCTTTGCCTTATTTGCCCTTTTCTCGTTGAGGTCCTTATGCTCTGTCCCTTTATACCTTATAATACTATAGTAGTCTGTTTAATTTTGCAGGTTTTTAAACTCCGTAACATGTCAGAGGGAACACCTGCGTTAACTCCACTGAGGGCTACTGAGTAAAATAAAATAGCATAGGCCACAATAAAGTCATAAATTATTGTAAATATTGGAGTTTCAATTATCTACCCAACACTGATAAATTACACCAACACTTCTTAAATTTTAATGCAACAATGATTCTACACAAATGAAAAGCATTTTAATTCAGAAGCAGGCTTTTACCTTGATACATACTGTAGGCCCTAAACATATACAAGACCTCTATCTTTTATTTTTCTCATGGTGCTGCTACTTTCATTTGACTAAATACATTTAAAAGCTTTCCACCAGTGCTACATGGTTTAATTATTATGAAGCTGACCTGATATGAGCTCCAGTGAACCAAAGAAACACATGACAATGTTTTTCACCCAGCTGGAAGTCAAATTGAGTGTCAAGCAAAAAAACTAAAAGAGCCAGGCGCAATGCAATAAATGAACAGATCTCCACTCCAAGATGTAACACGTTCTACACCTTTGTGGGGAAGACTTTCCTTGGAATCAGTTTTTATTCAATCACCCCAAAATCTAATTAATTTAGGTCAAATCTACGATGGACAAAAAGGCTGTGTATGCATCACAAACAAAGTCAGAAAACTTTCAAAACGTGCTTTTATTTATTTTCATAATTTGTACATTTCAGATATGATAAACACTTGAGACATCTACATTAACACTATGCTAAAACAATGCACAACCAGATGACTGAAATCATACTTTAGAGACAAGATGAAAAAATGTTGAACCGTGGTTTTAAAGACTACGAATATTCGGCCGTTGCTTAACAATCCAGTAGCACCAGTATACACGCTGACAGGCATAGCCAATGTATACTTACACTTGTGAGGAAAGTTTCTTGGAGGAGGGCATGTATCTTTTTAAACATAGTTTGTCTTACAGAATCCAAAATGTGCATAATGTTAAGGTTTAACTAGGTGCAAAATTTCTCCACTTTGTCCTTTGGTATGTGCATAATCAAGGTGGAATGGAACGTACCAGATCAGATGTGGAAAACAATCTTGCAAATGTCATTTCACCAGATGACTTGTCAAAATAAGAAAAGAAAAAAATCTATCTCAAGGATTGCAAAAGGCAGGCACCATTACAAGATTAAGAACTGGCTTGAGAAAAAAAACACTCTTGTTTCTCAGTTGAGGCTTCATCAAAGGGAATGGTTAAGCTTTACTTCCCCTCAGCTTTGCCCCTTGGTCGAGATCGGCTGAAGGCAGGACGGTGCAATAGGAATAGCATCTGGCTGGTTCATCTCCACCGTGGGCGGGGTACGAGACGAGGGGTTTAGGGTAAGCATGGTGCAAGTACAAAAAGCCAAAACCACAGTGCGTGTGGGGGGTCAGACCGTGCTTTCACAAATTATTCAGTTCCATTAGAGTCTGGTCCAGCATCTGGTGCATATCGAGGTTCTCTTCTTTAGCTTGTGACAGTTTCTCTGTTAGAACATCAAATGGAGAAGTTTTAATTTCACACAAGCGAGCAAAAGTGAGTCAGCTGGTTAGCTTGCGTTAATAATCAAGCTGGCTACATCACTCAGGTCAGTTATTAAATGCTTTGAACTTCACAGTAAAACGAGAGAAACACACTTTATGATGTGCAAACCACCATGCAAACAGGTTACAACAAAGTTCTTATTAATGCACATAAAAACAACAACAATCCATAAAAAAATGGTTATTGTATAATATTATAGGTTGCAAGACTATAAATGATATATTTGAGTTAATCCCTGATTTTCACTATAATCAACAAACAGCAACACAGATTTCAAGCAGTGCAGGCATCGCACGTGGACGATGCAAACGGAAGAGCTTTGGATCTCGCTCTGGATCGGATTGTCATAAACACGAAAACGCAACAAACACATAACACATTCACGCAATTTAGTCCTCATTCAAGGCCACGCGTAGTTCATTAGTGAGAAGGCGGCTTTTCTGCAGTTGATGGTGGAGGCGATCTTTGCAGTCAGAAAGCAAGTAGAAAAAAAGAGAGAGGGACAGGAAGTCAGAGGAAAATAGGAAAACAGAAGATGCCCGTTGACACTTACCTCCTTTAGAACAGATCACCAGAGGCTTTTTTAATCTTTATAAAACACACTGCCAGTATCTGAATAGTCCTTAAATAACCATCACCTTTTCATCCCAACTCGTCATATACTAACGCTTTGTCAGACCCCTCGGCGTCAATTTTTGGTCGCAATAAACACATGCTTTGTGAATTAAACAAAAATGTGCTTAGGTTATAAAACCATATAAAACCACTATAGTTAGGTTAAGGAAAAAAGCAACATGGTTGGGCTTAAAACTACTATGTCCGTAGAGGGAAAATGACACTGAACGTTGTGAACACAGGACACGAATGAACAGCTGATTGTAACATGACACACAGGACGCCAACAGCGGCGTCCTGGATGGAAGCCCTGTGTTTGTTGGACCCATCCACCTCCCCTCCCGCCCACATGGTGGGTCTCTTTCGCTCTTTAAACTACGTCACCACAGCACTTTCTCTAAGCGTTTAATATTGACGCGGATGGGTTTACATTGAAGTTAGTAGAAAGCCCGGTGCGTCTCATACCGGCGCTAAAGGGACGCTCAGGTATCAAACTCCGACGGCCGTGACAAAGCATTGGTTTTTGACGCCCTGGGAATGAGAACGGCTCAAAATAACATTATCAAACTTTGTGTTTGATTTTCTTGTTTTTGAGAGGCGGTTTATGGCAATCCATTCTTTAGATTTTCATGTTTAGCAGGTAAAGTAAGGCAGGACAGCATGTAGAGTGAAAATAGAGGAAGAGCAGATGTAACCCAGAGAGGTTAAAGGCTCAAATGGCAGCCTAAAATAAAATCTTTAAACTGGATAGTGTGGGAACAAAATAGAAAAAACGAAATGAATACTAAACTATATCTGCAATGCTGGTTATACCATTCTCTATCAAGTGCATCTTACTGTACATACGGCTGATCAACATCAGAACTGGATAAACTGCTACTGAGAATCAACCACTTTGTTGCCTTTATGACATTTTAAGGATGTGACTCAACTATTACTCTCATTTAGTCTCATTTGAATTATGACGTCTCGAAACACACAACACCAGTGAATTGCTCACTTCTGCTTATCTTTTTATGTCTGAAGTTATGGGAACGAGTTTAATAAAAAGACTCAGAATGTGTGATTGTATATTTATTCAAATATATGACAGGATACTGTGTATCATACAAAGCCCATGTCTCATAATCACTGATAGCAATTTTTCCACCAACCAGATTAGCTCAACAAATCTTACATACTGTTCTGCACTTCTACCCTTTACTCTACTTCACCACAACCTTCCTGATAACAATGCAACACTAATTCCCTACAATTCTCAAATCTTCCCAGTCAGCTCCTCCTGTCACAGTACTAAATGTTGAAAAGGGCTTGCATCCATCACGCTCGAATTAAGAGAGAAGACAACTAGGCTTAGCTTTCGGGTCAAGCACCTGTAGTTGTTCTAGTTTCGGTGCTCATATCTCAGCTTCACAGAACAATATTTGAAGAGGAGAAAATAAAAAGAACCAAGGAAAGCAGGGTAAAGCTCAACTGACGGTTTTGTTGAGATGCAGAAACAACATGAAAAACAGAACTTAAAATCAAGGCTTCCTGGTTTTATTTGAGCCACTTGAAAATAAATAAATGAAAAAGGAGAAGAAGAAAAAAAAGGACAGAGTAAAGAGATACAGCTTACATAGAAGGAAGGACGTTTATTTTTTACACAATGCAGAAAGAGTCTAGGATTCTGTACAAGTGATGGGATGCGATCGACTTTGACGTGAGGATGAAAACATGAGGAAGAAAGGAAAGCAAAGACAGAGAGGGATGGGGAAACTGAGAGATGGCTGGAGAGAGCGGACAGATGCCGCTCAGTCGGCAGGAGGCGTCTTTGATGAGGTGTGAAATATTTATCTGTGTGGGAGAGAAGAAGTACAGTGAACCAGGGGGTCGGCATGGGACCTACGGGAATTTGAGATGCGCACCACAATACACCAGAACCACAGGAGTCACGGCACAAAACCACAATGCACCACGGCAGTGCATTGGGAGGTAGCACACACTGGCAAACACAAACTGGAGGTAGGACCAACTCCTCCCAATGATTACATCGAGACCTCTCTGCTAAAATACGACCGGACCCATGTGGTGCGCTATGTCAATCTCCCACAGAACGGAAGTTGAGGGACAGCTCTAATTTAGCAACAACAGTGATGCTAAACTGCGACAGTTAACCTTAAACTGGTTCAACGACAGAACAAAGGGGGGATCTCACAAACACGCGGGAGGGCCTCTCTTCTGGACAGAAGTAGACCGTGTTAGTAGAAGAGGAAACACTCATAACCTTGAGTTAGAATCAGATTCATTGAAATGCTTTTGTAATACAGTTAACAACATTTCAATAGACAACTTGCATGCATTGATGTCAAGATATCATGTGAAAATATTTAGAAATTTCTATAAAGCTATAAAAATGTATAGACTGACAAAATCAACAATGCATAACTTTAGTCCAGTTTACAGTATTCTCAAACACCAATGATACAAAGGGCATTCAGTATCATCATGACCACGCCGATGAAGAAGAGTGAAGGGGGAAACCGCTCCGAGTGAGTTGTAATTATTGCAATTACACAGACACGGAATAGCACAATGTCTGTTTTTAAGACTTTAAGACTCTATAAAAACATAGCTGCATGACCATTTTAAGTGTATAGGGAAAGATACAGAGGTTGGATGTACTAGAAGGAAATATAAGGGAGAAAACGAAGGCGAGGTAGCTGGTGTACAGGGAACAGAGGTGCATGGGGAAGAGAGTGTGTGACGGCAGAACAAGCAGGCGCGGCAAGTTGAAAATTACATGGAAGTCATGTCGTTGAGGGCGTGGTCCAGCTCCTCGCTGATGGCCTTGTACTTCAGTTTCTGGGCATACAACTCATCTATTGGTGGGCCGGGGGTGCACGAGGAGGGAGGGAGGGGGCAAAGGTGAAGGAGCACATGGCAAGGAGGTGAAGGGTGAAGTATCCAGAACATTGACAAAAGAGAGAGAGAGAGAGAGAGGAGGATAGGAAGAGGTGACAGAAAGAAAAATTGAAAACAGGGAAAAAAAAAGAGGAAAACAAAGTTACACCAGAAAATGATAGAATGGAAGTGCAACAAAAGTCAGGGGAAATGCCTCAACGTCATGAAGAAATGGACCATATATACTGTATATATCACTCTTAGCCCTCACTATGACTCCTTGAACACTAAGTCAACATTCAGGCCTGATATCTCTGATAAGCCTCAAAGCCATTCTTTCCTACCTTGAAACTCAAAAACAAATCAACTACACTTAATAGAGAAATGATCAGAGTCACCACAACAAAAGTGATGGCATTAAGAGGGAAGTAGAAATAAAGTTCAAGAGCAAAGCAAATAATGGGCTAAAGAGAGCTTTTTTTTTTTTTTTAGCCCAAATACCACGACTGATAACCATTTCAAAATAACCAGAGTAGCATTCTGGGGTGAGGGGCAAAAAAAACATACCTTCCAAGTCATCAATGGTCTTCTCAAGCTTGGCTACTGATCTCTCAGCGAACTCAGCACGAGTCTCAGCCTGTGTGTTTCAGAGACAGATTTATGAGTTAGTCCAACACGCAAACTCTGATACGGCACCTGTGACTTGTGTAAATTACCCTGCAGACTCAGCCTGCAAGCCCAGATAAGGCCTCGTGAAACTTTACCTCCTTCAGCTTGTCGGTGAGGACCTTGATCTCCTCCTCGTATTTGTCCTCCTTCTGTGAGTACTGTGGGAGGAAAACAATGCAAGGTGTCAAACATGTGGACACGGAGTCAAACTCTGAATGTCCTAGTAGTGCATTCAAACGCTTTTCATACACTTAATACAGATATGGATTATTAAAAAAACAACTGAAGTCTTCTTCTTTGTCTGCTCCACATCCACCCAGTCTAACGGGGGGAGACTGCATGCACTCGGCCAGACTTACCTTCTCGGCCTGGGCCTCCAGTGACTTCAGGTTGTTGGTCACAGTTTTCAACTCTTCCTCAAGCTCAGAGCATTTGCTGGTGTTTTAGACGAGGGGGTAAAGTTGCAAAGGACAAGAGGAAGGGGTGGAGGAAGAGGAGGGAAGCGAGGGCAGACAGAACCAGAGGTGGACACAAAACAGGTAGAGGGAAAGTAAGAAAAAGGGGGAGAGGAAACAAGATAAATAAGAACTACAGGGATTAAACGAGGAGGGAACCCAAAGTAACTTTAAAGTGCCTTAACATAGCGGGAATGTGAAAACAGCACACTTGTGATCACACAACGTAGTAGTAGTTGGTTACAATGAAATCAATAATTTGGTTATTTCCGCATCGACAATGTCATGCTTCTATTAAAATGTGAGGTGTTATTCTTGCACAGTCTCTGCCATGTTAGAGGCCTGAAAGTGAGTCTAATATACCCAGAATAAAAGAGCATTAAAGAAGAAATGAACAAGCACAGCAAGCAAAGCAGAGGGTTCATTCAGCAGCATGAATGAATGAAAATGGGAAGAGCCATTCAATAAAACATTTAAGTGTGTTAGTTTTTGTTTGTAGTACCTGTATGACTGAGGAGTTTAGTGATTTCATGCTTTGCTCCAAAACCCTTAGCTCATCATCCGCTCTCCGAACCCGTCTGTTTGTGGGTGCGGCGTACGAGCGCAAGCCAAATCCATTTAAACAAACCATGGAGAGCATGCAAATAGTCAGCACATACGGTAAGTGAGAACACAGGACACACACACACACACTGTTCAAATGGATATAAGTCGGATACTTTGTGTATTAGTGCTTCAAAGCTGCGACTGTTGAAATGGCGGTGCACGTGCAAAAGTGTTAAGTGCAAATTTAGTGCATGTAAAGGTGAAACTTCTTACCCTTCTGAGAGCTCAGCGCGCTCCTCTGTGCGCTCCAGGTCACTCTCAATGATGACCAGCTTACGGGCAACCTTTAGGTGCAGCACAGCAAAGTGTTACAACACAACAAAGACTTCAACTGTGACACGACTTAATGTGAAAGTGTCACCCTCTAATATGAATTAACTACACTTGGTAACTTTATCCCCCCTTATTTAGCATTTATAAGCATGATATAAACACTTAACGAATGGTTTGTAACACACTATAATGTAGTTGTAAGCAGATATAAGAACTTTTTTGTGTTTATTAATGTAGAGTATTTGCCAACAATTATAACTTTGTCTTACGACCCTTTACTTAAGTAAAAGTACTTTACTCTAGTTTCTGTAAAAAAAATATTCCATTACAAGTAATATTCCTGCATTGAAAAGGTTACTTAAATAAAAGTGTAATAGTACAGTATTATCAGGAAGATTCTGTCAATCAACTACTTGTTTCAGCTCTAATTGTATATGTATGTAGTGGAGTAGAAGTATAAAGTGGTGCAAACTGGAGATACTCAAGTAAAGCATAAGTACCTCAAATGTTTACTTGGGTAGAGTCCTTAAAAAAATGTACTTAGTTTGATTACTATTGTTTTACGATGCTGTCATTCATCATCTGTTTATACACCAGCCTCTACTTAGGGGTGCCCATGGGAGTTATAGTTGTTGAATAATACATTAATGTATTTTCATATGTGCTTACAACTAGATTATAGTGTGTTATAAACCATTTATTAGAAGTTTTTATTATACGTGTTGAATACTCGATTCTGATTGGTCAATGACGGCGTTCTGTCATTTCTGTATAACAGACCGTTGCTATGGGCGCAGCTCAGATGTCAGACTCTGGCGGACCGTATTTGTGTCAAAATATTGATTTCTTCAGTAAGTAGTCGTGTAATAAGTGGGATAATGTACAGCTAGAATGCTGATGTTGGATTGAAACTTCAAAAGTGTTGTCATAATTCGGTAAAAAATGCTTCCTAATTGGACCATAAAATGTAGAAAAGTTACAAAGAATTAACAGATTAAGATATTATCAAACAAATATCTTGGGAATCCGCCTATTATCAATAAGTGTAAGACGTCTGTCGCAGAATGACTGATCGCAGTAAATGAGCAGCTGTGTGTTTGATGTTGTAGAAGTCTTTCGGGGTGGCTGCCAGCGGCTGAAAGACTCGCCTCCTCATATTTGCGGTCAGCCTCCTCAGCGATGTGCTTGGCCTCTTTGAGCTGGATCTCCTGCAGCTCCATCTTCTCCTCGTCCTTCATGGCCCTGTTCTCAATGACCTTCATGCCTCTGTGTGAGGGAACAAACAGTCGAGGGGTGTTAGAAAATCAGGAACTGAGACCTGAAAGTCTCTCTGAGGACACACAATGTCTAGTGCACACTACTGTGTTGGCTGGTAAATCTTTAATATATCCTTCTAAAGTGAATTGTTTTCTGACATGAAAGAGGGATAAAATACAACATGTTGGGATGTTAGGAAATGACTGCACTATCTGTTTGACATCCAGCTCTGCAGCACAGAGGCTCTGCTTGTACCCCATACAAAGGGATGGAAACACAGCCCTGCCACCTGGTCTCTGCAGCTGATCAGAGGTCCGAGTCAACGCTGCTCATAAGAACCCACCTCTCGCTCTCATCAGCAGCCTTCTCAGCCTCCTCCAGCTTGGTCAGGGCAGTGGCAAGACGCTCCTGAGCACGATCCAACTCCTCCTCAACCAGCTGGATACGTCTGTTAAGGGAGGCGACATCTGACTCAGCCTTTGGGAGAGAAGAGGAGCACGTCAGGAGAAAATCTGGAAGTTGCCGTCTTTAACAAACAACGTGGAAATTACACACAAGTGCACACATACACGTCAGCCCAAAGAATTAACAGTATAGGTGGTGGATTTTTTGTTTTTTGTTTTATGCCACGTGGATGAACTGCTGTTCAAAAGTGTTTCTGTATGTTGGGATAAGACCTCCCAGGAGTCTTTTGCCTGTGCTCCTCACTGACTATGTATAATGATAACAATGTCCCCAAGCTGACAGAAGGTTGAATACCCGGCTTCATTACTACTAGGCCCCTGAGAGAATATTAACAAGGCTCAAGTGAAAGGGAGACAATTAAACTGTAAATGACTGCTCACATGGCGCACATACAACCACGGAGGAGACTCCCTGGATAGTTTGGAGACATTTAAGTGTAATTGAACTGGTCACATTTGCAACATGTTGATGAATTGGTTACATGATCTGGTATCTTTGAAGAAAATTTGACCTTTTCTATGATTATTCGAACCTGTAAACTTGTAACTTTACATTTTTCTTGTCAACAAAACTTAAAGTAATCAAGCATTTAATTTAATTTTTGTATTTAATTTTTAGTTTGTAACTTTACATTTTTCTTGTCAACTAAACTTAAACAACTTGAATATTTTATTTCATTTTTGCATTTCTTTTCAATTTGTATTTTTTTGCAAAGGCCGTGAATACAGGTAGCAAACCTGTTTTGCTTTATGATGTCTTTTCAGCAGGTATGAGACTGATTGATCTGAAAACAGGCTACAACCAGTGGCGGATTGAGTTGAGACAGCCGAATAAGCTAAGCCTGGAAATATCTAGCAATTTAGGGAGTTTCTTTAGTAGATCTTGGTCACGGTGTCCTTTCAGCTATTGTGTTTTTAGTTTTTTGTGCTCCGCAATCATATTTTCTTTCTTACATGGAAACAGGCACATCTGGCTCTAGATGTTTTGAATGTTGATGAATGTTTTTTTGATACCTTATGATTCTGTAATTTGTTTTTTTATCTTCGTTTTCAATTGTTATGTTTGTTTTATGTCTGCAACCTTGTAACTGTGCTGCTGCCTATCTTGGCAGCCAGGACACTCTTGGAAAAGAGATTTTTAATCTCAATGAGTTTTTTACTCCTGGTTAAATAAGGGTTAAATTACATATTGCCACTATTCTGTCCAGTAGCAGTGACAAATCAGCTGCTTAATATTTTTTTAAATGTTTCTTATGGGCCAATAAGGATCAAAATGTATTTGTTTTTTTCTCTGAAGTACATTTAAATAAGTAAAATTATCTAGCCCTTGCAAACATGTTGCCCCTAGGCTGCAGCCTATAGTGCATTAATCCACCCCACACTACAACTACCACAAGTGTGACTGTTTCTCAATGTGTGCAGCGGTGGACCAAAGTGCATCTGAGGGTTGTGAAAAAACAAGGAAGTTACAAATAACCTATAAAGTGAAGCAATGCATTCAATTGCATGTTGCACGGTTGATTAACAAAGCTTACTCTTACAAACTGCCAGCCTGAGATGGGCTCAGACTGCTATAATCCCTCCTGCAGAAAGATTTATTCCCCCTCTAGATAACTGTTCACACTCTCTAGTGGCTGTGTGTCAACCTATTGTCCTTATATGGGCAAGTCAAAGAGCATCACTGGCACCTTAAATGTTGCCACAGTTTAGTTGCAACTTCCTGGTTGCTGAGAATAATCTATTCAAATGTTTAACCTGCATCCTGCAAGAGTAGAAGAAGCGGAAGTTACTAGAGAGCAGGTTGAATGGGACCGTTAAGTGCATCAAAAGGAGATGCAAGAAGTGAAACACAGTATGAGGCAACACAGTGATGCACGGTTGTTCATCTCTAAATTGACTTGTGCATCGGCGGCCTAACGTTACCAATTATAACCCTTGAGCAGCAGCAGCAGCTAAATCAACCCTCAGTAGAGGACTAGACTCTGTCTGTGGTGGCTGGCTCTGCATGGAGCCATGTAAAGCTCAGCTTGCAGCACTGCGGGTGTATCAAGAAGAGAAATCCTGCTACCTCACTGTGTGGCCCATCAATTCAGAGGAAAAACACATCACACAGAAAGAGGAGGATGTGTAATTTTTGATAAGCAGCTAATTGTCTTGTCTGGTAAACATGCTTACTTGTTCCCTGGTTTTCCTCTGCTCAAGCAACTCCTTCTGTAATCTCTCGGCTCTGTCTTCAGCAACGTCCGCCTGATCTTGCAACGATTTGATCTTTCGTTTGACTGCCTCTAGCGACGTCGCTCCGGCCATTGTTTACAATATATATATTTATATATATATATATATATAAATATATATATATATATATAAAAAGACTACACTGTGAGCTGCAGCACCGATTTCCGAGAGAAATGTGCCAAGGAGCGAGATGACGTCCTTGATTGCTCTGAAAGCTGCGTGAAGAGACGCTGAGCGGTGCGCAGAGCTTTCTGGAGACGCACTAGAGTCATTGTCCAGGAAGTAGATGCTCATTTCAAAATACACCTACAAAAAAAAAATTAAATATTCTAAAACGGTTGCGCAAAGCTTTACCATGTGCATTTCTGCTGCATTGTACCATAAAATAATAAAATGTGAAATTTAATAGATGTATTGTATTTTCTAATGATATAAGAACACACCCCAGACTGTAATAATAATCACGCCTGTATAGTGATCTAACAGAGCAACAGCGCCATCTGCTGGTCAGCTGTGAGCAATACACATGGCAGTAAATTACTTCTACAGACTATACAGGGCCATTCAGTACTGAATACAGTAATTACAGACTAGAGTTTGCAAATATCAAAGAAAAAATCTTCTAAGAATATGAAAGAGGGGAAAAAACAAGGCCATAAAACACTAAGTAGTAGCTGAGCACTACAGACATATTTTAAACCTCACTATTAAGAAAAGAAGTATATATATATATACACTGTTAAGAATTTCTCAGTAAAATAACAGTAAAGAACTGGCAGCAGGGTTGCCTTTATGTTACTGTAAAATTAACATTATTATACTGTCGCTGAAATTTACAGCTTTGTACTGTTAATGACAAATACAGTTTGAACTGTTTTTTTTTTTTTTATCAATTTCACAGTATTTTACAGTAAATTTACTGTTTAAAGATACATTATATAGCTTTTTTCACCTTTCTTTTACATTATCTTACTGATTTTTTTTAATGCACTATTTAGGTTGTATTTTTTACATACATTTTAATAAACATTATTTTTTGCCTAGATGAATAGACTTAGCAGGTTACAGACATAGGAATAGTCACACTAAATACAATTAAAGGCACTTGTTAGGAAAAAGGCTATAATAGACTTGTTAACACTTTTCCCAAAATGTCTGTCTATAGCTGGCTACAAGCACAGAATACATACCATAACAACATGTGAGTGAAGAACAGAGCACTGTTTTTAGCAATAACAGGTTAATATTGTTGAAATCCTGCTGTAAATTAACAGCAATTGTTTACAGTGTATATATATATATATATATATATAGGCCTATGGGGAATAAAGTAATACAACATCAAGTGTGACGTGCTAAAACTCACTAGACTATAAAGCAGTCACACTATAAGGCCTAACTCCCCCCAAGGGAATCCAATTAAAGGATTATTACAACAGGTTATATCCTGGAGGTTACTTACAAGCCACACTACACACTGATTGACTCCTGTGTGAAGTGTCTGCTGCACTTGAGCCCGATAGTCACACTAAACTCGGTCATTCACGGGATTGTTTGTAGTGAGCAAAAAAAAAAAAAAGTTTATGAGGACCTATTTTTTCTCTCAAGACCTTTTAAAATACCTAAATTTAAACATCCTGTCATTATCCAAAAGGGAAGATATTTTAAAAGGATGATTTTTTTTCATGTAGATGAGCTATTATGTTGTTTATTTTTAAATTAGTAAGCTTCCTGGGATATTTTTTGATGGGAAACAGTGTTTCCCCCCCCTTGTGGTAAGCAGAGAGAGCACAGCCTGCAGATGTGAGCTCTATCTTGACCATATAAAGCAGTGGGCTATATTTATCTAGGCGCGCTCCTAGGAAGAGGAAGAGTGCGCATTATAGGCTGCTCTCAGTGACTGCCTGTCTGAATCTGTAAAGTAACTAAAGTTGTCAGATAAATGTAGTGGAGTAAAAAAGTCTCATATTTCCCTCTGAGATGTAGTGGAGTAGAAGTAGAAAGTAGCAGAACATGGAAATACTCAAGTAAAGTACCTCAAGATTGTATTTAAGTACTTAGTTACATTCCACCACTGAGTACATTTTATACTGTGGTGTTTTTTAAAAGCATTATTTATTCTTCCTGTTGGAATAAAATAATTGTTAATTATTTAACTGCAAAGTAGTAATGTGTTTTTGATACCTTCACTTTTTTTTTGCATTAAATCATACCAGGATGTTTGCTGAAATTGATAGGATGTGGCACAACCCCTACCAAGGAAAACTTCCACCAGCCGCCACTGGTTGCTCTGAAAAAAGACTTATTCAGCCTATAAGACCCATAAGATTGAACACACTTAGGCCTAAAAAACACAATGCGATTATAAAATATAGGGTATTAATGTTATGAGTTAGCCTATAGGGATTGATTGGATTTAGAATAAAGAAATGAGCTAATTAATCTGACATTCTTTGGGCAGACTTGTAGGTGATTGTGCATGTGGTATCCTTTAACATGAAGCGACAGTTCAACAATAATTGGTCTTTTTTGAAGTTTGAATGATAAACTTGTATGTCTCTTTGGTGCTGAACTGTCGCTTCATAACAGTCACAGTGATGAGAAAGAGTGAAGGAGTGAAGAAGCAGGAATGGTGCCTTTTGTGAAACCCTTTCCTTTACTTACATCTGCAGCTTTCTTCTCAGCGAGTTCAAGTTTCTCCTGGGCGTCTTTAAGAGCCTCGGAGTACTTGTCCAACTCATCCTCTGTTCCCTTGAGCTTCTTCTGCAGAGCTACCAAATCGTCCTCAAGCTGAGGCGCGCGTCAGTTTCAGAGGGTGATCAGCGAGGAGATGCGTGAGCGCGCACAGGAGCGCAAGAGCAAGTAGAGAGACACACATAGGACAGGAGAAGACAGGACAGGACAGGACAGGAGAGGAGAGGACAGGACAGGGGAAAGAAAAAGGAGAGAAGTTAGGAGATGCTCATGCACATCAGATAATACCTTGGTGGCGACCTCCTCAGCGCTTAGCAGCTTCTCCTCAGCAGTTTGGTGCTCCTCAAACACTTTATCTCTCTCGTCTTCAGATAAACGCAATTTCTTTTCCAACTCTCTTATATCGTCCTCTAACTATACATGCATATATAAACAAAAAAAAAATGAAGTTAAACAGAAATATGATTAAATAAAACATGCAATTTATTATCAATATAATTCACTTTTTCTAAATTATAAACTGTATTTACATCACCAAAACTGTTGAGAGGAGGATTTATAACATCCCCCCCCCAAAAAAACCATCATGAAGTTAAACAGAAATATGATTAAATAAAACATGCAATTTATTATCAATATCATTTCTAAATTATCAACATGGCTATATTTACATCACCAAAAACTGTTGAGAGGAGGATTTATAACATCCCAAAAAAAAAACATCAAGAAGGATTCTTAATTTAATCCTTATTTGGGATTATCCATGAAAGTAATTAATCCGCATTTAGGGAGGCGATCCATTTAGCAGCTTTTACACTGCTACTTGTATTCCTGCTTTTTTCTTTCTCTATGGGATTTTCCAACAAAAGAAGAAAAAAAAAAAACTCAGCCGACCTGTTTGCTTCTGTCCTCCGCTGCCTTCTTGTCTCCCTCAGCCTGCTCAGCTCTGTCCAAGGCATTCTCCTTGTCGAGCTTGAGCATCTGCATCTTCTTCTTGATGGCGTCCATGGCTGCTGCTTATTGATGTTCTGCTCCAACAAAAACGAAACAAAATGAAAACCAAGAAGGGATGGGAGAGCGAGGAGAGCGTCTGTTGCCTAACTGAACACGAAGCTGGAGTGCAGGCTCTGCCTGACTGTACCCTGTCAAATATGTACCATCAAGGGGGGTTGACTGGATTCCTTTGGACATCCAATACTTTTTTGGAGAGGGGCGTGTGTGGGCTCTTTAAGGCTGTGCTCTGCGATTCGTTGCTCCCAAACATTTGACTTTTGATACGCCTGTATATGGGGGTGTGATGGACAAGCAGGCAGCTCCCACTGAAAGTAAAGTCCTTATAGTAAAGTTACCTTAGCCATTTAATGCATGGAGAGGATGCAGATGGAGCTTAGCCTACTGGATGACACTTGTTTGTTTTACAACTGTGGCAACACATGTAAAAGCAGCATGTGGTATTTGTGTCTTCATTGAGTGTCTTTTGTTTCCAGCAGAAATCTGAGTTTGCTTTTCATGTAATAGTGACAGTATTCTCATCTGTGTCTCATTTCTACCTTGTAACAGGTTGGGAGTGGGACCACAGGCAGACAGTTTTATCAGCTTTTGTCAACCACTGGTGTCTGTGTGTGAAGTTCCTCTGGGATGAGTATTAGTAGCTGCTGTTTAAGAGGAGATGCTTTCGATAAGCCCATCAAGCCCTAGAGGCATTGTTCACAGTCTGGGCAAGTGTTTACCTGATAATGGATCGGATATCCCCCCTGTAAACTGATGATGTGTAATTTGACAGCACAGCGTCCAGCAGCAGCCAGCCAGGATGGGCTTTATACCTCAATTACAGCAGCTCAGCTGCTAATTGTCTTGACATTTGAGAAATGTTAACTGCTTTATAAAGTACTAAAGAAGAATATTTCAGTTTATATGCAGAATATTTATTAGTAGCGTTAAATCTCAGAGGGTATGAATGAGTAACATTTTATTATTTTATAAATATTTTATTATATTCTTTTATTACAATGCATGGATTATAAATTAATCACTTGATCAAATATTCCCTTTTTTTAGATTTTTAAAAACCCTGTATAAATGCACTGAGCTAATGAAATGCTAAAACACAAAACTGCGGTGACTGAGGACACTCCAAGTGTCTTCTCGTCGTTACGAGGTTCCTCAAGGATATTTTTAGGATTGCCTTCTCTTTCCTGCACCTGCCTTGGTCTGTAAAATGGATCCATGACTCAGTGTCAAGTGTCCAAGGTCCAATGCTATTGGATATGTCCCCTAAAATAATCCCTGTCCTGCTGCAGACTTTGGTCTGTTTTACAGATTATTGTTGCTATACGCCTGGCAGATTGTCAGTAGTAAAATATGACCAATATCAGCAAAAGGGTTTACCATTTTTTATACTATAATTTAAGATATTGTCCTGGAAATTCAGGCATCAGACTTGTTTTAGACTTTGATTGACAGGCTCAGTGATAGAAACAAATATTTTGATAATTGCATGCCAGCCCTTGTTCTCATAGACTGGCATTTGTATAATTGTGATTGGCATTGAAAAATACTGGTCACAGATCAGGCCTCATTTCTGCCTGCTCTTCTCTCACTCTGAGGTAATACATGTGGGTTTAGGATCATATTACTGGAGAAGGTCTTTTTCTTTTTCTCAGTATGCATATGAGTAAAAATGATATAACCCCAATAAATGTATAAAGCTTGGAGGTTGTTACTGCACAGAAATGGCTCTGAATACTCCAACATACTGCAATGATTTGCTTTATTAACTCATTTGCTTTATGTAATGTTTTATAGTGTGCATGGATGTTCATCATGTGCTTCCAACACATTTAACATATTAAACACGCTGTATTAAACATATTGTAAATGTTTCTAGATTTTATAGGCTGCTGTGTGCAATCAGCATTTTACGCTATTGTCGTATTTAATATCTTCTTGTCTTCGTAATGTCCTTACTGTTGACAGTAAAGCTGGTTTTAATCTTGATTTGCAATTTGATCTTAATAATCTTAAGCACTTAAAGGACTCCGGGGAGGTTTATGATGGCACACTGGATTTGCTGTGGCATTCTGGGAATGAAAATAAGCTCCATTATGATGTTTCCTTAATATAGCCCAGGGCCCAATACGCTTGTGTTGATTAAAGTATAGTCACAGATCTCTCCTTCTGTCCAGCAGACCTTATTGAAAAGCTGTGTTATGAGTTATATTGGAAAATTAAAGGCACTCACCCATTTACGTTGCTCAATACGGAATTCAGAGCATATCTATTGCCTCCACACGGCTCTCAACATGGCGACAGCTAATGGAGCTAACAGCACAAACAGTGTAAACAGAAATAGTGCTGACAGAGCTACAGTGTTAACCTGCAGGGGGAACCGGAGGGTGGGCGCTACATCGCAACAATGCCATGGGTCGGGACGGCGCGGGGTTATGTCTACAAGGTAACCTGCAAATTTCGAAATCAGATCTGAAATCTGCAAAAACTCTTGGAAGACTCGCAGCCTGACAACCTATCTTCAACTCGTGGGTTACCTTCTACACATGATCATGGCGCAGTGCAGAGCGGCGGCCATTAGCTAGCAAGTGGGGCACAACAAAGAGACTCATGTACTGAAAGGCACGCATGGCCGGCCCGGCTATGTCAACAAAGCACAAAGAAGCTTGGATTATAACACACACAGAGGGAGAGTGATTTCAATCTCTGCTCAGGTTGACATTACTCCTCTATATCTTTACATTGCTGCTATATTAATGTTCTGAATTTCGAATAGCACCTTTAATACAGAGCTAAAAGACATAAAGCTTAGTTTTCTTGATTTGACTACATGTAATGAGAACAGCATTTACAAAGTCTTTTAATATTTAAGGCAGTTTATAGGCTGTGGTGGCGCTCTGAAGACAAGAGTTTATTTTTCGTGGCTGCTGAAGTAAAAAAAATAAAAAAATCTCCAGACCTATAATTTTGTGCTCTTTGGAAAAGAATCTCCTTCTCAAGGCCTCTAAAGCCTCCAACCAGAGCAGCTGATGGAAGAATCTGAAATCCATTCAAACCTATGTCCTACATTTACATTTTGTAGCATTTGAATTGGTATGGAAACATGAAAACTTATTATATCTTATCTAACAGAAAACTTACTCATATGAGCAACATGAACAAATACATGTTTGTGATTTTACTCTTGTTATAATTTCTTCTGGCCCAAATCTGAAAACAGTGATTGCATGAGCTCATTGAAAAAGTCAAGAATCTTCTCACTATTCACCCTCTGAGGCAGCGAACAGCTGAGAGGATGACGAGGAATTAATTTCTCACAACATACAGTATATATAAACAGACTGTCAGACAACAGTTACAATAGTAACAGTTGCCCATTTGATGTGGACAGATCTGAGATCTGGTCTACAGGAGGCAACAGCTGAGTGGGACAGGTGCAGCGATGAGCAGAATTCCTATTCACTACGCTATCATTATCCTTACTTTCCTACCATATGAGCTTTTTTACAGCATCCGTGGTTATAAAAAAGGTTGTTAAAATGACCGTATACAGAACCACATTAAAACACGAGACATCTGCGAGTCCACAAATGTATTTATAGCGTTAAAATGAGCAAATATAGATGAACAGGGGGCAGGAAACCAACAACTGAGACCTAAGATCCCCTCAACTCTCAAACTTTCACCTCAGTCACTTTGTGGTCTTGAAGTGGTAGTGCAATTTGTCCGCTTGCCAATTGAAGTGACGCAGCAGCTTTCCAAGTGCTTTAACACTAATACTGTAATGCTGTATTAGTTAATCTGTTAGGCCTACAGTGACAACCCACTATGCATAAGGAATGTCCGGTTCTCCTCCGTCGCCGCTCAGGGAGGAGCTTGGCTGTTGTGCCTCAAATCATGTTTGCATAAGGCGACCCTTGGGAGAGACATTTAAGGCTCGCTCATGGCTGAAATGGTGCTGCATTAGAGAAAGTATGTCTCCAAATGGTGCAAAAATGGCAAGGTTTTCTAGGAGGGGGAATCTTAAACTGCTTGCTCTGTACTAAAATTATGTCATTTAGTGTGAAGTTACAGCAAGGGGATTATGAGGGTAGCTGTCCCCCCATGTTTGAGTGCAGGGCCGCCGAGTGAAGCTCTGAGAAGTACAGTGTTGGCAGGCTCCTTGTCAAATGCCATCTGAAGATTTCTGCAGACATCGTCCAGATATATATAGAGAGAACTCCTCGGCTCTTTCAGACGGTACCCCTGGGATTAGATAGCTCCATGCAGGGGCATAATCATTTAGCATAGCATAACGGAGAGAGGGGGGTGCAACCCAAGCTGTAACCCAAGCCCAGTTCATGGCCTACTGCCGCTGGGTCTATTCACAGTAACGTTCCTACTGGTACTCGGAAGACTCAAACTGGTAGAGAGCACTGGTGGACATCTAACCATAACCAGGACACAGACACTGCCACAGTATTCTGCTTGATGGATAGTTGCAATAAGGCTGTGACACTTTGACTGTTGTGCATGATGATAGATCTGTCCTTAAGGCTGTAAATCAAACAGAAGTGTCCCTCAGTCAGTTGTAATTCAATTTAAACTTTCTATTTAGCTAACGGAAACTGAGAGCGCAGAATAAGCTGCTTGAAATTCCCAATTTTCACCACGCCCATGCTTAATAATTCGAGTCAAATTGAGGTATGAAGGTCAAATATTTCAGCTGCAGGTGCTCCATTGAAGATGGGTAGCATTCTTCTTGTGCCAACAGTACAAGTAGCTGCTGCTAAATGAAAGGATCTGTCATCCCTCAGACTGTAAAGACTCCTGTAATAAAACTCCTGCAGGCCAGGGAGGGGGGGACAAATAGTCGTATATTGTTTCATAGAAATCCCAATGATTGGATGGATTTCTTGGACAGATGAAATTAGTCAAAGTTGAGATTTAGATGTCCAAGTTTTAGAGAAGAAAGTTTGCAGAGAAGCCTCAGTGACCCTGCTACGATTTATTGAGAGAAAACAAGCTGAGCTGTGGTGTAAAAATACCAAAAGTGAAGGCTTCCAGCGCTGCACACACAAATGTGGGAAGAAGTCATAATGGAGGAATATTTGTGGCCTCGACAGGGCTCCTCCCAGACTGTTTGTTTGTGTTCCCCCTCTCTGTCGATGGAGACACACAGTAGAGGCAAGAATGCCAGCCGTATCTGATGCTGCTCAGTCAGCTCAGACTAAAAGAGGGGAGTAGAGAAAGCATTCGGGGGGAACTGTCACGATTCATTTCAGACTCATGCGGGATGCCACGCTAGAATACTTGTGTAAAATTAAATTCTCCAAAAGGCCAGACGTGTCATTGCACGAATACTGGAACAGAGAAGTCAATCTGTTCGACATTCTGCTGTACAAATCTGCCTTCAATTCAGGAAAACACTTTTCTGCACTTCTGTTTGTTTGTACACAGTAAAGGGCAAGACGGGGAGTAAATGATTGTTTACAGGCAGCTTGAACTTCTCCCAGTTCCAGATAACAGATTCCTTCCACGGCATCAAAGAAGTGTCCTCAGAGGCTGTTGAAAGATCTAAATCGTTGACTTAAATGCTCACTGTCCTCCTACGGCATAATAATTGTTGCTTCTTGCTCTTTTGTAACTCAGTCCACAGCTGCCCAGCATCTTGTTGATAGCCCTCTTTAAATATTTGCCTTCAATCTTTTGCCCCTCGTGTCACAGGGCTAGAAGTTTCCGTGTTTGCACACAGAGGGAGAATCTTTCATATATGTGTCCATATATGGACTCTCTGTCTGGTGTAAGCAGTGAGGTAGAGGAGACGAGAGGAGAGGGCTGAAAGTTGCGGGGGCTTTTTGTGAGGTCCAAAGACGCACTCGATATTTCTTTCCATTCCACAGGGCTATAAAACTTCTTGGTATGCACTTCCAGCTCAGCCACTGTTCTCTCTGTTACAGTCCTGCCTGTCAGAGCCCTCTTGGCGCAGAGAAATGAAACAATGGCAAGAGGAGGAGGATGCTGGACTTCTATGGGAGTATGTTAGTTGCACAAACTTCTCTTAATACATCCTCTCTTAACAACAAAATCTGTCTAAGCTCTCCTTGAGGGAGAATGATAGTGATCAAAACCTTTACACTTTCCATTTTGGGTAAACAAAAAGTCCAGTTTTCTAAATTTGAAAGAGAAAGTGACGGTTTATATGAGTATATGAACTTCAAACCGCAAAATGACCATAGCTTGGCTGAAGAAAAAGCCATAATGTGGAGCGTGTGTGAGAATCAGTGGTGATGAGACATTCCAGTGTGGTTTTGTTTGAAAGCTTGCAGGCTATGTTCACTATGACTGGGTCACAGCGGTCTCTCTGCGGCGAGGAATGCCAAAGGAACCCACAGCTCTCTGCAGCACCTGCATTCTTATACCAAAGCCCGCCTGCAGCCCCACGTTTGATCAGATGCCGTGACCGTTTTCCAGTCAGGATCAGACTCACCACCACACAGCGAGGGAGCTAGATACAACAGTTGTGCCTAGCCAGTTATAAAACAACTGTCTGAGTGCAGGGACGTGAGAATAAATAGACATCCATCTGGTGTGGTCTGGATAGTTGTTGCCCAGAGGCCTCGGATGTCTGAGATAACATACAGTACGATAAGAGGGTAATTATGCTCCGAGTCTGCCAAAAGAACACATCTCTCCCATCAAAAGAATGGGAAAGACCAGAGGTGGAAGAAGTATTCAGATCCTTTAGTTAAGTAAACATACCAATACATTAAAGTAAAAAAAAGTCTTGCATTTAAAATCCTACTGAAGTAGTAGAAGTTCATCCATCCATCCATTATCTGTAACCGCTTGTTCTGTTCGGGAGCGGGGGACTGGAGCCGATCCCAGCTGACATACGTAAGGCGAAGGTGAGGTACACCCTGGACAGGTCGACAGACTATCACAGGGCTGACACATAGAGAAAGACAACAATTCACGCTCACATTTTGAGCCACATTTGGGGCGGCTGTGGCTCAGAGGGTAGAGCAGGTTGTCCACCAATCGGAAGGTCGGTGTTTCGATCGCCGGCTGCTCCGGGTCACATGTCGATGTGTTGTTGAGCAAGACACTTAACCCCAAATTGCTCCCGAAGGCATAGCCATCGGTGTGTGAATGAGTATTTAGATTAGATCTTCTTGTAGTGTACACATGTAGTGTAAAGCGCTTGGAGCGGTTGGAAGACTAGAAAAGCGCTATATAAATGCAAGTCCATCTACCATTTATCTTTATATGCAGATGGGTAGTTTCAACACATTCTTATCCCACCTCGTCACATACAGACGCTTTGTCAGACACCCCGGTGTCACTTTTCGGTCGCAGTAAACACGTGCTTAATGCTGTGAATTAAACAAAAACACTTGCTTAGGATTAGGCAACAAAGCCACTTAGTTAGGTTTAGGAAAAACAACAGGGTTGGGCTTAAAATGACTACGTTTGTACAGTGAAAATGTGACTGAAAGTTGTGAGCACGGGGCACGAACGATCAGCTGATTGTAATGTGAAAGTGAAACGTAACGCACGGGACATCAAAAACAATCATTGTTTCATCTCCTGCCTTCAATTTAGCTTTTTTGTAAAGGGTCACAAGCCAAAATGGTTTAACAATAAGCGTATCATTTGTTTTCTATTTAAAATCTTAATCTGAAAAATAACGAGTAATTAGAGCTGTCAAATAGTTATCTGAAATGGACCTAAAAATTAAATAAAAATGCCCTCTAAATTGTTCTACTGTTCAGTACTTGAGTAAATGCACAGTTACTTTCCACCACTGGGTGAAGAAAGTTTTTCAGTCACTCAAAGGTGATCAGCTGAGTCTCTGGCTGAATAAATACAGCAGATGAAAAAAAGACTAACTGTCCATGAAAGACATAATGGTATGGATAAAGTCACATTGATTAATCATCTTGGCTGTGACCAACACCAAATCCTCTCTTAAAAAACTGGCATCAGTGTTGAGAAAAAATGTGCTGAGCACTGAGTGAGCTGAGTGTTTATTCAGCTTTAATACAGGGCGGGGAGGCCGCAGGATTGAGAGAAGAAAAGGAGCCAAGGACTTTTTTCTCTGCAGAAATGTGGCCTGTCATCTAACGAGTGTCGAGCAGAGTTTCCTTATTAAGACAGAGGGTTTGGAGGGACGAGTGTTGCATTTCACTCTGGACAGCTTAAATCCCAGGAGACACTGAAGATCAGTTCCAGTCGGCGGCACCGTCTGACGCCGACGGTTCCTCTGTTCAGCGTCTCATTCTCGACACTGTTTAAGACGTGAGCAACACCGAGAAAAATCACTGTTAATCACTGGGAAAAGCTTGACGTTGGAAGAACGGGTGTTGGAGTCACACATTACATCTAATGGATATTACTGATGTTGCTTGTGGAGTCGTCCAAAATTAGCACCCAGGGTTGGGGTCTCAGCTGAGACCCAATATAGCCTTGCTGTCATTGCTGACTGAGAAATACCTCCTTACATGAAGGCTAAAGGGGCTGCTGTGCCGTCATGGGAGAAATAGACAGCGAATACTGCCACTCAGAGAATGGACACTCTGAATGTGACTGCAATACTTCACATAAAAGCACCACCCACCTGTTATATGATGGAAATGGTGAATTATGTCTGCTAAAATGTGGGGCACTTCCTGCAATTTGACACTCAAAATATCACTTCAGTAACATTTTGCTGAGCAGTAAGAGTATGTGAACCAACTTTGTTTGACATTTTTAAATGGAAAGCATGGTTTTCATTTAATCTAATACACCCCAGTTGGTCTCAGGAGACTTCCATCTGATGAATATCTGTCAGATACGAAATTCAAAATAGTGAAATCAACCATTTAGAGCAGTGGTTCCCAACCTATTTTACTTGAAGCCTCCCCTACTTGTATTTAAAGCTGGACCATCCTCGGACAACCTGTGCATCAGGCAATTGAGGCCAAGTGTCAAGTGTCCCTTTACACTGACGTCACTTTTCTTTTTACTATTTTTGACTATTTATAATGTGCTTTATTTGTTATAGCTGATTTTTATTGGTTACATAGATTGCTTAATTGCTTAAATAAAGTAGAGTGCCTCCCTTTGTGTGCGTCAAATGGGAGAGCAAATAGGTTTTTGACTGCAGTGAAAATGTTTTTTTTTGAAAGGCTAAATGCCAACAAATATGGATTGAAGCTGAAAATGTAGTTAGATTTTGCTAATAAGTAGCAAAGAAATATATCTTTTTGAATAGTTTTATATACAGACTTTTGTATAAACTATCCAGTTATTATGATTTTAGATATATGACATATATATATGACATGAGCAAATCTAATTTTGACAACCTCAGAGCAGACAAATCCTGGCGCACCCCCTGTGATCTTTGGCGCCCCCCTAAGGGGGGCCCGAACCCAGGTTGGGAACCACTGATTTAGAGGAATATTGCAGTAACCTCTTGGGTTTTAACTCATAGTTATATAGACAATTGCCATGTTCTGAGTTATAAAAGCACTGAAGTCATCTCTACAGACGCACTATTCTCTTTAAATCAAAGGCTGTACAGTGTATACGTTATGGAGCCATCATGTTGGGAGAACCATGCTGATGACCTAAAATAGTCATGTGCTCCAGACCTGAGTAAAAGGCTCTCTTACAGTACATCCATCAGCTGCTGTCTCCCAGGTTTATGTTGAGAAGCCCTGCTTCTCAGAGCAGGCAGAGGTATGGTATGTAAGTACGAGTAAACAACAGGCATCTTCACAATGAACTTTGGGAAAACCAAGTCGACGCTATATTCCACTGTGTTCCTTTTCTTCACTTTACTCAGAAGAGCCCCAGAGTCTTGTTGAAAGAAACTTGGATAAAGACAAACACAATAGTTGGTTCAGTCATAAAAGCCACCATCTTCAAAACAGGTAACATAAACGATCAGAAAAAGAAAGCTGGATGTAAATGTGTCTGTGAAGTTCTGGTAATTTTTCCTCTGCAGTTTCTACCTTCTCTCTGCCATACCATCTTTGGGTCTGGACTATGTGAAACTCCTGACAAATGGACCAAAGCCAAACATTAATTGCAGCCATTCAATGCTGGTTTCCACTGTTTTATCAGCTCGGGCAAGCTGGAAGTTTCTTGGCTTGACATGCACACCGCTAAACCCCTTCCTTTACTTCTGTAAACTTTCATAAAAATCTTGAAAGGCAGGCGTGCTTGGAAAGCAGCCAAAAAGGAAAAGGGATGAGAATATCCCTCACATTGCCCAAAGTTTACACTTTGTACACTACAACTTTTTATTCACCGATGTTTTGATCAGACAAAGAAAGAAAGAAAGCCACTGTCAGATTGAGATGTTGTCTGTGAAAAAAATGAAAGTTTCAGTAGCATGCTTTGGACAAATGGCCCAGCCCAAAACCCAAAAGCCTTTCCCGATGTGCATTTTTTCCAAACCTCACTTCCTCTTTCATCATTTTCTCTACAAGTGGAGAAAACTGGCTCAGGGCAGATACTGTTTCCCTCTGTCTATGTGCAGTAAAAGACCATGATGCCCTCTGAATCGGTTTTATAATTTTAAACAAACAAAAAACACATTGTAAATTCACATGCAGGTTTACTCTGTGACATTATTAATATATAAATAATTCACAATTGTTTAGTCTAGTAATATAACTGTAAAAGTAATTCCCCTAAAGGCAAATTAAGAAACTGGTAAACATTGACATTTTACGGAGTATTCTTAACATGCTATAACCGGCTACAGAGCTTCCCAGTGTGACACCTCTCAATTTCACCGACTCTGTTCTTAGCACAAGCCAAGACTCCATTCCTGCAGAGTGTCACTTCTGAGCCCACTGCCTGTTATTAACACTGGAAATATATAAACATATGGATTTAAGAAACCTGTAGCCTATCAGGCCAAGTGCATTTGTTGTTGCTCTGCCATGGCAGATTAGTGTTGAAACGATGAAAGATGAGAGTTGACCCAGTGTCGGGTTAACATGGCTTCATTTTTGAGAACTTGAGCGTGGAACAAAGCCTGAACCTAAATGGCTGCCAGGCTGTGGGGATTAGGGTTGACACAAGTAGCTTCCAACACAGCAAAACATTTAGGATGCCAGAGATATACACTGTTGATGCTAAGGATTACTGTACAGTATGCGTCATAAGACTTAGAAAAAAAAAAGAAGAATTCTCAGGGGCTTCATTAAACCACTTAAGTGAAATATTCACGTCAAGATACCATTTTTAAAGGTGCTAAATTTAATATTCAGAGCATTAATATAAGAGCAAACAACTATTTGCTATGTAAAGATATAGAGGAGTAGTGTCTACCTGAGCAGAGGATGAAGTCACTCTTCTCCTTGCTTTGTAAAAAAAAGTGGCGTACAAAACATCAGGACGGCGTTTTTTACAGCACATATCAGTGAAACGCCACTTTTCACGTCATGCAAAGGTGAAACAGCGCTTTTTATGTTGTAAAAACGCCGCTTTTTATGGCGCTCTATAGTGAGGTCTAGAAGAACGCCGCTTTTTCTGCTTTAAAATCGGTTAAGAACGCTTTTTTTCACGGCGTTTTTCTTTATCATAATGAGCCCTTCCTTCTGTTTTGCATGGCCAGGAAGTTCAAAGTTTCTGTAACCAATCAGTGAAGAGTAAAGCCAGACCAAAGCATCCATGAAGATGCATATCATCAAGGAAAAACGCTGTGAAAAGCAGCATTTCACTGGGCCTCACTAGAGTAACGTAAAAAGCAGCATTTTTTTACACTTTTTACAGCGTTTTGTTATTGAAAAGTGAGGAGAAAGTTACGATCTTTGGCCTTTTGGGCTTGCTGTTAGCACCGTTAAGCCGGCTCGCCATCGCCATGTTGAGAGCCGTTGAGAGGTGATAGAAATGCACCCAATCCCGTATTTAGCACCTGGCTGCAGCACTATGATTTCAAACTGAAAATTCAAGATGATTCTGTGCACATTTCCCTGAAATTTAGCTCAACAATTCTAGCATCTTTACAAAAGTTGGGATCTTGACAAAGCTCTGGAGGTCAAATGTGCTCCATACTACATGACTTTATAACAATAGACCTGTCAACAGTCTGCGGAGTTGAGGAAGTTAATGATAGGCCTATATGCCATAGTGTAACAAATCAGGCATCAAACCAAGTGCCAACAAGGTGCATCTGATCTGGAGTCCATACATTCTTTCATGTGCAGGAAAATGACATGCGACAGGCACACCATCATGCTGACCATGGTGCTTCTTAAATGGCATTTTTGCAGAAAATGGCTATAAATGCAGGACCTTTGTGGAAAACTTGATTATAGCTATAACAGAGTGGTTTACTAATCTGTCTGAAATCATGAAGTTCAGGACAATAAGAGGAAAAACTCAACCACCCCACGTCTCTGCTTTACATCATTCATCTGTTGAGGTTTTGATTGCTTTGCACAAATGCCAAAGTTAACCAGACAAACATCCTCCTATAGTCTTCAGGACTGGAGGGAGAGAGAGGGTGAGAAGTAAATGGATGGGCACTCCCAGTTAAACACATGGCTTCAGTTTCCCCTCTCCACTGTGTGGCCTGGCCTTGCATGAGACCAAAACACTCAAACAACCAAATATGGTGTTCATTAGGACGACTCAGTGTATTGTGCTGGCCACCTCTAACCATCCTTTACACACTCTGCCCTCACATGCTGCTGACACAGAAAGAGGAGCAGCTTCAGAGTGAAATAAGTTTTGAATCAGCTGAGGACAAAAGGGCCAAGTTCAAGTCTGAGTTATCGCCAGAAGCAGACCAACAACATGTCAACATCAGGCTACTTCTAAACAGCCAAATACATGTTTTTTCGCAGTGTAACTGTGAAACCCAGAGTGCAAAATGAATGTGAACTCTCATTCTTGACCAAAACATCTAAATGGGAATCAGTGCATACTTCAACGTCTGGTCTGTGAACCAGGAGGAAAAAAAAGCACATCCACTATGTCCATATTTGGTCAGGCTAACTTTGCCAATCCTTCTTCCACTAGTGCATACTGTATTTCTCCAAACATCCACTGATCCCTCTGACTGAACTATGAAGGATAATACTGACATCTGCTGGAAAGAATGCAGGATGACTTCTTTGTTTTTTTTGTTAGTCATTCACTGACTGTGAAAAAGGACAAAATAATCTTAACGGTACTGGTTGTTTGAAACTCTTTATTTTTTGGTGAATACAAAAAATACTTTTGTGACCAGATAAATATAATACATACAGCATCAAATCATAATGCAGTCTGTTAAAGAAAGCACAACACCTATTCATAACAGAGCTAGTAACTGTTCCTAAATTCCGTTAATACTCGGACAAATCAGTTAGACAATATATTTCAGGGTAATTCTTACATTTACTGATAAAAACATATTTTTTTTTAATAGTGGTTAGACAATGAAACAAGGAAGTAATTAAGTCCAACATTTAAGAGAGACTTGGCATAATGATTTCAACATTTTCTTTTTTAACTTCAAACATAAATTGCCACATGCTCATGGAATGCAGTCTAGTGTTAGTCTCCCAACATCGTCTCTATATCCTAAGGTATCCACAGATGCCCTTTTATATCAGCATTATAATATTGTAGGCAAGTAGGCCACCAGCCAAGGCATTGTATTGTATGGCAAAGGACTAGGTGACAGTTTATAAAGACCCCGATGGGGATTAGACTGGCATAATGTTCTGATCCAGAGAGGACAAGGCTCAGGCTCCCACTTAGCCCGATCTTCAGCTGCTCGCAGGGCAGACTCATAAGGCACTAGTACACAATGCAGTCCAGACACTGGCATGGACAGACTGAGGAGATGAACTGCTTCCAATATATTATACATTAATATACTAAAGAAAGGGGAAAAAAAGCATTGAATTAGTTTCCTCAATCAGAGTTTGAAGCTATTTCCTTCTAGTTTGTAAGGAGAACGTCCTACATTTAATATTAATGGAAGCTTTGAATTGCCTTCTTCAGTGCGTATGTTTATGAGCAACTTCAGTGCATAACGTATGCTCGTTTCATTCAAGAGCCCAAAGCCAAACATCATTGCACAAAACCAATCTTACAACCAATAACAGCGCAGACTCTCGTTATTATTACCTTGCCAGGATATTCAGTGTAATGTATTGCTATAGACAGTCAGTCTAAAGTGAAAATGCCTTTACCGTGACAGGGCAGTGACTAGTGGTGGAGAATAGAACTATCTGTGTGTGTAAGTGTGTGTACAGTACAGTGGGTACCTGAACACAATCTGGCCAGTGTTAATGGGAGAGGAACTAAAACATGACGACAAGAGAGAACAAATAATGTAAACATAGATTCCTTACACAGCTCCGTGTATGTGAGGGAAGAACTGACGACATGATGTACAAGCAGCATGACATATTTGGTCACATACAGTCTCCGAATAACACCTGTTTGCTCTTTAAGAAAACAATCCGCCAAGAATAAATATCTTTATATCTAGTGTTGGCCTGTTATTTTTTTATTTACTCCAATCAGAACCCCCTCGTTGTTTGGCGTCAAGCTGGACAACACATAGACTGTATATAAAGATGGACAACGCGTCTCCACTTCCACAAAATATCTCGGATACGGGAGCTGCCATCGTGAGATTTTGACGTCATTTGGAGCCAGAGTCTGCACAGCGGTGATCGGGCGATGGAGCCGCGGTATCGAGGTCACCTGCCCGAACCAATTGCGAGCCGAGCACGGACGCAGCTTGTCAGCGAGAGACTCACAGCTGTCAATCATGATGTCTCACCCCCTTTTTATAGAATTAAATAACTAATTAAAACCAAACTTATCAGAAAATCAACACTTGAACATACATCAGCATGATAAGAACTACCTACAATGACAGAAACCTTTGGGAAAAATGTATTTGATATGTACTTTGACTTTTTATGGAGGGGGCGGGATTTAAGACCTATACTGCAGCCAGCCACCAGGGGGCGATCCAGATGTTTTGGTTTCACTTTTAGGGAGCTGTCATGTCGTCCATCTTTATATACAGTCTATGGGACGACATAGTTTAATCCTTGATTTCTAAAGATTTGCTAGTTTAACAGCAAACCCCAAATTCACATTTTTATTAGTAAAATACAAGTGCCTTTCCACGCTATACTACTCTATTGGTTAGTAGCTTCGTTGATATGTATAGACATTATGGTGCATGCAAGCCAGTGGTGATATGAGGCATCCCCCTGCTGCCTTTTTTATAACCCCCTTCAGGTTTTTTACATTTAGAATACAAGCTATGGACCCTTAGGTTTGTTCTGCACAGTTGCAGAGATATCATCAGTTCATTTCTATTTGCTCTAAAACCTTCAACAATTATAGAACATTCAGTGATTATAGAGGATTTCTGCATTCGTTAACATCTTCGAATCGTGATTGTAACAGTCGGTAATGCTCATGATGCAGTAACACTCACAAAGCAATGATAGGTTTATCATACAACTTTACCATACTGTGTCGACTTGCTTATAGTGGCAACTGTAACAACCTCCTCCATATTGACCTCTGAATGCCGTTCACTGACAAATACATACACACGTCACACACACACGCACATACACGCACACAAATACACTACAGAGCACAGGCACTTGTTTTTCTCACCAAACAGGCCTGTTTCAAGTGCTGTATATTCCTCGGTTATATGAGAGCAAAGCAGCCGATCGTACGTCGGCAACATCTCCCCATGAGAAGAGGGTGTCATCATCGCGGCTCACGGCCCCGTCTGCCAATCAGCCTTCATCCTCCCTCAGCTCGCTGGGCAGGAACTTGTACTGCTGCTGTCGGATCTGAGCCAGCTTCTTCCGAGCCTCTTCCAGCTCTCGCTCCTTCCTCAGCATCTCCTCCTGAGCCGCGATGATCTGAGGAGAACGGGAACAGCTGACAGAGAAATGTGCCTTCTATTCGTCATAATCCCGTTCCTGTGGATAGCTTGATATGGAAAATCAATAGCTGCACAGTAGCTCACACCGCACAGGCTGTTAACTCCAAGTTGCAGTTTACATCCATGTCTGTCCAAACTGTCATCACTTCATTACTTTATCCTTTTAGACATTTGTGTGAAATTGTTAGAATTAGCATATGAATTCTTGAGTTATGGCCAAAAATGTGTTTTGTGAGGTCACAGTGACCTTTGACCACTAAAATCTAATCAGTTCATCATTGAGTCCAAATGGACGATTGTGCCAAATTTGAAGAAATTCCCTCAAGGCGTTCCTGAGATATCTCGTTTACAAGAATGGATCGGACGGACAGACAAACCGACAACGTAATGCATCCGGCCACGCCAGCGTGGAGACATAAAAATACAGGAAACAGTATCTTATAGTGACGAAGTATGGCTCATGGTATATTAAAATGAACCAAAATGTCCTTATAATGTCTATAAGTGGAAGAGATTGGTTGTGATGCATGAAGAAAGAAGCGTTTAAACTACGGCTGTCGAAGTTAACTTGATAATAACGGGCGATTATTTTCTTTAAGGCATTAATGCAATCGGTCTTCCGGAGGATGAAGATACTGGCACTAAATGAAACTACAAAAAACCTAAGGAATCCATTGGTACCAACCATGTCATACTAGCTTGTTAATCTATATAATAACGCATTAACGCAAATTTGTTTTAACACCACTAATTTCTTTAACGTAACTTGTGATTTTTAGCTTGTCGCGAAGGAGGTTAAATAACGCTCCAAACTTACACTAAATTTTAGCGAGGAAAAACTGGCATGGCCATTTTTACAGGGGTCCCTTGACCTCTGACCTCAAGATATGTGAATGAAAATGGATTCTATGGGTACCCACGAGTCTCCCCTTTACAGACATGCCCACTTTATGATAATCACATGCAGTTTGGGGCGAGTCATAGTCAAGTCAGCACACTGACACACTGACAGCTGTTGTTGCCTGTTGGGCTTGAGATTGTCATGTTATGATTTGAGCATATTTTTAATGCTTAATGCAGTACCTGTGAGTGTTTGTGGACAATATTTGTTATTGTTTTGTGTTGTTAATTGATTTCCAGTAATAAATAAATACATACATTTACATAAAGCAAGCATATTTGTCCACTACCATGTTGATAAGAGTATTAAATACTTGACAAATCTCCCTTTAGGGTAAATTTTGAACAGATAAAAAAATGTGCGATTCATTTGCAAATTGCAATTAATCATGATTAACTATGGACCATTATGCGATCAAATATTTTAATTGAGTGACAGCCCTAGTTTAATCACTACAGCAAAAACTTGAAAAGGTAATTTCATGACAACTTTTGGACTGCATGTACTATATTGTTGCATTAGCTGTCAACCACTGGAAGTTCATCAAACTAATTTAAATATTTTATAAACTGATTTTAGAATAAAAATTAATAATAATAGTAAGGATAATACTGTTATCATGTTGAAAAAACAAAAAAGTGGTTAAATCACAGTCTAAAGTGGTTAAAGAGACGTCGTCGTCCAAAGCTCCCCTCAGAGCGACAACGATCAGACATCAATTAGACAGTGAGCCTCACTGACGCCCAGCTGGGGTGCACCACCGACTGAAACTGGAACTCAATCAATCGAGATAAAAAGTAAAGCTTCCTGTGGCACCCTGGAGTTTAGAAAAAGAGACACTCACTCATCAATTACTTTCAAAATATTCGCAAAGATGAAAAGGAAGCCAGTTCTCAAGTCTTCAAAATGTGTGTGATGTTTTGCAGCTGTGGCTGTCTGGTAAACCTGGTAAACAGCTTTGAAATGAGGCTGATGGGCTGTTTATCACAGCAACTCATCACGATTTCAGAGAAACGACTGTGGCATTTTAGCACATCAGCGAGAGGTGCAAAAACACAGTGAAAAGGGCAAACCACACAATAGCAATGATTTATGCTCCAGGTCTCGCATAAACATTTTTCAGGAGTTTGTCTCACCTGAGCTATGCCACCAACGAATTTGGTCTTCACCACCACGCTGTCATCTTCACTCTTGTCAAATGCTGCTTTCTGAGCCGCCTTCACCAGGTTGTCTGACGCGCGCTTCACGGCGTTGCCGGCAACCTTCAAACAGATCATCTCAAAGTTAGCACATAATCTGTATATGCACACAGTTTCCATGGACGAGTTAAAACTATGTTACCTGTAGTCTCCTCATAGCTTCAGAGTCCTGGTCAGCCTTCACCTTGCAGGCCACCAGCAGCTGAGCCGTGGAGGCCGCGACCTGTTTGGCTGAAGAGATGAGCTTCTCCTCGCTGGCGTGGCCCTGCACTGAGGCGTTGGCTGACTCACACAGGCTACTGGTGGCCGCGGCTACCAAACGTGCCTACAACGAGATATTGTTTTAATCTGGGTCACATTAAAAAAGTTTATATTTGTAATGGTGCTGAAGGGAACTTACGGCCGATATGAGACCTTGCGACCACTGGCCGTCATCCACTGCATTGGCTAGATTGGATCCCACCTGAGGTTGACATTGGGTAAAAAACATAATGTGTATGTTGCTTTATATTATTAGTAATGTACAGAATCTTGCATGTCAGAGTAGGTGCGTTGACTGACCTTGCCTTGAGCCACCAGTTCTCTCTGAGCTGCTGATGCAGATTTAACAAGAGCGCTAGTCGCTGCAGCGATGGACTTTGCTGCTTCTAAGATCTGCTCCTCAAAATCCAGCGTCTCATCCGCCTGCTGAAAGTAAAACCACATATTAATTTAGACTTACTACCATAATATCCTACAAGATCATGAGTCATGAAAAAAGATTCAAATTTTATTACCGTACGTGGAGTTTGTCATAAATGTTCAACTGTATTCCTTGTAAATTTGACTCCCCAACGTGATGGTCTGAATAAGCTATTCTCAACCACGGGGCCGTGGCCCACTGGTGGGCCTCAGAGCTCCATTTAGTGGGCTGCGGAGGTACTACCAAATGGTTAGATTAGATTAAAAAAATATATTTTATGGGTAATTTTAAAAGCTAGTTATTATATCTAAATGTACTCAAGAATTCACATGAATAAAAAACATGGTAATTCAAACAGAGCATAATTACAATCACCAGTTACGTTTCTATATCACCACGCCAATCACGACACATTATCAGGTAGCTTCGCGTTAGAGACAAACGTGTTTTGCAACTGTTAGATAGCTAAAGTTCCCTCGGATGCAGTGACGCAAAATGGATTTTTGAAATGAACTAGAATTATCGCCTCGCGGTTGTATGCCTCTGCCAACCAGTCAAGTTGCAGTTTACATGCATGTCCGTCCGAAATGTCATCACTTTATCATTTTATCCTATTAGACATTCATGTGAAATGATCATAATTAGCATATACTTTCTTGATTTATGGCCAAAAATGTGATTTGTGATCAGTTTATCTTTGAGTCCAGGTGGATATTTGTGCCAGATGTAATACAATTCCCTCCAGGCGTCCCTGAGATATTGCTTTTACAAGAATGGGATGGACATGAGGTCACAGTTACCTTGACCTTTGACCGCCAAATTCTAATCAGTTCATCCTTGAGTTCAACTGGACGTTTTTATGTCAAATTTATAAGAAATGAGATATCGCGTTGGTACGGGCGGTCAAACCAAAAACATAATACCTGTGTAGGAGGAATAAAAAGTGACATTGGAGGCGACCTTGCACCAGTAAAAGCTCCAAAGCATGTGGTGGGGAAATGATTGAATACATTAAATATAGATTCATAATGGCAGGCAGTGATGGTTGAGGGTAAGCAGAATATTTATTTTGGTCATTTTATGGCTTTTTTTTCTCATTTATTTGGGAAGGTGGTCCTCGGAATTTTTTTAACAACCAGACGTGGGCCTTAAGTTACAAGAGGATGAGAATACCTGCTCTTAGTGCTGTTTCAAACACACCCTAAACACTACAGTACACTGCCAGGAATAAACTTCTGGTGGGGAAATATTGAATATTTTATATTATTTATTAATAGGCCTAACAGAGGTAGAATTTGCATACAGAGAACATAAAAAGGAGCCTATAAAATACCCACCAAGTATTAAATTTTTATTGTAGCATGTAACCCCCTCCAGCTTCCTAAAACTCACAACTTACTGAGTGCATGACCTCTGTGTTCTCAAGCTACTACCTCGAGTATAATGTTCGATTTTATCTTTCACAAAAAGCACAACATGACGTCCCATTTCCCAAACCTGAACTAAACACCATTATGAAGATCCCAGTGCATCAGTCCAGAGACCGTTAACAGCCTCAGCAGTCAACAGCATGTGATTGACCACAGAGCTCCATAAACACATAAGGCACACGTGGCTGGAGACAGGGCGGGACACTGTAGGAATATGTTTGATATATAGTTGGACTGAATAACAACCTAATATATCAAACATATCAGACAGAGCCCTGCAGAGAAGGCTTCCAGGTCTACAACGGCTCAGAGAGGGAAGGAGGGAGGGGGAGGCAGGGGAAAGGGAGCATGCTGGGAGCAGAGGAGCTCTCCCTCCTTATAGGGCGGGAGGGACGAAGAAGGAGCACAGAAGAGAGGGAGTAAAGAGGAGGACGAAGGAGAATCCCAGCTGTCTCAGACAAATAACACCTGTTTCAGATGGGCTATTTTAAAGACTTAAAGGGATAGTTCGGGTGTTTTGAAGTGGGGTGTTGTGGACGGGGGGCAGCAGCAAAATGTATTTTAGCCACCTAAAAGAAAGGCCCACCCCCAAGTGTACACTATATTTAGAATATTTCAACCAGTTTAGCCTGACAGCTATACAGTCTATGTTTCTGATAGGAAACTGAAGCTGCTATCTATGCTCTTGCCAAAGCAACCAGACTCCATTGAGAAAAACTGTAATTTTACCTCGCAAAACACGGGGGCTGCTGGTCTACCGCTGCCTCGATCGGTTAGTTTGTTTGTGCTATTGTGTTACTTTGGTTAGTTCGGATTCACCAAGGTCACACAATAACACAAACAAACTAACCCATTGAGGCAGCGGTAGACCAGCAGCCCCTGTGTTCTGTGAAGTAAAATTACAGTTTTTTTCAATGGAGTCTGGTGGCTTTGGTAAGAGCATAGATGGATGTAATGGCTTCAGTTCCCCGCAAGAAATGGCTGTCTGACAGCAAGGTAAAGCAGTGAAAATGATCCAAATGTAGCGTACACTTAAACTAATTGATTTTTGACTCCTGTTGGTTCCTCTAAACTGGGGGCGTGCCGACCGTAATCTACTGTACTGTAGGTAATACACTAACTATGGATAATACCTCATACAACCCCACTTCAAAACACCCGAACTATCCCTTTAATGCCTCTAAGAATAAAAAAAAAACTAAGGGTAGAACATTATCATAATTTCAAAAAGATCATATATGGTGCTCTGAAACGTTTCAGACTACTTTGTGGACTACAATACTTGCTTTCAGGCAGGAATGAATAATCGCTCTGAGCAATAATCATGTGTGAACAGAATATGAACACAGATTATGGATGGAGAAATATTTTAGGTAGTTTCTGAATATACAATAGGCGATAGTAAGGCATGTTCATGAATAACAATTGAACTGTCCTCACATGAGGGAATAAACATAGTAGGATTCAGTGGTACTACCCCCCGTTAAATGCTATTTGGTAAAGCTTGTTTCCTATTAGATCACTAGAGGGAGACACTGACGTCTGAAAAGAGGTAAAGCCTTTCGCTCACTAATCCCCTTTCATAAACACAAAGGTTCTCATAAATGCAGTCTGTAGCTGTGGAATTACAGTATGAGACAGAGCATTATGTGGGCTTTATTTAAAGTGGGGTAACCTAAATATATTTTCATTTATATCATACAGGCCGAGGGGTGAACTGACGATCACTGTGTGTACAAGAGGAGGTATAGAAAAGGGGGAAAGCACTACAGGCACAGGAGGAAAAGGACTCAGATCCAACTATCCAGTCTCCAGAGACAGAAAAACAAACAACACAATCATGCAGTAGCACACCACAAACACAACAGAAAAGTCATTTCACTTCCCAAAAGCACTATGACTACCATCTCCCATTTTTTTGCCTATTATGTGGTAAAGTTGCTTAGGCAACACCACGGTGTGTGTGTGTGTGTGTGGGGTGGGGTGGGGGAGATGAATAACAGGCTGAAAAAACCTCCCTCAGTTTAGTTTAGAAATGAGGAACACCGCAATAAAACAAAAGCAAATAAGTTCAATAAGACAGAGGCCCTCTCTTTCGGAAAGGGTCACAACAGTTCATCACACATTTGAACTCTTTCCAACATAAGCTCGAGCACCCAGCAGTGTAATTGCGTCTCCTGGCAACCCAACTCAAAATAATGTCCGAAAGTGCCTTTGAAGAAAGTTTTCCGAGCATCATATGTTAGCTCACCGGACCAGCTGTCTGAGTCAACACGGTATGTGTGAGGAAGAAACGCTTTTTCTCCGTTAATGACATCGAGATAGCAGCTCAGTCACTGAAAAAAGATGACTCCACATCAAAGTCAGTGTCACCTTTTTCCTACGTTCGGCCCACATCGTCTCCCTGCTGATTAATGGCAGAAAGGCTGCGCGTGGGTTTGTGTGGGTGGGAAGGATTGAGAGGGGGCACTTATACCTTGGGCTTGGCTCTGGGTTTCAGCTGCTCTAGTTTCTTGGCTGCAGCTTCAATGGACGCTGCTGCTCCGAGGAGCTCGGTCTCGGCGATGACAGTGGGGTCCTCGGGGTCCACGCACTCTGAGCCTGAAAGGGACCAACACATAGACGTAGGTTATCACAAAGTAAACACCGGTGCAATAATTCTGGTGATAACTAGGGGTGTAAATCACAAGTTTCATCACATTATGATATTATATTGAGTCTTTGGACAACAATACAATATGTAAGGGATAATGTACAGCGAGCCGGTTATTGTTGTGAAATAAACCATGACAGGGCAATGTGGCGATGGACCCTGAAATGGTTTATTTCACAACAATGACCTGCTAGCTGTACATTATCCCACTTATTACACGGCTACTTACTTAAGAAATCAATAATTTGACACAAAAACGGTCCTTCAGAGTCCGAGATCAGAACTGCGCCCATAGCAACGGTCTGTTATACATAGCAACGCTCTGCTATAAAGAAATAACAGACCGTAGAACGCCGTGATTGACCAATCAGAAATGAGTATTCAACAAAGCTGTGTAATAATCGACAATATCACAAAGTCTGCCATGATACGATTTTAATTTGATTCAATTCAAGGGCCTGTGATCGATACGAGACAATATTATATGACCATTTAACACAATCGGTTACATTTATATCAACTCACAAAAAACAGCTAAATTATGATTTGACAATTTTATTACTTGGCTCTGTAGGAAGGAGGTGCGCTTGGATGGAAATGGTGACACAGACGTGCCATGTGAAGGTCAAAATAAAGGCGTATCTTAAAGATGATCGTTAAGCATTGAGTCAATATGTTGATCAAGATCGATGTATCGTTACACCCCTAGTGATAACATTTTATTTTATGTGAAAATTACTCTTCACAGAGATGCTAAATCTCCATCTTCTTCAGCTGCAGCAAAGCCCATGAGCTCTACACACTCACAACGAATTGTTTGCAGTGTGACGGTAATGCCTCAAAGTTAAATAAGATAAACTAAAAGTTAGAAGAAATGCACATTTGATGGATCATTGTCTTTTTATAGGCTTTTAAGTGCCCATAAAACGGAGCTGTTTGGGAACAGCTTGGTAAAGCAGATGGAGCGATGTTTTCATAGATTACGTTTGAGCTCTGGGGAAATCTGTTCTGCACCCCCACCACCCCACCCCAAGCCGTCCACTCCGCTACCCCCCTTCTGACTCTATGAAAGGTGATCCGGAGGAACAAAACACACCATATCTCACTTACCTCCATCTGAGGCAGCGAGGGAAGATAGGGAGGGGGAGAGAGAGGGAGAGAGCACATGGGGCATTAGAGAGGTGAAGTGGATAGCCCCGCTGGGTCTCGGGCTATACGCTGAAATCTAATTCTCATCCAAACACAATCTATTACTGCTGTCAGATGCAGCGGGGCAGCTTCTATAGGAAACACTCGCTGTCATAACCAACCTACAGAGCTTAATTTGGAGCAATTTGCACGGCAGTCACTCTACGGTGCGATTTCAATATTCTGAAGTGATTTTCATGACCTATCTTTATTACGGATTCAGACAGGTTTGGTGGCTTGACTCAATAACACCGTAATATCATTCATGCACAAGGGGATTAGGACTCCTTTGACTAATCTCTAACATCTCCACAATCCTGTCATGTTTTTTTTTTTTTATGAAATTGAGTTGGCTCCTCTCCTCATGGAAATCCTTTTGCTTCAAACTGACTGTATTTTTGCAATTTCAGCGTTCCCAGTTTTACACTGCGGTGGCTATAATGTCTCACAGTCAATTTATAATCTAAATCTGCTGCCAACAATTTTTGGACAGCACACAAGCTTCTGTCTCCTAATAAAATAACACCGTAATGTTTTATAAGTCACTATAAACACTTGGAATACTAAACATACATAGCTTTCATGAGCCCATTGGTCTGTATAAGCAGTCAGAATGGGGTCACCGGTAACTAAAGGTTGTCTTTTGTTTGGGAGCGTTGTGTAAGAGTGTGTGACAGAGTGTGTGTGGCCTCACCTTTCATGGCCTCAGCTGCCTGGACGAGCTCCGTCACACACGCCGCCACATGCTTGGAGTGTAAGGCCAGCTGCTGCTTCTGCTCGGGGACGGGCCTGTGCAGCACCTGAGAATACAAGAGCCCACCAACACGCACACAGACACACGGACAAGAGAAGAGGCACGAGTAAATGTGATGTAAAGATGAACGAGAGTGCAACTCTACTTCTAACATCCGCATGGCTGCCAGTGAAAATCATTTATATCTGTTCTGTAACTTTTCAACAAAAAAGAACTTGGCAAAGCTAATAATGGACTTGGCAATGTAGCGACAGCACACTCTTTATACAGGACCACAAATTACAACACAAGGTACTTTTAGTGGCTAATGTCCTGCCAGAATCAACACGATGTACTCTAAACTAATTATGTAAGTGGGATAATTAATTAAGTTCATCAATTAACAACTGTTGCCCTGGAAATACACTTGTCTTGACATGACGCATGGGGAATGTTTTGAACTAAGGAATTTAATGAAAATAAGTTTAGCTGATTAATATGCAGATTTATGCAACAATATGCTCAGAAATTAAATCAAATCCTCTGCAAGGTTATTACAGTAAACAAAAACTGAAACTAAAAAAAAAAATAAGAAGTGAAATTTTTTTTGTATCAACCAAAACTAAATAAAAACCATATCCTTTAAGAAAAACTGAAACTATACTGACATGATATTGCCAAGGTTACAAAAAAAAACATGCATAGAAATAAAATAAAAATGAAAGTAAATTAATTTCAGTTTTATTTTTTTTAGCTATAATATATCACAACCGAAAAAAATGGAGACAACCCAAATTTCCATCAACTCTTGTGACATTGAACCGCATAAACTGAATGGATTTGACATTCCAGGAGAAAAAACAAACAAAAAACTACTGTAAAACAAAAACTAAATATATAAAAACTAAAACTAAACCTTTATGAAAACTGAAACTAATTTAAAAACTAGCAAACACATAACTAACAAAACTAAATAAAGCAAAAATTAAATCAAAAAGTCAAAACTAAAATAAAATAAAAACTAATTGAAAATTCTAAACTATTATAACCTTGATATTCTGTAGGGGTACACAGTGGGATAAGATATACAAATGTTATATCTTATATCATTTCTAAGATGATTGTGATTACAGGCATATGTGTGATGTGGGCATAATGCAAATTTCAAGTCTTCAGTTTTGTCATTCATTGGTGAAGACTGGTAATCATTCATGAGATGAGGCAACATTATTCGACAGTTTTCTTATTGATAACAAGCCTCAAGAAAAGAACAAAACTAACAGCGTATTAGACTTCCTTCCCCTGACTGTGGCATTCAACCCCAAGCCTATTTGTTCCGTCAGGTCAACAAAAGGCTGAGTAATTTCCTAAGACAGCTGGGCAATGAAATTTTGAGTAAACATTACTCAAAGAGGAGTGAACAGTGCATTTGTTTGGGACTGTTTTAAGACTTGCCCCTCAGCATTTAGAGCACCAGGACTGTGTACAGAATGTGGGTGTGTTCAGAGAGTGTTCATACATCAGGCTTTGGCTACACAGATAATACTTGTTTGAAGGATCAATTTGTTGTTGGTTTTGGTATTTTTGTGGGATTTGTTGACAATAAGAAACACATTAGAATATCAGCAGCCTTATTCTTTTAGTTGAAGTGATGCTACAGTAAACTCCAGCATGACTGACAGGAAGTCAGGAAAGAATTTTCAAGCATCAGAGGATTTAATCCTGCAGATAAGACCTGTGACTGGTAATAGTAAATACCAGGATCCACTCTTCCGCATTGTTGCTACACACAAATTCACATACAAATGCAAGTCACCTCCATGCTTTATTCATGAGACATGTGACTGTCTCACTCTAACCTGCAGGACTTGCTCCAGAAGGTTGATGTATCCGGCTGTGCACTCAGAGCCGTACTGCAGGGCCTTGCTCCTCAAATCCTCGCCCACTTCTGGATGGCACGCTGCTTGCTGGAGGGGGTGGGAAAACAATGTTGCATGGCGTATTTAAAAGAGGACACAAAAATTAAGTTTGAATGTTAAGATTTAAGTGAAAATGTGCATGTGAGGTCTCTGATATGTAGATTATCTAGTCACAAATCACAATCATGGCTAATAAAAACTCAAATTATTCACTAATTTCAAAATCATAGCCTACGATGCTATTGTACAGTATTCCTTCGGTTTTTCTCTACAGTCACTGAAGGACATCCTGCCCGATGCTCTGCTGCATGACTTTGAAAAGTGACTGAGTCACGACCAGCGGGAGCAGCCATAAAGCAGACTAGACTCTCCAGTCCTATCTGCTCCCAGCAGGCCGAGCTCACATGTTCCCTGGCATCCCGTGATGTCTATGTGAGGCCTGCTCTGGCAGGGCGGTGTGGATTAGCACCTTGCAGGTCGCCAGCATATCGGAGATGGCTTTGCGGCTCAGGTTGGCAGTGGCGATCACGTCCTCCTGCTGAGCAGAGTTGCCTGCGGCTACTGCCTTGGCCGTTGCTATGGTGATGCCCTTTGTCATGCGGATGAACTCCTCGGGTGTGGTGGACCTGTCTGGGACGTCCTTGGACTGGAACACCTGACGTGATGAAGACCCATAGACACAGGTAGTTGGATTATAGGCATGACAGGGGCTCAGGGATGTTAATATACATGGGAATATTCTAAAGGCCCTGACACACCAGGCTGATTCAGCATGTTGAAACTGCGGAGCCCGTCGGTGAGAGAAATCCCTCTGATTGGCTGTTCAACTTAAACGAATCAGTGCACGAGAAGAGAAACGGAAGTGAGGAAAGCAAGCAAACAAGTAAAGCTCGCACACAGATCATTTTTCATCTTCATCTCATCGGATCATTCAAATACACGGATATTTTCACAACGACACGGCCATCTGGAATGAAGCTAAGTGGTGAGTGAGAGAGGTGTGAAAACGGTCGGCAAACGCTGCTTTGGTCCATTCATTCATAACAACGGCTTGTATATCCGCAGTTCTCGGTCTTCAGGTTTCCCTTTTTCAATGACGAATACAGACTGACGCTACCTGCTGGTGTGGAGAGTAATTTCCTCTCGCACAGGCGCAGAACGTATGTGGTAGTCAGCCGTTGGCTGTATTCTTTGCGGTGTGTTCGAGTGCATCTTTTTGGCAAATATACAGGCGACGTGAGGCGACGCAATTGTCGCCCTCGTCGCCGCTAGTTCTTTGGTGTCGGTTTGGTGTGTCTGGGCCTTAAGAGAAGAAATTAGGAAGTGCACATGTAAACAAGTGAGGCGGACAGGACATCTTGAGCTGTATAATAGGTAGACTGTGTTGAATTTGGCTGAAAGCTCTTGGTAAAGCCTCCTCTCGGGCTGGGGGTCCTCCGATAAGGATTAGCAGTAAATTACAAAAAATACAAGCTCCTGAAATCTTCATCTTTCTCACTCTGCCTGCGCTTGTTACCCAGAGGCTGATAAGAGCTGTGAGAAACCTGCAGGGGCTGAGAGGGAAGGAGCTGGACAGATAATAAAGGAAAAAGAACAAATAGCTCCCCTGTTATGCTCAGAATAATAGACATAGATATCCCTGACCCTCTTTGAGCCAGCTTTGCAAAGAGGCCGTGTCGCATCGGTTGACTCTCAAAAGACCACAGAGAAGAGGTTGGGCCTCTTACTGTCAGCTCCTGCTTGATGCACTCAATGGTGGCCTCCAGTGCCCTCGTCCCGCGAGTTGCTTCATCCTCCACTGCCTTCACTGTTTTTAGAAGAGACGTCACGTTGGTCACCATGACCTGTCAAATAAAAGGGAGGCAAGATGAGGCTTAGAGTTAGACCAGGAGGTGGAGCTCTTTCTCCTCAGCTGTAAAACATTACACAATTATTTCAGCCTCCTCCTTCACTGATTCCATTACAGTGAATAATGGTTACATGTGTTGAAGGTGCTTCTCTAATGAAAATGAAAGACATCAGCTGCTGATGAAAGAATGAGGGATGTATTTCAAATTAAAAGTGGATGATTTACTGCTTGTACTACAGTATATGCACTGACACCTAGGATGGAAGAAAATCAAGTTTTATTCATGGTGACACATTCTGCTCTGTCATTCAGCAAAGTTTACATTATTAGGTTAGGAATTCGAGCAACATGATCGGCAGGAGTTTGAGAGGGGTCCCATTTGGAGGTCACCATATGTTGGAGGAACAGAAACAATCTGTCAACATAACTAGGTCCATGGGTGGCCCTAATTCCATTTAGATGAGAAAACATAAGAAACCCCACGCAACAGTTAGAGTTACAAGCTGTGCCTGGGATGATAGTTGTGAGAACAATAAATACATAAAATGAGGAGAAGACTAGGAGATCTTTGTTTCAGAGGTATCTGAGTCTCTGACACTCTCTATTCAAATGAACGCAGCAGCACTGAAGTTAGATGCAAACGGTCTTATGTCCAGTTTTTATTCTTCAGCAGTGTGACAGTCGTCATGACGATTGAGAGTAAAATGACAACTTGTGTATGTATCGTCCAGATTCTCCCAGCCCTCGGCGGCACCTGGAAGTTGCTCAACATCTTGTCTCTGATTCAGTCCCCATAAGAACCAAAGATAAACGTACATTTTGCCTGAAACTCTAAAACTTAATTTTTACTTTATATTATACTGCATTTGCTTTAGTGTATATTACACCTCATATTATAACTTTTATATTGATTTCATGTTGTGTTGATGTAATTCTACGACTGCTATTTCTGTCTACTCTGTACATACGCCACCTACTGCATGTCTGTATGTTCTTCTTCTGTATGTTTCTTTTGTTTGGAGGTTTCACCCATTTGTTTCACGTTATAATTAGGGCTGTCAATCAATTAAAATATTGAATTGCATGATTGTCCATGGTTAAATTAATCACACATTTTGTATCTGTTCAGAATGTACCTTAAAGGGAGAATTATTAAGTATTTAATACTCTTATCAACATGGGAGTGGGCAAATATGCTTGCTTTATGCAAAGGTATGTATATATTTATTATTGGAAATCAATTAACAACACAAAACAGGTACTGCATTTAGCATAAAAAATATGCTCAAATCATAAGGTGGCAAACTGCAGCCCAACAGGCAACAACAGCTGTCAGTGTGTCAGTGTGCTGACTTGACTATGACTTGCCACAAACTGCATGTGATTATCATAAAGTGGGCATGTCTGTAAAGGGGAGACTCGTGGGTACCCTTAGAACCCATTTTCATTCACATATCTTGAGGTCAGAGGTCAAGGGACCCCTTTGAAAATGGCCATGCCAGTTTTTCCCTCACCAAAATGTAGCGCAAGTTAGGAGCGTTATTTAGCCTCCTTCGCGACAAGCTAAAAATCACAAGTTACGTTAAAGAAATTAGTGGTGGTAAAACGAATTTGCGTTAATGTGTTATTATATAGATTAACTTTGACAGCCCTACTTTGAAGTATTTTATGTGAGATTTAATAATTAGGGCTGCCCCCTCTCAGTCGATTAGTCGACTAAACGTTCAATTTGGTCTCAGTCGACTAAGATTTCTTTAGTTGATCAGTCATTTTTCATGCTTTTTTCATGCTGAATGACTTATTTCCAAGAAACTTATGAGCACATCTCTGGTTAACACAAGATTTAAAGTGGTGCTTTTGTGTGATTCTTTGTGGAGAAACTCAGTTTTACAGAGTTAGACTAAGAATTTCTTTGGTGCGAGGACAGCTCTACTAATAACAGAGGGTGTCTTGTACAGATTGTAAAGCACAAACTCGTGTTTTTGAGCTATATGAATAATAAAACTGACTTGACATGAGCTTTACTTGAAGCTTCACTTAGATCAGGTCTTGACAGACAAGCTGATTCAAAAACTACTCTAGTCTCAACAGTCACAATAGAGGGAGTCCTGTGGTTACAGATAAAGCATACTAACCCTCTCTCTCACACACACAAATGCATGCACACAATGTACATCTTAGTGATGGGTCTGGTCCCACATACAGATATGACAGAAAAAGCAAATATCTTGCAAACCCTGATAAGGACTGTCATATCATTCTTTACAAAAAGCCTCATGTGCTACCAGATATGTCAAACCAAACATAGCAATAATACAAAGAGAAAATTTGTAGAATGCATATCTACAAGCAGTGTCCTCTCAGTGAGGAAGCAGAAGCGGAATAATAAATTGGAGACTCGCGTAGCTGAAATCAATACACAGCTAAACTAGATATGACAGGCATGGTGTATTCCTTTACCTTGGCGGCACTCTTCAGCTGATACATGGACGGGTCGTCGGCTGGCTTGCCCGCGGCACATTTGGTGGCACCGATGAGCTCGGCCAGAGCCTTGGCCACATCCCGCACCGCGTTTATCAGAACCACCTGAGGAGATAGAGCTGGAATCAATACGGCACAATGGTCAGAGTATAGGTTTATCAGTAACACCCTGGGGAGAGGATTTAACACTGCAGCCCTTATCACTCCCACCTAGTCATGATACTTCAGACTTAGTGAAGGGCAGAGATAGAGGCGTACACACAGAGGAGGCACAATGTGTATCAGATGAAACTGCAATTACACAGATGCTGGGTGTACAGAAAGATAGAAGACATTCATTTTAGATGACTAATATTACAGAATATTATCATGATAATGGGTTATAATAGATGGTTACAGCTCTGTGCAGCTGAATTAAAAAGTAATAACAGAGCTTTGCTAGAAAATAACAGCGTACGACTGTGACTACATATGGCTGAAACATCTGTGTTTGTATTACACAATCTTTAGTGTAAAATGTGTTTTCATCACCTGTGTCTCGGGATCCTCAGAGCCCATGCTGGTTGCTCCCAGTTTGACCACCTCAGTGAGCTGAGTGATGGTCTTGGCTGAGGACTGGGCAGCCTGGGCCAGTTTCTCCTGGCTGGATGCGGCTCCAGCAACCAGCAGCTTGGTGTCCTCCACTAGCGCCTTGGCTGTCTTCAAGATGCTCTCCCTGAGGGACGCATTGGACACATTGTGTCACAATCTGCTCCACAGTCACACACACAAGCAAACACCGGCAATATGAAAGGAAGCTGTTGCTTTTCTGACAGAATGTGTGTTTAGTAAGGACAATTTTCAATTTACATTCCTTATGTGAAATGCATCTGAATATTGAGATTTATTGGCAAACCGCACTTCTCCTGAGTGAGTCATCAAAAGAAAAAGGGAGCTCTGATGTCGCAGTGTAAAAACAACTGTCATCTTAGTAAGTTAACTCATAGCACACGTTTAAGGGATAGTTCAGGTGTTTTGAAGTGGGGTTGTATGAGGTATCCATAGTCAGTGTATTACCTACAGTAGATGAAAGTCGTCATGCCCCCAGTTGGGAGAAACAGACAGGAGTTACCGCACAGAAACAAAGCAATGTACTATGTATTATCAGTTTAAGTGTACGCTATATTTAGAATATTTTCGCCGGTTTACCTTGCTGTGAGACAGCTATACAGTCTATGTTTCCAATGAGGAGCTGAAGCTTTTATCTATGCTCTCGCCAAAGCAACCAGACTCCATTGAAAAAAACTGTAATCTACCTCGCGCTTTGGTTAGTTCGGATTCACCAAAGTCACACAATAGCACAAATAAACCAACCGATCGAGGCAGCAATAGACCTGCAACCCCCATGTTCTGAGGTTTCACATCATGTCTTGGTCAAGGTCATTGCACCTGTGGTCAGCAAAGGACTCTTCATTCTCAGGGCTGAGTGTTCCAGCCGAGGCGAACATGATGGTGGTGTCCAGGTCAGCGATGATGCCAGAAACAGCGCTGGCTGCCGTGATACAGGCCTGGGTGCCTTTGTTCCCCGCCTGCAGTGCTGACAGCACCAAGGACACCTAGAACATGTGAAGAATAGCATTAGATATGCAGAGAGGTCCTTCAAACATGCTGTTTTCAGAGGTGTAAAAAAACAGCTAAAAATAACCCTAGTTTCTGTCAGCCGTGCATATTTTTAATGATTAACCAGCAGCTTTTGCTCTCTGTAGGATGTTGACGGAGCCTTTATAAATCAGGTGAGTGAGGTTGTAAATGTTTAGAGTGAAAGATCTGGATGAGCTGGGAGACAGCAGGGTTAAACATGCATCAAATCAGAGTCTGCTGCACAATCACATTAAGCCAATGAGGCTGACTCTGCAAATCACGCATCTCCCTTGAAGACTGCCGTCTGCCCATCCCTCCTAAACAAATGGAAAGCCCTGAGAGGTACATTTCAACGAGGCACAGGCTTCACGTATCAGCAAACGTGAGACCGCAAATTATTCAAGTTTGGTATGAGCCCTGAATCAAATCATAGCCTCGGAGTGGAAAGGAATGCTAATGTGTGAGCAGCGTGGCTAGCGGCTGCCAGGGTCGCAGCGGGGAGACATTAGTATTATCATTACCTGCACAGTATGAGGGTGATCAGGAGAGCAAGCTCTCATGACCTGCATGACTGGTACAATAATACAGTAAAGAACAAGTTATTACTACCTATAGTAACACACATTAACCTTATATTCTTATTCTGACTCTATACTAGTTCAACATTAAGGCTAAAGCTGAACCTTAATAATAACTACTGTAACAGGGGTGAGGGAAAAACACGATACAGCAAAGTACTGTGATATATTTGGCAATAGTTTATCAATACATGGATGTCAAGTATCGATCTTTTACTATATAAACGATTAACGTCTTAACAATCCGACGGCCTGCCGGTGGACCCGGCCGCTATTCTGTCTTTCAGAGGTTGTAGCGGGGTCAGTCTTACAGCTAAAGAATCGATTGGTACCAACCATGTCATGTTAGTTTGTTGGGAAGGAGGCTAAATAATGCTCCAAAGTTGCGCTCAATTTTGGCGAGGAAAAACGTGGTCATTTTCAAAGGGGACCCTTGACCTCTGACCTCAAGATACAGTATGTGAATGAAAATTCTGAGATGAACAGAGTGAAAACTGCCTCTATATAAAGATAAAACAGATGTTGACAAAACTGAATAATTTTGCATTTGAAAAAAGGTAATAAATCGCAATATATCTTACCGCAATACTCAGCTTATCGCAAAATATTTTAAATCCCAATAACATCGTATCGTGTCTTAAGTATCGTGATAATATAGAATCGTGGAGCCTCTGGTGATTCCCTCTCCTAACACCTAATGAATAATAATTAAAATACAAAGCATACCTGTCAGCTACAGTATAGTAATCAATTATTCACACCTGAACTGCTTCTTTTTAAATCCTGCAGTACAGCACATACCTATATGTTCTCTATCACTTTATTTAAATAGGTATATATATACAGCAACTGTACTGCGAGATGCATGAAAAATATTTCAATAAACATGCAAATGCTGCTTCCAAACTTCTAACAGCAGAGATGGCAAATTATGACAGCAGAAATAGACTTCCTTTAAAAAGTCAAGATGTATATAAAGCTTCCTACTGCAGGAGTTAAAGATGCCGCACCAGTTCCCATCCACAAAGCTTACCTTCTCGGTGACTGCGCGGGCACACTCGATGAGCTCCCTCTTGGAGAAGCTGTCAGTGGGGCTGAGCTGCAGGGCTCCAGCCTTCTGGACCATGTAGATGCAGCCGTGGCCCAGCTCTTGCACCCGTGTCTTTATCTGGTATCCAACCTGTAAAGCATAACCAGGCATTGACTTACATCCATCTTCTCATTTGTGTCACTGTGCTACACAATAACGATCATATCCTAAACTGGCATGTCTCTTATCGAACGGAGTGGATGAAAAATGATTTCAAGCACCCTCAGAGAGGGAACGCTGGCACTACACCTTTAATTTACAGACAGAGATTCACGGGTGGGTGGTACTTCATTATGAGCATCACTACAGGCTTTTAGACTTGTAGAGACACAATGTCGCTATGGTAACCAGCAGGGATTCTAGCAGCCTGTTATATACAAGATATTGATAAGATCTGTGTGCTTATTAGTGCAATGTTTCCACACATTGCTGTCTTCTGGACTACACAGAAAAGCTTTAAGAAAAAAAAAGACTATGTGGGTGCTGAGAGCGATGGATTCAGGAGGGGTATATTTCTGTTTGATCTCACAAAGTCGGGAGCAGCCTTGAGGAAGGGGCGTCATTTCAAAGAACAGCACACATCTGCTCTGATCAGTGTGTGAGTGAATACAGCCGAAAGCATTTTTGGTGTAAAATGCAGAACTACAGTAAGCTGATATTTCAGTCTGACATTTCAGGGGCAGGATTGCAAAAAGATATACGGCTCGATGTGTTAAATCTTTCATATGTAATTTTCCCCACGTACTCCATAGGACACAGAGCGTGGCTTCTCACCTCCTCTGGCTCTGCAGTGGCTGCAGCGAGGCGTCCTTGGTGCGCTAGCTGCCCATAGTCCACCGTCACCTGAGAGGCAAGGCCGCCGAGCTCTTCAGGGCAGGTTACCGACTTAGTCATCTGTCGACAGAGAGAACACACATCATCAGCAGCGGCAGATTAATGTTTCTCTGGTCCTACTGACAAATATTGTCATTGTAGATTGGAAATGTAATGGAAAACACACAGAGTAAGGCATGAATAACTTACCATCTCCTGCGCAGTGATAGCGATGGCCTTGGAGAACTTCACCATGGTGGTCTGGTAGTCCACAAACGAGCCCTCAGGTTCAGGAGGTGTTCCTTCATCCAGCTGTGAACAAAAACCCATTAGTATGAATATATCCATAGTACATAGCTGTCCTATGAGTTTTTACACTATATACTCCAATTTACTGTATGAGACTTTTGATTTAGGTTGGTACCACTTTACAATAAAACATACTATAAAGGATTTTGAGGTTTTAATTAACCTTGCTATTAATTGTTAATAACTATTCCACCATTCAACAGTGTGTAGCATTTAGGATGATCTATTGGCAGCAATGGAATATAATATTAATAAGTATGTTTTCTTTAGTGTAAAATCACCTGAAACTAAGAATCCTTATGTTTTCATTACCTTAGAATGAGCTGTTTATATCTACATAGGGAGCAGGTCCTCTTCACAGAGCCATCCGCCATGTCTCTACAGTAGCCTACAACGGACAAACCAAACACTGGCTCCAGAGAGAGCTGTTTGCGTTTTTGCGTCGGCCACTGTAGTTCTCCTACAAGGTTGTAGTTTCAGCTGGTTGCAATCTGCAACCTCACCACTAGATGACGTCAGATCCTACACACTGCACCTTTAAATGCCTGGTCTAATAGCTTAGTTAAAGCTTCAGTAAGAAGCTGTGAATTCCTGCATTATATTATTCTACATTCTGTATTTATTATGAATGTTTTATGGATTCGTATTAAGATATTAAAATGTTAAATATGAGGAGCTTTTGTTAGATTGTATCAGCGTACAAAGAAGTGAAGGATCACATTGATTGATCACCTTCCAATGCAGCAGGTATTACTACTGGACCCCTCGCATGGACTTTTTGATCCCTCTAATTTTTGGAAGATGGCTACAGACCAAACTACAGCCAAAACATTAAATCTGTTGGAACAATATATGGTGCAATATTAGCTATCGTAAAGCTATCTATCATGTGTGTTGGCTGACAAGTAACAAGAAATTGCAGTTCAGAAATGCCAAAGATATGATTTATTAACAGTGTCTACATTATACAGTTTGTCCAACAGAGAGCACTGACAATTGTATTTTTCAACTAAAAAGTAACTATCTTGGTCACAATTCTTTGATAACCAAATTTTAGAAATCCTTATCAAAATGCATATTTATGTTGAAAAAATAAATAAATACATTAAACTTATCCGATTTTTGAACTCTCAAATATCAATATCGGTATCAAAATCAAGAATCAGTCTTAGTACAGTTGTACAGTTTAGCACATTATGACGGCAAACTTGATGGATGTTGATGAAAGAGTTTTGGATTTTCTAAATTACAATAAACTTTTGTCTGCAACTGCAAATTTTAGTAAGTCATTAATAAATTGACCTTGACGCTATGTAGGCTTCATCTAGAGAGTATATTATTGTAGGGGATAATCCAAACTTAGGGTGGTTAATTTAAGAGGCCGCTACAAAGATAAATCGGGCTACGTTATTAATACCAGTATTGGATGCACACCATTTGGCAACCCAAGTTTTTCTTTTTTATAGTACAACATGTTAATTGATATTTAATTTCTTAACAATTAAAAAGCCATTAGTGAGAACATATAAACCTTTCTTATGTATGCATTCTTGTGAAATGGTTCCACTTTATATATGCTAATGGAGTTTTAATGATGGTTGCTCTCCTATGTTTAAGCTGAGGGTAAAATTAAAAATAGATAGAAAGATAGAAAAATAAAAATGAAGGATAAGATCTGAGCCAAGTGTATATGCGTGAGCGCGAGCAGATCATTGTCAATTATCAACTGTGCTGTCGACACAGTGACATGTCCCCCAGCAGGATGAGTGACGGCTAACATCACCAGTGGGCCTGTGGATTTAAAACTTGTCATCTACTGGACTAATGAGAGTCACTGACAAGGACACACTCACCGTGGAATTACTCTTAGAAGGAAAGCTCATTTTGCCTTCAGACAAATGAGATGGGGAGTAAGTGTCAACCTGAAATCCATTTAAAACCACCTGAGCAGACTTCTCATGAGGTGTTATTATCACACATACATGCATTCTCTATCAAAACAAACAAAAACCGTACTCACCCTGCCCATGGCCTCGGCGATGGACTCCACCATGCCCCCGACCATGCCCCCTTCGCTGGCCGCCTCGTTCAAAGTCACCATGATGTCGTCCACGGCCTCCTTCATCAGCTGGGCTGCTTCAGAGATGGCATCGTGGGTGTGGGACGCCTGGGGACACAGTCAGCTGATTAACGTCTCTGTGACACTGTCTTGGCCGAGCCAGAGGGAAATTTATCAGCTTGACAACAGCTCCAGAGTGTCCCTTCAGCACGCAGCATCTCACTAGAGGACACTTCAACAGGCTGGATTCTTGCTGCTTTAAGGACTTGTTCTACCTTATTTTCTAATAATTCAAACTCCAAGTTCAAATTGTAACAATGTTAACATGCGAGACAACAGTAATATCAGAATGTAGGCAGGGGTAGATACTAGATAGGCAAACAGAAGTTCCTCACAGGGTCATTATATAAATGGGATTAGAAGTGCATAAAAAAAAAACTAAAATCTTAAAATCAATTCTAACTAGGGCTGTCAAAGTTAACATGATAATAACGCTTTAACGCACATTCGTTTTAACGCCAGTAATTTCTTTAACGCATTAACGCTCAGTTTTAAAGCTAGAGCAGAGATACTAGCATCATATGAAACTAAAAAACCTAGGGAATTCATTGGCAACCATGTCATACCAGCTTGTCACGATGGAGGCTAAATAACCCTCCATGCAGTTTGGGGCAAGTTATAGTCAAGTCAGCACACTGACACACTGACAGCTGTTGTTGCCTGTTGGGCTTGAGTTTGCCATGTTTGTCATTGTTTGCCCAATAAGAAACATATACATACATTGGCATAAAGCAAGCATATTTGTCCTCTCATATATTAATAAGAGTATTAAATACTTGATAAATCTCCCTTTAAGGTAAATTTTGAACAGATAAAAAATTACGCGATTCATTTGCAATTAATGCAATCAACATTGGACAATCATGCGATTAATCGTGATTAAATATTTGAATCGACTGCTGCAGAACCACATTCCCACCCCCCCAGGCCGAAAAGCCCAGTCTGTTCTGATTGGTCAGCTGGCTCGCTCTGTTGTGATTGGTCAACTGAACCAAACTCTTTGGACTCCGTTGCTTAATATCTCAGTTGACCCTTCATGGTAGGCTAAACACACTGTAGCTACATGAACTGCTTAGTACCTTTGGGTTTCCCCCGCCTTCCTTGGCAGCATAGAGCATCTGCAGGGCCGACTCAGACAGGGTCTTGGTCTGGTCCAGAATGTTCATCTGCTGCTGGTGGTCGTGCAGCTTAGAGGCCAGGCCCACCGATGCCACAATGAGCGGATCGAAGTAACTTGCCAGCTGGGTCACCTGGGAAAAACGAGTGTAAGAGAGCCGTCTGAGGAAGGATTGGATCACAAGATAGAAAACAGACAGAATGGGTTTTTCTTTCTAAATCCAGAGGGGATGAAGGGATATATGGTCAGACCGGCACCTTGTGTCCTAGTTGGGCAGCTTCGCCTCGGGCGGCTGTGGAGACGGGATCAATCAGATGGCCAATCTCCTGCACAGAGGATGTCAGCTGATCCTGCAGCGCCTGGTGAGTTACAACGGCAGAGAATAACGGTATAAGTCACAACAGAAAGACTACAGATCCCATTAAGTTCGTTCTCTCGGACAAGATAGAGCTGATGGGGTACTTGAACTCACTTCCATGGAGATATCATCTCTGCAGGGCAACGTCTGCCCAACTGCAGCTAGGGAAGCTTGCTCAATGTCCCGGATACACTTATTGATGTTATCAATGGAGTAATCACACTCCCTCTGTCCTGGTGCCTTGTCCCTGCCAGCAGAAATGTTGAAAAATACATACATGCAGTTCTACATTATATTAACAGTATAAATAATGCAAAGAAATATGGTACAAATATCTACATTCAATTTAAAGGAAATGTTTGACATTTTGAGAAATACTTTTTTTTCGTCACTTTTCTGACAAGACTTAGATGAGAAGATTGACACCACTTTCATATTTGTACGCTAAATATGACGCTACAGCCAGCAGCCGATTAGCTTAGCTTAGTATAAAGACTGGAAGCGGGGAGAAACGGCTAGCCTGGCTCTGTCAAAAAGGTAAAGCACATCTAAAGCTCACTGATTAACATGTTATATCTTGTTTGTTGAATCTGTGGAAAAACTGGAACATAAAATCAACTAGTTGTGGTTTAACAGGGGGTTTTGTGCAGGACTATTTTTTGTAACGAGTGGTTATTTGAGTTACTGTTGCCTTTCTATCATCTCAAACCACTCTGCCCATTCTCCTCTGACCTCTGACATCAACAAGGCATTTCCGTCCACACAACTGCCGCTCACTGGATATTTTCTCTTTTTCGGACCATTCTCTGTAAACCCTAGAGATGGTTGTACGTGAAAATCCCAGTAGATCAGCAGTTTTTTAAATACTCAGACCAGCCCGTCTGGCACCAACAACCAAAGACACTTAAATCCCCTTTCTTCCCCATTCTGATGCTCGGTTTGAACTTCAGCAAGTCGTCTTCACCACCTCTAGATGCCTAAATGCATTGAGTTGCTGCCATTTGATTGGCTGATTAGCTATTTGTGTTAACAAGCAATTGAACAGGTGTGCCTAATAAAGTGGCCGGTGAGTGTATATTACAGCTAAAAAACTAAAACTGAAATTAATTTGTTAATTTTTACTTTATTTTTATTTATTTATTTTACCCAGGAATTTTTTTTTTCAGTTTATTTTCTTTTTAGTTTCAGCTTTGGTTTACTATAATATCCCTGGTCTTAACATCCCCATGAGGTTGCCAAGCAACCAGCAGACACTGCTAAACCCAGCTAATCAGCTGTTGGCTGCATATTTTGCAGACAGACATGAGATTAGTATCTATCCTCTCATCCAACTCTTGGCAAGAGTAAATAAATACATATTTCCTTGTATTCCTTTAAAGCATACATACTTTTGCTGCTGTGAGAATAGTGCATGCATCTGATTGGAGGATGATGACGAAGACAGAAGTGGGTGGGGAACTACCTTTGATAAAATGGCTCATCATCTCACCGCTGCTCTACTAATCTTTTACAAGGCAGCAGGAATCTCAGCAGATATATACTAATGTGGCAATTTATTGCTTAGCTGAGCAGATATCACAGGATAAGCCCTCTGGCTTCTGAAACATTTTTTTTCCTCTAACTGTGAGCAAACCGTTATACACTTAGATTCAGGATAATCCTGCAGAGACAGATGTGGCAGTAGGTGGGATTAATACCAACCTGATGGAGGTGATGAGACTCTTGATGGAGTCAGAGACTGTCCTGGAGTGGCCGGCCAGTATGGACCACGTGGGAGGATCTTTGGGGTTGAGGACCAGAGAGCGGGCTGTTTCTAAAAGGTAAGAGGAGCTGTCGAGCATGGAGCGGGCTGAGCGCACAATCGGCTCCTGAGCTGCTGAGCCCTGCGGAAATGAAAAGATCAGTGCAGGTGAAACAACAGCCCAGGTAGCAGCTCAACAGCAAAGAGCAAAGAGCCACACTGGTACGACAGAGTTGTTAATATTCCTTGACTACCTTGAAGAGATCAAAGGTGCAATCAAAGGGAGGGATGAGATTAGAAAGGCAGCTTTACACAGATGCAGGAGGAAACACCTTCAGTCTTTATGATCCGAGCCAAAGCCTCCCTCGACAATTAGATTAACAAGCTGAAGATTAGAGCAGCTGTGCTGAGAAAGAGTGCCGTTAAACACTGCCCTCCAACAGATTACAGCCATAAAGCTTCGAGAGGACTGTGAGGGAACTGTTCCGCTCAGATTGAAAAATAGAAATCCATCTTTTTCCCTGAGTCTTTTCTTGACATTAAAAGAAAAGGGAAAATTGGGCCTCAATTCAATTCATCCTCATGTTCGCGGTACAAACCTTTCTGTGTTGGCTCATATAAAAGTGTCTGTTTGAAGGAGATTGAGTGCAGAAGTCACAAACATATTCATGAAATCTCTCTGAAGAATAGCTTCAAGAAGAAAAAATGACTAATTGGATGTTTCTGACAACCTTCTTACCCGACGAAAGATTTCCATTTATTTTGTATTCAGCTAAATCATAAGGAATTGCGGAAAGAAATGAAAATGAACGTCCTAAAAGGGGCATTACAAACTAGGGTTGCACGATTTCGAAAAAATATCTTAGAGGGAATGATTATTTTTACATCATTATTCCCATTTTCATTGAAAAACATATTAACATGATTATGGTGTGATTTTTGTGGAGACCTGTTCCAAACAAAGACCTTTTTTTTAAGTCTGTAGAATATGATGTGTAGGCCAGGACATCTCTGCAGCATGACAATATTTAAATTAAAATTGTATTTTGACAAATATTGCGCCTCTTGCAATTTGAAAATTGCAAGAGGCCATATTGCAATTTTGAAAAAAAATTCTATTAATTGTGCAGCCTTATGACAAACAAGCCTCAAAACGGATGAATACCTCATGGCTGATTTGCGCTGGGATGCTCGCAAACTCAGGGTTGTTGGCAAAAGTTGACAGGTTTTCCACAGCCTCGAGGAGTGGGGTCGTAGCAACACGGCATCTGTTTCTGTTGTCTTCCGAAAAATCCCCATCTGAGCACTGAAACAAGACAACGCCATATGAATATTTGACCATTCATGTTTTTGTAAGCGGCTGAATTATACACACATTTACAGCTTCTCACACGACGAAAGAATTCTGTACCAAATTTACACTCAACGTTTTGATCAGTTGGAGAGTTGACCTTGATGGTTTTGACAAGGTTGGCTGTGGTGTTGGCCACCTCTTTGGCCGACTGGACAAACTGTCTCCTCGCCACGGGGTTGGAGGTTTTAGAAGACGCCAGGCGGCAGGCGTTACAGAGAGCCGAGGTGTGCTTGGCTACGATAGTTGCTGCGGACAAGATCTGACGAACAAAAGAAGCACCAACAAAACAGGAAGCAGAGCTGTATGAAATGAGGCATGCCGGTGAGCTGTGTAGACTAAATTATTTACGACGTTCAGGTCGATTTGAAGTTTTTCAAACTTAATGAGCCATTTAATCGCAGTCACAAGAGATCTATATACACTACTGTCCCAAGTCCATATGCCAGGAAATGGTCCTGTAATGTTTTCAAGCCCCACATGGACCGCCTTACCTGTGAGGGACTACTGGCTGGGTCCACTAAGTTCTGACAAGCCATCTGTATGGCCTGGTGGGCCCTCGCAAACTGGATGGGATCCACCAGCCCCTCATGGCCTGACTGACTGTTGGGATCAGACACACCTACAAGATAAGAGGCCTACAGGGCGAAGAACAAAAGCAGAGTTATATTAATGTAGCAGTTAATGGTAGCAGTCCACATTCTCTGACATAAGCACATGAATAGATACATACATAGATGTATATATTGTGAATAACAGGAGAGCTTTCTGCAGAAGCAACAAAAGATCTGTCAGAGGGTGCCCTTTTGCAGACAAGGCAACTGAATGTTGCATGGAGGCGAGGATGTTATTTTACAGCTTCAGGGTTGGAAGTCTGTAAAACCTCCAATGAAACCTGGCTCACTGTCACGGCCAAGTGTTCCGCTAAGGTCTAAATGCCATTTATGAATGGATTCCACCTTTACATGTATTGTTTAGAGCAGGGGTTCTCAAAATGTTTGAGGCCAGAGACCCCTTACTCAAGAGAGAATTTTCCAAGGACCCCCTCTTAATCATAACACCGACCAGGCATATGATTACAACAGTTTGTACTCTTAGACCTGTTTCATAGTGATAAACACAATCACATCTCAATTTGAATCATTTTAATACCACTTATATACTTTTACTTTTAAACAGAGGGTGATTTTATTCAAATTGCATTTGGACTCAACTTGACAGCATTTATACTTTTCAAGTAATTGCTCTTAAAAGCTTTCAGAAAATGAACAGCTAGACTGGCCTAGTCCTAATAAATCCAGACGTTTAAACTTACCAGTCTAAAGATGACTGTCAGTAAGTGCTTCAACTTAAAAATAATGAACTTAATGCTTTTTGTCACAATCATATGAGAGTTTCTATTGGCCCAAAGCTAATGTTGGTGGGAGTAATGGACACAATATGCTTGTTTTATTGGTGCAAATGGTCCCCATCTGTAAATATACATTTATAATCATGCAGCACAATTCTTATAATTTAAAGCTACTATTTCGCGGACCCCCTGACAGAGTGCCACAGACCCCTGGGGGTCCCTGGACCCCACTTTGAGAATCATTGGTTTTGAGGGCTGCATCAACCTTAAACAAACACCTTCTTAATTGAAATGTAACATGATTAATTCTAAGCATATATTAAACTAGAATTACCGCCTTGCGGTTGTATGCCTCCACCAACCAGTCAAGTTGCAGTTACATCCATATCTGTCCAAAATGTCATCACTTCATCATTTTATCCTGTTAGACATTTGTGTGAAATTGTCACAATTAGCATATAAGTTCTTGAGTTATGACCAAAAATGTGTTTTTTGTGAGGTCACAGTGACTTTGACCACCAAATTCAAGTGGATGTTTGTGTCAGATGTAATGAAATTCCCTCAAGGCGTTCCGGAGATATACTTTCATGAGAAATGGACAGACGTGAGGTCACAGCGCTCTTTGCAAACCAAAATCTAATCAGTTCATCGTTGAGTCCAAGTGGACGTTTGTACCAAATTTGAAGCCATTTCCTCCGGTCATTCCTGAGATATCGCGTTCGCAAAAATGGTACGGATGGAGAGACAACCCGAAAACATAAAGCCTTTGGCCACGGTTGTTGCCGGTGAGGAGGCATAAAAAGACAAGGTGAGCAAAAACGAGTGCAGAAGAGCTCAGATGAAAGCAGAAGCATGGTAACTCAGAGTGAGTAGTTAGTACCATGCTGTGATCTCACCTGTCCTCCAGCCTCCGTCAGCCCACACAAAGCTTTGGACGCCACACCCACGCTCTCCCCGAAGGCCAGCACATCACCTGTCTTACAGTGCTGTGAAATACCTGCCATTGACTCTCCCAGGACCTGAGGCGTGCGGACATGGAGAGAAAACAAATCAGATCTTCAGCTGCCTACTACAGTACGTTAAATATCTCTGACAGTTAAAGAATATAGTTCACACCATTATTTTGAAAGCCTGTACCTTTGAATTCTCCATGACGCTCTCGATGCAGTCAAAGTAGGAGAGTTCGTTGACAGGCTCGTTGGGATTTTCTAGGAGCCCTCTGACAGCCTGTACACAGACAGAGATGATAATCTACAATGGACACTGAACATTCCTGTTATGATTTTACACTTTTATTAGCCACTTCATTTAGAGAAAGGAAACACTATAAATGTAAATCAAGCTGATGAGAACATACTGCCTTGATAAATCATGGTAATCAAGCTTTTAAAATGCAGCCTTATTGTCATTTTCAATTACTTGAGCATAAGTGAATGCAGGCTTCAGTATGCAAAAATGCCCTGGTTCAACCAGTGTCACTAATGCACTTATTATAGTTCTGAATTTAATGTCCATCTACAATTAATGTCAGTGGGAGTAATCAAATGCAAAATAGATGGAAGGAAAGGGGGAACAAATGCACCTAGATTAAAAACACACAGGCATGTACAGGCAACAGAAAACAGGCCTGACGAGAGAGAGAGTCTGTGTGTGGTCCAGTGTGTGTGAGGACGGCTACCTCCAACTCCCTCAAGGCGTTGTCACACTCCTTTTGTCCTGCTGCTTGCTGGGTACAGAGCGTGATCAGCTGGTTAATACTCTCCGTCACTGCCCTGAAACACACACACAGGCAGCCGCACAGGCTTTTTTAGCTCTCACATGTGTCCACCGCCTGCACGCACAGCCTGGCTTCACTCACACATGATGCTTTAAGCTTCCCCCTATTCAAGCCTCTCGCTGCGATGGGCTAACACGGCGCGCATAGGAGTACTGAGATTGTCTTGAGTTTGTGTTCAGCCTTGCTGAGCACAGACAGGCCCTAGCCAAGGCTTCCATCTTCCTAATTAGACAGAGAGAAGTCAGTCAGGCCCAAAGCCCTGCGGGACCAGCTGTTGGCTTCTCACTACAGTACGTACTCCCTCCAGCATCGCCGAACAGACACAAGCTTGGGAGTGGCATACAGATGCGGCAGGGAGACGTTTTGTGACATTTAAGTATAAAATCTGTTCATAACTTGATGCAGACTTGTCATATTTAGGACAAAATGGTTCAGTTTTACTAGCAAATACTGAGAAAAGAGATACATATCAGATCATCTTATCGCACCTTGCTGCCACAGCTAGAAGATTCTTAGCATTGGCTGCACCTGGATCCACAGACAGAGACTTGGCAGCCAGCAGCAGCTTACTGGACGCCATGGAGATGTTCTTCAGGTTACCAATGACTTGGATCTGGTCGTCCATGCTCTGCACAGGCAAGGAAAGAGAAAAATACAGGTGATTTTTAAGATGGATTTAGAGTATTAACTGTCGCCGACAGCTGTCAAGGGATAAAGTATTGTAACGAATATATTTAAGACTCCCCACCACCCATATCCTCTTTCCTCACTCAGCAGGCCTCTTCGAGCCTGATTAAAGCTCGGGTGTCATGCTACATCAATTCCAATCCCAGACTATCTTTCCAAATTAATGAGCAAAATAACCAGAACAAGAACATCACAAGATCTCATTACATCTGACTGTGTTAGTGCTCTTGGGGACAATCATGTGGCAAAGTGAATTAGATGAAGAGGTCTAATTAACAAATGACTTAAATAGCTTAGGTAATAAAGTCACACAAAACTATGAGCTCGACCACTCAGCATTTAAAGGGTAACTTTGGTATTTGTCTACCTTTTTCCCCTTGTTTTTGTGTCTAACTGACTAGGGACAACAATTTCTTAAACTGGGGCAAGTTGACACCGTCATTTATGTCCACTGAATGTGCTTGTTTTTGCCATGACAGGCTTTGATTGTTATTATAATCGTTTGACATTATGGAAAGAGTCTCGCTCAAGGTGAAGTCTCGTTCTGAAATCTGGCGAAGTGATGTGTTACCGGAAGACAACGGTGGAATAATGGAATACACAAGGGTGAAAGTAGGTCGGTAAGGTCCAGTGCTAAAATTCAGTACCGGTACACAACCATGGAAACGGCATATGTGCACTACTGTAGGCTGTGTCCCTAATATATCCCTAATCACAGCTCATTTTGTTGACACATAAGGTAATGCTGTTTCACTTTCATTAACATTGCGAGATAAGGCATTTGTGCTGCTTTCTGGTTCAAGTGGTGTCGGAATAATCGTAAATACGAGTTCCCGACTGGTAAAATTCCCTTGAATACCCCCTTAAGTTGGGACAACAACTCAAAACTTTTGTCGACATTTATAAATTATTCTGCAGGACTTTAACCATTTAAATAAATCATTTTCTATACATAATGTCAAGTGTTTCTAATTTCTTTCTACACCATACAGGCATTGAATCGTGTGTTCAGGGATGCATGGGGGAGGGAGGAAAACATATCAAGCGATGAAGGTTGGGGTAGCCTAGTAGTACCAACAAGAACTTCAATCTACTTTCACCCTTGGGAATACATCCATGGTGGAAACGCAAGTGCCAGCCGGGCAGAGTTTGTTTATTTGGCAGAGATTTTCAATTGGAAATCTTGAATGAAGTCTTTAAATTTGATTTATTTTAACCAGAGTATATGGATATGCAGATTTCACAACGAGACTTCTCCTTGAGCGGGACTTGGACACAATAACAAACAGACCAGATCAAGCGAAAGGTAAGGAAAACATTCTATTTCTCTGAAGGGTCCTTTCCATAATGTTGTCAGACACTTATAATGTGATGTGTCAAGTAACGTTCCGTGTAGTTGAAACGACAATACTAATTTAGCTAACTAGTTATCAACAATAACAGTCTGTGGTTGGCATCAAAGACTAGTCGTGTCAACAAATCAAGCTGCGATTATGGATATTTGATACTCCACACAGTTGTACCGGCAGGGATACATACAGCTGTTTTCATGGTTGCCACGCATAGCACCAGGCATTTACTCGCGGGTCGCTTGTCTGCCTGTCTATCCACATGAGGAATAGACAGCCATTTAAGACTTCTGAGTTTGTCCATCAAAGGTTTGAACGCTCCTCTCTGTGTGTTAAAATACTGGTGACAGTGTATTACCATTGAACTGTTTCAATGGAGTGTGGAGGGGGGGTTGAGTGATCATGAAACCTACTTGGGTGTGTCCTGCCATCTCAACGCCAGCATCCAGAAACTCATCAAAGTCTTGGCTGAACTTCCCTGAGGCTGCAGCCAGCTGGCTGCTCGTTCCACGAGAGGAGTGGACGACCTCGCCTGCAGAGTGGTTGAGTTCAGCTGCTGTGTGGTTCAGATCACTCTGGGCCTCCTGGAATGTCTTACTGCAGGGAGGGAGCTTCAAAGACAAAGACACGCATCAATTAGGGCATACTGTAGTAGTCAAAGTCAAATGGAAATAACCTGCTCAGTTATGGGGTGGTATTTTATTTATTTTGTTCGATACAGATGTTTTTGTGAAAGTGCAAATACACCAAATGTCAAGAAATCCCAAAGTACATATGGGACTCACAATGTCCACCAGCAGCTTCTTGCTGGCCTCGCCGATGCTCCTGAGAGCCATGTCAACATCCTTCTGGCCTGGCAGGCAATTCACACAATTGTTCAGGGAGTGCGAAACTGCTTTGGCCACCTGAAACACAGTGCAACACCGTCAATGGACTGCCATTAGTCATTCTAACAATGTGATACACAATGCAATGTCCCAGAACAAAACTATAAGGGGAAAATGCAAATTAGGCTCACAGCGGTGCACAGTAATCCCTGTCACTAATTTATGCTGCTGTCACAGATATATGCCAAACAATATGTTTATCCCCTGAAGGGCTGCAGGAGAATGAGCAGTTTTACTCTGGAGCTCCTGAGAGAGGAATACCAGGCGAGCGACACAGCAGAGAGGAAATAGCAACGCTTAGAGGGGATGATTGTTATGGGAGGAAGAAATGTTTACAAATCAGTAGAGGAGAGCGAGAGGAACAATGCGATGAATATCATATATATCACTGGGAGCTATGCTACCTGTGCCAGTCTCTGCTGACTCTCCGCGTCTCCTGGATGAACCAGGGCCTGATGGGCTTCGTGGATCAGCATGGCCGAGCCCTCCATGACACACTGGGCTGAGTCCAGCATCGCAGCTGAAGCCTGCGGCTCCTTGGTGCTGGCCGCCACACCTCTCGCTGATTGAGCCAACGTCCTTAAAGCCTGTGCCGTTTCTCTGGCAGCCACACCTGCGAACAACAAAAAGATGCTCTATGACAAAGATGAACCATTACAAGCTTGGCCAGTGGTTTGAAATGGTATACACTTCCTGTCTCCTAAGTGGGCATGGTCAGGGCATGTCTCTGGAACAACCATGATGAAATGACAGTGAATCATTTTGATCATAGGGACAAAGATGGAGAGAATATCATGAAGCATAACAACAGTATCGTAACTACTAGAAAGGGAAGCTACAGAGCGTTTCATGTGCATTGCATGTTACACAGGTGTAATATTCTACAGCTATAGAGGAAATATGATGCTCACGTTCTCCTGTATTGAACATCGTTATGTAGTGAGAGTAAGTAACCATGTTCCTGTAGAAATTGAATGTGACATTTTACTAAACATTCATTTCGATCTCATTAGTTTCACTTTGCAGCAGTCCTGTTTAAGCAATCCAAACTGAGAGGTATGTGTGTATTTCCTATCTTTACTATAATTGTAATTGCATTGTGAATATCAGCTGGCAGGGGCTAGCCGTACCACACTGAGAACAAACTGTGATACTGAAATGCCCTCATTGTTTAAATAAATGAGTTAATACAATAAATATGGCTCCACATGGGAGGTGCCCTTAACTTATTATACACAGAGCCGAGAAGAAAAGCAGCAAATTGCATCAAATTGCATTAACCAGCCAAGTGGAGCCATTTGCTGATGGAATGTTAAATCTAGTGAAAATAAGATTAATGAGTAGCGAGCGGCACCGTGGGCCACAGCATGGAGTGCTGCCTGGAAGCGTTCATTGTTAGAAATCCTTCTCTCTATCTGTCTTCATCTCTCCTCCCCTGAGATCCTCAATTGGGCCAAAATTGACGGCGAAACAGCCAAGCCATGCAAAGGGTTCAGTTTAAAGCAATAGTGATGGCACACATAAAGAGTCATCATTGTCTCTGCCTGCTGCATCCTCACACTCTGTACAGATGAAAGAAACATTCAAAGTTACAGTCAGCGATCCACATATATTTATTAAATCTATTCTATCTGGCAATGTAACTATTCTAGACCATAGACTGTATATAAAGACGAACGACATGACAGCTCCCCAAAAGTGAAGCCAAAACACCTCGATTGCCCCCTAGTGGCTGGCTGCAGTATAGGTCATAAAACCCGCCCCCTCCATGTTAGCGGATGAAACACGTGCCAGACTAAAAAAGTAAAATTACACGTCACATAAGTTATTCCCAAAGATCGTGTCTGTCATTGTCGGTAGCTCTTATCATGCTGATTTATGTTAAAGTGTTCATTTTCTTTTGGTTTTAATTAGTTATTTGATGCTATAAAAAGGAGCTGAAACGTCTTGATTGACAGCTGCTCTGAATGAAGTAGTCGAGATGTACCTTTAACTTTCCATAACCATCACAAGTCTGTGTAATACAACATGTGTCAATGTGATCATAAATGTATTTATAGAGATATTATGATTGTGTCTTTATAGCCAAACAGCTACCGTGGTGCTTACATAGCAGCTAGGTGGCTCACACTAGCAAGCTGCGGCCGTGCTCGGCATGTTATTGGCCTCGGACGGGTGTTTGGGCGGGACCTCGATACCGTGGCTCCAGCCCCCTGATCACTACTGCGCACTCTGGCTCCAAAAGACGTCAAAATCTCAAGATGGCACTCCCAGGATATTCTGGCTTCACTTTTGTACAGTGGGAGGAAGTGGAGACAGGTCATCCACCTATATACACAGTCTACGCTATAGACGGAAGTAAATGATGTAACCAAGCGGCTACTTAAGCTTCTGAGACCTGCTTTCTGTGTAGAATACACTTCTCTTACCTGTATAATGTTCATTTCCCTGTGCAGCACATGTCAACAGCTGGGCCATGAAGGAGCCCACAGCCTTAGACGTACTTCCTAAATCCTGAGCGCACTTCTCCAGCTGTGGGAGCAACAGAGCACACAAATAAACCATTTGATTCATAGTCGTGATCTCATCATGTTAGTATGTTTACAGTTGGATATCTACAGTATAATGTTTCAATTGAACTTCAGAGCAGATGTACTGACCGACTCGCCAGGAAGAGGTTTGAGTTGGCCATCAATGACGGACATCTTCGCATCCTGAAGCTCACTCTTCAGTGTCTGTACAGTTTTGAGGGCTGAATCAATCTCCAGTGGACCACAGGCTTCATGGGCCTTCAAGCGACACACACATATAGTATATGTTACTTACATCCAATATGCAGCACAGACAGGATACCAGCCTATATCCTGTGCTTTGTATCTCTAAATGAGATCAAAGAACAGGGCTTACCTAAAAGCAGTCTTACAATAAATAACTGATAGCAACAAATTCCCTGCATCAGTGAGATGACTGCTGCGGTCTCTAACAGTGTGATGTATAGATACCTTCAAGGTGGCCGTCCTGAGCTCGGCCAGGCAGGTAGCCAAGTTCTTGGCACACTGGCCCAGTTGCATACCAGCGGCCTGGTCAGCCACCGTAGGAACTGCTGACTTTGCAGACGTCACCATCTTACTCCCAGGCTGAGCGACGGTGACAGCAAAAACAACAATTTCATAAGCACTAAAGAAGCAGTTTTTGTGTGATGACAGAGAGTTTGATAGTTGCTGACTGCATCGTGGCAAAAAGGTCTGACCTGTAAGAAGCTCTGGCTGGCCATGATGAGGGCAAGCTGGGCACCGAGCTCCTCGGGCTGAGCCTGGCTGCTCCTCATCCCCTGCACCAACTGGGGAATGCTATCTGCTACCCCCTGCATTGAAACAACAATAATGTATGCTTCATATCCACATCATCACGACTGAAAGAGAAAAGTCCTGCATAAAATATACATTATAAGGCTTGAGTTTTTTTGGTACACTATTTGACATTATTATTTCTTTTTTTAAGGCGAGACACCCCAGGCAGAAACATCGTTTTTCATGCTATGGTCAATATTGCTTCCATAACATGTCTTCTTTCAGACTAGTGGAAAGAAAACATCCAAAATACACAAATAGATGTTTATTTTACTACACTTTGTCTATTGGGATCTGTAGATTTCTCCTAAATTTATCAAAAGTTAGCATTAGATAATGCTTGATTTCCATATTTAAACATAACATTTCAGAAAACTTAATACAAAAATAATTGTCTTAATGTAAGTATTAAACTGGGGAAGTTTCATGGTGATATCTATTATTAAACATTTTACGATATTCACCTCTTGTGTCTTCAAAATATATGGAATTGTACAATCCATATCTTTAAAGGCCGTTTTCTTAAAATGATTTCCACATTATCTCCACTTCAGTAGCACTTACACACACACACACTAAACTTTCCATTTTCATTCCTATCTATATTCTGAAAGTTCTTACAGAAGGTTTTGTTCATATATATTATTCATAGCCTGATTTATAGAACATTTTATTCATAAAAACATGGCGAAAAGGATTTTTTAAATAGATTTTATTATTTTATATTTTATTTATGTATTTTCTGATTTATGGAGTTATATAAAGAGATATCCAAAATTATGTCTGTAAAAACCTCTAACCTCTAACACCTCTTCCTAACCTACAGCGATCGAGTAAACTCTGGCGGATGGAGTGCGAAAAATTGTTCGGATACACTACAAGCATCGTCACTCTACTACATAGAGAGAATGACATTAATTAACTGGCAGTTACTATCAGCATCGATTTTGACCAGTGAAAATAGGTTGGAGGTGTGTGAAACGTTGCATGAATAGAGCCAGGGCGAGCGGTTTTTCAAACAAGGGACACAACGCTTTGCCTGTTTGCTGAAGCACGGAGCAGGATAGGACATATTTATTGGGAACAACTGAAACAATCTGATGTTCACTCGCTAGGAGGAGGTGTAATATGTCAACAAAATGAAACAAGAATTTTGAAGCTGGCTCAGATTTGTGTTCTGGAAATGTATACAAATTAGCACATATTTGATAAAATAATACCTAATTTGCATATTCAAACATAAAATTTCAGAAAACTTGTAATACCAAAAATAATTTCCCTAATGTAAGTAATCAACTGGGGAAGTTTCATGGTTTTATCTATTATTAAAGATTTTGACCCTAATTACCTTGGCTGTCTCAATACATCAGTAAAAATAACACATGATCATACCTTGCAGCTGTGTACTAGGTGTTGGTGTGACACGGTATTTTTGTTGGAAGCAGCAGCATTTTGGGCAGCTGCGATGGTCTGAGTAGCAGCAGCCGCTGCCTGCTTAGCAGCTATCTATTCAGAGGATACAAATGGAAATCGTTTAAGCTAAAGTAAGAGAGTGGCGCCGGGCCGAGAGTAACATTCACTTTTGCTCTGTGCAGTATTACGCTGTCATGATCTGTACTCAGACCGAGTTGTTCTAATCAAACTAAGAGGGGCCACAGACCAAACCTTTTTATAAGAAAAGAGATTGCAGTGCTCAATCTTCATTTCAGGGGATGATCAGCATTGTTTCCCCCAAACTAAAGCACTGAAAACATACTGCTTAGCTCACATTAATTCATAGACACAAGACTAGCTTTGAAGTGATGACAAGATTGAAAACAGAGGGAGAAGACATTCCTTGTTGAGTGGATGAGGAGGCGAGGAGGATGATAAAAGAGAACCAGAAAACATGATATCATTATACTGAGAGAGAGAAAAAAAGACTGAACTGCATGTAGAATTGACATTGAGAGGTCGGAGTAGCATTTTCTACCTTTGGTGTAGCATGTTCTCTATATTTTATTCTGAATAAAAGCATATGCACATCTGCACAGCAGCTGGATGACAGGAGACAACAGGTATGATTAATGGGGTCTTAAGGGGTGACTGTGATGATTGTTACATGCACACTTGCGGATTCATGACACTTTGGTTTTCAATAGCTCACACATTTCCCTGATGGAGGTGACCATTAGCACCATTACTGTGACCATCTGATGCAAGCAGGCCGACTGAGATATATGTCTGATAGCAGGCTGATCCAAGCCCTGGGTAATGCATAGTTTATGTGCCTCGGAAATTGAGCATTGGGCGCTCTGGAGCTGAGGGGGGGGGTAGTCATTAGGGGCAAACTGATACCAAGGGCTAAACACAGATCTTTACACTCAGATAGCTCATTCACAACACTAATGGGATTTATAGCACTTTGCTACAGGAAAAGAGAAATAACGCAGACAAATATACTAAACGGGTCGTATTTGTACAAATGACTACTGAGGCACTTCATTATTCGCATTCTGGCATATGTTTCCTTTAGCCTAATGTATAAACTCTACATTTATTTCTACTATGTTTATAATAAAAGGATGAAAACATATGGGAAAGAGCTATTTACGTGACATCACTGCTGGCAGGGAAACAACGGAGAGTGTTGCGTTTTGATTCGAGGTCAAACAACACATAGATAAGAACATGTTGACTCCGATGACTCACCTCCAGCCGGTTGACCAGTTTTTTCTTTATGGCGTTTTGAGCTGCAGCGTTAGTGGCTACACGTAGCCCCTCAGCTGCCTCTCTGAGCCTCTGCTGCTGGTCCTCGTTCTCTGGGTAAGCAGCCGCCCCCTGAGAGACACACATGACAGTGACACATACATACAGTACATAACAATAGCTATTCAGACCTCAGCAATGATAGTTTAACAACTCCGGTAACACACATTGTGCAATAGATGCAAATAGGCGTTTAGCTCTGTCTGCGTTTCTGGCAGTTTCCAAGGAAACCGTCAGTGCCAGATTCCCACTTCCTCTTTGATAATGGCAGTGATGCGGTGATTAATGTGTCACAGATCAAAAACATCTAATGTGCCATAGGCAGCGTTTCACAACGCCTGGGTATTTCACACTGATGGTATCCTGCTCCCCAGTGCCAGGGGCTTATTAAGAACCACGGATGCTGCACCCTTTTATTTTTGGATGTGAAATGACGCTGGTAGCTAGTGCATACAGTACAGTGATGCCAAAATAGGTATTCTATCAAATGAAAGCAATTCAGTTCAGTTCATCTTTGCACGCATTCAGTATGACATTAGACATGCAAGAACACCAAGACAGTGCTGATAGAAAAAGAGAAACAATATCCCCAGTTGTAGATCAATCTGATTGTTTGTAATGGGTTTAAAGAGGACCTATTATGCTTTCTTGCTTTTCCCTTTCCTTTAGTGTGTTATATAGTTTTTGTGTATGTAAAATGTCTGCAAAGTTACAAAGCCTAAAGTCCACGCCAAAGGGAGTTACTCTCCCCCACAGAAACACTGCTCCTGAACTGCCTGAAACGCCTCGCTTGAAGTCCCGCCTTTTCTTCCGTAACGTGGTGATGTCACCAAGTTTGCATAATACCTGCCTAGCAGCTAGTTTGGCACGCCCTCAAACAAAGCTAGTTAGAGCGGAGCTGGAGCGGAGCCTGAAGAGTTTGGTTCAGTTGACCAATCACAACAGAGTGGGCCAGCTGACCAATCAGAGCAGACTGGGCTTATTGGGATGGGACAGAGGGTGAAAACAGGTGCTGCAGCACTGCCGGTATGAGAAAAATAAAGTGTTTTTTGAATATTAAAGCATGTGAACATGTTCTAGTAGAAAACCAAAATACAAGTATGCACCTGAAAATAAGCATAATAGGTCCTCTTTAAACTAACTACTAACTCTTATGTATTAATTTAGAATAAAGTACTAATTAAGCTACAGAAAAGGTAATGTAATAATGACAGAAAGCAATTCGATTATATTAAGTTGAGGTATTTAAAGGTCCAGTGTGTAGGATCTAGCGGTATCTAGCGGTGAGGTAAGGAGATTGCAAGCAACTGAAGCCTCTCCCGTGTGCCAAGCGTGTTGGAACGCTACGCTGACCAACGCGAAAACGCGAATGGCCCTGTCTAGAGCCATTTGGAGCAGAGTGTGTAGAGTGAGTGAGCAAGAGAGAGCGAGCGGCGGCGGGGACGACAGGAGCGAGTAACGTTATTGACTCCGGCCCAAGCAGGAACAGTAAACAGAGTTTGGTTTGTCCGTTCTGGGCTGCCGTAGAAACAAGGCGGTGCAGCATGGCGGACTCCGTGAGGAGGACCCGCTCCCTATGTAGATATAACGGCGCATTCTCAGCTAACAAAAACACAACGATTCTTGTTATCGGGTGATTATGCACTAAAGAAAACATACTTATTAATATTATATTACATTTCTGCCAGTAGATCCCCATAAATGCAACACACTGGTCCTTTAACTAAATGACATTACTAGTTAAATGCTCAATTATATTTATTGCATTACATTGTGTCAGTAAACCTGTTACACTCTCACCTTAGCTGCCTCCACCATCCGAGCTGTGGCATCAGCCAGGAGTTTGGCTGCAGCCAGCAGTTTCTTTGAGTTGTCCACATCAATTTCTGCCTCTGCGTCAGATCTCATGGCGTTGACCAGGTCGGAGGTTGCCTGGGCTAACACCCTGGCCTGACGCACCATCTCACCTGTTCACACATACAGACAAGAAGTAAGTAAGCACATGAAGGCAGATGTCCCAGACAACTACTGTAGAATAGCAGCACAAAGACACACAAACAGCTGAAATTCAGTTTGTGCTGCAAAGCTGATTTTTCTATTTATTTCTGTTTGTCGTGCAGATTGTTGTAGATTTGTATCCATTTCGACAGCCAGAACCTTTTGAAAGTGATATTTACGTTTCAGACTTGTCATTATCCATTTAGCCATTATATTTTCTGAATATTCAGTTGAGACTGTAGAGATAAAATAACCAAAGGAAATATCTATTTTTGACTAATCCTTTGACTTGAATAAAAAAAATAAAGATCCTGCACACTAAGCGTAATACAAGCTGATATACTAAAGGGACAACTATTTTAAGTAGAAACTGTGTGACAGACAAATTAGCATCATCTCATGCTATATATTATCATATCACCCAACTCTTGTGCCTCACTAAGACATTTCTGTCTGCTGCTTAGTCGCATCATTGTTTTCACCTTCATGAACTTGTATAGCTGAAGGTTTCTGGTGAGTCATCCGCTCACACAAATCAAAGTCTTTGGAATATATATGTAACATCTCCCCACACTCTCGCTATAAAAAGCTGTGTTTCCCAAACGCCCACCTCCAGCTTGAAATAACTCACCGAGAGAAGTCTGTGAAAGACAACACATCTAGGTGCTTTACAATCTACATCCAATGGCCTTGGGAATCAACTGATCCACTATCGGACTCCAATCACTGAATCTATGTCTACTATTTTCTCTTTTTTCCCCCTTGTTGATTTATAAAAGGTAAAAAGTTTGCCCTGCTAAAAATGCCCTGGTCATGTGTTTTCTTTTAAGTTTCAAAGCCTCCCTGATGCTGATTGAGACCAGATTGAGAGCTCTGTAGTGGTTTTGGATGACATGCTTTCTACAACCCCTTGAGAATTGGCTGGGTTTGGAAATTCTTCAGCATCGTGGCTCAAAACATAACAAATATCTTGAACTTTGACAATGTTTCCACAGGATTTTTTAGATCACTTAACATGGACACAAATATGGACGATATCTTAAGGCCCTCTTATGCACTCAAAACACAAGAATGAGTCAAGTGAAAGCAGGTATTCATGCCACTATATTTTCTGGCCTCCAGTATTTCTGTTTGTACTCACCAGCATCGCCCATGGAAGTGAAAATGTTTTCTGTCACGTTCATGATTGTGTCAGTGGCCTGGTCGTAGCGCCCGATGGGCTCTCCGCAGCTGGCGTAGTGGCGGACGTGCTGCAGCAGGTCGCTGAGGGCTTGGCTCACCACGCCGGCTGCTGCACCGACTTGCTTCAGCAGCTCGCCGTCGTCGCTGGCCGAACGGCAAGCCTTGACACAGGTTTCCACGGAGCGGTCCACCAGCTTCCCGGCCTCGACAAGCTGCTCCTGACACACTGGGGAGCTGATGGTCGGGCTCACCACCTGCACCGCACACAGTTGTTAGCAGAAACTCAGGCGAATTACAAGAAGACTTTTATGATATTAGACAGATCAAGTACAAGAATTCAGGTCTTTAAAATGAAACATTCAATTGTTATTCATTGGTTTCAGATAAAAAGTAACTTATTTTGTTCAAGATACGGCACAAAGACCTGTTTTAAAAGTTAAATATTGCACATCTCCATTGTTACCATAACAACGCTGTGATAACCAGTGTCAGACATGCTACTTGGATGACTGTTGGTATGTCCTCTACCTACTTGGCTACTGAGATCACCAAGTTTTAGATCAGTACCTTGGTGCAGGCTACCAGCTGTGAGGTGGACAGGGCACACTGAGTGGCAGCTGCGATCACCCGGTTCTGCAATATGGTGTCCTCGGCCACCTGGGCCACGTTCTTGGCCTTCAGGACCAACATAGCAGCTGCATTGGCCACCGCTTTGGCCAGATTCATCAGGGTGTCCTGCAACATATTAATCAATGTCCTTCACTGAAACACAGCACAGCTGCGCACATGTGAGTGAAGGGACGTAAAAGGGAAGTAAATGTTTTCATCTTGTTCAGTTGAAATAGCATGAATACTGGACATCTCATGCACAAAGAATAACTAATAATAGTAAAAATACCTTAAGCAAGAGACAGATGTTAATATTAGGAGGCGAATAATAAATTATATCTGTTATATTGTAAAGAAATTTGATCACAAGTGGTATTAAGGCCACAAGAAGACATCTAGGAACTAAAATGTGTATTTGTAGGTAAATGAAGTGTAAAAGCATAGATGAGGCAGATCTCAAAGGCTATAGAAAACCTTGTGTTATTGTTTACTACTAAAAGCTACCTTCTGACACCAGAAGGCATTGATGGAAGAGCTTAAAAATACATTTTACAAATATTGCTAACAGCAGCAATTAAATGCATCACAATTATGTGGTTGAAACCTGACCTTCCCAACATACAATATATGGACTGAGAAGTTATGGGAGATTTACCAGAGGGAACAAATAACATTTGACATTTTGAGACTCCAAAAAGATATATTCATTAAATGGTGGAGCCCTGCCATGGCTATATTAATACAGTGAATCCTTATATAGCCTTCTGAATCATCTCTCATTTCATTTCCTTATGAATATACACACATTCACACACAACTCCCTTCCCTGAACTCCCCCCTCCCTATTTTTTGTATTATTATTCATCCTTTCTTTCTAATTTGTACCTCTACTCTACTTTAACTACAATTTAATACTTCAATCTGAAGTGATTTTATTTATTTTTTGAATTTATAGTTTGAATTATTTAGGCAAATTATCTATAAACTAGAGCTGTCAAAGTTATCGCGATAACGCATTAACGCAACACGCGATTCTTAGGTTGTAAAAGCTAAATAACGCTCTAAATTTATGCTACATTTCGGTGAGAAAAAACTGGCCTTGCTGTGTTCAAAGGGGTCCCTTGACCTCTGACCTCAAGATATGTGAATGAAAATAGGTTCTCTGGGTACCCACAAGTCTCCTCTTTACAGACATGCCTACTTTATGATAATCACATGCAGTTTTGGGGCAAGTCATAGTCAAGTCAGCACACTGACACACTGACAGCTGTTGTTGCCTGTTGGGCTTGAGTTTGCCATGTTATGATTTGAGCATATTTTTTATGCTAAATGCAGTACCTGTGAGGGTTTCTGCATAGAGCAAGCATATTTGCCCACTCCCATTATGATAACAGTGTTAAATACTTGACAAATCTCCCTTTAAGGTACATGTTAAACAGATACAAAATGTGAAATTAATTTGCAATTAATCACGATTAACTATAGACAATCATGCGATTAACCAAGATGAATTATTTTAATTTGTTGACAGCTCTACTATAAACTATATAGATACAGCTGGAACAACAACTAGAAAAAACAGTAGGCAAGATTGTGAATATGATTGTATAAGTTGCTGAAACTGAAATAAAAAGTTCCAAAGCTCTCCTTCTGACACTTTGTTATAAACTCCACATAAAGTAACAGTCTAATAATAAAGTCTGAGGTGATTACTTGAGTGTGTATTGACTTTTTTAAAAGGGGGGCCAGAGAATAATGTATGTGTCTTCCTGTTTGGCCGGCAGTGTCATAGGAACAGTGAGTGGGTGGCGTCCAACCTGGAACTTCTCATCGGTCTCGCCCTCCCCCATGTGACGGAGCAGGTCCCCGCTGGCCTGTCCAATGCTTCCTGCTGCAGTCAACACCGTCTGTCTGGGCTGTACAACAATGACATCACCACATTCATTACTCTGGCCTATCTAAAACAGACTTCTGGATCAAAAGTCATCCCAGAATACCTTCATGTTCACTGATAAAAATCAAAACATTCAACACTGTATATGGCTTTGTGACTACCAGGATTACAGCGGAGGATGAAGTCCAAGTCAGTACAATAACCAGTGGGCGTCTCACCTCAGCAGACGCAGGTTCGACAGATCTGAGCAGATCCGACACAGCTCCTGCCAGCATCCTGGCAGCGCCCATGAGCTTGTGTCCGCTGCCCACCTCGTCGTCCATCAATGCCGCAAGCAGCTTGACACCCCTGGACATTTCCGTGAGGTTGGAGGAGATGGTGGTGATGGCGCAGCCCACCGCCGTGTAGTCGGTTTCTGTCGGCTCACCTGTGAAGGATGGATCGCCATTATTTACAAACTACACCTGTGCTGCGCATCTCAATTTGTCGTGATGCTGCTGCCACATTGATTTAGCTAATACACAGGGCAGCATGCGTGTCATATGCTGTAACACACACATCAGCGTCAGTGTCATCATTAGAGCCTATTTCAGATGGTTCCACAGAGATGAGCACGTTGATGAAGCAAGTGGCCGTGACGAAGAAAAAAAATTGTAATAGCTAGTGGAGGGAGTGTAAGTGCAACCAAACAGATGGCGAGGTAAGATTAAAACTCCACAAAAGACTGGCAGGAACTTGACTGGCGTTGAGCCAAGCAGCAAGGGGAGCAGAGAGAGACACTGCCAGTATGTTGAGCTTCAGCACAACAAGTTCAAGATTTATTTATCAGTAGAATATCTATCAGGAAAAAATTACTCCATAAACCAGAATTGTGGTGTGTAAATACATGAATACTGAAGCTGTTTAGTATTCTCCTGGGCACTCACCTGCTGTGAGATTGACCACAGATGCCGTTCCAGCGGTGATGGCATCAACCTGAGAGTGGATTTCATGTTTGGATTCGTCCACTTTGTTCTGAACCCAAACCCTGGATGCCTTTCGGTGGAGGAGGAAAAAGCAGAGCTGTTGGCTTTCATCACAGTGGGTGATTTTCAGCTCAAATAAACTTTCTCGTGTAGGATTAAAGGACTAAAGCTGTACAACACCTACGGCTTCGGAAACACTCGAGCATTAAATGCAGCCTCCATATTTACAGTCAGTTCTGTATCCTAATTATATTTGAGAAATGTGATGGACTTTGATGTGATGCAAATGCTTAATTCTATCTAATCTATCTTTGCTTTGCAAAAAAACAGAAAAGCTGCGATATCAGAAAGCACACATTCATGAGAGTCAGAGAAGTGGAACTTAAGGAGTTGCTGTGAATGATGGGATGTGGAGGAGTCGTAGTACGGTAAATATATCCATGCTGCATCTATTCTAAAATATTTCCCAACACTGTGTAGTAAGTGGGAAGGAGACTCACCAAATCATGGCCCAGTGGAGGCAGATTTTCTACATATCCCAGGTCAGCCTGAGCCTGCTGCACAGCCTGCATACTGCTGTTTATGGTCCCCATCAGGGCCTGCTGGGCCAGACTCTGACAACAACAAACAATAGACACAGAGTGCAAATGACAAAAGTGATCTAAATACACAATATGTATAGTACTGTGTTTGTGCAAAGCTGTGAAACTCTCGGTCTTGCAGTCTATGTCTATAAACGCAGATGGGCTTTTAGTGTGACTATGAGGTACGTTTCATTCCCTATCACACTCTCTTCATATTGTTCATTGTGGTTCATTGTTGACAGCCGGGACTAAAAGCAATATATCAAACGCCGCAGATCAGATTTACATGATGTTACATGATGTACCTCGACACTGTGTTCTGATATTTAAAATAAATAGAGAACTGAGCAGAGCGGCGGTGTGGTGCTACATCATTTTCTCATTCCCTCGGTTCAGTATTTTTGGTTCACACACAGTATTTTAATTACACAGGTTGGCCCAAGGTTGGATGTTACCATGTCATGTCAAAATGTGGTCAAAGTTCAAGGTGCAATGTTTTGATGAAATAGTACTGTATGTCCCAATTGTATGCATACTGCATGCAACAGTACGTACTTTGTAAGGGTAGCTGCAGTATGTACTAAAAGTAAAGACAAATGCGATTTGGAATGAAGCCCATGTTTGCTTGCAAGTGCAAATTCTCCTACTCACCAGTGGGGGCATGTGTCCTCTGTGCATCTGCCCTGTAGTGATTTGCTGCTGGGCAGAGGGCATTGTACCCATGTTGAAGGTGTCAGGGCCGCCAATAGACCCGGACCGAATTATACCTGGAAGTGCTACCGAGCCGTGCTCCACACGACCCACTCGATTGAACTGCTGCTGCAAAATTGTGGACCTTATACAGGAGGAAAAGAGATGGGAAGTGCATGATGACTTTCATAATATATATGTACAGTATGTATTAGGGCTGTCCCGAATACCATTCTTTGGGCTTCGAAGCTTCAGTGAGAAATATTCAAAGGTATTTGAAGCTTTGCTGTACGGTGCAGCACGCTGACATGTTCTTCTGTCTGTCGGTCTCCATCTCCCATCAATACTTACAATACAATAATTAATAATAGTTTATGTTGAATATGAATAATGAAAAAATGTTGTATTATTCCTTATTTCATGGGCTACTTTGGGGTTTATACATTATATTTATTACATGGCTCTGTTGAATACTCAATTCTGATGGTCAATTACGGCGTTCTACAGTCTGTTATTTCTTTATAGCAGACCATTGCTATGTATAACAGATCGTTGCTATGGATCCAGTTCTGATGTCGGATTTCTTAAGTAAGTAGCCGTGTAATAAGCGGGATAATGTACAGCTAGCAGGTCATTGTTGTGAAATAACCCCCTTCAGCGTGATGGAAGACCCCTCCACTTTGCGTCAGGGTTTATTTCACAATAATGACCGGCTCGCTGCACATTATCCCTTAAATATATATCAACGAAGCATTTAAATACTGATTTGGATGTCAATTACCATGGCAACAGTCAAAGCGTTGAAGCATTCGGGTCAGCCCTAGTATGTATGTTCAACCTACTTGAATAGGGTGTACTCATTTTCCTTTGTGTTACTAGTGAGTGTATCTTTATATTCAGATAATTGTCCCAGATGACAACGCAACTGTTCCTAATTTAGACGATGAAAATTACAAAATTATAATTAAAACAATTATCACGGTGAGTAGGCATTGTCGGAAAAAATATTGTATGGGAGAAATGTCTGTTTTCCTGCCCAGCTCAACAGATGCTCCTAACTCCATTGGTTAATTATGGCTTGTTTTGAGAGGCAGCAATTATGTTTTTGTGCTGAGAACCACAACATGAGTCAATTGGCTCATAAGCAGCAGGAATATGACGCCCCATTCTGCCAGAGAGCGGTTTCACTAAGAGCCGTGTGGATTTCCAGTGACAACAAATTTCCAAGCTCTGCGTGATAGAGCCCCGGTCCATCAGCGTTATACCTTCATTCCTCATCAGTTACTAAGCTACATGGGAAAATCAGGAGAGATGGCTCCCAACTGGGAGATAAAAATTACTGAATAAAACAGCTTCCAACGAGATGATATCTTAACCTGCGTGGTATCTTAACTTCCAGGATGATGCAGCTTTCTTTTGTGCAATAAGATGATAATTTTTCTTCACCCTGAGGCAGGTTTTGTGTTTAGGTTTGCACAAACAAGGAAGCAATTTAGAAAATTGTATTCAGGAATATCGAGAGCGGCGTTAGTGTTATTTTAAAATTCAAACTGCTGTTTTTGTGCTTAATTCTAACATTACCTCTCTTGGGGGAACTATGCTGGGCTGGCAGAAATGTAATTACATGCACAATTAAACAGTGAGGTTTACATTCATGAGGAATAACTAGACTGTGCTCGCTGAATCAGAATGGTCAGATAATACATGAGCACTGCTCACTTCTTAGGGGACACCGATTCCTCCAGCATGGTGGATTCCTCATCTCCCTCAAGACCAAAACGATCCTTACTCTGCTTCTGTAGAAGGAAGACATCACTGTCAACAATGTAGGATGAATATATGGAGAATGAGATGATTTTTTTCATATTTAATTTTTAATTACTTGCCTTCTTAAGAATGATGTCAATGTATCCAGCAATAAGCTGGGATATCTGCTCTCCCTCTGTAGTCTGGACGGAGTAGTAACTCTCCTGGTACTCTCCGAAATCCTTTGTAATGCATTGAAAGCAGCAGAGATTCAGGGCAGTATTTCAACATTCATCTGGCACTGCTAAAACATCCTATAACTAATAAGCTTCTATGGCGCATCCCATTTCTCCAAAGACCTGATTAAAAACGAGACGTAGTGAATCCCAAAACTGCTCACTTCAAAGCATTTTTAAAGAAACGCAAGGGTGAATATTTTTAAATCAATGTTGGCAAATATACCTTAGAGTATTTCTTTTTACAATTAGCATAATCTATTAATCTTTAAATGGAGAGCTCCTTTCCAATATGGGAGGAAAACAGACAGTACTGTTGCCAACAGCTGGTAAAGAAAATTGGAAAAGCTTTCAGATAAATAATACATCTAAATTCTGCACATTCTTCCCCGGGCATCTATTGTTAACGCAGATGAAATAGCTGGCTAGCATGCTGAAATCATTCAATATTGGAGTCTGAGGTCCCAACAATTTTTTGTTTGTATTGGGAAATGAGAACTGGGGGAAAAGATTGAATGTGTGATGTGGAGCCGTGTAAATCAGTGTTCACAGAATAACTGAATATGTGCACAGGATAAAGAGTCTATAACAACTGCATATGTGAGTAATGTTGATGCAGAGAGTCACACAGTACCAGGGTGAAACTTTTGGGGGAGGCGGCCCATCGCTTGACTGTTGTCAGAGGCCACTCCTGCACCACTTCCTTCGTCTTCTCATCCACTCGCATCACCGACTCTTTGGTTATCCCCAGCAGCCGCGGGACCAGCTTATTTTTACCCTTCATCTTTTCCTGTCAGATAGGAAAAACAAACATCAGACAGCATTTAAACACCTACACAGATGATTCATTCAAGGCGCGAACGCAAAAATCATTGTGCCTTTCTACTGGTGCTGTCGTAATACGCATGCTGTGTCCGTGGCTTAAAGCCCCGAATAGAGGAGGAGGAGGAGGAGGGCAGCTGTGAAGTGACCCAGCAGAGTCGGGCCTTGTTTAACTGCTGCTTTATTGAGCAGGGTCTCCACAGGGTTTAGTCGCTGTCAGCACACCAGCATGGTGCTTCCACCAGCTCTCTGCCTGAGAAGCTCTGGTGTCCTCCACTCTCTGCCCACTGAAAATCTATTACGGCTCACTCCAGAGACGGAGCCTACACTTGGCTCCCCTCCAGGGGTGCAGAGGACGACACAAAAATTAGCGGGTTTGTAGAGACGGGGGAGTTCAGAATACGTACATTTTATGTCTCCGGGCTATTGTTTTTTGGGGTTTTTTTATCACTGATCGCACAAAGGCCAATAAGTAGAGCGGCTTCTAGGTTCAGGGCTCCTCAACACAAGGACAGATAACATTATCCTGCAATATCTTCGCACAAAGGTTTATTAAAAACTTCCATTGTTTGAGGTCACGTTGCTTGAACGACATGATCAAGGCTGCGTTCAAGCAGGAAGCTTGATTTTCTAATCTGAAGTGGGTAGCTGAGGTATTATACTATTTTAAATAGCCTGACCTTGATTATTGTTGGGGGAAATCTGCAAGAAATCTCGGTAACACTTTATAATAACCATCATTAATAAATAGAAAATTAGTTTATTAAATTAATGTTAATAGTTATTTTACTGTTAACAAACAATGAAATGACAATTAATAATGTTTTCTAATTATTAATATTGTCATAATTTACTTTATTTTAATAGTTTATTGTTGCAAACATTATAACATTTTGTATACTATATTAAGCATCTTTTAATGATTACGAAAGGATTTGTTAAGAAATTGCTTGTTTAAAACATATATAAACATTACACAGATATTTGTAACACTTTGTTCAATGGTTAATAATGACTAATGGTTAATAATAATAATAATAATAAACCACCTATAAACATTATTTGGATGGCTATTATAAAGTTTTAACTGATGATTATGATACCTTGTTAAATGGTTGATAAATACTTTGTGACGCATCTATTAACATTAATTAGATAAATAGTTAATAGTTTGTCAATGGTTAATAATTTGTTTCTGGTCCATCAATCTACGTAATGTTTATAGATGTTTTAAAAATGTTTTTTTTAAAAGTTTAAAATCATTTGGTTATCATTAACAAATACTTAATGTAGTATATAAAATGATAAAATAACAGAAATTATAGCATGACTAATAATTAGTAAACATTATTAATTATTTTTTCATTGTTTATTAACAGTAAAATAACTATTAACTAAAGTTTAATTAGCTATCAATTTACCATTCATTGATGATGGGTATTATAAAGTGTTACAGGCTCATTAACTTCCCATGTACAGTATTTCTGTGAAGACAACAGCAACAGAGGGCTCGCCAACCCGGAACCTGCAGCGATTAAAGACTGACAGATGAGAAATGGAAGGTAACAATAAACTCTCAGATGTGCTTCGACAAAGCCAGGTCTGTGCTTTCTGCCTCTGCTCGCATCAAGAGCAGAGTGCAGCTGGAGTGAATTATTTAACAGAGTCTTGAAATCTCCATCACTACATCTCCTCATCGAACGCAGACAGGCAGCGCTCGTACATGTCGATGCACTCTTCCATACACGATAATCTGAGCCCTGCAGTCTGCTTTAACTATAGGGCCAAACATTCCATTTATCGTCCATTAAGACCCCAGCAGACAACGGCACCGCTTCCTCTTTTCTTCCTCTTTCCTGCAACTTTGTAGCCAAATGGGTTGCTGTCAGAGAGCTTTTATAATACCTGCTGGGGCGACTTCATCCCATTCGCATGCTGCACTTCCACTCCACTTTTGTGCTCGCCAAACCAGAACAGAACAGAATTGCTATTGTCACGAGTGTTTCACAGCGTTGAGTGTGCTGCTGAACAGCAAACTGGAGCTTCTGATTGGTTGTGATAATGGGGTTTTGTGGTGTTTTCAACAAGGTTTCATACCTGTTTGACTGCACGGTGCAAATTGGAGCAGCTGCCACTCAATAGCACAGAGGCATTATGTGCCTGTTTTCTATAACCAGGTGTTCATTAAATTGATATTGCTCAGCAATTACTAAAGGGAAATCCCTGGTTTTATTTTCATATCTTTGGCCCTCAAGTATCAGTTATGGTAACACTGGACTGTAAGTACTGTAGGTTAACTGAGGTCTGCTACTGTGGCACATTACTGCAACAACGTTAAACATGCAAGAAAAATACTTGTAAGCAAGCCAATCTACCACTTTTTTTGGAGGTAAAACAACAAGCATGGCAGAGCAAAGCTGAACCAGGAAGTCTGTCTGTAAATTCTGATGAATGTTAACAATAAAAACAGAGCGCAATTAAGTCCCGCTCACCCCGGAGGGGAAAACAACTCATCGCTCTCCATTGACTTTGTATTGCATCAAGGTGCCTCAATTCCGTCTGCTTACAAACAACAGAAAAATGGAAAAATGCCTAAAAGCTGCTGTGTGCTGGGCTGCTCTACCAACAGGGTAAAGAACCCAGAGCTAAGTTTTTATAAGCTGCCGAACCAAAAAACTGAGGCATCAGCAGGAAGAATGGGGAAACTGTGGGATCCTGAGACTCAGTATGCCGACGTGTGCAGCAAGCATTTTGTCCAAATGTCAGTTTTAGGCTATAGTGAAGCTAAAGCACTTTGACAGTGTGCAACTTATATAGTTATAGTTATAGTGGAATGTGGATCAGAAAGCTATGCAGTATTATGTTTGCAAGTGCCTTAGCCAACTACAGTAGCTTGCTAACAGCTAACTTCATCATCTTACTCATCATCCATCATCATTTTAGTTATCAACTGCACCCCTGGTAGACATAGGGTGCTAAAATAATCCCTTGACATGCTGAAATCTGATGTTTTTAGTTAGCTACAGGCATTTTCTTAGCGTTTCATCCCTTGGTTGCATATTGCAGCGCTGATTGTTTTCCCCTCCAGTAGGAGGCGTCGCGCTCTGTCTCTATGGAGGGTTTGGTTTCACCATTCCCCCTTTGTTTTCTCTTCCAAATAAGTTTGTTTACGACCTGTAGGATCATCTGACTGCTTGCGTCTCTTCTCTCGTCTAAATTCTTTTTAGCAATGCCGCTGACTTTCAAGATCTTACGCAATAAACTTATAACTAATAGAAATGTTGATAGGAGAATAAGATTGTAATTATTCTTCAATGGCTTTTTTGGTGGGAATGCAAGCATATTGTCTAGGGCTGCAACTAACGATTATTTTCATTGTCAATTAATCTGTTGATTATTTTCTCGAGTAATTGATTAGTTGTTTGGTCTATAAAATGTCAGAAAATGGTGAAAAATGTTGATCAGTGTTTCCCAAAAGCTCAAGATGACGTCCTTATTTTGTTCTCAACTCAAAGATATTCAGTTTACTGTCATAGAGGAGTAAAGAAACCAGAAAATATTCACATTTAAGAAGCTGGAATCAGAGAATTTTGATTTTTTTCCCCCTTTAAAAGTTAAAAGTTACTCAAAAAATTGTTGGCAATTAATTTAATAGATGACAACTAATCGATTAATTGTTTCAGCTCTAATATTGTCTGCTGTGCTTATGAATCCAATGACCTCTCTGCTGGTGTAAAGTAGCATGGTTTTAGTTCTTACCTTCACCAGGAAGAAGGACACTCCATATGTCATCAGGGACCTTGCGAGTTTCACATACTTCACTTTTGCCTCAATCTCCGTCATCTCTCCACATTTTTGATGGTCCTGGACAAACAATAGAAGTTACATCCCCACTCCCACGATTGACTCAACATTACATATGTTATGTGTTATGTTCAACATGTTTTGAATTTTGTCAATTTATGCCTCAACAGAGAACAAATTACTATAATTCCCATGGGCCGCACGCAGTTTCAAACATGTTTTTTTTTTCTTTTTAAATGCAGCATTCGAGCAACGTCATGTACATACTTGGAATATTTTCTTCTCGGATCCTCTCGCCTTGATGTACTCTTTAGGTAGGAACTCCTTCAGGCTACGGAGATAAATTACATTTTTGCACGGTTACTCTTTTACAGGCATTTCCTTTTCTGTTAACATACCTCTACATATGAGGTCATTCTTGCCCTACTGCCTACATATCAGAAAACAGTTGTAACAGCTGACATCATCCCTGAGCTTTCCACTGGAGGAAATCCCTGAAGCAAGAGATAACCACTATGTATGCACAGCTGTGAAACGAACATATAAAAGTACAACACGCCCTGCGGAGTCATTGTGAATGTTGGTGTTAATGCATCTTAATGATAAAGAAAGCTTACTCCAGGAATCCGGGCTTGTGTTTGTGCTCCACGTGGGGTCCAAACTGGATCTGACACTGGATGCCCGAAAACTCACAGGCTTTATCAAAGGAGACGGGGTGGGATCCATTCAATATATCATCCCTAGCCTGAAGGAGACATGATGAGAGAGAGAGGGTAAGTGAGAGGCAAAAACACACGTCCAGGAACTACAAAGACATGAGAATTATCCAAAATTCACCCAACAGGGCTCCTGTAATGAGCTCTTCATTGTGTGCTTTGAATGCACTGTGGCTTCAGAGAGAGGATGTCTTCTAAGTGAATGACTAAGTGTATTTCCAGAGCAGGGACATCATCGCCGAGACTCACCCACACAGGGGAGCCAAACACGATTTGTTTGTGACAATAAAAGCCATTCTGCTGGCTTTCAAATGTAACAGCTCCAACAATTTGTCATCACAGCCCATTAAGTGTTATTAAAAAGGAAAACACATTACTGAAATGCATCAGTCTTTCACGATATCCCATCTGCATTACAGAACGGCCCTCAATATGTTGCTAAGAAATCTAATGACTGGAGGGGGAAAAAAAGAAGAAGAAGGCTTGTTTGGTGCTGTTGGGACATCACTTATGTTTCAATGCTTCTGCAGCCAGGCTGTCTACATTATCTTCACCATTTAGGTAGATGGAAAGGGAGAAGCCTTTGTTGACATATTTCAAATGGTTGTCAGTGTGTGCTGTTTTCTCCAGGGGGCAGTCAGTTCTGCTTCTCTCTCTCTCTACCCCTCTTTCTAGTTCTCTGCTGCAAAATTAATGGCTCCAAAAGCTGAGAGGCCTCGCTGCCAGTGTGAGAGCCTCCATCAGTGCTTTTTAGCATTAGCATATCAGCGCACAGCGTGGACCCGACTCATTCTTACGTCCCATTACATCAATGAAAAACTAAGCAGCAGCTTACTGCTGTAATTAGGACAACAATCTCCTCCACTCACAATCAAGTCCTCTCCCCAGTGCAATCCACAGTGGAGTACATAGAGTAAAGCTCTTACTGAACACAAGAAGACACTCTAAAATTAGCCCTCACATATGCCATTCACTCTGGCACTAACTGTTCACTGGGTGAAGTAAATGTACATTTTTACATTTTAAACTAAGTATTGCTTGGTGGGCGCAGATTGGTTAAAAGGCCCCAGTTATTTAGAAAAAAATAACTTAGGTTGCAAGAGCCTCAGTGTGGGTTTAGACACACAGAGACGCAGGGTGTAGCACAGCAACTGTAGATACCAGTGGCAACTGTAGATATACCAGCGGCAGCAAAATTGGGGAGGACAGGAGGAAAACCAACCCACGGCATCATGTTATTTTACACTAGTTGTCTACTTATCTCTACTTTCTTTTTTATTAAACAAAAGAAAATAATACAGATTAAGTAAACAGGGGATATTAGCCAAATAGAAACAATAAAAAAAGAGCCAGGGGTATATGACATTAGACATAAATATTACATAGATATTCAAAGGTCCAGTGTGTAGGATCTGGCGGTATCTAACGGTCAGGTGAGGAGATTGCAACCAACTGAAGCCTCTCCCGTGTGCCAAGCGTGTTGGAGAGCTACGATGGCCGAAGCAAAAACACGAATATCCCTCTCTAGAGCCATATGGAGCAGAGCCAGTGCATAAAGTGTGTGTGTACTTGGGAAGTGAGTGGTGAAGTAAGAGAGAGAGAGAGAGAGAGCGGCAGCGACGGGAGCGAGTAATGTGATTGTCCAGCCCAGGAAGGAAAAGTTAACAGAGTTTGGTTTGTCCATTCTGGGCTACTGTAGAAACATTGCATTGCAACATGGCAGACTCCGTGGAGATGACCCGCTCCCCATGTAGATATAAACGACTCATTCTAAGGTAACAAAAACACAACAATCCTTATTTTCAAGTGATTATACGCTAATGAAAACACACTTATTAATATAATATTCCATTTCTGCCAATAGATCCCCCTAATTGTTACACACTGGACCTTTAAGTGTCTCGATAGCCTTTTTGTGAGTTGAATTTGAAAGTGGTTTTACATATTGCTCAACATCCTTCAAGGAAACAACAAAACATATATTTTTTATTGTTAAATTATATATATATATATATATATTATGATTAAAATATTTTGCCAACATCATTATCAAATTTATTTAAATAAAGATGTCTTTTTTTATTGGATTTTTTGAAGAAACCAAACACCACATTTTCTCATGTATCCTGTATCTACTTGATACCCTATCATATTATTATCATGTTTTTGGAGTAACCTGGTTATGTGTTTCGCATATGTAAATATGGTTTCAGAAACCAGGTCATGCCTTCCCTCGATTTGAGAAACTCAGATGTGCTAGCTGGAGCACTGACAGAAACTAGGATGTGGCTGGATGTAAACACTTTAACCAGGTTTCATAGATGCATCCTCAACTCCAGTTCCCATTTGCCAGTAAACTAAATATACTGTATATGATGCTCTACACCTTAAAATAAAAGCGAAAGTTTATTGCAATGATTACATTTTATCGGTTGTTGCTCTCATCTTCCATTACTGGGGAAAAGATAAGGGAGCCAACATCCTGCAGAGAGGTAAATGCAACAGTGGCCAAGCAGCCAGAAACCAAAGTGGGTTCTTCCTAAATTGCTGCGTCAGTCAGTCGGGAAATGATGGTTTGACACACAGTTGATCAGCAAGTGAGATATATTGTGATATGGTAAGCAAGGCAATATATTGCGATTTAAAAAAAAAAATAGTTTTAGGAAACCTGTCATAGTAAAGAACACACCAACAGATGCATAAAATCTGAGTAAAGAATAGTTTAATTTGTGTATGCAATCAGAACAGTGGGATCTGCATTTGCGTTTATCACAGAGGGCACATACACCAAGATGGTGCATATCTTTGCAAATAAAGCATTGACTGAGTTAATCTTTGCATGGAAACTATTAATTAAAATCGATACAGTATCACAAAACATAATATTGCGATACTCGATATTTTTTTACACCACTAGTTGGCATGTCAATATACTCGTTGCTTTGCTTACAATACAGAATATAATATATAATATCCAGTTTGGCATTGCCACATACAGTAAAGTTTACTCTGAACACTGAATGAATCATGGGCCAGGTGGTTTCAAATCAATAAGCAAACATCAGATTAAGCAGCCAACTATACAGGTACTGTATTTGGTCAAAGGACTGGCCAGATTATTCTGTCATGATTGTCACCAGACGAGACAGCGAGGACAGACCCCGACTTTCCTCAAAGCGGATATGGCAAGTGATACAGGCGCTGGTTCTGGGACATTTTTTTTTGAGCTGCATGAGTGGAAGTGAAGCACAAGACATCAGAAGCCGTGACACATACAGCCTGAGGCTCAAACACTGAGGTCAACGGGTCCACCGCGGCCCAACAGAGCGCACACGGTGTAATGCAGCCTTAAAAATAAATGCTGACATAGGGATACACTAAAGTGGCTAAATGCACACACGGTGCTCCATAGGGACGGTATAAATAAGTGGGTAAAGGAATATTTAATAGCTTCGTAACCTGGACAACACAGTTCTATTCTGGAGACATATCCTAAATGAAAACATGATTCGGGGGGGCGTTCTGTTGTCTCACTAAACTACAGCACTGAACCTGAACTGACCGAAATCCAACCTTTGATTCTTCTATTTTCTCTGTTCGTTTTCCAATAAAGTAGAAATGCTTCATAAGCTTTTAAAATGCTGTCACAAACTCTTACAGAACGATTGATGAAAAAAAAATAAAAATATGATGAAATGGCAGCTGGCAGCAGGATACATTTCATTTTGACAAATTCATTTGTCCCTGCTTTGGACTCTCGTGGTACAAATAGCACAATTTAAGAATAAAAGAGCAAAAGCAAAAGAGCAGAGTACACACAGTGTGATGCTATTGCTACGGAGGTTTATCCTGGTCTTAGCACAAATACATGACAGAAAGGGAGTGGTCGAGTAGTAAAGTAGATTAGTCTGTTACTGGCAGAGCTTCCATTATGTGTGTGTGTGTGTGTGTGTTTGTGTGGGTGGGTTTGAAATCATTGAAGCTTCAAATCATTAGTAAACATTTGACATCATCGCCGATTCGCGGGGATGCTCTGTCAAATAATGCCAGCGATAATGTCATCATCCGCACAATCTGAATTCAATTACTCCATCCTGCTGAGTTTCTGAGAATTACAGGAACTGTGAATGACGGAGGATGTTAAAGAGGAAGAAAATGGAGGGAGAGTGAAAAAGCTGTGCAAAAAAAAATAGACAAGAAGTGAAAGAGAAGCCCGGGGTATGTTCCACTCTTCTGGCTCCGTTTGGCCTTTTTAACACAGTGACAAATTAGAGCCGCGGCCATGTGAAGAGTCTCTGTGATCTGCCTGTGTAACAATCCGAGTGTGTGTGTGTCAGAGAGAGAGAGAGAGAGAGCGAGAGGGAAAGATAGATGGGGAAGGGTAACGGAGAGGCAGAAAGGAGGCGGGGGCGAGAGGCGGGGTTGTTATTGCGAGAGGAAATATGAGTCTGTGTTGAGAGGAGAGCATGATATGCACGGCGCTGTGATGTGTGCCAGGGTAACAGGGTGGGGATGTGTGCGATTATGTCAGAATGTGTAGGAGATGGAGAGGGAGTGGAGACAGACGAACGGGAAGGGAAGGAAACTGGAGGGTAAGAAAAATAGAGGCAGAAACAGGAACAGACAGATAGAAGGGAGGAGAGCAGCAGGAGCAGGCAGAGAGGGTGGCTGGATGCTTTTTATGAACATATTCAGGAACGCAGCGGGGATCGAGAAGATGAAGAGAGGCAAATTCCAACGACTCCACACATTTCAGACATGGTATATATATATATCTAAGTGAGTGCTGTTTTTGCAGAGATTCTGTGTGGGAGAGCAATCTTATGTTTTAGTATTTCTTTTAAACAATATGCAGCATCCACTTCTGTGAGTGTATTAACTCTCTCCCAAACTCTCCCTCTATTTCACAAGATGCATCAGTATGTGTGGGTGTGTGTGTCCAAAACACTGCTGTTTCCAGGAGGGGTTAATGTGCATGCAATGATGTGTGCAGTGAGCAAACCCTGACTAGTGCGGTACCGGGCTCAGCTGACCCCCCTCAGGGAACCCCCCCGGTGCCAGCAGGGCTCCCTCGGTTTAAACAACTGGTAGAACCAACACATGCAGGCACACACTCGCAGAGAGAGCGAGAGAAACTAATTTAATAAACACACACCGCCTCATCCAGACGTAAACTCCAAGAAGCCAGATATATGCTGCGTGTTGGACAAATCTGCAAACAACAGGGAGTGTTAAGGTACTTATGTGACTCACTGCCCCTGAAATCTCCTGAACCTTATGAACATCTATTATACTATTATAGATATAACCTCTTCAACCCCACTGAATCACTGGTTGGTTAGCCACTACAAATGTGTGCTGTACAGTCAGTCAGTCATTGTTAAAACCCACAGAGCTTTTGTTGCTCCTAACGTTTCCAAGGACACAAAATATGTCAGGCTGAATTTTGGGGAAATGCACAAGAAGACTATTAGAAGAATAGAATATTTCCATTTGAGGAATGGTGGAGCCATAAAAAACACTGAATATTTCAGTCCACACATTGTGAATTAAAGAGCTGGAATAAGTGGATACAATAAAGTGTTGATTAAGATGATTATTAGGGGTGTGGGAAAAAATTGATACAGCATAGTATTGTGATATTTTGAGTGGCAATATTGTATCGATATATGGACGTCAAGTATCGATCTTTCATTATATAAACTATTAACCTCTTAACAATCTGACGGCCTGCCGGCGGGCTCAGTTTTATAGCTAGAGTGAAGATACTGGTATCATATGAAGCTAGAAAACCTAAGGAATCGATTGGTACCAATCATGTCATGTTAGCGTGTCGGGAAAAACTGGCATGGTCCTTTTCAAAGGGGTCCTTTGACCTCTGACCTCAAGATATGTGAATGAAAACTCTGAGATGAACAGAGTGAAAACTGTATCTTATTAGATAAAACTGATTTTTAAAAAAACGCATATTTTGCAGTTAAAAAAGGTAATATATCATAATATATCTTATTGCAATACCCAGCAAATCGCAATAAGATTGTATCATGATAATATTGTATCGTGGGGTCTCTGGTGATTCCCACCCTAATCATTATGACCTTAAAGCTACTTAAAGTGAAAACTGTATTTTATGGTGATAAATTTAAACACGCTTGCCAAAACACAAAGAACGGTGGGACGATGTTGCAAAGATAATCCAGCAACATTAAAACATCTGGACATCTCAAGGTTAGAGCCCAACAATGGCAATGCAAGCAGCAGCGGTGCTGATAACTACATGTATGTATGTATGGAGAAGACGGGAGAGCAAGTAACAAAGGTAATGTGATGGTGGGAATCACAGAGGAACTTTAAGCTGCACTAATCAATATTTCTATATTAACAATGGATCAAATGAGCATATGTAATGGGAAAGGGGTCGCTTGTAGTGACAAATCCACAGATTGTTCACATGTTGTCAACTTTATAAGATGATAATATGTCAGTGTTTTGTTTACAGTTTGTTCTGCTGTGCTCAGACCAAGCAGCAACCTCTGGTGCTGAGAAATGAAGACCAACACGGAAGTGCCAAAAACTGCAGTTCTTCAAATGGCCACTTGAGGCTGGCTCCAAAAGCGAGTCCATCCATCCATTATCCGTAACCGCTTATCCCATTCGGGGTCGCGGGGGTCTGGAGCTGATCCCAGCTGACATTGGGCAAAGGCGTGGTACACCCTGGACAGGTCGCCAGCCTATCACAGGGCTGACACATAGAGACACACAACCATTCACGCTCACATTCACACCTACGGGCAATTTAGAGTCAACAATTAACCTAACCTGCATGTCTTTGAACTGTGGGAGGAAACCGGAGAACCCGGAGAAAACCCACGTGGGGAGAACATGCAAACTCCACACAGGAGGGCCCCTAGCCGGATTCGAACCTGCAACCCTCTAGCTGCCTCTTGCAGTGCTAATCACTGCACCACCGTGCAGCCCTCCAAAAGCAAGTCAATCCACATAAAGCTCCATGTTAAAATGCCCAACTTTACAGCAGAAGAAAACATGTTTACAGCCTGGTACAAAAAACGGTTTTGGTCTCTATAGCTAGTATCCCCGTCCATGACAACCGCACAGGGGGTGAATTTTAATATAACTCACCCATTTCAATTATATGAAGACTTAAAGTTAGGCATAATTTAGGGCGTGGCCGCGTTAAGTGACAGGCGGGGGCCGTACCAGGTCGCTCTGCTGCATCACTCGGCTCGCCTCAGCTACACAGGCGATCCACCTCTCTGCCCATTTTTTGGATTAGTCGGATGTGTTGTCACTGCCACAATGGCAGCCTATGTCCATTATTTTATACAGTCTATGATTCAGACAAAGTGCAGCTGTTCTACCTGGAACTAAAGCTTTTCCTTCAAGGATTCATATTGTTGTGTCCCTGTACAGTAAGAAACAAGTCAAACCTGTCTGGACCACATCTGAGGTTCCCACATCTGTCTGTCCAGACCTGGCCAACAGTTAGATGCAACAACATAGTGATTGAGCGTAATTACACTGTCTCGTTGTGCCTTCTGAAAAACATCGAATCCCCCCGCCCCCTCTGCTTGGGACTCATTTTTCAGGTTGGGCTGTAACAGCAAAAAATGTGTGTACAGTAGGTCACCCTCTCTCTCCTCTGTTTTGTTTTTGCTACAGCAGCATAAAGGTGTGTGTAATTGTTTTACCTGAACATAGAGCAGGTTTAGCTGGACAGGGTCCCGCGAGTCCACGTTCTGGTCCGAATAGAAGAACTTGCGCCTGAGCAGCAGAGTCTCACTTTCCTCCACTCCCTGCTCTCTGAACGTCCTGCTGTGGTCCAGCCAGTTCACTGCCCAATCAATACACACACTCTGTTAGCACACGCACTGAAATGAATAGACACTCACTTTACACAGATGTTACCAGAGGAGGATACTGAACTAACGTGAGACAGACAATCAACCAAATGAATCACAGGGAAGTGAAAAATCTTGAACAGTGTCATTTGCATTATTTTCTGTGGAGACGAAAGCTAGTTTCCATCCAAAGTCAAAGGGTGATTTATGTATTTGCATGTTTCAAAATTTAATTGGTGTCCTTTGGGAAAAAGATAACACTTGTAATTCCATTAAATTTTGATATGTCAATGCAATAAATTAAACTTGAGTGATGAAGCACATGTCCATGAACATGATGGTGTTGAGTCAGATTCACTAATGTGAAAATAAAAAAACGGCCGTAAAAGCCATCAAGATATCAACGATCTCGCACTCACGCTCATCATCCGTGTGGAGTTTGGCTTTGAGCTTTTCCATCTTCCTCTCGTCTCGTAGCTGCAGCGTTCTGTCTCTCTTCAGCGTCCCCATTCCTTCCTCCTTCTTGTCCTCCGTCACCTCCTGAATGAGGGAGTACTCCTCATAGTTGGTGATTCCTGAAAAGAGGGCAAGTTAGCCAGGGGATTCTCAGAGGAGGAGAGGCACGATAACCAGTACCGTGATAGAGAAAGCGCCTCTGCAATTCTCTCGCACTCAGTTTTTTTTTTTTTAATCTCTTTCTCTCTGCTTTGAAACAGAAGTGAAGGAAAGCTGGTACAGAGCCAGAAAACTAAAATGGGAGCAGGGGAGGAGGAGAAGCCAAGCAGAAAGACCTACTCTAAACAAACATTTTCCAATAAAGCTATCTGCCAGGCACACATCCCTCTCCTCCTCACCCAATTGAGCTTGATGGCAGCTCCATTATAATTGAAATATACAGCTTAGGGAACACCTCTGTGACAGGCAGGGATGGCACGGTTTGGGCCTTGGGAAAAACACTTTAGCATTTATTAGAAACAAGCTTGTTTGAGCTTGATAAATCATGCCCATCGTGCTCGGAACAAAAAGTGATTAGGACTTTATCAAGCATACATGAATGCTCCGAAGTACTTAACAAATGCTGCTGCTTAAGTCTGGGTAAAGCAAAAATAAATATGTGTTCTGAGTTTGTCACACCACAGAAAAATGTGTTATTAACCACTCAGCCAAATTTGTATTATTAAAAAACACCAAGAATATAAAATTAGGTTTCAAAATCATGAAAAAATAAGCAGTATTCTCTGCTCTGAATCACTGGAAGCGTGTCCATTGATGGCCAAACCACGCCCCATTCGCGGGTGAGGGTTGATTAGTTATATATATATACAGTACACAACAGGGAGCTGCGGTAGCTCACCTGGTAGAGCAGGCGCCCCATGTACCAAAGCTTTAAATATGAATTAATGTAATAACACAGTAACATAATGCAACTCAGTATGAAATCAAGTGGTGTGACTGGGACTAAAAATAAAATAGAGGATGAATAATTCAATCCTTGGACGATGGCTTGACAAGATTCATATTAGCAGCACTTGGAGACTATCACTAACCTATTCTGCTGCATATGGTGACGAGCAGCTCCCCGACCGTTTTGGAGTCGTCCACCATGATGGTTTTAACTGCACCATCCAGCATTTTGATCTTTTGCGGCCTTTGTTTCTTCTTATACTCCAAAACGTCCTGCGGAAACAGGAGACAAGCACAATGACATCCGCAACCCCGCTGATAGTTCTCGGCGGGGAAATGCAGTCGCTCCTAGCGAGCAGTTATGCATAAGATCCCTCTGGAAAATGTAAATCACTTTAAGAGACGATAAATGACACTGACAGTTCTCCACCCCAAACTATATGACTTAATCTTACTCCGTTTCGCAGCATGTAGTAATCCAGGGTTCTTCCAGACTCGAGCCAGATTCCTTTCCGGGGATCATCGTCAGACAGGAACAGGCCGTAATCTGACGCTGAAACACAAAGTGAAACATGCAAATGTAAACGCGCCTATAGATTTTGATTATGTAAATTACATTTTAATGAGTCATCCACCCACCTTGTCCTGTCTGGGCTTCTGGGACTCTCTCTCTGATGATCCTGCAGGCGTCATACACGGGCGTGGACGGTTCAAACTGCATCGTCTTCACCACGTTGCACTGGCGCACGCAGATCTTTAGTGACAAAGCCACCATCTTGGTGGGTAGTATAATGGCCTCACCGACCTACACACCTGGAAAATACAGAAGTAGAGACATGTATATGTTATTATAAAGTAGGGCTGACAATCGATTAAAATATTTAATCGCAAATAATCGCATGATTGTCCATTGTTAATCGGGATTAATCACAAATTAATGCACATTTTTATGTCCCTTAAAGATAGATTTGTCAAGTATTTAAATCTCAAATAGACGGCCTGTGCTATGGCAGGTATCACAAGCAAATATTAAAATGTCCTCCTCTCATAAAACACTCCTGCATGAATGTGTGAAGAGAAAATCTCAGCTGCAGACTACAACATCACAAAGCACAGAACAAATCATCACAATTATCTCCGTGGGGACATTTTCACCTGTGAAATTGAATATGTAGCCCTGCCTCAGCAGCTCCTCATTCTCCCCTGCTGTTCTGCTGATATTAAAGGGTTAAGTGCATGGGGAGCTTCTGCCTGATTGCTGTGTGTGTAGAATTATCTGAACCAAGGCAAGCGACATAACCTTTCAGCAGATAAAAGAGAAACGAGTGCAAATCTCTCTAATCGTCAGCAATAACAGGAGCCGAGTCAAAACACAGAAAGTGACATTCCACCGCTGCATCATTATTCGCTCTTCTCCTGGCTCGCACTCTCGCCCAGAAGCCGACTTCACTGTGAGACAAATCAGTGGGTGTTTTGTCACATACTGCAATTAGGATGAATCAATTCAGATATTCTGAGACTCGTATGCGCAAAAAAGGAAAGAGAGAGACTGATACTGCAGAGCGTTTCTCCTCTTCCTTGACCTTGGCTTCAACAGGGAGAGGGATGAACATGATAAATAGGGCCATCTATACTCGCAAGGCTCTCTGCCTCATTCTTAACCACATTATAGACCTAAAATCTAGTTATTACATTTTCATGAACAAAAATGAGTCTGTGACACATTCAACGCCAACCCATCTCTTCTAGAGAAGATGGGTGTATCATATTAGCATAGATACAAGTTCCCAAGTACTGATGTTGCTATATTCTAGCACAGCAACTAATGGTTATCTTTAGAGCTGCAACGACTAATCGATTAGTGGTCAACTATTACATTTATCGACAACTATTTTGATAATCAATTAATCGGTTTTAGTAATTTCTCAAGTAATTCCAGCTTCTTAAATGTGAATATGTTCTGGTTTCTTTACTCCTCTATGGCAGTAAACTGAATATCTTTGAGTTGTGGACAAAACAAGACATTTGAGGACGTCATCTTGAGCTTTGGGAAACACTGATCAACATTTTTCACCGTTTCTGACATTTTATAGACCAAACAATTAATCAATTGTTCAATTGATCGACTGGAGCCGATCCCAGCTGACATTGGGCGAAGGCGGGGTACACCTTGGACAGGTCACCGGAGTATCACATGGCTGACACATAGAGACAGACAACCATTCACACTCACATTCACACCTACGGGCTATTTAGAGTCAACAATTAACCTAACTTGTATGATGTCCATGTGCATACTCCACACAGAAGGGCCCCAAGCTGGAATCGAACCTGATACCCTATTGCTGTGAGGTGACATCGCCAACCACTGATTTTCATTATAAATTCATTTGTTTTTCTCTCTGGTTCTGTAATTTTCTCCATTAGTTGATTAATCATTTTGTCCATAAAACATCAGAATGGTGATAAATGCCCTCACAATTTTCCAAAACCAAAGTTGGCATATTCAAACTGCTTTTTTTTGTTAGATATCTATATTAATACCATAGAAGACTAGAAAAAAACAGCAAATATTCACATTTGAGAAACTTGAGGGAATGGATTTTTTCGGGTATTTTGCCTTTAGAAGATATACTGAAACAATAAAAGCAAAGTTTGGTAATCTTAAGAAACTAGCAAGAGTACACTAGATTTTTCAAAATGGTCCAGCCGAAATAACCGAGCCCAGTGTTGTCAACTCTTTTCTAATGCTGGCAGCACTAGCTCCAAAAGTCGCTAAATCTAGAGAGAAAGTCGTCAAGTCGGCAACACTGACAGTTCATCCGTTCCAAAGCCACACCCCAAAAATGATCATTATGAACGTAAACATATCATAATGAACATAAACAACGAACATGGCTATTGTTAGTACTCACAGCTGTCAAACTAGCAGCCTTTTGGAAGACATGGGAGGAGCATGTGCAGGCAGGCAGGTAGCCCGTCCAATCATTTCATTTGAGCCAGATCACAGTCCTGTGACAGCCACAGGTACTGGATTTTTTTTCTTTTTTTGTTAAAGCATTTAACTTATTGATTGATGTCGGGATGTTATTAGAATTTGCACAAAAATAACAAAGAAAATGTTTTTGAAGAAGATTACCAACCCTAGCTTTAAATCGATTATCAAAATAGTTGCAGATTATTTTTCTGGCGCTCAACTAATCCTTTCAGCTTTACTGTACTACATATCCTACTTCAACACTCAAAGAATTTTGTATTTCTCTCCACGGCTAAAGTTCAAGTATTCACACTGACATGATTCAGATCTCAGCCGCACTTGGAAACAAAGAGTTTTTTTGTGCTCCGGATTCGCAGCTCATCCACAGACCCCCTTTGAGCCGCAGCAGAGAAAGTCTGAGAGGTAAATTTTCTATAATGATGGAGTTGTGAATGAGCCCACCTGTGACTGTGGCTCTATCATGGCCATGGGTTCCTTTCCATCCCTGAGATTTTCTTCATACAAAGTGAGAAAGACAAGCACAAAGAAGAAGGGGTAATGGCGCTGCGTGAGCTCTCCTCTCTACAGGCTGGCAGAGGAGCCCCACCGAGTTTTTGTCATCCAGCTCTTCCTCAGACACTTTCTTCTAGACAAGCAGCTTCAGCAAACCCCAGACTGACAGCACGACAGGCCCCATATGCGCTCACAATGTAGACTCACGAATAACAACACACACACACACACACCGAAAATATAGATTGTGAAATGTTTGTATTTTTGTGGAAGTTCTGCACGATTTTCAGACGGGTCCATCTCTGCTAAAAAAGCCAGTGTTACCTCGCTCTGACGACGGGTATTTGCTAAAGCAACAGTCACTTTAGTATCTGCTGTGAGTAGCATCAGTCACTTCAGCGAGTAAGCACTGCAGAAACCACATGATGAAACCCGGGAGGATAATGATAATCCCTGAGCTTACAGTAGTGCGAGAGCACATTTTTCACTACGATTCTCGTGCAAACACTCCAACGCAGCCAACTCCTCATTAGCTCTGCTTTAAAGCACGGATGGCTCCACGTCTGAGACAGGAGCAATGAGTAACAACTCACTTATCTATTTTATTACCTTTTTCTAGATCACTAGGTAGACCTAAAAATGTAATTTCAAAACACTATCTCCCGTAAGTGCATCAGAAAAGAGTCCTGCTTTGAATTAGCTGCCTCTACTCTAAATATTAAGACATGAAAACGGCCAAAGAGCAGCTTGCTGGGGAGTCTAAACATGGACAATTCAATAGAGACCAGGGGAGGCAGGAGCCATCTGGAGAGGATACAGCTCTAATGATTGACTGCAATACCAGCACCAGCGGCGCAGAGCCCGAGAGAAACAACTGCTGCCACCGCTGCACCAGTCTGTCCAGTCTGTCACACAGCAACCAAGGAGGTTACTTAAAACAGTGTTGGTTTGTTTGGACCTGTTGTCCAAATGCTTCTAATAGAACAACGCACAGTAACAGGGTGTGGATGAGAATGAATAACATCCCTTAAAGGACACCATGCAAACAATGCTGTACAGGGGTGCTTCAATTTCGTGTTTTTTATTAGATCAATACCAGAGTAAACGCCTGGTTGTTTCTCACGCAGTGTGGACGTGAAGATGTGGGACGTGCGGAGCAAAACAAAAGCCGAGATCAATTGTTCTTCTGAAAGAGATACGTCCGGGCTACTCAGAACCACGGCCATGATTTCCAACTGTGAAGCATACAAGCTCTTTACATCCGCTTTGAACGTGTTCAATGCAAAAATCATATGGCAATTACTCTACTGTATGTGTCATCCATACTGCGCAGGATTGTCCCCTGCAATTTACATCAGATGTCAGGGTGCTGTTGTCTATTAAATCAATTTATGCTGAACCACAAGATAGAAGGGTTGTCCTCAACCAAAAAAAATCTTAGTCGACTAACACTTCTATTAGTTGATTTAATCGACAGATCTGTAAAACTGAGTTTCTTCACAAAGAATCACGCAAAAGCATTTTTGTGCTTACCAAAGATGTGCTCATAAGTTTCTTGGAAATAAGTCATTCAGCATGAAAAACGTATAAAAAAAACGACTAATCGACTAAAGAAATCTTATTTGACTAAAACCAAAACGACCCATTAGTCGACTAATCGACTATGAAGAGACAGCCCTACAATATATGTTCTTCAAACAAAAAGCTGGAGATCCAGGAGGTCACAGTGCAAACACCTGACATGCTCTGAGTTAACCACGTATTAATTAGTAGGGCTTTGTATTGGCAAGAATCTATCGATACGATATGGATCATGATAGAGGGGTTATTCAATGTATTGCGATACTGTAAGCAAGGCGATACATTGCGATTCTTTAAATCCAATTTTAGGAAAACTGTCATAAAGAATACACCACCATATTCATAAAATCTGTGTAAAAGAAGTTTACATTTTTATGCAATCAGAACAGCGGGATCTGCATTTACATTTACTGCAGTTCCTTTAACATCCAACATCATAGCACTACTTAAAGAAGGCACATTTACTGAGATGGCGCAGTATTGACTGAGTTAATCTTTGCATGAATACTATTAATGCATGAATACTATTAATGAAGTATCAATACCATGTTTTTGAGAATGAATACAGCGTCACAAAACATAATATTGTGATACTTAATATTTGCTTACACCTCTATTAATTAGTGTAGGAAGGACTTTTAGAAAATTGAGAGGAAAAGCAACTCGAGTTAAATTGGAATGAAAAATAATAACACATTCATAATGCATATAATCCCTTATTCTTAAAGCACCAGATTTAAACCATCCCCCCACATTGCTACAGGATTTTCAAGGTCATCCCATTAAACTGAGATAACGGAAGGAACAGTAATGATTCCCTGGTAAACAAGGCTTTGTACACGCTTATTGCTTCAGCAGAAATAGAGATGCAGATGCAAACACCTCTTGTCTTACTTACACAAACAGCCACTTAACGGTAGACTGGTGTGGCCAGTCTAAAGCAAGTATGATTATTGTAAAGGATGATGTTTAGATTTTAATTAAAAATAAGCCCAAATAGCCGACGAAGAAGCAAGAGACTACTGTGCTGATGCCTTCACTGAATCGGCATTTACAAACACCATATCATCTCCAGCCTGGTGGACTATTTTTATTGTTTAAATTAAGCATGTAGCATGTCAATGGCATCGAATGGAGGGCTGAGAGTAACTCCGACCTCAGCAGTTCTCAGGACCGTTGAGCAGCAGGATTAAAGCACGTGTGCGTTGAGAAAATGCAAATTGGCTAAACTGCTCCACACCACACCTCCTTTTCTCCGAGCACAACATCAGCCTTTTATCCCTGTCTGATTGAAAGCAAGGTCAGCTTCCTGCAGGACCGTAAGTATGTCCCTGGAGACAATTACGTCTTCCTGGAACACAGACAATGGCGGGTCACATAACGTCAAACAAGGGTTGTTGTTTGGATCATCTGTGTATTCAAATCCAATAATCCTGCAACCCAGGAACTACACACATTTCTGTTCGACTCCACAATGGAGAGAAATGTGTCAAGGTCAGGTGGGTTATTTCCACCAGATGTGAAAGCTGTTTCTAAATTTAATAACTGCTTGGATATCACTTTGAGTTCTTAAGATCCTTGTTTGAATTTGGTGAATCATAGCTCCTAAAAGCACACAAGAGGTATGCATTAATCAATCACTATAAATAGATCTTTATTATGAGATGTGAGGCATACTAGATTTACAACTAACGTATAGCAAATTATTATACATCTCTTTAATAGCCCAGGGCTGTAATCTAAGTAGCAACATGGGGCCACGGAGACGTCATTCTGTCACCACATTAATAACACGGAGGAGGAGAATATGATTATGGTACACCGGGGCCAAAAGTAAAAATATTCTGCCAAAAGAATGATGGATGGAGCAGGTGTATTCTTTTACAAGGTGTGGAGGCTGTAAAAATATATTTATTATAGTACTTTTCAGATGGAAGATATAAAATCAACCATGCCCTTCGTTATATTTCCAAATGACCACTTTCTTACGCCCTGCAGAGACCATATTCGTTTCTTTATCAAGATGTCCTTGTGCTCATTTCCTTGCAAAGAACACCCACTGAATCTGGGGTCTACCTGAGTGCAATTTGAATAATTAATAAGTCAAAAGCTTTCACCTCCACCCTTATCACTTCCTCCATACGTTTCATAAATGAATTAATCATTGCTCCGGCAGAACACAGCAATCACCGGACAACGTTATGAAGCAGAGCCGACCCTTGACATTCAAAGTTCACCAGGATTACTATAAACAAGCTGTCATATTATAAGTGGCTTGCATGGTTTTATTTCACTTAATAGAGCGTTAGTCAAGCAGCGATTGTCGATCCAGATAAAAAAAAAGGCTCAGGGCGCCTGGGTTAGCTCAGTTGGTAGAGCGGGCGTCCATGTCTTAAGGCTTGGTCCTGACCGCGGCGGCCCGGGTTCGAATCCGGCCTGTGGCCCTTTCCGCATCCACTCTCTCTCTCCCCCTTTCAAGACTCTATCCACTGTCCTGTCATAAAAATGGAAAATGCCCCCAAAAAAATAACTTTAAAAAAAAAAAAAAAAAAAAAAAGGCTCTAAATTTAGAGCCACTCACAGTTACACTGTTTTCAGTTGCATTAAAAAATGAACCTTGCCGCCGTGACCCAGTCTTTGGACTGCAGGCTTTGCTCCTGGGCGACACACTCTGCTCTGCTGTAATGCAATTTGAGGGTATGGATGCTGACAGAAATTATGAATCTTGCCCTTGTCGCGGGGAGGGAGGGAGCAGCTCCTCTTACGCTAAAAATATCCAGCGAAGTAGAGCGTCCTCCGGCAGCACCGTTTCAAAAGGATCCAGAGCAGAAGAATGAACCTAACGGTTTCTTCCTGCTCGTTAAAAGACAACGGCCGTTCACTAATACCTACGATAGCTGCAGATTAAAATTCTTAAATTGTAATTCTTGAAGATAAGATGGCAAATCCTTCAGTATATTGATAAATGATAAGAGTGGGTATCGAATGCGCTTGGCTCGGTTACATTACTGTTGAGATATTATTGGTTTAGACTGCCGAACAGCCTCACAAAGTCTTACAACACACGGAGTGATTCAATATGTACCATCCCTCATTTAGAGATGTGAAGAATGAGCTTCCTAATAGATGGAGACAGAAACAGCTACTAGAGGAGGAGAGCTCCGCCCAGCAGCTGCAGTCAGTCAACCCAGTCGTCAGACCAGTCGCTCAGTGGGAGTTGTTACTGGTGGCTCAGACAGATGTTGCCCAAACATTTTTCTTTCAGTACATCCTCTGATGGATGCAGATCGGCCCGAAACAACAAAGGACTCAGCCCACAATGATTTAATTATCATTATTAACCGCATTTTTAACCATAAATCTCTTTAAGAGCATTTACAGTATGCGGCCTCTGGTCCACTGGCGTACATCTGGTTTTTGACTGTTAACTATGCCAGAAGAAGTGATGTAATGATATCAAAGAGGGAACATGTTTGAAGTTAAAAGTAATTTGAGTCTAAAGAATAGTTTAGAATGTAAAATGTAAAAACTACAATCAAATACTCTCGGTATTAGTAAAGTGCACTTCTTTGTGTATAAGGGTAGATCACATAAATTAAACCTACTATGGGTTAATTTCTCTTTTATTAACATAGTGAATTCCTTTACATATGTATCTCAATCCACAGATAATATGTGGGTATATGTAATTGCTTTATTTATGTCTACTGAACAGCTTGTTAAGTGGCCTTAACCACTCGATCCACACAGGTTTGCCTATTTCACACTGTTCACTGCATACCATACGGCTGGTTTCATCTCAACATACTGCGCAGTATGTTCAAGGTGGGAGGCATTTATTCCCCACGATTACATCCAGAATATAATTTCCTTCCAGCAAAAATGCAACACATATACATTTTTTGTTCATTAATCTGTAAAATATCTCACATACAGTATAATACCTATACACAGTATGCACTTACTGCAGTTTAAAAGGCAAAAAGGCAGCTAACGTTTATGTATTTGATCCTTTTTTTTCATCTTATTGTATTTTCTTTTATTTATTTATGTACTTTTATTTACTATTTATATCTATATTTTTTTCTTCTTTCCCCTAAATTTTAATCTTGGCAATTTGCTTAATGTCATAGTTCTTTCCTTCTGATTGCGCTCTTGGTTCCAGGGAAGGTAGGGAGGGATAAGCGGTGGGTACAATGTGGGGTAATGTCTGTACAAATTTGGTATGTTTGTATATGTGTGTATACTGTATGTTTATATAATGCAAAACTCTTTTAATAAAGTAATACAAAAAGCAACTTCACCTTTGTCAAATACAGTATATCAGCGCTCACACTGCAACATAAACCTGAACCAAAATACAGTAGATAACAGCCACCTTGATATTACTGTTAATGTCACTACATGTATGTTTTCCAGCTCAACTAACACATCAGCATTTTCAGTTGTTGCTCAAAGAAACAAACGAAAGGACAGCTGGGCTGATTGAGTGTTTTGGCACTCTGGACATGATTTATTCATTTTTGTATCTATAGAGGTGCCTGCGCGTTGTTCGTCAAACGACAAACCGACCGAGAAGCTCACGTTTGCCTGTCGTCTGAGATGCGACCTGTGAGCAATCAGTGAAGTGTAATCAGCTCCTTTATGCACGGATCACACCGATCACAGGAGGAATTATGATGAAGTGTGGTGACCGCACATTCTGCTTTATTTACTGAGGTGATGACGCTATTTGTGATGAAGACATTTACATTTCTACCGCTTGTATTTTCTCATAAATTACCCTTCCATCCTCAATGGATACCCATGAGTCTCCCCTTTACATGCCCACTTTATAATAATCACATGCAGTTTTGGGTAAAAAACATGCAGTTTTCTTTGCATGCAGTATAATTGTGTTATTTTTGCCTATTCTAAAATGGTGTATTTTAATATTTCTGCATACTGATGTCCCTAAACAGTCTTGAAATTACATAAATTGGGTATTACTGGAAAGCTGAGACTCTTGTGGATCCAATGAGCCCAACTGTATTCATATGTGATGATGTTAGTCCCCATAGTAGCCATTTCATATAATGAGATCATTTTTTAAAATTTGACCCCACTGTATAAAATGACTTGTGGTGACCTCTAGGATAATCACAGCCCTATGAAACTTTACAACCAAAAGCTAAAGACCTAGGGCATTCAGAGGATGGATGGCTGTCGTAGTTGTATTCAAAATAAGGGGGTTTCTGAGCAGTTTCCAGAACAGAAGTTCTCACCATCCAATCGCCGAAAAATGCAATTCTTGCAGAAATCTCCAAATGTCAAAAGTTTTTGAAACCAATGGTGTTCCTCACGGTTTTAATGTGGTATTTTAGAGGGTTTATTGATCACTTTTATCAATTTCTCGAGTGGTAAAATATTGTCAAATTTATCACCAAATCTGTGTAACAAATGGTATCAACCCAAAAATTGCTGCAACAACTTATGAGACATAATAGAGCACGGGAACGGCCATCAAAAACTTCCATTATAACGTTCTGAACCCTTTTACACTTTCATAATTAATTCGATTATTTCTGATTTATGACCATAAAACAATTTGACACAAAGTGCTGAGCTGCATCTCAAATTAATCTTCAGGTTCCCAGCTTTCAGATGATGTACACCACTTCTATGTGACATCTACTGTTGACCTGCTATGTCCCCCTAAAGACCCCCTATACCCCCCTAAAAGAAAGACTAAATCGGGTCTAAGTGGGTCTCTAATGGTTAATGACTATTTCTAATTCAGCATCACTACATCCTCATGGACCCTTGACCCAAATTTCTATTTGTGATTGACACAGCCTACCCCAAAAAGAAAATATTTCAGTAGATTGCAAATTCAAACCAAATCAAAGACAGTGTCCTCCTATATATATTCCTTCAGCCGGGTCACTCAAACCAATAGGGAGACTTCCAGTAATAAGCCTTCTGTTTCTCCTCTCTGCTACACTACACAAAGTGATACAAGTGGGACTATGTGCCAGCAATATAGTATGACATAATTGAAATGCTATTTTATCAAATGTCGACAGACAGGCGCAGGAAGATAAAGGAGTATCACGAAAAGACTATGCAGATGTGACAGTAATTAGTGCAAGAATATGTAAGTACAAGGCAGACGAAGAGAAGGCTCATGAAATCATTGCATCACAACTACAAAAAGGTCACAATTAAGATGCCAACCCCGCTCTTTGTATCTCAACGTCAATCTGTCTCTCTACTACACCATGCAACAAAATCAAACTGATGCAGCCCTCTCCTTGTGTGAAGCAGCGGCTTGTGAGAGCTGCCTGCCACACATTTACGTTATTATACAACGGAGTCAGACGAAACGTGTGAAAAAAAAAAACAAGCACAATATCTTATGAACTGTGTAACAAATTGTGTGGGAGTTAATGCCTGAGCTTGTAGCACAAGTAAATACAGTACAATAGGTAGAAGGTGAGGGGGATGTGGGAGTTTGCGTGCATAACAGCACACACACAAACCAAACAGGCTTCATTCACTTAAGTATTCAACATGCAGTGGGCTGTGAGTATTAGACAACACACCTCTGGCTCTCATCAGTACATTCTGCCTCAAGTGTCATGTCCTGTAAATCAGGCGACTCCAATCTCCGGTCTGTGCTGCCTCCCCAGCACTGAGCCTCTCTCTCTCTCTCTCTCTCATACTTCAGTAGCTGACTGCCTTCTACCACTCACATGCTGATTACAGTATCAAGAGCAGTGGAACGGAACATACACTGGCTTCTCTCCAAAGTGTGATACACAGAGGGACTCTATCAGCATTTTATATCCTCTGGCATGCTGTAAAGGAAGACACACAAAGGCGGAGATTCACTCTTCTGGCTCTTTAAGCAAAAGCAAACATTTAACTAAGAACGCCATAAGAAGCAGACATACATCAGTTTAATCGTGGCGTCGCTGTTTCTATTCTCCTGCACAATGTTTTGTGTTATTATCCCGTACTAGTGAAGCATTAGACCTCCCACTTACCAACATGGTAATGTATAACTGTATCAAAGAGGTCTCGGTAACAATAAAATCCCCAGTTGATGGTGAGTGAAACCATGCTGTTGCAGGAGACGAGGTTCAGGGAGAGGTCATGTTGTTGGCCCATTGTTTCCAGATCAGCAACTCTGCCCACAGTTGCCATGGCTGCTGCTGTGCCCACCTTTTCCTGGACATATAAGGCTGGACAGCAGCAGCAGCCACTCTGCCCTCAGGTTCACGGCTGCAACTACTTCCAGGGTCATCTTGGTGTACTTTAGGGCACGCTCCGCAAGTGATTTCAACTGAAGTCAGCTTTTAAATGTCAAGCAGACAAGGTCAAAGAGGGAGCTTTGACAATGTTAAAGGCTGCTTTATCGGTGTACATGACTGTACTTTACAATCCCAGTTTTCATCCAGAAGGCCTCTCAGCTATCCTGTCATAAGTACATGGAAATGTTGAGCAGAAAAAGAGATTGAGGGAGTTGACTTTGATTCGCTTTGATAGAGCGTGTCTGAAAAATGAAAAAACCTTTATGTGAGAGTGTCACTTCAGTTTAACTGCTTTGTAGGAGGTTCTACAGAGAAACATAATGTAACATGCTGCACTTTGAGAATAAGAAAATGTCTGTGATATCGTCTACCGGCACATTGATCCACAGTGTAGTGAAGAAGACGTACGCGTACAAAAGACAGACAGAATGTACAGAGAGAACACTTAAGCAAGAACCTTTTCCCTCCACGCAATTAGCCAAACAGCTTTCCAGAGGGTTCCCTCCCAAGATGATGGATGATTAGTCAACATCTAGAGCGAACAATAAAAGTTGAAAGCAAACTGTGTGAGGCCAAAGCAAACGAAAAAGCCCATTATTCAGTTAACTTGGGAGTTACATTCCAAGCGCGGTATCGTTGTGCGACTCCTCGCAGCTTTGTTTTTCTCTCAGCGAGGACTAAAAGCACTGGAGAGTCAAATGTTTAAATTGGCTGAAGAAGGCGTATACAACAACTTTCCTTCAGACAAATACTGTACACTTCAGAGAGTTCTTCAAGCGGAGGCTGGCTGACAAATTGGAAGTCTTTTCTGAAGAATGCTTCAAGACAAACGTATTTTTAACAAGATAGTTTTACTGGTATATTCTACTGGAACAATCCCAAAGTGAGGAGAGGATGAAAGTGAGGATGCTATATAAAATAAGTGCAGTACTTCGTCATGGACGAGACTTTGGGACACAGAGGTTTGATAAATTCCCAAAACATCCATGGACATCCTGCCAGGCTGTTGCTGGATCATTTGACGAATCGTTTTTTTTTGGTCTTAGTCAATTAAGATTTTTTTAGTCAATAAGTCATTCTTTTATGCTTTTTTCATGCTGAATGACTTATTTCCAAGAAACTTCTGAGCACATCTCTGGTAAACACAAGATTTAAAGTGGTGCTTTTGTGTGATTCTTTGTGGAAAAACTCAGTTTCACAGATCGGTCGATTAAATCGATTAAGAGGGAGCTTTGACAATGTTCGATTAGTTGAGTGTTAGTCGACTAAAGGCCCTGACACACCGAGTTTGGGGTCGTCGGTGAGCGTCTGTCAGCCTAGTTTTTGCGGTGTGTGCCGCACCATTGGCTCTAGTCTGCTTGAGTCGGAGGTTTTTTCACTGATTCAGCATGTTGATTCGGCTGATTGGCTGTTCATCTTAAACGAATCAGTGCATAAGAAGAGAAACTGACGTGAAGAAAGCAAGAAAACAAATGAAGTCAAGAGGGCACACACAGAAGGCTCTTTTCATTTCCATCTTCATCTCATCCGATCGTTCCAATACACAGATATTTTCACAACGACATGGCCATCTGGAGTGACGAAAAGTGGTGAGTGAGAGTGGTGTGAAAATGGCAAACGCTGCTTTGTTTCATTCATTCATAACAACGGCTTGTATATCCGCAGTCCTCTGCCTTACAGTTTCAAGTTTTGAATGATGAATACAGACTACCACTACCTGCTGGTAGGGAAAGTTATTTCCTCTCATGCAGGCGCAGGACATACGTTCTAGCTGGCCGTCAGGTATAGTCTTTGCAGTGTGTCCGAGTGAAACACAGGCGACGTGAGGCGATGCAACAGACGGCCTTTGTCGCTGCTAGTTCTCTGATGTCGGTTTGGTGTGTCTGGGCCTTTAGAATTTCTTTGGTTGAGGACAGCACTACATTTGTGCTTGCATATTTGAATATGCGATTGAGAAAAAAGTAAATTTCAGGTTCATTTAAATTCAATAGAAACATTCATAATGGCAAAAACTTGCTCTCACACATGCTCTCCAAAGTATCTTTCTTCAAAGCATCTTTTCTTTGCAAGAAAGATTTCTCAAATATTGAAAAGGGAGGAAAAATCGTTCAAAGAAAACATAAATACATCCTCCTGATTTTGCCATAGGAGCACAAGTGTAGACCACTCTGTTATTCTTGCATTTCCAAAAGAAGTTGAGAGAAACATAATATGAATATTTACTACAGAGTATACTCTGTGCTTGAAAAGTGCATGATAAAGTGACAGAATTTTGCAATCACAGTAACAACAGCTCTTGTAATCTGTTACTTTCCACCCCTGGGATCAGCTTAGGACATGTGAAAGATATAATGCAGAACCAAGTGAGATAAACTAAAATGTCACAACAAGGACACAGAAACCCCCCTCTCCATTTCTACCCCTAAACTACGCCCAAATGTTCCTGATTACTAGAAACAAACATCTCTGGCTTAAATCCTCCTCATAAACATCTGGTCAACTAACCACCCACCCACACTCAGCATGGATATCCTCAGCATATTGTGCAACAAGGTCAACTGATGAGAACCACGCTGACTACTTTAAATTCTTCAGAGCCGAGTGGACGGATGGGAAAACACAGCGATGCACCTCTGGACACATCTTGCGGTTGGACCCATACTGAGATAGAGCAGCCACACGATATGGAGTGGAGCATGTAAGGGATGCTGCCATGCTTAGTTAAGGACTCACAGGCTCACTATGTCATGCTCCACATCTGCTGGTTACCATAGCAACCCCGTTTTTTTTGGGCAATTCCCAGGTCAGGTGGCTTCTGTCAGCTCTGAAAGGGAAAAAAAAGTGGGGCCTCTTCTACGCAGTGCAGTTTACAAAAGAAACCAATGAATGATAAAAGGTTCTGACTTTCATTAGTGGTTCTTAAGATGGTCACTGAAGTTTCTTCAATGGTTACACACACAGTGTTTAAAGAGACAAGCTGTCACTGCTGCACATCAACTGTCACTTCTGCGGAACTTGCTCTGCAGTTTCTCACGAGGCTAGATAAAAAGACTCGGCTGTAAATCTTCAAGGATTTCAGTAGATATTCTACAACTTGAAAAACTAAATAAAACCAAGGCACAAACAGGAGGGGCATTATGCGAGACAGACACTATTATTACTGCTGAATCATAGCTTTTGTGACTCAGCAAAACACAAGCTCGAAAACTGAAAGCAACAAAAGCAAACAAAGACCTCTCCTATACACAGTCATGCTACATTTGTAAACACAGTCACTATTTTAGCAGTCCCACTGTCTCTGCACTTTTGTGAAGATAAACTAAACTAAAAAACTCATCTGTTTTTCATCGGCGCTGCATCGTTTATGCTTTCTCCGTGCAAAAACACAGTAAATTGCAGAAAGCAGGGATTTGCTATTTACTACATGTGTTAGCGTGAACCACGATAAATGGATCAGAAACTTTGAAAAGAATGGGTGTATATCAGAAGGGCTTTACAATTACAAGCTGGTCATTATGACAGCATGGGTGCAGTTGAATGCCCCAGTGTGGGTTTCATACAAACAGAAGCAGCGGGAGTCGATCATTAGGAGCAGGCGTCTGCAGGGCCGGGTCCCAGTAGCTCAGCCAGAGCCTGTGTGAGAGGTTCCCCCATCTCACCGGGGAAGTCCAGAGGAAACATGCCGCCGGCCAAGCGCTCCCCAGTTCCCCTCTCTTTAACCTGATTACTGTAATGAGCTTAGAGACTGGTGGATGCACAACATCTTATGTGGATGTGGACACACAACACACTGCACTCACTCACTCTCTGCACTCTCACTGGCAGCTGAGTGCGAAGCCCATCATCAGACTCAAACCCAGAATAGCTAGATGGCTCATTGACCATAGGAACCGTTATGGGTAATGGATGAGAACAGGAAAATTTCAATTTGGTCAAAGGTGAAGCAGGTTTTAAGGGCAGCTCAGAGAAAAAGGTGTTCAAATGCCAAGGAAATGATGCCAGCCAAATAAATATGAATCCTTATCGTGAGAATTGTGCATAAAGAAGCCCACAGTTACTTAGCACTTCTCTTAAAGTAAATCATTTTGACCCTCGGACCTTGATTTTAAGTTGCTAAATGTGAGATTGGGAGCATTTCTATTGCCTCTGCACGGCACTCAACATGGCGACAGCTGAGCTGGTAGTTCGTAGCTGACAGAGCTAGTAACGGTGTTACCCTGGGGGGGAACCGGAGGGTGGGTGCTACACTTCTGTGACAGCGCCGTCGGTCGGGACGGCGTTATCAGCTGTAATCGCAATATGAGAGCAGTTCAGAGCGGCGGCCGTGAGCTAGCCAGTGGGGCACGCTCACATGCACTAACATGCATTAAAAAGCCCGCACAGCTGGATAACAATACACACAGAGGGAGAGTGATTTCATTCTCTGCTCAGGTAGACATTACTCCTCTACATCTAGTTGTTTAATGCTATATTAATGATCTGAATGTTGTATAACGATCCTTCAAGCACTACACACCCTACAGCCAACTCGATTCATACTGTGCCTCCTGCAAACAGGTGAGACATGCTTAAATCAAGGTGTGTCCACCTTTAGTCACTATAAACAGATAGATTCTGACTCTGTATCTGCAGACTAATACATGTTAAGGATAGGTTATTAGATCATCTGAGTCATAAAAACTCAAAAGTCATGATTTTGGTTGTGCCAAGCTGACAAACCAACAACAAAGAAAGACACCAAGATGTACCAGACCAATCATGTTCTTAGGACATAAGTTAACGTCTACAGAGGAGAACGTTTTTAGCACACATGGAGGATACCAATAACACTGAGTTTGGGATAAGTCCTGCATCTAACTATAGTACTTCATCATGGATGGGACTTTGGGACACAAAGGTTTGATAAATTCCCAAAACATCTATGGACATTCTGCCAGGCTGTTGCACGTGTTGCTAGTTCAATCAAGAGTATCAAGAAGGTGCATGTTTGCTGCATTTACATGGGAGTAACTCTGCCAGACACCATGTGTGAAGTTGTTGTAATATATCTGCCTCTTGCTGCCAGGTGCAGCTCTAAATTATGATTAATAGACCCATCACAGTTGTGTATGTTGACTAAACACCAGTGTACAAATGCACAGTAATGAACAGATTCCGAATGTCATGATAGCCGCCACGTTATCAGGCTGCACAAACAGCTTTAAAGAAACAGGGAAATAAAACTCCATTAACACTACGGTATGCAAATTTAGCAAAGTATGCAAAGTTCAGATGTATTAAGTGACAAAAAAATATATTATGTTATTTATTATAATTATATATAAAAACATTTAGTGATTTCTTACAGGCTAAATAGTTTCAAATTTTGGGTTTATTATTGAATTTGTATAATTAATGTCCAAAGAGCCTCTAGCCAATCGGATAATCATGCAGTCCTTCCAAGAAATTAAAAGTGTACATATTTAATTGCAATGCTTCGGCAAAAAAACATGGACATACTACTGTATACCGAGAAAGGAAAGAGTGCAAGCTTAAGGCACTACTAGTCATTTTCAGAGTTGCTGTGCATAACAACTTTGCAGAAGTGAGGGTAGATTTAAACAGCAGTGTGGGAGGTCCTCTTGTCTACAATCACTGCATTTATACATAACTTTCATAATATTCTTACTCACATTTTATGACATAGAGATTTTTCACAATATAAGTACTAAGTAACCTTAGTACCAACCGGTTTACCCAATTTGTTTAGAAGATTAACAAATAAACAGCAAATAACAACCCTCTGGAAACCTGGGCTAAAGGTGTTTACATGGTTTAGGGCAGGTTATTTTCCTCCCTGCAATCCGAGTGTAATTAAGTCTGTTACCCTGCCTGTCAAGACAGAACATTTGGTGAAGGACATGGTGAATGTAAGAACAGTTCTCAAATTGACTGAAAATGAGATTATTCTGTCCTTGAAGAAAATAATTTTTTATGGCTTACACTTTGCTGATTAAAAATACATGCAACTGCAACAATTCAGCCAGCCTTGGTATGGGCTGTGTCATAGACTGTATGGTCGAAAAAACAAGGACGACTCCCAGACCGAACAACACCGTGGCAGCGACCTGTCAATCACAAGGTATCTCGATAACGATATACATGGTGATATAGCATGTTTTCTGGTAATTCAATAAATAAATAGTCTATATGAAATAACCACATGGTAAAGCCTGTTTTTGTACAGTATATTCCTGTGTGAATCAAATACTTGACAAATGAAAAGTACTGAGTATTTTCTCATTCTAAGAACTTGAGTGCAAAATGAACATAACAGTGGTAAGTGGATTTATAGAGAAAAAAATAAATATATATACAGACCTATTGCGACAGAAGCAATAGAGAGAAATATATACAATTGACATTTTGATATCATATATTGTCATATTGCCCAGTCCATGCCCTAAAGCATCCCCTGCTTTATGGTCTATTCTACTTTAAATGGGACCATAATTTATTAAATGAACATCATGCTGTATTGAAAAAGACTTGAAACTAGTGATTGAGACCATAAACTCATGTTTACAATGTTTACTGAGGAAATAAATGAAGTGAGAAGTAGGGTCATTTTCTCATAGACTTCTATACAATCAGACTTCTTTTTGCAACCAGAGGAGTCGCCCCCTGCTGGCTGTTAGAAAGAATGCAAGTTGAAGGCACTTCAGCATTGGCTTCACTTTTCAGACCCAGAGGTAGCCCACTGGGCTGTATAAAGATACACATGGTACTTTCTGAGGGGCTATCAGATGAAGATGGGGTTTGATCAATGCTAACAAGCAAAAAGAGAGTTTGTTACTGACTGACTACCACTTGGAAAAAAAATCTCATCAGTTTCTGGGTACGCGTCCCTTGAATCACACCACTTATTATCTCACAGCTCTGCAAGTTTATTCTCCTTCATCCTCCAAAAGAGGAACAGGATTTCATTAAGTGGCACAAAGACACTATCCATTTAGGGTTTGTGTGGTGGTTTGCCGGATGTATAAACAATGCAATACAGAATTGAGCCCGGAGCCAGCATGTGGCATCTCGAGGTTAATGAAACTCAAGCCCATTACAAAAAAAGAAAGCTATTCACTGTGTTGATTTACCTGAAGTCCACTCAGTGATTGGTAAAGCACACATATCCTGAGAGAGTGAGAAGGATCCCTGGTGCACGATGCAGACTCCACAAAGCAGCGATGTTTACAGAAAAAGACATTCTACCTCTGAGATGTCGTTAAATTACCCTTTGCATCACAATGTCCACTTATACCACAGTGTTTCCTAAATGATCAAACTTGCATCTGTAGTGAATACAACTCACTACAAAATACCACAAAGTCAAGTTTCTGCAAAGATGTGTAGTTATTATCCTCTGTGTTGGAGATATGTCTTACTGTAATAGCACAAAAACAACACATCTACCTTCCACAATTGTCATGCTAATCTCAGTTTCTTTCATCGTGTCCTGTCCACAGGAGAACAGGCTCATTTGTAAGATACTGCAGCTTTGCAGAATCACTTGAAGCCTCATGTCGTTCTGTACAAGTCTGTTAGCTTTCTCTGACTAATGCTACTCAGACAAACTGAAATGGAACTGCAGGGGAAGACAGTCTTATCACTTCTGTCTGAGAACCAATTTTGAACCAATGTGACCGTCAGGCTCCGTACATGCAGACAGAGAAAATGTAGCATACAAAGAAAATCCTGTATTACAGAATTTGACGGATGGCATTTACGATACAGAGGGTGTACTGTGAAAGAATATATTCTAGTCTATTTTTAGACATGCCAGCAGCATGACCCTGGGGACGGCATTGTAGGTCGGTTGGTCCACCACTTTGGTCCAGATTGAAATATCTCCACAACTATTGGACTATTATTCATGGTCCCCAGATGATGAATCCTAACAACTGCCAGATACATGTCACTGCCTCTCATACTAATATCCAAACATGCACACACACATACCCAAACATACCCTTCTTAATACAATCTAATCTTTGCTCCCGGACTCTTATCATATCATCGCATTTTTTGCATTCAGCTGTTTTTTTTGCACTGTCTTCATTTTATGTGATGATGCTTTTGTGTTATTGTCCCACTGTTTCTATATATTGTTGTATTATGTGATTTATATATTTGGCTGCAACCAAATTTCCCCTGGTGGGATAATAAAGTCTGACTTGACTGGATAAATCATCATAACTGCTTTATGTTATTGTCTGTCTGTCCATTACGCCTGTCTTCTATTCTATGTACATATGTCACTGTGTATTTTTTATTTTTTGTCATGTCACTCACCAATAAACAAAAATAAATAAACAAAAATAAATTAACAAAAATAAATAAGAAAATGAATAAATAAATAAATAAATAAATAAATAAATAAATAAAAAATAAATACAAAATAAATAAAATAAATAACTTTGGTGATGCCCTGACATTTCATCTACTGAAGCGCTATCATTAGGTCAAATTTTAATTTGTCCAATAGATTGGTTTATGACCAAATACCTGCAAAATTAACGGCATTCCCATCAGCCTCAGATGTAGGCCTACTTTGTGTTTAGTGCTAATTAGCAAATGTTAGCATGCTAACACGCTAAATTAAGACGGTGACCATGGTCAACTGTATACCTGCTAAACATCAGCATGTTAGCATCGACATTGAGAGTTATGTTAAAGTGGACATGAAGCAGTCAACCATTTTAAGCCGATTTACTAAATGGATTTTCACTCTAAACAACAATTATACAACAAACATGACGAATGAAGCCAGTGTTATAGCATTTATTGAAATGGAACTTGCCGGTAGCTTCCAATAACTAGCTACCGGCTCAAAATTAGCATACCAAAACCACGGTCACAAAGTAAAACTATATTTTCCTGCAATTTATTTTCCATATTAACTGCCAAAAGGTGGTTTTTCTAATATATTTGAGCACTACAAGTGACAAAACGTGTTTCATGTCCTCTTTAACATGTCGGCATTAGCATTTTGCTCAAAGCTCCGCTGTGCCTTAGTGCATTCTCACAGAGCTGCTAACATTGCAGTAGTTACATATTTTGGGACAATACATCATAAAACCAACTATTTGATATAATACATTTTCTATAATGTTGCTTCATAGACAACTTTGGTTTTATGTTTTTGAACAGCTCATTCACTACTTCAGATAACTGAATTACTTTGATGTTGAGGCCTACAAAAGTCTCTTTCATAGCATATTCTCATCATCTGCTGATTTCTGGCTACGGCAAGTTAATTGCTCTCTCAGCTGAGCAGATTTTCCCACCACATGCACAACAAAAACAGACTTTACACATCATAATATCATTTCATACAGCATGACAACACGATGCCTCAGCGTAATGGTGAATTTAACATTTTTCGTGCGGCTGATTGTCACATTGTGGACACCAGGGGCATTCCCGGGGCAGCGTATTCCTGATTGCTGTCAGCTATGAGTGACCCAGCTACTGTGTAGCTCAGCAATTTGCCGCGGCGTGTCATGCTTTCTGAGATTCGCTAATTGCCTCAATGAATTCTGCCACCATAGCACACAACTCATTAATGCTGACACAGAATCCTAATTAGTTAAGTGGGGGCATTCAGCCAGCTGATAACTTGGATTCTTATTATTTCTGCTTTTTGAGTAACTATAATAACATTTCATTATCTGTACTAAACACAACACCTACATCAACAGCCTATTAGGAATAAATGTTATTTCCACGGCAATTCATCGTTAATTGAGGAGTGATAGCACACATTAGAACATGGCAAACATCTGCTACAGAGAGTGTGTGGATGTGAATTGCAAGTAAAGACGAGGTGAAAACAAAGAATCAGGACATCAAAGAGGTGATAATCTACCCGAGTTGTACAACAGCTTCTCCTGTACTTACTATTTATCCTCATATCAGTTAATGTCCTCATTAAAAAGCCCAACAACTGCTCGTCTCTTGATCTATTCAGAAGAACATCTGGGAATCATCAAACTATCACTACATGTATTTAAATTTTTACCCCTTGGGGATCAATAAAGTAAAAAAATGACAGAATTAACTAGGCTCCAGCATGGATTTAATTGGCTCCTTTGTCCAAAATATGATTTACAAACTTGTATCTTCATTGAAGGGCAGAAAATGTGCTCAGGAGAGGCAGGAACAAAAAGAGGAACAGTGGCTAATAGGGCTGACAACACGGGGAAGCATTTAATATTTGGTCTGTAATGATCTGTCTGAATTCAAAATTCATAAATGCAACAGGCCATTCCTCGTATTCCAGCTGGGGGAAGTTTGTAAAGTGCACTGTCACTTTGATCTATTGCATGCTGTAAATTAGGCTTTTGCTGTTCTCCCCTCTGACACAAAATGGAGGACATTAGCATGTCGTGTCAAACGGGCCAAATGAGAAGCAAGCATTTTGGATTCTCCACCGTTATAAATCACAATAACGGTGAATGTAAAATGCAATTGCCTTACAGTAACATTAAGACAACAAATCTGAGGAGTCAGCTTGTAACCAAAGTGAGGCAGCGGATGAAGCATCAGTTCGACAGCGACAGTGCAGTTTAGGATTAGAGGCTACTCACAGTCAGTTAATTCAATCTAACTTGTTTTGTTTTAATGGGGAAAGCCCTGGTGGGCATCATGAGGACATTCTTGTTGTATAGTAAGTCAGGAGGCAGACTCTAAAACTATTTAGTGGGCTAAAGGTTGAAAGTACACAAGTAAACACAGTGCAAGTCCCAAATTGAGCAGCACATGATTTCCAGACAGGAATAATGGAATCTCTCACTAAAAAACCTTAAAGCATTTGCAATGCTTGAACCCAGTAATGTGCTAGAAGCATGAGAGTGCAGAGCTTTCAAATGCCCCAATTGTCTTCAGTGCCTTAACATAGAAATACACTCAAGGCACTTCAGTGCATCTGCTCCAAACGTGATTGGATGAATGAGTCAGAAGTGATGCTTTCCATGTCCCGCCTGCAGTGTGCCACAGACGCGTATCAAATTATGTGTGTCAAAAATTATGTCCACCAGGGCATTTGGTCTTCAAACACTTTAACATTATAGTACCTGGAGGGGAAATACAAAGTGAAGAAAGCTGTTTCAACTGATAAAGCCCCAAAACAGATTTGTGAGATTGTGTGTGGCAATATTTCATGTGAACAGTGTTGCAGACAATACAATGTATTAATAGTCAGAATGTGCTCTACGACACTATGGTGCACATGCCTACATGAAGCATCCAAAGAGACTTAACTGGGGCTTTTATAGGAGCAGTGTGTAGGATTTGGCGGTATCTAGCCGTGAGGTTGCAGATTACAACCAACTGAAACTTCTCCCGTGTGCCAAGCGTCTAGAAGAACTACGGTGGCCGACGCGAAAATGCGAATGGCCCTCCCTAGAGCCATTTGTTCCAGAAGTAGTGTAGGTCGTTTGGAGCAGAAGTGGGAAGTGAGCGGCGAAGACGGCAGCGAGTAACGTTATCGACTCCAGCCCAAGCAGGAAAAGTTAACAGTGCTTGGTTTGTCCGTTCAAGGCTACTGTACATGCATGGCGGCCGGCTCTGTGAAGAGGACCCGCTCCGTTTGTAGATATAAACGGCTCATTCTAAGGTAACGAAAACAAGATTCTTATTTTCAGGTGATTATACACTAAAGACATACTTGTTAATATAATATTCCATTTCTGCCAATAGATCCCCTTAATTGTTACACACTGGTCCTTTAACACAATGTTGCTGTTTGATTGTAATAGAGTTGCAACTAGGGCCGTCAATCAATTAAAATATTTAATCACGATTGATTGCATGATTGTCCATAGTTAATCGCGATTAATCGCAAATTAATCACACATTTTTTATCTGTTCAAAATGTATCTTAAAGGCAGATTTGTCAAGTATTAAATACTCTCATCAACATGGGAGTGGTCAAATATGTTTGCTTTATGTAAATATATATGTAAATTTATTATTGGAAATCAATTAACAACAAACAATTACAAAGTAAACTCAAGCCCAACAGGCAACAACAGCTGTCAGTGTGCAAACGTTTCCTCGTCACGATTCCACGTCAGCTCATGTCTGTGCAACTGTCCTTACGGAAAGTATAACCAAGGTTTAACACACTGCGCTCATTGAACCACGCGGTGTACCTGTGTCATGTAACTCACCATTTCTTGACAGTCATCATATTGAAAACTGCAGTTAATGCAGGTAGGCTTTACAATGCAGTAAACATGAAGACATTTCAGCCCTAATGAGATAAGCATCTACCAACAAAATGTTTTGTTTAACAGTTAAGAATGAGATAAAAGAAATACATTTGGTTGAAATCCTTCATTAACATCCAGTCATTGATTCTACCGCTAATAGGAGAGACAGGCAGACAGACTTCAGGCACTGGGTGAGCACATGGGCATGAAGGCAGGCAAGCATGCAGGCAGGCAGGCAACGAATTGTGCCCTCCTCTGTTCTATAATAACTGGACAACCCATCCATTTCATTGTTGCCTCTCCGCACATCTCTGACAGGGAGTAGCATCATCCGATTCATTGGCAGAGATGTGTGGGAGAGAAAAGATCCTGCCAACCTCCACATCCAGCTCGGGTTAACAAGACAAAAAGTTACGCTCCAAAGATCTGTAGGAAAAGAGAGGAAGCCCGTGGTACGACCGAGCGCCATCTCCGCTGCTCTCTCTTAAACTTCTGCATCTAATTGTGAGGCTGAGCACACAGCTGTGACACTCCAGTTGGATACAGATTCTTTAATCTCTCCTTTTATATGACATCGCCATGTAATCTCCATCTAGCTACCCTGGGAGCAGCCAGAGAGGCAGGAAATGAAATCAATGCTGTGTCTCTGCACTGGGTGTTACTTCATTAGCATGGGCACTACAGATGTAGCAGTAAATCTGATTTATGAAAGGGGTCGAAAACCAAAGCGCCACAGACAGACACAGGGATTAATAATAACAGATGAGAGGGACACCCAATGTTTCACCACTGCTTTACCAATGTTTGGCAGAGGGCAAACGTATACAGCATACTTTACTTGTTGTTGCAGTTTAGCATTTAGATGCAGTCATGTATGAAATACTATTAGAGTCTGATTATCTAAGCTTATAACTGATTTTCATTGCTTGAATAACATGACTAAATAATCTATTTACTGTAAATGGAAAAGGCAGGTAAAGTATGACCTCCAGTGATAATCACAAAACATACATGACACAAAAATCTATTATAATTTCCCCTGTATGTGTTGTTTTCCCTCTCTATACACGATACATCCGTTTCATTACACTGGCTGTAAATTGCACTGTGGATGTTGGTAACAAGGCTTCATACCAGCCAGAAACAGTTAAGTAAACTGGGTTTAATTGGGCTCAGTGTTAATCTTCACGACATCCTTCGTTACAATGTTAAGCTGTGAGCTTAGGACTTCAGGCAGGTTTGACATTTTACAGTGTTGTGCTTTAGCGCACACCTCTGCTTCACAGCACAGGGCAGGGAAAGGTCCATTATCCTAATTACTTTTTACAATATTTCAGTTTTAGTAGTCGGGCTGTCCTCGATCAAAGAATTTCTTAGTCGACTAACACACTAACAGATTATCGACTAATCTATTAGTTGATTAAATCGACAGATCTGTAAATATGAACTTTCTCACACAAGAGCACCACTTTAAATATTGTGTTCAGCAGAGATGTGCTCAGAAGTTTCTTGGAATGAAGTCATTCAGCATGAAAAAAGCATAAAAACGACTAAAGAAATTAGGGCTGTCAAAGTTAACGTAATAATAATACGTTAATGCAAATTTGTTTTCAAGCCACTATTTTCTTTAACGCATTAACGCAATCGATCTTCCGGAGGTTGTAGCTGGCTCGGTTTTAAAGATTAAGTGAAGATACTGGCATCATATGAAATTAGAAAAACATGCTGTAAGGAATCCATTGGTCATATTAGCTCATCTTGTCTATCAATGTTAATGCGATAATAATGCGTTAACGCAAATTTGTTCTCAACACCACTAATGTCTTTAACGCATTAATGCAACAACATAGATGCATCATATGAAACTAGGAAACCTAAAGAATCCATTGGTACCAACCATGTCATCTTGTCACGAAGAAGGCTAAATAACGCTTTAAACTTGCATTAAATTTTCGCAAGGAAAAACTGTCATGGTCATTTTCAAAGGGGTCCCTTGACCTTTGACCACAAGATATGTGAATGAAAATGGGTTCTATGGGTACCAACAAGTCTCCTCTTTTACAGACATGCCCACTTTATGATAATCACATCATCATAGATATAGACACAGATAAAAAATGCGTGATTAATCACGATTAATCATAGACATCATGCGATTAATAGCAATTCAATATTTTAATCGATTGATAGCCCTAAAGAAATCTTAGTCGACTAAGACCAAAACAACACATCAGTCAATCCTCAAAATGTAGAACATAATCTATACACCATCCAAATAAAGTAAATGTCTGGAGTGAGGTCACATATATTGTTATACTTCATCAACTTTAAATATTGTGCTCCGGGGAAAACTCATCAGCCAACTTCCTAAATTGAACTCTTCTTTCATTAGCGAGCAACTTTGTGGGGTACATCTGGGCGCCAGCTGTGGCGGGACCGCGTCCTTTAGAGGTCAAAAGGTTTGGAACCCTCTGGGGGTGATGACATCTATCCCACGGTAGCTATGGAGATGTTGTGGAAAATTAACGAAAGTGGCTATACAGTTGGCTGCTCATAGGAGAAGCATTGATACGCCCGCCCATCCCCATTTCTGAAAAACAGAGATTCCAAATGATTAGTTGTGCGCTCCCATGGGAGCGAGAAGCTAAGGAGGGGGGATGTGTAATTCAATTAGTCCCACAGTTCTGCACCAAAGGGAGGCAGACAGATTCATCTCATTGAGACATCCAGGATGTGCAGGCCTGGTGTATGCACAGAAGATATTGGCAGTGCATCATTAGTGCTGTTGGTCGGAGTTAACAATAGTCTCACTCACTAAAAGACTGCATGGGAATAAATAAACCCAGGAATCTCTGCTGCACTAGCATCACCAAGCAGTTCCTCCTAAAATACCCATAGCAATCCTTATCTGCACAAAGAATGGCTGAATGAGAAGGGCTCGCAGGCTGGAGCTAACAGAGTGCAGAGTGAGCCGCCTTACATGACAAGCCAGCCACAATCTAAGCAATGCCTCTGAGCTCGTGCCATGTGTCGAGGATGCCGTCTCCCACTGAAGTCGCACACAGATCGCCCTTTCAGAGCACAGCCTCCTCCGCCGTCTCTTTGTCCCACCTCCCAGTGGGGAATTTATAAAGCTTCACAGTGCCTCGCTCCGTGAGATTCCTGTAATTTATGACAGCCTTTTCCCAGGCAGAGAGAAATCAAATCAAACTGTAAATATAGTGCATGTTTCCCCAGTGTGAGCTCCTCACATAGGCCGTAAATCACAAATAAATGCCAAAGATCCTGACAGTCATTAAACAACCACATCAATAATCCCACTTGTGACAGCACTACATTTGATTCTGGATTATGAAAAGGGCAGAAAGCATGGAGAATGAATAAAACACGGCAGAAACAAATCAGAGGTAATTATCAGAAAACCCCAGATCAGCCACTTTATAGTGTTTTCAAAGGGAGGATCCCCAGCTGTGATCATTAGCACTAGAATGACCTTTGACCCTCAGGCTGGCACACACACCTGGCTATGTTATATGACCCCGTCCCAGCCAGACTGCAGTGAAACGGTGTCATCTCGTGGGTATAATCTCGTCGGGGTAGCATGTCCACTGCGGGTGGGCAGCTACCCTCTATTGGCTGCAGGTCCATCAATCTCCGAAGAGGAAACTGAAGACTCGACAGAGAGAGAAGCAAACAGCTGCCATATAGTGGACTGAACAGATGGTAATAGTGGCGAGAAATTAACACCGTATCATTTTAAATTTATACACTGTATCTCCATTTGGGCAAAGAAAGGATATGTCTGCAACTTCAACACTTTTTCTAATATTAGATCTTAAAAACTGTACTTCTCAGGCTGTGCCATGTATTGTTGAATGATTTTTTTGCATTATATATTCTTTTAGAACATTTTTGGAACAGTACACTGCATGCGGACCTAGTTCACATCTATTTGTTCACAACGATCAGGAGAAAAGGTTTTGATGTTTTCTTGATGAAAATGAATTCTGCTTATTGCACTAGAGCCTTTTAGTGATGACAACGGCTCAGACAAGATCATTCTAATTCAGTGATGCAGGTTTGTCATGATGAATGTTGCACAGTGAGACAACATAGGAGTCTTAGCTGCATAGTGTTGCAGCAATTCTTGTCCTAAACCATATATATAATAGGGCTGTCAATCGATTAAAATATTTAAGCACGATTAATCGCATGATTGTCCGTAGTTAATCGCAATTAATCGCAAACTTATCGCAAGTTAATCACACATTTTTTATCTGTTCAAAATGTACCTTAAAAAGACATTTGTCAAGTATTTAATACTCTTATCAACATGGGAGTGGGTAAATATGTATGCATGTATGTTGTAAAATGTATGTATGTAATGTATGTATATATTTATCATTGTAAATCAGTTAACAACATAAAACAATGACAAATATTGTCCAGAAACCCTCACAGGTACTGCATTTAGAATAAACAATATGCTCAAATCATAACAGGGCAAACAGTTGTCAGTGCCAGTTTCACTCACCAAAAATTACCACAAGTTTGGAGCGTTATTTAGCCTCCTTCGATTAAAGTTGCGTTAATGCGTTAAAGAAATCAGTGGCATTAAAGCAAATTTTAGTTATCCCATTAACTTTGACAGCCCTATATACAGTAACATTAGTCACGCTTTAATATATTCCTTATATTGCATTCACAGAATGAACAAAAGACGGGGAGAGAGTTTGTATGTATATGCACCGTGTGTTTGTGCAGAAGGAGAGATAAAAATGATCCATGTGTGCTAGGCCTGCAAGTCATCCTCTAATGCCATGGAATTAGGTACTACAGTATGTGACTGCTGCACAGTGTCCTCAGTAATCCAAATCAGCAGCATCCACTTCACCTGTGCCAACTGCATTGACAGAAATATGACAAATGCTTCAGTATTTCATGGGGATGTTAAAAAAAAACTCCCCTGCCCGCTGCTGCACTCAAAACTGAAAATGTTCAACTTCTTCCCTGAAGAAAGTGGTCAAATTTGAAAAAAAAAATTCAAGGTGCCTTGAGATGCCCACATTATACTTGGTGCTAAAGTTAACTTATGCTTATATAACTCTTAATTTCATGATTAACCTTTAATATGCATGAAATATCCCTTTCCCACTGGGGACAGAATATTCCTTATAGATTTAACATCAACTGTATCGGTAGCACACAGGGCTGCTTTTCTCGCCGTGCATACAGCAAAGCACATTAAGGTTTTGAAATCAAAGCCATTAAACCGTTACTTTGTCCAAGTAGCCCTTCATTTTATCCAATTAATACTGCATACAGTTATTAGCAGTCCGGATATTATGCTTTCACAAAATCAAAAGAAGCAATTCTTACAGCTTGAGTGCCAGAGAAGCCGTCTGTGACAACATGCAAGCACACGCATGAAGCAGGCATATAATGGTTGCTCTATTTAGGGCATTTTCAAGATGTCTCATCTTACATAAAACACTGTCCATTAATGTTGTGCTGCATTGAACAGGCGGGGCATCATCGGGACAATGACCACATACTTTGATGGCTCACTGACTTTGACAACATGATTCAGAGCTGTAGATTGAATTTAACAACGCTTCTATAAATAACGTGATTATTCTACTGGGTAACTGTATTACTATTATTGTACCGCACATGTTCACAAGCAGGTTGAACCAGTGTCACAGCAGAATAGCCACAGGGAATGTGTTAGAGAGCACAATGGAAGGGAAACAATCAAATAGGTAATGTACACATGATATGATAGGCTATTAGTGTTGACTGTGCCATCAGCTCCTATAGCCCGGGGTCTCTTTTTTTCCTCCACTGTAAAAGCCACATGATGTGATGAGACTCCCATGGTACACTTTACAGGAGATGAATGAACGCTGGCTTCTATTTCTGTTCTGTAAATGCTACGCTGATTTCTTTTCAGTGTAATTATGCACAAAATCACACAACATCCAGGAGGCGTTCCTGAGAAACAAAGCTTCAATCCAGCTTCTCAGCATGTTAAAGTAACCCAGCATCACTAACAGGCCAAGATGCATAGATACAAGTGAAAAAACAAAACACTGAGAGACGGGAGATTATATTAGAATCAGCTTTTCGGAGGATGTTGATATCTCCCTCACTTCAGTGGATGCTGACACAGTCGCAGGAAATTGAAGACAAACTCAGGTCAGCTCATCGGCTCTGATTTGCCAGAAAATGCATGTTCTGAGGAAAGTCAACATTTATATTCAGCTCTCGTTCGGCTCTAAGAACAACAGCGTACCGATAAACAAGGTTACGGTATGAAACATCAGGATTTCGTATAATTAATTCCTGACATGAATCAAAACGTCCTCCTTTGCTAATGATTTTGTGCCATCAGGCCAGGTGACCTTATTCCCACAGCGACCGTTTAGAAGTTGTGTCGCACTCGACCCAGAGGAGCAGCATAACAACTAAGGTTGAGTCAACGCATTCCTGAGGGCAGATGGATGTAACAGTTAAAAAAATAAGTTAATAAAATTAGATATTAGAAAAGATGTTGGATATACTAATGAGCTATAGCTCACTATGGAAGCATTTTGAAATAGTTGTCTAATTCCAAGTGTTCCCGGTGCTTTGTGCTGCATCTTAGTAGAGCTGCAGCCTGAAACAGTAAAGTAATTGGTCACCAGGGCTGAGTATTGTTTGCAGTCTTTTGACAATTGTGCTCACGGTATATCTGAGTATGGTACTGACACCAAAACCCATTCTTTTTTTCGATACCTTACTGTCGAAACTGAAATGTTTTTTCTATAATCCCCTCTTTTCACTTCACTTTCAAAAAAAAGAAGCCAAAGTTCTCGTATGTTAAATGCTGTCTAGAACGCCAGCAGCCTTAATAAACAAATATTAAAAAAATTGAGAATTATGATTTGAATCAGAAATTATCTGACCAAAGAACAAGTAAACAAAATAAAAATTCTGACCTGTCATTCATTGTGGATGAGTCAGCGATACAGACACATTTCGGTCATAACTAAGAAGGTATTGATTCGACCCTATTGGTCATTAGGGACATTTTTTGTCACTTAGGTTTTGGCAATTTTTTAAAAAGAAACATTAATTTATTTTTACATTTTTTTGCAACCTGGGGTCAGTGCAACAAGCCATAACACTGACATGTTATCATCTTATAAAGTTGTTAAGGCTAACACGTTAGCAAACAGTTGCCTATTCAACTGTACATATCTAGGAGACACAAAGCTGCATTCGCATTAATATTTGTTTTTTGTGTTTCTGGGCACCTGGCGAATGTCCAAACTTCTCTTTGTCTTTTAGCCCTTTTTTAGTCCCCACCAGCTCCTATATATTGTATTTGTTAATAAATGTTAGGGATGCACTGATATAACTTGTCAGTCCCGATATTGATAGAGATACCTGGGCTTTGGGTATCGGTCAACACTGAGTACCAATACGTTACTAGTGTTTAATTAATAAGCTGCAAGCCTCACTGTGTGGAAGTGACTGGATCCTTCCTTTATGTGTAAGGCAACAGCAGGTTTGTCTTCAACATTGCTTTCTTAACTCTGTTAAACCAAAATGTAACAAATAAATGCATAGATATAAATTATCTAATTGTTATTTATTATTAAAATAATAAATTGTACACCAGCAACTTGGTAAATAAATCTTAAAAATGAACAGGAATTACATTTCAAATGTAAACCTTTTTAATGCAGCAACAAATTGGCCAAAACTTAAACAGGGATTCAAATTCCAGTATAAAACGTGTATAGTATATAAACATAGAATTCAATAGAACAGATTGGCTCCATTGTCACGATACCCGATCCAGATATTTGAATCAGTACCAGCCCCATATCTGATATCAATATCGGTGCATGCAACCCTAAACGGCTCTTTAGTGGCTAAATGCTCTGCTCTGTTCACCAGCTAGTCACTAAGTCTGTGGTGCTGGGCAGGAAGTGTACAGTGTCTTTTAGAGCTTTGTCATTGAGAACAATTATCTACTGCCACCAGAAACCGCTTAAGTGTGGCATTATGAGTGATCCCTTTCACATCCACATTTCATCTATTGTTCATATAAAAAAGTATTAGTGCAGATTTAAGGAGAATGAGCTAATAATCATTAGTCATTAGAGAAAAATGACAAGGGTTTTGTTCTTAATTAGCACTAGGTTTTGAGAGATCCATCTGCATGACTACATCTGTGGAGAGACAATTTGATAGATTTTTCAGTTAAATCAACTCTTCAATTAGTCGAAGAAATTCCATGACTACTGGTTAACTAGAGATTTCTTTGGTAGCGGAGAAGCCTACACCTTTGTGCAACACAGTAGAGAATATGTGTGCTGTACTAGCTCTTCAAGGTTCACTCTTCTCATACAAAATGTGGTCCAAGTTCAAAATGGTCACTGTAAAATAAAAGCTTTATGGAGAGAACCAATACAAATCAAGCCACGGTCTCCTGAATCAACTTTATCATTCCATCTCCAAAAACAGAGCAACGAATGTAATCCTAGCTATTGCCTTCCACTGAGGGTAACCAGAGAGTCCCTCTGCCCTTAATACAAGGTCACTGCACTGCTGATGAGCTGAATATACAAGGCTAAAGAAACACAATCACTTATACAGTACAGCATCCAGCTGCTAGATGCACTTCCGCCAGGCCAATGTGAAAGGATTTTGACAAGAGTGTGTCAGAGCGGTCTACAGTTCTTCTTTGAGACTCGAGGTGCTGACACTACATAGCCCTGAGTAGAGAAGGAAGGAGAGAGAGAGAGAGAGAGAGGCAGAATGAGAGAGAGAGAGAGAGAGAGAGTTCTTGCTCGGTCAGCAACCCTCGCAGCCTGCAGAGGATCAGAGCAGAGGATAGCAGTAATTTCAGTGCTGCTCTTCAGACAGGAGAGTCCTTCCCCCCAGGCACTCACAAAAACAGCCTGACAGCTGCTGTACACACAAAAGGACCTGACGGCCCTCAATTAACCTTGATGTGAAGCTACTGGCTTGTCAACTCTCCCTAAAACAAGATGAACGGCGCCATTCAACAGCAATATCATTTTGTTTACTTTATCTGTCTGTTATTCCATCTCGCCTCTGTCCCGGTGCAGCTAGCCTTTGCTCCCTCTGTCCGAAAAATTGTGTAAGCATCTCAACCTCTGGACATCTCCCATCGCGGGGCAAAGACTGGGATTACTTCATACGCTGCTCTTTGGTGTAAAAGGGTGTAAAAAATCTGCGTGTCATCAAGTGATTATTGTCTTACTGTGCTGTGGTGCAGGACCCCCTACCACTCAGCTGTATTTGGCTGTGATGCATCATTGATGCGGATCGATGGCAAGTGCCTCGCTCACTAGGATTTCTGCCCCACTGTCATTGACCTCTAGCTCCTGTGGCGTTCCTGGGAGACCCCCCACCCCCGCCAGTGAAAAACACTCCCAGCATGATGATGTAGGAGGCAAAACCATCAGAGCCTTTAAGAGCGCGTGTCTAATGTGCTTTCTTTGTGATACTGGCCACACAACAAACGCAACCAAAGGCAGAGCATATAATTACACCTAAATGATAATGTATACTAAAACAAAAGCTCTCAACATAGACTGTATAGTGCAGGAATGTCACAAGAACCGATACTTCGGTATCAAGTCGAAGCCAAAATTCCGAAACCCTGACGGTACTCATTTTTCTACAGTACCGTAGGTACCGGGGATCAGGGCTCGAGACTGCGCTGGGCTTTGAAACAAATTTTACATAGTGACCAAACGGTGGAATTACAACTTCCGTGTCCGTCACGTGATGCCATTAGACCCAAAAAGGCTTTTACTCATAGACTTACATTGGGAAACAGACGTCTGTGAATCAGTGGATATTTTTTTGTTGTTGAGGTAAATCAACTTCCCAGTACAAACACTTGAATAACCTTTATTTAAATCATTAGGTCCTAAAAGTTGTAAAATGCACTAATAGCCGAATCCAGATTTATTTCCCTTCCTCCGTTTATGTGAATGAGCCCCATACCGTGGCTGGACCAAGGATTGGGAGGCGGGGTTAAAGGAAAACGCTACTGCACTTGCTCTATGGGCCCAATGGATGTGGAAGATCGGCAGAAGATCCGGGTAATTTTATACTCGGAAGTCAAACTTCATGCGCCACTGAGTTCTCTTTATACATCCATGGTTGCATTGAGTTGCATTATGATGCATTCAAGCCATATTCAGTCAAAACGAACTGGGCGAAGGTAAATTATAATGTTATCATAATGTGTTCAGATGTAATCTTGTAAAATGTAGTTTGAGGCAGATCATCAGGGTGAAATAATATATTCGCAAAAATCAGTATGCAAACGGTAATAAAGGAGTTTATTGTTTAATTTTTTACCTTGGTATCAAATTGGGTATCCAGAATCGTGGAATTTCATTAGTATTGGTATCGACTACTACATTTCTGGTATCATGACATGCCTAGTAAAGTGTAGAAGAGAACTTACATTTCTTTGATTATGCATAACACAGCCAAAAAGACACTGTGTATGCACAAGAACATTTCGTTCTCAATCCTTTTTTGAGTGTACCTTAAAATGTACTTCTCAGCAAAGAGACCGCTAGATGCTCCGAGCACTGAAAATAAGCTGGGCTTGTTAAAATGATCGGACACAAGCAGCCATTATAACTGAACAAAGACTAGCAGGTGATAAACTGTGTTCTATGGATCCTGTGACCATTAAAACCCAAAGCAGCGTTTTGCACTGTAAGAAGAATAGAAGGCAAAATATTGACTTGAACAGAATAATGTACATCAGCTCCTGCAATGCAATGCAACGCAAAATGGATTCCTAATTGTATTCACTCAGACTTGTTCTACAGAGAAACATGTCAGAGACAAGAAAGCATTAGTGGAGCCACTCTCCCCTTTCTCAGAGGAGGCTGTATATCACATGATCTTTAGCACAGGTATCACATGGTCTTTACTAGCACTGATAATCAGTTTGCCTCAGGCAGAGTGGCTCATGTTCCGAAATCATTCCAGTGTTCCTCTGTAACACCAAAACAGAGACGTAACAAAATTACTACTGTCAATTGCACACTTACTCTCTCTGACACTTCACAAGTGAAACTGAATGTTAATGAAGTCATTTACGCAATTTACACAAGAGCAAACTATTTAAAATTTCAGCAAAAATGCTCAAGCTTTTGGCAGATGCTCGCTCGAGGCTAAATTAGCTCTACCTCAAAGCACGCGCGCACACACAGGATTAGGTGAAAGAATATTAATTAAATGAATCACAATTGAAAAATGTACCTAGATTTACTACAGTTCATATATTAAAGCAGCCAAAGCGTAAGTAGACAGCTATTTACTTAAGCTGACAGCTGGTGCTCAGGGAACCCTCAGATCACACCTCTTTTCTTTTATGCCACTAACCAAAATTGGTACCATGTACTGTGTGCATGACAGACCTGTCGTCTGCTACTTCAAACTGGCATCTCATGTGACCTGCTGATGAGACGTGCCAGCGGCCGTACCACTGCTTCTGACCTAAAGCACAACTCGCCGGCATCCACTGACCTACTTCTGAGTCTGCTGCTTACGCATCACTAGCACAGTCGCGTCACTTCAGACCACATGTACAGTAAATACTTCGGGAAAAGAACTGTATCTGCCACAACTGCCAGCTCTGTGAAGATTGTGTTCAATATAGTACCACTTGACCTATTGGTTGTTCTTCACATTATGCTCAATCATAACAAATGATGTCATGTGCTGCAAACATGATCAGCTGACCTGATCACAAATGGAAAGATGAAACAATTAACTGCTTTCTTTCTATTAGGGCTGGGCAATATGACGTCAAAACAATATAAAAATGTCAATCATATATACTTTTCTATATTGTTTCTAATGCGATATAGGCTAGGCCTATATTTATTTATTTATTTTTCTCTATAATTTCTCTTAAAACTGTTATGTTCATTTTGCACTCAAGTTCTCAAAATGAGAAAATACTTTTCATTTGTCAAGTATTTAATTGACACAGAAGTATACCAAAATAGGCTTTACCATGAGGTTATTTCATATAGACTATTTATTTATTGAATTACCAGAAAACATGCAATATCATGATATACATATATCGTTATCGAGACTTGAAATTATCTATATCGGGATAGAATATTTTGGTCATATCGCCCAGCCCTACTTCATTTCTACCTTCAATTAAAAAAATTAAAAAAAACTAGATTGTTGTAGATATTATTGACAATTCTGCAAGTTAAAGGTGCTAAATGCAAGATTGGGAGCATTTCTATTGCCTCCGCACGGCTCTCAACATGGCGACGGCTTGTAGCTAACGGTGCTAAAAGCGCTAACAGTGACAACAACGGCAACAGAACCGGTGAGTAGGTGCTACACTTCTGCAATGACGCCATCAGTCGGGACGGCGTTTTCAGCTGTAACCGCCGTATCACAGTAGTGCAGACAGTGGGGCACGCTCACATGCGCTCACATGCATTAAAAGGCACGTGCGGCCGGCACGGCTATGTCAACAAAGCAAGGAGGAGGCTCAGATTACATCACACACAGAGGGAGAGTGACTTCATTCTCTGCTCAGGTAGACATTACTCCTCTATATCTTTACATAGCTAATAGTTGTTTGCTGCTATATTAATGCTTTGGATAATGTATAGAGCACCTCTAAAAACAATCAAATAAAACTGTAGAACATTAAACTGCTGGTTCAGGATCATTAACTGAGTGACCTGTGGATGTACTAATATTGATACGCATAGATATAATGGCCAACAATTATTAATCAAGCATGCAGCCAATTTAATCTAATGTGAGACCAACCTTACTTTAAATGTGAAAGCACATTGGGAATGTGGTCAAGTGCTTGCTATTGAAAAAAATGTCCCATCTGCATTACAGCTCTCTCACATATTGACTGCCTGCCACAGTCATCTGCTGGGGAAAAATACAGGAAATTATGAATTCAGATTGATGTACAGTACTAGTGGAGGAGCGGGGATGGCAGCCAGCTTATACATCTACCTCTTATTCTATAGAATCAGACCTGGAGGCGAGCCAGGCCCTAAAGAGGCTGCGATCACAGAGAGACAGCAGAGAGAAAATACATAGGAGAGATCTATTTCACCGCTAAACACCAAACACAAAGGCTGGGTCACAGCGACAGCATGGGGTGTGTTTTAGTTTCCACCTCCTACACACTCGTGCATTAAATATGGTTCAACAATCACACTCTCCAATGACTCTTAAACTCCATACCACCCCACCCCGAGCTGAACATTTCCTGGGGAATTCCGACCAGGAATGTATTCTTGATGACGGAGCAACTGCAACAGCTGAGAGGAAAATCACTTTCTAATGAACAGCACGGAAACACAGTCGAGGCTTTGTCTTTAACAGTCGCATGTTCTCAACACTTTGTGGATCAAAATGCTTACATGGGAATGCATGACCTTGTTATAGTTATTTATGGAGCAGTTTAAGGATTTTGTGTTTCTCCCTGGGTTGCACAATTTGCAAGAACGCTGAGTAAAAGCACTTCATGAGAGCACGCGGTGCATTTAAAGACCATGTTTGAGACTGTGATTCCCAGTAAATTGGGCGCAGAGTTGAAAGAGTGAACTAAAGTTGTTGTAGCAGAGATACCCTTAATAGCTTCCCATAATACGGAATCACTGTGGTAATGGCCTCTTCAATAGCTGGCAATGAGTGGGAAAAACGGCACCGTTTAAATAGAGCTCGGTTTTAATTACCACTGCAAAGCCAAATTGCAGTATCTTATATTTCAAAGGATTAGGCAGGAGGAAATGTTGACGATATCGACGACTTTGTGCTACTTTTTATGTTTTAAAACTTTTCTGATTTCTTTTGGCACAAGCTTACAAACCCTGCTTTTATAACCTTGGGTCTTGTGAATAGTATCTAGTGTTGTGTTTGATGGAACAGTAGGCTTTTATCAGTTGCCGCTGGCAGATGCATGCTGCATATGAACTTGTGACATTGTTGGTGCTGTGATCTAATTATATCTGCGTACCGTGTGGTGGGAAAGTGTGCAGTGTTCGTTGCAGATGCTCAGATTGGGAAGGTCTCCGCTTCTGTATGAAACATGGGCAAGCGAAGGGGCTCGTTGTGAACCAACAGGTGCACTGAGATTTACATAGCTTCAGTATATCCACAAAGTGAGATATCTGAACGCATGATGCTATATGCAAACACAATGAGCAAATATGTTGTGGCTAGTCTAAACATAAACACATTAATCCTATAGACAATCCAGCTCAATTCCATTATAAGGGGAAAGGTATTTACGACTCATAAAGCCTTCCCAGCACTATGTAATCTGCAGATTATTCTCTATTGGCACATTTAACCAATCTGCCATTCAACAAATCTTTTTTTTTCTAGACACTATGACAGATGCACACATGATCCTATCACTTAATATGTTGACGAACATAAAATATAACTGTGAAAATGTGTATGTCGTCATCTTTATCATTATATAAATCATTTCAACAGAAACGTTTCATGGCTTTAGTATTTCTAGTAAAGGACCAGTGTGTAACAATTAGGGGGATATATTGGCAGAAATGGAATATAATATGAATAAGTATGTTTTCTTTAGTGTATAACCACCTGAAAATAAGAGCCGTTGTGTTTTTGTTACCTTAGATTAAGCCGTTCATATCATATATAGGGAGCGGGTCCTCGCGTTTTTGCGTCGGCCACCTCAGAAATCCTACACCCTTGGCACAAGGGAGAAGTTGTAATCTGCAACCTCATCGCTAGATACCGCCAGATCTTACAAACTGTTCCTTAAATGTAAAGCAATTCGCAAGCTGCAACGATTAATTGATTTGTTGTCAGCTATTAAATTAATCGCCAACTATTTTGATAATCGCTAGATTTGAGTAACTTTTTAAGAGAAAAATTCCAGCTTCTTAAATGTGAATATTTTCTGTTTCTTTACTCCTCTATGACAGTAAGCTGAATATCTTTGAGTTGTGGACAAAAAAAGACATTTGAGGACGTCATGCTGGGCTTTGGGAAACACTGATCTGCATTTTTCACCATTTTATAAACCAAACAACTAATCGATTAATCAAGAAAATATAATCGACAGATTAATCAACAATGAAAATAATCGGTAGTTTGCAGCCCTAATTTGCTAAGACCTCTATTCCATCACACCTGAAGCAGACTTCAGCGCCAAAGCAAAATTGGTCTGACACCATCAATAGTCAACCTCCAACCTGTTTGGTTTTGACATACTGTATGCACACTGTATACTTTCCAGGTCGCCTGGGTCGCCCAGGTGAGGGTGTCAGATGATCAAAGACCTGAAACACCTGATGACCCTGGGTTCACCACTGATGATGTGTCCAAGCCGCACGATCAACATGCAGATGGTGTTTCTTCAAACCAGAACATGTCTAACCAGAATCCAGCCCTCTTGCATTTAATTGATACTTAACACACATACAGAGATCCTATGTGGAAATTGCACAAATTCATTAAGCAACATGCAACAATGCTGCCGCTACTGAGGAGCCCATACCAACCATTCCCTACAGCGTGGTTGGTGGATGCTTTTATCCTCCACTAACTGGTGCCTAACAGTACCACCAGGGAGTACATTTCTAGTATGGCTACTCCCAGTTGGAATCAAGCCCCTATTGTAGCACCCTCAGCGGTGCCTTACTGTATAAAGCCATCCAAAATCACAGCTGTCTGCTGATACAACTCGACTCTTCTAGTTACATCACTCGGGCAAAAACATGTCACTCTACAATATCACTTTGAAACCCCCCTCACGGCTTGAGTATCCTTGAATTGACCCTTAATAATCCAAGATGCCTCTCATAGAGAATGCTCAGCTGCTCTATACTGTAGAGGGGCGGGGTGGTCGTATAGCAGCCAAAAGCTTCTTCGGTAAATGAGAATATCAGAAGGGGGCTGACGTGTAGCTAATGTGGTAAGCCCGACACTCATACATCTGTTCCACAAACTAATGTACTGTCTGTATGTAAAAAAACAACCATGGAAAGATATGTAGGGGTGTACTGCATGGCCCTACACCAACATTTAATGCTCTGTACCTGTGTGAAACAACCACATCACAGCTCTTAAAATATCTCTAGACACAAGTGCAGCACATACACATCTGTATGAGGCAGCAGGGCGGCCCAGCAGTTAAGGAGTCATGTCCTTCGATCCAGGGATGCACATCCTCCCTGCTGGTGTCTGTATATAGCCAGCAATCTGACCTCTGTAAGCAGGCAGGTGTCAAGCAGTAAAAAAAAAAAAGGATTTTTCTTAAAGGGATCCATGAAATAGCAGATTTTTATCACAGGGGCAGAGGATTAGTGGGCTGGCAAGCTTCACAAACTTGACCAAACAGACCATTATTATAAAGTATTCCCCTGACTATATTCTGCCCACATTTTCTGCCAGCCGATACAGTACATCATCAGTGGTTACATCCCTGCATGCACTACTACAGCCTCACACACACAGCTTTGATGCTGAGGCGATCCAGATAACATTCAGGTCAAGTCCAAGTTACTGTACAGGCACATTTTCTTTTGCAGAGCAGAAAAGGATGCTCCATGGAGCTGGAGCTGGGGCAGCATTAGTTGCATATCATTTAGCCCACTTCTATAAGCACCAAATTGGGCTAAATCTTTAAAACATGCAGCAACAAACAAGTAGGTCAATGAAATATTCATCTTATTATCTGTCAATGTCAAAAAGCAGTCATGTCACACAGGCTTATAATAACGCATCGGATGAAGCAAAAACACGACTGGTGTTAAATCCAAAAGAAGAGCAAGGAGGAGATGAAGTGGAACACATCTAATCATGTGCAAAAAAAACATAGGGTTGTTAATATGAAAAGGTTTTCCAGCGCTTCTTGCTGAGCCAACATCGAGCAGTCCGCCTCCCTGTATATAGTGGGAGGAACAGCACTTTGAACAACAAGATGATTACAAAAATGAAGGTGAAATCCTACCTGATGTCTGTCACTCGCTAATGCATGCGACCTGGTTTGGGTTGATGTAGGCTAAAAGGCGACACGAGCGGGTCAGCAGCAGCTCAGCCTGCCTGCCTGCCTCCTCTCTGCCTCCTCCTCGGCATCAAGCCCCTCCTCGTTGATCAGGAGTACAGTGGAGAGGAGGAAAAAAGAGAAACGACCGCATCTCATATCTATGCGCCGAAGAGAAAAAGGAAGCGGCGTCACACAGTCATCCTGATGATCAAGAGAGAGACGTATGGCCAGATCGAGATGGGTTTAAAAAAAGGCTCAAGATGAGGCTGATTGAGATAAAATAGACCTGATAATCGTGCGATGCATCCGCGCGTAAAGATGAGAGATTTTTGAAGGGCTTTTATTTTGAAAATGCTTTGGATTTGTGCAGGGAAGTACACCTGCTGTCTGTCAGCAGACCAAACCATCAGTGTGTAGGACAAGTCCATCCATACACTTTGACACAACACACACATAGATGATGTTATAACTGGGATCTATACAGAAAAAAACAAATAACACAAATTAATGGCATCCAGAAAAAGAACATGTAACCTGTTATAGGATTATTGAAAAAAAATGGCTGTAATGGAGGTTTGCAAGTTGAATGATGAATTCATAAATTTTGCTTTAATTCAGTATTTTGATGATCAAATTTTGAGATAACTAGAGAGTATTTAATGCATCAGTCAGACTAGCATCTCCCTCTCTGGTTTATCATCTCAATGGGTGTACTGGTGTGTTTTTTTTAATCTGAGCATAGACTGCCCCCTAATGGAGATGTTCAAACATCCATGCAAAGATCAACTCATCAGACACTTGGAAAAAAGGCAGTCAATATTTATCAATTACATTAACATTATTCATATATTAAAACATCACACGATGATTGATCATCTGTCTCCCTGGTTGGTATGGGTATTGTTTGCTTGCATACTTCCCTTCTTCTGAATCTCATAAAATGCTGAGCTATACTTCCTCAAATCTATTGTTGATGGCAACCAGACAACAATGACAACTTTGACATTAAAACATTTTTGCCTCCTGCTAATTATGCATGTTGTGTTAAATTAGGTAAAAGTGTAATAATTGCGGGTATTATGCACACAAACACAGAGCAGACACTCACACAGACCCACAGTATATGTCTGTGCATGTGTGTGTTCTGATCAGTTTAGATACTATTTTCAGAGTTAAAGCAGCAGTCGGTAGAAATGGAGCAAATGTGATTAAAAAAAGTGATTTTATAAAAGTGTCAGTAGTGCATGAGACAGGTAATCTGAAAAAAAATCATGTGCCTCTGTGTCCTCTGGTGCTCCTAATGGCATCTGCAAGATTTCACAGACTGGAGGAAAACAACCAATCAGAGCTGAGCTGGAGCCTGCCGTCTCTGAGCAGCTGTCAATCACTCATAAACTCCGATCAAATGGTCAAACTAGGCAGCGCTAATCAAAAATGAATCAATATTCTGTTACTGTAATGCCTATTTCTCGCCTCAAATGTTTTCAGAAACATCTCGTAGTGTACTGTTTAGCTGTAAAATGAGAAAGTTTGTGACCCGGCAACCATGTTGAGATCAGTTGAGGAAATACCAGCCGGAGCAAACTTTCTAATTGTACAGCTAAACAATACACTACGAGATGTTTCTAAAAAATATTTGAGGCAAGAAATAGGCATTATAGGAACAGAATATTAATTCATATTTGATCAGCGCTGCCTAGTTTGACTGTTTGATTGGGGTTCGCGAGTAGAGTACAGCCAATAGGAACACTCTCTCTCTCTCTGAAATGACCTGTGATTGGCCAAAGTCTCCTGTCACAGGCGAGATTTAAAGCCTGTAAACAGAGCCATGAGGAGGAGCAGAAGTCTAGTTATTTCTCAGAACACTTGAATTACAATATGCTGAAAGGTTATTACGGAATGTTTGCCCAATGATGGCAAAAACATTCTGCCTACTGCAGGTATAATATTCATAGCATCTTTGTAATGGACTATCAATTCATTATATTCTCACACTTGGTTTGAGAGGTACACTTGAATTACTGACGTGTCTTGAACATTTTGGAAAAACATTTCTGGGAAGTTCCCCCATTTAGGACACTTTCCTGGTATAGTGTTAGCACTGACATCAGTCTGTCTTTTAGTGCCTGGTAACACATGGTATCCAAGTTGCTCCACTTGAACCTTGGCCAGGACAGAGAGGAGCATTGTGACATCATCTCTCCTCTCTCCCTTACCACCTTTCAATGGAGAGCTAAACTATGAAAGGACTGTCCTTGTTGCGTTAGCATCTTACTGTAAACAGACAAAAACGAGCAGAAGTGACACTGGTTTGTTTGATTTCTCAGCTGCACTGCTTAAGTTTGTGTCAAGAAGTTTTTTGGGGGGATTATAAATATATAGTATACATTAACCGCCAAATTAAAGCAGTTCCAGTGAATAGAAGACCCACCATAAATACAGCTTTCTGTCATGCATTTAGGTGATCATTCATAATACAGCTGCTTCAGGTGCCACCACAAGAGGGTAGCACTGACATGACAATGTTTCAAAGAAGGTTGAAGGAACAATGTGCTTTGTGTCTGTGTTTAAATCAATGTTCTCAGTGTCCTTTTTAACACGGATGTTGACTTTTCAGAAACGACATCTCTGATAACGAGGAGTTATGATATCTGCTCTACAAACACTGGAGTTCTTTGCTAATGGGGAAGTGTTGGATGATGAATGATTACACTCTACTGTATATATATATATAGTATACACATACAGTAAATATGACATTCATTATTCACCTCTACAAGATGTCATTTTAAATTTTAAGTCCAAGATCCAAATATATCAGGCTGAATGACGGGGACATTCATATGCAAATTCTGACAAGAATTTTCCCAGTGAAGTGATGATGCAGTAGTAGAAATGTGCCCGGCATCTTAAACGAATAGTGTGTAACATTTCGGGGGATCTATAAGCAGAAATGGAATATCATTTTCATAACTATGTTTTCATTAGTGTATAATGCCCTGAAACTAAGAATCATTGTGTATTTGTAGTGTTATTATGGTAAAGATGGGCTCTCAGTGAGGCAAACAGCGTTACCGCTGTTTTGCACTCGGCGGCTCACGTTACCGCAGTCTTGGAAAGGGAGGAGTGAGCGGAGGGGCACTCCGTTGGTTGCAATCTGCAACCACACCACTAGATGTCACCATATCCTACACACTGTACCTTTTAACATTTGTGAAGATGGTTTAAAGTTAGCAATAATCAAACAAATCTAGCTTTTCCTGAGTCCAGTCCACCTGTCACATGACCTATATCGTGGCAGACTGCTTGCCTAACTGTTTAGTGACTATTCAGACAACATTGTGCAAGCCCTGTCCTGATTGTCCTAATGCATTTAACCATCTCATCTGTTCACAAGTGTGATCAGACATATCAGTGGGGTCAACTGAGAAATTAACACACACAACTGGTGTGTTACACAAGGCCTCATGATGAGTTATTATTAGCCTCCACAAATCCACGCCAAATCGCACACACTGTACCTTTAAAATTTCTATTAAAATTTAGTGTGATATACCGTCAATGAAGCACTGGAATAAGCAGATATACAAAATACTAATACCAGATGGTTCAACCAATAGCACATGTCACATTTATTTAAATACAATAAAGATGTCAGTAGTAAGTTCTTAAGAGATAGACCTGTAGCTCTCCTAAATACAGTAAAGCAAGGCCAGCTTTATCAATTGAACTTTCGCCTTTAAAAATGTAATGGCCCTTCAAAAGTTCTTAAATTGTTTAGAGTTATTATCTTATCAGATTACCTTGTTTAAGTTCACAGAACAAGGTCAAACACACTGTCTAATTTAAATGAATGGAAAACAAACACGTGAATGAAAAACCTGCCATTTGCTTTTAACCAGTTGTTCACTTTCAAAGTAGTAAGCTTATCTCACTACACAGTACAGCGGTTACTACAGGGGCACTGAGCTCTGTTGTGGCTTGGATATTTCCATGGGAACCAGCGGCCAAGGAGAGAGGGAGGATCCTGTTCGAGCAGCACAGGGGGGCGTGTGTTACATCCACTGGTTTTCTGCTTCATTTAAACTGTCTTCACCTCTCAAACAGCCACAGATGTGTTGGTCCTGACAAGAGAGAAGAACCTCTATCTGCTGTCAAGAGAGCCTCGGAGATTTCTCACAACAGCCTGAACTTTTAGCTGGAGCTTTCCGCCAATCCTGCTCAGGAAAGACTTGTGGATTATCTTCAGAAAATAAGGTAAGAAAACCTTCCTGCAAAGTTTATGATTGTAGATGATTTTTTCATATGATGACGTTTTTTTTTTTACGTGTGTTTGATCGTGGAACACAACTTATAAGCACATCTGTTTGGTTTTACAGAGTTTCCTAATTTCTATCTGAGGACCCATGTGGGTGGTGGAGAAGATCCGTGTGTCAGTGGAGAGATCTAACCTGCCTGTCCCGTCAGCAGAACTCAGCTTTAAAATCAGCGACATCATGTTTGGAGAAAAAGGTGACAAACCCAAAAGAATTTCCCTCTGTCCTAACGTCATCACCCCCGACAACATCCCAGAGTTCTGCATCCCGCCGACGATCCCATCCCTGCATGACATAAAGAACATGGAGCCGAGCCGAGCTGCTCGTGTTACCAAGGTGCCCTGTGAGAGGGCGAGCCCTGAAATAGAGGTGACACATTATGAGCCCATGAACCCGCACATCATCCAGGTGGAGAGTGTGGATGACACCCCCTATGACGGCTGCAGCGATGAGGAAACCACCAACGCCGATCCCCAGAGCCAGGCTGCTTTGTCCCTTCCACACATGGCCAAAGCTCAAACCTGCTATGGCTTTTGCACCTTATTGGAGAGCCCCCACACCAGAAGAAAGGAGTCTCTCTTCCACTCCGACCCTGGCTCCTCTCCCCTGCTGCTGCCCAGGAGTCGATCCAGCGTGTGCTCCAAAGTCTCCCCCTCCACCTCGCCCTCCTCCTCTCCGTCCTCATTCAGCCTCAACGCCCTGACCTCCAGGCTTTCCCCGAGAGGATACGCCCTGAGCTGGCAGGCCACTCTGGACAGCGATACCACTTCCTCTACTGAATCCTCTCCTTTCAGCTCGCCACTGCTGACCAGGTGCCCTGCCAAGTCTTCCCTCTTCAAAGCACTGAGCCATGAACTGCTGTTGTCAAGGAACATGAGGAAAGCAATGGTGTCCAGGAACAATTCCCTGTCCACAGATGAAGGCAGCTCCACAGACAACAGCCCCAATGTCATGAGGAGGGCGTCAGACGGGTTAGCCGAAGGCCTGCCGAACAGCTACAGCCTGGCGCCACCCAACATCTTCCCCATGGACCTGACTCTGCACAGAGAGAGGGTAATGAAGGAGAGAATGGCACCCATAGGGAAAGATGGCAGCCTGAGACTCTCAGCAGAGTACTGCCCAGATAACCAAAGACTACGGGTCCGACTCATCAGCGCCGAGGGCCTCTATCCGCTCTCTGTAGACCCCAAGATTATCAACTGCAGCGTCAGCCTCTCTCTGGTGCCCGGAAAAGTCCAGAAGCAGCGCAGCACGGTCATCAGAAAGAGCCGTAATCCCATCTTTAATGAGGATTTCTTCTTTGATAGCATCTCAGAGGAAGACATCAGCCAGCGGTCCCTGCGCTTTAAAGTGGTGAACAAAATGTCGACCCTGAAAAGAGACTATCTCCTTGGCGACTGTGATTTGCCTCTTTCTAGCATTGTGACATCATAAACCTAAGTACTTCCTTAACTGTTTATTTAAGTATCGAATTATTTATTTTCATTTTTGTATTGTACAATTTTCTAATGATTAAATTATGGAAAAACACTGAGGTTGTTTGTCTTTAATACATTTCAAAATAAGACTAGTTTCATATCTTAAACTGTCTGCAAAAAGAGTTTCTCCTCCATATGCACTTTCAGAATTCAATGCTTGAATCCCCACCTTCTAATTGTTTATAAACAAATACAAACATGTTAATATGATGATTTACAGCCTTTTGGTGTGTTAATGTGGCTGCAGAATCAGCTGGCCTCAGACAACCGTCGTGTCGTATTTCTCCTAAGCCTGTTGTTCTCTTCCTGACCTTTCCGATGATTAAAAATATCACTAGAAACCAGAAACCTTAGAGGGGAGTTTTCACCGTTGAGTATGCATAATTTTAATCAATGCACAAAAGAAGCTCTATCTGCTTTTTCTCCACTATGATACAGAAGACTTTACTGTTATATTTCATGAAGAAAGAATAACAAGTGAAGCTGTTAGAGATACCCACATTCTACAAGGTGAATGCATTTTTTATCAGATTTCAAATACAAGGCCAAGCATTAAGTTATGATATTTATCAGTAAAATAAAAAAAGTTAAAACAAATAAAAAATAAAATAAAAAATAATATTACAAGTAAAAAAGTAATAATAAAAGGAAAAAGTAATAATAATAATAATAATAATAATAATTATAATAATAATTATAATAATAATAATAATGATAATAACATAAAAAAGTGTTTCCCTTTTTATTTATTTTTTGATAGTCTTCCATTCAGGTGCCAAGAATTTTTCATACTTAGACTATTTTTACAAAACACCTCAACTAAGCATGACATCAGCTTTAAATTAAAATATCAATTAGGCCTAGAATTTGGAAATAATGAAGGCAGCTAAAAGGTTAAATTAAACATTAAGAATTTGAACTCAAACATGCCTTTTTTTCAGAAAGCTACAGAACAAAACATACTCTATTTGTGTTGAAGTCAAAAACAGCTTATTTCTATGCAATATACATACATGTTTACTCAACTGAGCAGAGCAGGAGCTCTTAATGTAGACTCCAGGCGCGTATATCCTGCTGCTTTCAGCAATAAAGATCAGGCTTAAAAGCACCGGCTGCCACTATAGCGCCTAGTTAAAGATTAATAGGTTTCTCAGGGCTCAGGAAAGCTCTGATAGGGGACTGACAACTGCTGCTTGTACAGTATATGACAAAACAACATACAGTATTGTGAGGAAGTGCATATAAATAACTATTTCCACCCAAGCTATAATAATAATAACCTGCTGGGAGATTGGTTTTAAAGCTCAATGTCTGTAACGATGCAAATATGTTACTAGATTTTGCAGTTTGGTTTGCGCCACTGAGAAAAGCCTTTGGACAAATATAGCTCCTGATCCACTTTCAGTTTGAACTACAGATTCAGCGTCGCCACAAAGACCTGCAATCCCCTCTCAATTGTTTCGATGGAAATAAGGGTTTTGTGTCTCTACAATACGAAGCCTAACACGCAGGCTCTTGTGTTACTGTAATACATAGGAGCATCTCATTTCTGACAAAGACACACATAAACATCCCACACAGACGACCTACATTTTTCAACAATACGTCTCTGAAAAGGATGTGTTTCCCGACCCTGTGAGGAGGCTGATATACTGTTGGACACTTTTGTATCGAGTGTTGACTCAGCTGTGAAATACCCTGTAATAAATGAGAATTACCCGTGATTCCCCTTGCTGGTCAACCACTGATAGGATTCGGAGGGATTTCCACTGATCTATCATCGTTGAAAAGAGCAGAAGCGCTGGTTTTATATAGCACATTGGTTACAGCAGCATTAGAGCCGCGATCCAAGCCATGTTATCCATCAATGGGCACTGAATAAAAGCTTCAAATAACGCCTTGTTAGCAATTCATATTACTCCTGGAAAACTGCTACTTCCTAAAAAACAGTCAAAATTGATTGCATGCTGCGACCAAGGCTATAATAGTTTGGATTTTTCAATCATTTCATTTTAGATTTGACTTTTCGATTTCATGTTAGTTAAGTTTTAGTTAGTTTTCAGATTGCGTTTGCAAGTTTTAGTTTAGGTTACATTTTTCAGAATGGTTTAGTTTTAGTTTTTATATATTTAATTTTACAGTAGTTTTAGTCTGTTTTTGTTAGGGCCAGGTATAATGTCTCAGAAGTATTTAGCTAGCTATGTATAAATACAAAACATGGAGGACTGTGTAAGAACGGCCATAATGTTTAATGTTTAATCTTCGCGCTTCTTTAGTGAAGCAAGTGCGGCACAGCGCCATCTCTTGAAAGGTCAAGTCCATTCAATTTCTGTGGTTCAATGTCACGAGAGTTGACGGAAATTTATGCCATCTCCTTTTTTTCGGTAGTGATATATTATAGCTAACAAAACTAAAACTGAAATTAATTCATGTTCATTTTTATTTTATTTGTATTAGTTTTTTTCCCAGGTAATATTGTTTCAGTTTAGTTTTTCTTAAAATATTTAGTTTTTATTTAGTTTCAGTTTTTCAGTTTTAGTTTCAGTTTTTTAAATATTTTTCACTGCTTGTTTCCGTATTAGTATAATAACCCTGGCTGCACCATGTGTAAGTCCAACCAATAAAGTCATCACATTGATTTTTTTTTTTTTAAATATTCCATCTTCCTACCCTTTCTATGAAACCAAAATGCCAATCTCTCCATTACTAGTTATAATTAATTAATAGTCGTTGGTATAAACATAAGTTTGATCTCTCACTGACCTGTTTTAGCAGGAAGTACATCAATTAAAAAAATATATCTATCTCAACACCTCACCTCTGTCTAACAGAGAACTCCTAGCTTTATAGTTTCTGTCTCAACCATTCTTCTTCAATAACCTTGCACATGATGAATTTGCACATCATCATACTACCTTATCTAATTTCTATTTAAAACAGAAACAGCAACACATTTGCACACTTTGCTAATGTATATAGTATGTAATCCTATGTGTATATTTTATATGTTAGTTGTAGTAGTCTGGTATATTTATAGTGTATTCTAAGATACTTGTTATATTGTCTATATTATAGAGATATACCTCTAGTGTTGATGTGTATATTTACTGTGTAGTTACTGTTCTTCTGCAATGCCTGGATAACCTGCTGCTGTAACACAAGAATTTCCCAATCTGGAATCAATAAAGTACATCTATCTATCTATCTATCTGGACATTTTGATTAGAACATACTGTAATATATTTTTAATACATTTTTACATTTGCCATTTGAGCACAAAAAACATGCTGCAACACTGGAAATATGAGATTGTGACTGTGTACAGAATTCGCAGTGTTTTGTACGTACTGCTGATTGCTAGAAATGATTTCATATTATCTGTAGGAAACATCTGTCTCCCTCAGAGCTGTGCATCATGAATGCAAACTGCGCAACAGGGGAAGTGCACTGGCTTAATCTCAAGTGTCTGAAGACAGTTGCCTGGTTACCTTCGTTCACCGGGATGCCTTTTACAATTTCAAAGTAATGAGCTGGAATCGACAACAACTACATCTAGAAATGATCACCTGGATATGTTGTACCTCCTACTTCTATTCAGCTCTCTATTTGCTGCAAAACCTATTCAGTGCTCTCTGGTTTCTTGAATTGGAAAGAACATGTTTTCATACCAAGAAATACAAACTAACCCCTTCCCCTACCATATCTCACTTGTCTGTTTTAGGGCTTCAGTCAGTTCAAACCAGTTTCCTTATCTCATTTTCTGTTTTACCAGGCTCTTATATTGTGCCAAAACATATAACATACACAGTAAAACGTCACTGTAAACATGTTTGACTAATGTAGTCACCGGTAGGTACTACACCCCACCTACTTATGTTCTCAGGGTAACAAGTGCTTTAGAATTGGAGTGACGAAGGCGAGTGGGCCCCTTTTGTCATTTGTTATCCGCCTCTCACTGCAATCAATCAAATGTCCTGTGAAAGTGGCCTTCAGATGTCACAGGCATGATGTAGTCAGGACAAATTATTCTGATGTCTAACAGTGATAGAGCAGTAAGGAAGTTCTTTTGTAAGTTGATAAGGAGAGGAGTTGAGCTTATTGACTGATACCCAAGGCAAAAACACTGTTTTTCATGCACTGTCAATTTTGCGATTTTTGGGCTTCCATAACATGTCTACATTCATACTGGAAAGAAAACATCCAAAATACTCATTTAGGTGGTTAATTTACTACTTTGTCTATTTGCGTCTGTAGATTTCTCCTAAATTCACCCAAAGTTAGCATTAGATAATGCCTCATTTGTATATTTAAACATACAATTTCAGAAAACTTGTAATACAAAAAATAATTGTCTTAAGCTAAGTAATCAACTGGGGAAGTTTCATATCTATGAGTTATTTTTTTACCCCATTCACCTGGGGTGTCTCCCCCCCTTGTCTTCTAATAGCTGAGCATAATGTATACATACACGTCATATTTACTTGATACGAGAGAGATAAATCCTTTCAAAAGCCAGATTTGATCTTTGGTTACAATATTAAACAGCTTTAATCAAATTACCTGATTAAAAGAGAGATCTAAATATTCCATGATGTCAGTAGTGATGCTGCGAGTGATTTGTTTTTTGTGGGTCATGACATCACTGTTTATGGCCCCACTCTTCAAATTGGTAAACACCGCCTTCAGTGTTCAGCTTCGCACCAGATCAGTGGAAGTCATAAGCAGGCTGTACGCTATATTTGAGCTGCATCATTAGGCTGTGTGAGGACACATCCGGCAAGATGAAACCAGACCTGACTGACACGTGCGCTGCCAATGCCTGATGATGCTCCAACCTCACTGGAGTCTGCAGTATTTAATTAAGGTTGGACACTAAAAAATCATGTGGGAATGAATTTCATTTGTTTATAAAATGTTATTTTTAACAACATAGTCTGCTTCGCCTGAAATTATTGAATGACTCACTATTTGTGTGCTGAGATTGGTAGAACCAACAAAAGCGACTTTATGGTTTCATTACTCAGAATTATGATTTGACTAAATATATCCCACCTTGTTGACATTTCCAGTGTCACTGTGACCATCCAGGTCATTCATTCTGCCTCTGTTTAGTCAGTTACAACATCTATTTAACAACGGCACAAAATCAACCTGAAGCAACAGCCTAACATTTTGTTATCTGTATAGATATTCCCAGTTTACGATAAGGCCGAGAACAAATCATGCTGCATCTACACGTAGCAGACTCATCACTTAGCCTGTGCACCTGCCCTGTGTTACACCACCCACTCAATCACCTCAGGCAGTGCATGCAGCCGAGTCCAAGCGTGACCTGTTCAGTACATAACAACCGTCCACGCAGTAGGTTGGACTTCCTCACATTTGATCAGACTTATATAAACAGAACCGAGGTGTTTGAACTCGCTCAACCCTGCTCTGCTTCGTAGGTGCTGCTGAGACTCCACATAAAGTAATCACTCACGAGCATGGCTGTTTGATTATTGTGTTTCTCGCCAGTATACGTCAGTAAAAAGTGGGGGCTAATAATAACTCATCATGAGGCCTTGTGTAAAGCACCAGTTGTGTGTGTTAATTTCTCAGTTGCCCCCAGTGATATGTCTGATCACGCTTGTGAACAGATGAGATGGTTAAATGCATTAGAACAATCAGTGCAGGACTGCTTGCGCAATGTTGTCTGAATAGCCATTAAACAGTTAGGTAAACAGTCTGCCACGACACAGGACATGTGACGGGTCGGCTGGAGGAAAAGATAGATTTGTTTGATTATTGCTAACTTTAAACCATTTTCACAAATGTTAAAAGGCACAGTGTGTAGGATTTGGAGGCATCTAGTGGCGTGGTTGCAGATTGCAACCAACTGAGTACCCCTCCGCTCACTCCTCCCTTTCCAAGACTGTGGTAACGAGTGCAAAAACGCCGTAACGCCGTTCGGCTCGCTCAGAGAACATCTTTATAGATATCACTACTTTAGGAGCAACAGAAGTCAGACGGCGGCTGGCGGTACCACGGTTTTTGCACTCTGCGGCTCACGTTACCACAGTTTCATAAGCGGGTCAGAGAACTATGGTGGCCTTCAGATAACGTTAAAAACTCGAAAGGCTCTCTTAGAGTCAGTGTTTGGTTTGTCCGTTCTGGGCTACTGTAGAAACATGGCGGAGCAACATGGCGGACTCAGTGAAAAGGATCCGCTCCCTATGAAGATATGAAAGGCTCACTCTAAGCTAACGAAAACACAATGATTCTTATTTTCAGGTACGTTAATGAAATATAGTTATGAATATTAAATTCCATTTCTGCTAATGGATCCCCAAAATGTTACACACTGTTCCTTTAACACAATTATGGTGATTAAATACTAACATATACAAAATAATAACTAGAGTTTCTTTCAAAATTGTGATAACATCACAATGACGAGCATATTTAAACTCAAAACATAATAAACTGCGCATGATTAGGCACTGAACATGGAAAGATGACACTGTCTTCCTGTCTGTCTTTCTGTGTTTTTTACCTCTTGCAATAGCGCCTTCCACTCCCATGGCAACGGGGGCCCAGCTCCAGGGGAAACCATGGAGATCCTGCCTTTCATGTGTGAGATGCTTTTATTTCGACACATAAGTTGATAGAGGCTGTCCCTGTCTGTTTGATTTCGGATGCATCTCGGCTTCAGTCATGCTGCTGCTTGCATCCAGAGCCAACTGTCAATAGATCCTTGCTGTGCATTCGAAATGAAGTGGGGGGCAAAATCTGGATTACACGTTGTGAATACTCCACGCCATTCTGAGACAAACATGCATATGCATAGAATCATAACTACTTTGTCTAACTGGATAGAACACATTTAAAATTAAGTTAATAATGACACCAAAATCCACCAATCAAGTGTCAAGACTCTTAAATTTGTTTTTATTTAATTATCCACAGACTTAATTTATCTGTTGTCCTTAAATGGCACTTTTTAATGATTTTTTTTCATGGTGTGACATTTCAAATGAATGAAATCTCACTTTAGATCGAAACTCTTTGCTTTGTATGATTATGTTCCACAGCCATTATGTTTTGTCTGCCCAGTGTCCACCCACAGTCTGGTGCTTGATCAGTTTCCCTGAGAGAGAGCGGCGATGAGACACATCCAGGTCTGTCTGTGTCATTTTAACTGTCCTACTTCCTGTGATCCACTTCCCCGACCAACATCCAAACCACAGAGGGGCCTCACAGTCCCGATTACCTCGACTTTGTTCGTCCTTGACTTTGAGATATCATAAAAGTTGTGAACTGTAGAGCAAAATCTTTATTTGCGGAGAGTCGATTTATGATCTCATCCTATATCATTTGTCCATGCAATTATCATATTTTAGAGGAGAAATCCAATGTCACGACAGTAGGTCTACGAACACCAACTTCATTGAATTGCCATTTTCATTATGATGAACCAGGGAGACAGATAAAGGTCTCTTTTAGATGACGCACAGGCCCTTCTGCTTGCATTCTGAAGAACCAACCAATCCATTAAGGCTTAATTATGATTTCAAAGCACTGTAGTGCCTTAAAAACTACTCTATAAAAAAGGAAACCCTCTTCCTAATTCACAGATTTGAAGTGCAATAAGGATTTCTTCAGCTTATCTTCTACCAGTACTATTAAGCAACCCAAACCTCTGTCGCTGGTCTGCTGATTTATTAATGTTTAGATGTGTTGGGCGGTCTTCAGCAATGGGACGGGGGAGAGAAATGTCTCTTATTGTAGCATACATCAGGCCTATTCAATTGGCCTTTTAACAACCTCAAACTGGCCCTTTAATAATTTATAAAGCATAAAGTTAATTTCTTCCAATAAGAGAGTTTATTCCTGTTCATCAACATCACCACTCACACTATTACGCTGTTACGGACTGTTGAATTCAATGTGTTTTTATTAAACCCTCTGAGACCAACTTTACTTTCTTTCAGAGGTTGAAGCAGGTTCAGTTTTAAAGCTAGAGTGAAGATACAGATATCATATGAAACTACCTAAGGAACCCATTGGTATCATGTCATGCTAGCTTGTTGAGCTAAATAATGCTACAAATTTAGGCTAAATTTTGGCGTGGAAAAACTGGCATGGCCATGCAATTTTTTTAATGCAGTTCTATGTGACATATACTGCTGACCCTCTATCTCCCCCTAAAGACCCCCTATGCCCCTAAAAAAGACAAAAAGGGTCTCAGAGGGTTAAATAATCTGCTAACATAAAACCAAGTTTAGGGGTATAGTATATTGTATAGTATAGTATATTATTATACTATTATACTTATTAGAAGATCATACATTTATTAGTAAGCTAATTAACCCATTCCTTTGTTATGTCTTGTTAAGCATCCATCCATTATCTGTAACCGCTTATTCCATTTGGGGTCGCGGGGGGGCTGGAGCCGATCCCAGCTGACATTGGGCGAAGGCGAGGTACACCCTGGACAGGTCGCCAGACTATCACAGGGCTGACACATAGAGACAGACAACCATTCACGCTTGCATTCACAATTACAGGCTTAAGTCAACAATTAACCTAGCCTGCTTGTCTTTAGACTGCTAGACACGTGGGGAGAACATGCAAACTCCACACTGCAACCCTCTTGCTGTGAGGCGGCAGTGCTAACCCCTGCACCATCGTGCCGCCCCCTTGTTAAGCATAGAAATACCTTTTATTTTAAAGTTTTAACCCAGGCAATGCCTTAACTAGTAGGCTATATGATCAGATGTTCACATTTTCAGTTTTGTGTAATTTGAAGCACACTGACAATCAAAAAATGGAAAATCAATTCCCACCGGTACATGTGTATAGTCATATGATTCATAAAAGGGTTGTAAACAATGCATCAGGGACGATAGATAACAAATGGTCCACAGCCTGTAGTCACGTTATTTAACTGGTAAACATGGAAGCTAGGTGATGGGTCTTTGTTTGCCAATTTGGTTTACTGGGCAACCGACTGATGTTACACAACCTGTGGCACTGAGGAGAGAGTTTGCCTTAAAGACAGCTGAGTTTAACAATGAAAAATTCACGCTTCAAGCTCTGAGACTTTACTTTCAGGTGAGCATAAGCCTCATTTGCCATGGTAGTCAACGTCTTAGAATTTAACTGCCACAATAAATCTGATTCGGGAAGAATTGGCTGCTGTTGAAGCACTGATACTGCTTTAATAAATGTCTCAACTTTGGTTGTAAGCAAGGTGTTGCTCTGGTTGTTGATGTCAAGACTGCACAGACTGACGTGTCTTGGGGTTATAAAAATGACAGCTGAGAGCTTGTGGGTGCAGCTTTCATCACAATCCAAGTTCTGTTTCAATTAGGTATCTTTAGATATGTATTCTTGTCACAGAGTGTCAGAATTATGTCTTGCACCAAGGGACTAATAAAAGCATTACACCTGTATCCTCCTTACTGTATTATTAATCTAAAATAATGGTTTCTTTTTCAAAATACGTATGCCATTTTGACAACAGAATTTTTTGCTTCTGCCGATATACAGTCACAATATGAATAGTTCAGTGCTTCAACGTGTTATTTACTATATATTTTCTCTATACTGAAGATAAAACTATCTCAGATCGCTTTGTCAAACCGGTGATAGTATAACACCATGTACAGACTACGATCAAAGTTTAGCTTTTCATCTCCGGAGGAGTAGAATTGCTGTATCAAAAGTAATCTTGGATCGACAAGTGCTGTCAAAACTGTGCAACCCTCATTATTCTGTGATCTAATCTTCAAAGTCCAGGATGCACACAGACAGTGTGCAGTTTGTCTGATAAACAAGGCCCTGTTTTATGTACTCAGTGCTTTGTGAAAGATGGGAGAGAGTTTAAAGTGTGGGTAGCCCAAACTAATGAGAGTGATAGGTGGCAGCCATGCAAGAATGAAGAAAGACATTTTATCAGCTTAGTTTAATTACAAAACCTGACTCCAAATCTATTATCAAAACTGCAAATTAATTATATTCATATGTTTTTTAATGAGGTTTTATAGTAGCAATGGAATTCTAATCATGTCAGCTGGAGCTTAAAGACATTACTAGCCCTGATGCAATTTGTTTAGAAACTATATATAGGCCTACCGGTATATACTGTACCATAGATTAGATGGGCGATGTGTCTCCCTTACCTTCTAGACACGACCCCAAAATATTCCGGATATGAAAGATGCCATCTTGAGATTTTTATGTCATTTGGAAATAGAGTCTGTGCAGTAGTGATCGGAGACTGCTCATTGGACAAAAATATTAGTTTTTTTATATCCAACTGGCAAATTCCACTTACATAAAATGAAATGGACCAATAGTAAAACAAACTTCACCTTATTTCTATTGGCAATTAACCTCTATTACAATTCTCCAGTCAAGCTGAAAAACAGAAAAGCAACCAAAAAACAAACAATATTTGAAACTTATAAAATGATCGACTAATGTAAGTAATCTCTGCTCCTTAATTTATTTATCTACTTTTTCATCCTCCTATGTATTTTGTTTTTATTGAATGTAAAAACCTTCTTACACAAACCACAAGCGAGATGGTTAAGGGCCCTATTGAAACTCTTCTTTTTATTTTTCCCAAAAATGAATCGCCCTTTTGACGACCTTAACATGCTCAAAAAGCTGTTAAACTTGGCACACTTATCAGACCCGGTAAAAAATGTGATATTGTCATAGCCTACCTTGTTGCACCAGGTGTAACGTTAGCTTAAAGGCACACTTCAAGACCAAGGAGGAGCAACGTTACCTTCTGGGATATTTGGAACCATCGCAACCCTTCCCGAAGAGTCTCCGCTGGATATCACTGCTTCTCTTGACCAAGGTGGGCTAAACAGTTGCTTTTTGTGTTAACTCGAATATCTTAAGTTAATGTCTGAGCTGTGCTCTGTGGGCGTTTAATGCTGCTAAGCTAATGCTGCTGGTTACCTTAGTGATCCGCTAGCGGGAAATGTCATGGTGTTTGCTAACCGCCCATGTATGCGAGCTGTCTTTAGTGTGAAATATTAGCTTGTTGTTGAGCTTGGTTTTTCCTGTGGTTGTGGTTTGTCTATTGTTTGACACATGCATTATGATGCTTTTAGGTTGTTGAGTTATGTAGTGGTGAAATATACTCATCTTTGACTATCTTAGGTTGTTGCTGTAGTTTTATGTATAGGCTGTTTTGTGTTTTTACCTACTGGCTCTACTATATCAGACTAGGAAATGTTTTTTATATTTTAAGGGTCTCGGGCTTGGGTGTTGCAAAATGCCTCGCTGACCCCTCTAGAAAGTTGGAAAAATTGAGCCTCTCGCTCCGGTTTCACCTACATGTAGGAAATTTGGCAGACAGATGTAACATGTGGAGATGCACAAAAAAGCCTTTTGGAGGTATGCTCAAAACTCAACAGGAAGTCAGTCATTTTTGAATTTAATGTGTGATTTAGACCCATTTTTAACGTTTTATAGGACTTGTACTATAACGGACTCCTCCTACAGATTTAATCCGATCGACTTGATATTTGGTCAGGACCATTTTAAGACCTTAAGGATGAAAAGTTATTCAAATGGTGAGTTTTCACTGAACGACCTGACCGTGGCGTGGCGGCCATTTGAGCCATGAAACAGGAAGTTGTTGTAACTCCACTGTACATAGTCTGATCTGCCCCAAATTTGAGGACATTTACATGCAAATATAGACTCATAAGCCAGTCCCAAGACGTTAGCCACGCCTCCTTTCATAACTCATTAACCGTTTGTCGTAGAGTCTTGTGGCAGGCGAGTTCCGGGTTCAGTGTGCCTGGCCGCGTCGATCGGCGTCCCGCCAGTACCCCCCAACGCGCGTGGAGGTGCGAGGGTCCGTTCATCGCTGCTCACAGCTTTAATTTGTGTTTGCTTTCACATCATCAGGGATTTAGCTAAATATGATTGTGTCTTGCACACAGCCCAGTCACATTTGTTTTTCCTGTAATATTGGCTTCATGGGAAACTTGTGGCTTTTTGTCATACATGGGTACTGTAGTAGTCCCACTTACATTTTCATCACAAACTTTATATTTTTTTGGGTCACTTTGCTGTACTATCCTCCATTTCAAAATAACATCTAACTAAATAGCTGAGCCTCTGTGATGCAGGTGATGTATTAATTGGTTAATCATTTGACATTTTTGAAAATTATGTGGAAAATATCCATCAAAATTTCTAAAAGTGACACCTTACTATTAGTCTGACCAACAGTCTTAAACCTTATTGTATTCGATATACAATGATATAACTGAGAAAAACAGCAAATGCTACAACCAAGGAATGGTTGTCATCTCTAAATGATTTAATCAATTATGAAAATTGGAGACGGTTAATTTTCTATCAGTTAACTAATGAACAACATAACAATTAATCAACTGTTAGTTTCAGAACTACTTGATGTGTCCAAGTCTGCTAATGCATTTTAGGTGGACTGTGTCAAAGTGTTCCTTATTCCGCTCATGGCCCACACTTAGTAGAATCCACATAATAGCAGCTGGCGTCATCTCTGTATTTAATGTCTCTGCTGTGTGGGCCTGGTGTGCTTATTGGGAGTGATGAGGTCAGAGCCTAGAGGCCACTCATAAACTCTAGTCTGTACATAGTCTTTATTCACTTAATTAGAAATCCATTCTCTATGAGCTGGTTGGCTAACTGACTGAGCTGTTTTGTAGTCTGATTTAATATCAAGGCTTAATATATATATGTTTCCTTGGTTATGGAGTCATTCTTATGTGAAAACCTGACCAATATATTAGTGTTTTGAGCTGGGTGAAAAGAAAAGGTTATTATGATTACCTAATTATATGTATATTGTTTTTTGACAGTTATTTGGCATTGAACAAAGCCTCTACACCACATCGCCTCTCACACCACTGTATATCTGTAAAGTGTTGGACAATTATTCGCTTCATTTGCTGTTCTGCCCCACTGTCACAATGCACAATGGAAAAAATTGTGTTTTGATTAGCAATGCAGGCATCCTAATCTGCTGGAAGCTTAGTGAATCACTAATTTGCCCCACCGATCGAAAACCATAATTGATTCAATTGGTGGGTTATTGCTCCTAGTTTGTCTCAGAGAGCTACAATACTGCATGTTTACCACAGCTGGGCATCCTTTGCTTCATGCAGCGAGTTGAAAGCGAGGGTTTTCAAAGGCCACAAAGCTCAGATCTCAGCAGGGCACATGTTTCTCACCATGTGAGGCTGCATGTGTTGGTACACATGTCAGTGGTAGAGTTCAGAGCGAGGGTGAGTGTGTGTGGGTGTGTGTTTGTGTGGTGGTGCGGTCTGTGTTTATGCATGCACAACTTTCTCTGTACTGTGCCTGATCTGTCCTTTGAGGTGTGGTGAAAGGATCACTCCCTTGAACACTGAACACACTTTCAGAGTCAAAAGCAGCTGAGACAGGGCAGTTAGGGAGACTCCTTTAACATAGAGATGTCCTGAGCCGATGGGGACAATATTTTAATGGATCAAAGCAGATTAAATCCCAATCCTTTTTTAACTGTACTCTTCTGTGTTTTGTCCACTTGTGTTGCAGCGCTGCTCTTATTTACAACAGTTTTCGAGCATTTCAAATTATAGTGTGCGTTATTGTGAATGCTCCGGTGAAGGAGTTCTGACAAAGAGGTTGGAAAAATACATGGATTCACTAAATTAGAAAGCTAACAAATATGTTATCTCTCCTCTCTCTTTCTTATATGCAAAGAACAGTGTATAAAACATAATTTTGAGCCAGCATAGACCATGACTTTCTCCGATTATAATGACAAACGTCGCCGACAGCAGGTCATATCAGCTGTGGTTGACTGGTGTTAATTCTGAAAGTAACTTGACAGAACAACAGGGAATCTTACTGTTGTTGAAGTGCTGCACCTGTACCTTATTTAATGTCCATTATTTAGGATTTATATGAGGCCTAATATGGATACACTGTGGTGTAAATCTCTTCATTTCTTAGAATTGTCCACATACAAATAGCATGCATTGTGGTGTTGACCCCATTAGGGATGTAATGATACATCAATATGGAATAGATTCAATGATCCAATATCATCAATTGTGCTGGAAAAATACAGACATGCAGCACATTCCTAAGGTCCTGACAGGTGACACTCATTGCCCTTGAAGTCTATTTCAGTTTCTGTACCTAGTCAACAAACATGTAGTGCCTATTTGAGGACAAGTACCTTAAATGGACAGAAGTGTCAGACAGAGAGGACCATGTGAGATATACAACTGTGAGCATTCATGCAAGGGTATAAATGTCGCCAAACGAAGAAACTCGGGGCTCTCAGCCCTGAACATTTTATGTTGATGGTTGTGTGCCCACTTGCAAGTGTGTATCAAAACTCTAAAAGACGCTGTCTTGTTTTTGAGTCCTTATTAAACAGAAATTGCCTCCACATCAATGCAAAGTGAAAATGGCTAGTCTGTGTCACCATTTCCGTCCAAGCGCACCTCATTCCTACAGCGCCCAGTAAAGAAAATTGTCAAATCATATTTTAGTGGCTTTTCATGACTTGATGTAAATGTCACTGATTGAGTTGTGAAATGGGCATATGATATCGTCTCATATCGATCGCAGGCTCCTGAATTGAATTGAATTGAATTGAATTGAAATCGTCTCGTGGCAGACTTTATGATATCAGCAAATATCATATTGTTGTCCAAAGAATCGTTATAATATCGTATCGTGATGAAACTTGTGATTTACACCCCTAGACCCCATTGTTTGGATTAACTTCAGTGTGTAATGATTTTGCTGCTGAAAGTTTTAGAAGAAGCAAAAGACACTATTATTGACAGAAATCAAATGTCTGTGACCTACAACTGTTGTTGAAAGAGACAAATGAAACTTACAACCTAAGTCACAGTGACATCATTAGCATCAGTAAATCCCCAGCTGTCTGATTGACTGTAATAAAGATCAGGTATTATCTGATATAAGTCATCATAGTAGGGTTAAACCTCCTGTAGCTGGCCTTATGTGATGATGATATCATTTTCATTTCATTAGTGTTCTGTGCTGTAGGTGAATGTGTTCCTTAACTTGAAAGAGTTCAATACTGAATTTGTTCCTCCTCGGGTCTGATTGGTCCTTTTCAGTTACAATACACACCCACACAGCCGACTCCTTATTCTCCCAGGCTCACATACACATTGTCACAGTTTCCATGTCCGGTTCTAGTGAAGTCAGAGTATCAGCCTCGGGCACATTCTCTTTCTTCAAAAAAGGAAATGACCCTGGCATATGGCATATTTGCCACATTAGTGTGGGCCTGCATACAATTGAACACACTTCCTTTTAGTCCAAGAAAGTAGTATTTGGCCCAGAATAGCAAATTAGCACCAACTTGGCTCTGAATGTTTCCTTTTACACATAATTACACACGTAATTACCTGTTGTTGGTTACGTTTGAGTACATTTGACTGATCAAGAACCAAGCTAAAAGTAGAATACTGATGTTTATTGATGAGAAACGTCATTGCTCTGACTGCTGAAGAGACACAGTGATTGATTGGATTTAAATGTTTTTGAAATGGACTGGTCTACTTAGTATTTGGCACTTAATGTGAGGAATTGAATTACTCTATTGCTGTAGATTGAGCTGATGGCCTATTGATCCCAATAATGAGGACATTTAACTATTACTAATGGCAATTCTTTTCTCTTAGGAGAAACCGTGAACACCAGTATGATGTTGTTAACAGTATAGTTTGCACTTCAACAGCAGCTTGACGTGTGGCGCCATCTGCTGGTGATACTTCCTCAACCCAGTCTGAACCACAACCAATTTGTCTTTGTGGAAAGCAGCACGAAGCACATGTGATAGGATTTTAAATGTACTCTCACTGCCCACCAAACATATTTAAAAAGGCTTGAATGTTACCAATTTCCCTCAGCTAGACTTGCTAATTTCACCTCTACACAAAACCAGGCTTTTGTTAAGGCACGTCTGCTCGCGGACCAACACATATACTACATACAAAGGCACAAACACATGCTCACAGACAGTAATGGACATGTACCAGCATACCCCCTTCACACCAATTCACCGACCACCCGGAGATCTCTTTATTGAGGTGTACAAACACATAAAAGAAAATTGAGGAATGCATGACTCTGTTGATTTACGCCACGCACCTCGAATATCTCTTTATTCTGGCCCACAGCAATTATTTACAAGTGTTTACTCAACAACATGAAGCATGGTCTCGGCAAAGAGACACTTGTTTACACCCAATCACAGGGACTGGGCTTATGAATGTTAGGATACACAGCAGTGTGAGACCCTTTCTCTCACCATGCTATTTTTAGTAGACACCAATGCCTTCCGGCAAAAATCACATGAATATGGATAGTGTGCTCGGCTGTACAGAGTGGTTTGCAGCAAGAGAGCAATGATTCAGACAGACAGCCTGCACGTACTCTGTGTGTGTTCAATAAATACTGGACCAGTGCTGGAGTATCATTGGGCTTTCAAGGAACAAAAAACCCAAGGATTATTGGACACTAAACATCTTTATTTAAAGTGATGTTTTGTGAGATAACTGCAGTGTAGAATTTGGGATTTATTTCATACTTTTACAGCATATTATTGAAATAATGTTGTGATATTGCTTTATTTCTGTAAAAAAAATTACACTTGTTTTACTGGTGGTTTAAGTTACTAGATTTCTTGCACCAATCACCAATCAAAGATTATGAACTCACTTAATTCTTATATTCTTAAAGATATCACAATGACATTTAGTATCACAAAAGACGACCACATAAAACGTCAGATTCCTCACTTGGTACCATAATAAGGTTTCACAGCTTGCTGCAATATTTTTACCTTCGTCTAAAGCACATAATTCTTGTGATCATTAGAGCAAAAATAGCACCACCACACAATAAAAATTAATAAATTAATGATGCAGAGATATACTGTTAAAAAAAATAAAAAAAATGTAACACTAATTAGCTTTGAATTTTGAATTTAATTAGTTCTTAAACATGGGCAGTAATTATTAAAATCTTAATTGAATTTGACTACAAAATACTACCACGTAGTTGTTTGTTTTCCCTGTGAGCTTATTTTCTTCTTGCCAGAGAACCCAATCATTCATTATTTGTAAAAATAGCACTTGACTTTTTACTTTGCGCCGGTCCTAAATGTATCTGGTTTACTTTCCATCACTCTTGTGCCAACTAACGTGGTCTAGCTTCCTGTCCTTGACCTCAGCATAGTTTGCAAGTCAATATTATTCAAAGGCTGTCTATGGTTATGCCTTTAAATAGGCCAATTTAGGCTTGGAGCACATGCATCTTGGAAGACAGGTTTATTTTGGTGTAACTCAATTTTTCTCTAGTCTCCTTGGCCATCGGGATATATCCTTGAGAAAGAGGCCATAGGCTTCTATACTTTTCTAAACATGTAAAATGAAGTTAGCAAAAAACCCACAGTGTCTACCTCTAGTAGATTACATGTCCTGCAAGTTTAGCAATGTCCAGCAGAGAGTGCCCTGACTCTGTTTAACACTGGATTGCTTAGCACCAACCACTGGCTGAAACTAGCAAGACACATCCTACATTTCACAAGTTAGTGGAATGGTTATTTGTATTATGAGCATATATATTGAAATACTGCAAGTACTTGTGTGTGTAAATATTTGTTTCATACCTTATATGCTTAGGGGAATACAGTATTCACTTAGCAAATCTAAATGATTCATTTGTCATGCAGTTTAAAGCCCAAGGCTATGGTAAATCATTTTGCCAAAACATTTTACAGAAATCAGTATCACGGCTCTGCTAGTTGATGTTTCAATTCCACTGATTAGCATTGACTTCACCTAGGGAGCACTAAAGTGTTCTCCTAAAGCCTCCACACTCCTCTCTTCTCACCCTCCTCTCTCCTCTACAGCATTCCTACTTCTTATCTCCTTTTATTCTTATCTGCCTTGTTCTCTTCAACTGTCCTCTCCCCACGGAGTGGTCTTGTTCTCCTCACTTGCAGATGATGGTTTGGAGGGCTGGAGCTGATGCAAAGTGACGTGTCTCCCCATCACAGGAGTGGAGCTGAGGCTGGGCCTCACTTCCCCCGCACTGGGCTGTTTTTGTTCGCCGCAGCTCATGCGGATAATTTGCCGGGATGCAGTGGAGGGCTGTCACAAGGACTTGGCTCAAGGGGTGTGGGAAAATAGCAGAAGCGTCTTCAATGCTCAAACCCTGCCTTAATGATGAGCATTAAATATGAACATCTTCTTTGTGTAAGCGATGCATTAGGCGCCCTACATGTCTCTCTCCTTGCTTTCGCTTTTTCTCTTCTTTTTGGTCCCCTCTTTTCCCTCCCTGATTCTTCGCAGCCTTGTCCAGGGTCTTGTTTGAGAATCAGTTGAATAATCCGACTGACAAGCAGCCTTTAGGTCATGGCATCTCTGTTCAGAAAATATTCTCGATTCTTTGTGAAAGCCCAGCGCAAACACGGCGATGTGCGACCGAGCTAATGTTCCCCTACGAATGCAGCTGAAATGACTTGGGAGACAACGGTGGCTTTGTACTGGCGTCCTTTACCGTTCTCTTTATCTCTTCGAAAGGCTTTTAATGTGATTGCCCGATGTATTGTATTCTACTCTATAGCGGTTTGCTATTACATCCAACAAGTCTATCTTCGTAGCACTGCTAGTGCCACATAGTAGGACGAGACGGAATGATAAATTAACAGGCACAAAGCTCCTTCATACCTTACTGATCAGAGACAGCAGTCCCAGTTCAGTTGAACAAGTCTATGTAGAATTGTTACAATGACAGTTACAGATAAAGTGATCTCAGGGAACTAAGGAAGAAAACACACCACCCTCCCTTAAAATAGACCTCCCTGGGTACTGAAGCAAAGGACAGAGTGACATTGTGAATGCTAACATCTGTGCAGAACCTTGCAGTACCAAATGCCCCAACCCCAAGTTTGAGCAGACTCTACCGTCATCCTCCAAGGAGCAGCCATTTTGGAAGGCTCTCCCGGCACAGATGTTGCATATTAAAATGTAGGGCTGTTTTAGCAGAGGAAAACGCTGTGGAGAGAGGGGGCTGCTCCTCTGCGGGCCTCACCTGTGCCTTCATCCGAGAAGCCAATCCAAGAGAGGGTACTGTCTAACCAACCAAAAACAAAGTGACATTCAAGATAAAGTCACCCTGCCGCCTCTTTGACCCTGGGAGGCTGTGGATGTGGACAAATTATTTCACACATGAACATGCCTTGTTTACAACAGAGACAATTGGCTCACATGCTAATTTCGAAAAAAATAATTGCTGTTTACCATAAAGATGCTCTGATATACCTCAACCATATGTGTGGCTGTATAGCCTATATAAAGAGGAGTCAACGACATAAAGAGAATCAGTGATCTGACCCTGTCTGACCAGTACTTAAACAGACAATGCCCCACTATAAAATGAAACAAACATTGTCCACAAGATGGAGATATTCACCAGTTTAATACTGAGCTCCACCACCTGGCTCCACATGAAACAGACAGACAGAGAGGAGAGAGAGAGAGATGCACTACATGGCTGTGTGTGACAGATTGTGTTTGCATGAGGCAGTATGTGATGCCTGTATAATGTTTGAGTGTCTCTCTTTGTTTATGTGTACAGTGTACGTGCCTGAGTGGGTGTGTGTTTGTGAACAGTGCAGCGCTCTCCGGCTGAGGTGCTGAGGGGGCAGAGTGTGCTAACAGAGAGGTTGTGAGTGGTCCCTGAGCTTATTGGCCGGGGTCCCAGGGGGCCCCAGAGCAGAGGAGAGGTCAAAGCAGGTCGGCCGTCCTGTGTGTGTTGCCGGGCCCCGCGGCCCACTGTGTGCTGGGGAGGGTTCAGGTGTGCGTCGACCTCTTGCTCCAGCGGGCTGTAAGTAAAGAGAGCGGGGTCTGCCGCTCTTATCCATGAGGCAAGCTGCTGCTGCAGGAGGCCTGACCCGAACCTAGAGAGGCCTCTTCATCCCACCTCCACCTCCACCTTTAGAGCCTGTGGAGGGTTTGGAAAACCCAGAGTCACCACCAAACTTCAGAATCATAAAACAAAACCAATAAATGAATTGGCAGTGCTTGTAAAAATCTAACACTATCACTAAAGGTTACTAGCTATGGGTGACTTAAGATGAAATATTATATATTTGTATTTGAATATATTTACAATGTTTGGAATAGGTAGCAATTGGTTAACACATTTTTTTACCTTTAATTATTCGTATTAGAGCTGCAACGATTAATCGATTAGTTGTCAACTATTGAATTAATCAACTCTTTTGATAATCAATTAATTGCTTTGAGTGATTTTTTAAAGAAAACATTTCTAAATTCTCTGGTTCCAGCTTCTCAAAAGTGGATATTTTCTGGTTTCTTTACTCCTCTATGACAATAAACCAAATATCTTTATGACTTTGGGAAATACTGATCGATATTTTTCACCATTTTCTGATATTTTATAGACCAAACAACTAATCGATTAAACAAGAAAATAATCAACAGATTGACAATGAATGTAATCGTTAGTTGCTGCCCTATTTCTTATGAATGTATATTTATTCTGGCATGATTAGTGGATCACTTAGATTGATAGAGCAATTACAATTTTGATGGTTGGTTAATTGTGCAAGTCATTTATCAAGCAAAAATAAACAAACAAGGCTAACATAATCTGGTTTCAACTTCTTTTCTCTGCTTTATGTGGTATTTTTCTTTTAAATAAAAACACATTATTCACTTGTTACAAATAAACCAATAGACATGTTTCATATGTCTGCAGTATCACTGGGTTCTCATTTAAATTGGATACAAACAAGAGAAACAATTGTTCTGTTGTTGCAGCATAAAGTGCAGAACATTTCAATGCTTTACGTCGTTCTATGTGGAAAATAAGAGGACCCATTTAAAAAATGAAAGAGAGACAGAACGTCAAAAAATACCAATCAAATTCATTCTTTTCACTGAACACTAAGCTCCAAAACATCATTAAAGAGGCTGGCTTAATCGCCAAGAATATCTTTGCAAAAAAAAGGCCATTTCTCTCGTGCAGCATAATGATGAAAAGCCATCGTAATGATGCTACAACTATGGCACTGCATGTTCTTTTATGTTGGGTTGCAGTCATATTTGCTCCTCTCTGTCATTGTGTCTTTATGTGAGTCATTCAAGGATGCCAGCTAGCTAATCCAGGCAACAGTCATAATAGCTTCTGTGGACAGTTGAGTGCACACACCTTGTCCACGGGTGCATTAATTAAGATGGTTGCTTGAAACCACTAGCAATTAATGTACTGTATCAACAAGCGCTGTGCACCACAATAGTGAATGGTAGCCAAATGGTATTACTGCAATGGCACCTGGTCCTCGATAGGCATTGTTTGGCTACCTTTTGTGCCCATGTAGTGTGACATATTGCCCTCAAGCATTGACCATCTGACCAGGGAGAGGGCTTAAACGCTGGGCTAATAATAGGAGCGCATAGCCAGGCAAAGGATTCTAGTAATTATGCCCCACTGTGGGACATGATGGGTGAAAAGAAGAGAGAGAAGACAATATTGAGGAAAGAAACAGCGCAAGTCGGAGCAAGTTGAGTCAAGAAACTAGCACTTTTTCTGATGCAAGAGGATGACAGCCAGAACAATTAGTGGTAGGTTAGACTTAGAGGTTAAGATGGCAAGGACGGTCCAAGTACCTGAACTGGATCAACACACCTCAGCCTGATGTGGGAGAGTTGGGGCTCCTGGTCAGCGCGGCGTAGACATGTTCAAATCAGGCATAAAACGGACTAGGCCATTTCCAGGATCTGAAGCCAAGGTCTTGGCAAGAGTCTGTCTCTCTGGGTTGCACAGACCTGCCCTTGAACTCAGTTCCCAGGGAATAGACTCATTCTCTCTTGAAAAGTGGAGAAAGGAAGCTATTATCTGACACAGCCTGTGGAGGAGGCGCTGGGCGATGATAGAGAACTCAGCCAGGAAAATGAGGCCGAAGCAGACCACCAGACCAAAGTTTGTTTGCACAGTGACTTTCATATTGTTTGTGTTTGTGTGCGCTGCTCTGCCGTGCATGTGAACTTGTGTGTGTGCGTGTTTAATTTGCAGTATCACAGTGTATATGTGAGAACCCTCACTGTGAGCAAAGGAAGGATGCAATTTACATTTTTTGTGCACATGTACAGGAGCAGCAACAAATAAAAAAACCCGAGCCTAAAAATAAAATGACTTGAGAATTAATTAAAGTCAGAGAGTGTGCAGCAACAAACAGATGTGTCCTATTTAGGGCTAATATCAACTTTAGCTAACTAGTGTAGGGAACTTGTGATTGATGGCGTCTGTCACTGCAGCTCCAACATGCCTTAATCCTATCCAGCGGTTGCACAGCACCCAGATACACAATGCCTGATCTTTTATTCCTTTATTCAAATCCCATCGATTGAATAGAGTGATCAGAGGCGTTGCCCTCTCTGGAAGAGCTTAATCTCACCCTGACACATGGAAGACTTGCTGGACTTTGATGATGCAGCCGCATATCCTTTTGGGCTTTCAAACAACTCTGCGTGCGCCGCTACCTCCGTCAGCTGTCTGGAGAACAATCATTCAGTACAAAGCACTGTCAAGGCTTCAGCAAGCAGAAGCTTCACCCTGCCAGCCTCTAATTCACCCCCCTGCTCCTCGCCCCGGCTGCAATGCACTGTGGGATTGGATAACCAAATCCCAGATGCAATTAGTGGTGCTTTCAGAGGCCGTGGTTTAAGCAATATGCTGGAATACTCCATTGTGCCCCTGTGCACTGGTTACTGGCAAATTGGAGTATCATCAGATCTACTGTGCTAAAGACATTTACAAAAAGCTGATATCATGGTGGACAATTCACTTTGTTGCACTCATGGCGCTAAACAAGAGCAGTCCTGAGGATTTTTTAATTGATGGGTCTATTGTTTCTTTGTACTCGCTAAGGATAACATAATTACCCTGTTCATTATCCCTCTGTGGTTATGTTAAAGAGCCTGTTATCAGAGCCAAATGGCTCCGCAGCTCGCTACTCTTGTTCACTTGATGTTTTTATGGTATGGAGCCTACTGCGTCTATGTATGGTTAACGATATCTTAAAGCATTCGTCTTGAAAGAGTTAGTCGGGGCACAATGACATTCGGTCGATACCGAACGAACAGACGATGATATATTTATCCCTCAAATAATCCTCAGGTCTGACTACTTCTCCATTAAAATGATAGATTTGACTTGAATAACACCCACACAGCAACGGATGTCAGAGCAGAAAAATGAGCCCGTGTTGTCGCAGCAGGGAAAGAATGTCATCTGTGTATCAAATGTGATCATCTTCATGGGCTTGTGGTGTGTGTGTGTTGAGCGGTACAGTACCGTATGTGCTGTCTGGTAATATCTTGTGACAGCCACACAGAACCCCATCCCTCACGGTGTGCCCAGATCTACCTGGGAAATGACCATCCCCATCAGACCGGGCCTGTCATCTACATGTCAGTGTAAGGCAGCCTCATACGGTCAGATAGGCTGTGTGCGTAAACAAAGACACAGATATTCCTGGGCCTCTACACATGAAATGTGCACTTCAAAACACATGCACAAATGCTCAAAGAAAGTCAAAAAAATTGAAAATGTTGCACAGGTATGATTTCATAGTATGAATGTCCTTATTTAAAGATGCTGTTGATAACATTGATATCGTATGGTGCCTTCAAATGAAACTCGTGAGCTCCTGTTTACAACACCGGTAGTCGTGTACACAATATGCTTGGCGTTCAAGTGGTTAAGTCGTGAGAACACCGCTGCTAAGCAACGGCAATATTAACATTACTGTCGCTGCTAGAAGCCACAGAGCCTAACAATTTAGCAAGCTAGCAAGCGGGTAATATAATGCAGGAAAAGCAAAGGCATAATGACAGAGGAAAAAGATGAGACTATTGGGAATGTCAACATTTTCCTCAGACATATTAATTACAATGAAAAACAATATACGACTAAAATTACAATATATTAACTTATTATGCAACGAAAAATGAATTTCCATGGCCTCCGCCATTTCTGACATTGTCGACAAACATGTCACAACTCGTGAACTCTGAGCTTTCAGAACCTTTTCACTTACGAGGTCGTGAAAACCACAAGTTCAAATGGACTCTTCACATGAACACGGTAAACACGACCCCATTTGAAGGCACCCATTTAGCCACTAGATGTCGCATTCTCCCTCCCCGTTCCATTACATTTACTTCACAACATGTCATTGCCAGGCACTTACCGTCAATCTCAGCCATTTATCCGTTTTTTCCACACTGACTGACAACCTGAGATACCACCTGATACCAACGTTGTTATACTATTGGCTCACAAGCCTTGTTAGAAGTGGGAACCGAACTTCAGATATCTTCCACAGAGATAAACGAAACATTAATTTTGGACCCGCCAACATTTTTAAAATGATTATTTCACAATCATATTATTTCTTTTCCGGAAAAGCGATACCTTGGCTTTGGGTACAGGCCAATACCGAGTACCGATCCGATACCATAAGCTGTATGCCTCACTGTGTAGACCTGACTGGGATCATTCTTTTATGTGTAAGGAAACATCAGGCTTGACTTAAAACATTGCCTTTCTAACTTTGTAAAACAAAATGTAACAAATAAATGCATAGATATAAATTTACTGAATTATTATTTATTACTAAAATATAAAATTGTGCACCAGCAACTTTGCAGAAAAATCCTCAAAATGAACAGGAATTACAATTCAGGTGTAAACATTTTTAATGCAGCAACAAATTGGTCAAAAATAAAACAGAAATCAAAATTTCAGTATATAATGTATTTAGTATATGAACATAGAATTGAATTTAATAGATCGGTCCCATTGTCACCGATATCCAATTCAGCTTTTTGAGTCAGTATCAGCCTGATATCTGATCTGGTATCGGTATCGATGCATCCCTACTAAAGCTCTGTGGATGTATTGTTTAAAAAAATAAAAATTGTCTACGTAAAAATGTTATCAATAATACCTTTAATAATGAACCATAATTATATAAATATCCATTGCTCGTATAACAATGGACTAAATGTAAAAATGGTATATAATATAATCAAAGCTGTACAGTACCGTATGAATGTGCATCCCTGTGGAACAGTAATCCTTACCCTGGAAATGCCCCTTTCCCACAGCTTTTACTGATAGCCGTTAAATAAATAGATTTTAATAAATAATAAGAAAAATGTCTTATAAAATCAAATGTCACTGCTAACTGAAACCACTGTTTCTTAGTGACATAACAGATTTGTTAATGAATTTTGAAACTCCCATGCAGTTAGCGTTAATGGTGGTTCATTTTCAGAGTTTAATATGATCATTAATAAATAACTACGTTTTACAGTGACTGTGTTCATTTGCATTTGTACAAGCAATGAACTTAAGAGAAGTTTAAATTCTCACTTGTCCTTATTTAATTGTTATTTTGCACAATTTAATTTAAATAGTATCTCAGGAGCTTGCTGGTACTTTGGACTGTTTCTAGTGTATCTTAATCAAATGTTTATTTTTAATATCTATTAATCAGAAACTAAATTATTAAGCAAACTCACAATCAGAAAAAAGGTAAAATGGACAATTTCTTATCTGTTATCAAAGTCTAATAGCTAAATGTAAGAGCAGTTTGTAATATGTGACTCCTGTTGAGTGTTTGTTGATTATGTCAATTACCAGCCTCAGCCACACGGCCCGGGGCATTAATTTGTCATGATTGTATCTGAACAATAAACTATTCGCAGGTCGAAGAACCATTTGACACACAATATGGAATAGAAATAAGGCACAGATTATTGGCATTTGAATCACTCTCAAACAGCTGCTGAATGTTGGAATAATTTACAGCTGAAAACTAGAAAAGCTATTTTCTGTAACGCACTAGGAGTTGTTTAGCTTGAAGTCATAATTGTAGGTTATTTGTCCGGCTTTTGTCATTTTCTTTCTGGCACGGTTTATTTTCTGATGGCACATCTTTTGAAACTTCTTCATCTGTTCCACAACAAAGGAATGTTTTTCAGCTATTTAAAGAGCAACAAAGGCCACTTTGCTATTCCCCACCTGACAAATGACATAAAGTTGCAAGTGCAAAAAATTCATATTTATCTTGCTGTTTGCATTTTGCAATGCTGATCATATTTAAACAGGGCTTTGAACAATTTGCACTTTTTTCCCTGTCAAATAACTTTTGAGCATTGTGTTGGATCATGCGAAACTAAAACCCCATCCTATCATTGTGTGCTGTCTACTTGGGTTGAGGGGCTTTACAGAATAAACTAGCTCCTTTTGGCTGCATTAGAAGACAGAAAGTGTGCTGACTCGCACACTTCTGAAGAGAATTCTACATTTGTATGGCTGAATCGATACAATTAAAATTGCCTTTTTGCGTTAAGCAGTTCGCCTTCCAACTCCAAAGTGGGGACCTCAGCAAAGTTGTTGTTTTCTCAGTCTACACCATTTACCTCAATTCTATCATCACTGACAACCTGCTCGCAAACTTCAAGGCCAAGTGTGCATAAAACAAATCATTTGTGGGTGTCAGCAGATAATGTGGGGTAGTGATGCAAATCTGTTTACCACTTTTCTTCCAATACATTAAAGGTGCTTTTGTGTTGCGTGCTTTGACGGCATGTCATAGAGCAAAGAATATGTGTGTGTGATGTGTGTGTGAGGGAGACAGAAAGGAAGAGAGGGTGATTAAGTGGGAGCTTGTTTATATGCTTTTTTTGCTTTAAGTGCGAGCAGGTGGATTTTGAGGAAGCATCTGCTTTCTTTAAGTGGTTTTTGAAGTTTACCTGCATCACATTTCAGACCGTGAAGTGAATATGGAGACTAATTATGATTAGTCTTAATATTGTGTGTACAGGATAACAAGAATATCATCACCCTTTTGATTCCATGTCTTCACCCATTATAAATGCTCCATCAATTGAGGGTTTGTCACTGTTGCAGCCTTAAAGGGATAGTTCAGGTGTGTTGGAGTGGGGTTGTATGAGGTACTTATCCATAGTAGGTGTATTACTTACAGTAGATGACAGCCGGCGTGCCCCCAGCATCAACAAACAGACAGGAGTACCGACACCAGAGCAAGTGCAGTGGACGGCAGAAAAAGAAAGGGCTCACTGACGGAGAGATAAAGCGGTGAAAATATTCTAAACTTAGCGTACACTTAAATGGATATATGCATATATGTATATTTATGTTTTTTTTTTTTTTTTTCTTTTACGTGAGCCTTTCTTTTCGGTGGCTAAAATGGATTTTTCTGCAGTCCCTGTCCACGACACTGTATTGTTTTGCTCCGATGTCGGTACTCCTGTCTTTTTCTCGATGCTGTGGGCGTGCCGACCGTCATCTACTGTGAGTAATAGGGGTGTCACAGTTTCGATTCTAAATCGGCCATCAAAATCAAAAGCAGGATCAACAATATTTTTTCTCTGTCCTCGCCTACTTGAACGCATTTGAGAGAAAATACAGCTGTACTCAAGAGATGTAACAGCCAAGTCACTCAAGGTTTGAACAATAAATCAGCACCTCTGTTCTGAACAGATTAATTACATTACAAACACTAACAAAAGTAACATTTGCATTTTGGAACATAGAACCGCAAACTTAAACTACTCAGTGCAGCAATCCGGACTAGGCAGGCTAATAGGAAACGTGGGCCGTTCCTGTCGCTATGATACTCAGGGCACTTCCTGCATGCCTATGGCATTTTACACTGCATGAATTACCCTAGCTGACTTCAGTAAGTTAGTTAGTTAGTTTCCTTACTCATCATGGCTCTTTAACTCTTACTTGGTTTAACGTTAAGTCACTACATCTCCCGACAGATCAACACCACGGTTGAATTTCAGCCTATATGCATGTTTTTTCTAATCAGAGCAGCTGATGTTGGTCCGAGAGCAAACTGCCGAGTGCTGTCTCTCTGCTCGGTGGACGGTGTTCAAAGCTCCACTGTTGTAATGCACTGCAGAAGGATTTATGTTTTGTTTTTGTAATTATTATGTTCTGAGGTGGGTCACACAGATACTGATATTGAAAAGATGCAGCTTTTTATATTGTAGACTATTTTAGTCTAAATTTTGAAACGGTTTCTAAATAAAAAGGGAGTTCAGTTCCCTTTTTAAAGAAGAATTTTAGTGTGTAAATGACAGTGGCACAAAGGGTGCATAAAACCAATGATCTGTAGACTCCATAGTCTAGCAATGGCATGTTGAAATCGAAAGTCAAATCGAATCGTGGATTTGGAGAATCGTGACACCCCCAGTAAGTAATACACCTACTATGGATAAGTACCTCATACAACCCCACTTCAAAACACCCAAACTATCCCTTTAACTTGCTCCCTACTTCAGAGCAGTGTTTCCAAGGTTGGTAATTGTAGCCTGGCTCTTTTTTAATTCAGTCTCTGATGTAAGTTCAGACAACACAGGAAAAGTTGTGACAAAGCTCGCGTTTTGGTGCAGCGTCTCTCGCTGACACTGTTTATCTTTCAGAGCCTTAGTTCACCCTCACGTTCAGCAGCCCGCTCTTTAATTATGATTAGGCTGTTCACACTTCTCACCCTCCTCATCGCTCAATTACAGCACCATATTGATTTGTTCCTAGAGAAACCATCAAGGATGCACGGCCAGGAAATCACTGATATGCTCTCTAATATGATAAATGTGTTTTAATCCGACGTTACATTAAAACGCCATCTCACGCTGCTATTAGTCACTAAATTAATGATCAGAATTAACTAGTTTGGCAGTTGGAACGAGACTGGCCCCTGATCTCCTGTTGTTGGTCATTTCGCTGTAAAACTTTGTCCTCATATCTAACGAACCCATTTCTTGAAATGGAACTCATGATAAAAAAACGATTCATCATCATCACCCATAACAGAGGTTTGTTTTTGGGATCTTTTGTTCCTTTAAGTTTAAACATCCTCCCTGAGGTGCAGTATAAATAGGATCCCAGAGCAGTCAGTTGGTTATAGATAGTCTCTGCAGTGGCACCTTAACGTGAGCGTATCATATAGACGGAGTACGCAGGCTTGCAGGCGAGCTCGGCCACAGAAAGAGAGCATGTGGCAGTGTCAGCAGCCTAGTGCGCCGCGGCCAGGTTTCCTGGGGCGAGGGCTGTGCTGTGCTCCATACGGAGGGCCTGTGCTGGGAGCCCGAGGGCCATGCAGTCCCAGGTCAGCAGATGGGCCTGTGATTATTATTTCCAGGCCTGTCTTACCTGACCACTTCCTCACTCCGTGAACAGCTGTTTCACTCGCTTCACTGAGACGCTACATGAACAGCCATTTTTCTTCTGTTCTTTACTTTGTACATAGTATAAATCTTTACTGTGACCCTGCTCTGGGCTCCATCCACCTGTGTCTTACCTCGGGCAAAAGCTCCCCCGGAGGATTGGTTTTCTTTTTTTTGTTACCAACCCAGGAAAAAAAAGACTATTAGGATTGTTTTCTAGACAATAGGACACTTAATTTTACCACCTAAGCCTTCTGTCTGTTTCTGGCTTTGGCACAATGTTGCGATTGTCATTTTTAGTGACATCCCCATCATCCATAACACTTTTTCAGTTTTGATACTGAACATTTATGATGACAATCATGAGAATTTTTGAGATTCGATATAGAAAATATTATTTAGTTTGCTCTTGACAGTGTGAAATAGATGTGTCATTATAATCTTTCAGAATAAGGTTGATGTATTGCAAGTTGTTAGAACATGCCATTTCTCTTAGACTGTGTCAGGTTTAGCAATCACATATTGCAGACTACGGTGCTTTTGGATGAATACCCTCTTTAGTCAACCAATTCATCACACTGCAGGGAATATTGTTCTACAGCACCTGGTGTTCAGACTATTTCTGTGTTCTAAACACTGTTGGTACAAACCATTTGTTCTCCATCCAACAAAGCTTGCAAAGCCTCATTACTGCTCCATTATTCTTGGAGGATTTTGCACCCATCTTAAATATTACTGTTACAGAACACATTATTTTCAATTTGCATTCTGTTTGGACGTCCAAAAAGGGTAATTCACTTTCACCATTATTTAACATTATTTCTGACTGGATGCTGGATGGGAAAGTAATAATCCATGAACAAAGAGGGACAGCTACAGCTCTAAATGGAGCTTGAAAATGTCCTTTTATGAAATATTTTCTGAACTTTTTGAGTGTAATATTGGACATCCCAGGCTATGGTTCAATACACCAACAGACACAAACAGCCTTTGGTCTGAGAGAACAACATCAAAAGTAATATCTGCAATCTAAGAGAGAGTTATTTTTCTAGAGAACAAATGGTTTTAGTTTAACAGCAACAAAAACAAACTGGAGGGAAACATTTAACCAGGAACACAAAGAGAACTGCTGAGGCAGTTTTAAGCCCCTCAAATCATTCAACATAGATTGAAGCACTGAATGAAAGAGCAAAATCTGGCTTATTTATTGATGGAAATGAAATGGCTGAGAAAGGGGATTTCTTTGAAATGCGCAACATAAAATAATAGATTTTTGCAACTGTATAAACTCTAAATCCAAAAAGAATGAGGGAGGAGGCAGAGCTCATTTTTGACTATACTTACTCTGCCTGCACTGAAAAAAAACTCCTCCTTGTTGGAAAGATGGGGAATACACCTGTAAGGTCATGTGGTTGGCTTTCACCATAAGGCCCCAGCCACTGAGCTGTTGATCAGACACCTCTTTTCACACAGCTGGTGCATTTAGATTCCCAGCTCCTCCCTCAAATCCCACAGTGTGCTCTCAAGGAAATGTGTGGAAATGAATTATGGAAATTTCTGATGGGAAACTTGGTGCATTAGTGTTTCATTTAGCTTGCTCGTATCCTGAAGCGCTGCTCCAACCTACGAGGGACAGAGCTGGAAATATAACTCTCAGCGGCAGGGAAGCCCACAGGGGTGCGTCTCCCAGTCAGGGCACGGGCCAGTCGATTTATCTGCCAGTGGCCTGGGCCTGTCTGATACAAGCTCTCTCACAGGTGGATTTATCACCGTTGCCTGGAGCTGCAGGCCTACAAACTCAATACAGGCCTCCATTTTTTATACTGGCTAAGCACAGCAACCTCTGCTAACTCTCCTCAACCTCTGAAACTCAGGGAGCACTCCTCCAGACATGTTTTATTTGTGTCACTGTTCCATTTTGAAGTAGTTCAGAAACTTAAAAGGGAATAAATCCCTGTTTATTGGGCTTATATATATCTGTTATTTTATTACTGTGCATATGGTTTAAGTGTTTGAGTTGCGAATAAATTTGACAGATTTTTTTGCTTTTATGAAATATTAGATTCTGGCCAGTCAGTTTCGTCCCCTCGGTGATACATAATGGAGATTCCTTTCTTATCAGAGATAAATAAAACCATCTTTAAATTGTAAAAAGGAAGTACTTAAATTAAGTAAAAAAATATCATTGCATTTTTTTTACAATTTTACAATGAATGTAGTTTATTCCTGCTGGTCAAACTAACAAGGCAGTGTCAACACATACATGTAAATGAATAACCTGAGCAGGTTGTTTCAGAATAAAATACACTGGCCTCTATATAATTAGTATTGATAGTCTAACACTCAATCTCTTGGTTCTGATTTTGTCCACAAACACCTACTGTAAAGAAAATGTGTAGTCTCTTTTGCTCAAAATTATTCTTTGTGCAGCAGCCACCATTAAGTACTATACACTCAGCTTGCCTGAGCCTGTTTGCTTTAAAGAGTTGAGCAACATAATCAATCAGCCTTTTGAGTTTTTCGAGGTTCTTGCCTTATAAAGTGTTGTTCACACTATAAGGCACTAGAGGGAATGACACTGTATGCTAGCCTAAATATGAAGCGGCTAAATATTGTGGCCGCTGTTGTGAGAAGGTGAAGCAGTTACATTAATGGTTATTATTATGTATTATCTTATTATTGTTTTCACAGTTTTAGAGACTAATAGCTTGTCAAATGTTCTTTTCAGAGTTTATACTTGTATGGATTCCACTTGTGTATTTTTAGGTAATATTTATTACATTTCCAGTATATAAGTTACAATAAACCAAACAACCCTTGTGTATTTCCTATCATGAAAGTTGCACAAATAAGAAATAAATGAGGACAATTAAAGCATTCTTTATGTAACTGAATAGGCAAAATTAAGTTAACTACAGTGGGCAACTCCGGGGTCTGAAAAGTGAAGCCAATTCAGAAGTGTCTTAAACTTGCATTCTTTCTAATAGCCAGCAGGGGGCGACTCCTCTGGTTGCAAAAAGAAGTCTGATTGTATAGAAGTATATGAGAAAATGACCCTACTTCTCACTTGATTTATTACCTCACCGGTCTGGGAGTTGTATGTGTTTTCGTCTTACAACTTTAACCCTTTCACAGTGTGTTTTCAGTTCATGAAAGTTCATTATAACCTTTTTGGTTGCCTTAAAATGCCTTATTTTAACATTAGGTTGTACTTAGCTCCACCCTCTTGTGTCACTTCTGGTCGCAAATAATTAAGATGGCAACGGCCAAAGATGGCGAACTCGAGGCTTCAAAACGGCAGTCAACAAACCAATGGTTAACGTTAGGGTGACTACGTCCACTTCTTATATACAGTCTATGGTTGACTCCAAAACAAAAGCTATAAATGCCTGTTTCACCAAATCTGCAGGTTGTCATGTGACAAGTATTAAATTTGGTTTCCAGTACTACGAAAAACAGCAGCACCAAGACTGCCAGTATCACCAGCAATTAATAATTTTGCCTCAACTAATCCTTAACGGTGACCACATGTAGTAATTGGCTAGATATCAGCATGTTTCTTCCATGACCTAAGTATTTGTGAGTAACCAGCTGCTTTATGTGGCAGCGTGACACAATAGCAACGCTGCAGCCTGTTGCACTTGTCCTGACGTTAGACAACACACAAGCTTGTGCTGTCTGTTGCTTGCAGATCTGGGTGGATCAAGACAGACATGCAACATGAGTAACAATGTCTTTATCATTTTTTTCATATGCCAGAATTTTATTACTGTAAGTAAAATATAAATAAATGCATTTCCACATTAGTAGCTTAGATTTTCAGTTTTTACACAATGTCTGTACTGAGGAAAAGCCTGCAAGTTTGAAGTGAAGACAGCTCACTACTTTTTCAGCAAGCATTGCATTACCATATACCACTGAGGGCCCTGTTGTGTGCCTTAGTGTAAGTGTAACAGAGGAGAGGGGAGAATGAATTTGCCACAGGTGTGAGTTTTCCCAGAGAGGTTTGGAAATTCAAGACTACATAGACGGTGTGTGTGTGTGTGCAAGAAAGGCCAGTGAGCACAGACCACTTTGAGGCTAATAAAATGCAGGTTTTTCAACACGAAGTGACACAAGACAACAAGAAATTGACAAAGAGGCAGTTTTCTTTTGAAATGCTTTCCGATGAAAGACTGTCTTTCCATCCTTTTCAATCCTTTTCATTTGTCATTTCGTCATCACCTGTGATATTGTGGTCAAAAATTAGTCTGTATAGTAATCTCAAAACAATGTGAACATTCATACAGCAATTTGTATTGTTGAATATGATTATAATAAGACCTTTACTGCTAATGTCACGCCAAAGTGTGTAATAGACCTGCCTGTCTAGAGGATAACGTTTCAGTGTCACTTTATGCCTTGCCGAGGCGTGAATATTACACGCGTGTACGAAGGTGCAGTACCAGGGTGCATCAGAACCACTCACTTAGGTTTAGGCAACAAAACTACTTTGTTAGGTTTAGGAAAAACGTCATGGTTGGCCTTAAAATACGTACGTAAACTAAGTACGATACGTATGGAAACAACGCAACCAAGTACAGAAAAACATGAAATCATCCTAACGTAACTTACAAAACAAAACACCGGTCTCCTGGTTAACAGTTCTATGTTTGTTGGACCCATCCACCCTCAGCTCCCACCCATCATAAGCAGTCTTTCTTACCTTTTAAGTCACTAGCTCTGAGTGTAGCATATTTATGCGGATGCATTTACATACAGACTATATGGCGTATAAATGACACGCCAAAAGGAAGAACGGTGTTCTTATTGCACACTTTTACCCTGTGCATTATTGTGTCATTCTTACGCCTTTTCGTGCAACTGCCATGCACAGTCACACTGGATGCAGTGCACTACACCTTCAGCATTGTACCATTTACCATTTTTTCCATTTTAATTAGCTGGTGTCATCAAAGTGTTTTGCTGATCAGCTTGTTGTCTGACTCAATCAGCAGGTACAATTTGCAAATCACTGAAGGTTTGATGAAATGGTCCCTAAAAAAGGCATTTAAGCAACATTTTTTAGAGGTTTTACTGAGGTAAATGAGTATCCTCACTTCCTATTCTGTAGTGCGTTCTGTAGGATTTTAAATCACACAAGAGATTCACCTCATTGTTATATTATAACCCAGTTAGGGCAGGACCTCTCTGTCTGCAGTAAAATGTCAAAGGTCGAAATCGATCGCTGTTGTATTAAATAGACTGTCTAACTAGTATAAAAGCTTTATGGCCATGCCCGTTATTCATTTTCTCATATCAAGGGCCGTCTATAAAAAAGAAATGAGTCATAACCTTGACATTACGCCTGCTAATGCTGCATAGAACAATGCATTTATTCCCTTTTTTAGGAGTTATAATATCCTAAAACTGTAGAATCTGTCCTCACTAGAGCCGTTACAGCAACACTGTATTCCCAACTGTTCACATAAATGCACCGTCAGCTTGATCCTGATAACAAATATCTGTTTTCAGAAACACATTGTAGCAGCCAACTGGTCCCCATGTAGGAGGCAAACCCTTCGGCCAGCGGCAAGCTGGTCCCAGCCTGCTGGCAGCAGCAACAGCGTGCCCACTTCATGCTTGAGCCACACCTCCACTCACAGTCCGTCACGCCAGCCTGCAGTGCATACCTGGCAAATGCCGCAGCGGCTTGCCAAGGAAGATTTATACCTGGTGTTTGACCTACTTGAGTTTGCATCTATATTAGTGAAGGAAAGGGCTTGGTTGTGGGGGAGAGAAAGGTCACAGAGATCCCAGGTCTTCCTCTGATGCATCAGGATGATGGAACTGGCTAATTTAATGAGCAACAGTTGTCCCCTTGGCCGCTACAGATGGTGCACCGCAGCTCAGCTCAAAGCCGTCTGGAAACATAGCCTTCACAGCACACACATCATCCTCTAACATAGGCAGGCTCTAACACTGTACAGGTACAAAGACTCCACATTGGTTTTGAACTAAAATAAGAGTCACATTTAATTTAACAAATCAATATTTATAAATTGATTTCTTTTTGTCCAGAACAACAACAAAAAAAGCCTTTCATATCATCCTGATTGGATTGTTGATGTTATCAATATTAACCTCAACTTCACCCATAAGCTCTCAGTCATCCAAGCTGTATATGTAGCTATAAAGAAAGAAAAAAGGGCGGCCAATATCACAGAGTATATTCTGTATCTATGTGGGTTCAAACACTTATGAAACTATGCCTCGAGTATCGTTTCATATACGTTTGCCTTTGATTCAACGTGACACATCTGGTGACTTTTTGATCTTGGCTGGAATCGAAAATGAAGTTCTGGTGGATTTCAAAATTGCTTGTCCACATAACAGCTTATAGTTTGAGTTTATAATGACGCTCATCAAAAGGAGGGAGGAGTGAAAAACTGATGAAAGTTCTTCGTTGAATTCAGCAGCTGTGGTGCTTCATGGTCCCCAGTCACAAACATGGTCCCAAACATTCTGCCCTTGACTTTAGTGGCAGTCTTTCCCATTTTGTAAATACACCATAGAAATTTACTGTATGTGAGAAATAATTACTTTCCCGTATGCTCCTCTTGGATGTATGTGTATTTTCATACAGGAATAGATTTCACATGGGATGTTCACTAGTCCTACCAGGATATATGTTATCTCAGATAAAAGCTGCATGCCTTGCAGCTGCTGGTTCAGAGTCCTGGCACCTTTTTTTGTTGCTATTCAAGCTCAGTTAAAGTGCCTTGATACAACATATCTTCATACAACATTCTGTATGATATCTTACGGAAAGTTCAATTCAATTCAATTCAATTCAATTTATTTTTGTATTGCGTCAAATCACAACAGAAGTTATCTCAAGACGCTTTATATATAGAGCAGGTCTTAGACCCTACACCATAGTTTAGAGACCCAACAAGATCCACCAAGCGCGCGGTGGCCAGGAAAAACTCCCCGAAGTTATCCCTCTTTTTTTGTGCGTTTTCCTACGAATGTCCAGCAACACGTGATGCATGTGTCAATTTCCGATCCAGTCTTTTCAAAATAAACTCCCGTCTTCACAGGAAACAACTTGGTTAGGTTTAGGCAACAAAACTACCGAGTAAGGTTTGGGAAAAGATCATGGTTTGGGTTAAAATAACACCGGAAGTTGCTTAACTTAAGTATGGAAGTTACATGAAAAAATAAAACAACATTGACGTCTGGTTTCACACGGAGTATGAACATCGTTCTCCTGGGCAAAAGTCCGGTGTTTTTAGACCCACACATCCATCTCCTTCGTACGTGCCGTTTGTCACTCTTTATACGTCCTAGTTCACAAATATGTTGATTACATACTTTTCGTAGGCATAGCTACAAACGGTGTATAAGAACAGCAGTTGTGTTTAAGCTCCACGAACAAGTTTTTGGGGCTCTGTCGAGGCCCAGTACAGTACACTAAAGGCTTCGCTAAGAAGGGTTCAATTGTGTCTAAGAGCTTTGAAAGAAGTTGTTGCATTTGATAAATGTTTTTGTTGTTAAAGATGTGAACAAATTGACAATATCTTCTGCCCTTTGCATTGAAGCATTTTGCATTTTGAAATTATTTTGAAATGCCTATGAATGTGAAGTGATGAGTTCAGCCCTTATTGTCGTCTAAACTCTTATTGACTTTGTAAGCCACTCAAAGTTAGGCAGGTGTTACGAAATCTGTAGTGATCTGTAGTAGTCGGCACAGCTTTAAATGAACTTCCAAATTGCAGATTTAGTTTCTTCGTTACCTGAAGCCGCCCATAAACTTAGGCTCAGTCCTCATCTCCATACAGATGCTCACAGTTTTTACTTTTATAGTGATTCAGGTTAATTCTCATTATATATCTGCCAATCAAGTGTTTTTTTAGAGAAATAAGACATATTAAAATAATAAATTATTATTTCTAATATGATGTTATCAACATGAATATACTAATTATTATTACAATTTGTAGTTGTGTCTGTGTATTTAAATACAAATTGTAAATAGATTAATCTTATGTCAACATCTGTCAAGTGAAAAGTTAAGTTGCTGCAGTAAACAAGATAAAAGAAATTTGTTTAAGTGAATTTATTTTTAGCTGCAACTGGGAAGTTGTAATACTTTCAGTTAGAATCTGGATTTTTCTTTATTTTAAAGTGTTTACTTTCTCTCCTGTAAATGACATTAATCCTGGCTGAAAAGTTCATGGCACAGAATGTTTTTCAAATACTTTTAGCTGCCACAACAACAGCACTATTGTTTTTTTTGTTCCAATGGTAACATTAAAACAGTACAGGTAAGTCACCTGGCACTAAACCTAAAATAATTTGATGTCTGTGGAATGAGACGCAAGAGAAATGTGTTGGTACACTGGGTAATTTGCATGATAGAATAACCTTCCTTGTGTTTGGTAGGGAAAAAAGAGCTAATGTATTCAGTGTATTTGTGGTCATGCTCTTCAGTTTTTTATCACCTAGAGACGAGCATTAAATCACCTCACTGGGGGAATGAGTCGCAGGAAAGGGGGAAAAAATGAAGCAGCTTCTGGATCTAATGAATTCCTGGGAGAATAAACACGCCTTTGAATAAAGCCCTAATCACGAATTAAGTGGTTGTTGCCATCATACCTTTGTAGAACATACCCACAGACACAGACCCGTGAATGTGTGTGTTCAAATTATTTCTTCAGCTCCGGCAACAATGAAAAAAAGATAAGAGGTAAGCTACCCAGCCCTCAGCCAGTCCGTGTTTAAAGATAGGGCAGGGCTCATTTCCAAACTAATCCCTTGTCTCAATCCCTGCTTCATTCGCTCGGTGCAGACCGCTGCTTCAAGGGTCAAACTGAAATAACAGGGAAGCTGTCCACGCCGTACCAAGGTCACCTTTGGCTTCCTCTCTTTGCAGTTTAGATCCTCCCAATAAGCTTTATGATGTAGCATTATGATAAATTACCTGATCTCCAGTCACAGAGGTGCTCGTCTGTTCATAACTAAGTTTTTTTTTTCTGTACCAATATTGGCCCACAGACTTGCCTCATTGAACAAGCTAGAGCAACCAGTAGAACAAAGACTGGGGTAAGTTTTTCTCAGTGAATAATCCCACTGAGCCTTCTTTGAAGGAGTTCTTACACCAGGAAGGTGGATAGGGCAGATTTTAATCAATACAGGAAAACAAGGAGCTCAGGGGACGTGAGGAGCCTACCAGTCAGGATGAAGATTAAACACCTCTGTCTAAAACACACTCGGCTCATGTCAGAAAGCCCGGGCAACTTCAAATCCATCTATCAAAACGGTATCAAACTGTGTTTTTCTAACAAAGCAATGTTATATGACATGTATTCTCCCCTACAGCTGTAGGTGAGCAAGTGGATCATAAATCATAGCAGACAAAGCTCAGCTTGACCTCTAAACGGTTGTATATCAGGCTATTCTGATTCAGTGAGGATGTCTTTTGGCCTCAATAGGTATACTTACTTTATTCGAGCTTTGAACAATGCCGGCTTAATCCCAGAGGGCTGATTCTGCATAACAAACAATCTCTCGTTCTGTCCAACGGCTCTTTCTGTACTTTTTCAGATAGACCTGAGAAGTGAGAGTGTGCTGCACCACTTCTTAAGTCCTATAGACAACATAATAGTTTGTATCTAATAGAGTTGTAAGAAAATACTGGTAAACACGAGTGCTGCGATATTATGTAATGTGATACTGTTTACGATTCTCAAGAAAGCTGTATAGATTTTTAATTAACCTCTTAAAAATCCAACGGCCATTCGATCTTTGCGAGGTTGTAGCGGGCTCAGTTTTAAAGCTAGAGTGAAGATACTGGCATCCTATTAAACTAGAAAAACCTATGAAATCCATTGGGACCAACCATGTCACACTTGCTTGTTGCTTGAAGGAGGCTAAATAACGCTCCAAAGTCATGCAAAATTTTGGCGAGGAAAAACTGTCATGGCCATTTCCAGAGGGGCCCCTTGTCCTCTGACCTCAAGATGGGTTCTACGGCCATGAGTCTCCTCGTTACAGGCTTTAGGGGGGGGGGGGGACAAAATCGATTCACCTATGTATCACAATTTTTTTACATGCTACATACATGCTGAAAATCAAACATTTTTACTCTATCAATTTAGATATTTTCCAGAGTAAAAGTCCCTACAAGTGTATGATTTAACTTTTTCCAATGACCTAGTCTTACTTGTAGAATCGCAATATTCCAAAATCACAATATATCGACTCGGCACCCAAGTATTGTGGTGATAGTATCAAATAGAGAGATAGGTGAATCGTCCCAGCCCTACTAAGTATCGTGTTATTATGTGTTGTGATACTGTATCGATTGTCAAAAACGATCTTTGGGAGGTTGTAGCTGGCTCAGTTTTAAAGCTACAGTGAAGATACTGGCATCATATTAAACTAGAAAACCTAAGAAATCCAGTGGTACCATGTCACAATAGCTTGTCGCTTGAAGGAGGCTAAATAACACTCCAAAGTTATGCTAAATTTTGACGGGGAGAAACTGTCATAGCCATTTTCAAAGTGGTCCCTTGACCTCTGACCTCTAGATTCTATGGCCACGAGTCTCCCCTTGACAGATATTCCCACTTTATACTACTTCCATGCAGTTGTTTCCATGCAGTATTAATGTATTATTTTTGCCTATCCTAAAAAAGGTGCAATTCTGGTGTGTTCTATATACTATGACAGTTTTCCTAAAATTAGATTTAAAAAATATCGCAATATATTGCCTTGCTTACAGTATCACAATATAAAGTATTGCAATATATTGAATTGTAACCCCTTGTATTATGATACATATTATATTGCCAGATTCTTGCCAATACACAGCCCTTGTATTTAAATGATCTCACGACTGATTTACCTTGAATAAAGCATTGATTGCAATATTTGATGTCTGCATAGAAAGCTCTGAGTTATGCTAAAATAGCCATAGTGGATGAATTCATCAGAGTGTGAAAAACAGCGTTCTTGGGGAACGCAAGGATGCAGTGATGGAGGTCGCTGTTTTTGAGGGACTTTGCCGAGGCGCAGCATTTTTTTCTTTTGTGTTAATTAGACACTCCCAGTCATGTTGGCTGCGAGGCTGGTTTTGCTGTGAAATAATGTCTTTGATTAAAAGATCCAGCACTCATGAGAAGGCCTGTGTGATAAAGCCACGCTCAGTCGGGGGACCCCCCAGCTCTCTAAAAGCAACCCCCCCTTCTTTTCACCTCTTTCCCCAGACTAGCGGAGAACAAGGAAAGAACAAAGTTGCCTGAAGTGGCCATGCTGCTCATTTCATAAGCAGCCTCGCCACTTTGACTCATTTAAGAAGATGAAAGACGGTTACTGTAATATTTGAAGCGGTGGCCACCGCAGCTGAACAACACGAGAGCGTTTCAGAGAGAAGTTTGAGTGTGTTTTTTTACGAGATACACTGTATAAGAGCACGCTGGCTGAAGCATGAAATGCAGCACAATAAGAGAAGCAAACGCTGTCACAGACCCGTCTTAAGGCGGAGAAGACTCGGGCCTCCTCTCAGAACTGCAGGTCACAGTCAGAGGGCCCGGCTGAATAATTGATCAATGAATGTGCAGTGAAAACAGAAACACAGCTTAGCACTATATTTCCCCTCTCCCCCTGTAATGTGCATTGAATCCCACAGATCCATCAGCTACATGCAAAGCTCCGCTGAGCTGAAAGGCCTCCAAGTTCACTTCAATTATTCAGCATCCCTCCAAGATTATGAATTATTGAGCTAAAAGTATGTTCCATATACGGCCATGTGCTGTAGCTGTGCTGTAGACGGCGCCCACTTTCGTAGATGTGTGGGAGATCTGTGTTTGGGTGAAACGGACAGGAACTATTAAAGCTCCGGACAGTTAAAAGTGTAGATGACAGCCTAAACCTGAAATGCCATATTTAAGGAATGATGAAATCAAGAAGACTGTTTGCAGTGTCAACCATTACATTTTAATGGGCAGGCATGAGGAAGCACCCCACCTTCCAGTTTATTTAATTAGGTAAGCAGTTTCTTTCCAGAGTGGTAGATTCATAAGTAGACTATTAATTGTTTCCTCCACACCTTGGCAAAGTTGTGGGCTCCTGAGTCTGTGTTCTCTTTGGGGCTGAGAGTTGTTTAGTTTCAGCTGCCATCTGCTGACAGCTTGCACAGCCAGCTTCGGTCCAACCACCCTCTCTGATGGTATGAATTGTGCCCAGGCCTCTTGATGGAAGAGTTGGGGTTCGCTTTTCTTGGCTTGAGCGGAGGAGGAAACAGATGATACAATTAATTATCAATAGGTCCCTCAGTAAATCAAAGCCATTTTGGCAGCCCATGACAAAAAAAAACCCCACTGAACTGCCTGCGAGTCTTCGCCATGTCTTCATTGCCCATTCTCAACAACTGCTCTCTGGCCGCCTGCCTCCAGTACAATCCACAAGGTGTTTGAATAGATTGTTCAAATATTTTTTTTACTGTTGATTCTTTCTCTCTTCTCTCGTTTTTTTGAATATGAAGGCAGTTTTCTCTGTGGAAGAGCGGCGAACCACTTGACTGAGTGCATTCAACTCTCCTGCCCATCACCGAGGCTCTAATGAGCATTGGCTGTGGCCGAGGCAGGGAGGCTGATAGCAGCTCATTATCTCCCTGCCCATGCTGGCCTCTGTGTTCCTGTTTGTGGTGAGCCTCTTCTCTTCTTATTGCAGGGTAAACATTTACCCAGCGGAGACAGGCCTTGACCATTAGGCGCTGGGGAGCTGTGGTAATGGAAAGAGGGCCCACTGGAGTTCTGCCCACCGCCCTCCTCGACAGAATAACTCACTCACGCTCACTTTGGCATTAACCTTTTATTGGAATTTACAACTGACTGGGGAGTATTCCTCTGCAGAGGTTGAACTATGGCTTTGGCCTTACAAAGCAAAGGCCATTAAGCAGGGTTTTTACAAGCCCAAGAACGCTAGATGGACTTCACGGACGAGAATTTTAAAACTGCCAAAGGAAAAATTTGTTCACGGCGTTGTTAAAAACAAAGCAGCATCCACCTTTGCCACGGTAGCGCCGGTGGTCATTAGTAATGACATTATGGTGCTTTTTATTGGAAAAGAGATCCCCTGAGTACATTTCATGAGTCCTGGTGAAAGCTGACACGGAAGAAAACAAGAGAGGTGATTAAAAAAAAAATGGCTCAGTCGTAACGTGCGAGTGTTTGTGCTGATGGGTATCGTCGTTCCTCCTGTGGTTTGAGACAATATGAGCGCGCCGCTAACCGGTGGGCGAGCAAGTGACCGTTTCATAGATGAAGATTGTGTTTTCATCAGCTCCCCTGCTGTGCGTTGGAGAAGCAACACATGTGATAGTGATGGAGTGTGTGCAGTCCTTCATCCTTATATTAGGGACTCTAGGGGGAGGAGCGGGGTGAGCTCTCTGGGGTAAGAGGGGCTCATTAGGCAGCCACTGCCTCCCCATAACCCAGCTGGGTCTGAGTGCCAGCAGACTGGGCAGCCATCTCTCTCTTCATCTCTCTCCCTCTTTATCCATCCACTTTACACACACTAAGCTGCCTTGTTTTCCCACATTCACATTAGAGCATATTAATTTACGTGTAAATATACGTGTATGATGGATATCCTCTTTAAATGATCAGTTAGTGAGGAGGAAAAAATAAGATAACAATATTCTACTTCCCCTGAAAATGTGGCAGTCGCAGCAGCAGCCATGTCTCCGAAACCACGAATTCATTATCTCTTCTCGTAAGACATCCACATACTATTTTTATGAGGGCGCATAAAATGTAAATGTTTTGAGTTCCTTTTCCCTCCCTGTCACACGCACCATTAGGAGGCAGTCACTTCCAGGGCGTAGTGTAAGAAATGAACTCTCAAAGAGCTTCTCAAGAAACCACTGGTCACATGCTTGTTAGTGCTCTGATGAGCCACTTTGCCTCCCTTCATGTTCTAGTAATTATACACTCAATTAGCAGCCTCTTTGTGTCTGTTGCCTTTAAGCTAATATTGTATTATTGATGCCCTTGCTATTACAGCTTAGGTGCACAATCTTATTTGTGCTGAGTGAATTAAAATACTAGTTTGGTGATGTGGTAGACTGTCCTTCATCCAGAAGGTCTGAGTTCAGGCCCCCGTGACAGGATACATCCATCGTTTTGAAGTGTCCTTGAGCAAACGTGTGAATCTTTACCAAACCCGGGCCCCGCTGGTCTGGCGCTGACCCTGTGCCTCGACCACTCTGCAGGGGGGCAGGCAAGCAAACAGATTGACTTCCTATATCGCAAGACAATACAGTTTAATCTTACTGAATAGATGTAAAAACACTGCGATTTCATTTGTAGCCATCAAAGAAAAAAAAAACGTAACCAGGAATTATGCCTTATGCAGCAGTTGTAATGCTAGGGGGGGTCTGCTCAAATTACTGGCTTCCACTTTCCAAGGCCGCGGACAGCCTGTCTTCAAATTTAGGCTGCTAAGCGGGAGAGTCAAATTGGAATCCCAATTCTATTAAGAAGTCATGCCCAGCAGCAAATAATGCCAAATGGGCCCAGTGCAATGGGAAAGAAGACCATTATAGAGCAGAAATATTAAAGCACTGCTGATCTATTTGCTGAAGATAAACTTAGCATATGTCTCCCAGTGCTGTCTGGCCAGGGCCTGCAACAATGAAGACGTCTCCTTTTGGAACTTGATTAAAAAGACACGTTAAGATCAAAGTCAAACGGCTCGCGAGCTCCGCAGATGTGATGAAATCTTTTACCGCGAGGACGAATAATAAATTTCTTTGATAATAGCTGTGCAACATGAAACAATGCATCGTCTGTTTCAGCAGTTTTATAATTAACAAGGAGACACTGCAATGGAAATATGGGCAGTTTTTTTTTGTATTTAAGTAGAGAGAGTGTGCGAGACACTATCTGGATACATTGTTGGTGTTGTATGGCATTGTACTGTATATTCAAGAGAAGCCATCATATTACCACCTGCAAGGAGATGTCCAAGCATCCCGATGCGTCTATTATGTTCCCTATATGCAGCTCTTGTCTGTCGATTTCTCATTTAAAGCTGTTTGGCTCCTGACAGTTCATCAGGTTCTCATCTCCGGGCCAGGGATGAGCCATCATCAGACCACATCAGGCATGGAGAGGCAATCACAGCTTGGCCTTTTTTAGTCATGGTGTGTTCTCCCAATGACAAGCCCACTGGCTGTGTGTTGGTTCCGGGTGCGTTTGTCTGCCTGCCTCCACTGTGGAACTTCTCCGAGGTACACAGATAGAGACAGGGGTGGAGACAGACGGGAGAGTCAGACGCATCAGGGTCATTCATCTGTAACAGTAACCAAGCGGTGTATCACACCAGTCCACTACACTATCAGCCCAGCGCCATGCTGAGAGATATACCTGAGGACTGTCATACTGTCCGCAAAGCAGCCCCGGCACCGGGACCCACAGATGGCTCATTCTGAGTAGACACAGACTGGTCTATCATTGCCTTGTCAGAGAGATATGCTACTGGCAGCTACAGTTTATTGCGCCGCAGATCTGGTCCATCATGTAGAGAGCTGAAAAGACGCAGAGGAGGGCTAATCATATGTGGATGTGTGGCATGCATGATTTATACACTATTTCTGTTGGCATTTTCTCCTCCAAGTGCATTTGCTATTTCCTGATAACTGTTATCACATGAAAGCCATTCCTTTTTATGTTCACAACCTGTAGAGAGAGTAGGAAGAAATGCGGTAATAGAGCTGTTAGGAAGGACAGTTGGAAAGGTTCGGGGCACTGATTTTTAATGTTGAACTGTCAATTCCAGTTGAGACCTGACAATGTGTTTGTGTGTGTGTGCGCATCTAGCTGCACTGTGTATGTCCACAAAGAAAAAAGATATAAGCCTGCTGCTGTCTGAACTTAGAGGCCTGGAAGAGATTATCAAAAAAAGCTGTAGTGTTGTTGTGAATGTGCCTTTAAAGTTTCTGAGCGAAAATGTTGATGGTGCACTGAATACAAGTACACCAGTATTAATTACAGTGGGCTACATCCAGGGCCTGAAAAGTGAAGCCAATGAGGAAGTGCCTTAAAATTGCATTCTGTCTAATATCCAGCAGGGGGCGACTCCTCTGGTTGCAAAAAGAAGTCTGATTGTGTAGAAGTCTATGAGAAAATGAGCCTACTTCTCACTTGATTTATTACCTCAGTAAACATTGTAAACATGAGTTCAATGAGTGATTGACAGGTCGCTACCACAGCGTTGTCTAGTCTGGGAGTTGTCCGTGTTTTCGTCGTAGAACTTTAACCCTTTCACAGTGTGTTTTCAGTTCATGAAAGTTAATTATAACATTTTGGTTGCCTGAAAATGTCTTATTCAGCATTCAGTTGTACTTAGCTCCACCCTCTCGTGTCACTTCTGGTTGCAAAAAAAACAACATGGCAATGGCCAAAAACCAAGATGCCAAACACGACAGTCCACAAACCAATGGGTGACGTCACAGTGACTACGTCCACTTCTTAAATATAGTTCTATGATTTATTAGCATAAATGCTATAACTATGTTAAACTAATCTGGTTAAGCTCATCATTCAATCGTGAGAAAAATAGCTAAGATGTTTACACTGATATAAAGTCATGGTCTCTTGATACTTCATCATCTACGGAAACTCAAATGTGTAGTGTATGCCAGTACATTCTGTGGTGAGGAGTTTTTTCGCTATTACTATTACCACAAGGTTTATCATTTATTTTCCCTGTAAGAGAAGAACTCTACTAGAGCTGAGTCAAAGAGGGAGGCTGTAGCCGGCGGCTACGTCTTTTTGCTGGCAGACCGATCTATCTGGGGCACCACAGGTGTAAAGGAATATTCTTTTAACTGGCTTATTCATGGCAACAGGGATATATACGTTTGCAGGGTATCAAAGGTTTTTTTTAAACAGCTAAAGCCAAGTAAGAGTTTTTTATTTTAGAGTAGTAGTAGTTTTAGCAGAGCATGGCCAAGGTTGTTTTTATGTATTCGGTGTGTTGACTGTGCTGTACAGGTGTGTTCCCTGTATATTACCTGGTGCTATAAGAGGAAGAGCAGAGATGAGGGAGAGACACAGATGTTGTCTGCTAGCTCAAAACCCTAATGTGAGCCTGCTAAGTTGGGAAAATTGCATTTGGGGTTTATTATAATGGAAATGTATTGAATTGACATTATCGGATGCTGAAAAGAATTTGTATTACCTTGTATTTGAATGATTTTTTTCTATGTACTGTGGGCGATTGCTCCGACTATCCCGGTATTATTTAGCTAAAGGGGTTGTGGTAGCATGTTATGACTCAACATGTATTATACTGCTAAGAAACAGAGTAACAGACTGAAGCAAAAGTCATCTACAGAAATCCTGGTCTTACTCTAGCTGTGTACTGTGTGCTGGGTCACTGGTAGGCCTGCAACTAACAATTAATATCATTGTCGATTAATCTATTGATTATTTTCTCGATTAATCGATTAGTTGTTTGGTCTATAAAACTTCAGAAAATGATGAAAAATTACAATCGGTGTTTCCCAAAGCCCAAGATAACGTCCTCAAATGTCTCGTTTGTCCACAACTCAAAGATATTCAGTTTACTGTCATAGAGGAGTAAAGAAACCAGAAAATGTTCACATTTAAGAAGCTGGAATCAGAGAATTTTGACTTCATTTTCTTAAAAAAAAATACTGTAATTGTTTATCAAAATAGTTGGCGATTAATTTAATAGTTGACAACTAATCGATAAATCATTACAGCTCTAGTCACCGGATTGTTGAACAGTATATTGAAAATAATCTTGATGAAAGAGTGTGACTATTTCTGTTTCTACATATTATAATTCAAATACTTATAATGAAGTACTTATATAATCATAATATAATGATTCTAGACTCAAACAGTATTTGTCTTTCATAACTGATGACATAATTTATAAAGCATTAGTGCTGCCATACACCAGCCTTAAAGTATTTCCTCTAGGATGATTAATTTGATCTGGAGCTTGTCTGGCAACAATTTATTATGACGCCTTCTGGAGCTTTCTTAATTTTGGCTTGGAACCTTACAAAGTCATAAATTAATTGGTCAGTTATTTAGTCAGGTAACGTTGCCGTTACATCCACCCATCCTCATTACATCTCCGATCTCAGCAAAGGTAATTGAGTAAACTTGGACACTAAATAATATCATTTCCGAGCGGAGAGACGGCTCCAAACAGAGTTCCACTTTCAGAAGCCACCCATTACTTGTAGAGTGACTTCTTTGTGTAGCTACCTGGGCTCCGGGTTTATTTTTACCCTCCCTACGTCCCTCCTCATTCTTTAGCAGCTTCAGGAGATGGCGTTAGTTTGGCTTCATCTCTGACAAAAGATAAATGAGCTCTGGGTCTGTGGTGATCCACTATGGCTGCCAGGGGGTTCCAAAATAGCAAACTATTTTTCATATGGAGCGAAGTGATATGGAGTGCGATGCAGCAGGCGCTAACATTTACCATATCATAGTACGCGGGAATACATTTCATTCTTTCTTTTTTTCTTACTTTTTACTTTCAACTTTCTGTTTATATTGGAGGGGTGAGAACTGTGGCAATTAAAATTGATCAAGTATGTGCTGAGAGCATGCTTACATTGGCTTTTTACAGAGATGGTGGCGAAAAAAAGAATCACTTAAGAGAAAAATTAAGTGGTTATCAAGGTGGAAATGATTCAGCATTGTTTAAAGTATCTTTAAATATATATATCAAATGCAAGAAGTTGTTTCTTTCCTCTGGTCTCAGCATTCATGTGATATTCTCTTTCTCCTACGCTTGTAACAATGGTGTAGTAATTAGGGTGGATTTGCAGAGCAGCGCAGTTGCTTTGATAGAATCTCAAAATTGGTCATTAATCACCTTCTCACCACGAGGCAGGAAAACAACAGTGATGTGTTTTCACAGGGAAAAAATGTCCTGTGTCAACAGGAGATCCACCAGCGCTCCGCTATCAGCTGAAAGAAACTTTCCCATTTAAATGAGGAGCTACAGAGCTTCCGAGGCTCTTTGAAGAGATGTGCTTGGCACAAACAAGAGCGGCAGCCTCTCCTGTGTTTTTAACAGCCGAAACATCGCTGACACCTGATGGGTGATCAAACACGAGCCATCTCTCCCTGAATCCTCACGGGGGCTCATCTTTGTACTCCTCTCTCTACACATAAACCTGCAGACCACGCTGCTGGGACACCCCTCCACTCAATATTTACTAAAGGCTCGATCACCTGACTGGATGCACTGCGTTTGTAAAGGCAAATACATTTGTTGGTTTTGCAGCATTTGCACTCTCTGACTACAAACCTGTCAGTGCTTTGGATATAAAGCCACCCACAACGTTTCTAGACCCACTATAGATTTTTTACCCCCCCCAATATTCTGAAGGGATGAGTTGCTGGCTAAATCACCTCCGGGTAGAAACGAGCCGCGATGCCTCATGGGAGCAGAGAGGGTTTGCGGGATGAACTCTTAGTGGTGCTCATAGAGAGGTCAAAGTTATTCCTGCTAGTGGGACTCAAGTTTTCCTTCCTCATCTTCCATGTCTCAGTTCTTCTCCTTAATGATGCGTCGTCCGTGGTGCGGTGCGTGCATACTCGTTAGAGCTGTATTAACATGAGTATTACAGGAGCAGGCGATCAGACGGAGTCAGACCGGCCACACAGGAGATGTGCTCTGTGAGGGCCTTTCCTTGTCACCGAGGTGAGATGATTTATGATTTATTTTCCAATAACTCCCAGCCTGCTCTGTGCGCTGGGCCCTCCTGTCAACAATCGCTGGGCACGACTATCCCCCTACACCTTCCGTCTCACATCCACAGCAGAAGCTTCTCCAGTTCCTCTTGTCGAGCCAAATTGGGAAAGGGCTTCCACAGTTAGTTATTAATACAGCTTATTTGTACACGTGCATGTCTGGTAATTGGAACAAGGGAAGGGGATGGTAGCGAGATTAAAAACCCATGAATGACAGAGCTCCAGTGGTGTTGGATTCAGTTGGTGGCTGGCAAGCTCCGCACACCTGGGCCTCCAGGCAGATGGTGAGGGTTGAGGGTTACATAACACCAGGCTAAGCCATATGTCTCCCAACCAAACCGAACCTTTAGGAAGCCCATAGTTCGCCTCCGAATGCGGTCCATGTGAGACCAGAGGGCAAATGTGTTCTGCTCCCTGATCCCAGACCAGGTGTTGAGCGAGTTGCTTCTCTGCGCCTCTGTTGTGAACATTGGCAGCAAAACGGCTAATGGTTGGATGTTGGTGTATAATAAAGGTAATGATCGTGAGTGAAAGACATTGCCAGGTCTTATGTCCAGAGGACTATAGCATTGTAAATAGTGGTTCAGTAGACAGCTTGATTACATATTGCTGAAGATTAGGAGTTCGGGAAAAATTCGATACAGCATTGTATTGCGATATTTCGCATGGCAATATTGTATCGATACACGGAAGTCAAGCATCAATCTATTATTGTATAAACTATTAACCTCTTAATCTGACGACCCATCGGCAGGCTATTCTGGCTCAGTCTTAAAACCAGAGTGAAGATACTGGTATCGTGTGAAACTAGAAAAACCTAAGGAATCGATTGGTACCAACTAGAGATGCACCGATCCAACGTTTTCAGTCTCGATAGCGATACCTGGGCTTTGGGTATCGGCCGATACCGAGTACCGATCCGATACCAGTGTTAAATTAATAATCTGTATGCCTCACTGTGTGGAAGTGACTGGGATCATTCTTTTATGTGTAAGGCAACATCAGGCTTGACTTAAACATTGCTTACCTAACTTTGTAAAACAAAATGCAACGTATAAATGTATAAATAACATAACATCAATTTAGGAAATTGTTATATATTATTAAAATAATCAATTGTACACCAACAACTTGGCAAAAGATTCTTCAAAATTAACAGGAATTACAATTCAGGTGTAAACCGTTTTAATGCAATAAATTGGTCAAAACTTAAACAGGAATTAAAATTCCACTGTATAATGCATATAGTTTATACACATCAAATTGTCACCGATACCCGATCCAGCTTTTTGAGTCAGTATCGGCCGGATATCCAATCCGATACTGGTATCGGTGCATCCGTAGTACCAGCCGTCATGTTAACTTGTAGTGAAGGAGGCTAAATAACGCTCAAACGTTGCGCTAAAATTTGGTGAGGAAACACTGGCAGGGCCATTTCCAAAGGGATTCCTTGACATCTCACCTCAAGATATGTGAATGAAAACTCTGTATTTGTATCTTATTAGATAAAACGGATGTTGACAAACTGCAAAATTTGCAGTTGAAATAAGGGAATAAATTGCAAAATATTGCAATGTATCTTATCTCAATACGCAAAAAGATTGTATCATGACTTATGTATTGTGATAATATGGTATCGTTCCTACTCCTACTGAGGATCTACAGTAGCTCAGGTCTGATACTGTATTTGTTTAGATGAAGCACGAAGTCATGGACATTGATCCGGGCAGTAGTTCTGGTCTCGGCTAATTTCAGTTAATCTAAGTGCCTTTTAAACATCCAGTGTTGTTTACAAAAAGCAAAAAGAAAGGCTTAAAAGGTCTGTCTGAAAAAAAAAAAAAAAAACCTTAAGAAATCTCCTGGCTTCTCCGCACCTTATTCTCAACTAATTATCCATGGTAGATTTCCTCATTGTGATACAACTGCTTGACAATGCAAGGCTTAAAAACACAAATGCAGAGGCAAGTGTACTATATATCTCGCACACAAACACTTTGCGAGTGACATTTGAGACATTTTGGGACGGTTCTAATGCAGAGATGAAGCATCCAGAGGAGATTAGCGAGCTAAATGGGAAACAATAGACGCTGCAGCGGGACAGGAGGATATGATTCTTCATTGTGTTAATCACAGCGGAACAGCCCTGTCGTCTTCACCAAACAATGCCATGGTGATGCTAATGGCACTGCCAACCATGACTAAGAGTGCACTCCAGATGATTGATAGCCAGAATTATATCAAGGTGACTTTCAGTCAGCTCCATCAGGTTGTTTAGTTTGATCGATAATAAACCGACGCATCTTAACATAGACATGCCTGCCACACAAACTCATTCATCAGCTTGTAGTCATTATGTTACTCTTTTAATTATAGTTTAACAGAGAGAAATATTTCATCCTTGTCTGTCAAAGGCAAGTACAGTAACGTGACATATCTGCGAGAGCCATATCAAATAACTAGAACTAGCTCTGAGTACATTAGATCTCTCATTGTAACTTTTGCAACCGTAAAGCTTTTTTTTTATTTTAGTTGTTTGAAACAGTAATACTAGTTTTTGGGTTGTCCGTCCGTCCCATTCTCGTGAACGTGATATTTCAGGAACGGCTGGAGGGAATTTTTTCTTGGCGCAAACTTCCATTTGGATTCAAGGATGAACTGCTTAGATTTTGATGGTCAAAGGTCACTGTGACTTAGAGCTGCTTAGATTAATCAATTAGTTGTCAAGTATTAAATTAATCAACAACTATTTTGATATTTAATTAATTAATTTGAGTAATATTTTAAGAAAAATAAGTCTAAATACTCCTCTATGACAGTAGACTGGATATCTTTGAGTTGTGGACAAAACAAGATATTTGAGGATGTCATCTTGGACTTTGGGAAACACTGATCGACATTTTTCATCATTTTATAGACCAAATAACGAATTGGTTAATCAAGAAAATAATCAACAATGAAAATAATCGTTCAAGGTCGCTGTGAGCTACAGCTGCCACAATTAATCGATTTTTTTTCAAGTATTAAATCAACTATTTTGATTATCGATTAATCGGTTTGAGTATTTTTTAAAGAAAAAAGTCTAAATTCTCTGATTCCAGCTTCTTAAATGTGAATATTTTCTGGTTTCTTTACTCCTCTATGACAGGAAACTGAATATCTTTGAGTTTTGGACAAAACAAGACATTTGAGGATGTCATCTTGGGCTTTGGAAAAACACTGATCAACATTTTTCACCATTTTCTGACATTTTATAGACGAAACAACTAATCGAGAAAATAATCAACAATGAAAATAATCGTTAGTTGCAGCCCTAATACAAAATGACAAAACTAGCTTTAAATACATTAGATGTTAGTGTAACTTTTACAACCGTAAAGCTATTTTTTATTTGGTGTTTGAATCTACAGTAATACTCTCGAAGAGTTTTTCTCCAATGCAACAATTGTGTCACGGTATTCCCAGCCCGATGTCTAAAGAGCAACACTGGAGCCGGACACATCCGCTCTTAATGTGGATGTATGGTCAGGTCAGGCCAGCTGCGGAGACGAGAGCAATGTCTCTGTCCACTTGGCCCACTGCCCCTTCCTGCGCACACAGCGCAGTGTGCCCACGGGCTACAACAACAACACACACAAAGAGTGCCCCATGTGCTACATCACAAATGAAAGATCAAACATCAATGTTCACCATAGGCTCTCAGAGCATGCTGTTAATCACACTGAATTTAATGTGTTCCAGTTGAGAGATCACCCCATGAGTACGCCAGTTAAACTGTGTGTTTTCACTCAAGAGATGTTGTTTTTATTTTAAACATGTCCACATAAAAGTGTACGCGTTATTGCGCTGCCACAGTACAATTGGACGAAATGGCATATAATGGCTTTCTTTTATGTTGTGTGACTCTCCCCTGCATTATATTGAAGTCACACAGTGTACATTTTGGTTAATAAAACAAGTCCCAGTGCACTTATACTGTCACACAATATAGAAATATCATTACATTTTCAAGTAAAAGAGTAAGTTTTAATGCCTCTCATCAGCCTGGGTCAAACTTGAGCATTCTCCAAGATGCCCACGACGGAGAGTTCAGATATCAAATCCAAAAAGACGGGGCAAATCCCCGAACGTGGCAACAAATAGCCCAATGGCAGTGACTCACCTCTTTGAGAGGCTTATGCAAACCCAGGGGGAAGGTGATGGATTTTTCCCCTTACCTACAGTGAGCGGAGCAGATGCTGGAGAAAGATTCTGGACGTCACGAGAAGTAAAATATGAGCGCGGGCGTGTGTGTATGTTGTGTGTGTATACATGGAGCACTAGTTCACAGAGTTCTGGAGTTTCAATAACTTCTGAAACACTTGGAGGGTAAGAAAAAAAAAAGGATGAGACGGAGGAGATTACACACCGTCGTGGCACGAGGAGCTTCTCCCCGGGAAGGCCCAGATCTCTCAGGTTACAGCTGAGGGCTTGAACTCGTATTTATCGACACATTGGAGACGAGAGGAATTTGCAACGTATTATATTTAAAACTGGCAGTAGACGGTGTTGCTCAGGTGAAATATTGTTTTGATCTTGAGGAAAAACATCCGAATCACATAATAAAATTACAACCTTGTATCATTTCTTATCAATTCAAACTGTGTTTTTCTCCAGTCAAAGACTTTTTCTGTTACAAATGATACATGTTTTGCAAGGAAAAATCTGTCTAATTAGTTCTCGTTAGTGATAATCAAAACTGGTTGTTTTAACAACCTGATCACCTGAGAATATTCCCAATTTAAATATATTGTAATGTTCTGATTCTCTCATTGTGAATGCATAACGGAAAAGCTTTGTGTCTTGGCACGCAAGTTGAAGTGAGCTTGATTAACTCGCTCTGTCCTGCGTGCACTCTTTTCTGTAAAACATTTAACTTTTCTATTCATATCTAACCATTTTTCAGCTCTGTTAATGCAGGCATTGTTTATTTTGAAAAGGTCATTAGAGTTGTGAAGAGAAGCGGGGGCTGTGTAGAAATGATTTGATTGAGGTAGTGGAGGTAGCTCTGGCACGGTGAGTTATGGACACCCAACAGAGAGGAGCCTCTTCATTAGTGGAGTGATTAAAATTGATGGGAACCTATGGAGCTCCAGCTCCCCTGAACTCCCTGGAGCATAGCTCTCATTCTGCGCTCATTTATTTGGGACTTTGTGTTGATCAATAAAAGGTGCCTGCTGCTCACTACGGGGTCTGGCTGGGGAAAAAAACCCACCTAGGAAAAAGAGAAGAGGCTTGTTTTGTTGTTGAAGACAAACATTACTGTGAACAATTCAGGCTTTAGAAAACCTTGGGGAAAACGACAGCTTTGGCTGTTGTCTCTGTGTAATTTTCTTTACAGGCTGTCTATTTTGGTCTTGGTGAATTTTAGACTGACATTTAGCAAGCCCACACCGTTTCAAAAACATAGTTTCAAAAACTACAAGTTTGGTCACACTTTAAGCTAAAGAAACACAATTTAAAGAAAATGAAGACACTGATCCATTCATGTAGCTTGTAAAGATGTAAAGAAAATAGTTTATGGGTGCATTATAGGGCTGCAACTAACAATTATATTCATTGTCAATTAATCTATCGATTATTTTCTCGATTAATCGATTAGTTGTTTGTCCACAACTCAAAGATATTCAGTTTACTGTCATAGAGGAGTAAAGAAACCAGAAAATATTCACATTTAAGAAGCTGGAATCAGAGAATATTGACTTTTTTCTTAAAAAAATTACTCAAATCGATTAATCGATTATTAAAATGGTTGACGATTAATTTAATACTTGAAAACGAATTGATTAATTGTGTCAGCTCTAGGTCACAGTGACCTTGACCTTTGACTAGGGCCGCAACTAATGATTATTTTCATTGTTGATTAATCTGTTGATTATTTTCTTGATTAATCAATTCGTTATTTTGTCTATAAAATTATTAAAATAGCTAGTTTTGTAATTTTTATATTAGGGCTGCGACTAACGATTATTTTCATTGTTGATTATTTTCTCGATTAGTTGCTTGGTCTATAAAATGTCAGAAAATGGTGAAAAATGTTGATCAATGTTTCCCAAAGTCCAAGATGACATCCTCAAATGTCTTGTTTTGTCCACAACTCAAAGATATTCAATTTACTGTCATAGAGGAGTAAAGAAACCAGAACATATTCACATTTAAGAAGCTGGAATCAGAGAATTTGGACTTTTTAGTCTTTAAAAAATTACTCAAACCGATTAATCGATTTATCAAAATTGTTTGTGATTAATTTAATAGTTGACAAGTAATTGATTAATCAATTAATTGTTGCAGATCTAGTGCAGGTAATAGTGTAGGTAAGTTTGTCACTGTATAATGATATGATGGTGTTGATAGGTAGTGGACAATGTTTGGATGATTTTCAATGAATCACAACTTGAAAATCAAATTGTTTTTTACATCTCCGGTGTTTTTACTCAGTCTGTGGTCAAATGGAATGCAAATGAATCCCAATGCTCACACGTATCAAAAGTACAAGTCTAGATAGATAGTTATTCCGAAATTAATTTACTAAGGTAAATCACTGCTATCTCTTGATTGCATCAGCTTTACACAGAAAATGACATATTGATTTAAAGTGTGTTAATTAAAGTCTGCGCAGCCTTTTGTGGACGGAGTGATGCACTTGAAACCTGAGTCGCTAAAAGGAACAGGAATGAATAAGTGTGTATTGGACCGGAGCCAGATAATGGGCAGAGATGCTGAACAGGGTCCAGACTCTCTTTGTCTGTGTCCAGCTCTGCTCATTAGAGTGGTGCTGTGCAGCTCATGGCCCATCGTTCCCCACTGCTACGCCGGGCATTGCCTAAACAAACAGAGATGATGTGAATCACATGTCAGATGATTGCAGGAAATAAGAGTTTCTGTAGTGCTCAGGGTTTGCAAACACAATACACATGTGAGTTATGACCTAGGTTATTCATATTTATTACAATTTCTTATCAGCACTGAGACCCGTTGCACGTTCAAAACTAACCCCATTAGTTTCAGATTTTGTAGGATTCATTTTGAGTGTTTCATTTAGTACAGATTTCACTTTTTACCACTAAGACCATGCACTGGACTAGTCATCATACTGTAGTTCACACGGTCAGTTACACTAGCTTAAACTAAACCTGCTGTGATAACATGTTATGTTATTTAACCAGAGACCGACAGAGAGTTACCAAGAGCTACAAATGCCGATATAGGCTTTTTCCAAATGTACTAGTATCAGCATATACTCTGCTCTATGTGGGCCGATAAGTGACAATATATTGCAGTACAGAAATACGAAAGATTTACTTGCGTTAATTTAGAAATAGTGATGCATTACATAATTTGCACTGATCAAATGGGTCAGAAATGTACTTGTCCGAAGTCAGTTTTTACATGCCCCAACACAAATTTTTAGCAAATAACAATAAAAACCAAAGTTAATTGTCATATTTAATCTGTATTTAAAGCAGCAGTAGGTAGAATTGGAGCAAATATGATTAAATAAAGTTATTTTTATTAAACGGTCACTATATTCTGACAGTAGTAGAGGTAATCTGAAAAGAAAATCATGTGCCTCTGAGTCCTCCGGTGCTTCTAATGGCATTTGCAGGATTTCACCAAGCCCCCAGGAAGAGCGCCGGTCATTGATCCCAACTTTCATAGTGGCCAAACAGCGGTACTGCAACTTCTGTGTCCGTCACGTGATGCCATTGGGCCCAAAAAGTTTTTTTCCCATAGACTTACATTGGGAAAGAGACGTCTGTAGCTCAGCAGATAATTTTTTTTTTTTAAGGTAAATCAACTAGGATCATCATGTGAAAGTTTGTGACCCGGCAGCCATGTCAAGAACAGTTGCGGAAATACCAAGCACCGCCCACCAGCCGCAACAAACTTTCTCATTTTACAGTTAAACAGTACACTACAAGATGTTTCTGAAAACATTTGAGGAGAGAAATAGGCATTACAATAACAGAATATTGATTCATATTTGATCAGCGCTGCCTAGTTTAACTGTCTGATCGGAGTTCGCGACTGAGTTACAGCTACAGACCTTTAACCTAGAGACCCGTGTTCGAGAACGTTGTTGACTGGTGTTTTGTTTTGTAAGTTACGTTACTGACGTTTGTCACGTTTTTTTATTGATGTTTGCAACGTGTTTTCCAAAGTGGGTTACACTGTTTCCATACGTATTTTACTTAGTTTACGCACTTATTTTAAGCCCAACCATGACGTTTTCCCTTACCCTTTAACTAATTGGTTTCATTGCAAGCTGTATTGTTGAGCCCTGGTACATAATATGGTCACAATTCTTAGTTCATAGTTAGTTTTGTGGTAACCATCTCAAATGATTTCAGTTTGGTCTGAGTTTTCTTTAGTTTGCCATCAACCTTTGACTCTGCTGTATTGGTTGGTGTTACAGCTAATGAGGGAATAGGGTCCTACCCTTGTATACGTTTTTTTTTAATGACTAACTACAGAGTTTAAGCATTTGAACTCCAATCTTGGCAAAATTGTAACTTTTACATTTGTACACACTTTAAGATCTCGTGAACGATAAAATAAACATCCGCTGCTCTAACGCTAATGATATCTAAATCTTGAACAATACATTTTAACAGAATTAAAATGACTTCTTTTGACTTGAGCCCTGTGATTTCTCTGTGTGGACATTTCACCCTCCCTTCGCCCAGCGGATCCAGTGAGAGGCAGGGCTTTGAGGAAAGTCTTTTTGTGTTAAAGCCTTTGAATATCTATTCTTTATGATCTCTATTCCCTCTGCTGAAGTTCAGAGTGTGCGTGAGCGGAGGAAGGGGAAGGGTGGAATCATAACACTGATGATGAGATGACACCGAACATACTTTGGAGAGCATTTTTGATTCTTTACACATTTTCCTAAACTCAGACAAATATATCCAGAAGCTATCACTGTATTCCATAAGCTGGTTCGATGAATAATGGTTGTTATGACAGGGAGCAGTGTCAATCAGACATGATAGCTTGAAGAAGTAAAATAAACATGAAACAAGGCGAATAAAAAGAGAGTTATATAAAGCTCTCCTTGATGTTCAGCATCGTACCTCTTTACCCCTAGTGTGTCTGTTCTATAATGGCACAAAGTAGGGATGGGTTGGCGCTGTCTTTTTCATCTCCCTGTCTTTTGTTAGTATGTTGAGAGAGGCAAAGAGAGAGGGAGAGTGAGGAAGGAGGAAGAAGAGGAGGAGGGTGCTGGGGATTGGACCCGGTCCCTGCACACCCAATTAAAGGAATCTTCTGCTCAAAGACACAGTCTGGCAACATGTGTTCTGACATTTGTCTTCCTGAGTGTTGTGATTTACGGTACCATGGAGCTAAAGGCTAAATTAGCAGCCGCCCAACATCAGAGACCGCACAGTAACGTCGAATGGGCGAGGATTGTCAGATAGGATGAGGCAGGCGTCAGCGCGCCGCTGTCTTGTTTTCATCATCACATGCAACAGTATAGGCTGGCGACCATGGCGCTTTGTTGACTGATGAGTCAAAACAATATTCGCTGTAATGCAAGATCTGCAAATTACATTCTGTGTGATTTCTATGTTAACAGCGTGTTAATCGACACCAAAACCAAGCAGAAAGCAAAACATATTTGAGCAGTACGTACGTCTGCCATGTTACAGTACATGGCATTAAAATAACATATTACTGCATCATGTTGCCATTATTTCTTTCAACTTCAGTGTCATAATTCTGAAATTAGATATATAATAAGAATTATTTCAAGTGATTATACATGCACAACAATTTTCAGTGTGTTATTCTGGTCCATTTCTGTAATGAGCAGAGTGGACAGTGGATGGACTGCCACTAGGGGTGGGGGAAAAACACGATACAGCATAGTATCGTGATATTTTGCGTGGCAATATTGTATCGATACACGGACGTCAAGTAACAATCTTTTCTTATATAAAATATTAACCTCTTAACAGTTGCTATTGTGTTTTTCAGATGTTGTAGCAGGCTCTGTCTTAAAGCTAAGGAATCAATCCGTACCAAACATGTCATGTTAGCTTGTCGGCAAGAAGGCGAAATAACGCTTAAAGTTACAAAACATTTTGGCAAGGAAAAACTGCCATGGCCATTTTCAAAGAGGTCCCTTGACCTCTGACCTCAAGATATGTGAATAAAAACTCTGAGATGAACAGAGTGAAAATTGTCTCAAACAGATGTTGACAAACTGCATAATTTGCAGTTGAAAAAAGGTAATAAATCACAATATATTACAATATATCTTACCACAATACTCAGGATATCGCAAAATGTTTAAAATCACAATAACATGGTATCATGGCCTGTGGTGATTCCCACCCCTAACCGCCACTCGTCAGTAGTGTTAGATGAACTCGCTTGACGTTTGGCTACTGTCATCTACATCCATGTATATACAGATATGGGTCTATATGAATTCTTCCGTCCTGGATAATGTGGGATATTTTTCTATCCTCTGAACCTTTAAAACATAAACTCTAATCGCGATCCTCCTTCCCCAGACACACTGCTTTGATCTCTTCCTGTGGGACCTGTTTGTGCCACACAGGATTCTCTGATAAGCCTTAGAAGAGCCAGGCAGCAATTACACTGCTAATTACACAAGTACAAAACCTTGACCTTGCACTTGATTTACCTGCCTCTGTGCTTCGCCTCAGAATTCAACTTCTGTAGCACACAAGCAAAAAACAGACACGGTCATACACAAACTTGTAAGCTCAAATAAAAACAAAAAGAACAAAAGAGCCCTTATGCTACATACAGTATATACAGACAGTAGAGTTGCCGTGGAGTCGCGGGATGTGCCATCCAGCCGGTGTCGAGGTGTGATCTCACAAGGTGAGTGGATGCTGGAGGAGAAGGCTGCCTTGCGGTCAGCAGGGAGGCAGCGGGCCTCAGGGAAAAGCTCTTAACTTCTGTCAGGCACAAATAACCATGCCATTTTTCACCTCCTGATTTTTAACTGAGAAAATCACTCCGGTCCCCAGTCATATGAACTCTATACGCACACACCATGAGTCACTTCTGGCTCTGACAGGAAGGAGTTCACTCTAACCCGCTAATCTTTATTTCTTCGTCTTTTTTACAACGATTAAACGATTAGTTGTCAATTATTAAATTAATCACCAACTATTTTGATAATCGATTAACCGGTTTGAGTAATTTTTTAAGAAAAATAAGTCAAGTCATCCTCTGATTCCAGCTTCTTAAATGTGAATATTTTCTGGTATCTTTACTCCTCTATGACAGTAAACTGAATATCTTTGAGTTGTGGACAAAACTAGACATTTGAGGACGTCATCTTGGGCTTTGGGAAACACTGATCAACATTTTTTCATTATTTTCTGACATTTTATAGACCAAACAACTAATCGATTAATCGAGAAAATAATCAACAATGAAAATAATCTTTAGTTGCAGCCCTAGTCCAGTCAATATGTTGGAATATTATGTGTAATATACCCATCTTAAACTATAGATTGAATGAATGCATTCCTCTTTAACTATTGTATCACTGAGCATGGATGAGTGCAGTGTGACAACTCTGGCTGTCTTGATTTCATGCTACAGCATGCAGCAAGACATTTATGAAAAATAAATATACATTTTCTATTGCCTAATAAATATCCTTATTTAATCCCCAGGTTGCAGATAGTACTAACATTATTTAACTGCATGAAATTCATAATTGTTTTTAAAGCTGCCCCCTCTTAATTGATTAATCGAATAATCCGCCGTTTTGACCTTAGTCGATTATGATTTCTATAGTCGATTAGTCGTTTTTTAAGATTATTTCATGCAGAATAACTTATTTCCAAGAAAGTTAAGAGCACATCTCTGGTATAAAGACAAGATTTAAAGTGGTGCTTTTGTGTGATTCTTTGTGGAGAAACTCTGTTTTGCATATCTGTTGATTAAATCAACTAATAGCTAGTCAACAACTTCGTATGAATGTTAGTCCACTAAGAATTTCTTTGGTCGAGGACAGCCCTCATTGTTATCAAGAATCAATGTAAATCTCAATTGTCTTTGCTTCTTTTGATGTGGTTAAGGCAGAACAGATGAGGCACCATTAACACTCTCTATTTCTCACATCTTTGCTGACATGACCCTGAAAAAACTTGCAGAAATGGTTGATTTAAATCGTGAAGCACTCATGATTTAGTATGCAAAGGAATTCCTCTTCATACAGAAGTGTAGACATGATGTGTTAGCAACCTGAGGCAGAGTGTGGACACAGTGATTTACTGTGGTCAAGCTGCTGCTAGGTGGTGCTGTTGGGGAGAGTGAAGCAACACTGTAGATGTATCTGTATTTGCCAAAATGATAAAAGTGTAAATCCATCTAGTAAGTAGCTCTCCTGCAGTTCAATTCTGATATCCCCCTGTATTATGTGCCTATACTGTACAATATGTAGTACTCCACACGTTTGCTGAAATAGCAGCAATGACTTCTCAGCTGCCTCCTAGGTCTGCACTTGTGAGGTGCTGCTTTTCTTAAAGCGAACACATATATAAGAGTGTGTGCCCCCGTGCTCGAGCATGTTGCCATACATCACATCATTTAACACTTTGAACTGTCAGAAACGTGTCACTCCGTCTCTCTCTTGATACCTTCATCTGTCACAGTGAAATCATAAATACAATCATTTCCCCAATGTTGGCTCTTTATTCTGTCAACCGTTTGGAAATGTGACTGTGCCTCTTCATTTCCGACGCATGAATAAGTGAAAGGCCATTAATATGTCTCTTTCATTACACTCTGGCACTCTGCACTGCGTGAGCACGCAAAGAACTTTGTGTGTTTGCCGGGCTTCGGGTTCTGATGTCCGATTTGTAAGGCAACAAAGCGATGTCACCATGTCCGCATGAAAAAAATGTGTCATTCTGAGATGTTGTGTTTTGTTCCTGCTGTTTGAATAGTGCAGTACAAGAAGAACAGTGTATTAAATCTGCTTTAAACTGCATTAAACATTTCATCTGAATTAATTACTTTGCTGTAAACACTATCTTTTCAGAAGAAAATTAATGCATTATTAAAAATTCATAGCCTACATGTAACCTTCTGTACTCTGCCTGATTGTGAATTTAGATTTAAACAAACATGCACTGTACAAACATTATGAATACTGCTCTTGTGGCCTAACTGGTCAAACGTATTTTTCGCGTGATTTGACAAACATGTTTTTTCTCTTTTCTATCGCCGGCCACTCCCAAGACATGATTAGAGGGGAAACTCATCAGTCTCCTTGGCTGTTGTCTGATAAACTTTTTATTTGAAGGGTGTCCTGTCTGGTGTCTCTGGTGTCTTCCTCCAGTGCACTCCTGATTTGAAATATAGCCTTACATAATGAGGGAGAAAAATAGAGCGGTGTTGCACCCCTGAGCCGGTGTCAGCTTAATCAATCATTTTTAAACACAGGCAGGCATGCTTACTCTACTCGCTTCACATCCGCCACATCCTTCCCCTGCTCGACAATGTGACAGCAGCATAATTCATTTTAACTCAAAAATTAAACAGGCAGCATCAAACTTGTCCTTGCATCCTTTTTTGGTTTAAACACAGCGCAGTGCGTTGGCCTGAATGTGTTTTTATGTTGCTTTTGTCTGTACCAGGGCTGTCAGTCGATTAAAATATTTAATCGAGATTAATCGCGTGATTGTCCATGATTAATCGCAATTAATCACACATCAGTTCAAAATGTACCTTAAAGGGAGATTCGTCAAGTATTTAAGACTTGACAAAACCCTCACGGCTACTGCATTTAGCATAAGAAATTATGCTCAAATCAAAAAATGGCAAACTGCAGCCCAACAAGCAACAACAGCTGTCAGTGTGTCAGTGTGCTGACTTGACTAAGACTTGCCCAAAACTGCATTTATCATAAAGTGGGTATGTCTGTAAAGGCTGAAGTAGGCGAGATTGGAGCAAATATAATTTAAAAAAAATAAGTTATTTTTATAAAACAGTCACTATATCGTGACAGTAATACATGAAACAAGTGGGGGAAAAAAATCATGTGCCTCTGTGTCCTCTGGTGTCCTCTGTGTCCTCCGGTGCTCCTAACGGCATCTGCAAGATTTCACAGACCGCAGGAAAACAACCAGTAAGAGCTGATCTGAGGTCTGCTGTCCAGCTGCCGTCTATGAGAGCCGGCTGTCAATCACTCACGAACTCCGACCAAACGGTCAAACTAGGCCGCGCTGATCAAATATGAATCGATATTATGTTACGTTAATGCCTATTTCTCGCCTCAAATGTTTTCAGAATCATCTTGTAGTGTACTGTTTAGCTGTAAAATGAGAAAGTTTGTTGAAATCTGTTGAAGGAACGCCAAGTTCAGGTCACATGTTCGGAGCACAGCCAATAGGAACGTTCTCTCAATGAAATAACCTGTGATTGGTCAAAGTCTCCCATCACAGGCTAGATTTTTTAAAGCCTGAAAACAGAGCCATGAGGAGGAGCAGAAGTCTAGTTTTCTCTCAGAGCATTTTAATTAAATATGCTGAAAGGTTATTATGGAATTTTTGCCCAATGTTGCCAAAAATATACTGCCTACTGCCACTTAAAGGGGAGACTCGTGCGTACCCATAGAACCAATTTTCAGTTCAAGGGACCCCTTTCAAAAAATGGCTTTGACAGTTTTTCCTCGCCAACATTTAGCGCGTTTGGAGCATTATTTAACCTCCTTCGAGACAAGCTAATATGTTGGTACCAATGGATTCTTTATGTGTTCTAGTTTCATATGATAACCGTATCTTCACTCTAGCTTTAAAACTGAACTACCAATATTCTGTAGGTGCAAAATAAATCATTCTTTTTAATCCTTATCTTATTAAATGCATGCAGACACATGTAAAGGGTGTTAGATGTCTGCAACGTACATTTTAAATTACAAGTGTGGGTGTGCACGAATAAGCTTTTCATACCGGTTATGCAGACGTGCTGTTTTTGTGTTTTTCAGAGGAAAAGTTTTGAGAGTGTGCTTATACACGTCCCTCTCAAGTTCAAGTTTCTCTGCTTCGATGCTGAACATGCAACAGGCGTGGAATGTGAGCGTGGGGTTCACACGGTCAAATTGCAATGGGTCAGGAGGTCAGGGAAATTTGGAGGAGCTGAAGCTGAGCAGAAGGAATGGAACTTGGCCTCTTCGCTTGGCAGTGAGAGATTCCTTCTGGCTCTCTGTCAAAAAGTCGGCCTTCGGTGCTGCACAGCTCCAAAAGTTATATCATACTCTTGTTGGTGAGTTGCATGCAAGGAGCGCTGCACTGGAAACAAATCCAATCTTCAATATTTACTTTTTTACGTTTTTTTTATATGGATTAACTTTATTATCTTTATGTTTCCGCACCTGCACATGCTCAGGGAATTTGACATTTCTTGACTTAATTACGAGACGATAGCATTGTAAGCCGCCGTGTTCTGCGTCTCTCACCTTGTGTTTCACTGCCATGTTTGACACTATTTACCTTCATGTAAATTATGTCGCTTGACTAATGAAGTGTTTATCCAGCTTGAAAACAAACAAATAAATGAAAGGTCAACAGCAATTACAAAAGCTGCACAAAAATCCGACACCGAGCAGAGAAATCGAAGGCATTAAATCCAAATAGAGGACGAGAAAAAATGAGAATAAATCAGCTAGTCTCTGCTAAAAGTACATTACTTTCATTTCCACCAATTGACAGCATGTTGTGGTCGTATAGCTGTTGGATGGCACTTTTATTCCTTGGCTTTTGGCTCGGCATGAGAGTTGCCTTTTTTAATCCTTTTCCTTTCTTATTGGTCTTAACGCTTTTATTATTTTAATGTCCTGTTGGTTTTAAGTTGGTCTTAGTGTTCTATTGTGTTGTTTTTATGTTTAACTATACAGCACTTTGGTCAACTTTTGTTGTTTTTAAATGTGCTTTATAAATAAATTTGGATTGGATGTGGATGTGGATGCAGTCAAAAACAGTGTTCTTTATGTGTATTGTTTTCGCCAAGTTTAGTTCATGACATCACTCTAACATTTATCATTGTTATGCTATTCATATCAGTGATCTTTTATTTATGGAAGAAAATAGCAGTGTGGTAATATAGGATTGAATAGTAGGGGAGAGCGGGGTCGGTTGGAGCACTTTTGCATCGACACCAAATAACCTTCCATTACTCACAGACTACTTGATCAGTCATTTTTTGAAGAGTCAAACCCAAATAGAGAAGACACAGTTTTGTTAAATGTACAAGGCATTTTCCCAAAATGAAAAACACTTTGTTCTGGGCTAAACAATATAATTTAAATTCGAAAAATTGCAGTCTAAATTTGAACACCTAATATGTACAATATCACTTGTTCACACATTTATTTGGGTAAAAGAAAACATTTGTTAAAATGATTATATTTTTCAAAAATTACTGAGATATGGAATTTGGCAAAAAGGGGTTTCTGACTGGCTGCCACTTAAAACATTCACTCAGTGGGTGCTGTTTTTGTCTGCTTTTTGTTGATTTGTAACAAGGTAGGAAATACATCATACTGTCCGAACTGCCCCAGGGAGAGCAGACACACTTTGAACTCATCTGATTTGAGCTACCAACAAAAAGTCAGACAACTAATAAGCTTTCCAGCAATCTGTTTTTTTTGTATATGGCATAACTTAAAACAGTATGGTAGAAGAAAAATAAACTGAACAAAAGTGAAGAAGGTGTGGATGAGTATGAGCATGGTTGCTTTCTAACTTGCTAAAAAGGCACTGTCCATTTTAATGAATGTATCATATTAGTTGCAGACACAACATGAGTTTTGAAATAGGTAACTGAAAAGGATAGTGTATACTTTCTGAATTTTAAAACATATAAAAGCTGCAGTGGGTAGAATTGGAGCAAATATGATTTTAAACGGTCACTGAATCCTGACAGTAGTGCATGAGACACGTAATCTGAAAGAAATCATGTGCCTCTGTGTCCTCCGGTGTCCTCCGGTGCTCCTAATAGCATCTGCAAGATTTCAGAAACTGGAGGACAACAACCAATCAGAGCAGAGCTGGAGTCTGCCGTCTCTGAGCAGCTGTCAATCACTCGCAAACTCTGACCAAATGGTCAAACTAGGCAGCGCTGATCGAATATGAATCAATATTCGGTTACTGTAAAGACTATTTTTCACCTCAAATGTTCTCAGAATCATCTTGTAGTGGACTGTTTAGCTGTAAAATTATAAAGTTTGTGACCCGGCAGCTATGTTGAGACAAGTTGAGGAAATACCAAGCACCAATAGGAACGCTCTCTCTGAAATGACCTGTGATTGGCCCCAAATCTCCTGACTGCAGGTTTAATTTGACCCGGCAGTATAGGCAGAATATTTTTGGCATCATTGGACAAAAATTCATTTTACAGCTAAACAGTACACTACAAGATGTTTCTAAAAACATTTGAGGAGAGAAATAAGCATTACAGTAACAGAATATTGATTCATATTTGATCAGCGATGCCTAGTTTGACTGTTTGATCGAAGTTCGCGAGTGAGTTACAGCTGCAGACTTTTAATTGAGTTTGAAAGAGAGAGACTGAATAAATAACAGATATATAAAAAAGAAGTAACCACTGTAACATTTTTACTGTTTACTAACCCTGCTTCTGGTGCCGCCTGGCGCGTCCGTGACATCGTACGTGACCAGGAAACAAAAACACTACACACTACAAGATGTTTCTTGACAAAAACATTTTATGTGAGAAATAGTCTTTACAGTAACATAATATTAATTCAGATTTGATCAGCGCTGCCTATTTTGACCGTTTGATCGGAGTTCACGAGTGATTGACAGCTGCTCAGAGACGGCAGGCTCCAGCTCGGCTCTGACTGGTTGTTTTCCTCCAGTATGTGAAATCTTGCAGATGCCCTTATGGGAGCACCGGAGGACACCGGAGGACACAGGAGGACACAGAGGCACATGATTTTTTTTCAGGTTACCTGTGTCATGCACTACTGTCAGGACATAGTGACCGTTTTATTAAAAATAACTTTTTAAAATCATATTTGCTCCAATTCTACCCACTGCATCTTTCATATACAAGCACATTTTTAGATATAGTGTGATAATCACGTTATAGGCTAAGTGGTTAGTTTCTAGCAGAGTGCTTATTTGATTTATTTTTTATTATCACTGACTTGTCTATGAGCAGTCTGGCTCTGCACTGAGAGGGCATGGAACATGTCAAAGTCCACGTGCACCGCTTTAAGAGGCGTGGTTCAGCTGATCACATGCACAAAGCATGGTGCTGTTTGTAACTGCTGCGCAACAAGCGCTGCATGCACGCTGATGTGCCAGACTGACGTTTGATGCCAGCTGCACTCCGCACTGCATCTTTATATTCTCTCCAAACTGCTGTCAATCCTATAACTTTTAATCAGATCAGAGGTTATTATTGTGAGAGTAAAGGGAAGAGTCCTCTACTCAGATATACAGTCTGCTCCTCCCACAAGACGGTGGAGATGATGCTGATGATGCTGATGATGATGATGATGATGATAATGGTGATGATGAAAATAATGAGGAGCGCTATCCTTGATTGAATCCTGAGACATGGAAGTTGTTTTGTGGTTTATTTATACTGTATGCTGCAGCCAGGAACATGGCATCCACACAGTATATAATGTCTGTATACCTCTGCAAACAGAGAGGCTATTGTGCGTAATGTGAATGGAATATGATGATGTGAAAGATAGTGGTTCATGTTCAGCTGGAGATTGTGATTAAAGCCAGGAAAAAAAAAGCTGGAGAGCTGCAATTTTCATATGAATGATATTCATTATTCTCAGTTTAATAGCCTATAATAAAGTGATTATTAGATCATGAGATGATGCCAATGTCATTATAGGTGTATTTTGGCATTTTTTTTGGGCCCAGCCTATTATTATCACTATTTATCCAATTTGTAAGTAAAATAATATGTACAAAAACTGCTGAGCAAGGTGAGATAATATAGCTAATAAAGTGATTTAGATCATGAGATAATGCAAGTGCATGTCATTATGGTGATATTTTGGCCAGCCTATTATTATTATCACTATTTGTCCAACTTGTAAGTAAAATAATACATAGATGTAGAAAGCTGCTGAGCAAGGTGAGATAGGATAGGCTAATAAAATGGTTCAGATCATGAGATGATGCGAATGTCATTATAGGTGTATTTTGGCATTTGTTTTGGCCCAGCCTCTTATTATCATCACTATTTTGTCCAACTTGTAAGTAAAATATTGCATAGATGTAGAAAACTGCTGAGCAAGGTGAGATAGGATAGGCTAATAAAATGGTTCAGATCATGAGATGATGCAAATACATGTCATTATGGTGATATTTTGGCCAGCCTATTATTATTATCACTATTTGTCCAACGTGTAAGTAAAATATTGCATAGATGTAGAAAACTGCTGAGCAAGGTGAGATAGGATAGGCTAATAAAATGGTTCAGATCATGAGATGATGCAAGTGCATGTCATTATGGTGATATATTTTTTGGCCAGCTTTCAGCCTATAGTGTTATCACTCAACTTGTAAGTAAGATAATACACAGATGCATGAAACAGCTGAGCAAGGTGCAGATAGCAGCCTAATAAAATCTTGTCATTCCCATGTAAAAGTGCGCAGGGTCGATCAGCATGGATTACTTTCAGGCCTACATCCATTCTTCGGCTATTGACAACCTCTCCCTTTCCACAGTGTGCCTGACTGGAGCTCTCACTAGCGCTGCTAGTGGACAATCAGACCTACACACCCACCTCCAGACACACTCTCTCGCATTTCTCATTTCTTACTTCTAGTCTAAATTAGATAGCAAAGACGCAGTGTCGGAGCTCACACAACACATCTCAGCAACAGAATTAGTTTGAAGCGCCAGCAGGTTAGTTAGTTAAAAGCAAGCAAATCTGAAATTCAACATGGAGTCCCCTCCAGATCCAGCGAGCGACCCGGGCAACAGCGCCTCGGAGCCGGCTACCCCGGTCAGGGAAACCCCGGTAAACCTGGAGACGCTCCGGAAAGCGGAGCATCCAGCGCCGGTTCGAAGGCAGACCTGCTCCAGCACCAACAGAGGTAAGCGAGATGTTTTGTTTTTTTTAACACAGTGTGAGAAATAAAAAACACCGATGGCGGATTTTTTTATTTTTTTTTTTTTTTTTTATTTTTTTCAAAATCAAACTTCAAAATGAATTAAATCCCTATAAATAAGAATTCACCCATCCATCCGCAGCAGCGCGTCTTTTACGCGCTCGCTTAGAATAAAGAGTGGCTCGGTTGGTTGTGTGTGTGTTGCTGCTTTTTCAGGCTCCACTGACAGCTGAAATCATAGGGGGGGTGATACGGTCACAGATGTCACATTTTTTACTCCGACTGCAAGAGAAATCAATTACCACAGCAACTTCTTCTCTCCACGCCGAAATAAGAAGCCAACCTGTCCGGCTCAAACGCGATATTGTCAAAGTGGCAAAAGTGAACTTTTTTTTTGCAAACTGTGTGGCTAGTTGATCGATCAGTCCCAGTTCTCCCTTTGTAGGAGGACGTGTCCTCCACTATCCCCTCTACAGCTGGCTTTTTACATCTCCAGCTAACACATTTTCAGTCTATTCCTTGTGTGTGTGCAAAAAAAAGACGCCCCAGTCAGCAGCTGGATTTTTGTTTTAGCTCTCCAACACTGTTGCAAGCATGCACGCCTTTATTTTCTGCGACTCCACATGATCAGACAATAAAACAAGCCTGTATTATTGTGAATTATTATACAAAAGTCTGCATTTGCTTCCTTTTTTTACATGATTTTACCCACCACGTCCCGTCCATGTTGTACAGTACAGACAGTATTTAACCACACCCCCCTCTCTCTCTCTCTCTCTCTCTCGGCTGTCTAATACAGCACACAACCAGGCTCCTCATCCAAGTTCAAAGAAATCCTGATTTCTCTGCTGATTCTTGGTGGATGTCTATAGCGAGGCGATGCACATGTGACAATTAATTCATTGCACGGTGGTGGTTTGTCTTGTGTGTGTGTGTCTGTGTGTGTGTGTGTGTGTGCGCACTCTTCCTGTGCGCAAGGGTATATTTAGAGTGTGATATGGTGAATGTGGAATGTAAGCTGGTTATGTAACAGGTTTAGCCATAAACAGAGAGGCGCGCAACTGAGAGAGCAGGAATCATCATCACCGCAGATCTTTTTTCACTTTGTAGTGAAAAGAGTTCCTCCCACATGAAAAAGCATGTGTTTAATTAAAAAAAATAAAATAAAAATCACTGCACTTCAGTGTATTTATATATATATATATATATATCAGTGAAGAACTGTGTGACTTTGTGGGTAGACACCAGCCTGAGCACTTATGTAATAGCGGGGGTTAAAGAAGACAGGTAGAGTTTTGGAGGCTTTCGTTGGATTTATTTATTTTCTTTGCACAAAGTCTGACTTTTTAAGACACTCCTAACCTGCTGACCCATATTCACCCCACCCCTTTTTATGCACAGGATTAAAGTGCTGTCTGGGAAAAGAGAAAGACAGGAAAAAAAAAAAAAACGCCTTCAGTCTGTTATGTAATGCTGAATGGGTGAAAGAAAAAAAAAAAAAAGAAAACACATGTTCAGTGGGACAACCTCTGCAGCTTTAAAGGAGTTTCCTTGCACTGCAACTTTATTTTGACCTTTGTGGCAAAGAATAAGAATGATTGTTAGAGAGCGTCAGCAGTATAGGAGGCTTGAGGAAAAAGTTTGGAGAACTTTTTAAAAACTTGCTGTAAAGTCGACATTTATCTGAAAATGAGTTCTGATTAAATTCCCCAAATTAATGTATACTGTTATGTTTAACCCCTCTGAGACCCGTAGGATCACGGGTGACTTTACTGTCTTTCAGAGGCTGTAGCAAGTTCAGTTTTAGAGTTAGAGAGAAAGTATTGATTGTGTTAACTCTCACAGACTCTTTTTAGAGGTACGCAAACACACCTACATTTCATCTCAGCACCCATAAAAAAATATAGCTTGTCAGGAAAGAGGCTAAATAATGCTCTGCGTACTACCCACAAGTCTCCCCTTTACATGCCCACTTTATGATAATCACATGCAGTTTTTTGCAACCCCAAAATTGTGCAACAACTTATGAGTTATAATGGAGCATGAGAATGGCCATCATATACTTCCATCATAATGTTCTCCTTAAACACTTTAGCAATTTATTTTAACTAATTAATTAATTAATGTTTATTTCTGATTTATGACCAAAACAATTTGACACACAGAGCTGAGCTGCTTTTCAAATTAATCTCCAGGTTCCCAGCTTTCAGATGATGTACACCACTTCTATGTGACATCTACTGTTGACCTGCTATCTCTCCCTAAAGATCCCCCGTACCTCCTTAAAAACGACAAAAACGAGTCTATTGTAGCTCAGTGTGTGTATCTCATATCACTCGGTGTATTCCGTCTTACAGGAAGCCTGAAAACTGTGGTAACAACAGGCAATTTTTTATCTTGCAGAATCATTAATGCTACCATCTGTTGCTTTTATGTACAGTTACATATGGAAATCTATATTGTGGTCTGCCATGGACTCTTACACATGTTTACACGGCATTATAACACCACAACAGTTGGCTTATATTTCTTTTAAAAGACACTTAACTGGTCCCACGATGCAGTTTATTTATAATGTGATCATGTAGAAATGTTCAGAACATTGACCGCATGCAGAAGAGCAGAAGAAAAGTTTGCTTTCATAAAGAAATGACGGCTTAATTGCTTAATTTAATAAAGCATTAATGCAAAAGTACAAGTAGTTCTATTAAAACTGCAGTTGGTTTATTGCGTCGGCACAGTTCAGTTCAGGATTACTCAAAAAATAAAACAATAAAAAACATTTTACAATAGTGTTACAGTCTTGTAAGACATTTTTTTTTAGGATTGCAGCTCCACGCTGATGGGGCTTTTCAGGCCGGCCACAGAAACCAACATCTGAGAGGCGGCAGACACTTGCTCAAGCGCAGTTTCCCCTCTTTACACCAGCTGTATTAGACTTTCTGAGGATGCACATTTCTTATCCTGCATGCTGAGCATTTACTGTTTTAACCCTGAGTGCTAATACCTTTTAAGTAGAAAGGGCTTACTTCAGCAGAAGCACCGCTGTAAGACTGGAGTGGGTCAGAGAACAGGCCTTGGAGGGCTGTGGATATCATTACTGGAAAAAAAAAAAAAAAAAAGAAAGAAAGAGTGTTATTTTCATATTGCAAGATCCCTCCCTCGGTTTTGCAAATTTGGAAACAATCAATATTAATGGCTTGGTTATGTAAGGTCATGGTCTCTGCAGTGCCTTGAAACCTCACAATCGCACAGGGAAGCTCTGAAGCCGCAGATCTCATATGAGCTCCGGCGTCCTGGATCCTCTGTTAACAGGAGTTTGTTTAGTGTGTGTTGTAGTACTACAGTGTAGTGCACAGAATGACACTGACCGCTGCGCTTGTCTTCTTCTGCTGCACAAGTGCTTGTTATTGTCATTTACAGTGACAGTGAGTCATCTTGTTTCCTTCGTTAGGGCGAAAGATGTGGAATTGATTGCTACTTAGAAAAGACATTACGTTGTTTTTAACATTGTGAAAGTGCAATGTGGTTTGTTACAGTGGAACATATTACAGTGCGTCCTGCTTCCTCAGTGTCATATGTTAGATTGAATCTCTTTTGATTTTTTCATATTAAATACCAGTTTTCAACCTATCATGTCACAACATTTGTCCCCTCACAACTTTTTGTTACCCTTGTCTTGAGATAAAATTTGTTTTAAATGTTTCATTGTGGGATGCAAATCGTACTTGACACTGCCGTTTTAGTCGCTGATCCAAACAAAAAAGGCAGAGTATAAAAACATTCTTCTCCTAATGAACACGCAACCAGACTTTCATCCAGCAGTTTTTATTTTTGGGCGGTGAAATGAGAGCTCTCGGCTCGAGTGGCAGCATTTATTCAGTTGTTGTTGACACAAGACGGATGAGGTGCGGAGGCTTTTTAAAAAAGCTCTTCTTTTTTTTTTTTTACACAAAATCTCAGAAAGCCGGGGAGTTGGCATGGGGCTCGCACGCCACTCGAGTGGACAGCAACATTATTGAGGCTGTGGCATTCTCAAATTCAATGAATTAGGGCTCTGTGCCCGCTGCAGAGCGCGGAGACGCAGGTATGGGCTTATAGCTGAGCCTTCAGCTCGGACAGACCCGGGAGAGGAACTCCATTAGGTGTCTCTCTTTTTCTGGCTGGCTGCCTGTAACATAATATCGAGTTTCAGTCCTCCTGCGTTTTCAAATCTTAAATGTGGGCGAGGTGATAATATTATGAACTCTTTTATTGGTACCTGTCAGGGAGTTAACGTGGTTAAATGTTAATAATCCGCCTATTTGAAGTCAAAGCTCAGTTTTTGATCTGTTCACATGAAGTTCTCCTTAGGCCGAGAGTATGAAACAGTTAAACTGAAAAAGATAAACAGTATTTCTTACGCTGAGCTGTTACATCATAGACGGTGACATCTGTTCTCAGTTTAGACTTTGGCACCACTACCTTTTTAAAAAAACAAAAAAACTGTCCTTTGTTTTTATGAGCTTCAAAGGTCAAATTACATTTGAGCAGCAGCATGCTTATCTAAGGAGGATGTACCTGTGAATGTCAACATTACATCAGGATTAGGAGTTAAATAAGCACTGATTTTATCACGTCAGGTGCGAGGCTCTTTCTTTCTCGCTCTCGGTTGAAAATAACAAAATGTGTAAAATAATGAAAGGGCTCAAATTGTCCTTGTAAAGTGCCGTAAATTGCTCTTTACTTTTTAGGTCCCATGAAATGAAAAATCCCCTTTCTCTTATCCTAATCTTGTTTCCCTTGGTGGATTGTTTTGCTATCTATCTTGTTATATCGTACACTCATTATTTTCCTGCAAAGGTTCCAAAATTCCATGTGTCTATATAGCAACTCTGTACAATAAAACGGGATCTTTGAATTCAACGTTTACCTTTGTAATAAAGCTAACTAGCATTAACTAGAATAATACAGATCAGACAAGTGTGTTTGGGTGTCTCTTTACAGAAACTTTGCTTCCATTTCCCAAAGTGTCTTAGTCGTGATATAAATGGCTCGAATTTACTTTTAAACTCATTATATACAAATATTTAAATGAAGTCCCTCCTGCAGGGTTTTTCCTGGCTCAGAATGGGCCTTTGGGGGGTGACTATACGCACGACGGTGAGCATCATCGGTTCACATAGCCTGCAGTAAAGACACTGAGTCTGTTACCCTATTTGACAGAAATCTATGCATTTTCCTGTTATTTCTGACCATTTGATAAACACAAATATTATGCTTGAATAAATGAAGCCCCAATTAACAAAAATGGCCAAAAAAACTATCTTATTACAAAATTGGAAAGGGTGGGGAGGGCAGGGCAGTCAATTGCAGAGGTCACATCCTGCTACGTGGAGATGCTGGAGGAGCCCAAAGAGCTGGACAAGCCTGACTCTGAACGGTAAAACTGAGATCCCATTAGTGCTAGCTTCACAGCGGAGCGTTCAGGCCCTGTCAAAACACTGCAAAATATAAAATATAGGAGCTATGTTGAGAATATTTTCCAACGGGGAACTAAACTGAAAGTGAAACTTATTTAAAATACGTTTTGCTGCCAGCCCCGTTCACAGCGGTACATCACTTTGCTTCCGTGCGGTAACTCTTTCTGCTTCTCCAAACTGGGGGCACGCCGACCGTCATCTATTGTAGGTAATACACCTACTACGGATAAGTACCTCATACAACCCCGCTTCAAAACACCTGAACTATCCCTTTAAATTGATGTTCTGCTTGTTCAACAGTTGTTTGTTAAACTGCTTTTAAACACATCCGGAGAGGACATGAATTTCTATTTTTATTCTCAATTGTTACCATATTGGCACTGTTGATTTTCCTTTGGCGCGCGGGCTGAAACCTCTTTGAGGGGTGCGCCAAAAAATCCTCTATGCAGGAAAAACCCCTGTCCTGATTTTAGGAAACAGGTCAAACTTTGCGAGAAAATTACACACACATAAAGGCATTTTATTGGACCTTTTAAACTAAATATATTTAGTGCTTTGTATGGTTAAATAGCACACATTTTAATGTTTTGAGCTCCGATAGCGAGAGTGCAAGGCTAAAAGGCGACTTTTTTGCCCCTTTTTGGTCAGGTGGTTAACCACTTTGGCTTTGTTTGGTGTATCAGTGCTGCATCTATTTTTTGTAATTATCATTTGAGCATGTAATTCTACGTATATATGATATGAAGGAATTACAAACCATGCAATAACTCGGGATGATGTAGAGTGGAACGTTTTCTGTATTTAATAGGCATGAAAAGACTCTTGTGGATTTTATTGTGAGTACTTCGTAGACACATTGTCATTGGTCATTGTCATGTCATTGGCATACCATCGCTTGAGTTTGACACTTGAGCCCTGATTCTCTCTATAAGCCTAAACATCTGGGCCAATAGCTTCAAAGTTGCCCATGCTGAAATCTACAGTATGTGTATATCAAATTTCCACCATCTATCTTGTGGTACCTAATATGATGCAGAAAACTCGGTTTACCAAGGTTCAAGTTATTTGAGCCCATGTGCTTTCAATCAGTACAAAGTGCAGTGGTTGTACAAGTTGTTAATTGGTGCTGGCATATTACAAAACAGTTCATTACACAGCTCAGGATACACAAAGCAAAACACTACTACAAGAATGCAGAGCACAACTGTTCTGGTGTAGCTGCATTTTTTTTGGTAACCTGCAAGTCAGTTTTTAGATTTATCGGGAAGGCAACGCAATGCGAGCCCTAATAGGCTATATTAATTAAAAAAAAGTTTAGAAATGTCAAACTTACCCTAGACCAAATCTGAAAGTTTTGCCCTTATGGGACAGTTTATTTTGGAGTTTGAATCACCAGTGGCTTAACTGGGGCTGGCGAGGAAGTTTCAACTGGTGACAGACACCAGATTTGATGTGAAATCTCCAGTGGTGAATGACGGCTCAGATCTATGGCCCATTTACAGAAGTTTTTATCTTTAGATAGAAAAGTCTGAATAGTAATGACCGGAAATACTCCAGATGCATTATTGGAGGGCGTTAAAGGAGTCTAAATTTAATGTGGTACACTGTGACCTGAGTGCTGGTGCCGCTTGGCTCCGTGCTGCTCTGTGGCTCTCTGATATGAAACGGGCCCCTTTAGAGGAGGCCTGGAGGGAAGGAGGTGGTGAGAGGGGTCTAAAGGATCGCTCAGTGGAATCTTTATGTCGCATCTAGGGCCAAACCTTTCACATCTCTACCAATGTGGAGGGTGCAAAGCTCCCGAGCAGGTAGGTAAGCCGAAAACCCCGGCACTCTTTGACCAGCTGTATCTCTGAAAACCATCATTCTTGTGAACAAACTCTTACTGGACACACACACACTCGTGCTGCTTCATGTCAAGTCATGTGAACATAACGCCGTGAGTGTCTGCACACTGTTTTACCACAGAGCCTTTACGGCTTCCTTCATGCCGGCTGCAGAGCGCTGACATGTGTTGAACACTTGAGAGAAAAAAATCTCCCGGTTACGGAGGTTTCTGCCAGACGTTATGTGCATGTGCACGCTTTTAAACAGGAAGAGGTAACGTTGTAAAATCTAAAGTATGTTAGTCAAACAGGACACCTCAAGAGCCTCTTAACCATTATTTATCTTGCTTTCTGAAGGCTAAATGGCCCTCGCGGCAGCTCCGTTTGAAGGACTGTTGAGTGGCGGACTATGACATCATCAGGCTGAGATGAAAATGGAAATATGTGTTGCGCATTGTAGCCGTCTGGCATAGATGGAGAACAGTAACAAGGCAGAAGAATCCAGGTGCTTTCTCCTTTGGTTAGAGTGATAATAATGTCTGCACGTGTATTCTCAGGATGTATTAGATATAAAGCTTAGACCAGAAAGGTGGTCTCAGGAATTACTGAAACTTTTGGTCTTGTTTCAAACATCAACAACAAACATCATTAGTCTCTGCATCATTATTTCAACACGTGATGTTTTTTCATTTGCACAAATCCATCTTAAAATTGAACAAATATTATAAATAATATAGTTGCAGGAGCAGATTTTTTACTTTGATTTTCCTTTGGTCCTCTCACACGGGGTAAGGTAATAATACTGAGGAAGGCGAAGAAGAACGCATATCACATCTTCCGCCGACATTTTTTCGTTACATCAGTACCGCCGGAGTATTACTCCGACAAAGTTTATTTGTCACCTGAAACAAACAAAAAACTTTTGGAGACAAGGGAGATAAAAACGACTTGAAAATCAGTGTCATTTCTGTTGGCTTGATTATTTATATTGGAATAACAAGCGCGACTTAATCTCATAAATAAAAAAGGGAGAGATACAGATCCGTCCCCTCCAGGTACTGCCGCCACTTAATCGAATTAGCTCCACTCTCAGGCTTGACGGGCTCTTCAAACACCCCTGGTGACTTCTGAGTGCCGATTACAATCAGCTACTATTTTCAGCCTTTGATTAAAATCTGGTGAGGTTGGACAGAATTTTTTTTTTTGAGCGCAGAACCAACTAATTATTAACATCGCAGCCCATCTCTCTCTCTTTTTTTTTGCCAGTTACAGAGGGCCAATGGGCTGGAGTACTTAAACAATACCCATAAGTATTAATCATGTTGAATCGCTGTGTGTGAAACTATTAGCTTCTTCCTATTCAAACATCTCACACTAGTCTGTGTCGTCCAAACGGATATTTTTTTACTGACCTTTGTGTCATTTAAAACAAATCTGAGCGCAGAATTCAAGCTTGGTTGTTTGTGAAATCAAAAAAAGACATTTGTATATGTTTCATAGTGTGTCTTTTTCTAGATAATCCAGTTGTTTATACAGATGTTCTCATCTGACAGGCAACAATAATGCTCACATTTTTACACACAAATGAAATAATAGAAGATGATCACGATTGTTCGCGCCTCACACAGTGTGTCAGAGAATCATTGTAATGTGCCTGTCAAACACAATTCTGCTCCTTTTGTTACTTTCAAAAGGCAGCTTTTGAATATGAATAAGTCACTAATGAATATTTGGTTCTTGTGTCATGTCTGTGGATTGATTGCTTTAGGAGGCGTACTAAGACAGAGTGTGGCACGATGGGGCTCAATCAATGCAGCCATGCTGCTGCTGCTGTGCTGCTTTCTGACAGTGATTGAAAGACGGAGTCACTCTTCACCATGTATGCTACACCAATCCTGCTCTCGTTCACTGACAAATATCAGCTGTCTGATCAATCAATATTTGCAGCTTTATTTTACTAATGCAGTACTTAAGAGGCAATAATTAACGCCATGCTGGGTTGTTAAAAGCCTATTTTTATGTGACAGACAGAAATAGACATACAGAAATAGGAAGATGAAGGTTGATGTTGATAGTGGCACGTCGTGCAGACGTTCTTATGCACTGATGAACTTCGGAAGAACTTAGTGCGTAGCAGTTACTGTTGCTTTCAAGTGTTGTTGTCGAATGTGATTGTACAAAACTGGTGTTATCTTTTACTTTTAACAAGTTTGTTTAATATGCATAGAGCTGTCAAAGTTAACTTGCTAGAAATGCGTTAACGCAAATTCGTTTTAACACCGCTAATTTCTTTAATGCATTAACGCAATCAATCTTTCGGAGGTTCAGTTTTAAAGCTAGAGTTAAGATACTGGTTTCATCTGAAACTAGAAAACCTAAGGAATCCATGTCATACTAGCTTGTTGCGAAGGAGGTTAAATAACGCTCTAAACTTGCACTAAATCTTGGCGAGGGAAAACTGTCATTGCCTTTTTCATAGGGGTGAAAATGGGTTCTATGGGTACCCACGAGTCTCCCCTTTACAGACATGCCCACTTTATGATAATCACATGCAGTTTGGGGCAAGTCATAGTCAAGTCAGCACACTGACACACTGACAGCTGTTGTTGCCTGTTGGGTTTGAGTTTGCCATGTTATGATTTGAGCATATTTTTATGCTAAATGCAGTACCTGTGAGGGTTTCTGGACAATATTTCTCATTCGGAAGTGGCAGTTAAATAAAAGTCCAAATCCAAAACAAATCAAAGTCTTTATCAGTTCAGAAATATCAAATTTTTGAATCACAGTTGACGCTGAAACTTCATCAACTTATTTTCTCTTTTATAAACTATTTCCATTCAGCCTTTGTTGAGTAATTGAAATATAGTATGAAGCGGTTTAACTGAGGGAATATTCATTCGATGTCATCTTGTGTTAAACAAGTGTGGCTTGTGATGCTCATTAATTTCTGCTTGCTCCACTTGCGGTGTTTGGGCTCTCTTTGCTGGCTCGGTGCCACAGCGTCTTCTGAAAGAGCCACTTCATCTCTGTCAGGGGCAGGTGGAAATTTGCTGCACACTTCTAATTGGACAAAGTGCCTTTCAAACTCCGAGCCATCATACACAGATCAGATTATCGTACAGACCAGGTGTCAACAGAGGTTTCTCACCTCCCTCATCCCCTCCTGCTCTCTTGTGTGCATCTTTTGGTCGACTTTCAGATTCTCGCTTTTTTCAACTCCCTGCCGCCTAGTGGCCCAAGGCACAACGAGCCTTGTCTCGCAGATTAATTACAAGAAAGTGCACTTGTTATTTTGACTTTGGAGTTTTTATTCTGTACTGTAGAGCAACATTCAGACAAAAGACATTTTCTAAAACCAGGAGAGATCAAAATGTTCTACATTTGCCTGCCTAAGATCCGCAAGCAGGTCTTTCCTAAGTTTAAAGCAGTAGCTTGGTCATCTTTTGTCTCAAGTACAGAAACAGCCAGGAGGAGAATGTGAGGCTGCAGGCGAGCTCACAGGGGGCTTTAAGGTCTGCAGCATAGCTCCGGGCCAGACCTCACTGTGCTTGTAAAAGTAATAGGTGAAATCGTCAGATCAATTCTTTACATAACAGGTAACCAGAGAAAAGAGCAGAACTCGAGAGATGTTATTTCGTCTGTTTGAATCAGTTAAAAGCATAACTGCTGAATTTTGAATGAGCCAGGGAGGTGAAACAGACTAGTGATTGATGTAAGAATAAAGTAAGGGTATAGTCTAAATGTGAGAAGATAACAGACTTTTCCTTTCATATTTTTTACAGATTAAGAATAGAACAATCTACCATCTTTTCTGGACACTGAAAAACAAACCTGCAATCGGCAAGGATTTTTAAAAAGAAAAAATGTTCCAGGCCAGATTTGAATCTGAAACTTCATATGAGACACATTGAGTCACTGGCCTTCAAGGCTGCACTACATTTGTCAGTGCAGCAGTAGGAGGAAATATTTTGTTTTTCTGTTGACATGAAAAGTGTTAGCCTGTAAATGGAAAATAATATTGGGCATAAAGTTGAGCCTTGAAGAGCAGCCCAGGTAATGTGTGTTGAAGAATAGTACAAGCTGAGCCAATTAGACTAAGTGTTGTATGCATTCTTTATGTGTTCAGTATTTTTAGTCCGTTTCAGCTGCGTTAAGTGTCATAAGATCTACGTGAAACCTGATTTTTGTGCATTTTCTTTCTGTGCACAAAAGCTATTTGACTTATAACAACTTTGCACCTGGGCTGTTGTTGTTGTTGTTGTTGTTTTGCCTCTAGTAGGGATGCACCGATACAGATACCGGATCGAATATCGGGCCGATGCTGACTCAATGGGACCGATCTATTCAATTTGATTCTAAGTGTATATACTATATATATATTATATACTATAATTTTAATTCCTGTTTTCAGCAATTTGTTGCTGCATCAAAAGGGTTTACACTTGAATTGTATTGACCAAAATAATCTTGATTATGATATTTGCCATAATCGAGCAGCCGTAGGTAGAGCAGCGATATCTCATTTCATCACAGCATCCTCTGATAGTAGAAACCAGTTGCATACAGTGATAAATACACTATCACTACTCCTTTCACACATCAGGCAAACTTGGCAAAATTTTGGCATACTCGATTGCTTATCTTGTCTGCCCGTCGTCGGCGCAGATGTATTACCCTGTGCTGATTTGATTCTGGGCAAAGGGAAGTGGACAGGAGAGATTGATGGTGGTGTCCCCAGTCAGACAGATAACACCTGATTCTGCCTGCAGGGGGTTGGTCTAGCACACTCCTCCCCTGCTCCTCAGACGCGTCGGAGGCAGTGCCGAGGAGGTGAACCGTTCCTTCACTCAATGCAAATTCGGGGCCACATTCAGAGCTGATCCCAGGACGATTGAGCCAATGTGGCCCCGAGCACTCTGCACCACATGATCCATGCATCAGCCACACCTGGGAGAAACCCACACAGGCATGGGGGTCATTTGTTTAACACAGGTGCATCATGTATCTGAACGCACTCAAACAAGCGCATGCACACACGTACCCGCACGCTTGAACGCACGCTCAGAGACAGACACATGCCTGAATGCACACACACACACACACACACACACACACAAACACACACACACACACACACACACACAGAGCTACACAAGTGTTAATGAAATGCTGTCCTCGCGTGTTTTTTTATATTGGAAAAATGTCTGCAGTACAGCACCTTTTGTTATGACCTGTTGTTTTTGTCACTTCTTCAGTTGTTAGAGGTCTTGATGAAGCATCACTGGAGAATATACTGTAATAAGATAGCACTTTAAAAATTGTGTTCGTTAAGAAACACTGTTCAAAGGAGTGTGATGTGGTATGTAAGATAGTCGCAGTTATTTGATTAATTATGAATATACTGCATCAGTATTTGATACCATTACATGATTAAAGTGTAACATTTAGAGGGATCTATTTGCAGAAATGGAATATAATATCAATAAGTGTGTTTTCTTTGGTGTATAATCCCCTGAAAATATGAATCGTTGTGTTTTCGTTAGCTTAAAATGAGCTGTTTATAAGTACATACGGAGTGGGTCCATCTTCACGGAGTCCGCCGACATGTTTCTACAGTAGCCTAGAACGGACAAACCAAACACTGGTTCTAGATAGGGCTATTCGCATTTTTGCATCAGCCACAGTAGTTCTCCTACACGCTTGGCACACGGTAGAAGTTTCAGTTGGTTGCACTCTGCAACCTCAAAGCTAGATGCAGCTAGATCCTACACACTGCACTTTTAAGTAGTACATGTCATACTGGATTCATATTTTGAGTAAGCTTTCAAACTGATGTTGCAGAGATCTTTTTTCTTCCCAGTGATTAATAGACAGAAAATAAACAACTAACAATTTGCTAATCGATTAATTATGAAATATTTTTATTGGACAAAACAAGCTATTTGAAGACATCACCTTAGGCTGTGTGAAAATTGTAAGGGACTTACCACTGGTCTTTACCACTGATATTTATAGACAAAATAATTAAAGGTCCAGTGTGTAGAATATAGTGGCATCTAGTGGAATGGACTTGGCAGAAATGGAATAGAATATAAGTATGTTTTAATAAGTGTATAATCACCTGAAAATAAGAATTGTGTTTTCGTTAGCTTAGAATGAGCCCTTTTATATTTAGATAGGGATAGGGTCCCCTTCTAAGGACGCCACCACAGGGTTCAACGTTAATGTTTTTTTTCACAAAGTAAATTTTTATTTGCCCCTATACAAATTCTTTTATTCATTTGTGGTTAAAAAATAACCACACAGATCAAAGTTAATTGCCATGTTTTATCCGCCTTCCTCTCACACTTGCGGCAAACATAGTGGGAGCTTCAGCTCGTAAAATTTGTCTTCACCTGCAGCCATTTTTTCTCACGAGTGCCCGTTCGGTACTGCACATGTGCAACTCTCAACAGAGATGAGTTGGAAGCTCAAATTCCAAAATTAATTCATTTACAGAGCACATTTAAAAACAACAAAAGTTGACCAAAGTGCTGAACAGTGGTAAAACAACAATACAATATATAAGAAGGCTCACTTCTTTGCTACTTCCATCATCAGCTTAGAAAAACACATTGTGTTTAATTACTTTTTAGTTGCTAGATTTACTAGCCCAACTTGGCATTTTACTTGCCCTGGGCAAGCCTTATTGTTGAGCCCCTGCGCCATATTGCACAACCATGTTTCTACAGTAGCCCAGAACGGACAAACAAAATACTGGCTCTAGAGAGGGCCTTTTGTGTTTTTTGCGAGTTCCACGGTCACCGTAGATTCTCCTACACGCTTGAAACAGGAGGGTTATTCATTTGGTTGAAATCTGCAACCAATTGTAAGATCAATTGATTATAAAAAATAATCATTGGTTGCAGTTCTAGTATAATTTGAAGAATATAATACAAAGAATACTCTTCACATTGGCATCATGCTTGCTTGTTCCCCGCTCTGACCTCATCATATATGGATACAAAGGGCATTTTTAAAACTACTCTGCTCTTTGCGCTTTAAAAGCTCTTTTGATGCTATTACATCATTTGTTATAATTCACCAACCATCAGTAACATCTGAGCGTCTTATGATCCCCATGAATCAAAGTATGCTGCAACATCCTCAAACAGACATACAGTGTAGCAAAACAAATTTTTCTGCTTCTTTTTTTTAATTCAATAACAAGGTGTGCAGCACGGGTTCTCAGTGTGTGAAGCAGATGGTGAAAGGCTAGTGTATAATAGATCTCAATATTAACTGTAGCGCATGCTGGGAGTGTTGGTGGATGGCACACAGCAGAGTAAAAGAGAAGCAATGACCTTCTGTCCCATCATTTACCCCCTCGTGCCCCCCATACTGCTCTCAAATTACTTTGTTTTAGCCAATTAAAGCAGCCGGCTGAGCATCAAGCAGGCTGCCATTTTTCGCTCACCTGGACCCATGTGACATTATCGCTCTGTCATCGGTAGAGATGGCCGTAAGTGGGAATCTCCGGCGTGGCACCGTGCCACCTTAGACCCCACTGTGTTTGCTCAGATTAATGCAATGATTCTCCCTCCAACTCGCGACAATCTCAGTCGGCTCTCTCACCTGTTCCCGGTGATGGCGCCGAGCACAGCTCCTCACTGCATGAACCAATGAGCACAGGATTACGGTTGTTATACCACGCTCCAAAGCACACAACAGATAAAGTGATACTTCCTCTACTGTATGTATCTCTGTTACACAAAAAAGATAATTTTTCTAAACGCACAAGAAATCTATTGTCCTTAAGTCGCCTTGTCGCTGATCAAGATACCATATGCTGAGAAACGGTCCTCCATCCAAATCCTTTAATGGCTCAATAATGGACAGAAAGACGGCAGACACAACAATACCATGGCACGGGATGAGTGAAGGACCGGAGTGTGTGGTGTTTAACAGCCATACGAGCACAGATTATGTGCTTGAAGGGGCTGAATTGAGTGCCAGCAGTGACAGTTGGGCTGGGAATTGAGTGTGCCGGGGACGTGCGGCTTGACTCCGCTCGGAAACACCACTGGGTCCAGGGCTCATCTCTGCAGTCCTCCGCCTCCCTCCTCCTGTAGAGGCATTGTGGCCCGCCGTTCGTCTGCTCCACCGGGGGAATGGACGGGCCCCTTGCTCCCGCTTGATGAGCACTCACTAATGGCTGCTTCTTTGAAAGCTGACGGGCCCGTTTGAGGAGGAGTGTCTTTTACTTCCCTCCAGCTTGCCTTGGCTGGGCATTCGTCAGGCTGCCTGGCTTTGCTGTCCTGCCCACATGATGGTGCGCCAAGGGGCTGGAACGTCTGTCATTTGTTTTACTTTCAAATAAAAGTTGATGATTTACCAATAAAAAAGTAAAAATAGTCTTTTGATGATGTCTGGAGGCATATGGAGAAAGTGTTGCAATAGCGACATTTTCAGCAATGTGTCGGGCTAGAAATAACAACAGACAAACAAAAGACATTTGTCTTTTTGTACCTCCTCTGATAAACAATAGCGTGGCCATAGTTTTGTGTAAAGTGAAACAAGTGAGTATAGGAAGCGCGATAGATATCAAAATACGGTTGAGGACACACGGAAGGCTGCGTTACATTAATGTCAACAAGCTGATGCTGTATCAGTTCATGTCATGGCTTGCCAAAATGCACTATGATGTCATGAAAGGAAGCAGAAACAATGAAATCCCCCTCGTTCATGTTTTATTTAAGAAACGGTATTTTTACTGTTCGGCTGCACGAGAAGGACTCCAGCAGCAGTCTGGAGGAGATGTATTCTTAACACAACTTCAGAACTGGGAGGTCTGTAATAACAAAACAAGCAGCTGTGTTTGAAATTGTGCCCCTTGACAGTTTGCATAGTTTTTACAGGCTGTTAATCCTCTATAGTTCACAAACCAAGCAAGATGACAAAAGCATAGGAAAAGAGGAAACCAACGGCAGCCTTAAAGGATAGCTTCTGTATTTTTCAAACTGGACCCTTTTGCCCCATGTTTTTATGTATCTCTAATAAATACGGGCGGCCATTGAATTCAAAGACTTCATCCACATTGTCAAAATCATCTGAATATTCAGCCATTACATTGAAACTCTTTTATCTAACACTAAGCTACACTTTCTGTACTCCAACACAACAAACCCTGCCTGGCTGGTACTCGCGTTTCCACCATGGATGTATTCCACTATTCCACCGTTGTGTCGATGTGTCCCCCTACCTAAACCTGAATCAACTCTTATCCCTAACCACTAACCATCGAGGGGTGGCGCTATCATTTTAACAGGAGGGAAATACTATTCCACAGTAGGGGTGTAACGATACATCATTCCGGTTTGATATATTAATTCAATGATCAACGATCCAATATCAATATGCAAAGTGTAAATATCGACACATATCTTCATCATTAAGATGCGCCTTTATTTTGAAATTCCCCCTTTATATTCTTTTTATTAAAAATAATAGATTGTTTGTCATTTAAATGTCTGTTAGAGCTCAGTAATAGAATTTCCAAATCATATTTTAGCTGCTTTTTGTGAGTTAATATAAACGTAACCGATTGTGTTAAATGGGCATATGATATCATCTCATATCGATCGCAGGCCCCTGAATCAAATCAAAATCGTATTGCGGCAGACTTTGTGATATCAGCAAATATCGGATCGTTGTCCAAAGAATCAATATAATATTGTATCGTGATGAAACCCTATTCGACAGGGGGACAGACTTCGATTTAACACCGGCAACACGTCACCTTGCTAGATTTCAGAATGAGACTTCTCCTTGAGCGAGACTCTTTCCATAATGTCAGACACTTATAATAACAATCAGATCCTGTCGTGGCAAAAAAAAACACTTTTAGTGGACGTAAATGATGGTGCCAGCTTGCCCCTATAGGGTTACATTGCAGCTCATGAGCAGCTGCCGTCTACAGCGCTCTCCCTCAATATGCTGGACCAATTTCAGAAATTGTTGTCCCTATTAGTCAGTTAGACACAAAAACATGAGAAAATAGAGTTCAGGTTGAAAAATACAGATGTTATCCTTTAAAAGTGAGGTGTAGGCTGGTATTTTTAGAAAGATATCTACACCATCTGTCTGACTTAACGCTTCACTTGTACAGTTGATGGATCAGTAAAGCTGCCAGTTATGTGCTTGCTTGTCTTACTGGTACCCTTGACCACTGACCTGTCTTCTCACCCCAGAGGGAGCCGTTGCTCCTGTTGCCCTCCTCTTGACTGGCGCACCAGTCTGTAGCTTCTGGAGACTCCATTAGGAAGTTGGAGTCGTCCTTGGAAATCTCCTCTCTTATAACTTCTCCAGTCTTCACTCTCTCTCTTTCCCTCTCTCTCTCTCCCACTCCGTTTCATGTGCTCTCTCTTTGCCCCACTTGAAACTAGGGTGAAGGTCAGAATGGCGAATTTGATATAAGAGCTGACATGCTTCCATGGAGCACCTTGTCAACTCAAAACAATAGGTTTTGCTGGAGCTGTTATGCTGAATAAAGACTGTTCGCATATTCCCAGAGAAATGTCCTTTCGCTAGACATTCCCAAAAGAGATGAGAACATTTGTCTGCATACATTTTTTTTTTTACCCTGGCCCAGTAGAAAATGGAGGTTGGAGCAAAATGAATTCATTTAACATGCGAGCAAATAAGTTATTTCACCTGGGAGATTCAAAAAGTCATCCAATTTACATGATGGAACCTTTTATCCTTGTGATATTTGATTTGGTCATTAAATGCACAAATGGTCTCCATCTTATTCAGCTTTGTGTTGATGTAAATTTAAGCTCTTGCTCGAATCCAACGTATAATATTGCAGCTTTATCAGGCTGCACATAATGTCCATGAAGAAGTAACAGATGTTAGCAGTTGCATAATGGCAAGGAAAAAAAGCGAACCGGCTGTGGTGTTGTACAGCGGTGTGATCAAATAGTTTAATTTGATCTGACCTCTTTGTCTCAGTTGTATCTGTGAGCTGCCTCTTGGTTGGAGCTTACAAAACCGAGTGTCATCAAACAGGTCAGGATGAAGGAGGTAAACAGTGCAGTTGAGTGTATTTTGTTTACTAATGAGTCCAACTAATAAGGGCATGATGGCAATGAATCAAGCGATGTTTTTCAAGTCAATGCCATTTCATTTATTACGGAACAGGATCTTGAGGGTGTCTTCTTGTGAAGTAATAAAAAAAATACCCCGTTTAGGAAAAAAAAGCGTGATTTGAAAATGGATTGATGGATGTTAATATAACCACTTTATTCATTTCCATTGTCGCAGATCTCTCACCAACCAGTTGTCACAGGCGGTTTCCTCTCAAATTAAATTCATTTGGATATGACATTTTAATTGGAACACTATTCCCATTAATTGAACAAATTAGAGAGAGTCTGCTGGGGGAAAGGTAATCTCTGGGAGAGACGATGATTTAGGAATTCACAATTTAGAATTAAAAATCAGCTGCTCAGCGGCTTTGTTTGTGTGGCAGCCAGTTTTTTTGCGGCAGTGCGTGCACGCAGAGCGCCAAGCGCTCGGGGTCTCGGCGGCACTCAGGGCTCACATTGTCTTCATTAAAAACGATTAAGGAATAGGTCAATTTAGTCTGCTCGGCTGGCTGGAGCGGTGCGCTCCCTCCTATGAAAATGTCTTTGTCTTCATCTGCCCGGGCTCCGTCGGCTTGGGCAGCCACTCGAGCAGCAAATATGATCCGTCACTATTTTATGCATGTTTACATGTCTGATTGAACGTCTCAGTGAGTCATGGCGGCATCCTTTAAATGTTGTCATTTTGTTTTTATTGGTGTGTGTGCCAGCGTACACACACACACACACACACACACACATGTTTGGGTTTTCATGGTCCTGTGCTCTGTTTCAGCGTGCACGCTGTCTGGGTGCTGATGAGTTGCTGTCTGATTAGCAATGAAAAGCGATGTTCACCCCGCAGCTTGAACCACTGTGAGCAATTAATTACGCTAATAAAAATCACCTTTAAAATTTGTGCGGTTGATTTCATAAACATATGTGGGAACAGAAATGTTCCCTACATCAAACAGGAGGTTTGTGTGATGTTTCAGGCTGAACGGATGCTGTTTCTGCGTGGCTAAATAGAGGCTTTCCCCCCCACTGCTCATAAAAGAAGTCAGGATTCAGCGTTGCTTTTTTTTTTTACGGTTTCTCCACATTAACTTCTGTTTCGAATACGGTGTTTTGGAACTGCCTTCCAGAGAGACAATTAACACGGACTAAATACAAAATGTGTTGCAAATTTCACATTTCAGGGTGGCCACCTGTCAGTTTAGGTAGATTTGGCCAGGAGAGAGAAACCTGGTGCCAGGAGGAGCCAGGTGTAGATAAATGTCGCACATATGCTATCAGATTATAAAGGAAATTGTCTATTCATCACGCGTGTGCATTATAACAAACGCTTGCAACATTGCTCTCTAATTTTATGTACATAGTTCTGCGGTATCACACATGCATATATATAGAATAATAGAGAAATCTCTGTTGCCCTGTCGCTAATATTTGAATTACAGCTTTGCAGAATGAGCCTTTTGAAACTGCAGCTCATTGTGTTCCACTCTATTCAGATCATGGGGGTTTCTCAGCTACCACATTGTTGTGTGTCAACGGACACTATGAGCATCTGTGTGACCATAGAACTGGATGAACCTTGAAAATGAGCACATTTCGTTTGTGCTTTTCTAATTGAAATAATGTTAAATTTTATAATTTTTCATCAACCCTCGCAGCCTTCGTTAGAGACAAACCTCGGAACATGTTCCTAAATTGAATCGCTAGTCTTGCCTCTGATATGAATGAGATAAGAAATAAAGAAAACGAATACGTTGGAAGGTCGGGATGTACAGTTGTGGTCATGCGTAGTGGTTGAAAGCTCTAATTGGAGCTCTCTGTAGTAAAAATGTAGAGGATAGATGTAAGGAGGAAAGAGAGAGAGAGCGAGCCAGACAGAGGGGGCTCCTAGATAGCGGGGCCAGGGGGAAAAGTTCCCCCCATGCTTGTCAGAGTTTGAGCAAGTTCAGAATTGATGGAGCCCACAGGCAGCACTGCTAATTTTAGTTGAAATCACCTAAGTGGTTTGGCTAATTTATCCCGGCTCCTCGGCCTCAGCCCCTGGTTCCTGGCTCTCCCCCTCCCTCCCTCCCTCCTTCCCACATATATCCACAAAGCGTGAAGGTACCAGGAGGTGACAGTGGGAACAGAAGGGTATTTTGTGCCCAGCTGATTTGCGGAGCACTGGGCGGTTTCAACCTGTGTCATACATTTGGATATTGTTTGACCCTTAACGGCGGCTCAGGCTCAACCATCTATTCCATAAAAATGATTTATACCGCTCTGTATTTAATGGAAATTACATTTTAATTTTAAAACCACGTGAAGAAAACGAGATGCAATCACCGATATATCCGGTATCTCCTAATAGTGTTTTATATTTCACATTTCCGATAATGTAGATATGAGGATTGAAATATCAGGAGATGACAATCGTTTTAAAGCTTTTGGAGAGGATGTTGCCAGCGAGTCTGATTGTGTGTAATGATGGTCTGCCAGCTGGATATGCTGAACATGTTGAAGCTTAACAAGCGCCATTGCTGGCTTTTGATTGTTTCGTAACAAATCAGACGGTCCCTTCCTCTGTGGTGCCTTTGAACATCCATTTTATAGGAAGTTGAGAAATGGGGATTTGAAATTAAACTTAAAATTTGTGCAGAAGGCGCAAGGTCAGCATAGATAAAATGAATATTTAGCTTACCAGTAATTAAATGCTGTTATATTCCTTTTTCGAGGCGCATTGGCTGGAATTCAAACAGCAAATTATTACGGCTGAGTCTGGGTTCCTGGATTTGACTGTAAAGGTTATTTTGTACGATTTTTAGACATTCACATGATGAAACCGGAGCAGGTTGTCTAAACAAGTGAAATATCAGGGCGACTGAAGTGCATCAAAACCGTCAGACGTTGTGAGCTTCTTGAATGTGAAGCAGCAGCATGGATATGCATGCCAAGATGTCGCCTGTGTTTTTCTGTTGCTCGACTCGAAGAGTTTGTAAGGAGTAATTAGTGTCGTACTCACTCTGAAGATCCTATTCACTTAAAAAAAATCTATGAAATTGCTCACTGTCCGTTATTAAGTGACAGCTCGTAATTGAGAATTTAATGATGTTAAATTACTGCAAGTGTGTTTTGTATTTAATAAGTAACAACGGACAAGAAGCTTTTGGATTTGAAAAACATGTTATCACACCTGATGTGAGTTTACACTAAAGGCTGGCCCACAATAAAAGATTTTTCATATCTTAAAAGATTTTGAAAATGTGAGAGACTCCACACATAACGGCATGTTTTGGTAAATTGAAAAGTTTCGTTCCTATATTGTGTGGAGAGCAACAATTTGGCCAAAACAGCACACCACACACTAACAGATTCATTCATGAATAACAAGAGTCCCGACTAAAAAAACGGAAATCTCGCAAAATCTATCACGATCAAACAGGACTTTAGTGTAACGACGGACGACGGGCAGTAAAAAATAGCATTGTGAGTTTTTGCACTGCTTTGTACCGAAAATTCACAAAAAAAATAAATAATAATGGATGAAGTCATGGAGACACTTTAAAAAAAACACCTGTGTTGTTGCAAAGTTGGTCCTCCATTTCTGTGGTCCATCTTACTACTACTTTATGCTTCGCGTTTTGCATTACCCCATGAATTAGCCACGGCCGCCATGGGGGTTGTCCTTCCGCTTCAGTCAGTTTGGTTCACAACTGGCTATCGTTCTTTCCCACGTGACTGTGTCCTCGGGGTTCTCCACACACAACAAGATATTCCATCATAAATATTAAACATCTTTAATAATTACGAATTGAATTCGGTGAGGTCAGGATGGACTTCTGAGTCGAGCGGGGGATATAAAAAACACACTTAACATATCTCACATCACAGGCATATCTTTGCTGGCCAACAATTAGCTTGATTCTTGTGTAGTGTGTACACAGCATAAGTTAAAACAATAAAGGTTCTGTTCCTCATAAAGTACATGTTTAATACAGTCTGCATTATCTATTCTGGTCATATGTAAAATATTATACGAGAAACCTTTTTAAGATGTTTAAAACCAGATTGTGTTAGCAGCATGAAAGAAACAGTGAATTGCACACCAGGCCTGTGCAGCCATCCATTCACGAATCAATCATTTTGAAAGAAAAGTGCAGCCAAAACTGGGAAGGCTATACTAGGGGATGTAGCAGCTTTGGTGTAACGTTATACTTTGATGAAAAGCACTCAAATTAATCTAGTAAAAACTTTCAGAGACATTATGAACAGCCCTCCTGTTTTCTCAATATTTAATTTGCAGACAAATGAAATATTAATTGATTTCTGGTCTTTGTAAGGAATAGGTTAACCTCAGGTTCATATTCATCACAAAGACTAGATTGCACTGGGCTGTCTTGTATTTTTTTTTTTCCTACAGGAGAATTAAAAATATGGCATGTATGATTAGTTTGATTTATGTGTGATGATATGCATTTTATAAACTGGAACTGAGTAACAGATTATGACAAAAGACAGATAATGGGATGAAGATTTCATTGTTATAAAACCATTACGCTACATCCACCAGCTAAGATTCATTTCTTCCTTTTTTTCCAAAAGCGATATCTGAATATAAACAGTTTGTTTTTCCACACAGAGCAGTTTCTTGAAAAGAAATATTTTCAGAGCAGCGAGCAAGAGGAGATGTTTGCTGTCTTGTGTGCGAGCCAGCAGTTTTTGGCAGATGAATGTAGGGGTTTTATGTGCCAAGCACCTGGTCAAACTGCAAACAATGAGGGGCTTATGGATTCTCTTTATCCAACAACGACTGAGATGATACCGAGGATGTTAGAGCTCTTATGGGCCCTTTTAAGAAATGCTGATGCACAATAATGCTCGGCACTCCTGGATGCTGTGTTTCCAAGCTTTATATACAGTATGTGGTTGGAACTCTACAAGCTATACATCATTAACATATTTCTTCATCTTACAGGGAGCATAGTTTCGCTGTCTGCTATTTACATTTACTCGTTACTATCTAAACAAAGAAAACAGCCTTCCAAATCCATCAAGCTGACCACCATAAAGCTGTAGCATCAACTTGCTCTATACAGAAATATGAATGAGGAATATAAAGGGGACAATATATAACACTTAATGAGCTGATGTAATAGTGATATTGCATATAGACAGCTTAGAAAAAATGTCTGCAGAAGTGAGTTTCAGTGCGGAGGGTCTCCTTGTTTGAGTCTTTAGCAGTGATCTAATAATGAGTTCCACAGATGGGTCTGTTGGCTGGCGCTCTGCTGAGTCCACCGTGTACGCGGTAGAGAGTGTCAAAGTGTCTCCTGTGCAGGATCATCTCCAGGTTTGGGGGAATGGATGGTGTCTGCCAGACATGCTGGCAGTCGGTGGGCCTTCTCTCTCTGCTGCACTACCTGGGCTGGAGCTCAGCCAGGGTTAATTATAGGGGAGCTCCAGAGTCTTGTGTCACTAAGGATGGTAGACAGAATATTGTCATACTGCCATGTCCTATACAGAAAAAGACAAGAGTAAGAGCGCACCTGCTCAGCCAGAGTTTCTGCAGCGTTTCTCTCTTCCACGGTTGTTTCACTCCAGGTCTGGAATGAACAGTTGGCAAGAGCCAAATGGCTGTTAAATGTGTGTTTGGTGGATAAATCAGTAATACTCCAATACAGTAATCGGTTACTCTTTTATTTGCTGGTTAATTTGTAGGGCTGTCAAAATTGGCCAAAAATGTATTATTGAATATATGTTCTAAAATAAGTTTCAAACTATTCAAATATCTATTCACCTCTCCATGTTTCTGTTTAAAAAAGTACTCACGTCAGATGATAGCAAGTACTACTCACCCATCTTTTAAGTGGTTACGTGTCCAGTGTGATCTCGAGCTCACGGCTGATGGTTTGTTTAAACGACGTACCGTAGCGCTTGCTGTTAGAACACGGTGTCACTCTTTCTGCTTTCTCTCCATCATTATGGTTGTCGTTGAATTGTTCCTCATTCAGCTTGACCTAGCGTTACATTTCATTTTCAATTATTGAAAATTGTTCGCAATTTAACATTATCGGGGAAAAAATAGTGTGCATCCCCTGGATGCGTCGATAGTGAGTTTACTGCTTCCCAAAAAAAAAAGTGTTTTGTCCCCAGGACGACGGGAGGACCATTAGTCTCCAGCCCTGACGGTACCTACAGTCCCTGTGCTACTGTAGAAAAACGAGTACCGTCACGTTTTCAGAATTTTGGCATCAACTTGGTACCGAAATATCAGTTCTTGTGACATCCCTAGTTGTTTTTTAGAGAATGATTTCAGACCCACCCCATCAGGCCAAGATCTCCACTTTCATACCCTCCCGCCATCCTCTGGGGAGCACATTCACGGTTCACTGTGGTGACCCCTTGACCTTTACTTTACCGCCACCCTCGAGCCACAGTTTCCACTTGTACCTAACATCTCTCAAAAATGTAAAGGGCAGATTACCATGAACATTACTGAACGCTGTCCTACTCCCCAGAGGAACTTTGTCCATTTTGGTCATTGTGTGACCTTTTCTCCGGTGCCACCCTTGAAACCAACTTAGCAATGTTGTACACAAAATAAATAATGGCCAAATTGCTTTGAATTTTGTCGTGGATATTTAAGGTTTCCAGTTGATTTCGGTTAGTGTTTCCTGCAGACCGAAAAAATGCACTTGAACGTGAGATATTTTATATTTTTGTGGTTGATCCTCTTTATGTTTTATACGTGCATATTCAAACCTTCCACATAAAGAAACCCATCTGAACTTTGTGATTCAATGACCTCTTCTCTAGTGCCATTCTGAGTTCAAACTTTACATTTTTAGCCCCCCCCTGGCAGCACGGCTCTAAGAGCATCTGTATGTTTGTCACTAACACTTTTGTATTATGGGGTGTGACGGACATTGCGGCTCCTTAGGGCATCAAACATTTAGCCTTGTTTATTTTGTCAGCACTTGTTAGATGAGTCAAAAGGTCATCTTAGACACTGCTTCTATTTACTCAAACGCTCCCTGTTAATCCAGCGGCTCCAACCAGATCCAACCAGATCCACTATTGTAGCTTAAATTGGTTTTGCGAGAGAGACAAATTTGTCATCTGAGAATTTTCAAGGTCTTTTACAAAGTTTCCCAAAGTGAACGGTGAAGCCGAAAATCTAAAAGCAAGTTGCGCATCTATCAACTCTCATCTGGCTTTTCTCTAAAGTAAAAGTGTGTTACTTCCCCCTTTTTTTTTTTTTTTTACTTAGACAAGTGTCTAGTCATGGCAAGCTGGTGCACACTGGCCTAGAAAAAAAGAACAGCTTGTGTTGCTGAAGTTTCCTCCCCTGTCTAGTTATTTTTAAAATGCCCCATTTCCGCCATTGTTGTGGCATTGTATTGACCTTACGCAGAACAATTTTCCCCAAGTCAAATTAGCTTTCACCATTCAAAGAAACGTCGTAATATAATGGTTTGACGGTTCTGCCGGTGAAATCTAAAGAAATGGAAGGCCGTGCCACTGGGGTTAATAATATTCCTCCTCTTCAACAAGTACCTTGGGATCCTAAGTGTCCTTGAAAGCAAACGGCATCTCACTTACGCTGGGCATCTTGCAGCACTCATGGGTAATAGCAGTCTACTTTTTCAACTCCGTGCACATTGTATCAGACAGGATTCCTCCGCTGGTAGCGTTAACAAGGGTTGGTGGTAAAAAAAAAAGGATGCTAAATGTTTCTCCTGCTGTAATTCTTTCAGGCTTAACCAGTGGAGATAATTGGTCAAATCCTCTCCTTGCTATTACTTATTATATAATCTTCTTTGTACATGAGAAAAAGCATCTACTGCAAGAGATCAATAGCAGCTCATCAGTCTTTCCAATGCACCAGCGTGAGAACTTAAGTCAGCCTTCATGCAAGTCAATGAGCACCTGGAGTGCTTTTCCCAGAGGCTGCTAAGTGTGCATAGCGAGGGACTACCAGGGAACCGCAGTAAGGTCTCACAACCCGCTTTGATAGGACAGAGTCGGAGAGGCTTCGTGCAGAGATGCTGGGCCCGCCGAGGTTTACACCACCTGTTTGTTTCCCTCTTCCTGAGCAACACAGATCTTACATGCCTTTGTGTGCCCGGCCTGCCGGGAATTGGGGGTGTTAGATACAACAAAAAAGGTGACTGAGGAGTGCTCAGTTCGGGATTGTGATTTATTAATCCGCACTCCTTTAAATTCCAAACTAACGGCGTGGGGCTGTGATGCAGACTCCGGGGAGTAATCGTAAAACACAGAACAGCGCCGGAGAATAGACGATACACTAGCACAGTGCAGACAAGGGACATGAGGAACAAAAGCTCCTGAGTCAGAAGTTCAAGAAGTGGAGGCCACGGACTAAAAACTGTGAAGTTTATCTTTCCGAGTGGACTACTTTTTAAGTACGCAAGCAACAAGCTGCAGGTGTCCAAGAAGCCATTTATATGTAGAGTCGAGCTACATACGGTTGTCTTTTTGGCCGTCATTTGGATTAATATCAAGTTTTTATGTCGCTCATGCTTTCAAAGGTTTATTAATTTAGAAGTCGTGTATGATTACAGTTAATTTGGTCCCACCTGTGAGACTACAAACACCAAAAAAAAAAAAGTCAAAGTCAACTGTTCTGGTACAGTAGTGGCCTCAGGTGTACTTTTCTACCGTGGAGATTCATCCAGCAGGAGAGAAATATTTTTTTCCTGCCAGACATTTCTTTGGCAATCTTTCACTACTTGACTTGGCTCCGTGTTTGCGCGCACCAGCCCAGCCAGCAAGGTGGTTACAGGAGCAACAATGTTGAAGCAAACACATGTCAGAAGGTGTTGGATTGAAAAAAAAAAAAATCACAGCTTTTTTTCATTATGACTGACTCTCATGTCTTTGCATAAAAGTTTTTAGTCATATTCTCAAGCCCATTTCTAGATAAGCCTGTGAAATAGAAAGTGCAATGTGAATTTAAAACACTCCAAGGCCATTTACCAAATGTTTGGTCCTAGCAGTCCATCATCCTCCACACACAGCGCACTCTGCGCAGTGTAAAGTTTCACTATCTCCGCCGAGCTGTCAGCTGCACGCCAGATCTCACTCTGGCTGCATATGAAGTCAATTATGTGCAACCCATTCCCCCTCGGTAACACACAGATGTCACTTAGAATGTATTTCTTTTGGGGTTACTTTGATATCTTTTAATATGATGGCCATCCATCATTACAGATGTTGCGGTCTCCTGCCTGGTGTGTCAGGCAGTTACAGTAGTCAAAAAAAATGATGTGATGCATTTCCTAACAGAGCCAGCACCACATGTGCAGTGTGTGTGTTTTTTTTAAACGTGTGTGTATGTGTACATAGGCGCTGTATGTACTGTATGTGTGTGAGTGAACAGGAACGTTGAATGAGCGAAAGTAAGTACTGAGAAACGGGTTTTTTTGGGTCGAGTTCAGGATGTCTCTATCTGAATTTAAGCAGTTTTGACACCCCAGGTGAACAGGGTACACATTTGAACTAATAGATATCATCATGAAACTTCCCAAGTTGATTACTTACATTAAGGCAATTATTTTTTGTATTACAAGTTTTCTGAAATTTGGTGTTTTATATGCAAATGAGGCATTATCTTATGAAATATGCGTTAAATTGCATACATTTCCAGAACAGAAATTTGAACGTTGGATAAAGCCAGGTTCAAAATTCTTGTTTCATTTTGTTGACATATTAAAGTCAAAGGATTTTGCTGAGGGAATTTTGGATATCTCATTTTATCACTCCATAAATCTGAAAATACTGTCAACAGCCAATAAAACAAATCCATTTTCGCCATGTTTTTATGAATAAAATGTTCTATAAAATCAGGCTATGAATGATATACTGTATGAACAAACTCCTCTGTAAAAACCGTCAGAATATAGATAGGAAGGAAACTGAAAAGTCTGGTGTGTGTAAGTGCTACTGAAGTGGAGATTTCTGGCTGTCTGTGAAAAAACTCATTTTGAGAAAACAGCCTTTAAAGATTTGTATTGTAAAATTACCTTTGCAAGACACAAGAGGTGAATAGGGTAAAAATATTAACTAATAGATATCACCATGAAACTTCCCCAGTTCATTACTTACATTAAGATAATCATTTTTTGTATTACAAGTTTTCTGAAATGTTATGTTTTAAACATGCAAATGAGGCATTATCTAATGCTAACTTTGGGTGAATTTAGGAGAAATCTCCAGACGCAAATAGACAAAGTAGTAAAATAAACACCTAAATGTATATGTTGGATGTTTTCTTTCCACTAGTCTGAAAGAAGACATTTTATGGAAGCAAAATAGTCCAAAATCTCAAATTTGACAAGTGTATGAAAAACAATGTTTTAGCTTGGGGTTTCTCCCTTTAAAAAAAAAAAAAGCATGCTGTATGTGAATATTTAAGATACTCAAACTGCTCATCAGTGTTTTTACCAAATGAAAACTATGAGGAAAATAGATGTATAGATTATAGCATAAGTATATCAAATTGCCCGGTTGTGCCCAAACTCTAAACACATGTTTTTAGCCATTGAAATGACTTTATTTATAAATTGTACTCATTACAAAGTGATAAGCGTGACTGAATGTTGCTTTTGTACCGTCTGTCTGGGATTTCCTTTTTAAAGTTGCTGTGTAAGTGTGAGGGCAAAGCTTCTCCTCTGTCCATTAGAGCAGAACCACTATCCTTCACCTGACAAAGTTTGGGGAAAGGACACGGATGTTTCCAGTCTACTTCATAGAGTTCAGGCTCGCTCCGCCTTGGGAGCCCAAGTTTTTTTTTTGCGTTTGAAGAGTGGATGTGAGAGGGGTAAATGGGACGGGGGTGATGGGCCGGTGGGGGTCCGTATGAGCGGACACGGACGCGAGGATGTGAATAGATGGTCTAAAATAAGAAGTAGCCCCTTGGTCAGAGTCGTGGCAGATGGAGGCTCAAAGAATGAAATGATGCCAGCATTCTTTGTGCAGTCTGGTGCCAGCAGTGCACTCGATGGACCGCTTGAGACCGGGGTAGGGCCGATGTGATAAGACAGCTGCCTTAGCCTAACCTCCACAAGGTCATTTTGGCCGGAGCTGATGAGGGGAGGCACCCCGATTCCACAGAAAGAAGACAGATGAGCTCAAAGTGAAACAAGTCATGATTTTTTTTTTTTTTTAACTATGGAACGTCTTTTCCAAGAAGCATTATTAAAGTTTGCACAATTTGCTTCCTCGCTCCGTTATGCGAGAGCGGTAAGAAGTTGTATTGGTTGTGAAAGTTTTAAAACATTAGCACACTGTTTCTGAACTATGTTTTAAATGAGCTACCCAGTATATCAAAGCAAAAATTAGCATGGAGAAAGTTTGGAGGTGCTAATGACTTTGACTGTCCCTGTGGAAAGGCTTACTGTTCCAGAGAAGTTGTAGAGTTAGCGTGTGTGTGTGTGTGTGTGTGTGTCTGCGTTACGGAGCGAGAGCAGAGAGTGTGATTCACTAGTTAATAAATCATGCCAGATGAGTTTATCATGGAGATACAGAAGCTCCTCTGGGTCCTGAGCTAACAGCGAGTATCTGGGAGCTGGTACAACACATGATGAAATGCCGTTGTCATGTATATCATTTTTATAGCCCCTAACTTTTTACCTTCATTGCTGTCAAAGGGGCAGGATGAGTGACTGTGTATCAAACACACCAATGTGTTGCTTTAAGGAGGAGCCCGGCTGTCTTATCAAGCTGGAAACACTTTGGCTGGCGCTCTGCATCCACTGCCACGGCACCTTAAAATCACTTTTTATCAGCTTAATCCGGTTTGATTATCTGCTGGCAACAAATTAACTATTCTTGTTTACTGTAATTGAGTTCTTCGATGAGCACTTGGTAATTCTGCCGAACTTTCTCATCTCTGCTTTCACAGGGGCATTGATAGTATCTCCCCAGTGTGCATTGAAGATGCTCTTATCTTTATGCAGCCGATGCAGCTTGTCATCCATCGGGGAGCAAACGCGCTCGGATAATCATCATTAAATTGACTTGATAGGTTCTGACTCGGTGACTAAATAAGTAACTTGTAACAGCATTATTTCGGCATCATGCTCAAATGAGAAAATGGATCTTGATCGTGTCGGTATAATCTTTTTCTATTATTTTATTTTCTTGGAAATTCTTTTTTTTTTTTTTAAATGATTTCTCCAGGAGACCGAACTCTTTGGAATGACTTTGAAGGCGAGAACGGGCAGTGCACCGTTCCTCCTGCGCTCCTCTCAGGGAATAAAAGTCAGTATAACGGCTATCTCAGCTAATGACTTGGGAGAACAAACCTTGGTCTCTTAACATCTAAGACTTATTATTTTTAGCTCTGGCCAATGCTAAGCTTATCCCTCTTACAGGGAGCACGTTTTGTGATATCAGATGTGGAAATTAAAGCTAAATGACTTAAGGGGAAGATTGCCCACACTGCAAGTAGGCTACTCTGACCTTCAATAAAGCTAAGCTTGACATGCCTATTTCCCCCCCTATTTTGCTCAAGTCTTTTCAAATCAGGGGGCTTGTAACACGACGGCTTGGTGTTAACTGCCATCAGTTTCCTGCATTTCTCCAAGGTTGCTGGAATTCAGAGGACTTTCCCTGAGACGAAACACTTAAACGTTTCATCTTGATTCTTTCTGTTTCATATTAACATTTCACGGCAAATTATTTGGAATGAACTATTGAACTATTGAATGTCTGACGATCATTCCACATTCATTTCCAGTTGATCGGTATTTAGATAAATGTGTTAGAAACAGCACAGTATAAACCAGTCATTCCCGAAGACTGGGTTCGGGACCCACAGGTGGGTCGCAGGAGATTTTATTAGGGTCGCCAAATAAATTTGCAGAATTTCTTTCAATGTCTTTTATTTAAGATTTATATCTGCAGTACACCTTTGAGCCAAATAGCCTGCTTATGACACTGAATTTAAGTTGAAAGGCTAGCGTTTGTTTTACTGAGCAGAGGAAAAAAATGAGGGTCTGTTAAGTAGGGATCGGTACCGAAACCCGGTACTAAACGAGCCCCTGGTTTAATTTTTTGAAGACCGTAATATCAATAATTTCCAATGTTAATAGTTTTGCTCTTGGCATTTGAGAAATTAAGAAAATTGATTTCCTATTTATTTAGGCTTTAGGTTATCTTGCACCAGAGACCCTGCTCTTTGCGACAATGGCGGAGAAAGTGCTTATACTTCAGTCGAGTCGATGCAGACAATGCTCATTGACAAAAGTGCAACAAGTCTTTTGCTTGTAAGGGTAGAAATGCAAGCAATCTGTCCAAACATCTAGTGAAAGTGCATCAGATACAGGGGGAGAAATGCACTGCTTTCGACAGACTAGCTTGTAGTTCATCCCTCGTTGCTCCATCTACCATCATCACATTATATATTTTAATAGTGATTTGTTCAAAACATGACCATTTCTTATACTATAAATAATTTATTTTATTTATTTGAATAAATAATAGTATTTTATTTATTTTATCCAAATTTGTTCAAAACTATGCCGTTGCAGTTGCTACTCGAACGTTCATTTATATACAGTATAGATGGCAAAATAAAGCAACGTTAATTATTAATTTGTTTCATTTTTTTTCTTCTTAAAAAAACAACAAAAAGAACCGTTAATACCGTTTAAGTACCAAATCGATAAGCAGTATCGGTATGAGTAGTAGTACCGCTAAAATCTTAACGATTCCCATCCCTAAATGAAATTTAGCATGTATATATGTTTTCAATAACATGTGCATAAAATTTAGTTGTGATATATCAAACGTATATCTCTTCAAAACAGCTGTTTTACCTATTCAAGATAATATAGGGTGACGCGGAAATAGCAGTACAAATTGTCGGGAACGTTCATTTACGCACAAATTCACTCTTCTCACGATTTATAGATATGGCCTTTTGTGAATTGGGTCACGATGGTTTGTCATTTTTAAAAAGTGTGTCCCCAGAAAAATAGTTTTGGAAACGCTGGTATAAACTCCAGAGAACAGAGGCGTCCACTGCTCCGTGTGCTGCTGAGTTTTATTTGGGCTGTTTGTTTTTTATCACCCTGACCAGCAGCACGCAAGCAGAGATGTAAACCATATTTCTGAGTAGACTGTCGGTGTTTTACAGGGATGTGTGTCCTTAAATATACTCTGGCTTCTTTGCATGGCTTAACATGCAGGGAACAGAAAACATAAAAGCAAGCCACGGCTCTGTTTTTTAAGTTTAAGTGTCATTTTTTTTTTTAAATTCTTTGTCTTTAGATCCAGTTAGGTGGGATTTAAAAACTAAGACAAAGATGATAAATGGATTACTAAAACATGTGCGACCTTTCGTATACACTCTAGACCACACTGTATAATCTTATTTAAAACTTTTATACTGTAATACTTTTTGGGTGTATGTACTTGCAGTTCATTTTGTATTTTGTAACACCTCAGTGGGTGGACTGGAGGGACTATTTTGAGTTTTTATTTTTATCTTCTTTTTTTTTAATATGCCCACTCTCACCTCTGTGCCTTCTGGTTCGCAGAAGAGCTCAGAGCTTCAAAGTTCCTGCCGATGTTTTTGACTCCTTCTAGTAATGAGATGAAGTACAGTACATAAGGGGAAGAACTCTCAAGATGCTTTTCCAGGGGGCTTTGGAATACATTTGGTAAAATGTTTATGATGCCAAAGACCAGGGCTGGCTTCTCATTAGCTGATCTACCCGTTGCAAGTGTTACAGCGGCATTAGTCTTTTGGGTTAATCTTCAAACGTTCCCATATTTATACCCATCAAATACCAGTGACTGCCTGCGACACCCTTGTGTGCATTCGGGGAACTTGCTTAGTTAAACGCCACAGAATAAATGCAGGAATGTGAGCTAAACTTGACAAGATCAAACACACTGGTGAATGTACAGACGCTGGCCAGTGTTCTAAGTGCGCTGCATTATTCATGCTCTCCAACATGGGGTTCCTAATGAGAGTCTGGTGGCTGTTTTTGGAGTTAGAGTCATGGAAATCAGTGTGACCCGTACTCGAGTCTGTGGACAAAGCTTTGCGTCTGCGGTGCAGTGGAAGTGGAATTAAAGGCCAGCCAAGTTCATCAGCGCTCCAATTTAAGACGAGTTTTGATTCAAGTTTCTGGGAAATCATTCACATTCATCACAGCCTCGTGTCCTTTTAAGTCCTGTCTGTCTTAAAGTTTTGGCTTTACACTCATAAATTATTATTTCAAGTGTAATGTAACATCAGGATACGAGATGATAATTCATGTCAGGAATAAGAACAGTTTTCCGAGAACAGTCGTAATGCTTGGTTTTTCCAAGCGTAATTTTTTTTAACTTAAAAAGTTTTCTTAACAGCATAATAGGCCATTTCGTGATATGCGGAAGACTCGACACTCCCTCCAGAGGGTTGCTCTCACATCAAGCAGCTATGGCCTGTGGTTAAATGCAAAATTTACTGCTAGCATTGTAATAAGCCAGTGCAACAAAATAAGGATTATCACCCTGTGGCGTGCTGGTTCAGTAGGAGGACGCTGAACCAAAGGCTGAGCATCCATCCTATTAACACCACACATCCCTTGAAGAGTAAGCAGCAGGCTGCAGCCGAGCATGTTGTCTTCATCCTTGAATCAGAACTGGCAATAACATATTCAGACTGAAGGGCCTCAATTAGACACTTTAAAACTCTGTGTAATTGGTGTCTTTCTGCAGATTGCCTGTGGATGTGTAGTGCTCAAATTAACACAGCCCAACTTTATGTCTGTGGTGCTGTGATTGTCGTGCAGTGTGGCGGCGGCAAGGTAACGGAGACGCTGGGATTTTTATACTTCAGCGGGTGCTTTGCTTCGTCGGGCACCTGCGCTATGATGTCGTAGTTAAACTGTACTCATGTTACATGTCTACTGTATGTAGTATATACTATGTGTTCATACAACACGTGAAATCAGTTCAACATTTGTTGGTTAAACACTCCAAAACGTCTACAAATAAAAGCAAACTTGAAAGTTTAGTTGGGCGATATGGCTTAAAAATATTATCTGTGATTTTTTCACATCACATCCGATTAATGATTTTTATTCATTTTTTCCTTTAGAACAATTTAGGCCTACAAAAGACAAAGACATGATTAACTTTCACCAAACTTCACTTTGTTAATCTAAATAAAAGATGCCTCTTGGAAAAATGTATTATTCCAAGAATTTTTTTGTAACAAAAAAATGCGGCACTTCCTCTTTAAAGGTGCAGTGTGTATGTTTTGGCAGCATCTAGCGGTGTGGTTGCAGATTGCAACCTGCTGAGTACCGCTCCGATCACTCCTCCCTTTCCAAGACTGTGGTAACGTGAGCCGCTGAGTGTAAAACCGTGGTAACACCGTTCACCTCGCTCAGAGGCCATCCTTACCATAATAACACTACTTTAGGAGCAACAGAAGTCTGACGGCGGTACAACGGTTTTGCACTCTGCGGCTCACGTTAGTTTAGTTCACAAGCGTGTCGGAGAACTACGGTGGCCTTCAGGTAATGTAAAAACGCGAAAGGGGCGTAAGAAAATATTGATACACCAGAGTATCGCGATATTATGCTTTGCGATACTGTATTGATTCTCCAAAAGGCTGTCTCGATCCTTAATTAACCTCTTAAAAATCCGACAGCCCGCCGACGGACCCGGCCGCTATTATGTCTTTCCAAATTTAGAGTGAAGGTACTGGCATCATATGATTCTAGAAAACCCAAGGAATCCATTGGTATCAACCATGGCATACTTGCATGTCGCGAAGGAGCCTACATAATGCTCCAAATTTACGCTAAATTTTGGCGAGGTAAAACTGACATGGCCATTTTCAAAGGGATCCCTTGACCTCTGAACTCAAGATATGGGAATGAAAATGGGTTCTATGGGTACCCACAAGTCTCCCCTTTACAGACATGCCCACTATTTGAATATTTCCGTATACTGTGGTCCCTAAACAGTCTTAGAATTACATTTGTTTTTACTCAGATTTTATACATATGGTGGTGTGTCTTTATACTATGACCCTACTTTAGAAACATGGTGGAGAAACATGGCGGACTCTGTGAAGAGGACACGCACCCTATGTAGATATGAAGGGCTCATTCTAAACTAATGAAAACGCAACGATTCTTAGTTTCAGACGATTACACACTAATGAAAACATAGTTATGAATATTATATTCCATTTCTACCAATAGATCCCCAGATACGTTACTCACAGTTCCTTTAACAGAATGATTGTAATAAGGGAGAAAAAAGAAGACGACGGCGAGCTGCAGTCTTCGGCGGTAGACAGACATTCAGAGTTGGCTGCTGGCGTGGAGGCAGAAATGACTCATGTTACTGTAATTGACACATGTCTGGCACATCTATTCACCAAGGTCAGGTAAACTGTGGAAACTAGAGGAAATGATTTGGCATCCCACAAATTGTGTAACAAGCGATCGCCGGTTACGACACTGATGGAGACCTTTTGGGGGGGAAACGAAGTTCAAAAGAATCAATAGTGGAGCTGGGAAAAAGGTTTGGTTTCGACTTCAGTAACAATTAGCGTTACTGTACTCTACTGACCTTTCTGTTATTCTAACAGTATCCATGAGCCACCTAGCTACAGTATAAAAACATCCTGGTCTTTGCAGTCTTATTTCCTGTTTCCTCTGTCAGTATTAGTTCTATAGCAGCCCTTTGTCGCTTCACCGCGACTATGTAGACAGGCCTGACTGCTCTCCAATCTAAACATGTCAGCTTCACCGTGTCTTTTCCGCAGGCACAAGCAGCCCTCTGTTAGTCACCGAGGAACAAACACACGCGTAGCAAAGGAAAGCCCCAACCTCCGCCCCCCTTCGGAGTGTGAGTCCTCTCAGCTTAAAGAGCACCTCAGCATGGCTACCAGTCCCTCCCAGGAGGGACCTGGTTAGTGGCCAGTATACCTGCCGAGCCCACCCGAGTCCCAGCAGAGCCCCGCAGCCGGTGGCTGATGGGCTATGTGAGAGGGCTTGTCAACACTCGCCCCGGTGAAGGAGCAGCTGGGGGTCCGGTTCAGGCAAGGGGCTCTGCCCATGGATCAGACGCCGGGGCTCCGTCTCTGTGCCTCCACGCTGGCAAGCCTCATGAATGTTGCAGCGGAGTGCTGTGAGGTCTGCCCGGAGAGTCTGGCCTAATCCTGCGCTCCTCGAGCCATGCTGCTTCACCTCGCCACAGAGACGCCGCTTCTCATCGAGGGGGCTGAGATGTGGTCAAGCAGATGCAGATATTGAACTTCCCGGGGGCTGCGTTTTCGTCTCTTCCCGCCCCGCCAGCGTACAGTACAGAGAGGCAGGTGGGATTAGAGCACTCGGGCATCCAGCCTTCTCTCTCTCTCTCTGACTGTTAACAATCCCCGTATCGAAATCCTGTCAGCACAGTGCTTTGTGTCTTCCATTAGCATTTTGTTGTGGTGTGCATCTTGAATGGCTCGGTGCGCTTCTAGAGCCGCTCAATCTGGCAGGCGTCTTAAAAAAGGGCGATACATCCAATACTAATGAGGCTGCTTTCATACTAAAACTGCATTGGCACTTTTGTCACTTTTACAATTCGGCTTTGTTTTCCCAACCTCATTTATTTGAATCACGGCAAAGTGGTTCGCTGTTGACAAACTGACACCGGTAATAACACACATTAGAGGAAGAAATGTGCCTTATCAGTTCTGGAGAGCAGCCATTACTGATTCAGTACACAGCTACGGCGTTGTAGCATTCAAATGTTATTCATGCACAGTCAGCAGGGGTGTCTCTTTTTCCTCCCTGTGGTCATTGACTTCAGCTTGTAAGCTTCCTGTTTCTGATAATTAAAGGTGAAGTGTGTGTGCGTGTGTGTGTGTGTAAATGAAAGGGAGGCTAGATCATGAGCGTGTTGCTCGACTCTAGACTCTCCTGTGTGAGTGCAGTGGTAGCCTTTGCCCTGTAGAAAGCGCTGGCTGCTGCTGCTGCCCACTCGCTGACTAAGTAAAGGCTACATTTGCATAATTATCTGTTTAATTGGCGGGCTACTGCCAGAGTACGCTGCTTTTTTTTTGTGTGAGCTGTGGAAGTCCACACTAAATTTGTTACAAAGATATGGGGGTAGAGATTACAAAGCTAGCAAAGCGCCAGCTCATGGCTTTCTTCTGCTTAACCTGATAATCGTTTGTGCTCATAAACACTTTTCCGCCCACGCTCGTTTTTTTTTTTTGCGAGATAATTTGCCAAATGATTTAAAAACAATCACGTTTCTCAGAAGTGACAAGAATATCCGCTATGATTTTATTTTCGGTAACATGATAAAGCCCCTAATTGGAGTGTTAGGAGGAGGCATTTACTGTAATACTAAATGCGGTTAAAGCAGCAGTGGGTAGAAATGGAGCAAATATGATTTAAAAAAAAAGTTATTTTTATAAAATGGTCACTATATCCTGATAGTAGTGCATGAAACAGGTAATCTGAAAAAAATAAATCATATGCCTCTGTGTCGTCCAGTGCTCCTTATGGCATCTGCAAGATTTCCCAGACCGGAGGAAAACAACCAATCAGAGTTGAGCTGGAAGTCTGATTGGTCTCATTTCAATGTGACACGAATAATAATAATTATGAATAGAACTTTTTAATAGTTGTGAAGGTGGTTGTGTCTCAGCTGAGCAAGAAACACATGATGGGGGTCCCATCTGCAGTTTACAGTCCAGTGACAGTGGAAAAGCATTAGTGCCCCCCCCCAATCCCCTTTCCCGAACCCCTCACATCCCCCCCATCTCCATCCTGTTTTCATCTCCCAGGCTTCAGCTGCGGCTCCGTGTGAAATGCTCTACTGCTGAACAATTAACTGAGAGACTGTGAACTATGATTCATGTAATTAATATTTTGTGCAAAAGAAGTGGAAGAAGGAATTGAGGGAGAAAAAAAAAAACACATAAAGCTAATTTTAATTGAATCAATCCCTGGGAACAGGTCAGAGGAGCAAGCTGAATTTATCTCCGCTATCCCATTCCCAATTGGTCGGCGCAGACATAAAGGTATGCGTGTGATTTGTTTTTCTGAATAATGTTGTGGACACTCTGAGCCTCCCTCTGAGAGGCGGTATTCAAGCATGCACTTATCTTTTTCCTCCTCGTGCTGGCTCGGCGTAGTGGGAAATGCACTATTTAGGAGGAACTATGTGAGAGACTGTTGAATCAGTAACTTTGTTCCATACGACGCCGCCTCAGCTCTGCAGGGTGTTGTGCTTTGGCATGCAGTCTCTGTTTCCCTCAGTGGCGAAGCTCGCGCTCGCTCTGTGTGTAGGCTATCAGTGGTGGGTAGAGGGCTCCTTTGAAACCGACTATAGTACGAGTGTTTGTGCCCACTGCTGCTGCATTTGCTGCGCTGGGCAGCCTCTGATCAGCCTGAGCCTTGCCTGCAGAGAGCTGGCGCAGCCTCCAATCCTATTCTATGTTCAAAGGTAAAGCAGACCTCTCATAGGCCCCCCGTCTTTGATGTGCTCTTCGACACCAGAGTCGTATCTCTGCCACCGCACATCTCCTGGCAGACGACAAGAGCCAGTCCAAAAGGAAGGAGGGGAAAAAGAGAACTTAATTTGCAAGTCACACAATGCTTTTCTACAGACATGCTTCATGTTCAATTGCGGGCCCGTTTTCTTGAGCCTGTTGGTATTATTTACGAGGAGAGCACAACAACGGCAGCACAAAGTGGAGAATTAAAAGGGCTGCTGCATTTAAGCCTCCAGTGCTGGTTGGTTGAGAAGCTGAGCCAGGATTAGCGGTAGAACAATGGTTCCCTCACAATGAGCATCCTCCATATAGCATCACTGTATCTGCTGCAGATAAGGCACACCTATAAGCATCTGAATTAGACTGCATTTACTCTGTTTGTTCATCAATCTTTGGATTGTAAATGGCTCAAGTGACACGTTATGGATCATTTAATATGGTGTACCGTCCCTTGGCCAACACTCATTTTGCAAATATGGTGTGTAAATTAGCTGGAAAATAATGCAAATGATCTGAACAAGGTGTTAAATTTAACCCGGCTTGTTATGCGGTCTGCCAAAGACGGAGCACAGAACAAATGAAATCAAATGCATTTTGCAATGCGAGAGGTATGTGACCACCGTAGCATCTCTGAGGAGTATCTGTCTTAATGATTTATACCACCACAAAGACCTCTGAGAATTAGCAGTTGAGGGTGATATTCACGGCGTCGTTTCAGCGTTGCAAATGAGCGTCCCTCGGATGCCTAATAGGAGGAAGAGGAGCTGAGAAAAGTGAGGAGATGCCCCTTTGCCGCCTTTTGTCGGGGAAATGATACCAGTCTTGAGAAAAGGGATTATGTTCCTTTGTTTCTAGTTTGCTGAGGAGACGGCCTAAACACTTCGGTTTTGGTTTTCTGAGCTATCACCTCAGCCACGAGGATGAGAAATTGAAGCTTGCGATGAAGAGTGAGTCAGTGTTCAAGGTTTATTTATTATTGGTTGTCATGAAAACAAAAGCAGTTGCTATTGAATAGACATCTTTTCTCAGGGACACACCCATGACGCTGCACTCAGCTGTGATTGTACGATGATGATGAATATACTGTAGATTAATTCACATCTGTCCTTACTATCACTGCACTTCCTTTTTGTTTTTTCAGGGTAATATATTCACTGGCTTTGTACACGCTGAGTAAGCAAGGTGAGGCTCAGCTACCATCTACGCCAATACTCATTGTAAGTGCTCACCTTGCTTGCTGCTAGACAAGGTGTCATGTTGGGTTCGACCATCACAAGGGGGATTTTGAAAGGGAAAGAGATCTGCTGCATGCCACACCCATGCTCTTTGGTGGAGTGCCCGAAACTACAGTTTTGATGTGGAAAAAACACCTCGAAAAGCAGCAGTTAATCCGCTGTGATAAGCTCTTTGTCAGCTGTTCGTGTTGCAGGAACAGTCAAGAGAAGCCAATCCTTACACACACGCGCTATAGTCAGGATTATAGCAGGTTTTTGTTTGCACATTGGACACAACATTGAAATAGATCCTTCTGAATGAATGGGTCTTTGCCAAGATTGGATGCTTTGGTGAAAATATCTTCCACTCGATCTCAGGAATCACGTGCAGAATGCGAAGTGTTATTATACAATTACAGGAACCTTATGGGTATAATTTAACAGCCTCTCTTGGTTTGACGTCCTTTTAATTGCAGCTTGCACCCAAACACCATGTTCGTGTTTGTTACTGAGTGCTCCTGTTCAGATATTCAAAGTGTCACCCATCTGTGTTGGTCACCAGCAGCATGCAGAGTGCACTGGTGCAGCTCAGGATAGAGATGAGGATGTTTACAATAGCAGACAAATAGCATCACACTAAACAGCTCTCAGGCATTTTACTCTCTCACGGAAATAACTCAAATCACAACTTGCTGTAGCTGTTTGTCAGCATGAATATGATACTGATGATAATCTGACATTTGTTCACTTGTTATGTGCCAGCTGTCATTGTTGCCTCTTCCCAGTCTCAACCTTTGCAGCTATTTGATCATCCATAAACAGCCTGAATCTGTAATAATCTACAGTTTGTGCAGTGAGATGTGACTGTGTGGTGCGTACCTGAGGTCAGGTTGAAACAATGTTTAATTTGGTTGCCTTTAAAAAAAACATTTAATTCAAAAACTGACGTCACTGCAGGAAAAAAGGCCATCCGTAGTCAGTTTATAGTGTGTTCTGTAATGCCACAGATGTTGGATCACCACATCTGTGGCATTGATGAAATGGAATGACATCATAGATTGGGTAAAATAATGGTCTGTGATATCACTCAAGAGCTTTCTGAATGAAACTGAAGAATGGATGCCTAGTTTGTTTGTTACCAAAAAAATCTAAGTTTGGAAGGAAGGAAGGAAGTCTGATTAGAAGTCTGAGGTGGAATAAACAAGCCGCAGCCATCACAGCTGACTGACTTTTTTATGTTAACAGTGGATCAAATGAATACTTGTAATGTGAAAGAGGTCGTCCGGAGTGAATTATCGCCCGACTCTGCAATTTCCCCTCAGCTCCATGGAGCATTTTTAGCATCTTTTCGCTAATTGATTTTGGTTTTACGGCCCATACACAGACTTAACTGTTTTGGTCGGCTCTCACCGTTCTCATCAAACTTGTTCCCAGCTGCAGCAGGCAGCTGTTTTCCACAACAAAACTGAGAAAGCTCTCATACTTAACTGTACAAGTAAGTAAGTAAGTAAGTAAGTGGAGACCAAAACAGACCTAAAAGGAGGTGAATATTGGATTTAAATCCACCAGGTGGACAGAAACGCAACTCCAAATGAATGCTAATATTGCTCCATGTCTGCTGCAGGGCAAGTTACGTAAATGTCAAGTCGGGCTAGTAAATCTAGCAACTCACTTGCCCGATTGGGCCCGATTGGGCAAGTGGTAAAAAAGAATTAGATACATTGTTTTGTTCGGAGCTGATTTTGGAAGTAGCTAAGGAGTGAGCCATCTCCCTTCCTTGTGCAGCGTTATTTAAGCGGCGTTAGAGAATGTGGGCAAAACTCCAGATTAATTTACTTGAATAAAGATTTAACATGACAATTAATTTTGGTGTTTATTGTTATTTGATAACTGCTAATAAATATAACAAATGCATAAGGAATTGTTCAACTTTTAAAAGTGAGTATATGGAAATGTTATGTTTACAGCTTGGTCTGCTGCCCCCAAGTGGCCAAAAAATACATATTATTGCAGGTTTAATGTCTTCGTAGTGCAGCAATGATTCTCGAAATTACCCTCAACGCACACAGTAGCAGAAAATTGCAACTAGAAATACTCAGTTCATGGTTTTGGAGAGGAGCCGAAGGATTTGAGTTGACCTCAGTTCAGTCAGATTCTAGCGGCCAGGAAATGAAGCACTGGCTATATTGTTGTGCAGCAGCGGTAGCTACAAGAAGTGATCACACAAGGTGATAAAGGACTTTGGGGCTTGAAGGGTAAAATTTCAGTCCAACAATGAGCAGTGCACTTCTATTCAACGTAAGTGAATATTAACTTTCTCTCTTCCTCCCTGTGCACTTTCTCAAGACTTCCATCTTGCTTAATATAAAGTATACAGTACTTTACAGAATAACTTAATTTGTTTTGCCATCGGTTTGTTTTCACGATGAGGGTGAAATAAATTAGATACGCAGGTGTAAAATTTGTCCAGTGATCAAGTTTATTGACTTTCCAGCATGCCCTCGTATGCGCAACAATCAACTATAACCGCAAATAATGTGAAGAGTTACCCCTCTACCACATCTCCTCCATCTATTTTATTACCTTATAATCTCCTGGACAGAGTGGAGCTTTGCAGCGACCAGCGCGTTTAAACCCTTTGGAACCAATTGTAGGAGAAAGGCTGTCTTGGGATGCCCTCAGTGGAGAGCAGCTAGGCTCATTAGTTAAATCCCCACCGTGGGCTAATACAGCCCTCTAGGAGCGAAGGAGAGAGGGGGAGAGAAGAAGACATTTCTTTGACTCCTTCTCAGGGGTTTCTTTCCCACATTTTTTCCTGCATGCATCAGCAGCTAAGAAGGTGATGCACGTCGCCGGTTTTTGAAGCCGCCTTCAGCGTTCTATTGAAGCCCTTTTATTGGGGGTTTTCACAGCGCTGGTTGGTGGTCAGATGTGATGAATCCATCACGATCAAATGGTAAATAAAAAATACAGACATTTTATATTAAAAAAAAGCTCTCTCCTTGAACTTTCCACTTTGAGAAGGCCCAGTCCAGCCCGGAGGATTACTGACACTGACCAGAATAGCCCAAAGTTTCTTCAAAATGTGGCGTACACATGCATGCAATCTGACCTTTTCCATTAGTAAGTGAGAGTAAAACTCTTGTTTTGTTCATAATGATTGGGGAACTGGAGGCCACAATGCAGGCAGGTCCCCACTTAACCAGAATTTATCTTTTTGGCAGTAAGAGGAGGGGTTTTGAGTGCTGTTATCTATGGCCTCCCCCTTGAACAAGTAAACAGCCCATTTATTATTAACTCAGGTTTAAGGTAGAGCATTAATCCTCTCTGACAGTTTGCCTACTTGTTAAGGCAGCCAGTTCTTCCTCCACAGCAGATGGCTTTCAGCTGCTGTTACTCTACTACGCAGCCCCGCCAGATAAGAACCCTCCAAAGTTTGTGCTTTATTGTCTCGATCGGCAATGAGTTAATGGGAGGCAATTACACTTATCGGTTTTAAAGGTGGAACTCTTTGGAAAAATCAAGATACCGCGGAGACCGTTCATCAAAAATACCCCGTCACATGTGTTATTCATTTTGGGGATTTTGAACAATCCCTCAAAGATATTTCATCTCCAGCTGATTTTTTTCCTCAATTGAAACTGTCCCTTCAAGCGCACTTCATCATAAATTTGAAGCACTATCCCATCGGATGACAAAGTTTGGCCCCTTCTCCACTTTCCCTGCTGTTGCTGTTGATAATTGCACAAGAGCTCCCGTAGAGCCAGCTGTCGAAGTGTGTCCTGACTTGAACTCGCAAACTGAGTCACCCGAGACTGGCTCGTCGGCTTTCTCGTCGACTTGTCTGCACAAAATCCCTTTTTATTACAGCGGGCCGGTAGGACGTCTCAACCATTCAACACATCCAAGATTGTTAAGTAAAGATATTGTCGTCCACGTTATAAAGAGAGCACCTCTCTAGCCCTGCTACCGTGTTCTCATTCGACCCTACACTTCAGTGTAAATACAGGTCCTGGCTGAATGTTTGTGCTTACAGGGATGATTTTATGGTTGGTTGGAAAGAAGCAGTGTTGTGGAGAATATAAGGGTTGCCTTTTCTATTTTATCAGCGAGTATGCCTGGGACTCCAAACCAGGGAATTCTATCAGCAGACAGGTTAAAAAGGCAACACAGACTTTAGTACACTGAAGAAGGGGATATCTGTTTGCTCTCCATCAACACTGGAGCACATGAATCAATGGAGGCCTGTGGGAATCAAGTGTGAAGCTGGGAGAAGAAGAAGCGAGGGAAGGAGAGAGAGGGAGGGAGTACTTTCCGACTTGAATGCCCTGTCCCTTTTTTTTTGAGTAGTGGTAGCACTCCCTGTGTGACGAGTCCTCTGTGAGGAGAAAAAAGTTCCCCGTTTTCTGCCTTTAAGAGCGAAGACAAGAGCTGACAGCAGAACTAATACTAATAGTTTATAGCTTGGAACTCTGAATATCTGTGAACTATAGTCGGTCTTGTCTTCAGCTACTCCAACATCTGGCTCACAGTTTTTTCTTTTCCAGCATTCAGTTTACTTAAGTGACATAAGCTGTGCAGCAAAACGATCAAAATGAAACACTGCAGAGACACTTAAACACCTGATGCAGCCGAGCAAGCCTGCCTGTTATGGAATATGCAGGTTAAAAATAACTGAATGGGATAAAACTACACAGATCGCGTTTCTACAGAGTATCTATACACTTTTTTTTTTCTGGAGTATCTATACATTTTTTTTTTTTCTGTGAATCTCAAACAAGGCGCACAGCAGTAGTGCTAGAATAAAGAAATTGTTTGATTTTAATGAACGCAGCTCTAATTCCCTCTTCGCCACTGATTATGAAGGAGGAAATGTATCCGACCACTGCTGAGATAAATCAGCAGGCATAAAGAGGCGCGTGAATTACGACACGGAGATAATTCTGTCATTCTTTTCGGCTGTTTCACACGTTCATCTCTGCTCTTTTGGTTTCAGAGACGGAACGTGAATGCTACACAATAGGGTATCTGGTTCAATTAAGCAACTTTTTCCGACTGAAATGTACTTTCTCTAAGCCACTATAACACTTCTTCAATACTGCTGTATTCAGCATTCATGCCATGGCAAATATAGAGGATTGTCTTGTACAAACAGTTTTTGCCCCAAAATTGGGTCTTTTCCAGCTGGTTTGAAGTTATTCATTCAGAAGTGCCGTGGTATTGCGAGCACATAACGGAGAAGGGAAAGAAAGATTTGTTGGAATCACCAGCCATCCAAATGAAATGGAATATCTTATTTTGTGGGCATGCTTAATTTGGATTAACCATATGAAAGCAATTAAACGGAGGCTTCCATTTATGGGATGGCGGGAACAGAAAATGTCAATTTAACTGTTACCACTGGAAAGTATGAAATAAGACGGAGAGTCTTGTAACCACGCTCTGCTCCTATTTCAGCAGTGTGTGTGTGTGTGTGTGTGTGTGTGTGTCAGTCTGAAGCCGTGTCTGCACACAGCACAGACGCTGCTCTGATGTCACCAGCAAGGTCACATAGAAGGCACTACATCCTCCCATTCAGCTCCAGGTTTCACCACACCCCTGAGCAGCCAGACCTGCACGCTACAGCCAATGAGTGGATGAGTGTTTCTGTTTGTGTGTGCATGCCTCTCTCTCTCTACGTGTGTGTGTGTTTTAAAGAAAGAGACAGAACGAGAACTTGAATTTGCCTGAGTGTATTCACAACAAATGTGACACAGCGACAGCGTGCGTGTGCAGGCGAGACAAAGACTGTTTACATGCACACCAGGGCACACTTACATCCGATGATGTCGCTCATAACCTCAGTCTCAAACTGTGATGCCGTGTTTATGTGCCGTGGCAGCTCGCCACGGTGAGATCATTACCCACCATGCTAAATATATTTGTAAAATAATTGTGTTTATACTCTAAACGGCAGCATGGTAAATGTGTGGCGCTATGCGTGCCACAGGCAGCGGGTTTCCTCATTGTCACCTCAGATTCACCTCAGCTTTTAGGCAACAACATGAGAGGCACCTGTAGAAGAAGCAACACATGAACATTAAGTTACTAGTAAACTGCACATTTATGGTAGTTTTAATTAATAGGATCAACATATTTAATGATTTATCAAGTTCTATATTGATTAATTGAATGTCTTTCAACTAAGAAATGAGCCACTGCTGCAGTGTTATTTGCAGTACCAAGCATTATCAGTGGAGGCACATGTGTGATCCTCTGTGTCATTCCCTTATACTTAAAACTGGTGTTTTCATTATTGGGACATTTTAGGGAGGTTTTGTTTTTTTCCAATGGGTGCAGGCAACACAACAAGACTAAACAGGTAGCGGAGAAAGCTCGGTAAACACAGGGTGAATAATATCATCCTTTGTGTTATGCTGCTTTCCTCAGTATAAAGTATGATACTATTTTAATGTAGAGAGTTTATTAAAAGCTGTGGCGAACTTCTATATTTTTCTTATAGTGTCAACATATCCCCTGAAAAGACCAAAGCCAACATTGTGTCAATAATACTTTCTGACTTCCCTACCCTGTCCCTGACTAGCCCCGAGCTCATTCGTTCCTACTGAAGGTGTAAATCTCGGATTGGAAATGTATCACTAATATATACTTTTTGGCTTTACAAAAGGCTTAATTATTTCCCAAAACATCTGTGCTCTTCATTGTTGGGATATGTTGACAATAAGAAGAAATATAGAACATCACCAAACTTATCTTTTAAGACATGTCTTAAATGTTCTGAAGGAAATCCTTTCTCGAGACAAATATTGTAGCTTTAGGCTGAACAATTGAATCCAGCTCCTGGTGCCAAAACGACCAGATGATAAATTGTATTAAGTGTAACATGGGGAAGTTACCAGACCACAAAAGGAATCTTTCACTAGTAAGAGTGACTTCATTTAAAATAATTCTGGCAATAATTTTTAGACTTGATTCAGTGCTTGAAAGGTTGATTTATATCAGGGTTCAACTGTCGAAGGTAACGTCATAACAACATGTTAACGCAAATTAATTTCTTTAACGCATTAACCTAATTGATCTTTCGGAGGTTGTAGCGGGCTCAGTTTTAAAGCTAGAGTGAAGATACTGGGATCATATGAAACAAGACAACCCAAGGAAGCTCCAAACTTGTGCTAAATTTTGCCGAGGAAAAACTGGCATGGCCGTTTTCAAAATGGACCCTTGACCTCTGACCTCAAGATATGTGAATGAAAATGGGTTCTATGGGTACCCACGAGTCTCCCCTTTACAGACATGCCCTCTTTATGATAATCACATGCAGTTTTGGGGAAAGTCATAGTCAAGTCAGCACACTGACAGCTGTTGTTGCCTGTTGGGCTTGAGTTTGCCATGTTATGATTTGAGCATATTTTTATGCTAAATGCAGTACCTGTGAGGGTTTCTGGACAATATTTGTCATTGTTTTGTGTTAATGGATTTCCAATAATAAATATATACATACATTTGCATACAGCAAGCATATTTGCCCACTCCCGTGTTGATAAGAGTATTAAATACTTGACAAATCTCTGATTAATTTGCGATTAATCGCGATTAACTACGTACAATCATGCAATTAATCGTGATTAAATATTTTAATCGATCGACAGCCCTATTTTTTTTTTTAACTTCCCCAAAATCCATTTTTACTAGCCCCTAAACAAATTGTTTTATTTATTAGTGGTTATCAAATAACACTAAAGACCACAGTTAATTGTCATGCTTAATCTTTATTTAAGTAAATGAATCAGGAGTTTTGCCCACATCCTCTAACACCATCCAACTAAACTAGTGTTTCCAAGATAATTAAAATGCTCGCTTGCGCTTCAGCTCATAAACTTTGTCTTTACGTTCTGCCATTTTTTCTCTCGAGAGCCCGATCGGTACTGCACATGTGCAACGAGAAGGAAGCAACATGGCTCACTCCTCAGCTACTGCCTATCATCTGCTCCGGAAAAATTATGTGTTTAATTCTTTTTTTCCACTTGGTAAAGCCGACGGGCAAGCAGGCATGGGTTTAATGTACCATTGTTGCAGTTCAAGAATAAGAGAAGCTTTGGATTGTGTATATTTACATGCTGTAGATGGAAATATACAGTATGTACATGACCAAATGCTGTGCTGTAAGTAACACAGTATGCAAAAACTTAAAAAGAAATTCACATTTATTTGTGATGCTTCTGTTACCGCATAAGAACGTAACACTAAATACTACAAATTTGAATTCTATGAGGTTAAATATCTCGTGCTCTGCAAAGACACGGTTGTGTCCTTCAGCTCCTGCAGCTTACTCATCCAAATCAACACTCTACAGCCACTGAGTGCATTAGAGTGTCGGCTGTACACGTGTGAATGTGTCAGGAGAGATGCAGACTGAATTTGTGAGGCAAAGTGCATGAACGTGTGACACCAAGTGTGAGTGTAAATGTGTGAGAGTGAAAAGGTAGAGAGGATGCATGTGTTTCAGTGTTTGTGCAAGGCTGTGTGCGCATATGTACATACTTGTCTGTATACAGTATAGTGTGTGTGTGTGTGTGTGTGTGTGTGTGTGTGGGCCTGCTCTACACTGCGCTGGGGGCCAAAACACTAGAGATTGCTTTGATCTGGATTCTCTGTGTCTCGTCCAATCACAATCATGTCACCAACTCCCCACGGCGGGAGCGACTCATTCATGGTGCAGAGAGGAGACCCTCCTGCATGTTATTACTTTATATACACTTCATTTTACAAGAACTATGCTCACAAAATGGCTTCATCCATATCCCACAGAAGCCTCACAGAACTCACGGACAAAAGGATGCACACGCAACCAGATGTGTTTAGGAGCATTTAGGAGCATCTGCAACGGTCAGACAGTAAAACAACCAAAGTAGGAGAAAAGTTGAGGCAGGTTTTTGTGCAGTGGAGTCTGTCACTCAGAGGAGAGGTATGTCTTGGTAATAGGAGAGCTGTTAACTTGCTCCCAGAAACTGGAAGGAAGAATTTAACAACCTACAACACTGAAATATTCATGTCCGGTCGACACTTCAATCATCCTCGGAGGTCCTTTTGAAATCTGTCCTGTATTTAATGGTGCTATTGATAACATTGATAACATTTCAGCCACTAGATGTCTCATGCTACCTCCCCCGTTCCACTGCATTTACTTCACAACAAGTCATTGCCAGGCACTTACCGTCAATCTATCTCAGCCATTTATTCGTTTTTTGTCCACACTAAATGATGAGCCAGAGATACCAATGTGGTTATACTATTGGCACACAAGCCTTTTTAGAATTGGGAACCAAACGTCAGATATCTTCCACAGAGATGAACAAAACGTTCATTTTGGACCTGGCAAAATTTTGAAAATGATTAATTCACAATCATAAGCATTTTTTTTCCCCAGGAAAAGCCATACTTTTATTTGGCACCTTCCTAAAAGCTCTGTGGATGTATTATTTACAAAAAAAATGTCTACATAAAAATGCTATCAATAAGACCTTTAACTAACCTTTAACTAACCTTTGTCCTGTTGCCCTGATGCAAACGTTGCCTCTTCTGATATCTGAATTGAAAACAAAATTAAATTTTTCCAAAAGGTAATGCCCATTTCAAATATTTTCTTTAATTTCAATAAGTCCTTTAACTGATGATCATTTTAGAGCTGCAGAGATTAATTGATTGTCAACTATTAAATACATTGCCAACTATTTTGATAAAGCAATAAATAAGTAAATAATAATAATCATTTTAGTAATAAGAAGAATCTGAAATGTGAATATTTTCTATGACCGTAAACAGAATATATATATATATATATATATATATATAATAATAATAGTTATGGACAAAACAAGACGTCATCTTGGGCATTTTTCACCATTTTCTCACATTTAAAGATCAAACAACTAATCGATTAATCAAGAAAATAATTGACAAATTAATCGACAGTGGAAATAATCATTAGTAGCAGCCCTAGATCATTTATCTTAAATTGATATATATATTTTTTAAAATCTCATTATAATGCTTTTAATGCAAGAGACAATACATGTCCTGACTGCAGGCTACAGGAATGAGTTTTTATCCACATTCAAAACACATTAGACCAATGTAGCTGCCTCAATGTGAAAGCACAGAGCAGTATTAGTTTAGATGGCTGTTAAAGTTAGATGAAAAGACATTATAATCAGAATGGATTAGGGAATTTAATATGTCTTCCTTCTGGCTGTTTTGAAACCGCAACAGTGCTAAGGATTTCTCTTAGTCCAGCTATGATTTGTCTCTTGAAACAGTATGGATGTAGCCCAAAGGGTCTGGCCTGTGAGCATAAAATGAAAGTTTAATGCACATATAAATTGTTGTTGTACAGTAACTTCAACTCACCAAAATGCAAAGGAGATAGAACAGCACTAGCCTTAAAGTATATCATGTACAATTTATTTCCTTCTTCTTTAAAGTTAATGTTGGAAAGTAGCCTTTCCCATAGTTAACACAGTGAATTCCTCTTAGCTCGAAGCTGGACAATGGTGGAGCCTCTAAGTGCATTTATTTCCCCCGCTTTTATGTACATTTTCAATTTGAGCATAGAAAAACCTGACTGGAAACCTTGGAAGTTACAAAAAAGAAAAAAGAAAAAATGAAATATCACAAAAAAAGTTGTGGTGAAAAGGTTGGTGTATTGATAAAAGGAAAATGTGACAAAAAGGATAATGGAAACAAACTGTTAAACTGTAGCAAATAAACCATGATGTACATGAAGCATGTGACCTAAACATCACAAAAGATTCCGCTCCACCGAAGAGACGACAAAATGGTGGATGGACCCGATGAGGAGGCTGTAACCTTCCTCAAATTAATACATGAAACATACAGTAAATGCAATATTTCCATCACATTTTCCATCATTTGAGGTTTATGTGGCGTTCTCTCACTGCAACCCCCTCGTCTTCTTTCATAGTTTATTGACACCCTGTATTGGTGCCACCTACTGTTGATTTAAATGTGGTTTCAGATTGCAACCAACTGAATACACTTCTGCTGTAACATGAGACGCCAATTGCAAAACCACGGTAACGGCATTTGCCTCGCTCAGAGGCCATCCTTACCATAATAACACTACTTTAGGAGCTACGGAAGTCAGACGGCGGCTGGCGTTATCACGGTTTTGCACTCTGCGGCTCACATTGACGCAGTTTCACAAGCATGTCGGAGAACTACGGTGGCATTCAGGTAACGTAAAAACGTGAATGTCTCTCTCTAGAGCCAGTGTTTGGTTTGTCTGTTCTGTGCTACTGTAGAAACATGGTGGACTCTATGAAGAGGACCAGCTCCCTTCGTGCTAAGCTAACGAAAACTCAATGACTCTTAGTTTCAGGTGATTAGATTCAATCTTTTCACTCTGTTATTTTTTTTCACACAGTACACACAGGCCCGAAATATACACATGCACAAACAGGAGCTCCGCCCCGTTGCCCAAGAGTCAAACTGGCATCATTCCATCTACCGGTTCATACTCAGTACTTGGTCCATGCTAGGACTTGAACCAGCGACCCTCCGGTTCCCAAGCCAAGTCCCAATCGACTCAGCTACTGTCCGCTTATTAATGCACTTAGGGAGCGAAGGCTGGCCCGTGTTTTCCGTTCCAATGGAAGAGCTACTGCAGCTCAAATTGCTGAAAAAGTTAACGCTGGTTCCGATTGAAAGGTGTCAGAACACACAGTGCATCGCAGTTTGTTGCGTATGGGGCTGCGTTAGCCGGTCAGGGTGCCCATGCTAACCTAATGTTATGGCTGATCGGCGTATGTATTTTGTATATACAGTTCCCTTTGTTAACACCTTATCTCGAACACCGGACGTAGTCACACATGTACAGTATACTTTCGCTAACTTCACCGAGTCCGTCGCTACCTCTCTCCCCCGTTAGCTCCGTTCTCTTTATATATCCATGGCTCTATTGCACTCAGCTCTATTGGGGCCGTTTGAATGCATTTAACATAAATGTCAGTATATGGGTTCTACTGTTGTACCATCGGCCGATTTGACCACGGAGATGCGAGTGACGGCTTGCTTGACCGCACTTACAATAACGTTTCCTGTCCCTGACAGAGTTAGAATGCAGCTTTAGTCATGATGTCTAGCTCTGCTTCCCTGGCAATGTGTGAAACCAAAGTGTTTCCATACTTTACTGTACGTGTAGTGTTTACCGCGTTGGGTTTAAAATGTGAGGGTGCAGGTCGTACCCACGTGGGCCCTCCGCCGTTTTCTGCTCTGTCTTATTTGCCGGTTTCTGCTCGCTACGGCCGGCCGGCCGGCTGCGGTTTGTTTTGGTTGACGGATACAGAACGGATATGATGTCACGTTACTCAGACTATAACAATAAAAGCGGTAACTTCCTTCTACCTATGCAGAGACTCAAATGAAGCATATACATCAATTCTTGCATTTCAAAATCATGAAAAAAAAATCACGATACATAGGTGAATGTTTTTTCCCCCACCCCTACAAAACTACATAGCGCCATCTGGTGGCCAATACACATCATTACATTTTTCAAAAAGAGCAGTGCAACGTTAGGTGGCCCAAAATGAAATTGATAGTTAAATGCCAATTCATGTGAATTTAAATGACAGAGTTGGTCATTGATTAAGTAAAACTTATTTTTTTTGTCTAAAAAAGCATGCAGCAGGCAGGACTTACATTGATACATCTGTGCAGTATTGCCATTTTTATTTGGATGAACTATAATCATGGCACAGCAGTTGTATTTCCTTTGTTGTTTAAGTTTCAGAAAGTGTCACTCTGCTTCTGCAATTATATATTTTCTTGAATTTAGGCAGAAGAGTAATAGGAGAGTCCAGAGAGTGACAACCTGGCAGAAAGACAAATTTGTTGATAACTGGAGCTGACACTGAGTGATGGGTCTGCTCCCATTACCTCTTTGAATTGAAATACACGTCTCGTGTCATTTGTATTCAATGCAACTGCAGCCCTTCAAGATAAAAAAAAAAACAACTGTTACATTACGTGACATTAGTTATTGGTTTTCAAATTGGTTTGAATAAAAAATATATGGCATGCAACTTCTAATAGACCTCAAATATCAATTATATAATAAGCTATAATCACATAACCTTTATTGCAAGCATAATAATACATGATTTGTGCTTTTATTATTTAGAACACAGGACATGTTGTGATTGTACACTAAGTGAATTAAGCTATTCACAAGCTGTGAAGCATGTCATCAGTGTGTGTTTGCACATGAAACTAAAACATTGATGATGAAACAGCGAAATAAACTGATGCTCTGTCCAAGCGCTGCATTAGGCCTTTTTATTGGACTCATATTATATGATCACAGGAGAGCAATAGCCTGGAGCAAATTGATTAGTTCAAAGAGGCAGCGGGTGAAAATGGTCCAAACACCTGTCTGACACAAACAGCTTTTGCCCACTAGTGTTTAAACATGTGGGGGTAAAGAGCTCAGGAAACGGAAAATGCAAATAAAACAATGATGCCTTCTCCCTGCTTTGCAAAACAGTGAGGGCTTGCATCTGTGGGAGGGGTGGGATGTCTAACAAGAACTAATGCTGTTTATGAAAGCAGAGTTTTTGCATCTAATCACAATGTCTATTCCCATGGGCCCGCTAGTTCTTCATGCTTCCCTTCAGACTGGTAGAGCACCTCTCTTCCAGGAGCGCTGTATTTTTAGGATGTTGTGAAGCTTCCTCAGCTGCATACAGAATGAGATGCTCGCCTTTAGGGGGATGTCGAGTTTGAAGATGATGTCCTTTGGATTTGATTAATTCAGTGAGGGAGAGAGAAGCTGTCCCCGACTCAAAATAGACTCCCTTTAAATGACTATATTGCTGTTGTTTTCTTACTTTTCGCTGTTTGGTCTCTTTGCCACTTATCAGCGCGTCGCGACAGGAAGCGCACCGAAAAATAAATAAGTTGTAGGGCTATCAGTGACGGGAGCCTGTTTATGAGTGCTTGTGTGCACATGCACTGTGTTTTGCACGGAAGAAAATGCTCGGCACAGTAAGGCCTGTCGTCTTTTTTTTTTTTCCTCTCCTCGTTCCTCTCTACGACTCTGCTGTTGTCTCTGCTGCTGCCACGCGTGTCCAGAGCGCTGCCTTCTGAAGATTGCCATCAAGGCCTATACCTCTATTCAAACCTGATTCACATGTAGTTTATTTTGTGTGATGTGTAAAGGAAATATTAAGTACAGGTTGTATTGAAAACGGTAGAATGCAGTTAGTCATTTATTTCAGAGTGGTCAGAGGAAAAAAAAAACCATGCTGAAATAGAAGTGTGTTTTGTGGTCGTGGTAAATTGTCCAGCTGAATGAACCATTCTGGCTGTAAATTGGAGATTTTAATGTCAACGAAACGGTCCACAGATGTTTAACTGTACACACTGAGAGTCATTTCTGCAGTAAGTAGTAGTCCACAAGAGCTTTGTAATAGATATGCCATCCATCGCATTTATCAGTAGCTGCCATTACTTAAAAAAACTCAATTCCCCTGAAAGACTACAATGAATCTTCAAAAACCATGTGTACCAAAATCCAGTTGGGCTACAACGTGTCAATCATGTACTTAATATTCCTGCTCATTTAGCATCTTGAAGAGAGATTAATGACACGAACAATCTCTACAACAATCCCCCAAAGATGAAAGAACGCTCAAACAAAAGCACACGCGCTACAACTTTGATTTAGCGCTTTAATACAATGCTAATTAGATCACATGCAGTGTCTCCTCATGAAATCTGCTCCAGTCGTCTAATTATAACGGCCAGATATGCCGTAATGGGACACATGTATTTTAAATCAAAGCGGTTGTGTGACAGAGAAGGGTGATAGGGGGGGGGAAAGTAGTGGCCGCGTACGGACGCCGTGGACATTGGCTTCGTCTTGTCCGTCAAGTTGTGACAATGCCACCCTATGGCTCGCTCCTTAGAGGAGAGGATGCTGCCGCTGGCGGGGTGGGAGGGCTAATTGTGTGTCTGTATGACTGGTGTGCAGCCCCGGGATGACTAATGAAGAATCCTCAGCTTTTGAACACGTCGTTCACCTCCTTCAGCACTAATTAATGGCTCATCGGAGGAGGACTGAATTTCACCCCAGCCTTTCTCACCTATTATCCACTACTTTAACATAGGCCCCCTCTGCATACTGAGCATGTATTAAAGCAGCCCGAGTAATGTAAAGCCTCCGCTGAAAGTCTTCTTCCCGCAAAGTGTGTTTTTCTAATGAATTAAAGATGGCTTCCTTGCTCTCTGGCTGGTAAACACTGCTGTTTGCCGCATAATCAGCATACAGATTTATACAAATGAGTGCCATGGTTAAACTCAAAATTCAGATAATGGTTGGAAGTGAAAGATGTTAAAAACAGTGGATGCCGCCGTACACTCGCAGCTCTTAATCACTGTCAACTTTTGTACTTGTGCTCCGTCTTATCAGGCGTGAGGAGCGATCATACATCCTGTTTTATATTTCCAGGAGATGTTTACTCGACTACAAATCCTTCTCAGGGTGTGTCAGTGTGTGGGCCTCTGTGAATGGGTTTATCTGCACCAACGGGCGACCTTCCGTTGTGCCGGGTTGATACGGGGGCCGTGAGCTGACTGTTGGAGAGAAAATCACAGCTGGGAGTGGGAGACTAGTTCCTGATCTGACAAAAAAACAGCAGCTGATGTGAAAATGGCTCAATTAGGGCAGCCATAAACTCGTTAGGGCCCACGTCGTGCCCGCCTGGGCCGGGAGCTTTTTTTATTTGCCGCTGCGGTTAATATTGCTTCAGCACATTAAAATGTGCGGTTGATGGGCGCTCAGGAGCCCGGGTTGTGTCAGAGAGTGCTCTCCTGGTGGACACTTAAACAAAGAATGAGCCGACTCCACTCCCTCAGCAGAGGCACAATTACCAATGCTGTTTTTCCTGGGGAGAGAACAAAACATGGTGCGGCGCTCAGGCTTTTTTCCTACAGGCTAATAGAAGGGTTTCACTCCTTCAGTTATACAGCTGGTGTCAGCAGCACAATACGCTATCCGGTAGCCACGGATCAAAGCAATAGTCTTAAATCATGGGTTTTGGCGTTGACAGGCTGTAACAATAAGGGTCCTTTTTCCTTCCACGTCTGTCTGCCAAACAACTGAAGTAAGCACACCTTTTCTCATGCAGAGCCAAGATGTACACAGACAGATGATCACAGTGGCGGTTGGGCAGCCGATAGCACTATCCTCCGGCTGCTGCTGCCCACGTTTGTGTCTCTGACAATTAGACTCCGGGCTGACAAGGGAGCACGGTTCAGCCACTGTGTTAAGAGACTTTGTCAAATGTGTAGCCCATCAAAATGCACGGGCGGCCCCAGCTGAAGTCAGTCATCCCCTATTAACGATGGCCCTATTAGCTCCTCCCGTGACCTGTGAGCTGGGAAATGAGAGGCGTGGAGGTGCAGTCATTTATATAACCAATGTCAGGGTGCGTCGGACATGGACACCCCTCATCTCCCCGCGCCTCATCAGCCTCTCTGATCAGATGGGGATGCATAATACATCAGACGGCCAGTAAGTGGAGGAAAGACATTCATCACTGTCCACCTTTCAAATTAGATCCCACAGACGTGGCAATCAGTCAGATGCATCAGTATTCAGGCCCGGCTGAAGGCTCTCCTGCAGAGACGTCCCCTCCATTACAGCTTTACAAACCTGACTTTAGTGTAACAACTGCTCTCGCCGCATAATCTCTACTTCAAACAATAGTGTTTTTCCCTACATTGACTTTTACTCCAAGGTGTTAACGTGCCACTTTGATTGTCTGTAAAGATTTATGGATATGGGAGTCGGAGGGAGGCGAAGAGACTTCCAGGAGAGTGTTTGTGTTTTACAAGCTTGTCAAGGAGATGAGACATTATCTATACAGTATAGGGCCTATGTAGTCCAGACATATGAAAGTTTAAATGTTTCCCATCCCATGTTTTTGACTTATTTTCAGAACTTGTCTGTAACCCCACCAGATTAGGACCTAAATTGTCTAATATTGGTTATGAACGTATGACATATAACTTTGGGAATCTATCACAAAAGTATGTAAAGTTTGGTGATCTTACAAAGTCCTTATGGTCACTTGGGTTTATGTATTTATATTTTTTATTTATTTAAAAAAAAGATTACTATTATTACTTATTAATATTTAATAAAAGTTAAAATGTATTTTATTTGCATTTTTATTTGTTATTATAATATTTCATTATTATATATATATATATATTTTAAGGTATTTATCTATTAATTTTTTATATATATATTTGTTACGGGTGGGGGGTTCTGTTGGTTCATTGTGTTTTTGTTTTTTTCTTTGTCATCCTTCAATTCCCATGGTGTTTTGTACCTTTTTTCAATATCGATTGTGGTGCCGTTTTTACATTATACACGCATCAAAAAAATTATGAAACGTGTTTACCATCTTTCCCCCGGGGATCATGAAGGTTTCATCTTATGGGAGCACTTATCTGTATCAAAACACATTCTGGTGGATGCCACACAATCTGTAACAGATTTAGTTTCTTGGAAGATTGTTTACATCTCATTGTTCCATACATTTTCTCCGTGCTGTCTGATCAAAGACGACCATATACAGCGTTTAATAGAAAAAAATAGACCACAGCTCCCCTCCTAATTAAAAATGTTCTCTTTTCTTTCCTCATGTTGCTGTCCCATTGATGGTGGTCTCTTCCTTCTGAACCTCAGGTAAGAAAGTGTTTTTATTCAATCCTTTGTCTGTCCACAAACTAATGAAATGTAACTAAACATTCAGTTGTATACTCTCTAAGAGACCAAGCTTAGCAAAGGTCACTGTGTCCAAAATAATTCCAGTTAATAGTTTAATTTTTCAGGTTTTAATTTTGTCCTCTCTTTGGATCTCTATACGATATCCAGAGCATTGTTTTAGCAGCAAACAACTATTTGCTATTTAAAGATATAGAGGAGTAATGTCTACCTGAGAAGAGAGTGAAGTCACTTTCCCTCTGTGTGTGTTGTAAGTTTCTCCATGCGTTGTTGCATGTTTTTAGTGCATGCTCTTGCATATGAGCATGCCCGCCTGGCCAGCTCACGGTAGTCTTGCCACAGTAGTCGGTGTTACCGGTATTACACAGTGTTTCTTACACCAATTACATTACTTGCCCACCCACTATCGTTAAGCTTTTTTTTAATAGAAATAAAACCTGCATTCCACATTCACATAATAACGCTGTGTTATCAGTACATAGTTGGACGACGGATGCTACAAACTGAAAGTGAAAGTGTCTGCTCAATACGGAGTCTCAGTGGAAGGAGTCAGATTTCACATATGGGACGAGAGAGAGTTGACAGACAAGACGATGGTGGAGGATTTGGGGTCAAAAGCAAAAGCGCCTATTTGGCAATATTTTTGAATTAAACCCAATGTTATCAGGGAACCATAACGATATGAGGCAATCGCCGTGCGGAGAAAGCAGTGGTCACAGCTGGTTAGTACGGCGTAGCGGAGCTGGGGGGGAAACCTGCGGCCCAGCAGCGAAAGCTCGACCGGAGAGGCCAGACACACAGCCATCCGACGGTAAAGATCAAAATAGGCTTTTTTCATATATTGAGCATCATCTTTTTTTTTCCAAATCTTTTTTTTTTATTAGGTTTTTGTAGACATGGCAACGGTCATTTTATCAAATGTAGAACATAACTCAGTGTCCGTGACATGAAGTAAAAGCAGAAAAAGAACCACCCCTTCTCCCCACCCCACCCCATGTTGGTCTTGGTCACACAAAAGGGGAACAAAAATAAAAAAAATAAATACATTTAAAAAAAGAGAAAAAAAAGAAGAAACAAAATAATAGTAATACAATAAAATAATTTAAAGAAAGTTAATAAATAGTAAATAAAAGAGATAATAATTATATGAAATCAAATAGTGGATTTAGCTTAAAAAAGAGTTTATTGACCGATGGGAAAATACCACGCCGTGACATCCCTAGCTCACGGCTGCCACTCTGCACTGCTCTCATACGGTGGTTACAGCTGATAGCACCTTTACCTGCGAGCTGCCGGCTCAGTTGTCGCCTGTTGAGAGCCGTGCGGAGGCAATAGAAATGCTTCCGTCTCACATTTAGCACCTTTTAAGCAATATAGCGAGAATCTGGTTATTGCATAAGTTTGTGGATACATTTCCATCCCCAAATGCATATACAGGGTCTTTTCTTCCTTTTATACAAATTTCATACAAATGAACTGAAACATAAAGTTGGAAGATGTGACATCATGAGCGGTCCATAATGAAATAAAGGGCTTCAAAGAGCATGAGCTTTAATTCGACCCATCACAATAACATTAACATATTTCTAAAACTTTCCCTGGATGTTTCATCAGCCTAATTCATTTTGCGCTGAGCTCAATTACTTCAGTCATATTCCGCTGAAAATTGCATGTTAAATGGAAATCTGCATGCTCTGTTACTGCGCATAGCAGCTCCTCTCGCCGGCTCTGGATCCACGGTTAATTACGTCTACGTCAAGCCAATCTCAGCACTTGTTTCTGATGTGTTAAGCAATAGCCTCTCCGTCTCTTGGTTTTCCTCAGCAATTAAGATGGTGCAAAAAAAGGACTTTCCAAGAGTCTTTTTCCATTTAAAGCTCAGGGAGAACGCTTTATTTAGTCTAGCCCGTCTGTAATGCTTCTGTTGGTCTTGACTGAGATGGACCATGATGCTAAGTGAGTCTCTTGTCTTTGCCAGAGTGCAGAGAAGCAGATGTGCTGGGTGATCGGCTTGAGCCTCAGCCACAGCTCCTCTTCCTGGATGTTTGGTTCTGTGGTGTCCAACTGTCAGAGTTTCCCCGAGGCTGCTAATCGGCTTTGAAATGGAAACAATTAGTTCCATAGCTGAGGTAGTCTGTTGTGTGGCTGGATCCTGCCTCAGAGTCTCAGGCTTTTGCTGTGTCATTGGGAGCTATAGCAGAAAGGATGCACTTTCTTAGAGTTAAACGTTTGCTTCTTGTGTTTCCGACATTGTGAATTCAAAGACCCTGCTTTTTATTTATTAAAAAAATCATAAAATGTAGTAGTGATCTCCCCCAGAAATCCACACGATCTGTTGAAAAATGGTGAGATGCAATGCAGCCCCCCCCAGCTTTGTTATTAAAATAGACAATGTAACCTGTTCCATGTGCAGTGACTTGAAAGTGTGGAAGCGTCGAGGCTGCTTTTAGAGCAGCTCGGAAGGTCTCCTCAGTCTCCTCTCATCAGATGTCTGGCTTTAATTTGTCTCAGCGCGCCTGAGGAAAGGTCATGATCCAGATGCTTTCACCCTCCTCTACTGGTCTTCAGCTTTCCACAAGAGGGAACGAGAGAGAGAGAGGGATGGACAGAGTGGGAGGAAAGTCCTGGTGTTCCTGCCTAGGTTCTCCCTTATTTCCCTCCACATCCTCATTTATAATGAGCCTGCCTGTCCGACAGAGTGGTGGTGGCTCATTTGTTGGCGAGGGGAGGGACTGGCTGGGATGACCAGGGACTCCTACGGATGGCTGACGGTATCTACATACTCACTGTAGCACCGAGGTGATGGAACAAGTCCCATAGCGCAGCTCGTCTCTGGGATCCTCTCTCCAAATTGTGACGTTTGGAGCCTCTCCTCTCCTCTCCTCCTCTCCTTTCTCCTCCTCTCCTCTTCTCTTTGCAGATCAACATTGCAAAGTGTGCAGAATATGTTAAAAGCATATTTGTCGTCATCCCCGCTCTCTCCCCTTTCTTAACTATCACTCTCACTATCAAAAAAAGGAAAAAAGCCCTCCCCCCAAAAAAACATATTTATCTTGTGCCCTAATACAGAAGTGTAGAGGTGTTTAGTAGAATTAAAATTATTTCTCAATTTCAACATTTTCTGTGCACTTTGTAGAGGCTGACTTAGTATTACACACAAAATTGAAGATTTAGCAATTTATTCTTTAATAAAGAGATAATTGCATTGCTTCTCTTATGTTTCTCAAAAGAAAATGAGCTTTACAATATGTCTCTGTTGATAGGCATGACACAATGATAATATTTGGTTGAAATTCTCACCGAAGCCTTTATTCATGCAATCATTGTCAAGTCAGGCATCGATGCTGTGAGGAACGGTACAAATTTCCAGAAAAAAAACAATGAATACGAACAGATAATTACAATCACAAGGTGTGTCACACTTTGTTTTAGCGCACAGAATGAGATGGCGTACATCAGAACAGATAATTGATGGCAACAGGGGGAAAATGTTTTTAATAGGTTCTGACCTTAAGGCAATAATTGATTCAATTCGCCTCATCACAATTCACTAATTTCTGTGGGAGAAATAGCTGTGGGATTTTCTATTTTCTATGAAGGAGAGGGGGGTGGGGGGTTTGTAGATGGCTGGAAGCGGCGCACAATTACTCACATGAAAGAGCCCATGTTAAATGAGCTTGGCACTCAAGAAACAAACCTCCGAATGTGCCCGTGCAGACTGTTGTGTGCATGTTAATCAATAGTCATGATTTATTCAATGAAGTAGCTGTCAGGAAGTGGTTGTGTGAAGTGTGAAAGAGGCTGATGAGAGGTTTGTATTAGTGTCCACAGAGATGGAGAGGCTTTGTTTTAACCAAAGCCAAGAATGAGGAATGTGCAGATGTAGTGAATATAAGTGGCAAATTGGCGTATCAGGACGTAAATTGTCTTCTGATATAAACATATTTTGAAGATCAAGTGCTACTAAGTGAAAAGGCACATTTCCTTTGACAGTGAGCACACGTCTCATTGTTTTCACTGTCGCTTCTGCAGACGGTTCGTTGAGGCCGCTCAACCACTTTCTAAATTGGCTCCTGATTTCATTTCTAATCTGGTAATGTCTAAATACTGCCTTTGGATCAGGGTTTCACTAGCTGTGTCCTGAAAATAGAGTGAAAAACAAGCGGAATCAACCATGTCTGTGTTTGTTTGGCCCACTCCGTTCAGGGTTCTTGCGAAACTTAACCAGCGTGGCATTGACAAAGATTACGGTCCCACAGGCCACAGTGGGTGTGCAGAAGAAAGTGGCCTCGCTCTGGCAGCTGGCACTGAAACATATATACTTAGGCACAGTGGCGTACGCTGGCGCACAACGACACACACAAACACACGCAGCGAGAGAGGCGGACTTGCATATCGTCAACAAGGGGGGAGTCTGAGTCCAAACATCCGTAGTAAGTGTTTGACTCAGCTCAACCCCTCATAGACACTTTTAATGGAGTTGGCTCTGCCTCCATCCTTCAGTCTGGATCCAGCCCAGATGGAACGCCACCACCACCTCTCTCTCCATCGTTGCCTCTGTCTGTAGACAAAAAAAAAGTAGTGGGAAGGGGAAGTTAATGATATAAAAACCACCACACTGTCTCTTTAAGTGGGGATTAGAAAAAAAAAGAGGAGTGCAGGCCAAGGGAGAAGAGGGGGCTGTGAGGGGGGAGTGTAAAAATAAGAAGCCCGGCAGGAGCGGCACTGCAAGGTCACCTCTGCTGTGGTGTCGGGCCTGTCGGATCGAAGGCATGGCTAAGGGGTTGCAGTGGTACGGACCGGTCTCCCAGGAATGCTTCAGGAAGATCTCCTGCCATACCTGAGGCAGCCGCTCATTTATCTGGAATGCCGCGCTCCGACTGCTAACGACCGGCTCAAATTGGACTATTTTTTCCCATTTGTCAGTCGGCCAGCTGCACCGGCTCAGCTGCGCATCTGTGCGGAGGCAAGGCGTAGGACAATGAAAGTTCCAAACTCATTTTTCTCACTTCTCTTCATTTTGTGTCTCTCTTCTCACAGTTGGGAGAGTTTTCAGTATTGTTGCCGCCTGTCAGTCTAAGTAAGTCTCCCCTGGCGCAGTGTTAATGGAGACGAGTGCCTTTGGCATGTGGCAAAGCTTTTCCTGTGACATTTACGAGGCCCCTGCACAGCGGGAGTGCTCAGTACGGCTTGTAATCTGCCTGTTGTGGAGGATATTTAACATTGTATGCGAGTTTTCTCCAGTGGCACAGTTTGATGTTTTAACTCATAAAAAACAATTCATACTGTATGGATGACTAATGTCAAAATCGTAATGGCAGGAGTTGAGGAAAGATCCACGCACAGCAGTGGACAAAATAATAGGAATACCTGCAATATAGTGCAGTCCAGTACAAAAACACTATACTACAAAATACAGCATCAAGAATCACCTTAGAGACAAATAAAAACCCCTCTGACACATTATCAAGTTTTGCGAAGTTAATATTTATTGCAGGGCTATGTATTCGATTGCATTATACATACATTGTATTTCCAGTAGTATCAGAATATTTTAACACCAGTAAAATATAACTTATAACTAGTATACCATTTCTATCAAGACATAGGATACAGTGACACAATGCTTTTTGAAAATGTCCCCAAACTATATGAACAACCCCACTTAGTTCATTAAGAGGAAATGAGAGGGGTTTTCCACAGCGTTTTTTATCATTTAAATGAGCCTCATCAAACAGGTCATTAATATGGAAATTACCCTCCTTTGGCTTTATTGCAAACCCTTTCCAGGCCCAGTGAAAAGCCAAATGTCACTGTAGGTTTACACTGACGTGTGTAAATGGTATCTCAGTTTACTGGGTAGATTTTTATCCTCCTTTGTAAAATCAGTTCACTAAAATTAGGGCTGTCAAAGTTAACGCGATAATAACACGTTTACGCAAATTTCTTTTAACGCCACTAATTTATTTAACACGACTTGTGATTTTTAGGCTGTAGCGGGCTCAGATTTAAAGCTAGAGTGAAGATACTGGTATCATATGAAACTAGAAAACCTAAGGAATCCATGGGTTTCCAGCCATGTCAAAGTAGCTTGTAGGGAATGACCTCTGACCTCAGGATATGTGAATGAAAATGGGTTCTATGGGTACCCACGAGTCTACATACAGAGATACATACAGTGCATAAAGCAAGCATATTTGCCCACTCCCATGTTGACAAGAGTATTAAATACTTGACAAATCTCCCTTTAAGGTACATTTTGAACAGAAATAAAATGTGCGATTAATCGCACATTTTTTAATCGATTTACAGCTGTAATTAAAATATAAATTCATGCACAGGATGAAATCAGAATACATGTTGTGTGCCTTCCATTCCTGTTAAATATCACTGAGGTGTAAATTCTAATATTCCCATTTTACTTAAGTATTATAACGTCTACCTCCCTCTACCAAACTTAAACACAGCACACACACATACACTAATGCAATAAACATAAAAAAACATGCACTGCACACTTGAAATTACGTGATTATGAATTAAACAAGGCATGGTATTATAGATTACAAATGTTTTGCCATAGAAAAAAGCACCGTATGCATTAGTGTTGATTTTGGTTGAGTTAGAAATAGACCCCCATCTCCGACTCCACTCACACACGCCTCCCCTGCTCTGATTATAACTATCCTACTGTCTGTAGTTTACTTTTTGGCTGCAGCACAGCCTCTAGTAGTGCAGAGGAAAACCACTGACCGGTCTGGAGCTGGCAGAGGCGAGTCAGTCTGACAAGGTGTGAAAAGAGTCATGATCTTCTTCTCTCTCGCTCTCAGATCTCACTTTGATGGACTGCTTTGTAGTGCAAGGAGCTGGGCAAGTGCTGCTAAGCTACATTACAATATATGGCGTGTTTGCCCAGCAGGTGCCATTTCCCTCTCTGCCATAATATGAAACACTTTGCATTGCTAGCGCGCTGAATGCCAATGTCAACTTAGGCATGTAGCTCACAGACCTCCTCTTTAAACACCTCCGGCACCACCTGGAAAAAAAGGATCAGTAATGTGCTGCTTGTTAAGCTCAGTTGGCATTAAGGTGATGTTTTAAACTCTATTAGTGCTTGAATCTTAAAGGTTGGCTCACCCAAATTACAAAAAAATAAAACGTATTTTCTCACTCACCTTTAGTGGTACCCAGCTGTGGAGACTTTTGGTTTTATATGTGAGCTTGTCTTTTAGATTTCTGTCTCCACCCCAATTCAATGGAGGTGAGCAGGGCTGCACAATTAATCAAATATTAATCACGATTTTGGCTTCCCACAATTAAATGACCATGATCTACTTGTTTTAAAAGATTATTTAATTTTTTAACTTTTTGCCTTTATTTGATAGTGACAGGTATAGTTATGAAAGGGGAGAGAGAGAGGATGACATGCAGCAAAGGGCCACAGGTTGGATTCTAACCCCAGATCTCTGTGGTACAAGGTTGAGCTTCGGTACCCATCCTCCACGATATTAGCATTTAAAATGTGTGCTCCGTTCATAAAAAAAACTCTGCTGCATTTGAGCTCAATATTGATCAAAAATAATTGTGATTATAATTTTGGTAATAATCTTGTAGCCTTAGAGGTGAGTACAATTTTATTCATGTTGCTGCATTACAGAAAAGAAAAAAAAAACCCAGTTCCTCTGGAAAATCCCCAGACCTTGCTGTTATCACTGGGACTTTTTCTTTGGAAGAAAGTAGTTCCAATGAAAACAGTTAACATCATGTTGGGATTTTCCAAAGAAACAAGGACTCTGATTCTGAAAAGATACTTAGCTGTTTATTGAACTATTATTTTTTTTTTTATAATTTGATCACCAAATTCTGTTAATGAAATCAATTTATATAAAAAAGATCTTTAGCTCTTTAAATTATTGGGGAAACCTCTGGATGAACAACAAAGGAGGGAGTCATCTTCCAGGACAGAAAAACATCCAGTATGTGTGATATAAACAGAGTAGACAGCAAAGTATCCAGTTCAAAATTCTCCTCATCACCCACAAAGCCCACCAGGACCTCGCCCCCTCCTACCTTTCTGACCTCCTGCACCTGCACATACTCCCACCCGCAACCTCAGATCTGCAGACGCCACCCTCCTCACCCCTCTCACCCGGTCCAAGCGCCGGACCTGGATAAACAGGGCCTTCTCCATTGCTGCCCCCTCCCTCTGGAGCTCTCTCCCCCAACACATCACACATTCTCCCTTGCTCCCCTCCTTCAAAGCTGCACTCAAAACCCACCTATTTAAATCTTCAATGTAACTGTCTTTATACTGTTCTAATGCAATTGTTTTTTAAAATATTGTTATTGCTTTTACCGTTTCTGTTGCTGTTTTTAACATGCCTTTGAGCACTTTTTAAAGCGCTATATAAAATAAATGTATTATTATTATTAGTAGTAGTAGTAGTAGCAACAGTGGTAATACTCCTTTGACAAAGGAGGACGGTCTGCAGGACAGATAATAATGCACTATACTCATTTTTAACAGTGTCTTCTGCACTATATTCAGTTTTAACAGTTTTCTTCATCTCCTTGTATTTTTATATCTGGTATATTTATCTAATATCATATGGGGAGACAGAATTACAATAATAAGTAAGTAGAGCCAAATCTTGTCAAGTTGAACTGAATTTAAATTTTTTATTTTTGGTTCAGATTGGTGATTGTGCATTGTCTGTGCTGTCAGGCACTAAACTAATAGCTCAGAAATTCACTTCACTTTGGACGGCCGCGCAGGCAGTAAACCAGATGTGGACGGAAGTCGATAGCCGTTGCTATGTACCATCTGCGATTTTAGCACTCTGTACGTTACTCCACATCTTCACCCATGAAAGAGAGACGGCAAACACCAGCTATAGCCTGTAATGCAGGACGAGCACTAAGGCGGCGTTGAGACCAACAGTAGCCCCGCGTGAATATGTGAAGCCCCCTGCGTTGTTTTAATGCACGCCTCTGCTGCTGTTTTATCTCCGATACATATGGGACTCTTTGACAGGCCCGCTGAAACTCTGTCTGTCACTTAGTGGGCAGTGTAACAGAAAGGAACGTGTCGTGTGGAACCTTGTAATGCACAAATGAACGGTGATATGTGATGACAGGACAAAGCCACCGAACACACCTATGACTGGCTGCAGGCTAGTGTGCAGAGGCAGGTGAAATGCCTTAGCCATCGTTGTTTAATGTTATGTGACACTGCTCTTTGCTCGTTGCTAACAGTTCAACTGAGCAGCGAGCCGCATACAAAAGCTTCTGTTATCTTTGTTATTTGTTAGCTTGTGATTTCTCTCTGTAAGATGCGGTTTAGGCATAATGAGGGTGGAAGTGGTGCTTAATACCGAACATCAAGGTTAATGAAGTCAGCATGCAATTAGCTCAAAGCAGGCGCTGGTTGTGCAATGACTCCTTCACCCTCTTTGATACTAACACTGGCCACTCTTTGTGTTCACAGTGTCGGATTATGCACCTCGTTTACCTCTTAGACCTCTTGAAAAGCCACGAAGTGAATGCTCTGCTCCTTCACCATGTCTCTGTCAGCTTTGATGTCAATAACTCACCACAGGATCCTCATAGATTAATTAATGCGATAAAAAAAAAAGGATATGTTTCCACTGGATGAATAGAGCGCTTCTCAAGTTCAGGGAAAAGGCCAAGATTCTTTCAACAGTCTGTAGGTGTTTACCAAATAATCCCACACAACAAGTGAAGCAGAAACTTAATTGTAACTAATTAGCTCCCTAGAGGTTTAATTGGATCTGCATTCTTTATTCCCCAGTTTACCTGCAATATGTAAATCCTGCTTCCACGTTGAGGAGCGGCGGGTGGGGGTAGGGTATGGGAGGGATCCGTAAAGAGAAGCTGAATTAAGTGAAGTTGAAAATCAGTCTATAACAAGCTTAATTTCTGTCTTGTCTGGCTCTCTTCACCCATTTGGCACCCTGGAGCTGTTTCCAGCCTGTGTAATTGAATGTGCGTTCACTAGTGGTGGAGAATACGGCTCATCTCGGAGGTCAAGTAATAAGGAGGCTTTGTTTTTTCAGATGAGTTGCTATCTCTGGATGACTTTGTGGACATTCTTATTTTGTTTAAACTAGGGCTGTCAAAGTTGCAACTTGCGATTTTTAGGTTGTAGAGGGCTCAGTTTTAAAGCTAGAGTGAAGATACTGACATCACATGAAACTGAAAAACCTAAAGAATCCATTGGTACCAACTATGTCATAGTAGCTTGTCACAACGGAGGGTAAATAATGGTCTAAATTTAAGCTAAATTTTGGCGAGGAAAAACTGGCATGGCCATTTTCAAAGGGGTCCCTTGACCTCTGACCTCAAGATATGTGAATATAAATAGGTTCTATGGGTACCCACGAGTCTCCCCTTTACAGAAATGCCCACTTTATGATAATCACATGCAGTTTGGGGCAAGTCATAGTCAAGTCAGCGCACTGACACACTGACAGCTGTTGTTGCCTGTTAGGCTGCAGTTTGCCATGTTATGATTTGAGCATATTTTTTATGCTAAATGCAGTACCTGTGAGGGTTTCTGGACAATATGTTTCATTGTTTTGTGTTCTTAATTGATTTCCAATAATAAATATATACATACTAGGGCTGTCCCGAATACCATTTTTTGGGCTTTGAAGATTCGGTGAGAAATATTCGAAGCTTCGCAGAGCAGTGCGACGCGGCAGGCTGACATGTTCTTCAGTCTGTCTGTTTCCATTTCCCCCGTTTCAGTGGCGCTACCGCACTACTGTACACACACACACCTCTACACACAACAAACAGCGATATCTGTCTGAGAAGAACTTATAATAATTAATAATGTTGTGGGATTATTCCATATTTCATGGACTATTTTGGGATTTATACATTATTATTTCACACTTATCTATAAAAATAAATAAATAATAAAACAAAACATTTGAGTAGTGATTTGGAGGTTGAATACCATGGCAACGATCAAAGCTTTGAAGCATTCGGGTCAGCCCTACTACATACATTTGCATAAAGCAAGCATATTTGCCCACTTCCATGTTGATAAGAGTATAAAATACTTGACAAATATCCCTTTAATGTACATTTTGAACCAATAAAAAATGTGTGATTAGTCCCGATTAACTATGGACAATCATGCGATTAATTGTGTATGAATATGTTAATCGATTGACGGCCCTAGTTTAAACCCTTCCTGTACTAACCTGGAGAAAATAAGCAACCCCTCTCTCTCGTGTTTTTAACAGAGCTCCTTTGAGGGAATGCTGTTGTTTCTTTTGCATGATTTCACTTAAAATGATTAGGCTCAAAAACTGGAGCTCCACCATCTGTCCACCTTGACTTTGGAGTACATTTTTCTGGGCCAGGACCCTTTTCTGTTTTCAGGTTCATCTGCGCTGTCCCGAACTGGGAGTGGGCTGGTGGGATATTGTTCATTTTCCTCTTGACAAATTACGTGATGGGTTAAAGGTTAAACAAGCTCTGCTACCGCCAAAACAGGATATTACTGTTTTTTCTTTTAGTTAAAACTCCCTCAAATCGCCAACCAGACACAATGAAAGTCTATTCATCCCAGACCTTCAACCACAGCGCCGACAATACTGTCCATCCTGTTTTGTTTCTATAGCAACTGCAGCTCTTAACTTGGCCTTACCGAGCCTGAACAAGTATAAAGTTGCTAAACGAGTAGAAAACAGATGTCCGTGGACTGTTTGCCAGATCCTCTCCAAAGTCATTTTTGTTACACAGCTTTATTCCTTTTCATAACACTCAATGAGCAATTTCTTTCCAAGCTGGTTCAGATTTCACTGCGAGGAGTGACCTCATCAGGGAGGCTCTTTAATTAGATAACACACACTGCACATGCTGCCAATGAATACTTTGTCAAAAATCTGCGATGCTCTGTTTCTGCTTTGTCAGTGTTTGCAAACACAACGATATAACCGGGAGGAAAAGAAGTCTCATGGAGGGTCGCAGTGGCAGCAGAGACAGGAACAGGGCGTTGAGCGTTCAGCCTCAGAGGGTGTTACATCACCACACTTTTCCACTTTTCCATCAGGCCACACATACTCCACCACAGTGAAACTCTCTGTCACTGAGCAGATGCAGGATTTTGGTCTGAAACGTTAACAGAAGTTTGGCTTAAACTTTTGGTTGACATTTGGCTTAAACCAATTTTTTTTTTCCACAAGGTGAGAAATATGAAAGAAAGCCCGGAGCAAAGTCATCATATTCAGAAATTCATTAAAAATTATATATTCCTCATACTTGCATGTATGCATTATATAGGTAGATAGGTTTTGTGTGCGTGTAGAATCTGAAATCCATCTGGCCTGCACGTATAGGATGAAAACTGAGCTATCCAGATGTAAACCACCCAATCTCCTGCTGTGATGTGACAGTGCTAACCACTGAGCCACTATTAGATAACACAGACACCATAAGTGAAAGTTAATTACCATATATTGTATTATAACTAATAGCAGAGGGATGCACTGATACCAGATCAGATATCATATCGATACTGACACAAATAGCTGGATAGGATATTGGTGACAATAGGGCTGATCTATTCAGTTAAATTTCATGTTTATATACTATATACAGTACAAAGTTGCTGGTGGGCGACTTATTATTTTAATAATAAATAACAATTCAATAATTTTATATCTACGTAAAGAATAATCTAATCATTTTTTTTATTATCCCATCCATCTTTTTTTTTTGTAAATATCTTGTTTGGGACAAAATGCTTCATATTTACAGAGAAAGTATCAGGACATACAAGCATCTTTACCACCGTGTTTCTGTCCTCCCAGTCACAAACAACACAGCAATTTAGACAGTTAAAAGAGCTGACATAATACTATGAGAAAGATCCAAAATAAAACCAGATCAGTCCAGCGGCTGTTTCTTTTAAGGCAAATTACTAGTCTGGTGCACAATATTACACTTAGATAATTACAGAAATTACAGGGAGGCAAGGAGAGTATTAGATAAAAGCATTGAAAATTGTTGGTGAAAAAATTGGACAAAAAAAGTGATTTAGTGTATCTGAGCACACAGACAAACACCACTTATTAGGTTTGTCGAGCCACTCTTCTTGCTTTCAGATCATTAGAACATGTAGAAATTATCTAGTTAACTTACTGATTAAAAATGCATTGTCACAGAGACTGCAAGTGGTTTTAGCAATATGTTTTTTTATTTATTCATGTATTTTTAACCTTTATTTAACCAGGATGTCCCTTGATATTAAAATCTCTTTTTCGAGGAGACCTGGTCAACATAGCCCACCATTACAATGTAATAATAATAAAATAAAGCATGTCAGAAGTACATGTTACAAACAGACGAGGGACAACAGATACAAAATCCAGTTCAGGAATAGCAATTGCACTCTTCAGTTACACCATTTTTTATCAGAACTGCAAGTGGTTTCAGTGATATGCTTAAAATGTCACATTTCTGTTGAAACACTTGGCCTGCTGCTGTCCCTGTTTACTCAGTGTTATATTTGTCAAGTATTTTCATAGTGAAAATAATTTAAGGACATGGTGTGACAGCCAAACAACATATTTATATATATTTAGTAGTGGGAAAATTCTCATTATCAGAGTTATTATTACTGGTAGTACCAGTAGTGGTAGAAGTAGAACTAGCAGTGGCAGTATTTTCTCCTGCAGATGAAAGTCTGGCACCGTCAGTGACAGAGTGGTGTCATGCCTGCCTGAGAAGGTTCATCATGAGCTCTAGCAAAGCATGTCAGGCATGCAGGTGAAAGACTGGAATGTGATTAGTCCGTCCTGCAGGATTGTGATAAGAGGCCACAGTTCATGCATATCAGCGAAGGAGGAACTATTTGACTCCACTCTCAGAAAGTGATACTTAATAAAGACTTGCTAAAAAAGTCAAACACAAGTCGATCCCCTTTTTAGTTGCTAATTGAGCTGCTAAGACATGCTTCTATGAATGTCAATACCTGTTTGTGTTTTTTAGTCATGTACTCTACATGATAGCAAACAGCACTCTTTCGCCTCCTCAAGAAAATAATGATGGACCTCCAGGTTCATGCATAATGCAGAGGCTGTGAAAATAGTGTTTCCTGAGAGCACACCGCATCGCCTTTGGACTTAAGTGAAATATAACCTGAATTTGACATTTTCTAATATCCTACACCAAACTTTTTGTTTCAAAGAGATAGGGGCGGTAATTGCTGCACCAGAAGAAAGACTGCCGATCCTTCTGGGTATTGCGGGTGACTGTGGGGACAAGGCGAGATTGGAACATGGTAATTGCAAAGACAAGGGCTGAGAATAAATGGGAAAAAAAGGAGTTCTTTACTGTCAGATAGAGGAAGGTCAGAAGCACAAGTGTATGACATCCATGCATGTTACAGTGTATTATTCACAGTGTACACAGGGGACCGATACCTTTTCTTAGATATCCAATTCATCGCTTTGCTTTGTGACAAAGAGAGGAGATGATCTCCGCTGAAGTCCCCCCCGACTGCACTGAAGTAACAAGATGTGATACAAGATGCAAGGATGTCAACAGCGCCGGGTCGCAGTGAATATCAGAGCAGGCTACAGTATGCTGCTTTTTTTCCCTCCCTCCTCCCCAAATCATTATTTCATTATTTGATTAATGCTTCCACGGTGTTGTCAGAATGCTTATACATTTCCTCAAAGATGAAAGACAAACAGGGGCAATTTATTTCTCCAGATTAGATATTGATCACAGCTAGTGTGCTGGGCGTCAGATATCTTCCCTGAAAAATTAATGTCAAATGGTAAGCATCAGTACTTTTTTTATTTTATTTTTTTTTTCTATTAAAGAGGCGAATGTCATAACCATGTGTTTTGTGCGCTCTTAATAGAAAATGTCTACTTTTTTTTTGGTAGTGATTCTCTGACTATAATTTCATCTCTTTGACGTGATCATTTATGATCAGCCTTGTTTATGTCTTGTCCCACTCTTTTCAGTAGGGTCCCAATAATGTCGTTTTTTAAAAATCTTCTCAATAGTGCTGTCCCATTTGGAGACTTAAGAGAGTGGACAGGGAGCCGGCTGACTGGCTGGAGGCACAGCACACTATACAATGAAGAAACAATGTCAAATAGGACCAATGTCCCGAGCAGCTTCGCCGCGTAGAGGCTGGGGTTTCTGAGTAGCCCCGTCTCCGTAATAGACTGCTAAAGAGAACTTTCATGAAGATTATAAAGAGAAATGGCAGCCCATATGCTCCGAAACAATATGAAGAACTCCTTTCTGTTGTTGTGTTGTCATGTTGTGTCTGTCTGAGAGTGAATTAAAGACCACCGATGGGAAAACAAAAATCAGCGGGAGCTGTGCTGGAAGATTCATTGACATAAAACAACGAGCGTTCTCTTGCTATGCATTAAAACTAAGAGCGTTGTTTAATTTTTAATTCAGTTCTCTTTATTGTGATACATATTTGACCACTGCTGAAATGTTGGATCAGTAAAATGCAACCAAATAAGACATTTACTGTTGTTTCGAGGCTTTAAAACAGTGGCAGTGGCAAAAACAAGCACTTTTAGTGGACGTAAACTGACGGTGCCAGGTTGCCCCAAATTGTTACATTGCAGCTCGTCTAGCGGCTGGCGGCTGCAGTGTTCTCCCTCAATACTGGAACAATTTTAAAAAAGTGTTCCCCATTAGTCACTTAGACACAAAGACATGGGAAAATAGGGTTCAGGTTGAAAAATACCAAAGTTGTCCTTTACTGAATGCAAACTTGGGTTAACTGGACTACTGTACCATTACAGGTTCTTGAACAATGCAACTTTTACAAAAAAAAATTATGCATCTCACTCATTTTTGGCAAAAAGGGATTGTCAAGCAGACAGACAAACCAACACTGTCATAAAAATTGCACCATGCATCCAGGTTGAAAAACACAGAAGTTATCCTTTAAGTTGGACTGTATGTAGACTGTAATACAAACAGTTCAGTTTGTCAGGTGCTTGACATTTATGTTTTATGACAGTGTTGGTTAGTCTGTTGACTGACAGTGAGATGAACAGACTGAAAAAACTATTTTATTAGATAAAACAGATGTTGACAAACTGCATCATTTGTAGTTGAAAAAAGGTAATAAATCGCAATATATCTTATCGCAATTCTCACCATATCACAAAATGTTTAAAATCGCAGTAAGATCCTATCATGAGTTAAGTAACGTGATAATATCGTATCACTCCAAAAGTCCCTAAATCTAGCAAGTAAGTCGCCAATTCCGCAACACTGACAGAAAATTTTAAATCTCTTGTCTCGTATCGAGGAAGGTTTAACAAATATAAAACCTCCATGGATCAAAAAATCTGAATAGAAAGAGTCATATCCAACCTTGTTTGCAGTTCGAGGTATCCTACCAACAGTTTTATAAAGGTCTCTTTTACAATGGTGGTCAATGAAGAAAATGCTTTTTGGGCCACAGGGGGATTTTTGCTGCAATACCGCGAGTGGCCACTGAAAAAATTGGAAGCTAGGCTGAGCGGCAGCACCGTATCCAGGTCTTATTATCCATCCATGGCAGATAGGCAGGTAGACACGCAGGTAGCTCATCCAGGCCAAATGAAATGATTACACAGGCTTATTACAGTCCTGCAAAAGCCACAGATAACAGAATTTTTTTGTTTTGTTTATCAGAGCATTTTATTTATTGATGGCATGTTTTCAAAAGAAAATAGAATACAATACATTACCTACACTAGCTTTAAGCCATGTTGTCATAGACGGTTTTTAGGAGAGGACAATGGTAACCACAATCCTACATATAATGTGTGTTTCTTCTCAGAAGAGCAGAGGCTGGCCATGGACACTCACACAAGAAGAAATTATTCATAACACTGTGTGTCTCTCTGTAAGAGATGACAACAGCAGTGAAGTCACTGTTGCACAAAGGGAGCATAAACACCAAGATAACTCACAGACTCCAGAGACGGGCAGGAGTAAACAAATAATTATGTTCCTGTGTGTATGCTCTACCATAACTGGGTCTTTAGCTGCAGCACAGTAGGTCATTACAGAAATTCAATCCGCTGGAATCTGGATTCATTACATGATGTGGACTCTGTGGGTGACTCCTGCATGACCTGTTCAGCTGGGGATTTCAGGCAGGAAGTCACTCAGTTGTGTTTGTTTTTGTGTCTTCAATCTACAGTGACTGCATAAAAGGCTTTATTTTTACACCCTGTGCACAAAATTTAACAATTGTTACATTATATATTTTACCATATGCACTGATGTAGTGGTAAATCCATGTGGTCAATGTCACTGAATATTTTTATAGCTAGAAATAAATAGAGAGTTTGACCTCTATTTTCTTCGAGTGTGTGCTTCATCATCATATCCCAAAACGACTTTTCTCCATAGTCGCCTTTTATTCCGCGCAGTCCGGGAAAAAACACTGTTGCTTTGTATTTAGTGCCAGTGTTGCAGCCGAGTGTGAATTATCTCACTGATTCTGTCGGGGTAAGACAAACCGACAGAAGAGCGAGACATCAATTACTGTAGCTACTCCTGGGGAAAATAAAGCATTGGAATCTAATGAGTGCATTGCGTTTACCTGCTGTTATATAATTGATACCCTGTTAACCCATCCATCACCTCCCTGCGTACAGTTAACCACAAGATCCGAGTGCTGTTCGGCTACAGGGGGAGAAAAAAAAAAACTCCAAATGGCACTCGTTTGTACTGTATAAAAGAAATTGTCTTCATAACATCATGTGTTTTGTATGCTCTCTTCTCATAAACACTGGTGTTTGTTTGCTCAGCCCTTCATTTCATGCAGATTTTAACCCTGCATTCCTGAAGTAATGCTTTTGACTTTGAAAAAGCTCCTACACACCAGAGAAACACAGCTGATGATTTGCACTGCGAGCTGTGCTGTGAGTCACCGAGGCTTAGCAGGATCTACTGCTCTGACTCAAACATGTGCTGCCAGGGATAGAGGCTTTCTCCCCCACTTTTATTGTCTCGCTGCCACAATGCTGCCTCAGACAGCCATCTCCAACCGAATCCCATCGTCACACAGAAAACATAACTTGTCCCTTGAATCTGTTGCCTCACGAACACAGGCCAATCACACCGCTATCCGAGCACCTCGGTGAATTTTCCGGGAGAACGTCTTGGGTTTCTCTCTCTCTCTCTCTCTCTCCCACGTTGCGTTGCGTTAGGTGACTGCGTGTTGTCAGGAGAGAGGTGTCTCGGTGACGGTTGTTAACATTGTGAAGCTGAGCCAGCTGCTTTAACAAAAGTTGGAAGTCCAGTCGTAGTTTTTTGACAGTGAGAAATGTGCCATCTGGGCTCTGAAAATGAAGGAATATATGATAATAAGAGCAAAAATATAAAACGGCGAGGCCACAATAAGCTAAAAAATAAATACGGAGGCAAAATAATCTATATGGAGTTAACAGAAAAACCATGACAATCAGTAATGCACACTATATGTTCAATTTCTTCCCCCCAGACTGCCATTTCTTTTTGATCTCTTCCCCTTTTGCCTCAATCATTTTCTCCCCAACCAAGAAATCCCTCTCGCTCGCTCCCCTTTTATCGCCACCGAAATTCATTCAACATGTCCGCTTATAGGCATTCTATTATTTCTTTATTTATGTATTCCACTTTTTATTCGGAATCACATGTTAATGAAGAGCGTCATTATCAACCTTAAATATTTAATTTTCCGCTCTGTGTCTGCTTCCGAGGGAGGCTGACTGGAGGAGCAGCAGCAGCGGCGGCGAGGGGGAGGAGGGGGAAGAAGAGGATGGAAAGAGTCGTGCTGTAGCGTCAGCCTTATCTGCATCCGCTGCTTTAAAGTCGGCTCCAACCAAAGCAGAAGTGTAGCAGTGTTTTTCCACATCGGCTCCATCTCAAGTCCAGTTTACGACCTACTGTTTCCCAACACCCAAAGATCCAAAAACCTGGTGTAACTATACTGGCTCCAGATTGGGCTTTAGCGTTGCTCTTTGCCCCTTAGCCCCATCTCTAAACTCCATCCCCAGCCTCAGCATTAGCTCCAGAGAGGCTGAGTGCCCTTGTGATAAGGTGTGAGGCCTGTCTGCCTCTGACTGACAAGCCTGCTCTCACCATGCCAGTGCCTGCTGCTTGATAAGAGAAAATGTCAGCGTGATTTTGGGAAATGTCATTTATCGCGGCTTTCTGGCCGTGTCTGTAACCCAGACTGATTATGGTTGCTGGACATTTATATCACTGGGGGTGGCTCGGAAAATTGTACAAATGCTATGTTTTTCTGTGATAACGGCACTTAATATCCCTTTTGCCGTAATGGATTTGATTTTGTTCCCTTACCTTCTTCTTCTCCCTCGTCTGAATAGTCTCAACATCATGTGCTGTACTTGCTAGTTTATTTTACGAAGCGTGTATCAGACACCATCAAAGTGTCTGGCGTGTGGAGGCGTTTAGATCGGGGATTCACTCCTCACACCCAGACAAAGACTTCCACCGTATTGTGCTGAATCTATGAGTTGTTTGTGGTGTGAGAGGAGCCCCAGATTCAAGTGACAATCTGCAAGTCTTTGTCGTGTGTGTGTGTGGGCTGCGTGGTGGATAGGGGGACATCTCGTTGTATTATTTAGAAAGACAATCCTCCCCAAAGATGAGTGGGTTAACAGGAACCATTAATTGGTTTAGCAGGATCATATAGACACTAGTTCCGGCTTGGCTGCGAGGCAGAAAACGCTTGTATTCAAAAGCTCCTGCTCGTTGTTATTATTTTATTTTAAACGCTGTGAAGATGGACTATTTACTTTTATGCCTTTTAGGTTTTTTGATTTGTAGATCCAAGATGAAGCAGAGCTGAGTTTGTACTCACGTCATCACTTTTAATGTCGGATTCAAAACCCAAGCTGTCATATATTATTCAGGGAGTTTTCGTCTTTTTTCTCCGAAGCACTTCGCTATAGTACTGTACCTCCGCTTGCTGCATGATTCTAGGAGCCGTGCAGTTCAGAGGAGGGTCTATGATTCACTGCTGTGTATTTTTTTCCCTCATTGTTGACTCAAAGTGACATTTATGGGACACCCTGATAAAGCAATTCTTCCTGCTGCTCAGACCAGGCCGGTATTTTCAACAGATTTTCTCATTCATTTGTATTCACTTTTTTTTTTTCTGGGAGACCCAGGCTGCCTTTTTGTGATCCACAGCCCCGAAGTAGACTGAGACAGAAAGAAGTGTCTTTAACATGGGCTCCCTGGCAGCCTCTTGGGAGCTCTGTGAGAGTGTTGTCCCCCCACTCTTAACCAAATTTATTGCTAGTCTGACTGTGGAAATCTAACAAAGGCACGGGCCCACTGTTCCCGGTGTATTTGTCAAATCACTGCACCTGTGAGAGTCCCCGCGCAAGATGAATTCTAGGTTGGGAGCGTTACGTCCAGGAATAAATCTCTCTCTTTTTGCATTGTCTTTGTTTGGGCGAGCTGTAGGCTGGGAATGAGCTCTCCTCGTCACACGAAGTGGAGTTGGTGAAAGCCATGATAAATGGTGCTCTTTGTTGACACCTTCATTGGGTTATTTATGGCTCATTAATTGAAGTGAAAAGGAGACTTGTTGGCGCAGCAGGGGGAGGCAGCGCTAGGCCTCCGTGGCTGTGCCTCAGAGCGACCCACAGGCTTTAGGAGAGAGAGAGAGAGAGAGAGAGGGAGGCAGCCATCCCTCTCTCACTTCTGTCTGTTTCCTGTTTGCTGTGGAGAGAAAGGGAGACAAGCCATTCATCAGGAATGGATGGGGAGTGAAAGAGGAAGACAAGCATGAGAAGCCACCCTTCCCAGTCACCTCTTTAACAGTTCGGTTTGCATACAATAAACCGAAGGAGAGAAAACGCTTGTTTGTTGTTATAAATGAGAGATGCTCATCTTAAATAGACAGTAAGAAAATTGGTTTATATTTAACAGAGTTGAGGGCGATTTTAAGATTTGGTTTTTAAGAAATGTAACTTCACCAGCCGTTTAGAAGTCGGGGCTTGTTGCAGAGCAGAATTGCGCAACACATGTGGGATATTGTGCATGTTTTGACACAGCTGCACTCGGATTTTGTCTGAAAATTTCCGATACCTCGTCGTCTTTTCACCCCGCCGCAATTTCCCTTTGAACGCTTCGAGTCTTCCGAGGAGAAAGAGCCACTTCAGACATAAGCTCATGAGCACACTTGATTAACAAGTGGATTAACTATGCTCGTTTCATGGGATGATGTACCTCAAAGCACTTCAAAGGCCACGCCGAGTGCCCATGAGGTGCAGTAATGAGGGGTTCTTCTACGCAACGACAAATTTGGTGGCCTCGCTTCATGTGAACCTGATCATTTTCTCATTTTTGCCTGCGCTCGCTGCTTTCCGTCTCCTGCTCTCTGCCTCTCTCTGTTTCTCCGGCTTCCTCTCTCAGCACTCTTTTTTCTCTCTCTTTCCGTCTCTCATCTCCTTCCACCTTCTCCATCTCTCCCCTCAGATTTCCTCTCATTGATCCGCTCTTTATTTCAGCTGAGTTGAGATGTGAGATTCTTCCTCGGTCGTGCACTAGGTTATCACATAGCTGCGATTTATCTTTAATTATTTACCCTCTTAACATTTATGTTCTTCTATCTACATGTCCCCAAACAACATATTCTCACACAACGGTCCGTATGATCTTTTACAAAAAGTTATTCCTTATTTTTCATGTGTTTTCCTACAAATTTCCGCTCCACTCTTTTCAAAATAAACATCTGTCTTCACAGGAAACTACTTAGTTAGGTTTAGGAAAAGATGGTGGTTTTGGTTAAAATAACAACGGAAGTGGCGTAACTTAAGAAGGGCTGCACAATTAATCATCATTTTATTGAAATCGCAATATAGCCTACTGCAATTTTCAAATCGCAGGATGAAGAGGAAATCACAATATTTGTTAAAGGTGAAATGTATGTCAAAATACCATTTTAAATTGAATATTGTGGTGCTACAGAGAGTCTACACATCATTTCATACAGACTTGAGAAAACATCTTTGTTTGGTAAAGATTCCCGCAAAGATCTAACCATAATCATTTAATATGTTTTTCAATGAAAACGATAATAGTGATGTAAAAATTATCATTCCCTCTAATATCGCAAATCATATCGCAATTGCAATATCAGTCAAAATAATCGCAATTAGATATTTAAAAAAAAAAAACGTTCAGCCCTAAACTTAAGTTCGGAAATTACGTGACAAATAAATCCATCTGGTTTCTCACGGGGTATGAACAGCGGTCTCCTGGGTGAAAGTATGGTGTTTTTTTGACCCACCCATCCACTCCGACCTCCTCCCTATACGCAGTGCATGTCACCCTTTATACTTGCTGATTTAACATTTATGTTGATAACATACAAATTGATTTAGTTACATATATGCGAATTACAGTGCATTACTTTTTGTACAGTAGGTATCGCTATGAACGATGTATGAGTTCAGTCTGCCCCAGACTATAAAGATGACCATGCACAGAATCAGTAATCATGTGTCTGGAAGTTGCCAAGCTATTTGGTGTCCTTGAACTGTTAGTCCAGGTTCGACTCCTGTAAAGCCCACGTCTGACATCTCGGCGCTGTCACAGCTGTCAGTCAGCTCTCAGTGACGCCCATGTCCTCCCAACACTTCCATCTCCCAACACCCCGGCTTCCGCCTCACTCTGTATGAGGGGAACAAGCCCTGGCCTGTCATACACTCATCCAGAGCGCAGTTTAGGAGGGAGGTGAGGGGGGGAGGAGGGGGATTCAATTTTCTAAGTGGCATATCGTCCTCCTGAGAAGTATAGCGAGGTTTCACTCTGTCTCCAGCAGTGGAGAGGCATGTACGACTCTGCCACAGCGGAGTAGCCCGCTCACGTTCCACTCTCTATCTCTCCCTCCCTGCATTTTTATTATTTTGATCTGGCAAGCACATGAGAGATAGTAATCTACACTTCAATTACATCGCACAAGTCATCAGATGCTATCTGGCGCTGGTGATAGAATGTGCTCTGAGGCACCACTGTGAAACAGCCCCTGGAGAGCCACCGTCTCAGCGTGTGTGCATCATGTGTGTGAGTTCTATCTATCTGTGTTTGTCTATGTGTGTTGCTGTATCCGTGTGTGTGTGAGTGTGTGTGTAAAAGAGAGATGGAGCGAGCTGGAGGAACAGAGAGACCAACAGACCGACAGAGACGCAGACTCTGGGAACTAGCTCTATTTATCAGTATAACACACGTATTTGCCAGTAGGGTACAGTATTTAACCTCGGTTTGTCATTGCGCTGATTCTTATCATTACATTTCATTTAGTTTGAAATGAACAGACCGTGCTGTAATAAGAGGATGAATATTGTGCATCGTTTATCATCTGAATTCCTGATAGTAACCAGCAGAGGGCTAATACAGACGTGTTTTAAGGCCTTTGTCTACAAGGCAACCGCTTGTCCTCCGTGAGCTCTCGCATGATTTATTGCAATCTGTGAGCTGTGCTGTTAAAGTGCAATTTCAATGCCACTCAGAATATTATGTTCCCACACAGAAATTTCTGATTTATTTAGCATATAATTTGAAAATGATCTTTTTTAATGTAAGCTGTCAGCTGTCCTGAAAAGATGTATAAACATATGAATTGTCTGTTTCTCTTTTCGGTGCTGCGTCCTTCCTGTCTTCACCTGATCATCAACACATTTTAAAGGTAAGTGCTGTTACCAAACCACACATTAAACTGCTGCTTCTTGAAATACATCAGCTACACAGTATGCAACAACAGGACAGCTTTTTGCACGTGTTTTTGCACTGTGATGGTTGATGTATTTGTCTTGTTTTAGCTGTAGCCGACCGGTTTCAATACCGTTTATTTTAAACCTGAAATGTATTCCCTGTCCTCTAAAGACAAAGACAAACAAGGTAAGTGGACAGCTGTCCTGCAACATGATCACAACACCTTGAAATGTCCTTAACCCAAAGTTAGTGATCACCATAAGGGAAGCAACAACCACTATAATTACATTTTCAGAAATAAAAATCCATCTTTGTCCTGTTCTTATATAAATTACATGCTTAATCTGACATGGAGTCATTTATACATATATTCATTTTTGTGGGCCTGAGAAAAAACTTCTGCACATGGAAAGGGGGTTATTGTAGATGTTGACCATCAGTTTCATCCCTGCACATCTTCTCAAAATTAGTTTTTATATTTATACCTTTCGCTTGATCTGGTCTGTTTGTTGTTGTGTCCAAGTCCCGCTCAAGGAGAAGTCTCATTGTAGAACTGCAACTAACGTTTATTTTCATTGTCGATTAATCCGTTGTTTATTTTTGAATCGATCAGTTGTTTGGTCTATAAAATGTAAGAAAATGGTGAAAAATGTCGATCAGTGTTTCCCAAAGTTCAAGACGACGTCCTCAAATGTCTTTTGAATATCTTTTGTTTTGTCCACAACTCAAAGATATTCAGTTTACTGTCATAGAGGAGTAAATACACTAGAAAATACTCACATTTAAGAAGCAAGAATCAGAGAATTTAGACTTTTTTTCTTTCAAAATTACTCAAACCGATTAATCGATTATCAAAATAGTTTTCGATTAATTTAATGGTTGACAACTAATCAATAATCGTTGCAGCTCTATCCCGTTGTGAAATCTGAATATCCATATACTCTGCCTCAAATAAATGAGGACGGCCATGGAATTTAAAGACCTCATCCACATTGTCGAAAACATCAAATATTCAGCCATGACATTGACAACACTAAGCTACGCTTTCTGTACTCAAACTGCTGAGCTGGCGCTCGCGTTTCCACCATGGATGTGTTTCACTATTCCACCGTTGTCTCCCGGCAAAATGTCATCTCGCCAGATTTCAGAACGAGACTTCTCCTTGAGTGAGACTCTTTCCATAATGTTGTCAGACACTTATAATAACAATCAGAGCTTGTCATGGCAAAAACAAGCACTTTTAGTGGACGTAAATGACGATGCCAGGTTGCCCCAATAGCACCACTTTACAGCCCCTGAGAGGCTGCCATCTACAGCGCTCTTTCTCAATACTGGATCAATTTCAGAAACTGTTGTCCCTATTAATCAGTTAGACACAAAAACATGGGAAAATAGGATCCAGGTTGAAAAATACACAAGTTACCCTTTAACTGGTTTATAAATAGTAGTATCCATGTAGGTAGGTGTGAGTCTTTGTCTAAAGCGAACCACCTACAGTTGCAGTATTCTTCCACTGAGTGGCAGGTATTCAGTGCTCATACTCTCCGCTCACTAACACCAGCAAATCAAGACGGATGGCTGGATTCCATAGTTTTTATCAGGCCTTAATGTGCACTTATACAATGACAGAGAACTCTCCCAGAGGCCGACAGACCAATGTTTGAGAATTGAGCTGGTAGGAGATAGCGCTCTCCGGGCCCAGCCATTTTCTCCCATCAGAGAGTCTGTGATGTGAGGCAGCCCTGGCTGGCAGCGAGGCTGTTTTCTCAGGTAGGAACGGCGCTCAGCGCTCTGCCTTGTCTCTCCACTCCTGCTGAAACAGCAGCTGGAAAACCTCACCTACTCTCGCCCCATTAGGCAACACTTCACGCAAGACAATAGATGTGCAATTCATTGTGAGGCACTTTGTTGTCTCTCTCAGACATCTGGCAGGACTCTCATTTTAGAGTTTTGATCCTTTTTCCTGTTTGTTCATTTACGTCCTCCCGTCAATAAACTGGCTGATGTAACCTCCAGATGTGAAAGGGTAAGGGTATTTATTGAGGACTGTTGCAACAGTAAGCCAACTGGCTCGATCTGCAGCGTCTGAATCTAAAAAGCTCCTTGTGTTTTTAATCAGAGGCTTGATTGAAAGCGTTGTACACAGCTCCAGTCTGTTTCAGGGGATGAGGTGGCAATAAAAATTTGCTCTCTGTCTTTGTTTGTGTGTTACCCGCTGATAAAAGCGCCTTGATGTTTGAATATCTAACCGAATGAGAAAATGTAAATATTTTCTCGCAGACATTTTGAGCGGGACTGCATGCCACGAAGGTCTCCAAAGCACACTGCTGTCTAAATGAGTGGTTATTGACAGACCTTTGGTGTCGTGAGAATCACATGTTGTTTGAATCTCTGGTACACTAGCAAATGTGATCCTCTCTGATGGTTGCATTTGAACTTATTTTGATGTCCCTGAGCATTAAGGGAAGTGACAGCTTACAAATAAATCCATAATTATCACATCTGAAAGCCGCCATCCCAAACTTTATTTGCATACCCAACACTTGGAGGAATGTGGGTAATAAACCCTGAGGGTCTCCCAGACTCTGGCAAAGTCGCGGCTGTCATCTCATCAGCCTTTGGGTCTTTCTCAGAAGCTTGCGAAAAAGGGAAAAGGCAGACTGGAGTGAGACAATACTGCTCTGTTAAAAAGAGGCTGCAGCAAATGGGCAGCACTGAGTAAGGTTCAGCAGAGCACAAAAGGAAACTGAAGGACAAGATTGTTCCCATTGTGTTTCCACTGTGTATTTCCCCACAGAGCAAGGTCTGCCAAGGCCCCGCGGGCTTCATTTCACCCCTTCAAAACCCAACATATTTCTTTGAGTGTCCTGAAGATAGGAACACAATGACTGCCTGTAGAATTTCATCTTAATTCTACCTGGGAACACAAAAGACTAATCACAGCCATCACAAAAGGGCTGTTCCTGCAGCCCAGTGTGTGATAGGACAGGCTCCGGCAGCATAAAGGCCTGGCCCTCCAGAGAGCCAGGAGGCTGGAAGAGGCAGTCAAATGGGAAGCAGAATAGGCCAGGAGACACCCAAGATTATGTCTCCACCGTCGTGCAGGGGAGAACGCAGGCCTGTAGGACCAGACATCCATCAGAGGAGGTCAGGCTCGGGGCGGAAGCAATAGAACAGTAATAATTTCATATGATGAGAACAAGGAAAAGTTAAACGATAACAGTTGTGTAACAGAGGACGTGTGTGACGTTATAGAACATCATGATCATTTCATGAGATATTACAGCTCATTCACAATGGGCTCTTTATCAAAAGTTGATCGGAGTGAAAATGCGAAACATTTTGGTTTATTTATGTCCCCTTCCCCACCTACCTCCTTCCTGCACATCCTGCATGATGCACTTGGCACACACAGAAAAAGCCCTACAGTATATTGATCTAAGAGGCTGGAGAGAAATAAAAAACCTGTGTTTTAGCATGTTGCAGAATAAAAAGTGGAGAAGTTATTTCTCCTCCACCTCCCAAACAGACATCCCCCCTCTGTGGCTCAGCCTCAGTACCTCCCCAAAAGGTTCAGCTAAAGCTCGCCTAATTGGTTGCCGGGCTTTAATTAGCCCGGCTCGTTTGCATGGCTGCCATTAGGAATTCAAACAGGGTGGAGTGATAGCTGACATCCCCCCCCCCTCTCTTTCCAGAATCCTCCCCTCTGATTCATCTCATCTTCATTTCCCCAGATCCTGTTTTTAAAGTTTTATTTAGGGTGTCATTTATTTAACAAGGGATTATTTATTTAGCGCATCAAATCATTCTGGAATGAATATTTATATATTTGTGAGGGTTTTAAATATTTACATGGTCTCTCTCTCCATTTCTAGCTCTGGAGCCACTGTAATGAGTGCTGTTGTTGGATGTCGAGGGGAATAACAAGACCGGTTTCAAAGTGAAAAGTCCTTTGAATATATTTCTAACTTAATTGGTATGAATCTATTATCAGGCGTGATGCTCTGATCATAGTTTAATTGGAGGTATATTATTATTGCGGGATGGCTTTAGCGGCGGTTAATGATATTTTCATTCGGCTGATGATATTCATTTGAATGGGCGATGAATGATTCATGTCAGGGGTGGCGTGTGAAAACACTCGGCGGTGACATGACCCCGTGTCAGCTGCTCTAATGCACTCGCAGACTCCTACTTGACTAAATTCCATTAATCCTCAAAGAAGCTTAGCCAGTTTTGCCCTGATGCTCACTCTCTTTTCTGCATCTTGTTTTACAGAGACACCATTGTGTAATGGTGGCTTATAAGAGAACATTAGCAGGGTTGTGTCCCCGGGACTTTAACCACTGGTTCTGTCTGCTAGTGCACTACAGAGGCCAGTAGTCTAGCCCAGCTTGTGGAGATATGTAGAGACTAAGTTTACACGTATTGGGCCTTAGAAGAGTCTTATTGACAGCAGCTGGAGGCAGTAGGAGAACACAGAGCACGAACCAGGGAACGCCTCTCCACGCTATAACCCCCCTCCTCCTCCTCCTCAGTCTTAATGACTAACCAGAATGAGAAGTGGAGGAGAGGAAGAGCCTGGAAGAGCCTGATTTGTTCTGCATGCTAAATATGGCCTGTAATCTTTATTCCTCTGAGTGCCTTATTAAAAGTGAAAGGAAGATGAAATCCCACCAGCCAGCCCATCCTTTCTGCTGTTTATTAGAGGGGGCTTTTCCTCTGTTAATATTGAGGTTATGGTAACCTTAGTGGTGATAGATGCATCTTGTGACTTCAGGTAATAATAGCAATGATTGATTCCCACCTGAACCCTGGAGGTGTAATCTAGCAGGATGGAGGAGATAAAGTGGCAGCCGGCGTCTGAGAGATACACAGAGAGGCAGATTCCATCCAGCGGCGCTGTTTATCATCCAGCAGACAACAGCGCCGTGTCAGAATTTATGATGTTTCCCCTCGTCTCTAATTCATCATTCATTAACTACTCTTTTCTCTCCCCCCAAATCCATCTCTATTTGTTAGTTTTATCACTAAGGTTAGGATGAAAAATACCCGTGCGTTAGTTTTTTGATTCTGCAGGAAGATTAATGCGATTTTTGACTGCAAGTGTGTCACATCAGTCAGATCTGATTTGATAATCCGAGCGAGATTCTTCCCGCGGTCGTAGAGTTTGTTGTCGTCTTGAAGTGGCACACGGTTGCTATCCTTTTTTTTTTTTTAAACTAATTTATTTAGATTAATTCCTTTAAACTGCAATTAAATCTTATGGCAGGGATTCCACATTAATATGGAGGAAAAAAACAAAAATAACCATAAAACATTTCTTAGGAATCTACGCAGTGAAATTCAGAGCACAGCACATTCTGCATTGTTTCTTTGCCCTTTTCTACGCAGCTGAAATGATTCCCACTCGTGGATTTTTCTATCATTATGTAAACAGATCACCAGAATCAGAGAGAATATGATCAGCATATTTTTGTGCCTGTATTTGCATTATGGTGCTTGTGTTGGGGGGCACTAATGAAGCTCAAAGACAAGTGGAGTCCTAGATAATTTTTTTTTTTTTTTTTTTTTTCCCTCCACACCTTTCCTGCACTAGATGGCACATCTATTATTCCATTAGCAGGTAATTAATGACTCTCATTTGTGTAACTGTTATTAAGCCCTTTGAAAGATTGTTTGTGTTCAGATGAAATGAAACACATCCCAGAAGCCATCCATTGTGGCGGATAGATTAAAAGAGCAATAAGGCTCTTTGAAAAATGATATTTTATCAGCGGTAATTTTTCACCGTACCTCAGGGGCAGCGATGACAGGAAAACACTGCAGTCCTCCTTCATGTTGATATCCTTTTTTTAGTCAAACTACCAGGGGAGTACACTAAGTGTGATTTATTCATCCCTTGACCAGTAAAAGGTGTCAGCCAGGTGAAAATGGATGCTGGGAGAGTATTGACAGGAGAAATAGCGGTGCAGTTGTCCTGCTCTGTCACAGCATATAGAGGAAGAAGAGGAGGAGGAGGGGGGGGGGAGCGTGTCCTATACTCTGGATGTCTAGTTCACATCTGTCTCATACAGAGTGTATCTATAGTCAATCTATTCTCTGCTTCTCATGATTTTTTTATTAGAATAATAACTGTATGGACTGTTTCTTATGCAAGCTACTCTATATGATATTATAATTTCTTTTCTTTTTGGCCGTTCTTTACTTGTATCCTGGAGTGCATTGGATAAATCTCAGACGGGAATCTGATTTCCCACATGAGCAGATCAAATTGTCTCTTTTGTTCGTGGTTTCTATCTGCCAATGTAAAAAAGATCGAGGTTTCTTTTTTTTCTTCTCTTTTCTTTTTTTTTTTTTTTTTTTAACTTATTGAAGAATAGGAGGATGGGGGGGGGGGGAGGGGAATCAAAAGCAGTGTGTCTTGTGAACAAACACCCAGCCTTTTCCAAAGAAGAAGAAGAAGCTGTGTAACACGGGCACTGGCATTCCACAACTCCAGCTGGAAAGGCACAGAGCATCTCCTTGGGATTTATATTTAGCATTTGCTATGCTACTTATAAAATATTTCATAAATAATGTGAATATATTAGACGGGGTAGAGAGAGAAACTGTCGCCAGTCATTCCATATGCACTGCCATAGCAACAAGATGTTCCGCCTTTATCTGTTTAGGGCCCATGATTCTTAAACTGTTCATTGCCCACGTTTCCTTTTTTAATCAGAGTGTGTTTGGGATCCCCTGCAGCAGGGATCTAGATAAAAGGATTAACTCTGCCTCGACTAGTTAACCACGTTTAGACTTTGCCAGGCAGGCCCTCAAAATGAAAATAGATGGATTTCAAATGCCTACATCAATGCGTTTTGATTGTGTGTCATCAAGTATCGTGTAGCAATGCATTTATTGATTTATCAATAATTATAATAGCAGAGTAAAAACAAGAGTTTAGTTAACTTTACATTTTGCAGCTGAATATAATGTTTTTTTTATTGTGGTGTTTATGGCATTTTTATGTAACATTATTTGAATTTTAACTCTCTAAAATTGACATTTGCTCTATATATTTTTTTAAAGATAAGCCGCCTGTCACTCTCTTGACAATGTATTTTTCTTGTAATTGAGGCACAATGACTTTTCGCCACTCCAAAGATGTGAAATTATTAGAGATGCACCGATGCCGGATCAAATATCGGGCCGATACTGACTCAACTAGCTGGATTGGATATCGGTGACAATGGGGCTGATCTATTCAATTTCATTCTATGTTTATATACTATATACATAATATACTGAAATTGTAATTCCTATTTAAGTTTTGACCAATTTGTTGCATTAAAAAGATTTAAACCTGAATTGTAATTCCTGTTAATTTTAAAGATTATTTTGCTAAGTTGCTGGTGTACAATTTATTATTTTAATAATATATAACAATTAATTAAAGGTATATCTATGTATTTATTGGTTACATTTTGTTTTACAAAGTTAGGAAAGCAATGTTTAAGTTAGTCTGATGTTGCCTTACACATAAAAGAATGATCCCAGTCACTTCCACACAGTGAGGCAAACAGCTTATTAATTAAACACTGGTATCGGATCGGTACCCAAAGCCCAGGTATCGCTATCGGGACTGAAAAAGTTGGATCGGTGCATCCCTAGAAATGATCTTTTTAAAGTGGTAAAAAAAGAAGATGGAGATGTCGTCTCTGTCCAAAAGCACTAGTGGTTAAAATCATATCCTAGTGAGGCTTAAAAACACACAGCGAGCCTTGACCAAGGTGCTGTCTGGCAGCAGATAGAAATCTCTCTAGCATGTATTCATTACTGGTTTTGATCCAGCGGGCCTTGTTGAAATGTGGAGGCATTATGCCGGCCACTGCTGCACTGCCGGCTGGGTAACGCAGTGTAGCAGGGAAGAGCTGGCTCCTTTGTCACTGCTGTTAGCATTAGCCAGAGATTTGCATATATTTCTCTTGGAAGCATTAAAGGAATACAAAAAAAGACTAATTCACTATTGAAAGTCTCCCTTGCAAGATTAAAAGAGTCCCATTAGAAATGTATGACTGCTCATGTAGTTTTTATTTCATTTTTCTGTCCCCCCCCCCCTTCTTTTGTTGGAAGCTTTGATTATTCGCCAGGTTGGCAGAAAAAAATAAAAAGAAGTGGTGGAGAGAAAAAAATTACAGCTGCCATCTTTTCTAATATTACTTTGTTTTAAAATGCTTTTCATGGCAGTAGCTCTTTTTCCTCAGGTTATCTCTATAGAAAACTCACTTTCATTTTGGAAAGGATATTTTTTCATATAAATGTACAGGTATTGCTGGAGTATTTTAAAGTTACACACATTATATGTTGCTTTTTTTTTAGATTGATCGCTGGAGAGGACGCAGATTTGTTTAACAAGAAAGAGCAAAATATTTCCCATAATGTATAATCTTAAACATTTTAAGGTTAATCCATGTTACATATCTGAAATATGATTTGTTTTTTCTTTTAAACTTATTTTTCTCCAGTTTCGGCTCTGTTCAGTATACCGTAGCGCCGACCTGCCACCGCCACAGCGGCGCAGCGTACCACACAGACGTCTGAATGAGAACATGTGAACAGCAGTCCCAGAGGGAGTGCCCACAATGCTTATCACTCTGACCTGAATTCTGTGACGACAGACAATTTTACAAACAGCTGGGGATCAATCAAAGCCCACTTGAAATATGCCACCTGCCACTTTTACATTAGGAGGCATGCTGTTCAAAATGGAACATTTTCACTTGTATTTGTGATTATTTTACAGGCAAAGTTGGTCTCCTCATGGGGCCTCAAGTGCCAAATGATTTATTCCTCCCCCCACTGCCACCTCCACTCTCCAGAGCGGTGGTAGAGGGGTGGAGGGAATGGGTAAGATTTACTTTAAGTTGTCTCTAAGCCTGGGGATGCAGTCAACAAGGGAAGGATAGATATAGTATTTGTATTTAAGCTAAAATCCTGCGCCCACCACTTACCACAACCCCCATCCCACCGCAGTTTGTTGTCTACAGGGTGTGCGTCGGTGGGTTTGCATAAATGCCATTAGTTTAGACACGTTTAAGACAAAGTAAAGGCTCCTCTCAGGTACAGGTGGCTCCTCTACCTGTCCCTAAATCCAGCCAGGAGTCACTCCTCTCCCAGCAGGTGTCAGTGTTACTACTAGAGACGCAATATGTCACTGTTAAAACACACAGGGAGACAACTCTCTAGAGCACTGTAATGTCTTACACCTTACAAACGTTATTAATTGTTTTGGGCAACAGCTCCAAACGTAGTTCATCAACAGGTGGTACTGATGTTGCACCCAAAACAGGTGAATTAACTTGTTTTATAACTAATTCTTCTGCCAAAAACACTGGCAGACTTTTCCTTTACAATTCAGAATTACTTTATTGATCCCCGGGGGGAAATTGAGGCGTTACAGTTGCATAAAGAAATGTAAGAAAATAGAAATATAGGAGTATGTAACATGTAAATTATGTACATGATGCTACAATATTGTACATAATGCTACAATATAAACACAATATATGTAAAGAAATATAAGTAAGTAATACAATTTAAAATATGAAATGAAAATATAAGAAATATGTACAAATATTTGCATTAGGACGTGCGATATATAACATATAACCACAGTGCAAATAAGTAAATACAAAATGCTGAGAAGTGGGATCTTAGATATAAATACCAGAATGATATAAATAAGAATTAAATGAGAATATTTCTTGAAATGTACAGTGTAAATGCAGTATCAATGGTAGAGTATTGTCGAGATGAGTTAAGTCAGTATTGTATAAAGCAGCTGACAGGTGAAATAAGTCCAAGTCCAGTGTCTGACACTCAGAGGGAGGAGTTGTAAAGTTTGATGGCCACAGGCAGGAATGACTTCCTGTGGCGCTCTGTAGTGCATCTCGGTGCATCTCAAGAAGAAGCTCTGTCGTGATTTTGTGAAATCACCAGACAAAGACTCTGTTATTTTTGCGTTTTATTTTAGTCAGCTGGATTGGGTTTTTAAAAGGGTGTGAGTTTATGTTTGGTTACGGTGTTTTTAGAGAATCTCGGGGGGAGAATGCAAATTCCAACTCTCCAAAATACAGATAAAGAAAGAAAAAAAAGAGCCTCAGGAACTCACAATATACGTGGTTAAACTTGAACTTGTCATTACACCCAAAGAAAATAAGGCAAACATTTCCTCTGGACGACTTCTCGGTCCTGGTCAGTCGTGGTAAAAGTTGCTCCCAGACAACCAGAAAGTGTCAGGATAAAAATGAGTGGAATTCAAGTGTAGCCGCAGGATGAACCAGATGTGTTGGCTGTGGTGTTAATGCGAGTTGTTTTAGCCATGTCTCTTTACTCTCCTGAACACAGGGAACTCGGTCCTCCCCCATCTGGTGCGTAGAGTGTCAGTCCTCCAGAGTAATGTTCGACACGAGGTCAGCAGAACACCGCAGACTGGCTACATATGCTTCACAAACTGTTGCTGTTGGTCAGGAGAACATACATTATAATCCAGATTAAACCGGATAATTAGCTTTTTGTGAGCCATTAATTCTGGCAGGTGAAGGGGGCAGAGGGGGAAATAAATAATGCGGCGGTGTCTCGTGACACGGTGCTAAAAAATGGGCATCTTTCCAACAGCTCATTTCAACTCCTCTAAATTGGCCTCATTGTAGATGAAATATTAAATGGCCAGCGCGGCCATTAATGCTGACTTTTATGGATTGGATGCTGTTGTACTTAATATACCGGTTCAGTTGTCCCTTTTATTCCTCGGCAGTGTCCTGTCCGCCCGTGATGTATTGCAACGAGGAGCGAACCCACTGGTACACAATGGGGTTTCAACCCATGTGAAGCTCTCTGGCACTGGTCCAGACTGGGAGTGAGAGCGTCTGAGCTGTGTTGTCTGGAGCGTGTTCTCGGCTGTGTAGCATTGCCATCAATAGGGCTCCTTTTAAGGTGGCGTTACACTTTGGGATTTATTTCAATTGTCAAAAAAAAAAAAATAGCTTATTGAAAAAAATGTCAAATACATTTTTGAGAAATTAAATAACAAATTAAATTTGACTTTAAGGGACAGATTGTTGTTCCATTTTAAGAAGAAATGCCTATTTGTGGTTGCGATTCCAAATGTAAAAGTTTCTTTCATGCTGGACCCATAAGATTTCCAGGTTAAAAGGTTTTGCGGTGCACTATTAGAGCAGAGTGTCACATCTTTTGGACTCCAAAAAATGAAATGTAAACATAGTTGATTTAAGTGAATTAGAATTGAATAATATGCTCTTAAATTTGCCCTTCGAGCTCATAAATTTGAATCACTTTTTCTATACACTGAAGCTAAATGAGATTGTGTTTTTTATCCTGAAAAAGGTAATATGTGATATTTGTGACATTTGCAACATTGGATTCAATTAAAATAGGTAGATGAAATAGCGTAAGTGTGTAAGTGTGATTTTCTCAATTTTTCAAATATTATTTATCACTGTGCTTAGCATATGTAAGTTATCATACAATCATGCTTAACATTAGCAAGTTAAAGGGATAGTTCGGGTGTTTTGAAGTGGGGTTGTATGAGGTACTTATCCATAGTCAGTGTATTACCTACAGTAGATGTCGGTCGGCATGCCCTCAGCATCGAGAAACAGTCAGGAGCACCGGAGCAAAGCACTACAGTGGACGGCGGGGAAGGCAAAAAAACGTTTTTTAGCCACCTAAAGAAAAGCTTACCTAAAAAAATGTACTCTATATTCAGAGTAGTTTCACTGCTTAATCTTGCCGTCAGACAGCCCTTTCCGACGGGGAACTGAACTGAAAGTGAAACTTATCTATGCTCTCTCCAAAGTATACAGTAAACAGTCTAGATACATTTCACTTTCAGTTCAGTTTGTCGTCAGAAAATATTGTAAACATAACTCGCACTTAAATGGTTATCAATTTTTTTATGTGAGCCTTTCTTTTAGGTGGCTAAAATATGTTTTGCTGCCGTCCACCGCACTGTTGCTTTGCTCCGGTGTCGGTACTCCTGTATGTTTCTCGATGCTTGGGGCTTGCCGACTGTCATTTACTGTAACTACTACTATGGACCTCATGAAGCCCCACTTCAAAACACCCAAACTATCCCTTTAATGTCAAACGGCAGTATATTAATATCCAATAGTTATTAACATTACATGCTAACTTTAGGCTACTGTCTTGTAGTATTACATTGACCACAAGTAGCACTAAGTTTCTGTTTTAATGCTACTGGTGAGGCTCACCATGATGACTTCATTAACAAATAATAGGCTTAATTCTTTCTTAGAAGTTACATTTTACAAGGAAACTGGTGGATAACAGAGTGGAGGGAAATCAAGTATGCTCTAAATTACTGTGTTTGACAGTCTATTGTGGTCCACAGAACAATGCTTATAACATCTGCTGTAAAGGATCTAAAAAAACATTATTAAATCGTTGTCTTTAACAGCAGAGAATAGATAATTTCATGGTTCAGAGGATGACTGAGAGTAACTCGGTGCTTTCAATTAGTACCAATGCAGATGCTATTAAGAGAGTGAAAAAAGACACTTTTTTTTTTCTTTGATTATGCTTCTGTGAAATATGCATCATCAAGACTGTTCAGGTGTAGAAATGCTGTTATCGTCGGGCTTATTCACAACCTGGTGGCATGATTGTTAATCAGCTTTGAAAACTGTGAACGCTGAGTAAACGTAGTAAATATATTGCATTACCACATGGGGGGAAATGTTTTAGTGAAGATGGTTTTTGGTGATTTTTTTCACCTGTTAGTAAGTCAATATATATTTGTTAAACACTAGAGAAAAAAACAAACAAATCAAACCATAAACCCACCAAAAAACCCTGTCTTACACACTCACACACTAAACACACAATCAAAAAAATCCCTTGAATGTTGTTACAGTTTTTAAAACTTTAAAAGAGTCGAAATCCTGGCTTTGAAATGTTGGCTACAGTTTGAAATTACAAAGCAGTATTTTGTTTTAAGTGATAATCTGAAGCCTTTCGTTCAGTTATAACCTACTATTGCAAAACTGAATTTCAAAAAAGTAGATAGAAGTTCATGTTTAATAATTCATTTTAAAATGTAAGTATCAATTGTCAGTGATCAGAACACATACAGAGTTGTATGTGGGAACAAAACTCACCCCATAGAAAGATAAACCTGAGACTATTAACTGTATATACACCGCGATACAAATTGTGTTTGGCTTAAAAAGGAGAACAAAAAAGACAGGTCAGCTATAATTCTGTGGCGTTCTGGTGGAAGAATTATAGCCGTACGAAAGCGCAAGCGAGCAGCCTGGGCTCTCCTGAAGAAGGACGTCCCCCCTCAGCATCATCCATAGTGGGGGGAGGATGTGGCGGTTTTCTGCCTCGAAGGAAGACGTTGGCCAGGGACCATAATGCCTGCAGCCGCTAGCAAAGCCCCCTAAAATATTCATCACATAACTTTTCTTGTGTGACTATATGTTTTTAGCAGATGGTTACATTTTTTGATTCGAGAACAAAGTTGTAAAAGGAATATGATTTCACTTGTTGCCATGGGAACAGAGATGGATGAAGATGTTTCGTGGTTCACTGGTTGCCTCGTCTCCCCTCGTGTGTGTGTGTGTGTGTGTATCCGCACATGTCTCACTTTGTCTGTATGCCTCTGAGTGTACATATATATATGTATGTGCATGTATTCCGCATAAGGAAGTGGTTTATGTAACTATTTGAGGAGCCGATTCTGCTGTCACTTGGTTTCTCTGAAGGATATTATGTTAAGTTGCTCAGTGAAAGGTCAGTGCAGTTCCAAGAGAGGATCATTTCCTAATGCACTATTACAAGACGTATCAAGCTGCTCGTATTATAGAAATAATAAAACGCTCTTGTCAGAAGCTCTATTCAGAGCGTGATTTATTTTGCTCTGTGATGGTGAAGTGGTGCTCATTTCACAGTGTATTAGCCGACTGTCTAAATACTGATGATTCAGTAGCACGGCCCGTCGGCGTCACGTGACACATGAAAGGGAGGATCTGTCGATAAATGCGACAATAACAGAAGCCCAAGTTATCTTGTATGTCGTTTTTTTTTAGCTGCATTTCAAAAAATGAGCGTTCTTCTTCCATTCGAGAGGAGCTAATTAGATTGTGTGAGTTGCGTGATATGGGGTCCCACACATAAAAGCCTCGCTGTGGAGATGAGCAACGGTTGCTCGTACCCCAGACGGCGCTGATAGTCAAGCCACTCCTTTAATTCCACTCTTAAAAATCAGATCCTAATTGGGTGTCTGATTTTAGTAACTTGTTCAGCAATTTAAGGAAATTGCTTTTTGAAATGTAACAATTTCAGTGATCTTAAGCGTCTCATTTCTCATTCTGTGCACTCCACTGAGGACTGTCTCTGTTCAGGCCTCATCAGGCAGTAATTGAAAGGTCCCCCTTTGCCTGTAAACCACTGACCCTATAGGATTCATCATGCAGTTCATTTGGAAGCATAAAAAACAGTTTTTCAAACCCGTCGGGAGGCTCGAAAAAGAAATGGAGAAATATCATGTGGATGATTGTTTAAAAGATGCTGGTGAGTTTATGTTTACGTATTATAAGTTGAGTCCTCGCGTTGCACAGTTGAGTAGCACAGACCACAAAACACTAAGGTTGCCCCCTTTTAGTCGATTAGTCGACTAATTGGCCGTTTTGGTCTTAGTCGACTAAGACTTCTTAAGTAAATTAGTCTTTTTCATGCTTTTTTCATGCTGAATTATTTATTTCTAAGAAACTTATGAGCATATCTCTGGTGAACACAAGAATTAAAGTGGTGCTTGTCTGTGATTCTTTATGGAGAGACTCAGATTTACAAGATTTGTCGATTAGTCGACAAGTCAACAAAATTGTATATGAGTGTTAGTTGACTAAGAATTTCTTTGGTCGAGGACAGCCCTACAAAACACATAAACACATAAAGAAATACACATACATACATATAGCACACATGTGCACACACATAAACCCATTAGGATTTATTAAATCTAACTTGGCAGCGTGCGGCTCTAAGACACCACATGAAGGATGTAGTTATTAGAGGAGGCACCTGCAGACCGAGCATTGGAGCCTTTTTATTTGGTTCCTGTGACAAAAGAGGAAGACCAAATTTCCACAGAGGCATGTATGAGTGGTGAAGTGTAGCCTAATGGGATGGTTTTATTCATCAAGCGAGGTCTGTGCACTCGTCCACTGCGAAGCCGCCTTGAGGGACAGTGAGTGATTCCGACCACTCAGCCTCATTATGGAATCATATTAATATTTAAGGGGTTGGAATTGAGGAATAAAGAGGGTAATTGATAGCATCAAACTGGAAGTGTTTGAACCGCTGCTACAATATGTGCTAAAAATGCAGCTAAAACCAATCCTTCCTTTTTTTTTTAAGTGCAAATCTAACCCTTGAACCCAGTTGTTACACGGTCACAGACGAGCATGAAAGACACAAATGACTGGCTGATGAGTCGTGCCAAGCGGAGGAGATTGAGTCATAGCATAAGCAGCGTGTTTTTCTCTTCTTGCTGCAGCGAAAGAGCCACAGGCCAACCTTTTCTGGAGACAGAATAAGGAGAGAAAAACAACACAAGCCTATTTGTTTCCATTTCCTGTTTATTTTAATATACGCTGCTACACAGGGTTATGTAGATTAAGTACTCAGAAAAGGACAGTAACCTTTAAGGTCTTCACTGTGTGTGTGCGTGCATCTGTGTGTGTGTTAATCAGCTGATTAGACTGTATGGAGGGAAAGTGACATGTAAGCATAAATGAGTCTGCAGGCAAGTAGACTGTGAATGATAATGATGCTCAGGAGTTCTACTTAGCATAACATAAGGGACCGCTGCTTGTGCTCATGGCATTCTCCACAACGTAGTCAGTGGACTTTGTTACAGAGCAGCACTAATTAGGCTTTACCACCACGTTTAGCCAGCGGCTCTACAAAAACCACCATTGTGGCTCCTTTCTGGATCTTGTGCATGATTTAGCCCGAGCGTTGCATCAGCCAGTTGTGACTGTGGGGATGAATGCTAACTTCTTCTACTGTTACCTGCTATGAGAGGAGCATATGGAGATATACCGCCGTGCAGGTGCGAGCAGCCTGTTATTTGATTGTTACCTAGAGATTGATAATCACACAACAAAGGTATCAGGATGATGTTCAGTCTGGATCTTTTTAGATGGAGCAGAAAAAAAAAGTGCTAGTACACAGACAGATTGCTAACAGATGCCAGCGCACCTGTAGCTCCTAATCGAGTTCATTTTGTGTTTACGGGGGAAGAGAGGTGTTAGACAGGCAACAGGCCTTTAGTTCAAAAAATGATGCAATAATATTGGTGTTCAAGCAAAAGACTAAAGCTTATTGTGATCATAAACAAGATGCATGTACACATAGGCACATCATTAGGGCTGGACCTAACAATTATTTTAATTGTCGATTAATCTGTCGATTATTTTCTTTAGTTGTTCGGTCTATAAAATGTCAGAAAATGGTAAAAAATGTCGATTAGTGTTTCCCAAAGCCCAAGATGACGTCCTCAAATGTCTTGTTTTGTCCACAACTCAAATATATTCAGTTTACTGTCATAGAGGAGTAAAGAAACCAGAAAATATTCACACTTAAGAAGCTGGAATCAGAGAATATTTACTTTTTTTCTTAAAGAAATATTCAAACCGATTAATCGATTATCAAAATGGCGATTAATATAATAGTTGACTAATCGATTAATCGTTGCAGCACTATTAATCACAAATTAATCACACATTTTGTATCTGCTCAAAATGTACCTTAAAGGGAGATTTGTCAACTATTTAATACTCTTATCATCATGGGAGTGGGAAAATATATATGCTTTATGAAAATGTATATGTATATATTTATTATTGGAAATCAATTAACAACACAAAACAATGACAAATATTGTCCAGAAACCCTCACAGGTTCTGCATTTAGCATAAAAAATATGTTCAAATCATAACATGGCAAAATTAAGCAACATGCAACATGCAACAACAGCTGTCAGTGTGTCAGTGCGCTGACTTGACTATGACTTGCCCCAAAACTGCATGTGATTATCATAAAGTGGGCATGTCTGTAAAGGGGAGACTTGTGGGTACCCATAGAACCCATTTTCATTCACATATCTTGAGGTCAGAGGTCAAGGGACCCCTTTGAAAATGGCCATGCCAGTTTTTCCTCGCCAAAATTTAGCGTTAGTTTAGAGTATTATTTAGCCTCCTCCGCGACAAGCTAGTATGACATGGTTGGCACCGATGGATTCCTTAGGTTTTCTAGTTTCATATGATACCAGGATCTTCACTCTGAGTCCACAACAACCTAAAAATCGCAAGTTACCTTAATGTATCCAAGAAATCAGTGGCTTCAAAACGGATTTGCGTTAACGCGTTATTATCACGTTATTATCGCGTTAACTTTGACAGCCCTAATTACTGAATATTCTGTAAAAGAAGCAGCAAGTAACCAAATTTAATTTTCATAATATCCATTAAGTGGCATCACTTTTTAATGTCATACTGTACTACTGCATTATGTGCCCCTGTGTATTTATGAATGATTGCTAGTCAAGCAATTGCTTAGTAGCACTTAAGTACTAGTGTGGGCAGCCTCTCCTCATTAGGCTCTGTCAAAGCCAGTGAGTTTACATGCTAATAAGACCTCATTACTAAAAGGTCTGCACGAGACCAGTTTTATTTTTGCACATTAAGTATTAAAACAAACACAAAATTACACCATGCGATGTTTGATCAGATCTTTTCTTTGTGTTGCTAATAGAAACCGTGGGAGTTGTAAAGAATGTAGTAGCTATACAAAGGCTGTGTTGAATGAGGGGTGTGTGATTAAGCAGCAGGGCCTCAGAATACTAAGACGTGGTGTCTATTGCCTGAGAAGAAAAAAAGAAAACATTAATGCACTGACTGCAGCCAGTGAATTTTTCTTGCGGAGTGCCTGTGTTGGTATAAATAGATAGCCAATTTGTAAAATCGTCCGCCTGAACATAAGCATCTTGGGCCACTCTAATTGGTCAATTTCCCGCCTGTATTGAGTGCCTAGATTGATTTATTGCCTTTTTTAAAAGGCCGTGGGGACCCACAGAACAGCTGTGCCAGCCGTCCGTGCCGGAACTGTTATGAAAACAAGGGGGCTGAGTGCTGAGCGTCGGACAGCAGTCACGGCAGCAAACGGCGAGTAGAACGGAGCAGAGCGGCATGGCAGACAGCTGGCAAAGACAGCGTCTGCTGTCTGGCACCGCTGGAGATGCAGGATTTATTTCAGCAAACACTGCTGAGTGGAGAAGCCCTGCCCTGGTGGAGCTCTCACACAAACACACAACCAGGAATTTGCTTGATTGCCGCAATGTCTTAACCATATGAGAGCCCTGTGTGATTGGAGCCAGAGAATAGACATTTTTCATGTCATGATATCCCCCCCCCCCCATCCACTTGACATGGAGAGGGCTCAGAAAGAGCGGATTTGAGTGTTCTGTCTCTCGGGGCTTGAGTGATAGCTCCCCAACCTGAGCGTATCTCGGCTGAATCCGGCTGTTTGTGAGCAATCATAGTGATTTACTCTCCTGCCTCGTATCTTTCTGAAACAATTCCATCACACGTGAGATTTAGAATAATATATCCATCCGCTCGCGCACATGTGACCTGTCTGAGCTTCAACGTTTGTTTTACGAGTTCCTATCAGAGCGTATCTCTGTGTTTTAGTGATGTGCACGGTGATGTGGAGGGATCGTCATTCGCTCACAAGTACGGGCAGAAAGTGCCGCACAAAGCTGCACAGGGAAGCACGTTTTTTTTTTTGCAAGGAGCCTCTCTTTAGGTGTAACCCTACAACGTGACTTATGACCCGCGTGGGTGGAAACAAAAAGTGTTTGCTCACCATGAAGAATGTTTAAAAGACTGTGTAAGTGTAATGTGCATCTGCTCTGTGTAAATCAGAAAAATGGGTTCCTTAAATGCAAGCACATGCCTGTGTTTCCTCTCGCCACAACACGTTTTTTCCATCATGTCTTTTTTTCCTCCCCTTTTGATTGCATTAGTGAGAGTAGTTTCTCAGCGGACACCAGGTTTCACTTGCTCAAACACTTTATTTCCATGTGTCTGTTTTAAAGAGGACCTATTAGGCTTGTTTTCAGGTGCATACTTGTATTTGGGGTTTCTACTAGAACATGTTTATCATGCTTTAATGATCAAAAAAACGTTTTACGTTTCTCATACCGGTTGTGACGCAGCACCTCTTTTCACCCTCTGTCTGAAACGCTCTGTTTGAGCCCGTCTGCTCTGATTGGTCAGCTGACCCACTGTTGTGATTGGTCAGCATAACCTAACATTTTGGACTGTGCTTCACCTCTGCTCTAAGGGTCCTGACACACCAAGCCGGTCGGCTGTCAGACAGTTTGGGGCCGTCGGTGAGCGTCCGTCGGCCTTGTTTTTTCGGTGTGTGCCGTCGGCTTTAGTCTGCCCTTGTCTGAGTTTTTTCTGCCAATTCAGCATGTTGAATCGCCGGCGCCGCCTGTCGGTGAGAGAAATCCCTCTGATTTGCGGTTCAGCTTAAACAAATTAGTGCACGAGAAGAGAAACGGAAGTGAGGAAGGCAAGCCAATGAGTAAAGTCACACAGAAGGCTCATTTTTCATCTTCATCTCATCTGATCATTCCAATACACAGATACTTTCGCAACGACACGAACATCTGAAATGAAGCTAAGCGGTGAGTGAGACGCATCAAATACAGACAAATACAGACTACCTGCTGGTGTGGAGAGTTATTTCATCTCACGCAGGCGCAGAACGTACATGGTTGTTGCCGTCGGCTGTAGTCTTTGCGGTGTGTTCGAGTGCAACTTTTTGGCCAAGACAAAGACGACGTGAGGCGACTCAGCAGGCAGCCTTCGTCGCCGCTAGTTCTTTAATGTCGGGTTGGTGTATCTGGGCCTTAAGTAGCTTTGTTTGAGGGCGTGCCAAACTAGCTGTTATGTAAATGTGTTACTTGATGACATCACCACATTACAGAAGAAAAGGCAGGACGTCAAGCAAGGCGTTTCAGGCAGTTCAGGAGCAGTGTTTCTGTAGGTTACTCCCTTTGGCGTGGACTTTTGGGCTTTGTAACTTTGCAGACCTTTTACATGCACAATAAGCTATTTAACACACTAAAGGGAAGGGGAAAAGCACAAAAGCATAATAGCACCCCTTTAATTCCAGAAAGTAACAATGAGGATTGCTGCACCGAACCCTCATTGTGTGGTTAGACAGCACTGTAGCAGTCGCTGAAACATTAGAGATAATCCACTCCATGTTGAAGCATCTACTGTACGCGTCCTAGCCAAGCCATTGACTCTGGTTCTCTTGTGAAATGTGAGAGCAGATAGTGAAGAAGAAGTGTCTCCTTTTTGAACCGTGATTCTTAGAAATTCCTGTATTTAGCACTGGGGATTGGGAGCCTGAGTCTTCCACAGGCATTTGAATGCACATTTCGTGAGTCCTCCACTAAAGGCAAAAAGAGAGCGAGAGAGACCAAGAGAAAGCGAGTGTGTGTGTGTGTGTGTGTGTGTGTGAAAGAGAGAATGAAAGAGAGAGAGAGACGGCGAGGGAGAGAGTAATCGCACAGTCTTCATCTAGTACTTAACTTTAGGAAATATGAGTCTGGTTGAAGATGAAAGGGACTTAATCTCAAATGCCTCAAATGCCTCTCTCCTCTACTCTTTCTCTGTCTGTCTTTCTCACTGCCTGCTGCCCACTGGGACTGGCCCATTCCAGCACGTTGGAGTGCATTATGTAATCCCCTCCAAGTCTCCACGCCCTGCAGTAATGGTTTAATTAGGGGAGGGGAGGCAGGAGGCATCATGGCATCCCACCTGCCATCACTTCTCAAACATTCACCCAGTGATTTCTCCACCAGAGACACCTCTCAATCTACCAGCAGTCCTCCACACTCTTTGATGAACACTATCCGATTGATATCTTTTTAAGCTGTTAGCATTGTGCCTGCTGATGCATACTGAGATGCAGAGTTAACAGAGCTTGTCTGTTCATTGTCCCTGGTGCAGCTTGTGGCCCCAGCCTCCTATCCTTTTTCCTTTTCCTCCAGCAGGCTCTCTCTCTCTCTCTCTCTCTCTCCCTCTCTCTCTCTCTCTCTCCACCCCACCCAGTCCCTATAGCCAGCCAGCCAGCCAGCCAGCCAGTGCGGGCGTGCTCAGTCTGTCAACACTTCCACAGCACTCACAGTGTTTGAATGGAAACAGGAGGAAACCATGCAGACTTGCCAGAACAGGCCTCAGAAAGCAGGGGGTTAATACCAGCTAGAGTATGATGTAACTCGCTCTGCCACACTTAAGCCTTTCACTAGCCGGCTGTGTTTTAATAGATATTCAGTTCCATTCCAGTTGTGTGGACGGTAAACATTTTTGCAAATTGTTAAGTAATAATGTTTACACTCGTAACACTGCGCAGGGTTACATTGGACGTTGAGGGATTTCTGTTATTATATAAAGAAACGTGAACCGTCATTTGTATTTCAGTGGTCTAAACCACCAAGCTGCACACACTATATGCAGAAGAATAGATGGTTTATATTTCCAAATAGTTAAACTTAATCTATGTTTTTGTGTTGAATATTCTAAAATGTATTTTAATAGTGCAGTAAAATTCCTTAAAAAATAAGAACATCATGATAAAAAGTGGTTTATTTTTTGTTTTGCCATCTTCTGTTTATTCAAACAGGTATGAATTGGTGCAATGGTCCACCATGCTTCCAACTAGCTAGATCAGTGGTCTATCAATTGAATATTTAAAAAATCTTTGCATGTAAATCATTAATTTAAAATCAATGCAGTGTTTTTGAGAATAGATACAGTATCACAAAACATAATATTGTGATACTCAAGTGCATTGATATTTTGCTTACACCCTTAATTCTTAGTAGTGCTAGATAAAGATAAACCTTGTCTTACCATCATATTTGTATCAGTTTGCACGGTATGAAGTCTGATTTTATCTGCTGTTTTGGCAGGGCATCCTAGCTGCTGTAAATTAGCCAATTTAGTGGTCTAAAAAATGACTTAAGTGCTGAGTATCCAATGTACTGATTTACAGCTGTGGCTCAGGAGGTAGAGCAGGTCGTCGGAGCACTAATCGGAAGGTCAAATCGTCGGTTCGATTCTGGCTCCTCCAGTCCGCATGTTGAAGTGTTCTTGGGCAAGATATTGAACCCCAAATTCCTCCAGAAGGTTGTGCCATCGGTGTGTGGATGAGTATTTAGATTAGTTCCTGATGGACAGGTTGGCATCTTGCATGGCAGCCTCTGCCATCAGTGTGTGAATGGGTGAATGTTGGCATGTACTGTAGTATAAAACGCTTTGAGTGGTAAGAAGACTAGAAAAGTGCCATATAAATGCAAGTCCATTTACCATTTACCATTTAAATCATGTGGTGTACTTTGAATAGCCAATGGGTAAACAAATCTAACTAGCAAAATGTTTATAACTAATTTGAAGAAGTTTTAATCAATTGGCTGTCATCAGGCAAAGAATCCTTGCTGGCGTTAAGGCCCTGACACATCAGGCCAGCTGTTGGGTGATTCGGAAATACGTTTCACATTGTGTTTAAAGCCAAGTGCCCAAATATCTCCCATCTACCTTTTAACATTCTCACATCTGTTATGCAGCATACATGCCTCATGGAGGAACACCTGGGCCTCATTTGACCCAGCCTGGTTGTTCATCACCAAACAACCTGTAACATCTTACAATTCCAACGGCCTTTGTTGATATTCTGTATAATCACCGAGTTGAATTGTGACTTGATGTGACTTGTTTATGTTGGTGCAAAGTGTAGCGAGCCCTCCAGTGCTCCTCATGTGAAGGGCTTATCAGTGAGCGACGAGGCCAGCCCCACTCCAGGGTGGAAATCTGCCTCTCCCAGGAAGAGAGACTGTCCCTGGGTCAGGATTCACTCTCCTCCTGGCACAAACACACAAACAAAAAACGCAAATTTTGCATAGGGTTAAGAGCACTGTTCTCGCTATCCTGGAGGGCTGAGTAGAATTAAGCAGAATTTGATAATGACTTATTAAAAGCTGTGGCTGAATAAATGAAGTGTGTTGTGTAGCCATTAGAGGATGGGAGCTATTATGTTAAACGGTTTGATTTGTGAAGTGGGGTGTGGACTTGCTAATCCAGAGACAGTTGGGGATGCTGGAGGGAGGAATCAAGCCATGCATATAATATGAGAACATTAGGTTGATGTACACAGACGGGTGCTTCTGAGCAAGAGGAATGGGGATGATCGATGAACTCAAGAAGGGAAAAAAAACGATGGATATAAAATTAGCGAAATCACCCCATAAAGCTTTAGTAGATCAGAGATATAGCTGTGCTAAAAAAAAGCACAAAATTGCCACAACAGATCATTTTTAGTTAACCTACAGTTTTATCTCTACAACTCCGATCCCATTTCAGAAAGTCTTTCATGTTCCAGGTGAAGGTTGAAGAGCTATATCTATTCATAGACAGATGTTGCTGTATTATGGCTTGGCCAAAGCAGGCCAATGAGGATGGAGCATTTCTCCTCAGCATTTTCCAGCCCTGACTGCCAGACTCCGTCTGAGACTGATAAATCACCCTGCCCCGGCCCTTCTCCTGTGTTTTCTTTTCAAATGTAGAATCGATGGATTTTTCCTTCATTTCATTGACCTGTGCATAATGGTGCTCTCACTCCTCTACCATTGGGAAGGAGCCCAGCGCTGCAGACGTGCTTGCCCAGGCAAAGACAGGCGGCCTGGGCTTTGTGTTGCTTATTGTTCAGCCTGGAGAAATTAATGTGCTGTGAAATTAGCATTTTATCTGACTGCAGATACAGTAATGGAGGCAATTAGAGTGCAGGGGAGAAGCAGTGCTTGGGGTAGTGGAGAGGTAAGGGACAATCCTCGAGCTGCAGGAGCCCAGCGGAGAGTTGCACAGCCGGCCTCGCAGATAACACAATCACCTCCGTCTGGCGAGCAACACAGTCTGACTAGAATGTCTGCTGGTTAATAAAGAGCACATTTGTTGTATGAAATGACACTGTATCATTTTGATTAGCTAACTGGGAAACCACAGTGGAAGAAAATGAACTACTGTAATGCAATATCTTTTATTCATATGTTAGCAGGAAGGGTCATCTTTTTATGCATTTGAGGGCTCTGCTGTTGATTTTTTACCATTTTTTAGGAGTTGCACCGAACTGAAATTATTGGAAAGGGATGGAGGCGAGGCGATGAAATCAATGCACATTTTGAGCTCGGATCATTTCTCATCAGTTATTTTCAGACATGACATTGTGTATTTACAGCTGCAGGGGCGCATTGTCATCTCTCTTTATCACGTCTCCAGATTGAAATTGATCTCTCCGATTGTGAGCCACAGGCAAGGAGATGGACCTTATCAGATGCTGAGGAGCTGCCAGCACGCCACGTTGTCACCTGAAGCCTCGTAGATTGTTTATTTATTCTTCAAAAGACTCTCTGATGTGACACTGGAGGGGAGACGCTAACATAATGCTATGTTTAATTCTGTGAGCCCAGAGACAATCGTGGCACCGACCTATGATCCTGTTCTGATCTGCTGAGGTTGTACCGGTCTCTACAGTATGCCCATACAGCGTTATTAGACACTGTTATTGCATTCCTGTGTTATAATGTACTTATGGAACTGTACAGTATATCCCTCTGGCTTCTCCCCCCGAACATCCTGTCAGCTTCTGACTCAAATATTGACATAGCTTATAGTTACAACCGGAGAAAAAACCTTCAAAGTTTTCCGTTTAGAGAGTAGATGAAGTGTTCTCCCTTTGGTCCACATGACCTCCTGAGTGGTTTGCTTGTTTAGCGAGAGCAGTCAAACAGGTGCACAAAAGATGAAGAAATCCTTTACCACAAAATATCTAGCAAAGTTAAACTGAAACTGGGTTTTTAAGGGGAGAAACCCCAGGTGAATAGGGTAAAAAAAATTAACTAAATAACACGATGAAACTTCCCCGGTACTTTACATTAAGACAAATAGTTTCAGTTTGTTGCCACATTAGAGTCAAAGGTTTTTATATCACCATGGAACTTCCCCAGTTGATTACTTACATTTTATTGTATTACAAGTTTTCTGAAATGTAATTTTTAAATATGCAAATGAGGCATTATCTAATGCTAACTTTTCGTGAATCTACAGATGCAAATAGACAAAGTAGTAAAATAAACACTTAAATGTGTATTTTGTGTTTTCTTTCCACTAGTCTGAAAGAAGACACGTTATGGAAGCAGAATAGCTCAAAATCTCGAAAGTGACTCATACATGAAAACAATATTTTTGCCTTGGTTGTCTCCCCTTAAAGCAAAATCTAATTTAAAATGTTTCATATCTGTAAAATATAAGAATAAACTCTACATTTTTGTTTGTTTTTCACTAGTGAGATCAAATAAACAGGTGTCTTTCTTGCATTTCTCATGCGATTATAAGAGCAATTATGGCAGTATGAATCCCCCTTTCTTGTTATTACTAATTCTCTAATTTCCTGCAAACATGTGGGTTCAAGCAAGTGTAACGGAAACTTTATTTCATTTTTTTTATTTTTTAAATCTGTTGGGGCGAAGCCAGCCACCCACCTCCAGTCCCCCCTCTGCTTTTCTGAGTAAAGACAGCATGACTTCTGCAGTTGGAGGATCACGCCCAATAAGAACATTATCCCAAAGAGTGCACTGGGCTGGCAAGAGTCTGAGATAATACCCCCTTCCTCTTAAACTCCACCAGCTCCAGCTCACAAAGTAGAGGCAGAGACAGGGAGACCTTACCAAATGATACCCCACAGCACCCATGAAACCAATTGTTCCCCCGCCACCTTATGCTTTAGGGAGGAGAGCGAAGGGATAGCTGGGTGTCTGCATAATATCCTTATTCTCAAACATGAGGGTGTAGTCCGTGTGTCCATTAGTGTCAACACGCCGATGCTAAATGGGCCTGGGCTGTCTTCTCTTTTTAGCTGCCGAGTGTTTCCGTGTCTGTGCGGACCGTGGTAGTTGGTCCACAGGGTATTATCCATTCTGATTGGGAGGCTGCGCTGCCTCTGAGGAGAGGGAGATAGATGAGGACATGCCACAGTGCTGAGGTATGTGTATGATTAGAGAGGCAGCTCTGATACCTGTCACCGGCAGCATGTTTACGTGCTAAATGATGCTCATCAAATGGATGCAGTGCAGCAGATGAATGAGAGGTCTTAAGCAGTCATTTACAATATCTTCGCTGTGAGATTAGCCACATTACACAGTGATACTTACGAGCGACACCTTTTGTCTGAGAGAGCTCATCTTGAAAATACAAATGGGATTCCTGCAGCCCCGTGCTTTTTCTTCTCTCACTCTCTCCGTTACAGGTCGTCATTGTGAGGCGAATTGAAAGACTCTCTCCTCATTAAGGCGAGTGTTGAAGTGGCCAGTGTTACGCAACCGAGTTATCTGCCCAGCCGCTTACAGCATGGACAAACCCCGTCTTCTCAGAGTGCTTTCTCTGCGCTCCCTCGCTGATCTCAGACCAGGTGTTGTGGCTTAGGCTGACACTCGGCAAAGGGGGGCCGAATCTGTCCCGAGTCCAGCGTAATCAGAAGGCCCCCAGGTTGAACGCAGACTTGGCCCGGGGCCTCACATCTTGTTTGAGTTAACAACACAAGCTGAATGGCCTGTTTACAATCTCCACAGCAGGGGCAGAAAACCTCACCAGATCTGTCTGGATGGCTGTCAGATGTGGAACAGATGTGCTGAAACGGAGGAAATTATGTCACTTCTTTTTCCTCCCCGCTCTCTCATGTGACCGTGATGACTAAAGAGCCGTGATCAGGGTGATGTGATTACGCAGAGGGAGACTCGGCACTGTGGTGACAGTTGTGCTGTGTCTGTTTTTTTTTTTTTTTTCTTTAGCTGCTTCACGAGGCACATAGCAGGGGCGCCGTTCCTTACATGCATCACAATGCCCTCTACAGGTGCATGTTGGTGACATTCTTTCTCCTGACTTAAATCGGAGCAAAAAATATGCACGGCTCTTGTCTTAATTAGAAAAACCTGCTATGATTTACAGTGACACAATGAAGTCTTCAGTGCTTATAGTCACATGCAGCTAGATATCAGTGAGTGAGGAGTTCCTTGTAAACATTGTTCCCCCTGAAAAGGACCGATAAAGTGGTCGGCATTAAAAATGTACACTGTCAAAGGTAAAGGAACAACTTGCTTACTTTAACTCAAATATTTATTCCCTCCCATGGCCCTTGAAAGCTTCAGCGTGGATTGCTTGGAGGGATAAAATATAGAGTTGTGTGTGTGTGTAAGAGATAGATGGAGAGATACCTGGTCACACCTTTCTATCACTCTGGGCTTCATCCTGTGATGCTGCATCTCACTGAGGGGGCCATGCAAGGAACCAGAGTGCACTTACTGCCGGGGCCTTGGGACATCCATCACAATGGCTACGATGTATACAGCCATATATCCATTAAGATGAGAAAGAATATGTCTCTAAAGAGGCCCATAGCTATTCCTGCAACATAACCTGCCTATCTTGACATGCAGCACTGGTGCAAATTAGAGGTGGGAAAAAAATTGATTAATCTATGTATCACATTTTTTTTTTTTTTACGATTTTGAAATTGATTTTTTATTACCAGAATCAATATATTTACTTAATTTGAGTCTATATGGAGGTAGAAGGAAGTTACCACTTTTATTGTTGTAGTTAGAGTAACGTGACGTCATATCCGTTCCGTATCCGTCAACCAAAACAAACCGCAGCCGGCCCGGCCATAGCGAGCGGAAACCAGCAGATACAACAGAGCAGAAAACGGCAGAGGTTCCACGTGGATACAACCTGCACCCTCACATTTTAAATCCAACGTGGTAAACATTACACATACAGTAAAGTATGGAAACACTTTGGGTTTCACACATTGCAGGAAAAGCAGAGTTAGACATCACGGCTAAAGCTGCATGTTAACTCTGTCATGGACAGGAAACGTTATCGTATTGCGGTAACGTGCGGTCAAGCCAGCCGTCACTCTCATCTCCGTGGTCAAATCGGCCGACGCTAGAACTGTAGAGCACCCATATACTGACATTTATGTTAAATGCATTCAAATGTCCCTGATGGAGCTGACATGGATGTATAAAGAGAACGGAGCTAACGGTAGGGCTTGGCAAAGTTAGCAGAAGTATACATGTGTGACTACATCTGGTTTTCATAATAAGGTGTTAACAAAGGGAACTGTATATACAAAATACATATATGGAAATAAGATTGATTGGATTATATTCACTAGAAGTATAAAACATTACATGTCCCTTATAAATTAAATTGAAAATACCACTAATTTGTGAGGGAAATGTCTTTATTCTTTTATTTTTGGGTTGCTGCAAAAAAAAAAATATTAATAATTACTGATATATTTGACTTCAGGACATCTCTGACTACATACATGCTGAAGATCAAACATTTTTACTCTATTAATTTAGATATTTTTCAAAGTAAAAGTCCCTAAAAGTGTATGATTCAACTTTTTCCCATTGTCTAGTGTTAAAAAAGTTAACAAAAATTGCAATAAATGGTAATATCGAATCACAATACTTAAAAATCGCAATACATATCGAACCGGCACCCAAGTATCGGGATAGTATTGAATCGGGAGATAGATGTATCGTCCCAGCCCTAGTGCAAATTGTTGGTGTGTTTATTGAATGTGTGTCGCGCAGCACTGACTTGATTAGTTTATTTGTTTTAGTGCATCATCTCCTGCCTCCGTCTCCTCATGGATGAGCGAGCTCACATTTGCTAAACATGTGCAATGTTTCAATTATAGTTGTAATTCACCTTGTGCACTGGAAGGGGAAGTAGATTATGAGTGCACAGAGAGATGAGAAGGTTTATAATGAATGTTAGTTGTATTGCCTTGTGCATGTTTTTCTCTCATGAGGTACCGTTTCACTCGCCGTCCCTGTGCGATCGCTACAGACAATGCTGAAAGACCAAAATATGTATTTTTTTAGAGCTTACTGAAGTTTTAATTAAAGTAACGAAACGGACAATAAGAGCATTGTCAAGTTTTTTTGTGCATCCTTCTTCCCCTCTGCACATGCTGACACGTTGGGATGTTTCATTTTCAACAATGAGTCTTTCCCTCTGTCTTTTGGATATTCTTAAATCTTTTATCTTATTAATCTTTAAAAAAAAAAAAAGAGACGGCTTTTTTGCCGCAGGCTGCAGAAGAGGAATTTGTGTTTAGTGGATTCCTGTTCCCAGATGAGGAGAGCTAAATGAGTTTGGAGGCTTCCTGAATGCTCTATAATTGTGATGAGGCTCTGTTCCTCTGAACAATTAAAGATGCAGGAGCCCTGTCTCTTCTGAGATCCATCCCAGATCACTATCGTCGAGTCTTCCCAGTCACACGCACGTTGTAGTCTGGTGATGACCACCTATCTCTTTCCCGCTGCCCGGCTACTACTTTAAGAGAAAATCTCAAGGTCGGCATCATGCCCAACGCTATGATCAATTTATTACTCGCTGTCAAAGCATTAGAGGGTAGAAACAGAGGACTTGCCAGTCTCCCCAGTGGTCCAACCCCTCCTTTCCTCCTCTGCTCCCAGTCTCACATAGCAGGCTTTATTTGTCCCTTCAGAACAAAGCGGAGAACAAAGCTGCATAGCCGTCTGCTCTGTGGAACTGTGTGGCTATGCTAATGTCTCTAGGCTGGTTGGAGTCTTATTGAATGGGTGAGCAGAAGAGGTAAATAAGCGTGTCTGGATGAGAGGTGGGGGCCGGCGGGTGAAAGAGATGAAGTAATAGACTATTCCAAGGGTCAGCCCATGTGAATGCAAATATTTATATAAGTGATTAAAATACCCTCCCCACATCCCGCCCACTTCATTTAAATGAGTAGCTAAACTGTAAAACGATTCATCTCCTAAAGGCAAGTCTGAAAGAGGAAGCAGGAAGAGGCATTTGTGGGTGGAAAAAAGGAGCAAACAAATAGTGACGTAAATCTGACTCACTCGTCTTTTAGCCTTCACAATGCAAAGATTAGAGCAGCAGGCTCTTTCGGGGATGCAGATTTCATCCCTTGCTTTTCTTAGACTTTCATCCTCACAGTGACGAGTCGGTGGAATTTCACACTGTCACAGCCATTTCTACAAAGGGTCAGAGGGGCTAATCTTGCTAGCAGTGTTGCTATCTTCATTCTTTTTTACCTCTAAAAATATATGTGACATTTTCATTGAAGATGCTTTGATAAAATAGCAGATGCAAATGTTTTATGTACTAGGGGCTGCTCCATTATGGCAAAAATCATTATTTTGGTCGATATTGAGATCACGATTATTTAACACAATTACTTATTGACTATTGAATCATGCATTTCGAAAGAGCAATTTGTAGCCTACATATTAAAGTTAAATGCATCAATTTGGTGCACTTTTGAGAGCAAAATTAAGAGGCTAGATCTAAGTTAATCATAAACACATTGGTTGTACAGACACGAATGGTGATGACACGGCAAAAAAGTCGGGGTCCGTGTTTCAAGATGGGTCAAGTGGGTGGCCGACATTGCCGCACTGAGGACAGTCGCGCTGGAAGCAACGAGAGAAGGCATAGTGAGCACTAAGCGGCGAGGTCCGGACAAGGGGTGTTGTAAAGTGCCACCGTGGAGGAAATGCGCCCGGCTTGGGCCAGCCAGCGCCGGGGAGAGTTCCCACATGGGGATCCCCGCACTGGATTTATAACAAGACAAAACAAGACACTGCAAAACAAAATGCGGCACAATAATCATTTTGTGTTGATTATCTTGTTTCCATAATTGTAATTGAGTTCATTTAATTGCACAGCTCTATTATGTACAGATGCATAGTAAGTCTTATTTCTTTTTATACGCATCAAATCCCTTTTGTGATTTTGTATCAACAATGATTCTTTCAACTAAAGCTTTGAATGCATCCACTTTATTCAGGCCGGGCCTTTCAACCTCGCATACAGCGAGATGCGAGAACTCTAGACATTAGTTTCGTGTTATCCTCGACAACGTTTATCTAATCAAAATTCTCATATCATCAAATCTAGTGATTTCTCCGTGTGATAGGCGCAACAAATGGATTCTCAAGTTAGTTTTAAACCGTGACCCGCGGCAATTTGTCACGGAACCAATCAGGTTTGTCTCCGTCATCTCCTCATCTGATAACGGCGGGGAATCCTGAGGTGCAGACACTTTAACATGCGGCTGTCTAGATGTGTGTCCTGCTATAATTGAAATCAGGATGCGATAACATGCTCATTATGGAGGAAGTCGGAGGAGATGGACTCGAGCCAACATCCCTGCCAGGGCTTCGCCTTGATGTAGTGTTGATGTGGCAGGCTTGACCACTTTTTTTTAATCATAAATCAATGTCTCCAGCAGTGATAGTATTTCATCTTACAACACATAGACAGAGGAGAAGTTGAGTCAGCGTGCGAGTGTCTCCAGTCGCATCTGAAGCTGATTAGCCTATCATCATCCAGCAACAACATTGTTCCCAGTGTGCCGCTGTTTGGGAGGGGAGCGATTCGCTTTTTATTTTGATGCCTTAATGAAAGCTTTGTGCTGAGATACAGCCCTGTTAAGCACCATTAACAAGTGGGTTGTTATAGTACATTGGATCCTCAGGGTCATCCTATTGTCATTCATTAAGTCTGGATCTTAAGATTATGGAAGTTTTTCCGAAACAGAAGGAATCATATCACCACTGACCTGGTGATTAAAAAGGTCAAAGTTGTTTCATTTGAATGTGTTTAGACTCACATAGGGGCTTTGCAGTTACACTTTTAATTTACATCAGCAAGCTATTTAAATGTAAATTGAAACATTTTCATTTGTAACCATCGAAAGCTCAGCTACAACAGATGTAACATTGTCAAGAACAATTTTAAATAATACAATAGGGATTCTAATTAGTATGTTTATTTCTGATTTCTACCTTTTCTGATAATTCAATATTTTTTCCCTATAACATTGTTACATTTATCTCCAGACTAACAGTTGTTCAGCTGTTGAACTGTAAGTTTGTATCATAGACTGTATATAAAGATAGACAGCGCGTCTTCACTTCTTCCCATTGTACAGAAGTGAAGCCAAAATATCCCGGATACGAGAACTCCTATCTTGAGATTTTGATTTCATTTGGAGCCAAAGTCTGCGCAATAGTGATCGGGCGGTGGAGCCGCGGTATCGAGGTCACCCGCCCTAACCAATTGCGAGCCAAGCACGGACGCAGCTTGTCAGTGAGAGAGACTCACAGCAGCCAATCATGACGTCTCACCCGCTTTTTATAGCATCAAATAACTAATTAAAAACAAACTTATCAGAAAAATTAACACTTGAACACTAATCAGCGTGATAAGAACTACCTAAAATGACAAAAAAAACATCTTTGGGAAAAATGTATTTGAAGTGTAATTTGGCTTTTAATTTGGTCCATCCGCTAACATGGAGGAGGCGGGATTTATGACCTATACTGCAGCCAGCCACCAGGGGACGATCCAGATGTTTTGGCTTCACTTTTGAGGAAATGTCATATTGTCCATCTTTATATACAATCTATGGTTTCTATTCAGTTATCAAAGAATCATCCTTACATACTGTAAGTACTTTAATTGCATACTTCATCAAGATTACTTAATTCAAATACCTATTTAGCCAACGTTATGTCATTTACCTTCTAGAAAATAATGTGTGAAAGTGTACTATTATTCTTTTAATATATGTTTCAGCACTCCGTGTGTAACACTAGACTACATTAACCTATCCTCTCTATAGTATAATGAAATGCTAATGGCTGTAGAGGGAGTGATTGAACAGGCCTCAAGTATCCACATTATGAAATGATAATAAAACACTGCTGTTTACTCAAACCAGGTTGTCACAGGAAGTATTGATTCCTTCATGCCTCATCATCACAGATAATTACACAACACTGTGCCAGTTACTCAGCATTAGATAAAGCAGAAACTATCACTGTAAAATATGACTTTAGTGATAAAAACCCAATACAATTCAAACAATTTCTAACAGGAGGTATGACTGTCGCTGAAGCACTTATCATAGTATTTTAAGCAATACTTAGTAGTAGTAGTTTAGTTGTACTGCAGCACTGTAGATGTATGTTGGAAAGAGTTGGATGGGCAGTAAGGGAGCTGCATTATGAGCTCAGCTTGGGAAAGTCTTTCGGACTATCTGATGTCAAAAGGAATTATTTCATTTCCTCCATCGAAGCCCTTTAGTGGTCATCAGGGAGCATTAGACGTGCCACTGCAAATCCCTCTGACTTTGGTGCGGCTGCAGCTTTGCTTTCTGATGCCCACACCTTAAATCAACTCTGTCGATCTCAGCATTGATCTAAATCAGCTCTGCAGATCAATGACGAGAACTGTTTTATCTGTTTGTACACGTATGTTGAGTTCACTCTGTATATCTATACATCACTCTTAGTGGTAATGGGATTTGTCTGTGCAGCAGCTCTGTATTAAAACGGTCATAATATTTACATTCTATCACGTTTACATAATATAACAGCGTGGTTTCCCTCATGAACATAATGTAACTCTTGAACCTGATCAATGTAAAAAGTACTTTATAACAAATATTCAGGACTAGTGAGACTGTTGTAATATGTTATCTGGCTAAACTGCATTGGTCTAAAATATATGTATGTTCAGGATATGATGGGTGTGCCCATGTTATATAAAAAGTAAGTTTGAATGACGTAATGTACAGTATGTATATGAAGTAAGCCTTTCTCATTTTTTCATGGAACAACATACACCACAGTTGGGGAGAGACTTCTCAGACTGAGTGGCTGTGGTGGGGATTGGCGACTCGTAGACTTGATTCAACACACGATGACTATGAAAAATAGTAAAATGAAATAAATCAATGCAGTCATTAAGTTAATTTATTCACATGAACTGTATTAATAAATTACATTCCAAATTACTGCCTGCAATCAATAGATGACCCACGTGAATGTTTGATGCTCAAACGTACTTTATTATAGGGCTGGGCGATAATTCAATATGATCATTTATCATCCTTCAATGGAATAATATCGGGATTAAATCATATATTGAGATATCATGATACACGGTTATGTCATCTAAATTGCTAATAAGCACATACTACTGAAATCTCTCATATTTTAAGGGATTATAATTTGAAGATTGCGCTTTTCTTTTTACATCACACTTTACATTACCACTCAGTTCATAGATGGATGGATGGATGTTCTTTATTGATCATAAATTGGGAAATGATTGTGTTACAGTAGCAGCAGTACCCAGGCAATGCACAGGAACAGTAAATAAACTGTACATATCAATACTAGAGATAAATATCTATAAAATACACAATATAAGGAATATTTTACAATACACTATAAATATACCAGACTACTACAACTAACATAAAAATATAAACATAGAACAGCATACTATATACATTAGCAAAGTGTGCAAGTTACAATTTTATTTTAAAATGAAAATTAAATGAGGTAGTAGACCAATTCAACCAATGCAAGATTATTGCAGGCAATATGGAATATATGGAAATATGTATTTATTTTTTCTCTATAATTTCACTTGAAACTGTTGTTAATTAAATGAAAAAAATACTCTGTACTTATTTGTCAAGTATTTAATTCACCTAGAAATATAACAGAAAATAGGCTTTACCATGTGGTTATTCTATATAGACTATTTATTGAATTATCAGAAAACATGCTATATCGTGATCTATATTGAATACCTATAACAAGATAGAAGATTTTGGCCATATTGCCCAGCCCTACTTTATTTTCATACATTATTTCATTAACCTGATTAACGCTATTGCATTTGAAATGCGTTATAAATTGTGTTATCATTTTTCTGTTGTCCTCAGTGTCCAGCCTATTAGTCTTGTCGTTCTGCCGTTATCAAGAAAGTAAACAAATTATTGCAGCGTCCCTTTATTTCAAACTCTCTGTCATCACAACACACAATGCTACGAGGCGATTAGACGCGTCGCCTCGTCTCCGTGACTGTCACAGAAAACACCTTTTTACATTATTTGTCAAGTCGTTCACAGCTGGCGAGTGCAGAACTAGCCAAGATGATTTTCACTTGTTAATGTGCAGCGCTGACAAGCTTGTTACTTTGTTTCCCATTATTATTCACTCCCCTATAGTGTGTGGTGAATATGAGGCTGATTAAGTTGGACAAATGGGGTACAATATGTTGACAGCAGCAGCACTCTGTCACTGCACTGAACAAGCGAGGCCGTTTCCCGCTCACCTCCCCTGCTGAGTTTTCATCACACACCACTTCTAACACAATACCTTCAGTCCAACAGTTGGGCAGGTTAAACCCACGTTGGCATTTATAATGAATGTTATTTATGTTTAAACAATATTTAACCAATTTAACCACTTATAGAGAGTTTTAAGAAGACGGAGAGAGACAGAGTGCACAACCTGTATGAAAGAGATCAAGCATGATGAAAGAAAGAAAATTACCATACCGGTGTTTTTTCATGTTTTAGTCCATTTCCTACTAATAAAATCAAAAGTCATCATTTTACAATCATCCTGCTGTCTTTTAATGTACTTTTTCTACCATTTCAGGCACCCATTGGTGTCCATCAACGTAATTTGTAGTTACAAAGCTAAAAGTTGCAAACGCAGTGTTATTGTCCTCTAACTTCATTTACCACTTACAGTATGTGATGTAAGTAATCGACTATGTTTACATGCACGAAATATTCAGATTTTGCGACATTTGCGCACATCGAAAAACCTGTTGATATCCAAGTCTTTCATAATGCTTTAAAGTAGGTGTGTTTCTCCTTCGGACCAGAAATATGGGCTTTTCTTTTAGGCATGCATCTTTGCAAACTGTCGGCTAGTTGGTTTGTGTCCAACGCACAGAGCTGGCCGTAAACAGACAAGAGGCAGTGTGTCGCACGCTGCCGTTAAAAACACCAACTGAAACTAAAACCTGAATAATATCGGCATATCCCACATGTTGCTCCATTCAGATTAAGGTCTAATTCAGAATATCCAAATGGAATATGCTGTTTACATGATATAATATAATATAACAGTAGAATATGAGTGTGCATGTAAACATAGTCACTGTTAAGCTTTTATTTATTGGTAATACATATGCAAATACAGTTGCAGATTTGAGACTGTAAACGGTAAAGGCAAGAGATTAACTTGTCACAGCAGTCTTGTACAAAATGAATGGGTCCAAGGCAGTCTAAACGTACATTCAGTCACTGTACGTGCACATACTGTATATGAAAGGGATATAAAAGTGTCACAGCATGTGTACAGTTTCTGCCTTGCATGGTGGCTATTGGCATTGTCTGCTCACAGTGGAGCTATGGGGCTCTCATTGCCTGTAGCACTGCTATAATCCTGCATTTGAAGAGGATCTGTTCGGGGGACTGGAGACAAAGCGTTCTGTAGAGGGTATCAAGTGTCCGCCACCAAAGCCCAGCTCCCTAGGCTGCCCTCCAGGGGGGTTTCCTGTGAGCTGCAGAGAAATCAAGTTGAGGGCAAAGCTCGGTCTGTGGGATTTGAACCTGCCTTGCTGTGAGGAGCGCCGGGCATTGGTCGAGACAGGATGAGATCACACGCCGCCACTAGTTTGGTCTGTGTTTCACAAGGTCGATACAGTGACTTCTGACATGGTTTGTTGCATTTTTTTCCCCCAGCAATGCTCCACTGACCTACTTCCTTTTAATCCCTCGATGTGACTTTAATTGACTAGAGGGAGGGGCAGGGAGGAGAGAGGGGTGTGTCTGTGTGTTGTAGGAGGGGGGGCAGCGGGGGTTGTTGAGTGGAGATAGGGAACACAGGAGCAACCAAGAGAAAGGGAGATCTGAGAGCTTGAGTGATTTCCTGCTGCCACTGCTGTGTTCAGGCCACAAATTAATTTGATTCTGTTATGTAACTGTAATCATCATCCTCTCTAATCACATCAGTGGCTTTGTGAGACACCCAAAATAGAGGGATTGTGGGCCGGACAGGAGGCGGGGCAAACTGAAGGGTCTGGGTTGCTTAAGGCCAAAGAAAGTAAATGGACTGGGGCCCGGCAGCAAGCGTCTGAAAGAGACAGATGTCGCAAATGAAAGGGGGAACTAACTAGACGGCACAAAAACAGATTAGAACGGGATTCAACAAACAAGAAACAAATTAGATGTATTTAAATTTAATTTAAGGGGTTTTGTCTTCAGTCAAACATATTGCATTCTGAACCTTATTAGCAGACAGTTACTTAATCCTGAGGAAAACTGTACATTGAGCTGCCATAGAGCAGTCCATGTAGAAGCACAGATGGGGGGGTTGTGAGAGTTGCGTCACTTTAAAGCTGAAAAATCATGTGCCTCTGTGTCCTCCGATGTCCTCGTGTCCTCGTGTCCTCCGGTGCTCCCTCCCCAGACCTGACTCAGGGACCTCGAACAACCTTTACAAAGTGCTGTTTAATTTTTGTACAAACAAATTCCATCAGAATGATGTTAATAATGATAGTGATATTATAATCACATAGAATTCTACACATAGTAAATTAAAGTATTGATGACTGATGAGTTTGATGATTACCTCAAATTAAAATCTATATTAAATATTTCCCAGTCTCCTTCAGTGCAGATAATTAGCCAAATTCAGTCCATGACAATCATTACAGTGAACATCCTGCAGGAGAGATTCCCAGGCTTAAGAAGCATATTTTTCTGGAAACACTGAAATGGAAAACACATTTCAGCAACCAACACCTAAAAAGTGCACATATTTGAATGCACAATGTGTATAAATCATTTTCAGTGTTATGACGAAGACATAACATTACACTGCCGTTGTGGAAAAATCGACAGGTTGTAAGCCAGATGTATCAAGTCAGGCTGGAGAGAAGAGGAAGCTCTGAGCCATGACTTTGTATTATCAAAGAAATATGTCTTGGCCGGCATTAGATGGGCTCATGATAGACTGCTGTTTCTTCATTTTACGGAGTGGACAGACGCCAACCAACATGACTGCTCCTGTCGGTCGAAAGGAGCGTGATGCACATTGTCTTTCAGCGGGCTGACCGTGACTCTTGGGCCCCGAGTCGTTCCAGAGGGGTCAAAGGTTAACTGATTTGGTGAGGCTTGTCTCCGGGGGTCTGATTGGGAAGCTGACGGCCCTGTGAGTGTCCTCTGCAAAGTGCAGTCCTGTGTCACACACTGACACACTCATGTTTGCCTTGAGTACCATTGGGTCCTCTCTGCCGTGTCCTGAAAAAAACAAACATGCTGTCTGTGAAAAAATTCTCAGCGTGTCTAGTCCTTTGTTCTCAACCTGAGCTGGATGAATACAGTCATGGTGAAAACACAAGCGGGATGCAGCATCAACAGAGGTGTCTTTGCTTCCTGTATCTATTGATTCTTTGTGATTGTAGCCTGTTTTTTTATTTAGTCACCGAATCACACCGGAACCTGGATGACAGCCTTCATCTAGGCTCAGGATACAGACGACCACGCTTTGTACCTTGTTAGTACACCGTCGTGTGACAAATGCACATGGTCCGCATGGCTTTTGCTTTGCATCAGAACTGCCTGTTTGTGTGTCATGTGTTTGTTGTTGTGGGAGGGGGGTGAGGGGGGGCAGGAGGCTCGCGGTGTGCCTTCTCCCCTCCAGCTGAAACCTGTCAGTCCCCCCTGGGGAGCTGGGCCCAGGTTTACAGGACAGCTGAGGCAGCCCTGACAGCCCGGCTCATCTCGTTTGGAGCAAGGCATGCCGCTTTGCCGCTCGCTGCCTGGACAGGATTTGTTCCCTTCCTGCCACTTTACATCCACAAGCTCTACATTTAATTAGAATCACTTGTCATGTCTCGTATATCACCTGGGCCTCTTGGTGTCAGCTGTCAGCCAAAGAAATGCGATAGTTATTCATTGCTCTGCGCAAGTGCAACAGCAAGGTCACAGGACAGAATGCACCTTGAGCTAACTGTACTTAATGCTCGCGTGTATCGCTGCGCGGCGTGTGTGCGGCGTCCGACAGGAACTGATTCTTCTCACATTATATTTTGCATCCTCCACAAATGAGACTATTAGATTATTTATTATGTTACAGTCAGCCACATACCAAACTGCTGATGGAGTCCAGCTCAAGTGCAAAGCTAATGGTAGTCGATGGGTGGGCTCTGCAGGGTTGAGTGGACTTTCAGAGGCTATTAGTAGCCTTAGTGGGTATAGGCTTGTGGACTATCTGAGATTCCTTTCTGTAGAGCTGGATGAAGCCCAAAAAGGCACAGAGGTAACCAGGCAACCATGTGGCTCCAGGGGCACGCAAGCGTTGCTTACACGAGACCCTGCGCCAAGATAATGCATACATGATGGATGTAATAACCTCTGACCTGTGTTCACATCTTGCATTTTTAACTACTCACAAGAGACGTCGGACACTCAGCTGCCTCCGTGTGGTGTCTGTGCAGGCAGCATCGTGTACCGTGTTTGTTTTTTGCTTTGATAATGTTGTCCCTGTCACTTTAAATGGCAGCGTTTTTGTTTTTTTTTCCCGGTCCCTCTCTGTCTCCGTCTCTGTCTGTCTGTCTCACTCTCTCCCCCTGCTTTAACAGCCTGGTTATATAACTCCCTTTTCTCTCTCAGACATCCCAGAGCTCTTGCAGTCAGCTGACAGCACCCAAATGTCTGCTGGTAAACACACTGCTTTCTGTCTTTTCTCTCTCCTGATTTTTTTTTTTTTCTTCTTTTCACTTCCTCTTCACCCCTCCTACTCCCTACTCCTCAGCGATTAGGGATTGATTCTCTCCTCTGTCCCTCTGCCTCCTCTTCCATTGGTTGGGCTCCATATCCCTAGGCCAGTTTCCACATATTAGCACCCGAGGCCAGGGGAGGCGGGCAGATACGCATTGCCTGCCATGGCCCATGGATCCTGCAAGCCAGTGAAAAATGAGCTTTGGAGAGGCAATAAATTGCATCCAATTTAGAGATGAAGGCAGAAATAAATTTCTCTTTTCTGAAGTCTGAAGAAAGGGGGGGGGGAAAGCCCCTAGATAATTTCTGTTCCATCTTTTTTTATGTGAAAATTTCTTTGAAATATCCTTTTTGTGTTGTTTGAATTCATGAAATAATTATACGTCGGCACTGTAGATTGCCTTTCTATGTTTCAGCAGGTTATGAAAATAATCACTCTTGTCTTTTGCTGACGTGTTTTTGCATCTCGCTCGAAATACATTTGAGTCAGAGGAGACATTTTGAAAAGATACATTCATCAGACGTGATTTGGCGCACACATACGAGCACAACTCCCCCCCCCCCCCCATCCCCATTTCTCATCATTGCATTATCCTAAATGAACTGTCCAAGAGGCTTAGGCTCTCTCAGCTCAGCGCCGCAGAAGTCTGGGAGAATGAGAAGAGTGTGTGAGGTAGTCTCAGAAATGATGAAAGGAAGTGTCTAGTAATGACCACATTTACTTTCTACCTCTCCTGTTCGCTGTTTTCAGAAGCCTCCATCACTCCTTCATGGCACCTCCTCAAATGGCTGCTGAACTAATGAAGGACTTAGCAAAAACACTTCAGTGTATGAAGCTTGCATCAACACTAGAAGCCAATGGAGGGCCTTAACACTCATTTTCCCTGTGGTGATGTGCAAGCCTCCTATTAGTCTCTGAAGCCCAAACTCCAGTCTGAGATGTTTCTCTTTGTGTTCAGGTAGAAGGAATGTTGTGTGCCAGTGCTTTCCTGTGTATTACCCGGCCTGCCAAAAAAAAAAAAAACAGTGCAAGAGACATGAGGGGGATACACTCTGGAGAATTGCATCCCATTCTGTTTTTCTTGTCTCTTCTTTTTCCTCCAAGGGATGTTTCTTCTCAGTTAAAAGGCTATGTTTCTCAACACCATTTCAATGTGCTGACACCCCAACTGTGAGGTGTTGAAATTGGCAAAAAACATTGTCAGCGCACGGTGTTGTGGTGCCAGTGAACTCCAAAAGTACAACATGAAAAGGAGGGGGGGGGGGTTGTGTATGTTAGAGTGCATTTTACTGACAACATCGCCATGCTGTTACTCATCACTGACTTCACCCTAGGAGATGAATAATGTGCAAATGGGCAAACATTCTTTGTTTGCTGTACACTCTGACAGTATTTGCTTTGGATCACATAGTAACGTTTTGTTTTGCAGCCAAATAAGCACAAATGGATTTACAGTGCTGAGCTTTAGATTGTTTGTTCCACATGTTAGATTGTATTATTTACACACTCTCTGACTGTGATCACTAATGGAAAAGCAATACATGAAAATATAAGGAAACGCAACTACCACACAGCTTTCTCTGGAGTTAACGCGTCATGTATTTTAAGTTGCATTATGTCAACAGTTTTGCTGTCTCGGGGGCTGATGCTGCAATGTACCACGAGCTTGTGCTGTTCATCTGAGCAGGCAGTTAGCTAAGCTCAGCTGATTAATAAATAACCATGCCATGGTCGTGGATCAGTGCACCTCTAATGTGCTCAGACTCTCTGCCTTGTTCCTGTTGCGTCTATATTCCGCTCGGCTTCGTAAACGTAGAGGAGGGGTGGGGTCTTTTCTGCTGTCTATCAGCGTGTCGTAGGGGGCGTCTCAGCGTGTAGTCATCAAAGCCCGCTGTGGCATGAGCTCCCCTCGTACCGCCGTGTTTGTCTCTCCACATGGCCAAACGCAATTGGACGTGAGCTCCCCCGTAGCTCAGTCTCCCTCCCACCCCCCTACTGCTGTCCTCCCCCTCCCTTTGCTTGTGTAAATTATGTAAGTGCAGGCGAAGCAGCGGTGATGAGGCATACAGTAGTGGCATTTCACTAACCAGGGTTGTGAGCAGCACATGTGAGCACCACTAGCCCGCCTGCCATGCCCGAGCGTGGTCCGCCCGCCGCATCAGCTACACCAAATGCATTTTTAAACCGGGGTTTTCCAGAGCAGCCCGGCTAGACATGGTGAAGACATGGGGTTAGTGGGTTCACCTCGCTGACTGTTCTCTAGTTAAGGGGCTGACATCTTTAAATGTGCTGTCTGTGTATTGTGTAGCCATGCAGGGGAATTCTCCCTCTCGTTCTCTCTTTCTCCACAGCTCAGACGAGGCTCTGGCTCTGTGTTCAGCCCCCCTCTCATAAAATAACAATAGAGTGGCACTTTAAAACGCAGACCTCACAGAAGATGAGCAGTCGGCTCCAAAAAAGGCATGCTAGCAAGACAGATGGACTTTTATATTAAAGCTGTCTGTGTTTTTTGGTATTTGTTATGGATTATTTGATACTTAATTAGAACATGTTTAATATCCTACAGCAGATTTTTAGCATATCAAGGAGCCAACGCCACAGTGTTCAATATCTGTTCTTTTTGATTATGTCCTCTAACTCGTCCTTCTTGTTCTTCAAAGCTGGTCTTCTGGGCAAAGAACTTACCGTATGTAACTGTGTTGAGTAGAAACGGCATACTGTCTGTCTTTCTTTCTTTCTCTCTCATCCATGCATACACACACACACACACACACACACACACACACACATAGGGGAGCCTAGCCAAACTCAGACTTTGCAGTAGTGATGAAACAATCAGTCGATTGTACAATTATCCGAATTACAGATAATAAATAAAAAAAATAAATGTAGAATTGTGATAATCAATTTAAAATTTATGAAGCAATGATAGCAAATATTTACTTTAATATATTTTGGTTTTTGTCTGTTGGCCAGACAATATAAGAAATCTAAAGACGTCTTCTTGTGCATTTGGCATTTTAATTTGACATTTTCAGACAGTTAATCTGTATTTGCAACAATTAATCAATAAGTTGTCAACTATTAAATTAATCACCAGCTATTTTAATAATCGATTAATCAGTTTGATTATTTTTTTAAGAAAAAAAGTCTAAATTCTCGGATTCCAGCTTCTTAAATGTGAATATTTTCTGGTTTCTTTACTCCTCTATGACAGTATACTGAATATTTTTGAGTTGTGGGCAAAACAAGACATTTGAGGACGTCATCTTGGGCTTTGGGAAACAATGATTGACATTATTCTAAATTTTTCTGACATTTTATAGACCAAACATCTGACCGATTAATCAAGAAAATAATCGTTCGTTGCAGCCCTAGATTGTACAATTATCTGAATGACAGAAAATGAATGAAGAATTCTGATAATCAGTTAACTATTTATCATTATCAAGCAATGATAACACATATCTGGTTCCAGCTTCTCAAATGTGATTTGCTGCTTATCTTCTTTCATTATAGAAAATTTAATATATATAGGTTTTGTCTGTCGGTGGGACAATATAAGAAATTTTCCGACGTTATCTTGGGACGTTATCATTTGACATTTTCAGACAATCATGAATCAATGAAAACAATTAGTTAGTTGCAGCCTCACCGAATATATCAGAACACAAATCACAAGCCATATAACTCACCTATCCCATCACCATCCTCTCTTTACACTTAATAATAACACGTTGCTCATCTCCTCTTGCACTGTTGGTGGGACCTCTAGCTGTGATGCGCCACAACAGGTGCCACTCACCTGTCGGACGCAGTCGCCTCAAAACAACAGGTTGTCTTCTCTTACCGCTGTAGTCTGACCTGATGCACTCACCTGTCTAATGGCCAGTCTTTAACAGTTGCTCTGTTGTTGCTCTGTAGATTGAATAGGAGGTAAGTGCCATCTCTGTCTTTCTGATCATCCACACGCTCTGTGAATTGCTATAAGTAAGTGTGTCCCATCTGCCAGGCAGAAATCAATAGGCGCTCTTCACGCCGCGCTGAGTTTGTCTGGCTCCTGAGGAATAATTAAAGAGCCAGCTTGCTTCACACAACCATGATGACTAATGCCGTTTAAGGAATGCCTCTCTTACATAAATCAATAGTTCTCATTTCTCTCTCCTCCTTTCCCTCTTTCACACACTCTCTCTCTCCTCCTCTTCTCTCTTGCTCTTTCTGTGTTTGTGTTTATCAAGGCAGACAAAGTTCTCCTTTGTGCTTGTAGGTCAGTGTGTCACTGTGCCATGGCCATGATGCTTATGCATTTTGACAACCTCTGAGTGGAGAGAGAGAGAGAGAGAGAGAGAGAGAGAGAGAGGCGGAAGTAACTCTCTTCCCCCCAAAAGCAACACAGATGCAATAGATTCAGTTGTTCTACATGGATATCTCTGTGTGTGGCCCTTATTAACCCTGCACACAGGGGCCGAGGAACAAAAGAGCATGTATCTGATGTTTAGTCTTCAAGTCTCTGTCCCCCAACAACAGAGAGGCAGAATAAATATGTGTGGAATAATGCATGGTTATGAGTGAGCGCCGTGCACACCTTTCCACCATATTAGGTTTTCATAATTGAATAAAACATGGAAGTGCTCCGAACATCCCCTCAGAGGGAAATGGCAGTCACTAAAGCATAGAAGCCAACTCAATAAAGAATTGCAAATGAATAAGTGATGAGAAGCAAACGAAGTGTGGCATATGAGAACAAGGGGGTGATTTACTCTAAAACAATATTTGAAACAGCAGGTGAATGGAGGGCAATAATTACATTGTGAAGTGGTCGGGCCTCGTATGAATTACTGCTGTGCTTTGAATCGGGCCTGTTATTTTAAAACTAGACGGAATATCAAATCATATGCAAACATGACCGGAGAAACATCTCTGTCAACCATATTTTCAGAGAGAGAGAGAGGGAGAGCGGGAAAAAAGCTGGGAGAGGAGGTACACTGTGAAATATCCTGAAGGTCCTTGGCAGCATTAGAGAAAGGCCTGGGAGGTTAGGAAACATCAAATCAGTGCATTGTAATGTGAATTGACTGCTGACTTTGATCATCTGCCTTGGGAGTGCTTTAGCATTGAGTGCTGTCACACTGGCTGGGTTAAGCAAATACGGCACGGGCTGGAATGGGGAGAGAGATGGGGGGGGGGAAGGGACAGGTTAGACTGGGAGTGAGGGGAAAAAAAGGGGGGATATGTGACGCCTGGCTATCATCAGAGAGTAATGGGCACATTAAAATTCAATGTCCGCTTGGTAAATGGCATACTGTAGATGTTATGCATAGTTAAATTGATTCATAATTGCAGATGGTGAATATGTATATTAATGACATGAGGAGGTGTTTCTTAATAGAATAATCATATACTGTTGAGTTTTATTTCTTTCTTTTAAACTGTAGTGGTTAGGAAAAAAAAGATTTTTAGCCCAGACTGTATTGCTGCATGGCAGACAGCCGATACCCGCTCCCCAACTCCCTCCAAAATGATGGGTCAGCCCTGCTTAGTGTCAGAAGCTGCTGATATCCTAGCTCTGAAAGTGGAAATGCTCTTAAGCCTTTCTCCTATAATGGAGTGGCCGGTCTAATCTTGCCCTCTCTGAGTGAGAGCAGGTAAGGAAGAGAGTTTTTACCACAACACTCTGACCCTCGCTGTGGCACTATGCTGTCCAGATTACAGTGCAGTGCAAGAGTGGCATCCTCGTTCTTTTGCCACTGTCAGCTGCACCATCCAGTATCCTCAGGAGGATGTCCCTCTTACATAAGGCACACACTGTGGGAGGTTTTTTTTGGATCTGAAAGCTTTGTTGATGCTTCTGCTGTTATATTTCAGATTTAAATCTGTAACTGTGATTTAAAAGAACAGTGTGTAACATTTAGAGGGATCTATTGGCAGAAATGGAATATAATATTAATAAGTACGTTTTCTTTCTTCTTGTTTTTGTTACCTTACACCGTGTCTTAACTATGCGAGCGTCCGACTAAAATTATGTTAAATATATACTCTGTTACGTCATGTAAACAAACCACGTACATGACTGCTGTGTGCTTCATATCAGACTGGAGACGCAAAAAAAATGGGTACTATCTTCATTTATAATTTTTAAACAGAAAACACATTTTATATTGTGATATTTACTGGAGATAACATACAATATAACCCGCCGTGCAACTTGCTCGTTGCAAGAACAAGATGCGACATCACCACAGGTAGTGACACAGACAGATGCTGAGATACGATAAACAGAAACAACAGATTAATCTAACATCCTGACTGCTTTCTTCATAACCACAATTTAAGTTAATATGACTAATTGTGGATGTTTCACTCATCACTTGTTGTCCCTGCTCAGCCTGCTGCACAGTGTAACATTAGTATTCCACACTACTGAACAAAATAATCTGAACAGGTAGAAAAAGTAGGATGGAAGAGGAAAACATGATTTTGTTACTCTCTTGATCCTTGCGTTTTAATGCACCCGATTTGTAGGCCTACAGTACTTTCTGTCATTGTTTTTCTATTAAGCAGCAAACAAAAGCGGATCAAAACGAAGCCTCCTACTGAAATACTGTAGTGACGGTTCATATTTCCCATAGTTTCCTTTGGTTGTCACTTTTGTACTGTGTGTTTGTGTTTTATTTGAACCATCATAGAGGTTGCTGTTACATTTCTTGATACCAGGTAGCTCGTAATAATTTTTCTCTGGTGAACGCATATACAGTAACTGAGCGTCAGTGCTTGTGCTCAAAGTGGCAATAATCAAGTTAATATCCTCATCTACATCCAGGACACGGTTTTCTCCCACTGTCGGCGGCGCTGACAGCTCATTTTATCTAAACTGATCAGCCATTCTTCATCCATGTTGCAGCGCTCTCAACGCGAGCGACAGGACAAATAGGAACAGGGCGTCCGACAAAAGTTCAGCTCGGACTCGCGGACAGCTAGGACACTCTAGTAGAAAACAATTTAATCGATCTGATTTTGTCGCTGACGCTCGCTCGTGTCACATCCAGTTAGGACACGGTGTTAGAATGAGCCGTTTATATCTTCATACGGAGCAGGTCTTCTTCATGCAGCCGGTCGCCATGTTTCTTCAGTAGCCCAGAATGGACAAACTAAACGCTGACTCTAGATAGGGCCATTCACGCTTTCACGTTTTTGTGTCGGCCACCGTAGTTTGTAGAAATTTAAATTGGTTGCAGTCTGCAACCTCACCGCTAGATGTCGCCATATCCTACACACTACACCTTTAAGGAAATTGTAGGTGTTTATCTAATCAGTAGATTCACTGTAAATGTTCGTCCTCTTAATCCCCCCTAAAAAAAAAAAATTCATAGAAACAAACTGAGAAAGCTGGATGGCGAGTTCAGATGGAGTGTTTGACAGGACACCACAGTGCAGTTATGTCACTGTGACAAAGGGAATATGAGGGAGTGTAGATGGCGTACAGGAAGAGAGAGATTCCTTGAGTCAAGCTGCAGCAAAGAGCAGCCCAAAACCTCTTGTCACTGTATGAAAAGAATAGCAAGACGACCCGTAGGTATTGGGCTGCTAGGTGCATCTCCTAACAAGCTGACTGTTCAAAGGCTTTTTAGTGCTCTAGAGAACATGAAAGGCATGTTTAAAAATTTAAAAGCCCGATCTGTTCCAGTGCTATGGAGCGGCAGAGGGAAGCAGATTTTTACGTCGCCATAATTCCCCAGTTGCTTGCTTTGTAAATTAATTAAGATGTTTATGACAGCTGCTTGCACCTAATGGAATGCTTATAGACTATGCTATTAATTATTACTGCTGGCCACGGCTGCAAGCTTTCATATTGCTGAGGATGTATGGCTGTGGCTGCAGTATAGACGCGCTCTCAACCTCAGACCACTCTTGACTCTACGATTGCATTTGAGTGTCAGTGGGCTGTCTGTGCATATGTTGCGGATAATGCGTGTTCGGCCATTTGTGTGTATTCTGCATGCTCTTCATACTATGTGTCTGGCCGTCACAGTGTTGATAGCTGCATTAAAGATAATGTAGTGTAGATACATTAAATAGAATGGGCAGTGTGCCACAGAGCCTTCCTGAACACCACAGGGAAGGTTACAACTGCCTTTGTTGTAGGCCAGCATTGTGATCGCTGATTGGATGTTTCCCTCGTGTAAAGTGCAAAACTCCTGCCCTCTGTCTGTCCTCTCTGTAACCTGGCCTGGCTGTAGGATGTGTTATCTTGCTGTGCCTCCTGGACAAATGCCCTGCTTTTATTTTTTATGTGTGACATTAGGAGCGTATATTAGGATTGTCATCTTCCTACTTGATAAACCACTAGCCCTTCCTGTTACCTTGTCCAGTTGTTAGTGTAGGGCAAATGTAACCGTGAACTGTAACTGACCTCATGAGCCTGGAGGAAGCTCAGCGGTTCGCTCCCTGCCGTTAACTTGGCTCTGGAGTGGGGAGTTGTTATGCTTTCGGTAAGAAAGCATAAACAGCTCGACTGCAATGCCTATGAGTGTGCAAATGCAAGTATGGCTAATTATAGTTCCTCTTTCATATGACTTCACCCCAAGTTCTTCCTCTGACATTGTTACGCAATGGCATTAGAATAACCCCATCGACAGCAGGGAGCTTTGTAGCAGCAAGATACAGTCGGCAGAGTTTTTAGACACAAATTAATACATTTGAAATCACTGTGAGGTTGATCGATATCCATCGTAGGTGGTGATGTAGTCTAGTACTGTATTAAAGCACCATTCTGAGGTACGTCACTTGAACATTTCAATTTTATGATACTTTATACTTGTACTCCGATACAATTCAGAGAGAAATCTAACAATAAAACTACACCACCCAGTGGTATTTAAAGGAATAGTGTGTAACATTTAGAGGGGTCTATTAACCTTTTTTTTCTTAAGTGTATAATCACCTGAAACAAAGAACTGTTGTGTTTTCGTTAGCTTAGAATGAGCCCTTCATATCTACATAGGGAGCGGTCCTCTTCACGGATATCGCCATGTTGCTCCACCATGTTAGTAGCCCAGAACGGACAAACCAAACACTGGCTCTAGAGAGAGCCTTTCACGTTTTTACATTACCTGAAGTAAAACCGTGGTACCTCCAGCTGCTATGTGACTTCTGTTGCTCCTCAAGTAGTGTTATTATGGTAAGGATGGCCTCTGAGCGAGGTACCACGATTTTGTACTCGGTGGATCATGTTACCGCAGTCTTGGAAAGGGAGGAGTGAGAGGAGGGGTACTCAGTTGGTTGCAATCTGCAACCACACCACTAGGTGCTGCCAGATCCTACACACTGTACCTTTAATATTTAGTAGAAGTAGTTGCATTAAAATGTTAAAAGATACTTTTACTTGAGTCATATTTTAATGTAATGTAGTATTTTATACACTGTGGTATTGCTACTTTTACTTCAGTATAGAATCTGAATATTTCCTCTACCACTGCAAAACATATACTTACAATTCACAGGACACAAAAAATAATCATGGTAATGCTCAATAGGGTATAAGCTTTGCTAGATTTACTACCAAGGGTAACCATCATATATATCAGTGGTCCCTAACCAAGGGGTCGCAAGACAAATCTGAGGGATCGCCAGCTGATTAAGAGGACAGGAAAGCAGAAAAACATATTTTTGCTTTTTGCTTCTTCTTTTTTTTTTGCAAAATTGTTTCATTTTTCAGACTTTAATCTTGATTTTTTTCCCCGTGAGATTAGTACTGTAGAAGATTTAACCTAAAAAAAAATATTCAAAAAAAACGAGAAAAAAAAAAAAAAGATCACTCTTGGAATGAGCTGGCAACAACCGCTAAACAAATGCAACCTGTGAAGAGGTGTTGCAAGCAGAAAAAAAAAAAAGGTTGGGAACCCCTGATATATATTTTATTTCAATATAAAGGACAGTGTTTTTCAGCTTTCCAGTTACAGTGTTGGTGGAGAGAATCCCTCACAGCCTGGGAATCCAGACAGGGCGCCTTGTGGCATCAAGTTACCCAAGAGTCCCTGGGACAAATAAATAACGTAACACAGCTCACAGTGAGGTAGGTTTGTCCCTCTCCATCCAAGCAGAAGCGAGTTATCATGTCTTCACTCTGCAAAGCTTTATCCAGTGTTATCCTCCGATTACATTTACATAGAGAATGCAGCGGGGAGGGAGAAGGCAACAAACTGAATCACACTCCACCTGCACCACAAGAGGCGATGTGTGAAATATGTATTCAGTCTTTCATCAACCTCTTTATCTGCTACGCGAGGGTTATCCTCGCGTGTAAAGTCCTCTGTTGTGTTAGCTTTGAAAAAAGGAGGAGGAAACTGTGATCTGTGTTCTATTAATCATAGTCCAGCTCTGTGGCTGTCCCGTTATCACACATGTGTGTAATTACAGGGTATTTGTGCTTTAAGCATGCTCTGCTGCCTGGAAATGGAAGAGTGGCTCCACTGATGAACTCCCTGCTAATAGGACTACCTTTGATCTGCGTGGAGCATGGAGGGCTTACAGAACTCGCAGGTTTTAATTATGAAATACATGAAAAATAGATGCTGCACTAAGTGCCGACCATGACTGCAGTGAATCACAGTAGCAGCGCGCTCGCTAGTTTGCCTCTGCTTTTCCTTCCTTTATGTCTTCCAGTGCTCAGAAATACCTCAATCCCCGTCTCTCTCTCTCCGACTCCGTTCGTTACTGCGGAGAAGCCAAAAAGACAAGACCATGATATTAATTAGTGGATTGACAGACATGTAATTCATCTCAGAGGAAGTTTTCATTACATGGGAGGCTTCAGAGGGGCAGTTTGGCTTATTGGCAAGTGCTAAGACCAGACCTAATGGGGCTGCAGCTCCCTCCCTTTTGAGCAATTACAGCCAAGTCCTTATCAGCAGAGCCACGAGTCCACTGTTGTGGGACCTCGACTTCCAACACACTCGCGCGAAGTGATCCTTCCCCACAGACCCTTGTTCATTAGACAAGTGCCTGCTGTACTGTACTTTACTGGATGAGAATTGAGACTGAATGAGTGATGGTAATGAAAGGGTTCCAATATGTTTCTGAGTCAGCCTTTATAGAGCTGATATTAGCTGACATTAGTTTGTCATCAGAGCTCCGGTCTTCTCCCCCCTCCAGGTGATTATACAAGCAGGCGTGTGTGTGTACAGTCTATTGACAGACCTGGTAACAGATTGTCACTAACTGTCAGAGCACATATCAACTCACCGGTTCTAATCCCATCTTTTATAACCGCTACTCTTGAGATGATATGAAATGCACACCGAGCTCGGACAGGGGAGTTGAATAAACACAACACTTCATCTGTTACAATGACATTTACCTTTTGGCAAAAAGCTGCCTACCGCTGTGGTTTCCTGAAGTAGATGGCCTGTGAATCATCCTTTGCAACCATGCAGAGAAACAGAACACAGACAGGAATAAAAGTGAAAACAAGCAGTTTCAAGCAAACGAAAGGCCTTTGCACACACTGACGTGTCAATCATGTTTACACACCAGATCCGAAACTTTCGTCTATTAGTAAAACTTTTGGAACAGGTTTGATTTTCTGCATTTTTTCGCATCCGCCTCCACTCAGAGCTTCTGGCGATTGCATTCACACTTTAAAAAATGATAAAAGTGGTGTTCATTTGTGGAGATTATCTTTCTGAAAAATGGAAAAATCCTATTGGCTTTTTGTCGAGGGAACCAGGGCGATGCTAACTTCCTCATTGGCCTACAAAAATACGTCATCTCCATATCGCCCAACCCTATAGCAAACTGTAGATCTCACATTCTCTTTATTTAACTGCAATGTGCTGCATATTCTGAATAGGTTAGCCCAAAGGGGCTCATCTCTATCAGCCAATTGTAATACTCTTTCAACCTATTATTGTGCATAACTGGAGTGTGTGCCTCAGGAGCTGTAGGTAATTGTATTCCCCTTTAGATTTTAACTTACGTAGAGTAAGGTAATATATTATAATGTGAGTAGAAATTCACAAGTGTTTGTCTCTGGGGAGTGTTGCTGTTGACTATTAGAGAGGCAGAGCGACCTCTAACCTCTGTATTGTAATAACGGTGTATTTTTCTGTATTCATTCTGTAAATAAGGAAATACTGAAAGGCCTCGATGATGGTTTTATGTAAATACACCACTTGAAATAAATGGCCCTCTGACAACATATCTACATCTGTAGTTAAAGCCTTTCTATATAAGTGTGTAAACACACCCAGTGGTGGCCTATCAAGCTGCTGTTCAGTGAAGCTCAGTAACAGTAAAGTAAGCCAGGGTGGTCTGCTGAATGTGGTTTGTCTTTATTTATGGTGCGGGCTGAAAGGCTATTGGGTTTCATGTGTGGTTGAGGCTGGATCATTGGGAGATTACCGCTGGGCTGGGAACCGCCGGCGCAGAGAGTACACAGAGGCCTGCCTGTGCCCCTGGCCTCACTTTGACCAGTGCCCTGGGCCTTCCTGCATCCGTCAGGCCCCCCGGGACCGGTTCGCACTCGGAGGAGAATTACTGTGTAGTACAGCTAGAGCCAGGATCAGAGTGAACAACATCTGAGCAGCAGAAGCCCTAACATGTTGGCTTTTCACCTGCAGTACTGTACTGAATCGCACAACAAAACAACTGAACGGAACACCTCAGTAGTTTCTGGTTGAGCAGCTCCTTTTTTAGTTTGTAGATGTTTCCTGAATTCTTCTTCCTTCGCCGTTGCTGACCTTCACTGGTCCTCTGAGCATGTTGCAGATAAATACTGAGCGTAGTGGATAAATATAACAGTGATATGAATCACATACTCCACAGAATAGTCATTAACAATAGGGCTGTTGAGGGCATATTAGAGCCTTGGACGTCGTACAACAGAGTCGTTTTTTGGATCTTGTCATTTTTTGTAAGCGCTCAACTAAGTGAACCTGTGCAGCAGTGTCTTACCAATAACAATAGCACTTATCGCAGCGTTCCCTGCGGTACAATTAAAATTCCGTCAGAGTCTTCAATCTGCCTCCCAGCCATGCCTGCTGTTTCTCGGCCCTCCTGGGCCACGTCAATTCCTCTGCTGCAATGTATAATTCACGAGCCACCAAACAGCACTGAGGACTCACCTGGAGACTCGCAGGCCCAGCAATGCAGAACTGCATGGGGGGATGGGAGGGGGACGTTGTACATGAAGCCTGGGAGACATTTGTAGGGGGCGAGGTGCGTGTGACACGGTACCTCAAGTCAGCCAGGGCTTCTGTGATCTCAGGGTCACCCTGATAACATCGCCTCTCCGTCGGGATCTTTCAACTTCTTGCCTTTCTCAGTAAGGCATGTATGCTTTTATTTTTTTCTGCCCTTTCTCCTTTCGTCTTCTGAAAGACAATTGTGGTGTCCTCTAAAACTAATTTGGATGTATATCTTCTATTTGCAGACAATTCCATAGCGATGCATTGGAGTAACCTGTGGAGTCTCGGAGTGGTTGCTTTTAGTTAAAACCAATTAGAAATGACCAGAAATAACAGCGCCTGGAGACAGAGAAGTCATTTTTCTCTTGAGCCTCCCCAGAGAGTTGGCCTCTCCATGGATTAAGTGTTTTAGTATATTAGGGGGCAGCTGATTAGAATCATTGTGCTCTTTTAATCATTACATTTTTGCATGTATAGTTTATAGCAGTTCTAATAGCTAATAAGGCTAAGTGTGTCACTGCAAATGGGAGGATTGTTTAAATGACTTTGTGTATAAAACTTGGCCTTCACAAAGACTGGCAAAGTTAGAACAGCAGAGAGATCCTTGAATCAGCTCATCCATCTTATTGTGTGACTTTTGATGAGATGAGAATGCAAGAATAATCTTGCATCATATCTTTGTACTTTAGCGGCACTATACACTGGCTGACCTGCTACATTACTTTAAGAGATTTTTTTAAATAAATGAGTTGCCTAAGCCAGTGGTTCCCAACCAGGGGTCCGGGCTCCCTTAGGGGGACGCCAAAGATCACAGGGAGTGCACCAGGATTGTGCACATATATAACTAAAATCATAATAACACACTTACTGGATAATTTATACAAAAGTCTGTATATAAAAGTACTTAAAAACTTTTGTTTTTGTTACTTAGTAGTAAAATCTAACTAAATATTCTGCTTTCATGCTTCGTCCATATTTGTTGGCGTTTAGCCTTTCAAAAACAACATTTTCACTGCAAAAAAAACTCCAGCTTGCCGCACACAGCCTGTATTAATAGGGCAGTCTAGCAGTAATCTAACAGCACCATAAATTACATGTATTTAACCACAGTAACAAAAAATCTATTTCGGCTCTAACACTATTATAGTAAATTAATTAAGTCATATTATGATCTGCATTCACCTGGTGAATCATCAAGACGTCATAATTTTATTTATGTTGACGAAACTGACGAGTAATATTCATTAAAGAAAGTTTATTTGATAAAAAAAGTAACTCATTTAATACACTGAATCACTTTACTCAAACTGAGGATTTTGTACGAGGATTTGTAAAAATTGTTTAGGGTGAGGACGTCGGCGGGGATCAGCTTTTCTAAGATATAAGTAGGGATGGCTTCAAGGAAAATAGGTTGGGAACCACTGGCCTAAGCAGACTATATACTGTAAACATGTCACCTGCTGATTTTTCCAGTTTCCTTCAATTTGTACTATGTTAAATTTCTTAAATTTGCATCACCATAAATCACAGCACAACATGTTTTCTGGAGCTTTGTGATGGCTAAGGAGAGAAACACATTAATTGTTTCTAATTATTTTCTCTCAGGAATGTAGCAGCAATTTGTCAGTCGGGCAGGCGGCAGCACTCAAAAGATGGACTACTGAGTGTGGCCACATCTATCATTCTTAAGATGACCATGGCTCAGGCACCGTCATTAACCAGCAACCTCAGGAGTAGCCTAAAATTAACAGTCCCATACAACTGCCATCATTAAGACAGGACAATAACCAAACCTCCTCATTATGGGCTGATGTTTTTTTCTATCTGAGAGGCCTTATTAACTGTACAGAGTGTGTACTGCTAGCGGTCCCAAGGCCTGTGCTATTGACCCGTTATTCCAGTAGGTGTCCAGCCCGTCCCTCACTGGGCCCTCGCTGGGCCCTCACTGGCTCCTCCAGCAGCTGGGTCTGTTGCGCTGGCCGTGTCCTTGTGTGCGGCGGGCGTGCAGCAGTGGCATGTGGAGCAGGCGGCAGGAAGCGAGCCTCCCTGTCTCCCCAGACTGAACAGTGAATGAGGATAAGTGAGGAGCGCCAGTCAATGAATCAAGCAGCAGGAAGGGAGCAGCCAGGGGGGGAGTGTGACGTCCCCACGGGAGAGGCCTCGCATTAGGAACTTCCTCGTCTGTGTGTTTCTGGCACAGGTTAAATGGATCGCTCCCATTAGCGCGCTGAGAGGACAGCTCCATTATATGAAGGAGACTGTAACTTTGAATGTCACGGTGCAACAACCCCAGAGCACGCCTCGTCTCCCAGGGAGGCAGGGTGACAATAACCATCCATGATAATCATTCCCTGTCAGGCTTTAAGGAACCTGAAATTATGACGTACAGCCTGCCATGCGCCTCAGACTTCATTACAGCGCTGTCACTTTGAGTCGCCCCGCGATGGCACGGCGCTCCACAGCCGGCTGCAGCACTGTGGCTGCCAGAACCCAGACTCACTCTCCTCCTGTCTAAGTGGCATGTTTACAGGATGTGTGCCCCCCCCCGCAGATAGATGTGGTGGAGGTTAACCTCCAGTCGCCTGCACAGTTCCTCTCCAACATAGGCGAAGTCTCATGAGAACCTGTGCTGAATTGTTTACCAATGCAGGTGAAAATATGACTGATCAAAGGCCACACGGTGACAACTGTCCCTCCTTCCATCGTGACAAAATGGTAATGTTGAAATTAGAATTCAGCTGCTCATACAGGCTTGCCTTTTAACTTCAATATCTGTTATTACTTGTAATAAATAATCCCCACAAAGGCGATCCTCAAGTTGTAAGCGTGTTTATAGCAGCCTGTTTGTCAGCCAAGGAGAGCTTCACCTCCACACTGACCTCTGAACCTGCCATCCAGTGGAGAAGACATGAGCTGGCAGGCATTGCCAATGTCAGTGCCCGGAGCTAGCTCCTTCTTTCTCACCGCCTGACTCATTCATTGGCTTTATGGCCCCTTCTCCTTGCCACCTCCAATCACAGGGCTCTGAATGACACACAGAGGAGGAAGTGGGCCCACTTACCACCCCGCCTGCTTCCTCTAACCTGCATAGCAACAGGCCAGATAAGCCTTTGGCGTTTAACAGACAGAATTGGTTTTCTATCTGTACCTTAAAACAAATTAATGAAGAGAATAGTTTGCATGTTATTATGTGTTTGGGATGTGGTGGGTGGGAGATGGACAGTAGTTGTCGGGGCAACGTATTAGACACAAACAATCACAGCACACAGCTCTGGAAATATATGATTTACATATATGGTATATCTTATCTTTTTCTGTATATCTGGTTTTATTGACTTTTGCTAAAGGTACTCAGTGGAGTTTTTGACCACTAGGGGCACTATAGAGAAAGTATTTGTGTATCCGTTTCCTGTAGCATGAGAACACACTGCACGGTGGTGATGTGGTACACGTTTATGCTGAGTGCAGAGGGTATTGCATATTGACAGCTGGTGCCACTAACAACAGGTAGCAATGTGGACAAAAAAGAGAGGAAGAAGGCGACAGCTGGATGATTTAAAAAATGCAAAACAGATTTGCTAATTTTCATGGGGTAGTCAATTTTTTATACCCCAAGGATACGCGCAATACTTTGTAGTGAGAAAAGTCCAAAGAGCATTCAGGTTTAGCTTGTTTACTACAGTGTGGCTTTAAGTTTATTTTTAGTATCAGAATTACAGTATCATAAAAAAATATTCATCAACTGAAATTCATGGTAGGTTTATTAAAGTTTATTAAATAAGAAATGTAGTGATTATAGAATAATGATCATTCATTTCTGCGTCTTTGGTGTAGAGTTCAACCTCTGAGGATTAGAAACATGATGAGCCTGCAGATAAACGTCTTGGAGCCAGTGACAGCAGAACAGCTCCTGAGTATTATCAGTGTGGTCTGTGTGGCTAACGTTGGGCGAATGCACACGCATACGCTCTCACTTCCTCTGTCGTAAACATTTTGCAAAGCAAATGGTTGTTTACAACTTAGAGATCTGTGGTCAGTCTGCAGACAAACACGTTCTGCTATTTTGAATTCTCTCACGTTTTTCACCATTGTAATATTTCATGTGTCTGTTCAGGACACGGTGGCTCATGTTGGTCGTTGTCATTTTTGTGGTGGTTTATAGTTTGAACTATTAGTGAAGTGACGGTTACATTTCTTAAAACACATTTGGAGAGTATTGGAATTGCCTTTTTTTCCCCTCAATTCTTATCCATAGACTGTACATAAGAAGTGGACGTAGTCACCGTGACATCACCCCAGTGGCTTGGGGACTGCGGTTTTGAAGCCTTGAGTTCGGCATTTTGGCCGACGCCATCTTGGTGTTTTTGCAACCAGAAGTAACACGAGAGGGTGGAGCTAAGTACAATCAAATGCCGAATAAGACATTTTTAGGCAACCAAAATGTTACAATTAACTTTCATGAACTGAAAACACACTGTGAAAGAGTTAAGTTTAAGTTCTAAGACGAAAATACGGGCAACTCCCAGATCGGACAGCGCCGAGGTAGCGACCTGTCAATCACAAGGTGGACACACCCCTAAAGCACACCCTGCTTTATGGTCTGTTTGACTCTAAATGGGACCATAATTTACTAAATGAACATCATGCTGTAATGAAGAAGACTTGAAACTACCGATTGAGACCATAAACTCATGTTTACAATGTTTACTGAGGGAGGTAATAAATCAAGTGAGAAGTAGAGTCATTTTCTCATAGACTTCTATACAATCTGACTTCTTCTTGCAACCAGAGGAGTCGCCCCCTGCTGGTTATCAGAAAGAATGCAAGTTGAAGGCACTTCCACATTGGCATCACTTTTCAGACCCAGAGGTAGTCCACGGTTCTTATCACTTTGGCGCTGGCTAAAACCACTTTAGGGTGCACCAAAAATGCACGAGAAACCCTGTCTGTACGCTATAGACATTTTATATGACATAAAGTGTCTTTAGATTAAATAATATCCCTTTTTTAATGGTCACCAGACTCCCTTTAACTAGACTGAGAATGTCTGCTTTGTGTGTCTGTAACTGTAGTGTAAGGTTTGACTAAAAGCCAGGAAAAAGGCTGCTTATTTGGCATTTCCCTCTAATACAGTTTCCACTACGCACACCAGCTATGTTCCTTACATGGTCTAAGAGGTTGTCTTCCCCATCAAAACAAAGAGCCAGTTAACTGCTTAATAAAGGCTTTTACAGCTGCCTTGTGTTGCAGTACCTTGAGACCGCTGCTCTTTAATGGACCATCAGCTCTCGCTGGCTTCCATGTCATTTGATTGAAGTGTAGAATTAAGACTGGATTACTGTTTATTTTCTCCTTGCGTAATGTCACAGTTGGACAGAACAGAAGCTTTTGGCCCTGAGCACTGGAACAATGCTAGAGCTCCATCACAGGCTGCTGGCCCCTAGGTGACTGTTTTCCCTCTTTCTGCTCAGTGGACTTGATATTAGTTATGTGTTTCTGTGTGTCTGTCTATAGGAGGCTGAAGGGCTTATTTGTTTTCCCCCTCGTTGCTCTTTGACTCGTTTCCCCTCAAACGTGTCTGAAACATTGTTATCTCCGGCCAGACGCCTTTTTCACAGAGAGTTATTGAATCATGTCAGCTCGCCATCCCCCGAGTTTCAAATGCAAGCTGTAGAAAAATTAGCCATTGCTTCCGCATGACAAGTGGGATCTATTAGTGTGCTATCGGCCCGCAAAGCATGAGCATCCGGCAGGCCGCTGGGGACCACGGCCGTCTGTGCGCTCGTCCGCGTCAGGCTCCTGGGGCATTAGTCCAATGTTGCAGACAGCAGGAACCGGAGTGGCTCACTCGATGAGTTGACACCCGAAGGGGCGAGGAAGGGCAGCATGAGCAGTCGCAGCCCAGCTCCACCTCAGCCTCAGCCAGGTCTGACTCACACTAGTCGGCCTGGCCACTTGTTTGATAAGCAGATTGCAACTACACACATCTCATCTATATGGTTAAAATCTTTTCTACCTCTACCACCATACGTTTTCTCTCAGATCTCACTCTCAGCATGAGGTGTACAATAAACTGGTAAATTGCAGGAAGTCTAATGATGAGAATAATTTAGATCCTTCATCTTCTACGCCTCAGTGCTCACTTAATTGCTGCAGCGCTAGCTAATATGTTTGACCTTACTTTTATATCCAGTATAAATCCACATGTATGGAAGTTTCTCACTGGTTAAAATAATTACCGTACACATTCAAAACTACCTGCTTGGCTAAAAAAGCCCAACATATAATACTCCACCAAAGGCCTTCTGGAGACAAGTAATATTACAGCAATATCAGGTTAAACCATCATGTCAGCGCTCTGCTTTTTATCCACTTATCAAAGCATTTGAGATCAATGTGGATGATGGCATTTTCTTAAAAACATTTTCAATTAACTGGTTTTATGACTCCAAATAATTAAGCTGTAGTTTGTAATGGTACAAAATTAAAATGCTATTAAAGTTAGTAAAGGTGTCCCACAGGGGTCTGTTTTGGGTCCTCTTTTTATACCAGCAAACTCGACGCCTATCAGCAGCAATCGCTGTTTTTAGCGTCAACCCCGGCCATTTACGTGAATCGTACACATGTACATAAGTACTGTGCTTAAGTACAAATTTGAGGTGCTTGTACTTAGCTTGAGTATTTCTATTTTCTGCTACTTCTTCTACTCTACTACATCTAAGATACAAATATTGTACTTTTTACTTCACTACATTTATCTGACGTTACTTTGCAGACTCAGATTAACAATACAGAATATAATCAATAATTAAATGATAATATTATTATATCAATAAGGTTTTTATTGGTCCCCAGGGGGAAATCCACAAGATACCCAGCAGTATGCGAAATAATATAAAACATATATATAAATAAATTAAAATTAGCTCCTCATTTACCAGCTGCAACATTAAAGCGATGAACACAATAATGCATCAGTAATAATTATAATCATACATAAAATAATATATAAAAATCGATATAAAACATATTTGTGTATCAAAACAACTTGTTGTTTTTTTGTTGTACTCTAATCTCAAAAAGCTCCAAAGTTTTTAATTTGCATATTGAAATCACTATGACTTATATATATATAATTTGGTCCACTCTACATTGTAATGCACATTTATATGATTTTACATGACACTTAACTTAACCTTTTGTATTATTTTGATTTTATTTGATGCTTTTTATTCTCTCATCAACCACTAGCTTGTAAAAATGATAATAAATAAAAAAAACTAAAAAAAGGTGTACACTATTTCAAGATCTCTGATTTGCATTGCATTGGTATCAAACACCCTTTGAAATGTTAAATTAAATTGTTTTCTTTATATTCTGATTTAATTGGTGTTGCGTACAATAATTTGTGCTTAGATTTATTTCTTTGTCTTGTGCTTTCATATATGTTCTTTGTCCCAATCTCAATGAGAGTACCTGTTTAAATAGAGGATTAACTAACTAACATTGAGGTCAAAGTGCCTCCATCCCCGCTCTGGGCCACAGGCTTAGTCATGTGCTCCGGCCCAATCAGTGTGGCAGTTCAACACATTAGCATTCCTAATGTTGTTTGTTTTAGTATAATTTTTCATTCGTTGCCCGCAGACAGTAGAGTTTCAACCACCGTGTCGTGGATGTTGATGTAGCATGGCCGCAGGTCAGACACCAGCCTACACACAGAACTGCCCTGGGCCTGAAACCTCAGTGACCTTGGACAGTGACAGTCTGTTGGACCACAGGGTCTACCTCTTCATCACCATCAGTTAGCTATAAGTAGAGTCAAATATGTTTATGCTGTGTATTTTACAGATTTTAATGTTTTTTCATGGTTTGTTTTTTTTCTCTTTGCAGGTATCTCAGTAACAAAGAAGACACATACCTGTGAGTACAAAGATTTTTATTGTTACTTTTTTTGCTGTAAAAATGTCATTTAATTTTCAGACAAATTCTACGCAGACTTAATGTGGGGAAAAAACAAATTTTCCGTGCCTCATATACAGTAGAGATGATAAGATCATCTTGTTTATATCTCTGTTGACTCTTCTTTCATCAGTGCCCATATGCATATTGTTGCCTGACTCGTATTGTAATAAATCAATACCTTCAATTAGATCAGTGCCATCCACTTTCAATATTTCGTATTCCTCCGTCCTGGAGAGAATATGATGATAACCCCAGAGAGGAAATTAAAATGCTACGCAGTCATATGACTGTTTGATAATCACGCACAGCTGAAGCAGACAGCGTGCTGAAGCACTTCTTTGTTTTCTGCAAGGCCTTGCAGCCGAGCAAGGCGGATGTGGTGTTGTGTGGTGGTTTGTCACCTCTGAGGCTGCGTTAACTACCAAGAGTTTGTATTCTTCAAGTACAGATCATATCACTGCAATTGAAAGATACAGACTCAGTGTGTGACACGTCTCACAATGTGAGATGCGAGGCTTCTTTGTGCACTACAACAATAGTACACAGGCTCTGCCTTGTCTAACCACCACTGCCTTTTCAATTTCAGTCTGCTCATGAAGAATTGATGAACAGTCAAACCTGTAGAAATCAATGATTTCCAAGAGATTTGTACTCTATTTTGACACGTGTGAAGTGCAATCGAAAAGGCATGTAGAAACGCTTTTGTGCGGTGTACTGCAGTGTGTCTGTGCATGTGTGTACATCTGTGCGTGTGTGTGTTCATACCCCACTGTGTGAACGGAAGAAACGAGCCCTGAAGGCTATCCTTTCCCTCTGATCACTCTGATGAAACTTGTGGAGAGGGAAGGCCAGAGGGCTTTTCTGTAAGAGCGGTCGGAGTGTTTCAGATTGTGAGCGGCTGCATCTCGCCCTGTAAAACATCTCGGCTCTTTCTTACATCAGACAGCAGGGCAAAAGGATATGATCTTCGACGCTAGACAGCTCTACCTTACTCAAACAGCCCCGTCAAAACAGCAGCACGATTGTGTGTTAAGCTATTTGCTTGTCTGGAGGGGAGGAAATGGGGGGGGGCTATGGTATTTCTTTTTTGATGTGTGCGTGTTTGTGTCAGGATATCTTCAAGGTAGAACAGAAACGCTTTGACCCACCATCCACCGCCCCGCTATCTTAATTAGTGCGGCGCTAAGCACCTCTACACCGGAAGGGGGCTCAAATCAAAGAGCATGATTTAGGAGTCTTGGGTTTAAAGCCCTGGGCAGAGACTGGACTACGCCGTCTCATATCAGTGAGAAATATTCAAATCGTGTCCATGTGAGGAAATCAAAGTAAAGCCCCTTAACAAGTAGTTGATTGCTGTGCCTCGCAGACAGGAAGCGGCTCGTAGATCCTCGTCGGAGCTGTGTGCACAAGAAGACGTTCAAGGGCCGGTTAATGGTCATTGAAAATACAGAGGGAAGGTCTCTCTCAGAGGCGCCTGGTGATTATATGGTGGAGTAATAATGAGGGAGATCGCTCTGCCCTACATGGTTATAGTTGGGCTGTAGATCTATTTTTGTTCCCGTAGTGAAAACATTGGCTTCCCCGCTACGCCGGTCCACACCGCCACTCGAAATGTGAGCTTGGCAGTCTTGCTTGTATGTGTGTGTGCAAGTGTGTGTGTTTAAGGAGGTCTTCCTAGTCCAACCCAGACCACAGGGATGGGCCGTGTCTCTGACTAACTCCCCACTCTGCCTGAGTGATCAAACTGCTGGAAGCTCCCCGCCATGCCAGTCCCCTCATCAATATAAATTACAGGGGCAGCTGTTCACTGGCAGACTCCTCTCTCCACTTTCCTTTCCTTTCCTTTCCTTTCCGTTCCTTTCCTTTCCTTTCCTTTCCTTTCCTCTCCTCTCCTCTCCTCTCCTCTCCTCGCCTCTCCTTTCCTCTCTTCTCCTCTCCTCGCCTCTCCTCTCCTCTCCTCTCCTCTCCTCTCCTCTCCTCTCCTCTCCCCTTTCCTCTCATCCTCTCATCCTCTCATCCTTTCTCCTCTCCTCTCCTTGCCTTGCCTTCATCTCATCCTCTCTTCTCCTTCCGTTTCCTCTCATCCTCTCTCCTCTCCCCTTTCCTCTCATCCTCTCTCCTCTCCTCTAATCTCCTGTCCCATCCTCTCCTCCTCTCCTCTCCTCTCCTCTCCTCTCCTCGCCTCGCCTCTCTTCTCCTCTCCCCTTTCCTCTCATCCTCTCTCCTCTCCTCTCTCCTCCCCTCTCCTCTCCTCTCCTCTGCTCTCATTCTCTCTCCTCTCCTCTCTCCTCCCCTCTCCTCGCCTCGCATCTCATCTCCTCTCCTCTCCCCTTTCCTCTCATTCTCTGTCCTCCCCTACCGTCTCCTCTCCTCTCCTCTCCTCTCCTTTCCTCTCCTCTCCTGGACTAATCATAGAGCCATCAGAAGTTGAAGTATTCTAGATGAAAACAGATGCTTATATCATTGTGCCGATCACTGTGATGTCCTCTCTCCATTCTGGCTGTTATAAGTAGATTTACTGAGCGAGGCAGCACCCTCTCTTTTCTCTCACCGACTCCTCTTCTTTCTTTCTTCGTTCCCCATAAGGGGCGGCCCCTCGCAAACACTTCCTTTAACCACAAGGCTATAATTCTCAGCAAGAAGTCAGCTGTGGTTTTCCTGTACATTTCCCTGACAGGTTTACATATGCTCTGTTATATTGACTTTTAGCAGCAGTTGATTTATCCCTACAACTGCCTGACAGATGTGGCAGCAAAAGATCAAGGGCTTAAATTTCATATTGTAGTTTTTTTTCTTTTCTTACTTCGATGCCGGACACCAGATACACACGCCGTCACCTTCTCCTACCTCAGCGAGGCTGCGTTGCCGTGAGATGAGTTTCTGTTTGGACCTGTTGAGAGAGATGGTGTGGAAGCGGAGGATCAGATGCAGCAGCTGATTACGCTGAGATTAGACGTCTCACCTCTAATCTACCATCAGCAGCAGTCTGGGGCTCACAGCTCGAATAGCAGAGAGCTAACTAACTCACACACACACGTACATACACACACACACAGGTCGTGTAGCCAGGATGCTCTTGCTCGAACAGAGCAGATCTCCTGATTACCTCGAGCTGATCCTCTCCCTCACTCTCTCTCTCTTGCAGCTGTAGATGTACAATATGCTGATGTCTGACTGGCTGTTCAGACTATGATACACAACAAGACAAAGACAGTTAATACAGATTGCTTTGTAAAAGATTAGACAAAACCTATAAGATAAATTGATACTCTGCTAATATGTCCATTAGGGCTGGGACGATACACCCATCTCCCGATTCGATACTATCACGATACTTGATTGCCGATTCGATATGTTTTGCAATTTTTAAGTATTGCAATACTACAATAATTGTGATGTCTAGCTCTGCTTTTCCTGCAATGTGTGAAACCCAAAGTTTTTCCATACTTTACTGTACGTGTAGTGTTTACCACGTTGGATTTAAAATGTGAGGGTGCAGGTCGTATCCACGTGAAACCTCCGCCGTTTTCTACTTTTCGTTTCGGCCGACTGCGGTTTGTTTTGATTAGCGGATACGGAACAGATATGACTTCACGTTACTCCTACTACAACAATAAAAGCGGTAACTTCCTTATACCTCTGCATAAAATCAAATGAAGCAAATATATCGATTTTGGCATTAAAAATCAATTTCAAAATCGTAAAAAACAAAAAAAACGTGATACATAGGTGAATCGATATCTTTTTCCCACCCCTAATGTCCATATAACAGAAACACCTAATATTATAATAAAATCCAAAAGAATGTCCTCAGAAATCACTGTAGAGCTAAATTTGCCGTCTTAAAAAGCTTAAAAAAAATGTAATCATCACAAAACCACTTTTAACTTTTATTCAAGCATTATTCATGCATTATTATTGTATTTGATTTCATTATATTTCACAGGTGTTATTCTGCCAATGAATGTGCACCATATGTAGTGTATGTCTGAGTTTAGATTGGGAATAGAGTGGCCAGAGGGAGGCAGTAGTACAAATGTAACTCCGGGAAAAGAGAAAAGGAGACAGACGAGGCTTCCTCTCTTCAGTCTTATAGATACGTCGTAGAGAGTGCCAGTTTTTTCTCCCTATATTTGTCTCCATTGTGGTGACAGACTCCTTACACTGATTGAGAAACATGGCCTCGCTCCTGCATCTCCATTTATTTGCTAGCAGCTTGTATCGAGTTTCTCTCGTCAGAGATCTGCACTCACACAGTAATAGCACAGCCGATCTGTTTTAAAGGAGCCAGATGATTTAGATTCTTCAGCGCCGTCTTAGAAAAACAAGAGTGCAGAGTTACAGTGAAATTATATCAGACTCAACTCAAAGTTATAAAAGCCAGTAGATTTCATGCCTTTGTGCATTTGAGATTCCTCTCCTAAAAGTAGTTTGGTGTATGTTTTGGATTAATATGCGAACAGCATATTATTAATCCCAATAATGCTCTGTGTGTTCACATATGACAGCTTTAAAAGCACCTGCTTTACCCTTAAGTGTCATCAGACTCCGCTTGGATTTCTGAGTGGTAGAATGCTAATGCATCGGCTCTGTGAGTTGAGGTGTTTTTAGTTAATCAAACATGAGATTTATGGTGCTTAATAGTGCTGTACATTGCCAATTTAGGAGAATAATATGTCCCAGTTGCTGTCTAATTTTGCTTGGCAACAGGCGCACTCCTGTGGAATCGCCCGGGGCGGTGTGAGTTGTCTCTGCATAGCTCAGTGTTCCATGCTCAGTGGCTGTTTGAAGGTATTTCATCACATTGTTGCCTTGATTCAGCTCTGTGGGGATTTGTTAGTTGCACTCATGTGGGAAGTGCATCCAGTACATTGTTAAGCTCGGGCTGATAATGAAGATCAGCCAGCCAGAGTCCCCTGAGCTACACGGAGAGAGAGAGAGAGATAGTCTAGTGAGACACGGCGCAGCGCAGACATAGTGGAGCAGGACTAGCACACGCAGCAATACACACAGACGCAGAGGAATCATCAGCACAAAGCATACAACACTCAACTGTGCTGTAGTGTATTAAAAACAGTAGTGCATGCAGTACATTAGATTATTATCTGTTATACTCTGTTGTTCTTACTAAACATTATTCCAAATTTGTAAAATTGGCATTATTATGTTTAAACGTCCGTTGAGCAATATTGCAATCATTTTAATGTTGTTGCCTTTTTGTTATAGGATTGAAATTGACAATGCAGGGCCCCGCTAAGGACAGTGTGTTGAACGTTATTTGATTCTCAGCGTGGTGCTAGAACTCGTTGTTTCCTCTTCTCCCAGAGCAACATTGAACGCTTAAATTGACACAATCTTTTCCTCCCGCTGTACTGTAGGTTGTGTTTCATCTTACTCTATTTGTTTGTTCCACAGAAAAGAGTATTCTTTTTGGACATTTTGGTATAATCTATAATAGACGGCTATTTTTTTTTTTTTTTTTCTGAAATAGGTCAGTGTAATCACAACAGTGAGGGATGGACAGTCACTGTAAAAGGGAAATCAATAGAGCTATCTATTTGTCGTAAACCAGGCCAGCATGATTTTTCTCCATTTTTCCTCCGCTGCCATACTTTCTTCCTCTCCAACACAATGTGGCAGGTCCTCATTTTTCAGTAAAAGCATTATGTCTGCCATTTTGTAAAATTGCAAATGGCCTTTGTACATGCACTTTCTTTGCATACGTTTTTCTGTGGGTGTGGGACGCTTCTTTTTATCACCTCCTGGGGGCCCGGGATGTTTTATAAGGAGGAGAATGGTGAGGGGAACTGTAGGGGTGCACGGCGGTTTTTTGTGGGGGAGCTCTGCTTTTGTTGGCTCTTAATCTGGTTCTTCTCTTGGTGCCGGCTCTTTCAGAGAATTTGAGCCGGAGCGGAGAGAGGCCTCGTCAGCTTTTCCTCACCCCTTTTCCCTTTTGTGTCTCGCTGAGAACTGAAAGGCCCTGTCTTGAAGTGTTGTCAGACCAGAAAACAAGAGTAAGTGACATGTGACAAGGACACAATGCTTGGCTGGGCCAGCCAAAGTAAGTGGCCCCCATCTGCTGCCGGCGATTTCTCTTCTGCCGGCTGTCTGCCACCTCAGGTGAGAGGGACCAGAGACCGAGAGGGCTGTGCCGAGATGGCGGCGTCTGCCAGGCGAAGCAGTTGGCACGGACGGGAGGGCACGGCCGGCCTCGCGCTCGCGGCGGCGCACAGTCGGCCAGCCTTTCGCACGAGCGCAGGTTATCCGTCACTCGTCAGGTTTCCGATGCCTCATCACTTTCCTGTGGTGTACACACACATTCAGCGCAGGACAAGAGTGTCAGCATGTAATGAAAGGTTTGATTCATGGAGGGCGACAGAGGCGGAGGTCACGGAGCTCCTCCAGATATGATCCTGACTGATGCTGATGGGGAAGCTTTAAGATGGGGGCCATAATTAAATGTCCTTGTGCCATCATCAAGTTCCTCGGTCGCAGCCGTACACACAGACAGAGAGCTTATCTCTCTGACCAGCATGTATCTGGTATTGATGGTCTGAAGTGCACTTTGAGACAAATTATACTAAACTGAAGTGGAGCAAAAAAAAAAAAAGTATTGTCAGAAATATCCCATTATGGATTTTTTAGGATGTGAAAATTCTGATGCAATATCATGCATGAATAAAGGCGGATAAAATTAACATTTATAATTTCATTCCTGAATTATTCAAAAGAATGTTGTTGAATGAACCGTGCAACGAGTAAGTACGTCCCCTATAATAAAATGATTTTGAAATATCATGTAAGCGCACCATTTCAAGATCAATAATAAGTGTCACAGTGCATTAAAGAAAAAGAAATAGACAAAACACAACAAAATAGACGGGTTGCATCAAATGTTTATTGAAACTTTATTCAATACATTTGAAGCGAGGATCACATCTTTGTGACAAATAATGTCATTCTGCTCAGAAACTAAAGTAGAAAAAAAAAAAGTTACATCGACCGAGAAGAAAGCAGAAGTGCTCACAAAAGCTTTCGGTGATATTATACATTGACATTTGTGCTGATCGCTATTGTGCACATTTTGTTGAATCTGCTTTATTAGAGAAATGCTGTTTTTTTTTTTTTTCCCCCGTTGCTATTAATTTGTGTTTCTGTGGGTGTGCAGCGCGAGAACAGAGAGATGTGGTTAACCCATTGTGAAGTTAGCCGTCATCATTAAGATTCTACAGATAACAGGCATGCGGATTTCTACTGCTCAGCATTATGGGATCCCAGACATCAAAGGCAGGTTTTCATTCTACTGTGTCTGCCGCAGAAGAAGAAGAAAAAGGAGACATGGAGTCAGGAAAATAAGGCAGATTGGGGAGAAAAGAGGGGAGCATGTATACGTACCTGCGCCAGTCAGGTGACACGATGCTCTGTAATGTGTTTGCCGCCACAGAGGGTCCCTCCTGCATAGTTAGCTCCTTGCTAAATTGGCGTCCTCTCTGATTAAGTGGCACGGTCCTTAATAACTCCGTGGCTGACTGCAGGTTGGTTCACTTTAAAGATCAAGTTCATTTCTCACCGTGGTCATTAAAGTGCAGGTCTGCGTAATTCAAATCAATTCACCTACTTTTACTGTCTGTATTTTTTTCCCCCTCTCTTACAGCTCATACTTTCATGTGGCCTCCTTTTATATCTAATCAATGTAAAGGTGTTGTCAATAGTATTTGTACAAATCTTATAATACTATTTCCAGTTCTGTTACACAGATATTACAATGAAGTTCCCCCTTAATTCAGATTACGCTCTCTTCCAGCGTGGTGCCATTATGCTTTTGCCATTACATCAGCGTGAGCTGTTCTACAGTGAGAGTATTGAACGTACAAGAGAGAGAAATGTGCTGTTCTCCAGTATTGTGCTGGATTACAGAATCAAGGTCGACTCACAAGACACAGAGCAGCATTATCCCTTAATCCTGTGTTTTGGTTTCAAATAGCCTTTTTACACCTAATCTTCACAAGTAAAAATGACAAACATGAATACTGAGGTAGGTATTTAAATGTGCATTACCTGCGATGTTAAGGTCAAAGGCTTACGCTGACTTAAAGTGGCTCTACGTTTTGTGAAAGAACAGACGATCATGTGTTTGCCACTTATTTTGTTGCGGCTGTGTTACAGAAGACGAGGGAGTCTTGTGATGAAATTTCCCCAGGCGGTTTCAGATGGAGAAGTCTGGGAACTTTTCATCCAAACTATGTGTCATTTGTTTGTTTTCCTTTTTGCTTTTACACTCTGTAATATTTTGAATGAAGATACTATTCCCCCCCCCCCTTTTGCTTTAACCTCTCACCAAGTTTCACTCGGCCTGCTGTACTGTGAGGACAAGCTTCACTGAGTCACCAGATATAGCGAGTACACCAGTTCCAGTGTCTCCCCTTGACCAGGCTGGTCTCAGTGTGACTGTCAGGCTCAGCTGTGGCAGAGCTGGAGGAAACTTAAAGGTGCTGTGAAAGACTAAAAGTGGGCCAGCCGCTGCTGCCTCCTGTTGACCTACCTTGTTCAGAGGGTCCAGGTACAGACTGATGACAGGACTCCTCCTCAGCGGACCACATTACTAATGTGTGAGGGTGCGAAAGGAGCACACCCAGTGATGAATCACTCCCCTGCACCCATGGCATCCTCATAAGTCAAGAGTAAAAGTGTTGAGAGTGCGCACAGTAAAAGAGCTCCTTCGTCCCGTCGTCCACCGTAGAGAAACTCCATCCAGGCCCGGAGGAAGAGGGGAAGGGGGGAAGGCTAAGTGGTGCATAGCCTGAAGATCTCCCTCAATCTTGAGGAAAACATTAGTCCCTCCAGTGGGTCGCTTGTTTTTATAAAGCTCATACAACTTAGGAAAAGTAACTTTCATGCTTGAACAGAGCTGCTGTTTTTAATAAATGAGAGTAATCTGCGTCGCGTTGATCTGGACTGCCTCACCGGACCAACTGCATTACCTGAAGTCACAGAGAGAACATTAAATATGTGTTAGTTTAAGCTAAAACAGTTTTCTTCGGAGGGTTTCTGCGCTCAGGAAAAGGCTCTGCCTCATTACTCACGTTGGTGTTTCAATAGAGAGAATAATGGTGGAATTGTTCAGCCTTAAAAGCAGAGGAAATATTGAGTTTTAAAATAGATTTTTAGTTTTATTGAAAACAACTTTATTAGCGCAAAAATATTGTACATCACAGTTTGTTTCTCTGTTTTCTTGTATAGCCTTAAGCCAGAAGGTTAACTATTTTAGTTTACACGCCTACCTCCCCCCAGAGCTGATGTCGGGCTATATTGGTGATGTTGGGGGAGTGTGTAAGTTTGACGCTGGGTAATACATCACACACACCGGGGGGTCTCCCTGGTATGCTCCTCAATAATGAAGTTCATTCGTTAACTTCTCCCTCAAAGGCCAAGTTCCCCCGCTGCCCTTTTCAACAGCTATCGCAACTCTTACCACAGTCACCCGACCAACCGAAGAAAAAAAAAAAAACACATCATCATGCTTTTCCCCTTGACAGGCTCAGTGGTTGCCTTCGCAGGGCATGAAGAATAAGCAGGTCCATTACCAATCCCTCATGCCTGGTTATAGCCATAATTATCACAGGGAAAATGACCTGCTCTGTTTGGTTTGCCGTGGAGTGGGCTGCACCTTCCTAATCACCTCCTCCTTCCCTCCTGTCGTCCTCATGCCGCGGAGATGGAGCTGGTTTTGGGGGAGTCTTGCCAGTTCATTAGAATTCACAGGGTTCCACCTCCCTGCCTAGCCAGGCTAAGCCTCTCACACAGACTGCCATGCCTGCGATAATCTCCCCTCCTCGTTCCCTTCTCTCTCTCTCTATCCTCCTATCCCTTTCCCTTTCTGTCCCCAAGGGCAGCTTCGCACAAAGGAGATGCAGTGCAATTCATTGTTAAATCTGATTTCTATTGATCTATTGAAAAATTGCTCCGTGAGATATATGATAGCTCTCCAGCAGTGCCTGATGATCCCTCCTTACCACTGCCTTTTCATCTGATAAAGAAAATAAATAAACTGATTTATTCCAGTCACTTAAATGACAACCTTTGTTGAGTGTTACGAGGCGCCGCATATTTTTTTTTTCCAAGGCTGTGTATCAATCAATTGAACATCCAGTTCCAGTGGGCAGAAACACTTTTGTTGCTGCGGAAGTGCCCAAAGACACACAGAAACGGCCTGGCATTTCACTTAGTTTAAATCTAGCAGAGAAAGAACAGCAGCAACTAAACAAAACAGGGACTAAAAAGCAGCTGAGGGCGTTTGATATTTTTCATTGAAGTGCAGTGCTTGTTATATTGTTCGTAGCCTCTTGTCACCACCTCACTCATACCTGCAAGGGGTCATTTAATGTGGAGCGGGCGTGCCTTAAATGACGTGAAGCGTGGTCAGTCCATGGAGGACAAATTGGCTTTGCTACCACGGTGACGCTGTATTTTTTTTTTGTCTTCTTTGACAAAACCATCTGACTGAATTGATTTGGAAATACCAGAGACTCTTTATTTTTGTGTTTGTTCGAAAAAAGATTTAAATCCCGCTCTATAAATAACCGTGGCAGTAAAACAAAAGGCTATAGCCTTGTCAACCATTCACTATAAGTACTGTGTTGTTGATTCAGATTACATGACAGTTGACGGGTGTACACTTCACCTATGTAGGAATGATATGCTTTCATATTTCTTCCTTTTGACCCTGCTGTTCTATAAATATTGTGCTTGTGTGTGTGTATATTGAGTGACAGATAGAAAGGGAGAGAATAGTGCTGAGCTGGCCCCCGGGGTTGCTGTGTATATAAAGGATGAAGGGCAGTGTATACAGTCACTAATATAGAGTCATGTAACTGTAAAGATTGTAAAAGACTTACCTGCAGCTGCTACCTAGACACACCACTTTGCTCCATGGAAAATCCATTAGCCGTAATGAGTTAACAGCATCTCCTGTAGCTACACATTATAACATAAAACCAAGGCACAGCAGTGGCATGTAGCATGTTTTTAAACTCTTATTTAAACTTGTCTTTGAATGCAACCCTCCGCAGTCCTCTGGACATAACCCAATAGTGTCCTCTATTCTCACTGAAATAGATATTCCCTTTGTTGTCTGTGTGATTTATTGAAGTCTTCCCACAAGTGGAAGCCCCCAGGAAATTGCCTGGAATGGCCCTAAATTGGTTTATGATTGTGTGGTGTGGGCCGGTGCTGTTATGGTTCTAATATTATGCCCTCCTCTCCTTGGCATCTATATTAAATTGATCTGTATTGTTTTCATGGAGTGCCTGTTGAAGCTTGTTAATTCTACCGCTGCTTCGGGCTGGTGTTGTGGTTGCAAACACCCAGGTGGCTCTCGTGGTGGAATATAAGCCTCAACTCTCTGAAATACTCTCCCGATGAGATTGTGGAGGAAGTCCATAACTGTTTATCCGGTGGGGGTCAAAGGTCGCAGAGTGCAACAGCACGCGGACTACGGTTTTTGAGGCCGGTCCAGTGCTGTAAGAGTTAACGTGGATCAGCTGCATGGAGAGTCTGTGCGTGGAATGGCTACTGACAGACTGCTAATGAGGCCATTATCAGCTCCGGTCCTCTCCTCTCCTCCAGGGGCACCAGTGGATGCTCGGCACCTCATCTCAATTGAATTCCAGTCCGCCGGGCTTGTTTACAGTAAATACATTTACTTGAATTAGTCCAAGAGGAGCGTGAGACACATGATTGGGCCGGCCTTGTGTCTGTTGAAACCTCCGGGAGTCAGAGGAACTTCACGATCATGATTTCTATAAAGAAATGATTGACTGAAAATGATTCTATTGATGACTACACGTCAGTGATCGCCACATTAATACCCACAGACGTTTGACCGTCAGGAGCCTTTGTGGCCTAATCGATGCCCTAATGAACAAGTATCAGCAGGGTATTGGCATGCTGTCACTGGTAATGTGGAGCAGTCAAGGGAGAGTGTGATCAAGAGCAAATGAAGCAGCTTTGCTGGAAACATCTCTCCTTGGGGAGGCCTGGGCTTTTAAGCACAATTACATACAGTTTTAGGCACTATATTTGTTGTAGAGCTGAAAGCGGAGAACAACATCAAGATTGGTTTATTAGTATTATGTTTTCCTTAAAGGTTCGGTTCACCAAAATTGATGATTGTGGTACAATGGAGGTGAATAGAATTGTGTATGTAGCGCTCACAGTATTGGAAAACTTTTTTTTTTTTTAGGCATCTTATTCCTTTATTATATAGCAACAGTATACAGATGACAGGAAGTGAGGAGACAGAGGGATGGGAAATGGTGTGCGACAAAGATCCCCGGCCAGATTTGGACCACAGACATTGTGTTTTTTGGTCAGTGTCTTAACCCCTGAGCCATCGGACTGCCCCAATTAAATGACATTTGAAAAATTCTCTGTCCACAGAAAGTGTCCAAGTAACTCTGTATAATCAGTTTTAGTATATAAGTAATACAGAGTGCCTTTAACTTGCATTCTTTCTAACAGCCAGCAGGGGGCGACTCCTCTGGTTGCAAAAAAGAAGTCTGATTGCATAGAAGTCTATGAGAAAGTGACCCTACTTCTCACTTGATTTATTACCTCAGTAAACATTGTAAACATGAGTTGATGGTCTCAATCATAGTTTCAGGTCTTCTTCAATATAGCATGATGTTCAAAAAGCAGGTTATGCTTTAGGGCGTGGCCATGTTGTGATTGACAGGTCGCTACCACGTCGTTGTCCGGTCTGAGAGTTGTCCGTGTTTTTGTCTTAGAGCCCTTTCACTTTCACTCCAATTGTAATATTTTGGTCGCCTGAAAATGTCTCATTCAGCGTTCGGTTGTACTTAGCTCCACCCTCTCATGTCACTTCTGGTTTGGTAACGGACAAAATTCCAAACTCGAGGCTTCAAAACTGCAGTCCACAAACCAATGGGTGAAGTCACAGTGACTATACGTCCACTTCTTATACACAATCTATGCTTTAAACATGAAAGTGGATGGATAGAGAAGACAAGTTAGGGGACGATGGACATCTTGTTAGACCAGTTATTTCACTGAAAAGTCTTTAGATGCAAAAGCCAAGTCGAGTAGACATTGTTTCTGTGTGCCACATTGATTTTGATGCAACATTTTATAGTTTTTACTTTTTCACTGTTAAAAAGTACTTTGTAGTGTTGGTTGTTTCATAATTCTACTAACCTGTAGGGGTTTCTCTGAGATCGCCACTTCTTCACCACATAGATTGTAAGCAGACAAAACAAGCGCTCCTTCCAGCTCTTTCGTGACGCTCAGACGGTAATATGGATGTTATCCTCCTCTCAGATGTTCTTGGATAACCAGCCCTCCTACAGTACCATGTTTTGTTTTTAGCTCAGTGTTAAGCCACAGTGTGTCGAGCCACGGCTGGCTCTAGACTGATAGAGCAGCCGGGTTTGTGAGAGACGACCACAGATAGTGGCAGTTAAACATGTTCCTGCGTGGGCCTCGTCCCTGACTCATCTGGTGAACTTTGAACATCTTGTGGGGAGACGACAACATCGAACTGCTCTGTCTCTGACATCACGTTGTTCTGAATAGTTTGCCAGGGCCTGTCTACGTGTAGTTTGTATCCCGAGCACGCTCCATTTGATGCTATCAGCCTCTGAATGATATTTTGTTCATTAGACGGTGTGCAATAAGAGACCAGTGTTGACACAACGTGAGTTAATGTGTTTAGTGTCTCTAATGGATCATAGAGGTCCTAATGAAACATTGTCATGGGAAGATTTATGTTGCAAGCTGCTGAGTCCTCATTTCCATTTTATATGTGGTTAGAAGTACTTTTACTCAATGAGCAGAACACAATAGAAGGCACCAAATGAATATAGATATTTAGAATAAATAAATAATCATAATGTCACTGAAAATTCTTATATGAAATTATTGCCCTGTGGAAGCATCATTCTGTGGCAAAGATACAACCCTGCTGTAATGTTATTAATACCTCCAAATTTGAAACATCGGTGGTGTAAAAAACAACTTTTTCCTGTAATTTTTAGATTTCGAAATGCTGCAGCGCCTGAAAACGAAGCTGCATGATGTTTGTCTTGAGACGAGATGATATGAGCGCCAGCTTATTCATAGGAAATGCCAAATGCAACGTGGTTATTGGCCAAGGCTGGATTGCACTAAAACCAGAATATTGTATCAGAGAGAGGCAGCTGGTTAGGAGTCAGAACAGATTATCATATGAGAGAGGATGAGCGAGGAGAGGGGGAGGAGAGAGAGACGAAGAGAGAGAGAGGTAGGGACTGGAATGGGAAGCAGGGGGCGAGAGCGAGGGGGCACAGGAGGGAGAGGAGGAGAAATGATAGCGAGAAACTCATCGCCCGGTCGCTGTGGGGTGGAAGGGATCATCCAAACCCTTCCGTCACTATCTCCCCTTCTTCACCTGTCAGAAAGAGTGTGAGAGAGAGAGAGGGGGCATGCGGGTCCTCTGAGAGGTCAGGGGAAGAAGCTGAGGCTCCACTCGTCTTCTCTCTGTGCCGGGCCCACCGCTGCTCGCAGACATCTGGCCTCACACTGATCACTCATATCTACAGACAGGGAGGAGGAGAGGAGCGGAGCGCTTCCATCTTTGAGCCACAGAGAAATTACACATCCCCCTCTTATCCATCCTCTCCACTCCTTTTTTTTTATAACTTCCTCTCTCTGTTGTTTCCTATTTTTCTCCTTCACCTCTCTCTCATCCCTGTCTAGCCTTTTATCCCCTCTTTGACTTTTTTTTTTCTCATCCTTGACATTGCACCATTTAAAGAAAAAATACCAAAAAAAAAAAACAAGAGAGTAAAAGGGACAGAACAAGCTGCTATAGACCTGGTTCTGACTTTATCCTTGCACTAGAAAAGATAAGCCAGAGGAGATAGCGAGAGTGTGCTGTGTCTAGCAAGCCGGCAATACAAGGCTCTGACTGCAATCAGTGGGAAGAGGGCCAGCTTCCCTGCCTGAGCTCTCAGCGCCCCTACTGGCTGCACGCTGTGCCAATCAAAGGCTAGTGGGTGGGGAGCAGTCAGACATGAACACTGATGTCACAGTCACATGGATTCTGGTGTGGTCATGCTCGGAGGCTGAGAGACAGAGCTGTGCTGGCCAGCTGCTGCTGAGACAGCAGTGGAGGGCTTTGCGCTGGTGATAGTTGTTCTCTTATGGACTCGAAGCTTAATGATGTATTTTGTGATTTCAGCTATGAAAGGTAAGAGCAAAACGCATGCTGATCCTGCAGCCTGAGTAACAAGTAGGGAAGTACGGCTCCGCTATTCATAGCCTGCCAACTCTTTGCATTTCATTTGCAAGGCATGAGTGTGACAGAGAGAGAGAGTGAGAGGGAGGGAGGGAGGGATACAGTAATACAGTGCTTCTGAATGCAAGTGATTTAAGCTTTTCTAATATTTCTTTTCATGCATGAACATTTTTTAATTTTTTTTTATTTAGAATGATTTAACTTCTAAAAATCTGTTAACATATTTTACCTTGATTTTTTTTTTTTTTTGTATTATTCTGTGTGTGTGTTTTCTCGCTGCTACTGTTGTGTGGGTGCTGTGGAAACCACATCTTTGCACGTCTCTGACAAGAGCAGCTCTTGAGCTTCAAAGTTTTTTTGGCGTAGATGTGAGGTAGCATGCAGAGAGAAGGGGGCAAAGGGTCGGAGAGAGGGGGCGGGTGGGTTCTTGTCGCTATTCCTTTCTGCCCCGCTCTTAATCCTGTTGTTCCAGTCCAGAGGAAGTGTCTGTTCCGCGGGGAAGATGTGCGTGGCAGTGTTGAAACGTGGGTCGCAGACGGGCGACGAGGCACTGGCGCGACTGGCAGACTGTGATTCTTTGAGTTGATACTGGTGCATGTGTGTGTGAGAGTGTGTTGTGCTCCACTGACCTATTTTTTGGGGTAGTCGGGTTTACATGTGTGGCCATGAGAGCAAGGACTGGGTCCTCCCAGTCGCTGTGATGTTGATCTAGCATGCTTAATCCCAGCTCTTCCACCCCCTCCATCACACAGGCACACATGCGCACACACACGTCCGCGCAGACAGACGCCGAAAGTGCAGGCAGACATACAGTACAGCACACACTTCTCTGCTCACGCATGCTTGCACACGCGCACATAATCATGCTTTTTCACACATGAATACACTCATTCTTCCATATAGAGAAATGTGAACAAGCATATCCAAACAAATATGCTCGTATGCACTCATGATACAGTCAAATGCAATAACCCACGATGAGGCACAGGCAGCTGTCATTGTGTGTTGAATGAGAAATGTCAGTAATGATCATTTCATTTCATCCTTGTCTTCCCATCTGTCCAGAAATAAATTTGCATTTGTGCTTTTTTTATCATATTTACTGTCAAGTAAAAAAGCAGTGGAGCATATTCAAATTATGTATATGTGTACACATATTAATATATACATACACACTACAAGCGCCCTTGGGTTTCTTGAAAGGCGCTATTTAAATCCAATTTATTATTATTATTATTATTATAATGAAAAAATGTACTTTTATCAAATGTATATATTACTATCAATATTAGCAATATTCTTAGTAACCCTTACAGCTTATACTAATTTCAGTTGATGTTTAAACGTGTTAGTTTGCCATCTAGATGCAGTTAAGTGCTCTTTGTGTGAGACTGGCAAATCTGACCACAGCATTAATTTCTTTTTCTTTTTTTCTATCGATCACAGTGTGTGAGAATTCATTTATGAAGTGAGGCTCACAGTCAGTTGTGAAATTGTGTGAAATTGAGAGGAAGAGCACTCCTGTATCTCATTTTCAAAGAAACGCATATGAAAAATGCCCTTTGACCTGATGTCCTTTATATGCAATTTATAGTGAAGGGCTTCATGAAATCAGATTTTTTTTGGACAGAATCGAGTGCTGTGGAGCTTTTCTATAAAGTATGGCATATATACAACATTTGAATGTGTATATTTATCCTTCACTTGACTTAGAGTGTTTCTTTCTTTTTTCATAAGTTCATTTTATTCAGTAATATGATTAGAGATGAGCCATACCGACATTTTCTGTGTTTGTTATCAGCAGTAAACATCCAGTTTCTGCCTGTTTATCTGCCAGTCTTTATATCTTCTTTTAGCTTATTGGTACTTTCACTTTGATAGAAGCTGCTGGCGTCATGATAGGACACTGTCAGAATGTCAGAAATTAAATTAAAATGTGAACAAGCTGTATAATTGGAAACTAATTTAAACGGCAGTATTAATTTCTTCCTGAAAACGGTCAGTGAAATGGATGAACAGACTGGCTGCCTTGCTATGCACTTCTTTATTGTTGTGCTAATAAACTGCACGTGCCTTTTTAGTGATTTTTAAAAGAAATAGTTTTTCATACTGTGCACCACAAAATAATGCTAATATATTATACCAAACATCTCTGTGTCTCTGTGGCTTTGTCTCTACCCTGCACCCCTCCTCTACCCTCCTCTCCCTCTCTGTTCTGCCTCTCTACCACACCACTGCCTCTCAAGTACCTAATTACCTGTAATGGAAACATCCCTCTCATTACCCCATGCAAATTAGCCAGCCTACTCAGCACAATTAGGCTGAAAATTCCAATTACATAATTAAAGAAAGTTGTTTGATGTGTAGATTGACAGAAAAGGTAAAAACGTGCGTCTAATCCACACAGTACATATAATTAACCCTTCAAAGAGAGCATCGTTGTGGCGATCTATACGTACTGCAGCAGCGGTGGTGGAATGCATCCAAGTACTCGACTACTTTACTTGAGTATTTCCATTTCATTACATTTTATACTTGTACTCCATATTCTACTTTTTACTGCACTACATTTATCTGACAGCTATAGTTACTAGTTACCTTAAAAATTAAGATTTTACATGCAAAACATATGAAGAAAAAAATATAATGTGTTGTAAAAATTGTACCTACCCAACAGTATGTAAAAGTTTAAACGATTAGTCAATCAACCCTTGCATTAAATTACAGTAAATTGAATAATTTTGAAGTTTGGACTGGTTTGTGGGGAAAAAACTAGACATTTGAAGGTGTCATTTCAAAACTGATTGATCAAGAAAATAACCAGCAGATTAATCCATATTGAACAAAATGATTAGTTGCAGCCCTCTATAAAATAATAGTAATGATTGTCTAATGATAAAATACAACACATATACAGTATGCACCAACAGGGGCTATTTCTCTGCATTGGGTACTTTCATTTTCCAGATAATACTTATGTACTTATACTTAAGTAACACTTTCAATGCAGTGCTTTTACTTGTAACAGAGTATTTTTTACAGTGTAGCGTTGGTACTTTTAGTCAAGAATCTAAATACTTCTTCCACAACTGCATACTGTAGCATGTAATGTTTTAAAATTGTCGAAAGCAAGGCCCAGTACAGTGCATGCAGACTGCACATAAATATGTGATTTAACACGAGTGTGTACTAGACTGTAAAAAATGTTCTGGGGCCGTAGAGAAGGTGAAGCCAAATATCTTGTGATAGGCGCTTTAAGGCGATGTTAACAAGGCTGTAAATATTTGGTTAGATTTGGTACTCTTTGTCTCTTTCCATCAGTGGCCGATTGAGGTGCTCACTACTAGCCAGAGCTGCAGGCTCTCACACATTAAAGCAGAGGTTAACAAGATTGGCTATTATCCAGTTAGGGACTGAGGACATGAAGAGCTGAAGGAAAAATGGCCACAGATTAAGGTGAAGGCAAATATAGCACAAGTCAAGGATTTAAAATAAAAGCCCTAATTACAAAGAGAGTATTTTAAGAAGAAGTGTTCACATTTATTTTAGTCTGCGATTAAAATAATTTGAGTTTTAATATGAACATAATTCCAATACCCATATTGAATTAAATACACTAAAATGATGTGATGGGATGATAAAATGTACATTTCTGAAATAGGTTGTGATTTAATTTCACCTTCTTCAATGGATCATTTACATGTTACAGTCACATTGAGAAGATAATATCTGAGCAGAAGAAAGACAAACAGGAGTGACTCTGACAGACAGACGGAGGGTGCGTGGCGTGGCGTGGCGTGGCGTGGCGTGGCGTGGCGTGGCGTGGCGTGGCGTGGCGTGGCGTGGTGTGCTTTAACCCCCTCTCTGTCTCTCGCCTCTCGGCTGGCTGAGGAAGTGGAATGGCGTCCCCACAGGTTATTAAAGTGTGTGAGGTGTGCCAGTCTGTGCTGTGCACACTGAGACGAGCATCCTGGCTGCCTGGCTGTGTGTGGAGGGACTGGTTAATGAGATATTGACTGCCCATTGAGAGCATGGATTTTTGATTTGGCTCCATGGAAGTTGGGAGGAGAGGGAGCTGCACTCTGGAGAGGAGAGGAGAGGAGAGGAGAGATGGGCTCTCATTTCTGAATTTAATATTTTTTTTGTTTTGAGTTACCAATAGTTAGTATTTTTTATGATATAATGATTTGTTTATTGATAATTCTAGTAATTCTTCCTGCTGCCAGCCTGTTCTTAATAACATAAATCACATAATAGATTATCATGATCAATCATGTATATGACGGACACAACAAGAATTATATCATAAAATAAATATAAATACTATCTAGGGCTGCAACTTACGATTATTTTCATTATCCATTAATCTGACGATTATTCTTTTTGATTAATCGATTAATCGTTTGGTCTGTAAAATGTCAAATAGTAAAAATGTCCATCCCAATTTCTCAAAGTCCAAGGTGATGTCTTTAAATGTGTTGTTTTATCACTCCCAAACCCAAAGATAATCACTTTAATATGATATAAAACAGAGAAAAGCAGGTAATCTTTCAAATTTGAGAGGCTGCAAACAGCATTTTCTGACATTTTTGCACAATAATTTTTTAATTGATCCAATTTATCAAAATAGTTGGCAATTATCTTTCTGTCAATTGACTAATCGGTGAGTGGACTAATCGTTGCAGCTCTAATACTAACAAAATAATATGAAATAATACTTTTTAAAATGCATAATATATATTAAAAAGTACATCATTTTACAGAAGTGCTGAATTACTAATCATACTTAAAAAGATATTGATACAAAATGAATAGCTACTCAGCATAGAAGTATTGATTACTGTGGAATTGATTTTCCTATACAGTACATATAGAGGAGACTATAAGACTTTTTAAAAATGAATACAGTCTTTCTGTAGCCATAGTTTTTTCATACTGTACAAACATTAATCTACCATTGCCAGGGTGCCAGACAGCTCTGTCAGTCACCGTGTCTTGTCAGTCACACCTCGTGGCTTTGACAGATTAGTCCAATCACAGGCGAGGTTAAATGACTCTGCTGTCCTACGCCCAATCACACAGCGGGGTACAACAAACAGCAGCGGCTCAAGATAACCATCGCTGCTACACGAGATGATTTTTTGTTCATTCTGAAACGTTCACGCCGAGTTCAGTTCAGTCAGTCAGGGTTCTCCATTTGACTCCCCAGTCAGGTAAAACAGTGAGCTGAGCTTAGTCAAATGCCTCTAACTTAAGGGTAATTTCCTACTTTACTTTCACTCAGTATTTCAGGAGTCACTTATAGATCCTTTGAAGTGTCTCTCTGTCATGCAGCATTTAGCTGCTGATAGAATACTCCCTCTGTCAGCACTCCTTAGATAATCATATACCACAGCTCATGAAGTTAAAGAACATTTTTACTTTCTTTTTTTTCCTCTTTCTTCCACTGTAGAATATGTACAGAGAGTAGGGATTGGATATATTTCACAGAAACCCTTCGCTTTACATTCTAATAAGTATTATTTAAAGTACTCATGTGCATACTCTCTCTTAATAGTAAAAAATAAATACCATTTCTTCAGCCTCACGTGCCCTGTTTTACCCTCATAGGCTTTGCCACTTGGGGCTCAGAAGTTAACAGTGTTTTAAGAGAGTGAAGGGTGAAGTTTTTTCCCCCTGTACTTTCATTCTGAGCGTGTTTCGTACCATTGGCTTTTTCCCTCTGTGGGCCTCTGGAGGGCTGTCCATTGGCTTTTTGAAGTTGCATCAAAGAGGAAATGGGGGAGAAAAAGCATTATTGATTTTGCGTTTTGTCTGACTCAAACACCGAGGACAGAAAAACACATCAGGAGTGAGGTGTTGGCAATGGGGCAGCTCCGTCTCTTGTGTGCGAGCCAGAGGGAGACGGGGGAGAAACCGAAAAAGAGGTAGAAGGTGAGGAGGAACACCAGACAACACTAATGCATCTCTCCCTGGAGTCGTCATATGCTCAGCCCTCTCGCTTCCATCACGTCTCCTCTCCTCTCTGTTTTTAATGGCAGAGTAAATAAAGCCCATTACTGTACGGCTGGAGACAAACCTCCGTCTCTTCCCCGCCGTGCGCGATAGCTTTTTTTCCTCCTCCTTCTCCTCCTCCATCAGGCCGGTGACTCCCGAGCTCTGACAGCACTCTCCAGTTGACCTGCTTTTCCATGAAACACCAAGCTGCTCTCTTCTCAGTTGTAATCAGATCTCCCTGCTAGGCGAGCACGCCGGCAGCAGGCAAGAAGAAGAGTATTGTTTGTGCGGTTTATCACCTTTATCCTCCTCCTGTGTCAGCCCAGCACAGGTGAGATGAGAGTGGAGTACTTTTCTGGTGTTAATGTGACCTAGGGTGACTGAAAAGGAGCTCTCGGTGACAGCACTGATAAGAGCTGTCACTATTATGCCTTACTCAGCAACTTGGACGTATGTTCTGTGAACTCTACTGAAAGTGATTTCCTAGGTTGCACGTATGGAGGTCTGTGGAATTTGTATTAAGAGACTGTAAATAGTGATGGCATTGGCAGAATTGCAGCAGAAGTATGCTGTAGAGTCAGAGGTCAGAGGTCACAGCATACTAAGTCACACTCCCCGCCGCTCCATGGAGAACGACTGCGACGTCTGTAGGGACGCTGGCAGGGAACAAAGGGATGAAAAATGAGAGGTGCGTGGAATTTTGATGAGATGAGGGAGCAGGCAGCGTTATAACAAAGATCGTCACAACATGCGCTCCGCAACTTGATTATGAAAAGGGAGAGAAGTGTGTGAGGCGTTTGATTACATGTCCCAGCAGAGGCCATTAGGGGTTCCACTTGTAGGATGGCATCATTTACACTCATCTGATGAAAAAACAAAGATTGCGAATCCTCCTGAGCACTAGGGGGTGCTCTTCAGGAAAGACTAATGATATGAATAATCTGTACTGCAGATTTTCAAAGTTGCTACAAGTCTCCTAACTTCACCGTCACTGCTGCAGCAGAGTGTAACGGGGCATGTTCGACTCTCTGTGCAGACCGGAGTGAAAACTATACCTCTCAAGGTTAGCAGCGTTAGGCCCTCCTCACCCCAAACGAAGATGCAAAAAGAAATCATTATCATCATAAATAACAAAGAAAAACAGCCTTGCTAGAACAGTCTGCTTAAGATTGATTTTTATGCACATGCATTCATTTGAAATAAAAGAAACGCTGTTTCAGTGCTAATTACAAAGATGAAAGGAAGTGGAATGTGCAAGGCAATGAACTTTGTTTAAAGGCGCAGCACATGGCTTAATTCAGGGACATGGTGCTTTAATGAAACCCCCCATTTATGGACTCAGAGAATAAAATTGAAACTGTATTTACACAGTTATATAAAAGAGAAAAAGGCTCAACGTCGTAATTCAGCGAGTCAGGCGGCAGAGCCAACTAAACAATGTGTGTCCCAGACAATGAGAGTGTGCTTGTTTCTCAGCTGGAGCAAAAGGGGTTAACTGGCTGTGGAGAGATCCTTGACCTATCTGAGATGAGCTCCCCGCCCCCTCTAGCAATGTGGAATATCTGATTGCTGATTATGAGTTTATTCCCCATCGCGCTGAGCCTTTTGCATGTCAGGATCCGTCCCTCCCCAGCTGAACTGATTAAGGAGCTGGAGATGATGCTCTAGCTCTCAGCGATTGCTGAAAGACTCTCAGAGAGCACGGTAATCTGGAGTGCAGCTGGCAATCACCCACCGCTGACTCTTTTTGGGTTGTTTTGTTGTTTTCAAGTGGGTGTTTTGGCATATTGTTGTCTTTGTTCCCCTGGGCTCCTTGTTTCTGGATGAGAGCTTTCCTAGTGCTGAGCACAGGTCCTTGTCAACCTGGCTGCTCAGCTCAGCCTAGTCCAGCCTCCACAACGGCAGCGTCAGCAAAGACCCTCGCTCAAAGTCTCCGGATGTGCTTATGATCACCCTCTTACAGGAGCCTAATTTGGGCAAAAAAAAAAATCTTCATCCCTGATGTAAAAAAGCTCTCCCTTTGCTCATTTTCACAGCTCCCAGAATCCAATACATGGGACAAAGGCGTCACATAAATTGAAAGAAATAGCTCCTCAAGAAATGTGTCCTCGTGTAAACTTTTAAGGGTTTATGTGGCGTTCAATGGATTTCTGTCACAGGGAAACAAATGGAGTTTTTCTAGCAAAGAGACTGGCACGACTGCTTTATTTGCTTGCAGCGATCTGTCGCTTAGTTACAAATCAGCAGCTGTCGTCTCTAAGTTTTGTTTTTGTCAATAGTTGGAGGGGAGAGGAAGACAGTCCTGTTCCTACTGCGCTGATGGCTGTTTTAATCTCTTTAATGTGTGACTTGGGGCAACAGGGGAGGAATCTGCCCAAACAGAGCATTCTCAATTACTATCAAAGCTGTACAGCCCACTGCTAATGACGTCCTGCTGTCAGACGAATCACCCACAGCTTTACTGCTTAAATGCTTTGTTACCCATGGAAAATACAGTGACTATACTGCACACTGTCCACTTAAGACAAAAATATTACCAGCGATTTTATACAGATACACACAGTCTATTAAAACTGAAGAAGAAAACTGTCATTTGCTCGTGTGCTCTTATATTTGAACTGAAGGCTGTTAGCGTGCCGGGTTCTGCAGTCAACAGTAAAGCTAACGGAGTTCCAGATGTGACACCATCAGTCCCAGTTAACAAATGGCTATTGTCTGAGCTCTGCTTCCTTGTGTAAATGAAATGTTTTTAGGTGTTACGCTGCTGTGATGATGAAAGACACCAGAGTGTCTGAGAAGTGATGGGTGGGAAGGTCCTCCCAGACTGTGTGTGTTTGTTGGAGGGTATTTGTTTTTATGAAGCAAGTCTTTTATTACTTGTATATAAAATGAATTTTTTTTATTTGAATGTATTTTACACATTTATGCAAATATTTATTGCATGCAACAGTATAGAGTGCTGCAGGGATGACGTATTTTTTAGGGATGCACCGATACCAGATCGGATTTCGGGCCAATACTGATTCAAATAGCTGAATCAAATATCGGTGACAATGAGGCCGATCTATCCAAAGAGCAATTCTATGTTTATATACTATATACGTACATTACATACTGGAATTTTAATTCCTGTTGACGTTTTGACCAATTTGTTGCTGCATTAAAAAAGGTTTACACCTGAATAGTAATTCCTGTTAATTTTGAAGATTTTTAGTTGTTAGATTTATTATTTTAATAATTAATAACAATTCACTAAATTTGTATCTATGTATTTATTTGTTACATTTTGTTTTACAAATTAAGGAAAGCACTGTTTAAATCAGGCTGATGTTTCCTTACACATAAAAGAATGATCCAGTCACTTCCACACAGTGAGGCATACAGCTTATTAATTAAACACTGGTATCGGATCGGTACTCGGTATCGGCCGATACCCAAAGCCCAGGTATGGCTATCGGTATCAGGACTGAAAAAGTCGGATCGGTGCATCCTTAGTATTTTTGTAAGCCAACCAGGAAGTTAGCATCGCCCTGGTTTCATCGACAAAAAGCCAATGGGATTTTTCCGTTTTGGATTATTGCAGTAAAGAAAGCTCTGTGGTAAACAAACATTTATGATACTTACTCATTTTGTTCAGCAAGATAATATTCACCAATGAACACCAATGTTATGATATTTGTAGTAGAATGCAATCGCCAGAAGTAAAAAGCTAAAGTTAGGCTATAAATGAACTACACCACGGTCGCATGAGCGCTAGTATACACCACGAGGCTGTAAAGGAGGACGAGTCGGAGTGATGTCGTTTTGTAGTCTCATTTAGTCACTTGTTAGGAACCGCCTTGTTAAATATGCATAAAAGCTTCCAAATTCAGGAGTGAGATATTAACTGATGTATTTTATATTGTAGAACAAAACATTATAATCTCTAAAGCTTGTGTTAACCACAGACCTTATTTCAGGCATCTAACTAAAAACCCATTAAAAAAACATTGACTTTGAGACGAGGGAACCTGAAGTGATAAAATGCTAACTCATTTACGGGTTTTAGGACTCATTCCTGCACCACTCTATGTTTAAGTATCATCATTTTTTTAGGGAATAAATTGCTAAATCTCAGGATCATCATGCTTAGATTTTAATTTCTTTGTTACATAAAGAACAGGCAAATTCTCTTAATATTTCTGAACTGTATCAGCCTCATTGTTGTGGATCATATTAGCTGTCACCGTGGATACACTGAAGGTAAGAGTTGAAACAAGCAAAGGCATGATGGGAGATAGGTAAAGCAGATTTTCCTCAAATTGAGGATGATCAGAGTCAAACTACTGTACGTTTGACACACCTTTCCCACTTGAGTGGGTAAGGAAGTCGTTTTTTTTTTTATCTTTTGACACATGATTGCATCGGGCCGTTCTGCTTTGATCTCAGCATGGATTTTTTTTTTCTTTCTCTTGATGTGGGATTATTATAATTTATACATAAGGGATTTTTTTTTTTTTTTCTTGAGCCTCAGCAAACTTGAGTAAACACGGTATACATAGTAGATTAACATTGTATTCATTTACACATTCTCATTAGCGAGCCCTAAGGTAATTAATCAGAGGCCGTGGTGTATATAAGGAGATAGACACCGTTCAAATAATTTATTCCTTTCTACTCTTACCGAGTGTGAGAAAAAGTGTCTGATCAATTCCTCCCTTAGATGTAGCTCTTTGAAGACATGCAGTGTCTTATGAGAGCACCACCACAGTATTTATTCTCCAGAAGCTGAAGGCTGCAGACCTTGCATTTACACTACTGTACAAACATTGCAGGGCATTGTTGCCTTATCCTAATTGCCCACAATTCCCCCTAAATATAAGAACTGTATAACCTCCATTAAACACATACAGGTGTAAAACATTCCCGTTGCAGCGCTGCAGCTTCAGTTGGGTTCAGAGATTACAGTTTACTGTTGACAAAAAAAAGACCATGGTGATTGCGCTTAAAGCATAGAGGGCCAGCTCTGTGTGTCTTCCTTGTGCTATTCTGTGCCTTGAGATATGCAGATAATTTATAATGTTCTGTTTCCAGGCACCTAAGGCACGACATCATGAAAGCAGAAAAAACACACACGTCTCTTTCTTTTATGTATATGCATTTAAACATGATCGTGCAAATAACAGGATTTTGGGAGGTCAGTTTTGCATTGTAAAAATGGGGGCAAATTTGTTAAAGGGAAGATAAAAAATGGAAATGGTGGAAAGTTGCACTATTACAACATGTAACGAAATCGTAATGATAACCATTAAATACAAAGTGCCCCGTTGTGTGTGCCGTAAAAAAATTAAAATAATATCTGGTACTGCCAGCTGATGTGATAATTTCAAGAAGTATATTTGCTTTTCCATTAGAAAGGCCAAAACGCTTTACAGTTCGCCTCTCATTCCAACCCGATATCACGCCAAAGCGTGTAACAGTCCCGCCTGTCCACTAGCTGATAGCGCGTCAGAGTCACGTTTTGCCTCGCCGAGGTGTGAATATTACACCCGTGTATTAACATGCAGTAACAGCAGGGGACAACAAAACCACTCACTTAGGTTTGGGAAAAAAACACTTAGCTAGGTTTAGGAAAAACATCATGGTTGGCCTTAAAATAAATAAGTGAAAGTAAGTGAAATACATACGCAAACAACGTCACATCACTACGGAATACATGTGACAAACGTCACTACAACTCACTGACAAACAAAACAGCGGTCTCCTGGTTGAAAGTTCTGTGTTTGTTGGACTCATCCACCTCCCCCTCCTGCCTGCCATTAGTGGTCTCTCTGCTTTTTTTATTTACTGGCATGGTAAATGACACGCCTAAAGCAAGAATGGCATTCACACACCTTTTCCTGTGACCGTGCTGTCTCATCAACACCTGCTTTACCATGCAAGGTGCTTACCTGACAATTGGGAGCAATCTTATGTTCAGTGGCTTACCCAAGAACACTTTAGCTATTTCAAATGCAACGCTGGGGTGTAACATATGCTGTGAATATTATGCGACACCCAAAGTAGTGCTGCAATAAAGTCCAGCATATTGGCTTTCTCTAAAGTAAAACAACGGCTCAATCTGGCGGGTAGCAATTCTGCCAGTGATCATATGTTGATAGCTTCAGGCTTTAATTGCAACCAATGTAAATGAATTTTGTTACTACATGAATGTGCCTGGAGGGCAGTCTCAGCCTCTGATTGAATAATTAGTGGCCGCCCTGTAAATCACATGCTAACTGCACGCATTTGCAAAGCACAAATTAAATGAACGTCCCGAAAGGCGCAATTTTAGAGGACGTAAAGTCTCTGTAAAACATGTTATTAACATGTGTTTATTGTAGATCCTAACAAAAAATGTGGTATTTCATGTAGAGGTATAGAACAGCAAACCATCCAACATGTCTTCTTAACATTCTTAAATTAGATCAAATTCGATACAGATCTGTGTGTTTCTTTTGGTCCAGAATATCATAAGCTCCCAGCATTGTGAGCCTTTTTATTTTCCTATATACATACATTAACATAAACAAGTTTAGTTTCTGACGTCAGTTCTACCACACAAAAGGGAAAAGCAGAGGTGTTTTTTATTTCAGCAGCTCAGTTTCTCTTCAAGGCAATCCAGAGACTGTTCAGTTCGTACTGTAAACTGAATGTTATCCATAGGCAACAGATATTTTATGGCTGTTACTGACGTACGTTCGCGAGATAGATTCGATGTCACAATAGCGTATCCCTTGAGCAACCACAAAAGCCTTCAATGATGACGGGTTTATTTTTAAAACTACAGGAAAGGCTTTCTGCAGATTAATTCCAGTGTATGGTTCCCATTGTGGGAGAAACAAATTGGGCTTTACGGAATTAGTGTGTTTGCTGCATAAATCTCAAATCTATTCCTGAAACATACGATTGTGTTTTAATATGATTGGATGCGTTGCCTTTTGAGTGAAACAGGAAGCAAAGTTTCCCATCTGGATTAGAGCTCCTTGTACAGTAATGATGGCTCGGTGTTTCTCCATTGACCCAGGTGTGTTGTCTAAATACAATATGGATGTGCAGGGCTGCCTGTGTACTCCAGTGCTGGGAGACTATTTGCTGAAGGTCATTTGGGATCATAGCGTGCCATTAATAATTCCTGAAAGCATCCAACATCTCCATCTGTTCTGCCGCATCCATCGCTCCACTTCAAAGACAAAGGCAGCGTCTGCAGGTAAGCATTAAACCTGCCTCCGGGCTAAGATGTTGGAGGTGGGACTCTTTGTTGAGAGAACACATCTCTGGTCGTCGGGTCACGCTGCTCATATATTAGCCAATTAATGTTTGTATGTTTGCTCACACAGCTTGACCCTATGAGCACATAGGTAAACAAAGGCTTGTGGATGCTCACTTGCTTTGTATTACAGCCATGTTTTTCAGCTTTCACTAGCTGAATCCGGTGGACATGTGTGGTACAGTAACTATTATGCCTCTCTACAGGGATGCAATTACCACCCTCCGTCGAGTCTGGCCGGTCAGCTTGACAAGGTGTTACCGGAGAAATTGTCAAAGCTGATTTTAAACGAAGCATTTAATTACGTGTATTGTGTGTGTTTGCGTGTGTCGCTGACCAAATAACACATACAGTATTCACCTGTGCACGCAGCGCAGTAACAATCTAAACGGGTCTCAATGACAGGCCCACTTCAGATCCGCGGGAGTCCTGCGGGGAGTAAATGGATGTTTGGCGGTGGCGTGTGCTGCCCGGGCCTGGTGGGCGCAGTGGGCGAGGAGGCAAGTGGCTGGCTGAGTGAAAGATGGCAGTGTGCGAGGAGAGTGTGTGCACACAGCTGAGGCTGTGACAGAAAACAGTGAGAGCTCTGCTCCTGCTGCTTCATCTTCCCCTGCCAATGATAGATCTCCACTTTAATTTGGTTAATAGCACGAGTCCATCCAGCGCTCACACGGCGGACTCGGAGCAGCATACGAGCAGCTATAGAGGGCTGCAGGAATGAGGAAGTCAATGGGTTTTTTGAAGGGGTTTTTAGTTAGATGTCTGAAATAAGGTCTGTGGTTAACACAAGCTTAAGAGATTTTAAAGTTTTGTTCTACGATATAAAATACATCAATAAATACCCCACTCGTGAATTTTGAAGTCTTTGCGGTTGCTAATAAGTGGCTAAATGAGACTACTAAATGTCATCACGCCGACTCGTCCGCCTTTACAGCCTCGTTGCTCACTCATGCGATCGTGGTGTAGTTCCTTTATAGCCTACCATTAGGTTTTTACTTCTGGCGATTGCATTTACACTTCAAAAATCATAAAAGTGGTGTTCATTTGCGAAGATTATATTGCTGAGCAAAACATGTAAGTATAATAAACGTGTGTTTGCCACAGAGCTTAGTTTCTGCATTAATCCAAAACCCAATGGAAAAATCCCATTGGCTTTTTGTCGAGGGAACCGGGGCGATGCTAACTTCCTGGTTGGCCTACAAAAATACGTCATCCCTGGGGCTCTCGATTCCTCTCACTTTATCACTCAGATGACGCTAATCATAAAGATGTGTTTGGTTTGTTTGGAGAAAAAAAAAGGGATGGAAAGCTTAGTTTGTATGAAGATATTTCATAATTTACTGTAACATGGAGAGTACAGCGTATCATTCGATAACAATTTTTACTGCTTCACCCCTCACATGTGGTCTGCTGATAAAGCACCTGTGCCCATGAGTAACTCCACCATCTTCCAGCCCTGGGCTCTTGTACTGTACTGTAGGGCTGACCAGTGAGTCCGCTCAAATCACCATCATCTCTGAACTGCTTAGCCTGGCCAATTTGAATTTCACATCTCTGCTGACTCATAACCCTGTCAGGACCTTTCTTATTTATCATGTCTGCATCTCCGGTGAACTTCTCATCACAAGTAATAGGAATTAATTATTCAGATTAGAAACCGAGCCACGATTACTGTGATTTTTGTCAAAGGGCTTTGTTTTGACGTAATGTTAATATCTGATTGGGACATTTACTGCATGAGAAAAAAAAAAAGATTGCCTTTGAAAGGGATTATTTTTTCGCTGTATTTATTCATTCATGACATTTCAGTGCAAGTTAATGGCTGTGTCAGAACGGGCAGGAAAGAGAGAGAGCAGGAAATGATTTTGGCTAATGACACACTCTCAAAGTAGTCAGGTAAGAGCGAGTGCGGCGCTGTGCCGGCCGCCGCGCCGGACAGCGGCTCAGATCAACATGATAAAGAGGGACTGATTGAGCTCCGTACATCCACAGGAAGCTGAGCGTTTGGGGTTCAAGGTTATCTGGACAAATCAGACTCCTGTTTCCATTCATCCCCTCCTCACCCACCAGCCAGCCCTTCCTGGGCAAACCAGCAAATTAGCAATTCTGATGTCTGCAAGCAGGTCTGGCAAGGGAATGCCTGTGAATCCTAATGCCATGATTAAACTTTCATATCCGTCCGGGGGAAGTGCTGCATATACAAAATAAGCAATCTCTTTTTATTTTTCAGCACTTTAAGTAAGGCTGTCGAGATGGGCGAACCTAAACCCTTCAATAGGGTTAAATGGGGGTGATCCTTCACTCAATTCTTTGTCTCTCTTCTGTGAATATAATTAGTATCGATATACTTAACATAAGAAGCTGTATTTAACATGCCGCAGTCGTCGTTTGCATTGCAACCGTTACTCTACTGCATCCGTGCACCCAGCCCCCAGTCCTCAACACTGTAAAAGTACTACTTGTTGTGGATTAACATATTAAATGGTCATGTTTAGGGAAATGCAATACCCGGGCAATGTTACGCTCCCTTGGCCGGACATGCTGAGTGGATGGGAGAGAACGTGAGGGACAGGGAGCCTCAGTCCAAACAGCGAGCCAGGCCTGGATGTGGCCATTATGTAAGACGGTCTTATCGGGCTCTACCTCCTGCTGAGCCGCAGCCTAGCTTCCCTCTGCTCCCCCATCCCGGTGCTCCCACAACATGGGCCTTCATTAGCAGGGCTAAATATCCCCGTTCTCTGCAATCTCTATCATTTCTTGCCTTGAGGCAATCCGATAATTACCTGTTCTCATTTCCCCTCCTTCTGGCCAGCAGGGAAGTGTTCTGACTTGCATTAGTTTGCATGAAATATTATCAGAATATTGCACATTTCTCCATCCTGCAGCCCCTGACACAGGAAATATAGAGTCACAGCAGCCATGATTGACAGGTGTCTGTCTTTCATGTTCCTCTGAGAATAGCTGCTTTGTTCTAGAGTTACAGCAAGAATTTTGATGGAAGGAGTGCGTAATGTGTATAAAGGCTTTGTTGCTTTGTTTAACCTCCGTCTGCCATTATTTCCGGGCAGTATTGTTATGCGTTACATCGCTCTTTGTTACCTACAGTGTAGGTGTGAAAGAACTTCCTGAATTTAAACTCATCAGTTGAGTTTTTCCCCATGGAAAAACTATCATCGTTATAATAGAGTAGCATCTTCCTCTCTGTGGATCCTGTGAGGGTTTTGGGAGAGAGACGGATGAGTACATGGCATACAATGCCTGCGAGGGGAAGACATCTTGAGTGGATATGGTCAGAAAGCCAGGAATCCTATCCAGCTGCACATATTCTGTCTCATTTTATTCATTCCTACCAGTAATAATGTCCAGCGGCTCTGGATCAGGAGATGGATACCACTCAGTAGAAATCATATATGATGGCTCTAACAAGCAAGAAACTACATCTGATGTTGATATGATGCAGTACGTCCTTATTTTTATCTTATAAATGTCTGAAGCACATATTCCTGCTTCAAATATTGCTGTTTTTAGAAGGTAATGTCATGCATGGTATTCGCCAAAAATGCATCTCTGTTTTACGGCAACGAAGCCAGTTTGTGTCACCGAAGAGATTGATTGTAGCCAATTTAAAAAAACGTCTTTAAATGTCATTCACGTATTGAAATTTAAAAGGAACTTGTGTGTTAAAGCAGAGGATCCGTCTGATACGGAGTTGTTGTTGATGCATGAGCTTAAATCCCATTCAGTGTCTCCCCCTCGCCTCTGCTGTGGGAAGCAGTGATGATTTTGGACTTTGTGACGGTCACTTTAATCTCTAATGAAGGCTCGTCCCTGGCTCTGCTCAGCCCTCTGATAGCAGAGCAGTCGTAAACAGGCCTGTCAGGGGGATTGCAGCGCTAGCAGTCCAAATGGCAAAGAAAACCCCAGGGACCAGGGCGTGCTAGCAGTATGGTCTAAGTCAGATATAGCTCGGAAAAGACATGAGAAAATTCTTCTACTTTGCCTTCTTAGCTTACTGTGTGGCTGAATCAGTATATTAGACTCACTTTTCCCTTTTTAAAATTTAAATATCACCCACATGAGTTAATGTACGTTCCTACAGCATGCCGTCAGTTGGTCAACATATCCTTCAGGATAATCTGCAGTTGAAACTAAAATACCATCAGGCTTATTTCAGCTGCAAATAAACACTCAGCTTTTAAGATCGCATCACAAATTGACCATAAAATTTGTGTTTCTAAATTCAGTCACGCCGCGTTACAGCATATGCTTCTTTTAGTTTTACAGCATTACCATACAAATGAAGACAATTTCATGTTCAACATTTAGTGCGAGATGTAAAATGTGTGCTCAAATGATTCTGTGAAACTGATTACTGGTTGCTCTGTGTTCTGACACATCCTGTGCTCATGCAGCATGCGCGACAGCTGGTTAGTAATTAGAATAATCTTCTCCCTGGTAGTGATTTAGCTTTCATGACTGCAGCTTACCTCAAATTGAAAATAAATTTATAGATAAATGCCTTTGCTGTTCCAGCAAATTACAGCGCTGTAACTCAAAGGAGCCGAGTTGTTTATTTTGGTAGTAAAAGAGCAATCAGAGAAAACAAACAAAGCGCTTTATGAGTGCTGTCAGATTAATAATGATGCTACCCAGCGGTGATGATACAAACGATTATTTTTCAGCACACTCTACCCCACCACATCATGGTAATTATAGATACTATATCATTATTATATCAAGTGTTCACCACAGATTATCAAGATAATTGGAGCTTGCTCCAGGATTGCCAAGTTCACTGTGCTGCCAATAAACTGGGAATCACTGTGCAGGAGAGAAACACACATCACTGACTCGGTTTGGTGAGTTCATGTTCACTCTGTTTTTCTTAAGTGAGCATATAAACACACACATACACACACAAACATCAGTTGCCAGTGTTAAGATGAGGCTGTACATGTGATACATTGTTTTTTCTCCCAGCCTCTGTTCTGGTGTATCTGGGCAAATCCCGTGGTGATGAGGCGTAGAATCTGTCATGGAGAAGGCATAAGCCTTTCATATGCATAGCAGAGATAAGAGGCAGCCATTTTATCAGGCGAGCTGTCGCTCCAACATGCTAGCGTGTTATGTGTCCCCGGGAGCGCCTCCAGAAACATGTCCCTTTAATGACACGGCCCGTGCTCACCAAGAGGACGCCCCGGTTTGTGCCGAGCTCTAACCTGACAATTACGCCAATTACGCCCAGGCAGCGATGTTGACAAACACACCAGGAGAATTGCTGCAGTTGATTGGTAGCTGTGTTCCGAAGTCCCCCCGCTGTGACCTCTTCTGTAATTTAACTAGCACGGAGGAGAACTGCAACGGGTTTTCTTGAAAATTCCCCGAGCCTTGTGTTCTTTTGTAACGGGGCGATGTTCGTGCCAACTGAAAAGGCAGAGAAATGGATCTAGTGTGTCAAGAAGGCAGAGACAGAGAGAGAGAGAGGAATCATTCTTCCTTCTAGTCACCACAATTTGTTTCAATTCATAAAGAGTGTTGTGTTTCCTGCCCTGCCATGCTGTACTATGTAGAAAGTTGTTGTTGTGGCTCATATTGCCTCTGAGGATTAGATCCCAAATACTGACCCAGCACCATTAGCTGCTACTTATGTAACCCTTTAAAGAGCACTACTGTTGGCACCTGAGTATGAAGCTTAGCTGCCTGTGAAGTGAAGCAGGAGACACTGCCAATATGGAAGCATATTATTAACAATACAGTGGCTGCTCACTTGCTATACAGCATGAAGTGTGAGTGCTTGGTTAGAATACATAAAGGCTTTTTCAGCAGGTTTTTTGAGCAAGAGCAGCAGCATTGTACTGCATCAGCCTATTTGCAAAAATTCAGTTTTGATAAGCATGCATCTTTTGAAAGGAAAAAAAAAAAAAAGATGATGCCCCTTTTTATTTTGGAGCACATTAACTTCCAAGCACAGCACATGATTCTTTAATTTCTGTCTCAAAATAACAACTGTTCAACTATAGCATAAAGTTGTCATTTCACACTAAATGAAGTGAACCTTAGATTTAAAATAGCATGCTCATATGAAGAGTTTTAAACCAGATATTTTGCCACACAATATTTCTTTTCTCTTCTTTTTTGCCTTCTCATACTGTAGCAGTTTTCAGCTGTGATACAACACCTAGCAGGGAGCTTTAAAGGCAATAACAACCGCAGATTATAGTTTAACACCGAGGTCAGGAACTATTCTATAACAGTTCACTTGAGCTCCGGTCTGGTCATGTAAGCACAGGGCTGAGAGCAGCTGGGGCTGCGCCACGAGCGTGGTTTGTATTTTGAGTTACCTCAGAGCTGAAGTCAGACCTGGTCAATGTGAAGTGTTATTGCCCACTGAGAGCATGCTATACCTTTTGTACTGTAAGAGCACCGTGATGCACAAAGGCAGGCAGGAAAGCAGGCAGGCGGCTGCCTCAGCCGGCCCGGTGGAAGTAAACTGAGCTCAGACCCCACATGTCCTCTTCGCTGCTCTTACATAACACGCTGTTAAGCTGGAGTTAGCAAACATTAGAGGTCAGCTGGTTATTGGAACAGTGGACATGTAGTCATTCACTGGAGCTCTATTTACAGTAGAAAAACGAGATAGCTGTGTGAGGCAAACACTGGTTTTCCTCCTCTGAAAAGTTGAAAAATTAAAAAAAATATTTGTTATTTGGCTCATATTCCATACAATACTGGAGAATCTCAAGCTAGCGTGTGTGTTGAATGTAAAGTAAAACTGGACTGACGTCCATGTCTCTGTGCCGCTGCCCACACCCATCCCTTTGTTATGTTCAGTGGATCTTTCTAGCCTTGAGGACATGATGTTTTCCTATTACCATATCATGTTAGCGCCGTCTAACCAGCGCTGCCTGTTAGAAACGTCTAACGTCCCCTAACAATGACGGTGCAATGATTCACAGCTATGTTTGATGAAGAGCGGCTGGGGAATCCATTAGTGTCCATCTAAATTACATCAGGCAAACCACTGACACCAGCCTGCAGTCCACTGCCAGCTCATTGATTAAGAACTGTTTCCAATGGCCTTATGTAACTGGCCCTCTGCATTAGGCTAATACTGGTGCTGCTCTCCTGTTAGTGGCGAGAAGGGCCATTGTAGAACACAGCTAGATTGTTCTCTTGTCAAGAGAGAAATGCCTAAATGAAATAAAAGCTACCAATATTAAACACTAAATGACTCACCTTCCTAAATGGGGATTGAATAATGTAGGAACAATTGTGGGGGGATAGGCGATGTAGCACATTTGTACATGATGGTGCTGTAGCACAAAAGGACTCCATCATTCGGGAAAAGTCATAAAGACATCACATTGTCCAACTAATAGCCGCGAAAACAACCTTCACTCCCGTGTGATTTCTGAGATGTTTTCAAGGCATCGAAAAAATGTGAAAACCAGATTTAGATTGCCGTTGGAAGTCTCCATCTTAATTCAGTCAACCCTTTTTTTTTTTTTTAAATCCCCCCCCCCCCCTTTGGTTGCGATAAAAGAAAAAGCAATGTCAATCAGGTGAACTAATGGGAATGTGCATTTTGTAATTCACTCAAAGGGAATGGTAAATTGAAAAGAGTTTGCAACCTTTTAACACACTCGCACACACCGGCGCTGACAGTCAAGCTCCATTATCTGACAGCTGGAGAGGTTAAAAATAACTGTGCTCGCAGCAAATTAGACGTATCATTTGGCTTCTAAGTGAGAGATGAATCTTTGTGTGGATGCTCCTGCCATGCCGTGACACGGGGGCAATACATCAGGCTGTGTTTGCCTGTCTTTCTCATAAACTCCAAATGGAATTGTAAACAGATGAAGCAATTTTACACCAAATGTATTCTCTCTGAGTCGCTCCTATGCTGCAGCGAGGAGCCCAGCTACCATAGACATGTACATTACTGCCCCGTGCACTCTCAAGCCAAAGGACATAAATCATAATTTGGCCGCCTGCAGGGTTATTGCTATCGCTCAAAGCCAATCCTCCAAGTGTTTTATATGTTTTTTATCTGACGATAAATCTGATGTTATTGCACATACGTGGGGAGGACGTTTCAAGATCCCGTTGCCTGGTATTTCTCAGATTCATACATGCTTTTGCAACATATAAACACACAAGGATGAGTTACTATATATGAATCTCGATTCCTCTTGTCACAGTCAAGTTTTCCGTGTCATTCAATCGCACCTTATGCATGCATTTTATGTCAGGTGTCGGAAGGTGGGGTGTCGGTTCCCATTTAAGATGGTGAAAGAAGTGTAACTGTGGGATCCTTGTTACAGTAAGGTAAGTAAAGAGATTTCCATGGGAGGCTTAGGTGACAGCCGGGGTGTAGCGTTCCCTCTAAATACCTAACAACATCATTGTTAATTCATAGCTATTTAATCACTTACCAGAGTGAGTGCAGGAAGGATGATCTTTGTGTCATGTTGTCTCACAAGGTAATCTCTTGTATTTCCTTGCTTAAGACCCACGCTCTAAATTTGTCACCAACTGCGTGGAACCGCATTCACCCCCTCCTGAGTTTTAAGATGAGTTTTAAGTCTGCATATTTACCGAATGAGCTCAGTGTGGCCTTGACTCAGTCTGCTTGACATGATTTATCTCATCCTGCTTAACTGACAGGTATTGATGTGATACAAGGATAAATGCAGTAGATTGATGGAATTAAAGCCCACCCTATTGTTCCCATGCTGTGCATCACTGACACATGTGAGACTCTTGTCTCTCATTAAAGAAAATAAATGCTTCAGGCATCCTCCCTGCAAAAGCATCAAGTTTGTGTGTGTGTGTGTGTGTGCGTGTGTGTGTGTGTGTGTGTGTGGGAAGCTATCTCAGTTGTTTTCCCTCTCTATAATCTCTCCCTCCTTGCACAATGGATTTAGCCCGGCCTTGAATGGGAGGGAGAGTACAAATTGCAGCTGACTCTAAACAGCTGGGCATTCACCCTGTCGACAGAGCCCTGGACATGTGATTACATTGAACAAAGGGGCAAGACCATTGATTATTTAATTAACTTTCAATTATTGCTTGTGAAAAGATCACAACTGCAAGCGTAGCTGCGTTGTCGAAGCATGGTTGTGTGTTATACCCCCGGGGCAATCCCCCTTTTGCTTCTTATATGATGCATCTAAGCCAGTAAAGAAATCTAAATAAGAGAGAAGGAAGCTTTCTCCACTTTACGTGCACACACAGCAGCCACTTGGCTGTGCATCTACATTTTCGGGAGCTAGTGTTAACTCTATATTTGGATTCCACTGAAGTGGATTAAGGATTCTTTACTGCAAACCCACGGGATTCTCAGAGACATAAAAGAGGAGACTGTTTGCATCCATGCTATACAAATAATTGCAGGTTTCAAATCGAGTGTAATTTCAAGCACCGGCTATATGGGAGAGTGCGGGCTTTGATGTACAAATCCACAATTCATGGAGGATTAGCACCCCAAAGGTTAGCAGTTGCTAATTACAGGAGATTGGTTATACATATCTAACAAGGCAAGAAGACAGCCTTAATAAATGTGAGGATTCATCAGCAACAAGGATAAGCGGCTGTGATAAGCGGACGTGTATTTGAATCATAGATTGATACCCCGTAGTGCCCTTCTTCATAACACTGAAAGGAAAGAAGCACTGTCTCTTCTATTGTCTTTTACAAACAGCACACCTTGTGCGATATGAGATTTTCAAGATGCATTTGTGAATGCAGATTTGTGCAATCATATAAATTAACCTCTCGGATATTCTCCGTGTGTCTCTTACTGCAGCAACTTCTCTTTTACTGTATTTCGCTCGCAGCGTTCAGTGCCGCATTACCATAATCCTTGGTTCCCTTCCACAAACCACCACTGGCTAAATGAATCTATTATTTTTGCCTGCAGCCGAAAAGATGCAACAAAATGCAATGCATTGAAGGGAATGAAACTTGTGATAAGCCGCACATTTTCTCTATAATAGCCTGTCTACAACAGACTTTTTACTCATAGTTGGAAGTATCAGCGCACTTGACCTTTTTAATAATCTGAATGTTGTAAGGGGGGTATCACACCCTAAACCTTTCCAAGAAAACATAATTCAATTCCGCACGCAGTCGTTTAGTCAAGCTCTGGCTCGCTGGCCCGGCGTGTTGTCGAGTCCCCTGACCCACGCTAGCGGACCTGGCCAGTGTGGCCTTGTGTTTTCACATGGCCCTAAATTAAACATGTCCGAGCCGAGGCAGGCACTTGCTCTGCCGCAGGAAACGCTTTTTCATCTCCTAATGAATGTGCCTGAGGGGGTCCCACAGGGGGCTCCACTTCACCCCTCATTAGGCGGGGTGCTGCCTCTGCCTTCATGCTGAGGAGCAACCTCCTGGAGAGGGGCCTCCCACTTCATCTGAACGTCCCACGCTCCCCTGCCCTGGACCAGTGGACTGCACTCCCTCTCCCTCTCTCTCTCTCTCTTTTCTCTCCCTGTCTCCACTACTTCCCCCTCACCACAAAGCAGCTCGTCTTATAGTCGCAGACCAGGGATGACAGGGATGAGAGGACGGTCCGTGCTCCTAATGTTATTTTAATGGCCTTGTTCGGTCTGTTGTGGTTGTGATTTATTGCTATACACACACTTCTAATGTCCTCCTAGAGGTCTACTTGACTTTCTTTTTTCACAAGTCAAAGATGCTATTGTTTTAGAACTCATAATGAGGAATTAATCAGAACTGCATTGAGATGTCCACTTCCAATCATGCTGCTTCATTATGGCCTCAGACAGACATGTGCGTTATGATATGCGCACATGCTGTAGTAGCCTTGGTTAGCAGGAAGAAGAGAAGAGTTGTAGAGGACCTTATGTCCCACTCTGGCTTAGAAGTTCCCTCCTAGTGCAGCGCTGCAAATACCCACTCTCATGTGGAAAATATTGACAGCTTCCTGTCGTTAATGAAGCAACAAAGCACAGACAATTCCTGGCTGTTGTGAGGCAGCAGGAAAGGAGAGAGGGATATACCGACTGTCAGCTGACTCCAAGAGCCTTTGCAATGGCAGCAGAAAGGGCTGAAGAGCTGATTGTTATTCCAGGGCTTTTGGGATGTGTTTATGCAATCATTAATCTTGGCACTTGTTTATTTGCCTGGGATTAGAGCACCATGGCGCATTCACCGGCGCTCAGGGAAGCCGGTGCACCAAAAGGTTAGCAGCGAGCGCTCGGGCCTTCCACTGTAAGCGAAAGCGTGCAAGGAGGGAAGCATGCTTTGCGCATGGCTGCTTAATCCTGCCATGTTAAACAAAACCAGGCCAGTGTTTGTAGGACTATGAAAACAGCAGTGCAGAGGGAATGTGCCTCACACGCTGTAAGCAGTCTGTGAACTCTGTGTGGCAGTAGACACTCCTCGTGCACCCCTGTCGTCTAGGAATGCCTTTCATACGGTCTGCTACAACTGGAGGAGAGCGAGGACGACAGTGGAGTCGCTCAGCAGCTCCTCCACGGCGAGAGCAGATTGCAGTTATTTTTGTATTCAGTGTAAATTTGTGAAAAACAGGCAACGTTTTAGAAACTAATATAGGTGGCCTCGTTTTAAGCTTGGTGACATTGCATTTTTAAAAAGGGTATTATAACCCCAAGGAGAAGGAGCATAAAGGAACAGGTAATCCTTCAATTTACTTAAAAATGGTGCTACCACCAAACTATTTACACTGTTTTCACTGCACAGCAATACATAGATATAATTCATAGACTGTATATGAGAAGTGAACGTAGTCACCGTGACGTCACCCATTGGTTTATGGACTGCCGTTTTGAAGCCTTGAGTTCGGCATTTTGGCCGTCGCCATCTTGGTATTTGGCCGTCGTGCACTTGGTTTTTTGGAACCAGAAGTGACACGAGAGGGTGGAGCTAAGTATAGCCAAACACAGAATAAGGCATTTTCAGACTACCAAAAAGGTTACAATTAACTTTCATGAAAGGGTTAAAGTTGTAAAACGAAAACACGAACAACTCCCAGATTGGACAACGCCGTGGTGACCTGTCAATCACAAGGTAGCCACGCCGTAAAGCATAATGTATGTATGTAGGACTGCTCAATTATGGCAAAAATCCTAATCGGGATTATTTTGGTCAATATTGACGACACCCAGTCTGTGTTTCAAGAGTCATAGTGAAACAATAATACATTTTTTGATTATCTTGTTTTCATAATCATTGGAAGCCAAAGTCGTAATTTAAAATTTGAAATTTGATTAATTGCACAGCCCGGCTTTATGGTCTATTTTAGTCTAAATGGAACCATAATTTACTAAATAAACATCATGCCGTATTGAAGAAGACTTGAAACTAGCGATTGAGGCCATACATTCTTAATTAAACAATAACAATAACTTGTTTACAATGTTTACTGAGGTAATAAGTGAGAAGTAGGGTCATTTTCTCATAGACATCTATACAATCAGACTTCTTTTTGCAACCAGAGGAGTCGCCCCCTGCTGGCTGTTAGAAAGAATACAAGTTTAAGGCACTTCAGCATTGGCTTCACTTTTCAGACCCAGAGGTTGCCGCCTGATAAAACGATATAATATATAAACATGTAGTTTGCTGCAGGCCCGTGAAATATCACTTGATGCCCACTTCCGTACATGTTACTGATTAAGTGACATAGCAGTGTGCTGACACTTGAGCAAGCCATTGACATTCATCGCCTCGGTCTACTGATACTGCCAGGAGCAAAAGGAAATAAACAGATTGATTTTTTTAAAATGCCTTGCAAATTTCATCACAAGTAAATATTTTACATGGTTTGCGATCATAACATTTTCAGTTTAATCATTTTGAACATTTAGTAGCGTTGAGGATAAATGATGCACGATGGAAGTATTCACAGTCACTTATTAAGACACTAATAGCCACGGGCTCTGTGTATGGATTAGATAATTGCTCTGTCTCACTTTAATTTCCTCTCGTCTGCACCTGGAAGAGAGGGCCTAGAAAAATCTTTGAAGGCCAAATAGTAGCGCTGAGTGTGTGTGTATGTGTGTGTGGGGGTGTGTGTGTGTCCTCACATGAGGACAAAACAAAAGTGGTCCAGGTAGAAACAGTCAGAGCGAGCCCAGTGAAGCAGACTCTTTGAGAAAGCTCTTCTTCTGGGGCCCCATGACACCGGTGATCTGTGGAAAGGTTGGGTGCCTCTAGTTTCAGCTCTATCAAGCTCTGGATCTGTGAGCAGCAGGATTCAGTATCACCAGCTAATATAACAAGGCTCATTTGTCTCAATCACACGTCCCTGGTAGTATCGGCTGGCCATTGATGTCATTCATCTTCCCTGTCCTTGCCTGCTCTTTTTCAGCTGATGAAAAACACAAGACCTTCAAGCAGAATGTCAGAGGTGCTGTAAAAAGTGGTCATCAGCCCAGCCGTAAAAACTGTCGAGTAACAGCGGCGTTGCTGTGTGCGGCGTTCATAAAAACTCGTAGACAATAACTTTCCAGATTCCATTAAAGGCAGACAGACCTGCTCAGGTTTTGGCGACTGACTTTCTAATTTTGAGATTAAAATGCATACAAATAATAAGATACATGTCCATATGATTCAAAGCTTTCGTGAATTTAAAAATCCCTCCATGTTCATTATTATAATGAACAATTCAGGGTGACATGCACTGATATAGTGTGAAGCAGGAGCTAACTGAAGACGTAGCTTAAAGGAACAGTGTGTAACATTTCGGGGGATCTATTCGCAGAAATGGAATATATTATATATTCATAACTGTGTTTTTTTATTAGTGTATAATCACCTGAAACTAAGAATAGTTGTGTTTTCGTTAGCTTAGAATGAGCGCTTCATATCTACATAGGGAGTCCTCTCCCTGGAGTATGCCATGTTGCTCTGCCATGTTTCTACAGTAGCCCAGAACGGACAAATCAAACACGTTTTTACCTGAAGGCCACCGTAGTTCTCCGACATGCTTGTGAACCGTGATACCGCCAGCTGCCGTCTGACATCCTAAAGTAGTGTTATTATGGTAAGGATGGCCTCCGAGCGAGGTGAACGGCGTTACCATGGTTTTGCACTCGGTGGCTCACATTACCGCAGTCTTGAAAAGGGAACAGTGAGCGGAGGGATACTCAGTTGGTTGCAATCTGCAACCACACCACTAGATGCCGCCAAATCCTACACACTGTACCTTTAAGGCATCTGTATTGTTATAATGGTACCTGCAGTAATTCCTGTATTGGAAAAATTAAAGTAGCACATCTTTTAAAGGATAATTGTTTATTGACTCACACTTTTACACTGCAGCTCCTCCTTATTTTCTTATTTGTAGAGATGATGAAATTGCCGTCATGGTGGGGGTTTTTTTTCTCCCCCCACAAATTGATTTCAAATGTTTTGGAATAAAGCTCATCACTTGATCTATTAATGCATGTGCTGCGTCCCCGCGCAGAGCTGGCTCCGGCTGATGTCAGCTCCAATGGAAATACTGACTCGCGCCCATAACTGCAGGCTTATGCTGAGCTTCCCTCTTCGATGGAGCAAATCAAGATCATGATTACTATCTGGCCCGTGCAGCCGGTCTGCGTTGTCTGGAAACATGTTTTCCTAAGGAGACCACAGAGGGACAATTACTGTCAGCTGAACTATTCAGCCTGCTCTCCATGTGTGTTCTGGCTGCGTGCCGCTGACCCACTGACCTCGAGCAGCAGCATGAGATGGGACCTCCAGCCTCCCTCCTCTCCCCCCCCCCCTCACATCCCCAATATCTACCATGACTGAAGCACCAAAACATAGATTTAAATACATAAAATGCTCCTATACTTTGTCACCCCTCTGGCAAAAAAAAGACCATGCAGGAAGTTGTATGAATGTAAGTTTTGATTTCTTTGTGCGAAACAGTAGAAAAATCTTATTCAAAAACCCACAGCAGAATCCTGGTTGTCTTACAGAAATGCATACTAATACAGCAATTATAGGAGGAAGGAAGTTGTACAGTGTGGCAGTAGCAAATTCCCTGGTGCAATGGAACAAGGCTCTTTGTTGTTATGTAAAGGTTTCTGCGTGTAATTGCAGTGGATGTTTTGAGGGATTCATTATTTATATATTCCTGTGTTTTTCTAAAGGAGCCTGCGAGGCTGCTGTCCCTGCAGGGAGACGGGGAGCTGAGAGGTGCTTAACTAAGTCGCGGCACCACAGTCGAAGCTTTAACCGTCGCCTGCTTAGTTCAAGTGGTCAGACTGAAGGATCGGAAGCATCACATGATCCTCCGCTAAATTTTAGAATTCAAACGGCGGCTCTCGCGCCAGTCAATCAGTCGGTCCTGTGTGATTTCAGCCTCAGTGATTTTTGAGTTTTGGTGCATCCCAATGCCTTGCTGCTGCACAATGCATGAGTAAAGCAAACAATACACAAACAACTCTGACTCAGACTTTTAAAAAAACTTCTGTTTCCCTTCATAAATTATAATATCACATTTGAATTTATAAAGGGCCCAAACCAAATGATCTAAATAGTTAGACAAAGCATGTAAATATTTGCAACACAGATATTTTTATTCAGCTCTCTATGACTAACTAGGTGGTATGCATAAGTGAGCTACTTGTCTACAGATTGCATTTTGCCATCAGAGTAAACAGTGTGATGCCTTTCTCCCTCCTGGCACGCACACGCTCGCACACACACGGAGGGGGGCGTGCCCTCCGGTCCCCAGCACCCACCCGGGCACAACTTCGCTTGTCACCGCAGTCACAGACAAGAAGGGGATAGGTGGGGGGAGATGGTGAGGAGTGATGGGGAGAGAGATTTGAGCTCAGGTGGGGCAGACAGGGGAGGGGAGAGGAGCGCCGCACACATGCTACCCTTCATGGTGCTCGTCTGCTCGGTAAACCTGGGCTTTTGTTGTTCCCCCAAGAGTGCAGGCGCGCCGACTCCCAGTCAGGAAGCTCGTCAATCTTTGCCACAACAGCACATAAATTAGTGCCCAAATTACTGTTACGCCGGTGGAGAAAGAGACACAGAGAGAGATGTCTTGCGCTGCGGTTTGGGAATACATCTTGCTCCCCCTCCATGGAGGGTGTCAGAATGCACTTCAATAAAACAGTCAAGTAAATACAGGGAGAGACATGAAGAGAGACGCACTGCTGTGTTGTACAGGCATCTGAAGTTGGGCAGTGTTGAAATATTAATAGGCCTCACACACAAACAAACACAGCGATGTACGCATGAGTTCATCCAAAAAGCAGCCAAGGGCGATGGTCCAGACCTGAGCTTCAGCAAAGTCACTGCACTGCTATGAAGGAATAATAGGGAGAGGCTTAAAGAGCCCATCTTTTGAAACGGAAATATCTCTTCAAATGTAGCCGGTCTCCAGTGAAGGGGGATCACAGCTTAGGCAGCTAAATGATTGGGGGGGGAATTAGCAAGACGCAGCATAGAGACATCAAAATGTGTCAATTATGTCTTTCCTTGCTCTAATCCCTCTGGTCAGACTGTTTTTTTTTTTGATGACTTCAGCGTGTTTTTAGGTTGAATGGAAGCTGTTTTAAAGTGATGATACAGAGTTTTGGTCCGCAGGTGAATTTCTGTACAGCGCCGTGTGTTTTTCTTTGTGCTACAAACCAGCAAATGCCATTAGAACAGCTCTATGGTAATGCGCCAGCAGCCTCCGATCCCTAAACAAATAACACATTTATACTATTCAGCCTGTGTTGCGTGCCACGACTGTCCTTTGCCGCTGACATTCAAATAACCTTTCTTCTGCTGCATAAATGGGAATAAAAAAGTATTGTGTTGTGCGACTTCACATGACGGCAGAGAGCCCCGGCAGATGAAAAGAGGCAGAATTGTGATTCCAGCTCTTGTTAGGCTGTCGTCTCTCTACAGCTAGATCTGACTGTCGTGGGTATCTGTTTAGAGAGGACGACAGCTGATCTCCCAACGCCAAAATGGGAAGTGCATGTAGCAAAAAAAATTAATAGCTGCACATTATGATGGAGGAGCATGTTTGCATGTTGTTGACCATGTGTACATTTTCTGTATAACCGTCCCTGAGAGAAGTCATGTGATCCTCATAAGCTTTTGTTTGGTTTTGTTGCAAAATGATTCTAAATGGAGGATGTAATAACACAGTTCGTCTGATGGGAAAAGAATTGTTAATCTGCTCATAATGTTGTGCCCCGTCCAGTTACTTACATAATGTCTGACATGAGCCCGCTGGCTTGCGTCACTCTGCCATTGACAGCTGTCAACACAACACACACACTCGCTCACACACACCGCCACGCACAGAGAAGCAAAATGTGTTTTTCCTCCAACTGCTTCACATGCTTTCTTTCAGAATGACGTGCGTTTGTAAATGAGCCCAATGAAAAAATAAACCGGCTCTGCTGCCCAGACAGAACAGTATATAGAAGCCTCAGTTTCAGACCTCATTTATTGCGCACATCTATCATGAATCACCAGGCTATGAGAAAATGATTTAATGGTCCAATCGAGTAATGGGTTAAGCTCTCAGCATTATGATGGTGGCCTGGGCATGGGTCTGTAATGTAAGGGATAATCTTAATCCTTCTGCGTTATGTCAGTAGTCCAAGGGTTCAGTGGGAACAGCCAGGAGATTTTGACTAGTGATTTTCCATGTTTGCACAAGCCCGTAGGATTTTCATTTTTTTTTTTTTTTTATTTTGTGTTACCAGCATGCATTGCATGTTGAAAATTTGAACAATATATTTCTAAAAAGGTATGGAAAACAAATTAATGAATAAAATCCGGCAACTAAATAATATGTTACACATTTGTGTGGATGTTTATATTTGATGAGAATATAGTCCTCTATAGAGTGACTATGGCCGGCTTAAGGCATAAGCCATATAGACGGTCGCCTAGGGAGCCACCTTCGTTGGGGGCGCTGGTCGCCCTGTAAAAAAAAAAATGATAATAATAATAATAACAAAACAAAAAAATGCTGGTGGGCGCCCTTCCTCATTTTCTGCATTGAGGTAACAAATGAACAAATAAATAAATATAGAAAGAAATAGACTTTTCACCCTTGTAACTCTCGTTCTCACACTTTTTCATTTGCTTGGCCACATTTGTTAATAAAAATGTAAATTATAGTGAACCTGACTAAACACTTTAAAACCAACAATATCAGGGACCAATTGTTTATTTATATTATAATAAATACAGTTATTTATGAAAATAAAAATCGTATTAAACCATTGTGATGTCTGATGTGCGTTGCGGTTTATGGGGCTAGGGGGTAATCCGGGAAATCCAAATTGTACCTAAGGCATCAAAGGGCTAGAGCCAGCCCTGTTAGAATCGCACAGGTTCTCAATAAAAAGACAATGTTTTTTTTCATTTGGGTTTTGGATTATTGCAGAATATAAACTCTGTGGAAAACAAACGTTTATGATACTTACAAGATAAGATAATCTTCACAAATGAACACCACTTTTATGATTTTTGAAGACTAAATGCAATCACCAGAAGTAAAACGCTAACGTTACGTCATAGACGAACTACACCACGGTCGCATGAGCGTTAGCATACACAACGAGGCTGTAAAGGTGGACGAGTCGGCGTGATGACGTTTAGTAGTCTCATTTAGCCACTTGTAAGCAACCGCCTTTCTAAAGACATATAAAAGCTGAGATACTTACTGACGTATTTTATGTCGTAGAACAAAACGTTAAATTCTGTTAAGCTCTTAACCACAGACCTTATTTCAGGCATCTAACTTAAAACCCATTCAAATAACCCATTGACTTCCAGACGAGGGAACCAGAAGTGCTAAAATGCAAACTCATATCCTGGTTTTAGGTCTCATTCCTGCACCACTCTATACTCTAGCAGGTACAAATAGCAGCTCCTCTTAATTTTTGTTTTTCATCAAGAATTTACGCTGCATATTGACCAGCATTTCTAAATATTTCACCACTTTTTCAATATATTTCTCAGCTTCACGATTTCATTATGTCTTGTGAATGGCTCTTTATTTCCTTGAATGAAGAATTTGCAGTGTATAGGGCGGAAGTGTTCTGTCTGACAGCGACGCTTATAACAATATAAACTGTGACAGGGCCCCTGTAAGCTGTTAGTGCACATTTGGCAAATTGTTCCGGGTGTTCACATTTGACTGTCAGTTTGCAGCTCCTTGATAGTGGAGTGTAGTTAGCGGTGGGTTGATCTCAGGGCTGTGGTGAAGACAGTGAAGGGCACTGGGTGAACATGCGGAGGCCTCGCTGCCCTATTGTACATGTGCTCTCTGAGTGACACGTCATCCCCTCAAAGGGCCTGCTAGTGTGGTGAATCAGTGTCCTTGAACTGCTCAACCACACAGACAGACAAAGAACGAGCTTTAGCATTCGGCTTGACTGTCTCCTCTCTCTGCCATTGCCCATTGTCCACGACGCCCACGCCAGGCTGCAATGCTGCACACAGGAAATCAGTCTTGGAGCCGCTCTGGTCCGGCCCTCATGGTTATGCGCGCGGTGCGATTGTGCTGCAGCGTGATTCGCACACAATCTTGGCGTCTCAGCAGGTGTCTTTGAAGTGGCCTGCGCGCAGAGGCCATCTCACAGTGCTGCGAGGAGCGTCAGACTGCTGGGATGGGCTTTAGCATGGCTGCCCCTCTAACTGTGCCTGGCTTTGATGTCGTAAACAGTGCAGGCAGAGCCGGCTGGCAGGGAAGCGGGCAGGCAGGGAGGCAGGCAGGCAGGCAGGCGGGCGCGGTGAATGGGATCAGTGGCACTGTGCTGGTCAAGCTCAAGCGAGCCAGCAGCTGCCTGTTTCACACCAAGAGGCAGTTAACACCGCAGCTCATGTCAATAGATATTGACTGCCAGATTGGGAGTGCTTATAAGCGCGCAGGCTTTTTTTGTTTGACTGAAATCTCCTAAATCATCCTCAGTATCTAAAATGTAGCTCGGGGGCCCCATGACCAGTCACTCAAGAGCACAACTTGCACAGTCATATACAAATATTGACTGATTGTGTGACTTCATGGTGTATTTGATCTCCATTATGTCATTGCTGGGTATTTATTCTCCTTGACCTCCCTCTCCACATCTTTTTTGAAAGCAGCTTATCCTACTGTGGAAATGACTATATGTTCCGACTTTTCTCATACAAGAAGAAACTACAGAGCCTGCCTCAGCCGGTCCAGAGACAAACCCTTTTTACTGCTGAGTGCACTGAGCATCCAGGGGTTTGTGCAGCGGTGGAGTGAGAGGGTGTTAGCTGGTGAGGCTGTGTGCACTCAGGGCCTTCCTGCTGCAGATAGGGCTTTGTGAGGCATGTGTATGCCCTGCCCGGCCTGGCACCCCCGCGTCTCTACTCCCACTGCTTTCACCTGATGTGGCACAGCCTCTGTCAGGCCTGAGCGAGCGCCCTAGCCAGCTCCGCTTCTTCAGGAGAGATGAAGGCATCTCACAGCTATGCTGTGGGGGTGGGGGAAGCTAGCAGCAGCCTAAGCCTGGAGCTATCAGAGGCTGGAGCTCAGAGCCAAAAGCCTGTGGGCTGGATAGGGTGGGTGGAAAGCTTGGCTTAACTTGGCGAGACAACCGTAGCTACAGCCCTGCACTGCCACCCAATGGCCGGGGCCTGTCACTGCAACCTTTAGCTCACTATAACCACGGCTAGTCATAATTACAGCACGCTTCAGTTGTTGTGAGTGCATGTCAGAACAAATTATGTAAGTAATGAGGCTGAAAACGCTAAAGGAGTCGAAACACACTGCACCGCTAATGCTCATGCAGGGAGAACACAAAAACAAACAATAGAGTGCACTCATACAGAGGTAGACCTAACCGAAATAACAAGCAACTGTGCACAGTAAGGAAAAGATTAATTATAAATTAACCCTCTCAGTTAGGTTGTCAAAGCCCGCCTCCTGCCTGGATTTCACTCTAATCCGGGCCGACGAGGTGCGGTGCCCTCTATTGTATGTGAGAATCACAAATCGCAGGAGGTGTTGTCTGGAGGAGAATTAATTGTGCGTGTTCCACCACTCCCTTTTGTTCATTTTACTAAAATGTGGGCTAATTCCATGTAAACATGGCCGGTCTTGTTGACTCCAGCAGCGCGAGGAGAACAGACACAGATTCCTGAATGAATAGAGTGTGGCTCCGGGGTTAGTGGATTAGAGGCTCTGTGTTAAGGGCCTCTCCCGGGCATGCCTCAGGGACAAGGACATTATCCACATGACACATTACAAGCTCCTCGGCAGATGATTAAAATGGGCAGGGATCTCCGGATTGAACTTTAGCAGAAGCACTTTTGATGTGATCAAACTAGTTTAAAGAGGTTGGTTGTTAAGGTGTACGAGGGATATCTGAAGCTTCCAGTCTTGGGAAGAGACAGATAGGCCTGGCTAGAGGCGAGAAGCTGATGTAACGCTTTGACATAGTGAATGTACCACCACTTTTTTTAATTATTATCAGTTTTATTGCATCTTATTAAGGCAAAATCCTAATATTCCTTCCCTAATTGGTATAGACTTGTGTTGCAACAGCTCCACGTGCTCTGATTGGTTGGCCGGGTGGCTGGTTGGAGAAAAAACCATTACGTCGTGAGGAAATATCCCGCGGTGATCTTTCCTCGATTTAGATCAGATAGCGGCGTTCGTCTGGCGCTGGCTGCAGTGCACTGTTGGGATGGTGGGACTGAGATGTTGGAGATGTGGAGGAGGGCTGTGAGATAGAGATCTCTGGAGGGAGAGAGAGAGAGAGAGAGAGAGGGGGTGAGGTGGAGGTGGAGAGGGGATGTAGCATCAGTGGCTGCAATGATAAAGCTGAGAGCGGTGGGACGAGCTGGGAGTTCGCTGTCTCTGATGTCTGTGTGTTCTGTTGTGTTGCCCTGTGGTCCGCTCCTGAAGAGAAGGCCAACGATGGATGAGGCCTGTCCTCTCTGTGCTTTTGTCCTCTGTGGCGGGTGAATCACAGGCCTGTCAACAGCACAACACCACAGCCACCGAACATTTTTTATACAGACGTACGCAGTCGCTGCCACCGCTCCGTCCAGCACAGTGGGCATGTTATGAGCCTTAGTGGCCTCAGTGGTTTTACTCCTGAGGTTTTTATGGTTTTGAAGTTTAAGAGGCTTCGTGAAGTCAAGTTTTCCAACAGCGAATATGTCTCCTCATGTGGCTAAATGAGACTTGGGCATTGCACAAGGCTAGTATTAAAGCTGCAGTGGGTAGAAATGGAGCAAATATGATTAAAAAAAAGTTATTTTTAAAAAACGGTCAAAATATCCTGGCAGTAGTGCATGAGACAGGTAATCTGAAAAAAATGCCTCTGTGTCCTCCGGTGCTCCTAACGGCATCTGCAAGATTTCACAGACCGGAGGAAAACAACCAATCAGAGCCGAGTTGGAGCCTGCCGTCTCTGAGCAGCTGTCAATCCCTCACAAACTCCGATAAAACGGTTAAACTAGGCAGCGCTGATCAAATATGAATCAATATTCTGTTACTGTAATGCCTATTTCTCACCTCAAATGTTTTCAGAAACATCTCGTAGTGTACTGTTTAGCTATAAAATTAGAAAGTTTGTAACGCGGCAGCCGTGTTGAGATCAGTTGAGGAAACACTGAGCACCGCCCACCAGCCGGAACAAACTTTCTCATTTTACAGCTAAACAGTACACTACAAGATGTTTCTGAAAACATTTGAGGTGAGAAATAGGCATTAACGTAACATAATATGAATTCATATTTGATCAGGTCTGCCTAGTTTGACCGTTTGATGTTTGCGAGTCAATAGGAACGCTCTCTCTCTGAAATGACCTCTGATTGGCTAAAGTCTCTTGTCTAGATTTTTTAAAGCCTGAAAACTGAGCCATGAGGAGGCGCAGAAGTCTAGTTTTCCCTCAGAGCACTTGAATTACAAAATGCTAAAAGGTTATTATGGAATTTTTGCCCAATGATGCCAAAAATATTCTACTTCCTGCCACTTTAATACTACTGTGCTGTATTTGGGTTTGTGGGTAGCTTTCCTTATGCAAGTTGTGTTTAGGATGCAAGTTGTCACCATGTTTACATTGGCTGCTTGTGAGGACTTAAAATGTCCTCCTTCCCTTCACACACACACACACACACACACATCCAACTCTGTAAATATTCAGCTAATGCTCTGTGGAAGTGAGGATTCAAAAGCCACCGGATGAGATGTTTTTAGAAGCACAGTGCTCTTTCATGTACCAACATGGATCCATGGTGAGGGTGTTGTACAGTGACTTGTGACAGCAAAATTTTTTTATTTCTTTCATTTCCTTTTCTTCTCCGCAGCTCAAATCGAAATAATTCCCTGCAAGATCTGTGGAGACAAATCATCAGGCATCCATTACGGCGTGATAACATGTGAAGGCTGTAAGGTAAGCATCAAGAGACCGGAGCTGTTTGTGTCATCATGGGAAGTAGTGTTTGTGAGAGGGACAGGAGAGCTGAGAGGGGGGGAAGACGGGAGGGGAAATTGAGGAGGTAAAGAAAGTTGCTTGCCAGGAAAAAAACGTTTGAAAATGTTGCTGAAGTTTTGCAATGATTTGGAGAGGCGACTACGAAGTGTAAACACACAGAACGTGATCATTAAAGTGGTCAAGCATCACACAGGACATCACAGAAAACCACAATTAGTAGGACAAAGTCATCCCTCCGCCTTGCTCTGCCTTTCCCTCCCAGGGACATGTCTTTTCACAGCTTTTTTTTTTTTTTTTGCTTCTGCTGCAGCCTGCTCTTCTTGAAATAAAATGATCAAAAGGAGAGTGCTTTGAATTATAGCAGATTGTTGGCTGTTTGCTACAGTGTTGCTTCCATTGAAGCCGCCTTTTGTACTGTTTCAAATGCACCAGCCATTCACAGTGAGGGGAATTTTGTGCTTAGAGTGTATTCTTGTCCCAGTGCTTGTCACCAGGCACATCATTAGCATTCCTCAGCCAGCCTGCACCTTTGCTGTTTGCTCCTGCATGTGTGTGTGTGTGTGTGTGTGTGTCTGTGTGTGTGTGCAGGAGAGAGAGAGAGAGAGAGCTTCCTGTTCATCCCAGCGCTCCTCTCCCTCACACACAGGAGCCAGAAGGAACAAAACACTAAAGAATAAACTGCTGAAATCTATCTTTAATGATTGCTAATTAGTCCAAGGCAAGAGAGGCCTTTAATGATATGTGCGAGTACAAAAGTTTGGACCATAAATCATAGCATTATTAAAGAGTGCTGCTTGTCACTGGCAGTTATAGCCTGTTTCCATAATGGCTTCCATTATAAAGCAACTTGGCAGCTGTCAGCTGTTTTCTTGTAATTAAACAGCCAATGAGCAGCTAATTAAGACATATGTGTATGGAGCAGTAGAGTGGGGCATGTTAATGATGTGCTGGAATCAATTCATTAAGTCAAAGGATGAGGAATCCAGTCGGTGTGCACTCGCAATCCTTAAGCGCTGCACATGCCAGTGCTGCGTTAATCAACACTAATGACCCCGCTGAAGAAAAATACCGTCCACTGTTATCATTCCTACCCAAACACACCACCCCTCATGCTGTACACACTGGTGAAATAAAGCGCTCGTTGAATGCCAGATATTACAGCCAGGAAAATACCATCACTGTATTATCTAATCTGTTTGGCAGCAGTAGAATAAAAAATATCACCACTAGGAATACAGTAAATCACTATCAATCAGTAATGAAGTTTGTCAGCACTAAAACACGATGAATTGATCGTTCAGTCCCAGAACATTTTTTTCCACCCACGGTGGTACATCCAGTAACCCAGAGAGTTTCCTTTTCCCGTGCAGGGCTTCTTCAGGAGGAGTCAGCAGAGCAATGCGGCCTACTCCTGCCCCCGTCAGAAGAACTGCCTGATCGACCGCACCAGCCGCAACCGCTGCCAGCACTGCCGGCTGCAGAAGTGCCTGGCAGTGGGCATGTCACGAGATGGTAAGTGCTTGATGGGAGAGGTGGGCAGATACAGCTGGGTGGCACGGTGAGTCGGGGGAGGTGAAGAGCCCCTGTGTGGGCAAGAATCTGCTCTGCTGAAGTGTCTTTGAACCAGCGCTGCAGGGATGCTGATGTGGACTCTGACCTTCCTGTGAAGGCGGGCAAGAGAGGAAAGAATCTCCTCAGGGGATCAAAATATCAATTTTAGAAGTTATTGGTAGTGTATGGACAGGAAGGCACTCCACAATATTAAAACAAGTGGCAAACGAGGAAGGAAATATATCAAAAAGCCTTTATTATAGTGGCTAAATCATTAAAAAAAAAAACGTTTCAACCACTGTTGGTCTTTTGTAGGGCATTAAACAAACCAAGTGTATATTTAGGGCTCATTTTTTATTACAAAAAACAATCCTGGAATTTATCTGTTAATTTTGAATTTAAAAGAATGAGTGAAGATTGGATAAAAGAAATAGAGGACATTGTTTACTGTAAATTTCTAGTCGGCATCTTCTTGCGGCAGGAAATGCAACTTTTTGGTATGTGGGGACAAAAACTGTCTTTGCTCCCGGGTAGAAATCTAGGTATTTTCATTTCGAATCATTAAAAACGATGAGTCTGAGGTATACTTCCCGAAAGACTCAGAAAAACAACACCATTACTCTATAGCGAGATGAAACGAGAAATGCATTTTTAGATCACATCCCCGGTCATACTGTGCATCCATTTAACAATGTATGCAAAAAGAATTACCAAAAATCTGTTTCTTTATATTTTTATATCAAAATCCGATCATCTTTTTTTTCCTGTAAAACAAAATAGGACATGTGGTTACGTAAGCTAGTACCGACCAATTTCAACCAATGATATCATGACATCCATTCATCAGTCAATCTGCAACTATTAGCGACATTATAAGCCCGCCCTCTTTTTAGCGGTCCAATCAAATGAGACAGGTTTTAACTAAATCCCTCTTATAACTGTACAACACTCAAATATTTATTTCACTGGGGAATACGTCACAGTACCGAAGCTAAAGACGCTCCAACTTCCATTTCGCTGGGACTTTAAGTAGCCTTTAACAGCTGTGCATTTAACTTTCTGTTTATCATTATTGTTATTTGGTTGTTCATTCATGGCCCTGTATTGATGTGGAACTGCATCTACTGATATTTTGGTTTAGAGACAAAGAATACACACACACACACACACACACACACACACACACACACAGAGATAATGACCGCCATTATTCTCAAAGAGACACAACAGACACATCCCAAGAAAATCGTGACATGAACACATGCTAAGACGTCAGTCTGTGTTCGTTGTCTGCCAGTAGCAGGTGAGTGCTTTGTCTGTGGGACTAATTTGCTGCTGTGATAGAAACTAGGTTTGATGAAATAGGAGGTTGTTAGAGGTTGTCATTAGTGCTGCTGCAGCTGAGATGCTGTAATGGGAGCACACAGGTGGGGATGTGTGCTGCTGGAGGGCTCCTGCTGTGCCAGACTGGTCCAGACTGGGCCGGTCCAGACTGGGCTGAGCTGAGGAGGGTTGTGTCAGAACAAAGCAGATATATGATGTTTTGTAAAACAGGAGTCCACACAGAGAAGAGAAAAGCTCAACATACATGCACAGAGGCTGGCCTATCTTTATGCACACTACTTTGCTTAAATTCAGTTACACTCACGTGCCATACATATTCATGAATGTGAATGAACACAGAAGTACATTAGCACTTATGAGTGCCTTTGCGTAGCCAGACACACACACACACACATACTCACGCACACATATACACACACACTCAGGACAGACGAAGGTGACTCTTGCCTTCACTCAACACACCAGAGCCCATCTGCCCGCACTCTCCTCCTCGCCGCTCCACTCGCTCTCCACTGTGCGTAGACACACACACACACACACACCGACACACGTACACACACACACACACACAGTGACCGGCTGACACACTGCCAGGCCCCCAGAACTCTGGCCAAGGAGTCTCATTCTCAGCACCACTGTTTAGTCTGGAAACCTTGAAACAGGAGGCAGCGACTTAGCCTGTCTCATGTTTGAGTGGCTGGTAAGCTGTTAGTCACTTCCCACTAACTGCCTCTGTACTTATGAAGCTGTTCATCTTCGTAATAATCTCTGTCATTGCTGATCCCTCCTGAAATATGGAGATTTACTTTTTTTTGTCATCAGTGTTAACTGTTAAAAGAGTATATCACTCTTACGGTACATCAATATAGTGGAGTAGGATGCTGATGCACAAACTGACAGATGATCTCTGAACGTGGTCCACACTTTATAGCAAGTAGGGCTGGGCGATATGGCCAAAATCTTCTATAACGATATAGGTCTTTTCATATCTCGACAGCAATATATGCCACGATATAGCATGTTTTCTGGTAATTCAATAAATAAATAGTCTATATGAAATAACCCCTCTGTGAATTAAATACTTGACAAATGAAAGTATAGTATTTTCTCATTTTCAGAACTTGAGTGCAAAATGAACAAAACAGTTTTAAGTGAAATTATAGAGAAAAGAAGAGATAAATATAGGCCTAGCCTGTATCGCGATATAAACGATATAGAAAAATATATACGAAAGACATTTTTAATATCGTTTTGACGGTATATATCGTCATATTGCCCAGCCCTAATAGCAAGTAAGGAATTAATGTGCCAAAAAAAACAATCCTCCAAAAAATTCAATACTTTTCTCATGTCTAAACAAGGCATGATTTTGTTTTTGTTAAAGGAGTCCGCATTTAATATGATTTCATGTTATGATTTCAGAGCAATTCCACTGTTTCAGGCATTTTATAGACATGACAGTCAGTCAGTTTGTTAGAATATAGAAAATTATTGAAATAAGTCTATTTGTGTTGGTAAATCCACCCAACTGGTAAGATTATTTTACTTACTGGAGAGTAAAATGTTAAGACTCAACAATTCAATTTACAAAATGGCAATCGCATTGAAAAGGATGTATAATTTTAAACAGTTACACATCCAATTTCATATTATTTTGAGTACAAGTTATTATCACATATTTCTGATTGGTTGATTGTGATGTTTCACTCAAGTCTAACTTGTGTTTTGTCCCGTTAATCGCAGCGGTGAAGTTTGGCCGCATGTCGAAGAAGCAGCGAGACAGCCTGTACGCTGAGGTCCAGAAGCACCGGCTGCAGCAGGCGCAGCGTGAACACCAACAACAGCCGGGAGAGGCGGAGCCGCTCACACCTAGCTATGGCCTGTCAGCCAATGGCCTCACAGAGCTCCATGATGACCTCAGCGGCTACATGGACGGTCACACCCCTGATGGCAGCAAACCAGACTCGGCGGTCAGCAGCTTCTACCTGGACATCCAGCCGTCTCCTGACCAGTCAGGCCTGGACATCAACGGCATCAAGCCGGAGCCCATCTGCGACTTTGCCCCCGGCTCTGGCTTCTTCCCTTACTGCTCCTTCACCAACGGAGAAACCTCCCCCACCGTGTCCATGGCTGAACTAGGTGAGGAGCAGGAGAGAGGCAGGGGGAGACGAGAGGAGAGACGGCAAAATGGAGGAGGGGGGAGAACAACTCAACCGTGGGGCAAACGACACAAAGGTTGCTTAAAATAGCAGGAGGTTGGAGACTCATCTCCAACACTCATTAAAAGAGCCTCTTTTTTGTAATTAGTTTCCATTAATTAGGGCCAATCAGGATCCAGCAGGGCAGGCGTCTGGGGAAATCATTTTTTTAGGCTCCCCTGTGCCTAGGAACTCCTTTTAACAGATGTGTTTTCAAAACCATTTAAATTCTTATACTCAATATTTCTCTCCGAGAAAATGTGACCTTTGTTTGAGTGAGTAACGTAGCGCCCCTCCTCCTCTCTATGCATTTGTGTCATAACTAGATTGGCTTTGCCTCAACCTTAAGTTATGAGCTTCCTGCAGGCGGTAAAAGGAAATGTCAACAAGCCTTTTCCCAGTCAAAAAAAGCCCACGCGCATCCGCCTCTCCTCCTTTTTGAAAGCTCAGTAAATAAATCTTCTTTTCCTGTGGCATATTTCATCAGTAAGGTCTTCACTTTCACATAGCCTTGTGGGTAACGTTCAGATCTTAACTGTGATCTTCTTGTTTCTCAGAGCACCTGGCCCAGAACATCTCCAAGTCACACATGGAGACATGTCAGTACTTGAGGGAGGAGCTGCAGCAGATGACCTGGCAGGCCTTCCTGCAGGAGGAGGTCGAGAGCTACCAGAGCAAGGTACCTCCACCGCAGCCGATTCCTTTGCTGGCCTCTGCCGAAGTTACAGTAATCAAATCCATTGTTTTAAAGCCGATAACCCATTCTCTGTCCTATCTGTTCTTAGCCCCGGGAAGTCATGTGGCAGCTGTGTGCTATCAAAATAACAGAGGCCATTCAGTATGTGGTGGAGTTCGCCAAGCGCATCGACGGCTTCATGGAGCTGTGTCAGAACGATCAGATAGTGCTGCTGAAAGCAGGTATGACAGCCTGTCAACATGGCCCGCTGCCGTCAAGCTCACCCACCACCACCACCACCCCCCTCTGGCATTGTCACAAGGGCGTAGCTGACCTGACTGCACAAAGCCCTCTTCTTTACACGCACAGACAGTGTCACAGAGAGGAGACCCCACCCTGCCTGTTTCCTCTCTCCGTCTCTGTCGCTCTCTATTTTCTTTACGTACAGAGCAGGGATGGACACAGCGTTAGATAAGCAACGTGTTCCTGAGCTCAGATAATACCTATCATGACGGCTGCCATTCCCCCTCTCTTTCCTCAGACACCGACGATGTCTGCTTATTCAAACTGCTCTCATGAAGACATACTCACAGAATATTAAACGCGGCTATGGCTCTGTGCACACTGTCACCTATATTTACGCATAAATACAGATGCTCAAACACCCAGCACATGCGGCAAACAAACACCTCTCCTGGGTCTTTCCTTGAGTATTATTTACATTAGCACAGCCAATATGAATAATGAAATAAAGACTGAGATCCCTTGTCAGACATGACATTTTAAAACAGTAGCATCTCCCTCAGAGGCAGTAATGGCTCCTGTTACATTTTCTTGATCCTCTTATCAACTCCCACAGAGTGGTACAAAATTGCAGGATGGAATAAATTCCCCACCTATCTTGCTAAATAAAGGTTGAATGAATAAGCACTGTCACTACTGAATGAACCGCAATTTTTTATCTGGCATGTCATTATGGAAGAATAGCCTTCCGTCTATGATATTATCATCTGCAGAGGTGTTTTTTTCTTCTCCCTCTGACGGCAGGCTGCTTTATTTCAAAGTGGTTGTGTTATTCATATTGTAGAGGAATAGCATAAAGCACAATCATGTGTTTTGCATCCTTTACTGAAGTGTAACTGTTGGGGGGGGGGAAAAGAAACAACGTTCAGATTCAGCATCTTGTTCCTGTCTGTCTCCGCAGGCTCTTTGGAAGTTGTGTTTGTCAGAATGTGCCGTGCCTTTGACTCGCAAAACAACACCGTCTATTTTGATGGAAAGTATGCTGGACCTGATGTGTTCAAGTCATTAGGTAAGTGGAGTGGGTGTGTATGTGTGTGTGGGTGCACGTTTGAATGAGTTTGCATGTGTGTATTTGTGTGCTGCTGTGTGTTTCTTACTCCTTCCTGTGGTGTAATAGCCAAAATTAGAGTCTGCTGCTCTGTTCTACACAGTACTGAGGGCCTGGAAGCAAACACGGAGCACTCATCCCTGCCTCACCTGGCATTGCTGTCTCTGCAATGGTTATTTATGGTAGAACAGAGATGTTAGTGAGGCTCTGCTGCTTATGGCTCCTGTAACTGTGGAATAAATAAAGCCAGACGGAGTGTCTGTAGGGAGAGCGCTATCAAAACCATCAATGATAGTCTGATATAAAACATCTCAGGCGAAAGCAAATAGCATTCGTGTTTGACTGCCATGACATTAGTGAGGCTCTCCACCGTGCATTTTCTCACATTTCCGACTGCCTTTTGACGGGGAAAAAAAAATGTAAATGTGTCCCACGGTGGCAGTAAAAATGCTGAATTCTGTTTCTTGGTGTAAGTTTGCCATTCCTTGTAACTCCCTGTTTGTGTGTGTATGCGAGTGAGCATGTGTATCTGTCCCAGCTTTGAGAGTGTCCTGTGTGTTGCGTACAGAGGGGTCCGCGGCGGGGTAGGCAGAGTGATGGGCTTCCCGAGCCGCGGTGGCATCCGCCTGTCTCTCTGTATTCTCGATAATTGATTTAACTAAAAGCCTCAATAGTGACCTCATTTTGGCTTGCATAACACCACCCAACTGCCAAAAGTGACTCGTCTGGGAGGCAAAACTCAGTAAAAGCATTGCCTGTTCTGCTTAAGACGCTCCCATGTGCTGTCAGCATGCCGCTCTTTTTCATTCCTTCCCCCTTCCTCTCCCCTCCCCGTGTGCCTCTCTCCCAATAAAGATCAAGAGTGAATGTTGTTCTTTGGTCTTCCTCATCCTGAGCCCTCTCTCTGTGTCCTTTGCTGTGGCAGGCTGTGACGACTTGATCAGCTCCGTCTTCGAGTTTGGGAAAAACTTGTGTTCTATGCACCTGTCTGAGGATGAGATCGCCCTGTTCTCCGCCTTTGTGTTGATGTCTGCTGGTAGGTGTCACTCACAGTGCAAAGAGAAAAAAAAAAAAGGTAGACGCACATTCACCGCGACAAGGAGCGCTGTTGCCCTCCTGTTTTTCTCTGTCAATTAGTGTCTTATATTAGCGGAGCTGCGTCATTTCTAGGGCTGTCCCGAATACCATTTTTTGGTCTTCGAAGCTTCGGTGAGAAATACCACAAGGTATTCGAAGCTTCGGGTCAGTGCCGTTGCCACACTATTGTACACACACACTACTCTACACACAACAAACATTATTATAACATTATTCCGTATTTCATGGGCTATTTGGGGATTTATAGTTATTATTACATACTTATATATAAAGAAACAACAACAAAGCATTCGAAATAGTGATTTGGAGGTTGATTACCATGGCAAAAATCGAAGCTTCGAAGCATTTGGGTCAGCCTTAGTCATTTCTTTTTTACATGTGCTAAGGAGCCTACGTGTTTTTTACATTAACAAGTTGTGATAATTTACCTTGCAGACCGGTCTTGGCTCCAGGAGAAGGTGAAGGTTGAGAAACTCCAGCAGAAGATCCAACTGGCCCTCCAGCACGTCCTGCAGAAGAACCACAGAGAGGATGGTATACTTACAAAGGTACAGTGCGATGCGCTGCACACTCCATCCATTATCCCTGTCTGCTAAGTGTGTTCTCCCCGTGTAGCAGAGTAATCTCCCACTGTTTAGGATCTTTATCCACAGGCCATCAACCATCTTTAGTGCATTAGATTAAGGGGAAGCATTCATAATGTTACATGAAATGCCTTTTTATCAGTAAAGAAGTGGCAATTTATCAATTGTACCAGCTTCATGATATGAAGTGTCAAGTTTTCCTCGTGCCTGAGCGCTTGTCTCAATATTTACAAGTCTGTTTGCCCCCGTGTGAGCGGGAATACACTGCAGGGAGGAATGTTTTTCACTACCATTGCTCCGTGTCCTTGCCTCCCTGTGAATCTAAACAGCCTGTCTCCTCTCTCTCCACAGTTGATATGCAAAGTGTCGACACTGCGAGCGCTGTGCAGTAGGCATACAGAGAAGCTCACAGCTTTCAAAGCAATATACCCAGACATTGTGCGTGCCCACTTCCCCCCCTTATACAAGGAGCTGTTCGGATCAGACTTTGAGCAGTCCATGCCCGTTGACGGGTAGCAGCCCTGCCAGGTGCCAGTGTGCCCACCGTAGGGGAATGTGGAGGAGGAATCTGAGACACTTTATTGGTGCCCTGCACAAACCGGAGCGGACAGATGGCACGCTGTTCTTCTTTTACATCGGAGGGGGAGGGCTTAGGGAGTTGATTCTCAAGGTTTACTTTATTGAATTTAGTTCTCTTTGGAAGACTTGTGGGACCCGACACCCCATGGGACGCGAAGAGGAGATAGGGACAAATAATTTCTGTCTGGTTGAACTTGACCCTCTTTTGCGCATTTTTCTATCACGATTAATTTTCATTCACTCATTTTCACCAGTATTTATTGCATCGCTATTATTATGATTTTATGCATCTGACTTGTAAGAGTATAAACAATTAGTCACTTTTGGAATTAAAATAGCTGAAGATGTCTTCAATTAGAAGATAAATCCGCATCAGTATTATTTTTGAGATTACATTCCCAAAACAGTTTTAAGGATTTTCACATTCAAATAGTCTTATCCCTATCTCCGAAATGAACTGCTGACAAATGCGCACATTTTGGTCAAGTTCAGCCCCTTTTTTCCTCTTGTGTTCAGTCGTATCTTTTGGACGCGGTTCTTGGAATGAAAACTCACAGCGACTTTGAGGGAGGGTCCGTCGGCATGGTGATGCAATCGACACCTCTCTGTGGACAATCGTTTAAAAAAGAAAAAAAAGAAACATAGAATTCTGGTAATTCTAATGAAAAACGCAATGATTTTAGCTGTCAAAGACTCCATCCACCATTGTTGCATAGTGAAATCATGTAAGGCCATCTGCTATTAATCCTTCTCTGGACAGGTGCCCTGGAGAAGCACGGGGCACCAACACAACGAAAAGGGTCCATTCCACCTGTTTTATAATGTACTACAGGGTATATGGTCATAAGTACTTACTATACAGAAAAAAAGTAATGTTTATAGAATCTATTTTAAATAACATGTATGATATTAGTAGTTAGACCATTCTTAATTGTTGAATTGATAAGGCACTTTTATTTACACCTTTCTTTAATTTAAGACTTGTATATTTACCTAGTGATGTGTTGCATGTGCACAAGAAATACAAGTTGAACCATGGTCACGGAGGCTAGTCCATTGGAGCTGCAGATGATACTGGTCTGGAAGTGTTAAGGGCTGTCTGGTAGGGTTGCTGGCGAGGCTGCTGGTTGGTGAACAAAGAGGCACGGATGAGAAGGCAGGTTAGAGGAGCTCCATCACCTGTTACCTCAACAATAACCGCCTGCATGACACCTGACAAAGTGTAGCTCTGATACTCCTTTTAGCGAGAATGCACACATACAATAACAGCCAACAAACCTTGTAGTGACGTTACAGTCTCGTGGATTTCTAGATCTTTGTTATGAACAGACCTGGATTGAACAGCATTCGTTTAAAGAGGACCTATTATGCTTTTGTGCTTTTTCTCTTTTCTTTAATGTGTTATATACGTTTTTTTTTGTGCACCTAAACATTCGGCAAAGTTACAAAGCCCAAAGATTAGGCCAAAAGGAGTTACTGCTCCTGAACTGCCTGAAACGCCTTGATTGAAGTCCCGCCTTTTCTTCCATAACGTGGTGATGTCACCAAGTAACACATTTGAATAATATCTGCCTAGCGGCTAGTTTTGGCACGCCCTCAAACAAAGCTAGTTTGAGTGGAGTTGGAGCGGAGTCCGAAGAGTTTGGTTCGGTTGACCAATCACAACAGAGTGGGCCAGCTGACCAATCAGAGGGCGGGGCAGGAGCTCAAACAGAGTGTTTCAGACAGAGGGTGAAAAGAGGTGCAGAAGCACAGCCTGTATGAGAGAAATAAAGCGTTTTTTTAACATTAAAGCATTTAAACATGTTCTAGTAGAAACCCAAAATACAAAACCTGAAAATAAGCATAATAGGTCCCCATTAAACCTTTTTTAAAGTACAACAATACTGCGGTATTGTAACACCAGCCGATTAGACTGTTGTCAGGCTATTAAATAGGTGTTATCAGTCGCTATAAACCCTATAGATGTGGGTCAGTAGGGGCCTACTACACCTGCTAGTAGGTTTTTATCATCTATTCACCTGGTAGATCACCGAAAGAAGGTGTAAAAGAACACGGCAGCGACCTCTAGCGACCATAGAAATTATAGTAATAATAATGACAGGAGCAGAAGCGGAAATCAGGCGCCGTAGTATAAACAGGGTTTCCACCCAGGAGACTGGATTTCGTATCCCGTGTGAAACCAACAATGTGTAGTTGACTTTGTGTTTGTAGTTATTTCAACCCAAAACACCGTGTTTTTCCCTAAACTTAACTAAGTGCTTTTTTTTTGCCTAAACCTAAGTTGTAGTTTTGTTGCCTTAACCTAAAGAAGCCTTTTTGTTTGTGTTCAAAACTTGACATTTCTTTCAGTTTTACAACATGTTAGAACGTGTTGCTTTTAAGTTTCTCTTTCACTTTTACAACATAGTAAGCCCCTACTGACCCACATCTATGGTGCTTAGCGACTGATAACGCCTATTTAATGGTCTGATAACGGTCAAATCAGGATGTACACTGGCGTTCATATTCTTCAACATATTTGGTACTAATTTTACTTTGATAAACCTCACGTATTGTGTAAAGAAGGCCACAAGGAAACATCCCAGCAAGGACTTACAAATCTACACTGAATAGCCGTGAAGATCCACACATAGACTGTAATCCAATTGTTCCATCTAGTGGAAGGTAAAGATACAGCAAGCAAGCTGACAGCCTAATGACAAAGAAACACGGTCTAACCTAAAAGCACATTCATGAGCCTCTGACAAAATGTTTTCCGTTGTTTTTGAGTGACTTTATCTGCCTTCTCGCCGCAGCCTCGGCCTCAGCAAACGCCACAACAGGACACAGAAGAAACAGTGAAGGGAAAGTGAATATTCAAAGCCTTGTCTGGTAGTAAAGCTTCTATTTTTGTAACATGTTTTGGTTAATAAACTCACGACAGAGAACGAGGGAGAGAAAAAAGATGTCAGGTAGCACTTAACTATATTCCTGCAATAATTAGACTAGCTGTTGTTTGTATGATTAGGGGAGAAACAAAAATGGTAGGACAAGTGCTATTTTCAGAATGCTTTGTTGTTGTGCTTCTGTTTTGTTGAGTGTGTCTTTTCTTGTCAGTGTGGTAGTAAAAAGTGGTAGAAAAAACCCTGGATGTGCCAAACAGTAGTCGTTGCTTCCGCTTTCCAGTCTACTTGTCTATAACGTAGAATGGATTCCTAAGACATTCCAGCAATCTCAGTAGCGGCTTCTAGAAAAAGAGAAAAAAAAAGAGCAAAAAAAAGAAAAAGAAAAAAATGATATCCCTTTAGAAACCCAACAAAGCATGTTGATACATCTGTCACCAACCGTAACATAGAATCCAGTTGTTTGTCTTTTGTTTTTCTGTTTGCACACTATCATTCCTCTGCCGTGCAATTTGTACGAGGCGTTAACGCCTTGTGCTGTCACCCCTCAGGGAAGAGTTTCTTTTGCGCTTTTCTGTTTGAGAGGACGTTTGTTTGTACTCATTAGTTTGTGTGTTTTATTGTCAGGGATGTTCCATGAGAAGTGGTTGAGATTTAACATTTCATCAGACATTATTGATGTCCTTAAGGGGCCCCCTAGCCACTCAATGACCACCACGCCCCTACGGTCAAGTTCAAGAAAATCTCATTTGTAAAAAAAAAACAAAACACAACAACCCCATCACTTTTACAAACCGCAATTTTATCAGCATATTCCTGTCACACACAAAAAAAAAACGGTGTCATCAGGGTCTTTAAAAATGATAACCCTCTTTGTTAGAAAAACCAAATATTCTTATGCAATACTAAATCTGTTGTGTTTGGGTTGTAGTAGATATGCTGTACTATAAGTAATAATAATCTCTGTTATGATCCAATGCTATTTTGGATATGCACAAGCCCTCTACGACTAGTAAACCTCAGTCTCCCAGCAAAAGAAACCCAGTCTGGAACACTGCTAGACAATCCAGGTTGAGAGGCCCAGTGGCCCGGCGAGAGCAGCGAGAGAGGATGAGGTGTGAACGCTCAGGGAGGTAACAGGTAGACCGAAGGAGACGCAGCTCGCTTTCCTCTGGACAGTTGCAGAGCATTTGATTATGTGAATCTATGAGGTCTTTATTAAAAAACCTCTTCAAAGCACTCTATTGATGAGAGGAGGTGGCGTAGCACACTGAACATGCAGTTCAGACAATTATTAAGAGATGGAGGTTTGGCTGATATCCTGTTATTTATTTGCAAAAATTGGTTTGTTTCTTGAAAAATGATTCTGTTTTACTTGATGGTCTCATAAAACAAATCAGCTGAGGTCTACCACCAAAACGGTTCTCTCTCTCTCTCTCATAAAGTGAAAATTTGTTTTTTCATTCAAGTGGCATGTAATGTGTTCTACAAATATAAAACAAGCAATATGCCTTGTGTTACAATTACGGGTCTCTACAGTGCAGTCATCATCCTTTTATTCACTCAGCTGTCTCAAACTGATGACTCTCAGTCTAAAGAACAAAAAAAGCCCCATCACTCTGTTTTCATCTTCTTATGTGGTATGTTTGCAATATTGGCAGGATAGCAGAAAAATGGTCATCAAACACATGGATACTTGTGTCTAAGCCTTCACACAGGCCTGTAAAGTGATGTCCTTCTGTATATTCTCACTTTGAGATATCCCGCTTTAAGCAAGGGATTGATGCTAAGTGTGCTATTCAATCAGTGTATAGTATACAGTAAAATGTGCTGGTCCTTCTGTCTCTGCTCTGTTGTCTGTTTGTAAAAAGCAATAGTGTGTGTGTGTGCGTGTGTGTGTGTGTGTGTGCGTGTGTGTGTGTGTGTTTGTTCTCACAGTGTGTGAATAAAATAAACCCCAGACAAGGCTTTAATAATTACAGAGGAACAGGGTTATGTGGACGAGGATTTTTATTTTTGACTTTTTTAAAAAATATAAGGTTTTGGAAACGCTGAGCTTGATCCATCCATAATAGGTGTAGGTTTTAAAAGCATGACATAATAATGCCTTCAACAATTCAGGTCTGCAGAACGCTGTGAGGCAACATTGACTATGGCTTCACAGCGAAAACATGCTTCGCTATCAGTTCGAACAGCGCGGCCATGCACGGCCTGAGCTGAATTGAAATGAATTCTGGAGTGTAAATTGTGAAAATGAGTCTTCTCGGGCCGTAAATTGTGAAGATCAGTGTTATGTCACGCTTAAAGTTGTGCCGGAGTGTCGGTGTGTTACCCAGAATTATGAGTCAGTCGTCACATTTTAACATTTTCCAAAGCACAGCTGATAAGGATTTATGATTAAAAATACGTTTAAGAATATAGTTTAAAAAAAAAAGAAAAGCAACTTTTAGCCATAATCGAATGTCAAGCAATAATATATGTCCTGTGTATTATTTTTGATTCTTTTGTGCATAATAGTCTTTGAACATCTGCATGTAAATACACCTCTTATTTATCACTTTTTTTGGTTTTATTTTGTGTTGATTTCATGGATGTTTTTATGTTCCATCTGTATATTTGACCAGTTCTGTTCCCAGGTGGAGAACCAAGAACTTGACATGGCCTGTATGCTGTATATCTTATTTTCTTTCTCTCTCCCTCATTCTCGGCTGTTTATTCACCATATTTAATGTTATTATTGATCACATGTATAAAGGTAGCTTTGTAATTTCTGTCTGTATAGGTAAGAGGAAAATACTGCTACTAAGGCCTACCCAGTGAAACTATTTATCTGTTTATCAATGACACCATATTGTACGATAACTCTGTTTCTAGTTTGCTTCCCTCCTTTAGGATTAGTTTGATAGAGAATAGGGTGTGCTGACATTTATTTTGTGTTGCCCTGATGTGTGGTGCTAGGTAAGTTAATTTTGTGAACAAAGTATTGATTCCTAAGCCTGGCCGCCCTATTAGTCCATTCATTTCACTGCATATTAATGTATTATTGATATTAGGACTCAATAAATAATAATGAAAATGATAAAATGGTAAAATTACCCAGCCAGTACCTGTATCAGTGTGCTCGTCTTGGGATAAGGCACTTATTTCCTTCTGACTTATAGCAAAGCTAGTATCTGCTAATTAACAAGCTATTTAAGGTTGCTTTTCTGGTTTGTGGAAAAATATTCAAACTGAAACAGCAGTATTGTGTTATTTTTTTCTTTGTCTGATTGTAAAAACCACTCACTGAGGCTATAGTTTGTCAGGTTTTAAGATACTAAATATTTACCTCTCTTGTGTCTGCATAGTTCTTCACCTGATGCAGGGAAGTGGTGCTTGGATTTTATTAAACAGAGCCTCGGTTATGCTTTTGTTATTCCCCATTTTATCCTGAAACTGGTTCCTTCAGACCAGTTAGCGTAAAAACCTCTTGCACCACGTGAAGTGTTACAAATTTATTTACATGAAAGAATTGCCATTTGAGGACAAAGTTGACCTTTTCTCTCTCCACTCTGTAGCAAATATCAGTGAGAATATGCTTGCAATAATACACAACGTATCACACTGAGTGCCTCTCGGTGTAACAAGATGCATACATGGTTTTGATTGTCTTTTTGTTTTCGTGGTTTTCCAGACAGTGTACTGAAGTGACAATGTATTTTGTACATGAGGATGAATTCTCAACTCTCACATGCTTCTAGTGTTTTTTCAGATTCTTTCTTTATGTGATGTTAATCATTTTTCACATGGGTTGTTAAAGGGTTTCAATGTATAGATGGTCCGTTTAGAGTGTCACCCCTCACCTTGTTTTTTGGGAAACATAACTGGGAAGTTTGTTTCACGTTGATCTTGAAGGGTCAAATAAATGCTCGCAGACAATATTTCAGAAAAGTTCACCTTTTTTTGATCAGGCAAAAACAGGCAACCCACATTTCTTCACTTTCTTTTTGTTTTATATCAACTTTTCTTTTTTTATTTCACTGAGATCTACTAATGCATTGTAAATCAAGTAGTTTGTAAAGGAGGCATACAACACATCTGGATCTCTTTAATGTTCTGTGTTCAATGTGCGCTCAGTCAGTTAGGGTAACTTAACATGAAGGGTGGGTGGATTCCTTTTTTCCATGCAAAAAGCAGTGCAAAATTATGGGGGAAAGCCGAAACTAGTGTGTGGTTGTCACAAATTTCTAAGTCACACGTTTGCTACTGATGTTAAAATGGGGACAGATGATCATGTACCTTTTTATCCAGCTCTTTTGAACTCTCTTTAGCAGGTAGTCTATTCACAAACGTAGTTTTGCTCCTTCTTGTCTGATTCTTAAATATGAAAATAAGTATTTTGATTCATTTTGTAAATACAGCTGTAAAGAAAAATAAGAAATTTAATGTTGTCTTTTAAATACTTTTCATTCTAATATGAATGTTGTTATATTGTACTTAGAAACTGTACCTTTAATATTACCTTTATTAAAAGTGCATTGGACACATCGATTTTAGATGTGCTTTATGTGCTGTTATCCCATAATAAAATTTACCGCTTGTAATGGGCTTTTATTTCCTGACTGTTTATCCGTCTCTGTTGTCTGCTCTCTCTTCAGCTCACTCTCTTTTTAACCAAATTGATCAAATTGCATATTTTTGATTCACACTAATTTTATCAGGGCCGAACCGTCAATGTTAGTCTTTCAATATTTAATCAGAGGTGGTCGCCTAACTCCAATGGAAACTATGAACAAATAATATAATTAAATTAGTTTCATAATTACATCTAAATCTGTGCACTGCTAATGAAAAGCTGAACAAAGGTATGACAATATTTAAACTACATACTAAAAAAATATTAAGAAAACATAGCAGTCAAAGACATTTTTATCTAATAACAGTGTAAATACATCCCTGGCCATATACACATTAAGCTGCAAATCCATTTTAGCAATATGAGAACTTAATTGTGGTGGTCATGACATATAACAAATTTAGATTCAGACATTAATGCTCTTGTTACAAGATTAATCAATCAAAATGTGTTGATCAATGAACAAATAAAAGTCCAATTATGAAATAAATGTATAAATAAATATTAATTATGAAAATAATCTGTGTTAACTTCAAAATGTAAAATCTGCTGGTGATTGGAAATGCAGAGAATTTCTTAAGGATCACTTTCAGCATTTTTCTCAATTCATGACACAAACTTGGCAAATACTTTGCAACAGGTTGCAGTTCTGTAGTTTCTAAGCTTTTTTTGGGAGAAAAAGGTCTATTATTTCAATTAATTACTCAACTTCCCTGCAAGGAATATTAATTTTCTATGTAATTTTCCTATGTAATACTTTGGCTATTTTGATGAAGCGTTATGAACTGCAATATGATAAAGATGTGGAAAAAGAATTAAAGATCAACACACTATTTTTTTCCACTTGTACACTTGTACTGCAAAGATATAAGAATTAAATCCTAATGCAAAAGAAAAGGTGTTCTTTCCATTTCAAGCAAGACCAATGGGAGGTTTTGAGCTATTTGTGTCCTGATAATTCTCATGAGGCTATTGCTTCTGGAGCATTATATTTTAATTATATCTTTTTTACTCCTTTTATATATCTATATATCTTATTTTTTGTTTTTTTATTATTATTATTATTATTATTTTCTTTTTATTTTTTTGCCGTGTCCCACATCTCTGGCCCCGGGATGAAAAAAGGCCTCATGAATCCCTATTTTTCTTCCAATTGGTTAATAAATACCAGTTAGAGGTTCATCAGTCCAGTTTTCTGGTGCTTTCCTTCCCTTACATCACCCCAACCTTCAGACCCAAACCAGAAAATTTGGCATTTAGGCTGTCTGTTTAGATTCAGTTTGGAAAATTCAGTTTCTATAGGAAATTTTTTATAACCAGAGCATCCAAAAATCCAAATTATGGTTTGGCTGCTGTACAGTTAATCGAGGAGTGTAGAAGTAGGTGATCATAAGGGATAGAACGGAGTTGATGACTAATGTTCTCTGGGAAATGTTGTTCTAAGTGCTCTTAAAACATGACAAATTTTCTTCTTTTTTTTTCTTTTAGTTTTTTTTACTTCTTTTATATATTGTGCATATATATATTGTATTATTATTATTATTATTATTATTATTATTATTATTATTATTATTATTATCTTATAACAAAAATAAAATAAATGAAATATGGATAAAACAAAATGGAAAGAAAAAAACCTGGATAAAATAAATTAATTAATGAAAAATAAATAGATAGATAAAAATAAATAAAGAAAACGTTGGCTGTTCTTGTTTCAGGGTCCTGTGTTCAAATACAGTCAATAGGCAGATCGATTATAGTCAGTGTCCGGAGGCCAGTTGAGGAGGTTTTCTTTTTGTTTTGTTGTTGTTTTTACTTGTTTTATATTATATTTTAATTATTATTATTATTATTATTATTTTCTTATAAAAAAATAAAATACAATATGGATAAAACAAAATCGAGAGAAAAAAAAATAAATAAATAAATGAATGAAAAATAAATAAATAGATAAAAATAAATAAATAAATAAAACTTTGTCTTTTCTTGTTTCAGGGACCTGTGTTCAAATACAGTCAATAGGAGGCAGCTGTATTACAGTCAGTGTCCGGAGGGCGGCAGCAGAGCGCTTCACGTCAACAAACATTTCACCACCAGAAGAAGAAGAAGTGTCAAACGCCTGTTAGCTGTTAGCTGCTAACTGATATATATATTTACAGCAGCTCAATGTTGTCCTTCCTCTGGCTCTAGTGACGTAATGGAGCTGGTATGGTAAGTCACATTACACTGTTAACATCTGCAGAATGTGATAGGGGTAGATTGTGTGACAATTCAACTTTAACTTTAACTAACTAGCTACATTAACTTTGTGCTAGCTACTGTTAGCTAACAGGCTAGTTAGCTGCTAGCTGTCAGTTAGCCATGCTAAACAAACGTTAGTTCACTTAACTTATATAGTAAAAAGTGCTTTTAACCGAAAAGTATGCTACTGTTTTGTAGCTATTATTCGATGTAGTTATTTTTAAGTATGAGTCTCTAATATTACCGGGGAAGACTAAACCAGAGAGCTGCAGCATGCTAACATGCTAACATGCTAACCTTAGCTGACAGTCAAGCTGTTTTAATGTGACCGGAAGTTCATGTTAAACACAGCTTCTTTTAGTCTAACGCAACGTTTTGTGTTTTGTATAATTTAATATAATAATATATATATATATTATAATTTAATATAATATATATTATAATTTAATATAATTTAATATACTATATATATTATAATTTAATTGTAATATATCTATCTATCTCTATATCTATCTCTATAGATATAGAGATAGATATATATTATAATTTAATATAATAATATATATATAGTTATATATATATATAAAACTATATATATATATTTATATTTATTTATATATTTATATATATTTATTTATATATTTATATATATTTATTTATATATATTTATATATATATATATATTTATATGTATATATATATTTATTTATATATATATATATATATACATATAAATTTATATATGTATATATTTATATATGATACAAAAGCGATAGCAAACTAGTTAGGTTAGTCAGAACAGGACATTTATGTGGTTTAGCTATATTATATATATATAAAATAGCTAAACCACATAAATGTCCTGTTCTGACTAACCTAACTAGTTTGCTATCGCTTTTGTATCATTCTTCTTGGCTGGATGTTTATTTTCGCTATCCCATTTAACTGCCGTGATTTAACGCTAAAATGATAAGAATAATAAATCGTCGCGATAACCTAAGCTTTTATTTTGAAGGCTGAAACGGCTGTGCAGATAAGATAAGATATTCCTTTATTAGTCCCACAGTGGGGAAATGTGCAGTGTACAGCAGCAAAGGGGATAGTGCAAAAAACAAGATGCATCAGCTAACACAGTAAAAAAGAGCTAAACAAAGTGTAACAAAATATGAACCATTAAAATAGAAGGAAGTATTAAAAAAAAGTTTAAAACAGTATTGACAATAAACAGACTATTAACAAAATTGCACAAGTGGAAAATGATATTGCACAGTATGAATTAAACCTGAGTAGTACTGATAGACAGTTAAATGTACAACAAAGTGCAGTTCTTGTCAGTGTTTTGGTGTGTAAGTGGTCTACTGGGAGCAGTGCTGGTTGTGGAGTTTGACAGCTGCAGGAAGGAAGGACCTGCGACCATGTACAGTGCAGTAGTAATACTAAGTTACAGGTTGTGTGAGCCTAGTTTAGTTACTCCTTTATGATGAATAATAGAAACAGTAAGAACACGTTTAAAAAAGTAATCTTATCTAGCTATGAGTTTGATAAGGATGATAGCAACACTGCTTTGGCTATACTCATTTATGTTCAAAACATAACACAATTGTCCTCAATACAGCACGAAAGCTTTACATTTTTTGTTGTATTTAATTTAGATAAAGACAGTTTGCTATTTGAAACAAATCAGGAAAAAACTAACTTGAATGGCACAATTTAATTGTCGATTAAAATATTTTAGCATTAAATATAGACTGCCTCTAGATTGTTGCTTCCTGGATGCTCATCCAGTATAAAATAAATGTGTTTACAATATGATTTATTTCTTTGACTTTTCTTTATCCCAATATTCCATACACTGAACTAGTGTTTGGTTAGTTAAGCGGTAAAGATCAATGCCTGACAGAAATGTGCACACGACATATATTGTAACTCAGTGGGACTCCCTTTTGATAAGATATCGCTTCAGGGCCCTTTGTCTGAACAGATTCTGATTGTTAGATATGATTAAGACCAACTACAGTTGATGAGATAACTGTGGAGGAAGTGAAACTCAGAATAGTCACTCTAATGACTCTTACTCACATTGGGCTCACTTATATAGTGAATTAAATAGTGAAAATAAACTATTCTCCATTTTTTCTGGGGACCCCTTGGTTACTTGATTGAGAACCACTGTTGTAACTTGTAATATAATGTTGTATAAGCCTAGCACCTTTGGGTGATATAATGTCTTCTGGAAAGTTGAATATCGAATAATTGTTGTTGCTACTGTTGTAGCTGTAATGTTCGAATTTTTCAGATGAACTTTTCTATTGATGACCTCATGGTAGCTCTCAGTTGAACTTAATTAGTCTACAAAACAAGTCAAGAAATAAGAAATGGATCTTGTAACAGTAAACCTTTTTAAAAAGGAGTTGTCGGCTTCTGAAGATTAATTTCATGTTAAACTCATTGCTGTTACACAGACTTTAACTCAGTAGTGGTATATTTTGGAAAATGGAAAAGAATGCCACTACACCTGAGTCATTTATAATGTGCACTACCTTACATCAGCAACTTGGGACACACCAAGTTATTCTGTCTTCATGTCAAAATAAATATCTGTCTCAGTATAAAAGCATTGCAGAAACAGTTGTGAATATTTGGGTACAATACAGGCCCTGTAATATAATTCATTTCCTCCTTTTAATTTAAGGGAGGACCCTCTAGTCCCTGAGACTCCTTTCTTTACCAGAGATCTCTACGACAAATATTCACTTGCCCCAAATATCAGAGAACTGTGGGCCTTTCTCCAAAGGTATGTCAATAAATTAACATATTAAGTAATTACTCAGTTCATGTACAATGGCTAACTAGTGAGTGTTGTTATCTGACATGATCTTTTTTGCCCAATTGTTTCCCTTTCCCCAAGTCCTGTAGAGGATATCAAACATGAGCAAGCATCCTGCTCTGCTTCCACAAAAGAATCTGCAGAGTTTAAAGATAACAGTTACATCAGCAAGGAAGAGTCCTGTTGGGACAGCTGTGATAGTGATGAACCGTGTGCAGACAATGCTGCTGGAGGAGGTACAGAAGAATGTAAGGATACTGAAAAATCAAGAGTTAAGCTCAAGCAGGTTGAGAATAAGGCGGATGCTGCTTATCCTGAACCCAGACTGCCCTTCCCCCGTATGTCCAGTCTGTCATTCAAAGACCAGAAGAAATATCTTGGCTTTTTGATGAGTAAGAAAGCAAAGGATCCTCCACAGGTACCAACAATCTCTCCTAAATGGTATTTTAATCTCGCCAGTCCTTGTTGCATCGCTTGTTCAAATAACCTGCTCTAATGTTTCAGAACTTGCAGGCACGAGTAAACGATGAAGTGATGCAGTTCACGAGGTACCTGCAAGATGTGGCCAAAATATGTGCGGATGACTACAACTTCATATCTCAGGGAGCGATGCAATATTCAGAGGTACTGATGCTGCAAGGATTGCACCTGTCGTCAGCTCTGTGAGATGCATTAAAACATAGAGCCCTAATTTGTTTTTCAGGAGTTCTTCTGGGGCTGTTTGAAGCTCATTAACAAGACATTTCCTGAGCTCTACCAGATCCATGAGATGACTAGTTTGACAGGGGGAACATTCAACCCAGGACTGGAGCTGACCTTTGAGAAACAGCTGCTGATCATGGTAATGTACTTTTGAAGTGATACTATCACACAGACGTGTATAATTACCACTTCATATACTGTATATGTTGTTCATAAATGCCAATGTCCAGTTTTCTATTCCACCTTTACAACTTGAAGTGTTGAATTGCAGAATCAGTCTTTCGGTGTTGATTCACTTTCTCTGTTTCCATATTTGTACCCTTTATTTCTCCAGGGCAATGTGGATATTACAGACCACAAGATAGTGCCTGCTGATGCACAGCTTGCATCGGATTATCAGAGTGTTTCATCAGAGAATCCTCCAGCTAAAAAGCCAAGGACATGCACGCTGTAAGCAATTGTCTCGCTTTTTTAATTACTCCAATAAAGTAAGTCACAAAGATGTTTTACTGCTAGAATGGGATTCATGACCGCAGGTCTATTGTAACTCCATTTCAGCTCTTGCAGTTTTCACAAAAGACACCAGAGGGTGTTCATGTCTTGCTCAGCAAAACCAGTGCTAATTGTGTTTCTGAAAGATGCCAAGTCACACAGGGTCCTGTGATAGTCCAGTTAATTGTAGACAGTTGTGTAGTTACCTGTGTTCGACTGATGCAGTAGCTGTTCTGGTAGCGTGACCTAGTTTTGTTTTTCCTCCACAGACAATCAGTGATGATAGTAATGCCAATAACCTGTGTGCCCGTTATGAGCCTCACGTGTGTCTCACTCGAGATGCCCTCGTCAGGCTGCTAGACAACCATGGCCCTGACTTCGGAGAGCAATGGGAACTGCCCGTTTGGGTCAAATTAAACCCAGGAAAAGGTACAACATCATCATTTGGCCACTCAGGCTGTTATGGTGGAAGTTAGTTTAATGAGAGACAATTTAAGCTTTGCTTCACATTGGCAGTATAAAGATTTTGCAACATAGTCATCTGATTCTGTTTTTGAGAGTTGAGACATTTTGAATCATGTTTGTGAAAGAGATGCAGTACGCAGCAGTAAAGAAATCTGAGATGAATCACAGTGTGTATGGACATTGAATGGCCTCATGGTGGCACTGTTTCACAAATCCTTTATTTCACATTTCTTATTTACAGGCAGTAGTCAGAAGAAGACTGTGTACTTTGACTCACCCTTTCTGAAGACTGAAATGACCGTGAGAGAGAGGAGTCACATCTACCACGAGGAGAGCTTGAAGCTTTCCATCAAGAAGAATGGAAGTAAAAATGTTTTCCATTTAATGACCGAGCTTCCTGAGGATGAACACAAACGCCCACCGGTATGTAGTCGCACAAATAGACGTGGTCCATAACAGGGTTTCATGTACCTGGTCTTATTTCATTTTTGTTTTCTGTTTCTAAATCTTCTAAATCTTCTAAATCAGGAGAGCTCACAAAGAAACATAGTGTCTTCTGAAAACAATGGTCTTGACTTTGAGGTGGACCTCATTGACCTGGAGACATTTGGAGAGGCACCTTTAACTAAGACTAAAAGGTCTGGAGAGCATCTTGTAAACACTAGCAGCAGTTCACAAGGAGAGATGAACTCCTCATTGACAGATGTGGATGATCCGGTAACAAAAGAGACAACTCAGCCAGATGTGAATGAGGCCACTGCACCAAAAAGTGAACAAATGAAACCAGACTCTGCTCAAGAAAGTGACAACGATGTAACTTTTATGGGAGACTCAGATGAGGAGAAGCTGGTCATTGATGACTATGTGTCTCCAGCTAGAACACCTATATCACAATGTAAGCCTACGACAACACCACAGTCTGCAGACCACCCGATTACCCCTGTCTCCGAGTCCGCACCTGTAAATTCAGAGTCATCTTCCCCTCAGAAAGTTACAAAGCAGAGGCGACAAGCCAAAAGAGCAAAGGTATCTGGCGACCAGCTGGGTGATATTCTGCGCATGCAGACAGCCATGTTCAGCTATGCCAGTGACACAGCAAAATGCTCCACCATATCCCAGGAGACCAACTCACCCACCCGAGGTGCGGGACCCTCAGTTCACTCCCATCCAACGTCTCTGGTGAAGCCCTGTGTGACCTCATATTTGGAGAGAATCCAGAACCAGGATGGAGAGACCTGCGCTGTTCCTCACGAATCTGCACCAGGGGTCAACGTTGCTACTACAGAGCACAAAAGTTAGTGTCAAATTGATTTCCATTCTGTGGATTTAAGTTTGCGTCTATGTGCTTTATTAACATTATTAACATTATTGCCCCCCCCTATGCAGAAATACTGTCACAAGACCTGCAGGCTGCTGCGGAAGATGAACAAGATTACAAGGCTCCAGAGGAAGGCAACCTGCTCTACAAACTCTACAGTCTGCAGGATTTGCTGCTCATGGTGCGCAGCTCTGTCTCACTGACCCATACCAGAAATGTAGGACGAAACAACCAAAACCAGGTATACACGTTAGCCTATACCAGTGGTTCTCATCCTTTTCTCATGTCAAGGACCCCTAAATTGATGCACATTAGGTCTCGTACCCCCATTTGTTACAATTTTGCTTCAGGGACCTCCATCTGAAAAGATTTTGGTTGTTAGATAATTAAGACCAGAATTCTATAGTTGTCAACTACAGTTCAGGAGATAACCATGGAGGAAGCGAAAACTATGATCAGAAGAGTCGCTGTTATGTCTCTTACTCGGATCAGGCTCGCTTCTATAATGAATTAAATAGTGAATATAAACTATTCCCTATTTTTCTGGGGACCCCTTGGAATTCGCCAAAGCCTCACAATGCCTTCTTGATTTTAAGGGGTGAAAGACAACATTTTAAAAAATTATACAGTTGGCCTATATCTCAGCATTTCATTCATTGAAGTGAGGACAACTTAATGAAATTGTTATTTTTAAAGTTTGGATTATTATTTAGGATGTAAACAGGATAAGGGCACGATGAAGACCTGAACACATTATATTCACAGAGCCTTCCCCTCTGCTAAACAGCCTCGTCCTGCATTAGAGAAGTACGCAGTTAAAACAACCAAAGAGGTGATAGAACAATAGCCAAGTGTCAAGGAGAAGAAAACACTGAATTTAATAAAAAAAATAAGCCTAGAAAGTATGACTCATTGTTGAATTAAATAAAAAATACACAATACAGAAAAATAACCGAAAAACTCATCTCTGCTGCAATATTTAGAGGAAATAATCTGTTCAAAATGCATCCAAATTGCTCATTTTACGCAAACCTCCCGCCCTTACTGAGTTCACTATTTGGGTTCATTGTAGAATTTATCAGTTGTTCTGTACTGTTATTGTTAGCATTGAATATGATATGAAATATCCCTAAAATATGCCACTTAGTCAGGGGTTGTCAGTTTACTCAATGATAGAAAAGGGGTCCATTCAGGAAAAAGGTTGGGAACAACTGGTTTATACATATTAAAGTATAAACTGAATTTTTGCAACAGCCTTATTTCTGTTTTCTGCCCCAATAGCATGTGCCAGTGCATGTCTTGCCCAAGCTGGAGTACCAGTTGAGTTATGGTGTTGAGTGTCTAAGCAGCAGTGAGGCTTGCCAGCTGTGGACCGAGACATTGCTGCACTCCAGCACTGTATCCTACATAGGTAAAACACTTTTATCACTTTTGCCTCTCAGTTTCTAGTGTAAGGAGAAGTATCCCTGTAGTCTTACATTTTTTCAACATAATAGCCAAGAAAATAGACAAAGTCTTATTTATGTGGATAAAAAGAGAGAATTTCCTCTTCTCCCTCCCTCAGCGGGTTCAGTCGAGGCCACATGGCAAATCCTCCCACTAACCAATGGAATAGTCTTTAGATGACTCACCATCCTGCTGTGACTGTGTAGTGATTGAGTTTACTTTGTTGCCATAACTACAGCCACATTTGATTATGGGGAACACAGTATGCAGAGCTCAGCTAAATGTTGTTTTGAACTTCAGTTAAACTCACAATTACATTTACATGACTTACATGTGCTGCTAGCCATGTAGCTCAAGATTCAGGGAAAGACTGCATCCTTTTTCTCTACTAGCTTCATTGAATTGTTGACTCGTGTAGGTGTTGGCTGGGAACGTACGTCATTATCTACCCAGCATAATGAGTTTTCTCGTTAAATTATCTCTAATTTGGAGCAATTTCTAAATTATACCTTACCCTGTTGGCATAGTTGACATAGTGGGCTGGACTACCAGCGTCACTGTCCGTACAAAAAGTTGTATTTTGGTTTGATATTCAGCTTCACTATTAATGGCTTTGCCAAAAAAGTGGATGTAACCTGCCCGGGCCATACTGTCTGCGTAAGTAGCGCGTGACTGCTACATCGTTTAACTGCTGCGGCTCGCACGCCTGTGCTGTCCACACTGACAGCGTTGCTGCTGCTGCCAATTCTTTCTTTGTACATAGTTTACCTTTTTAATAAGTTTAATTTCATTATAAATGTCATTTATATTTATTTTGGACAGAAAAAGGTTAAGAAGTGTGTGCTCATTTGTAAATAATAATAATCCACAATTAAAAGTCTTTACTCTATTCATTTTTGGAGCTGTGTAGGTCACTCCTTTTTCCACAACACTGTCCTGCAAATATTTCAGAATAAAAGCCTTGTGTTATCAAATGAAGGGATTTTGTCCAAAGAAACAATGCTAAAGGGCTTTTATTTTGAAACAGGAAGTGGTAAGTTAAAAATAAATATGAACTTTTTCATGTGACATATTCTACAGATATAGTCATTGAAACTGTAGTAATGTTGCTGGTATGATGTGGATATACGGTCAAAAGATCATTTTCACTGTCTATTTTTTTATGTGAACCGCACACGGAAAAACCTCGAAAGACCTCGAAACTTTAGAAGAGCCACGCCCGAGCCACGCTGCTCTCGTGGGCTGTGTGGCTGCTCTAACATGTTAACATGGGCGCCAAAATAAAAAGCAAGAGGTTTGGCGAGGCACAGGCGCTGCTCACGCAGGCAATGTAGCCTGGGCGTAACCCTGAATCAGGCATTTGAGACCCTAGATGATTTGTAGGAGGATGTTGCCGTTTTAAAAGCGTTGGATCGTTCCGTCTCAGTAGTATAAGCAAAGGAATAACCAGTGAGAAAACAGTGATAACATTCAGGCTATATGAAACAATATATAATCTCTCCCACTTCATGACATTATGCAACAGGCACAACTGATACAAGACTTCCTTCTTTGCTCAGTGGTTCCTAGTTCATCATGTGGTTTATCATGGGCATTCCCCAATTGTGTATTTATGGCTGTGGGGGCCGGCTCTGAAACAGTCCATTATTGAAGGAAGGCACTGTTGAAATAAGCAGGCATTACATGCTGGAGTGGGAGGCATGAAAAGAGACGGGACCAACGAGCATTTCTTACCACCCACTCGAGCTTGTAACAATGCTGGCAAATCAACACAGACTAATTACTCTGTAAGCACTAGGAATGGCATTGATGATGAAGTGAAGCTCTTGATGTGCACGCTCATTAGATCTCATTCCTCTCTCACCCTCCCGTTCTGTCTCTGTAGCTCACATCAATGCGCACACATCAAAAGTAGCTCTGCTGAGAAAGCTGCCTGACGACTGGAAACCGAACGTCTCCTGTGGGTTCAAGTGAGTGTCGGTACAACAGATGTGTGCAGATGATTAGGATTAGCCTAATCAACCCTGTATGATTATATAATTTAGGATGTTGTCATCTTCAGATTCAGTCAGTCTATCAATAATCTAAGCCTTTTCATCATCGCCTCTGGTTTTGTCATCTGAATTAGTGTTGAAATTTAGATTCCTACCAAAGTCGACAGACTGGAACTTGGTGATATGTCTTTTCCATCCACAGGCCATCCAAGTCGCTGAATATACTGCACCACCTACTGAAAAAGCTAACTCGGTGAGTTGTTGAGGACATCCATCATGTTAGTTTTGTTTGTGGATTATTTATGCTGAGCTCCTCCATCCTCCATGTATTGCACATGTATTATCTTGTAAGAAAGAATGGTGGTGTGGCTTTACAGCATTGCAGTTTTTCATTCAGTGGTCCTAATTTGAGCACACAACATATGGAGAACCATTTTTGTCCTTTAGGGAGGTACAGGGGGTCTTTAGGGGGAGATAGCAGGTCAACAGTAGATGTCACATAGAAGTGCTGTACATCATCTGAAAGCTTGGAACCTGAAGATGCAGCTCAGCACTGTGTCAAGTTGTTCTAGTCATTAATCAGACATAAATATGAATCAATTAGTTAAAATAAATTGTGTGAGTATAAGGGCTTAAAACATGATGATATAATTTTGTGATGGTCATTTTCATGCTCATTTATGTCTCATAAGTTGTTGCAGCAATTTTTGGGTTGATACCATTTGTTACACAGATTTGGTACTAAATTTAACAATTTTTTACCACTCGAGAATTGATAAAAAATTATCAATAATCCCTCCAAAATACCACATTAAGACACCAAGACCTTGAGGAACACCATAGAGAAAGCCATGCTGTGATTTGGTATCAAAAACCTTTGACAATTAGAGATTTCTGCAAAATTGCATTTTTTGGCGAATGGTTGCCAAGCGCTCCTGTTCTGGAAACTACTCAGAAATCCCCTTATTGTCAATCTACCTAGGAAAGCAATACATCCACTGAATGCTCTAGGTCTCTAGTTTGTGGCTGTAAAGTTTCACGAGGCTGTGATTGTCCTAGAGGTCACCACAGGTCATTTTATACAGTGAGGTCAAATTTAAAAATCAATGGTTTCAATGCAATGAAATGGTTACTATGGGGACAGACAACACCATCACACATGAATACAATTGGGTCTATTGAATCCACAAGAGTTTTAGCTTTCCAGTGATACCAAATTTATGTAATTCCAAGACTGTTTATGAGTATGATTAACAATTCATATATGTATGGATGAATGTGGTTTAACTGAAAATACAGTCCAACATCTGAGAAGGGTTGGGTCTTTTTCTTAAACTCTATTGTTTATTCATTCATCTGCAGATGACTGTCTATACACATCAGTCGTCATGCTCTGTTTAAGATGATGAAATATTGTACAGTCATGTCTGACAGCCTCGGGCAAAGAGCATGACTTTAGTTTGCATTCATTTTTGTGTTGGAGAGTTACACAATCAGTTACTCAACGACGCACAATACATGTGTCTGTTCACCTCCATACCATGTGTCATGTGGTAGGAAACTCTGAATACTACATGTTTAAGTGTGTGTGTTTTGACTTTAACACACCCTCAATGACTTTATTTGGTTTTGTAGGTTAGAGGAAGGACAGTACCTGATTGCGCACAAGGCAGGGGAACCGTTCGTGACCTTATTAAAAGCAGCTAATGGAAGAGTGAGTCGGGGGGCGTACAACCTGCAGCAGGTCCACAGCTCAGTCCCACTGCCCCCGGCATCCGGTCGCGTGCCCTGGATACCTGTTGATCCAGCTGTGGTGCTGCCCTTCCACCAGAAGCACCGCCATGTCCCCTGCACCTTCCCTCCAAAACCCTTGGTAAAGGTGTGTACTCCATTTACGTCACCATAGTTACTGCGTTGTTACATGGAAATCTGTAAAAAATATAATAGCACTGAAGGTCATGAGCGGACAAGTAATGGCAATGAAATGAGAGATTGTTGGAACTGTTACTGTAGGAGGCGTTTATTGATTAATGTCTAGGAAGTCCACACCCACACACACACACACACACACACACACACAGAAGGAGACTGCATGTCATGTATCTGGACTTTTAGAGAAAAAGTTGTGGTGAGTGCAAAGCCCTTGTTCATTTTCTTATCAGACAAGCTGAACCAGCGCATTACTGCATAGTTTTCCTGAGAAAGCCCCAAAACTAAGACAAAAGAGGGACAACAGAGAGCATAGCAACATCAACAACAGCTCAGCGGGGGTTAGTCGTGTAGACTCTGAGACATTCATCGGATGCCTTTCTGAAATTCCACATAGCAAAGACATTAACACACATTTTAACTTGTCAAACAGCAAAGGAAACAACTCTGTGAAGTTTTTCAACTGGCCATTTGGATTGTCAACATTTGGCACTGATGTTTGTACTTCTGATAATTACAAAAAAAAAATTTGAGTGTATAATGTATGATGCTACTTGAATTTAGTCCCAGTTATTTAAAGATCTTTTTATCTTTCTTTATCCTTACCAGACAGCGAAAGATGGGCCATCGCAGTCCAACAACCACGGAGCCGGGCAGTCAAATAACAACTCCAACGCAGGTCGCAACTTGAAGAAAAAACAAAGGAAACGCGCGGCCAAGCGTAAAAAATATATTACAAAGCTAGTTCAGAAGTCCATTTAAAAATCAGCACGTAAAATAATTTCATATCATGTCATTCATATCATTTCATATAAGGTGAGTCAGATGAGGAGCTGGACCTGTACTGCTGAGGAAAGGACAGGAAAGGACTGACAATATCTCATACATTATGATCTTAAACATAAACATGCCGAAGCACTTTGAGAGTTATAGAATCTATACTTTTTTTATATTTTAGTTTTGTTCAGAGACATTTTTGTATATTTTTGTTAATTGTAATGTTTTGTGAAAACAGTTCAACAATAAACGTTGTTTAAGTATCCATATGGGGGTTACTGTGTTCTGGACTGCTTGAAGTCAACATTAGACCTCACCTTGAGAAAAAAAAAAACCCTGAGGGCACAGATGACTTCAGCGACTCTGAATTGTGTTTGTGTGGGAAAACTTTACCAAAAACTTTGAGCTTCCAGTGGCTTCTAGAGGAGCAGGGTGGAGTCATGAGTGCATGGAAAAGGGGAGGGAACCTGAGTCAGGGGAGGTGAAAGGGGAAGCCTTTTTCTCTGCCAGAAAAGTTAAACCTTCACACTCCCATTCCACTTTAACACCGCCTGGACACATCTCTACAATTCATCTCAACGCTCACAACTTAGGTAAGTTTTTATACGTTTTAATGTGGACTAACTGAATTTGTAACATTAGTTTAACACTTCAGGATGGTTTCAGGGAATTTCCAACTTGCAGTCACGAGTTATGACAATGATTTCATACAACTTCCATTCAGTTTGTGCAAGAATTTTTTTTTCTTTTCTTGAGTTTCTATTAAGTACGACTGAATTCCTGCCCTCCAGTGTGAGCTCTATAACCTGTTTTCAATGTGTGAATGTGCTCAGTTGTTTTACCAGACTTGAGTACAGTAGCACTTTTCCAGGGTGTGTCTCTTTGAGGTTGCTGTTAAGGATGTGTGTCCGACTCAACAAGGATTTGAAGGAGTTGGTGTGATTGTCAGTACAGAACCATTTTACTGTGAATATGACAAAGCAGTGAATATAAAGGGATAACTATTGATAAAAATAAATACATTTTCTTGCAGTGATTTGTGGGACCAAAATGAATGAAGATGTCTTACCTGTTTAAAAGACATTTTCTTTGTGTATCAAGTGATTATATCATGAGTCAAAACAAACATGACCTATAGCCTGCAGCTCAGACGAGTTGGTGATTAGGATTACTATGAGATTTGACTACAAGCTTGTCTTGTGTTGATAGTTTTCTCACCTTTTCCAGGACAGTCAAGATGGCTATGGTATCAGAGTTCCTGGGACAGCTGGCTCTCAACGTTGGGGTAAAGTCATATATTTATTTTACATCTTTATGATGAAAACTCTCATACAGTTCATGATGTATACTTATAATCAGATGGCATCAATTGTATCTAATTTGCTTTGGATCCTCAGTCCTGTGAACCCACATTCCCCACCGTGGTGCCCGCCAAGGACTTTGACCCCGACAGAGATGCTGCCAGAATAGAGACTGCTATCAAGACCAAAGGCAAGATGCAGTACTGTACATGTTGCTCAAATAAATCACTGCTTGCTTCTGCAACTTCTCTCTACAGATGAGTAGCTGGTATTTGTGAGTCAGCTTCCTGGCTCAAAGCGTTTTGACCATGCTGGGAACACCTCCAAGCCTGTGCCTCGGTGCTGCCAGAGCTCAGTCCTGTTGGCAAACCGTCTGACCGCTAACTCTTCAACAGTCCGCCATCTTGTTGTTATGAAGAATATTCTCTATGTGGAGTGATGTTTCTTTACTAAATGAGAGAGGGGAAAATACCTTGTGACCACGTCATGTGTTAAAGCAAACTTGCTTTCCTCTTATATTTGTGTTTATTGTTCAAAATACAGTTTAAAAGTAATCAAAGTTAAATCCACACACACATTATAATGTTCAAATGACCCTAAACCTGCTATTTATAGGCCCTCGGCATTTAACATTTTAGCCCACAGAAGGTCTCACGGCTCAGATTCTTAGTGTTAAAGTTACTTATTAAGCAGCTAGCTCAAGAAATTCATGAATTTCCTTTGGCACCAAAGGTTAAAAAAAGGATGTCAGAATTATCACTGAAAAATGGTCTCAACCAAATTTGAGCCACCGTTTTTAGAAATGTCTGTTAATGTGTATATATGATACACGGCCCATAAAAAACCCTCTTATCATTCGGGGCTCTTGAAAAGTCATCACACAATGTCATGCATCACTTTTGGCTGATGATCCAATTTTTACAGCATATTCCTCTTAACTCAGCGGCGTTGCACTTTGATATAGGGCTACAACTAACGATTAGTTTCATTGTCGATTAACCTGTCAATTATTTTCTGGATTAATCGATTTGTTGTTTTGTCTATAAAATGTCAGAAAATGGTAAAAAAAATGTTGATCAGTGTTTCCCAAATTCCAAGATGACATCCTCAAATGTCTTGTTTTGTCCACAACTCAAAGATATTCAGTTTACTGTCACAGAGGAGGAAAGAAACCAGAAAATATTCACATTTAAGAAGCTGGAATCAGAGGATTTTTACTTTTTTTTTTCTTTAAAAATTACACAAACAGATTAACCGATTATCAAAAAAGTTGCCAATTAATTTAATAGTCGACAACTAATCGTTTAATCGATAAGCTTTACTTAAATATATTTGTGTAAATATATTTACTAGTTGAATTACATCCCTTTTGTCTTGCCAGATGTGTGTAATGAACGTGTGTCTTTTCCATTCTAACATCAGGAACGGATGAACAAACCATCATCGACGTCCTAACAAAGAGGACCTACTCACAGAGGAGAGACATTGCTTTTGCATATGAAAGGAGGGCAAAGAAGGTACAGGAGGCCTTGAGAGACATATGCTCCAAAATGCTTCACAGCTCTGATGATGATGATGATGATGATGATGTGGTGACTTTAACACTGTTGTTGTATTTTCAGGACATGATCTCAGCCCTGAAGGCAGCGCTGTCTGGCTCTCTGGAGTCAGTGATCCTCGGATTGATGAAGAGCACATCCCAGTACGATGCCTCAGTGATCAGAGGATCCATCAAGGTAAAGGACACAGATATTGCATCAGTGGTGCTCAACATCAGTGGATTTCATTGAAGGGCTACACTGCCCTCTGCTGGACAAATGGAAGAACTTACTTTCTTTGCTATACCCTGATCTAAATTGTGTATACTAAAGTGTGATGAATAAAAAGTAATACATATTTTCTATCTCTTTCAGGGCGCAGGAACAGATGAAGAAACACTGATTGAGGTTTTGTGCTCACGCAGCAATGATGAGCTTATGGAGATCAAGAAGGTGTACAAGGAATGTAAGTCCAAAACATCCCATGCATTCATATGAAGGGCTGGAAATACACTGTAATATATAATAACTCACCTATAGGTTGTTGTGCTTTTCATGCACTATTAGGCTATAGCAGGCCTATTCAATTAGCTGCCCTTTAATGACCTCAATCCAGCATTTTGATCATTTAAGTTCTTTCAAAAAAAGAGTTTATTCCTGTCCATCAACGTTACCACTCACGCTATTGTCGCTGTTACGGATTGTTAAAAGCAATTTTTTTTCTGTTTTTATTGAAATAACCTGTAATAACATTCTGAGTTTATGGGTGTTTACATTGTTTGATTATTAGAAGCTCATCATTTCATTAGGAGGCTAATTAGCCCATTCCTTAGTTATGTCTTGTTAAGCACAGAGATACTTATTTTGTTAAGAAGTTTTAACCCAGGCTGTTTAAAGCAGAGGGAATTTAGGAGAGTGAAACTGAATAAAAAGATAAAACAAGATGTTGTTTATTAAAACAGCAATCTACTAATATTAAAAATGTCTATTATTATCACATTTAAATTCCTAGCTTTGCAGATCAGATCAGCCTCTTGGCACTTCACTGTTTTTCAAATCTGGCCCGGTCTATACGCTCTCTATGTCCGTCAAAAGTCTTGTTCCCTGTCTTAAATGTTCTTGAACCAGAAATTCATCAGCTGTGTGATTACTCCGGTTATGTAGAGAAAGCTAAATGGAAAAAATATTATTTCCCACAGTGTTCAAGAAGGAGCTGGACAAAGACGTGGCAGGTGACACCTCTGGGAACTTTGCTAAGCTGCTCTTGGCTCTGGTGCAGGTGAGGTTTGTTAATGTCTGTCTTTTATGATTTATATAAGACCAGATGGTTTAAACTGACCTGAGTTTGTGTTTTGTTTCTGTGCAGACCAAGAGAGCAGAACCATCGTCTCTAGTCGACTATGAAAAGATTGATCTGGATGCCAGAGTAAGTTGTCCATTTTCACTTTGTCTGTGGAATCAATTTAAAAACTGAATCTTTGACATCAAATTCAATATTCAATATCTCAAGCAGTTTTACCAATGATTAATTCACTGAAAAATCCACTGAAATGTCCAAATGAGTTTGGAAACCCTGGATAATTTGGTAAAATGATTGTTGTGCAGTTGATAATTTTGTGCACATTAGATAATAATACTTCATTTTGGCACCTTAATATCTAAAAGGAGTGACACCACTCTTATGCCACAGTGATTATTTGGTGGGGCTGTGCGATTTTGGCCAAAAGCTTCTATCACGATATAGGTCATTTCATATCTGGATAACTATATATATCACGATATAGCATGTTTTCTGGTAAGTCAATGAATATGAAATAACCACATGGTAAAGCCTATTATTGTATACTCCTGTGTGAATTAAATACTTGACAAATTAGTATTTTCTCATTTTAAGAAGAGTGCAAACTTAAAATAAATATAGGCCTAGCCTATATCGCGATAGTAACGATATAGAAAAATATATACCATAGACATTTTTATATAATTTTGATGATATATATCGTTATATTGCCCACTTCTATTTATTGGTATTTTGTTGTTTGAACTCAGGCGCTCTTTGAGGCCGGGGTGAATACAAAGGGGACTGATGTGCCGACCTGGATCACCATCATGTCTGAGAGAAGCGTACCCCACCTGCAAAAAGGTAATACACCCTGTTTTCTTTTGCTATCATTGTTACATAAGTGTTGATTTTTAATTCTCCTTAATAATTTGTATAATTAACATTATTTTTCTCTGCTTGTTAGTGTTTCAGAGGTACAAGAGTTACAGCCCCTACGACATGCAGGAGAGCATTATGAAGGAAGTCAAAGGAGACTTGCAAAAGTCCTTCCTGGTGCTAGGTACGCATATATTTTATATTATTAATACATTATTTATTTAACATGTGATGTAAATATTCACCCTGTAGGCCAGATTTCGTTGTATGAATCACTTCTAAAATTACAAAAGAAAATCATCTGTCAAATCCAAGCTGTGTTATTGTGGATATTTATTCAGCTTTTCTTTTGTTCCAGTGAAGTGCTTTGAAAACAAACAGCTGTACTTCGCCAGCAGACTGAACGAAGCCATGAAGGTAGTTACAGCACTGTTCTCTTTCTTCTTGTTGAAATATGGCTATTTTGAGGGCCAGACTTTTTTTTTTCTTTATCTTTTTTTTTAATGGAACAGATGTAAGAAGTACATCTGCTTGTGAAAGTGCAATTTTGCTGCAGGAACACAGAATCCAAAGTTGGCAGAAGTTGTCTTACAGCAGCGTTGCATCAGCTGCTGTAGTTAAGTTTAAAGCGCGTACTACTTGGAAGTGCTGACTTGTGCTTGTCTGCTCAGAGTAAAGGAGCCAAAGAGAAGATAGTGACCAGAATTATTGTGTCACGCTGCGAGGTGGACCTGAAGAAGGTCTGTTCTGAATACAAGGCCACCTTTGGAGAGTCTGTGCAGAAGACTATCATGGTAAGTGAAGTATCCAGCCTGCCCCTGACCTGTTACCGATTTACAGTAAGGTTTGTTGTGTCACGTTCTAACCTGCTCTGTTTCTGCAGGAACACACCAAGGGAGACTACCAGAAGGTGCTGCTGGGCCTTGTCGGACCAGAGCACTAAAAATGAACCATCAGTATCAAAAGGTGCACCGGAAAGGTGGGCTCATGAATATCACAAACTCTGCAGCAAAAAGCCCATCCTACATTTTCTGCACACATTTTAATGCAACATTCAAGAGATTACATTTATCTTTTTCATCCATGAATAATCTGTATTACAGCTTACTTTTGTTATACCAAAACGGCAATAAAAACCTTTGTTAGAGCATTGTTCCTTACTTTCCTTTTGCATCCTACTTAGTTTGTTCTACTTGATGTTTACATAGATGACCATTAGAGGGCGCTATAGTAGCATTAAAAGCAGACAGCTCCTCTGTGTCTCACGCCTCACAATATCGGAAACCTGCTGCAAGAATTGCATCTTAAATTTTTTAAATATAATGAAATATTTGATCTCAAATTACATTTTTTACATTCCATTATCATCATTTCCCCTAATTATTATCAATAGTAAATTAAGTGAAAATAAATGAAAATACAAGGACATATTTTACTTGCACAAGGGATGAAAATATTACTAATTTTCAAATCGTATTTGAAATGATTTAAATCCAAAACTGCACAAACGTGAAGATTTATGACTGTGAAATCACAGTAATGTATGATCCATCTCTTCATACAAAGAATCATGATTAAAATCTTCCACATTTTCCACTATGAGCTTCCATCAAGATGATTTAATCATTAGTGTGTTTTTCTGTGTTTGTTTGGTGCTAATATTTTAATTAAAAATGTTAATTTTACCTCCGGCAAAGCTGATTTGCATACCACTAAACAAGCTTCTATACAGTGTGTTTCTGCTGTTTAGTTTGTGGTCTCTCAGGATGAAATAACCACCACAGTGTTGTCAAGGCATTTCTACTGAAGTATAAGAAAAAATGGCCCCAAAAGGCAAGATCAGTACTGCTGAACACAGCGATGAGGAAGAGGATGTGAGGGAAAACGCGCGGACTTAATAATCTAAAACAAAGTGGTGTACTGTGGCTCGAATATGATAGAAGATCATCTATTATTGTGAGAGAAATTGCCTGATAAAATAATGCTTCTGTCTAATATTTTCACTGGTTGAGTAGCTGAGGGGAGAAATGGCTTCAAATTTTAACAAGGCGCTGGATTTATGATCATTTTGTAATAATATTGATGAGAACATTAGCCCTTTGTGATGGTTTATGTTTATAGGCAATAAAAAAATAAAATATAGTGTAAAGTAAGGTAAAACAGTATTTTGCAAAAGCAGCGAGTGAGATTTATGCGCGAGTGTGGTGACAGATTAATCTCTGCATCATAAAGAGGAAAGTAGCACCATATTTTTCCCTTTTTTATATAGATGTACAACATGCTGTTCTGTTCAAGGCCAGCCCGTTGGGACCTCCAGCAAACCCAAGGGGAACTCTCTTCTCAATTGAAACGATGCAATTTACTGTCCCAAACGCTGGCACTTCATCATTCAGAGGACTTTAACCCCATGAATGTCAAACACAGAGTATGCTGGGAAGGAGATGGAATACCACGCATTACCATAACAACTAGAGCCAAATGACAAGCACTCTGGAGCCTAAAAGGTGAAGAATAATACCATATAATCACCTAATAACGTCTGAATTCGAGAAGAGATTTCTGATTGTTGTTTTTTTTTAAATAATCAAAGATACTGATAAGGAACCTGTCTGGCTGCGGTATCATGATGGTTTTAGCCTGAAAGGTCACACAAATCCTGCTCCTTTTTAGAATACTTGTCCCAGTTAAGAGTGAACATGTGGAAAGCTCCCCCCGTTCACCTCAGAGACAAAGCCCAGGCAGTGCTGCAGGCATCCAGCAGCATTAAAGTTTCACAGTACAGCTGTGTAGCTGCTGCCGGCCCGCCAGACATACCAACTGCACACTGGGAAGGTATTAGTTTGTGCTTTTTATTTATTCATTGCATTGAACAGAACTCGGAGAACCGACAGCTTCTTAACGTCCCTTCTCATCCCTCTCCCTCCTTGACACATCTGAACCCGGCTCAGAGTTGTTGTGCACAGCACCAAAGGGTGTTTAATTATAGAGTAGTAGGCCACCAAGGTCTGCTTTTAATTGTGGGCCTCTGTGTGTGTGTGTGTTTGCCTGCAGCTCTATAGGTCGCAGGCATCCTCTAAATGAGAACTCCTACAGGCGAAGCTGGAGGAGCCGCTCCCTCCACACAGCTGCAGAGCCCAGAGAGCCAGAGTTTGATTAATATTTTCTTAATTATCATTATTTAATTCAGTAAAAACCGCAGCTTCTTCAGTGAAAGCGTGGCCTTTGTCTGCGCGATGCCGAGCATCCCGCCTCGTTAAGGGCACTGAGAGATCCTGTATATGGTAAATAAGAGGTTGTGTGTTATGCCGCCGCCCCAGGGAGAGCTGGCACCACACTGAAGGACATCTCCTTCTGAAGAATGGTTGCTGATGTTTCTCTGCGCAGCCTCTGGCATTCGTCAGGCCCCGTTTCCTTTTATGAGGCTCAAACTGAGACAACAGGCAGAAGAAGAAGAAGAGCGCCGTGCACTCGTCATGCCATCAGGCTGCCTCCTTTGTACAGTAGACTGGTAATTGAAACAACATAACAGAGCAGAATAAGGCCTGTCTCCTCTTCGGTTTTGGCTGCAGTCAGTCCATCCGCAGACAGAAAAGACACATCGAGAAGTTTATAAAAGAGCTTTGTGTACATGCAACACAATTTATGTCTTTGAAGAGTTCAGCTTCTGTCATCTCGAGGAGCCAAAAGGAATTCTCAAGATATTTGATGCAATCTGCTGCTTAACCTCAGCCTGTTTAATACAGTATTTACACACAAAGTGCATAAAAAAAATGACGCTTTGTTATTAATTGTACATTAAATCAATCATGTCTGATAGTAGTCACAATCCAGTTTGTTAAAAAGCATGCCTGGAGACACGAGCAGACTTTTCTATAGTTTATCAGATCAGCAGTATTTGATGCTCAGGGCTGGATTGGATGCTGACTTCTCTCTTTGCTTGAAGCTTCCTCTCTATCGCCGTGTGCTGAAGGGATGAGAACACCCTGTGGCTGGTTAACCTACACTCTTCCTATCTATATATCCACTGTCTCCCCTGCTGCAGACGGCCCACAGAGACACTGTGAGCTTTCCTTCATCCCCTGTGTCTGTTCTGACACTCGCCAGCCTGCCAAACATGTAAAAGGGGGAATTTTCTGACAACCACGCTTGCAAAAGATTGTTGTGATCCACTTGATCAAATGTCTGACATAGAAAGGGGTTTTATATCATACAGGATGCATGTATGCACACTGTGTATGTACAGTTTAATCTTTTGATGGGGCTGCGTGGCCTCCAGCCAGATGCACTAATGATAATTTTCTGTGAAGTGGTTGTAATGGTCTGGCCTCATGCTTCTGCAGCTCCTCTGTTGTTTGCACTGGATCAGTTTGGGTGTGTGTGTGTGTGTGTGCTTTGCAGCGATGGTGATAATACACCAAGAAGCTGCAAGAGGGAGGACCGTCTTTATCAGGGTGGCATATTAATGTTTATTTACACCATGGCTAATAAGATGTGTGCTCCGCAGCTAGGTGAGACAGAATGATGGTGGGTAATTAAACTGCTTTGCTTTAGATTCATCCATTATCCATACTCAAGCCTGCATACATAATGTAATAATGTAAAATAAGGCTTGTTGCAGCGGCGGATGAGGTGACCATTCTGAGGTGTTTTTCAAGAGGTGTAAATCAATACGGCGTGTCACTGCAGACACAATGTATAGAGATGGCTGTGATAAATTTGGGAATTGTCAAAATATGTGTTCAGAAGCCGGTGAGATATATGACCTTTTACATAATGCAATTTTGCAAGAACACAAACACGTTGACAGTTTTGTGTTTCAGCGTTTTGGCTTCCAGCCTATAACCTGTTGGAGGTTCGACTGAGTGGCAGTATAATCCTTATTTTCATGATGCTTAATCCCGTCTACTGAAGGCAGGCCCTGTCACCAATGTCCTTGTCAGACTGGTCACTGGACCCTATGCACACACACACACACACACACACACACACACACACACACACACACACACACAGCCTCACCTTCATGCAAGAGATTGAAATCAGCTAGGCAGACACTCGAGCATGAACCAAATGTCAGCGACAAGCCACAGGGAGAGAAGAGGAGGCCATGTTAATTATTACAGAGACAAATCATACTATTTCACTGCTATCCAGGATATCTGTGGCTCATGAAGTCATTTTCTTTTTTCTCCTCCGGGGATAAGCCGAGAGGAGACACAATTTCAATGAGTAGGTCTTTAAAAGCAGTGATTAACTCGTGTGAGGGATGTGTTTTCTTCCCTCAAGCTTCTGCTTATCACTTTATGGAATTGTGTTGTGTGTACTTATATGATATTATCCCCAAAAAAACGGGAGTAAATCCATTGAAAGATGAGCAAGTTAGAGAAAAACTGCAGAGTTCTTTTGTTCATCATAAATGTCAGGGAATTACAGATATTGTTTGAAGCCCGAACCGTGAAGCTCTGCCTCCCTCTGACAGGAGAAATGCAAAGTTTTGGAAAGGTGTCTACAAATTTCTTTCCCTGTGCAGCGCCGCTCTCTCATTTGAAATGAAAAAAACACTTCTTCTTCTTCTGACAACACGTTTCCCATGTGACACTTAACCTTTGGAGATTTCCCATTCTCTCTGATCATTCACTGTTTGGTTCATGTTAATTAACCCTAGGGCGCAGCAGAGAGATTCAGGCTTTGAAGCAGAAGAAAAGGGAAAGAAGTAAAAGGGGGAAAAAAAAAAAAATGATTTTGTTTTCTGTTTCTCTATGGCGATTCATTTCCCTCTCCGTGTGAGCGTCTTGGTGGTGCCAGTGAGGATAGTGAGTGGCGTGGGTGTTGGAAAGGATGGTGCTCGGGTTTGTGTCCCTGTCACCGTCTCCCTGTGAGGAAGTTGGCCAGTGCAGCCTGACCTCCCTCAGGTGGCCATGGATATGGAAATCAGCTCAAAAATAGAACACAAGATGGTTTTCATAGCCTTCAGCTCCCCCGCTAAAAAAGGGATTTTTGTCTATTTCTTTTCATTCTTTTTGGCTCCTGGCAGAAATGGTCTTTTCTATACTTGTTTGAAACACACAAAGCACGTTTCTTGGTGAAAAGTGCCACTGGTGGCAGGCAAAGCAATATTGCCTGAGAGCCCCAAAGAATATGCTGTGCATGTGGAATTATTTTGTTAACCATTTCACTACTTCTGGCTCAGAGTACAGCACCATCTAACCTCTGGCTTTGTCATCAGCAGCTGTAGGTATACAGCTATAAATACACCTCAGTCAGGTGACATACAGTGCATTTACTCTGGCATCTTGAATTCCGAAAGGCTTTTTTTCTTTTTCCTCTCTCTCTCTCAAAAGCACCTTTTTCTTAAAGCGGCAATGGGTTGAAATCCACCACTCCACAACAGTGGAAATATTCATGAGTGAAATCCGCTGGAGAAGACGAGCCGCAGCACAACCAGAGGCTTTATTCTCCAGGTTCTTCGGGGCAAATCTGTTCCTGTGCTTCTATCTGATGCTTGTCTAAAGCACATAAAGACAAAGACAGGAAGTGTGATTAGCCATGGAGAATAGGAGTGCAGCGCTCCCTCCAGGATAAGTCTTGAGGTGGGACTGATCAAAGCTATGCCCAGAGACAGAGGGAGACTGAACCAGCACTTTTCAATGGCTATCTCTGCCTTAAGACATACTTCCCTTTCAACGCCTCTGCCAAAAAGTTGGTAATATTCTGTAACAGAACAATAGGTTCAACAATACTGCTAAACTGTAAACTATAAACTGTCAATGTTATAGTTTCTGAAAGGCTCGTAAACTAGGTGTTGGCAGAAAGTGTTGTATGATTTGATTTAGTTACTGTCTGAGAGCAGTATATAGAAACAGAAATCATATGAGGGGATTCTTCTTTGGCTTTTGCATTTTGAGTGGTTTGCACATTTGTTGTAGACAACATGAACCAACATTTTGTCATCGTGTGAGCCTTATAGCCTTCTGGTAAAAATGATTAGATGTTTTTTCATCATCGCAGTCATCCCTGGAAATCTTTCTAATATACAAATCTATGTTTTATTCTACTCTTTGTTGACACTGACTGCTTACTTTACTATACCAGAGTGTCAGTTCTGTCTAGCTGAATGCTGTTGTGTATCTCACTGAGCTGTTTAGATTCCCATTTCAACAGCAGGTCAGTTTACTAAAAGTCAATAGCTGCAAAGAAAAGGGATATGTACTCTTGTATGTATACAGTAAATGTATTCGTGTAGCAACGTGATACATGTACTGTAAACAGAAAATTCACTTCTGAGCTTTCATGTACAGTCATTGAGAATCAACTCATCAGTTTAGATCGGCGAGCCATGATGTGCAAGTAGTTATTGTACTTATAGTCTTTTGCAAACATATGCCAAAACACGCGCAATTTGCTTGAATGACTGAGAAATTAAAATCTGTTGTGAACGACAAACAAATTGTTCAGAGATTTTCAACTTCATGTTTTGAAAAAAAATAATATTCTCATTCAAGAATTGAGCCAAAGCGAATGAGAAAAACTGTAATGATCAACGATCCAATACATCAATGTAAATTGAAAACATAGATACATATCATTATCTATAAGATACGCCCTTATTTTGAATTTCTTTACTGATAAAAAACATTTGCACTTAAACATGAGAATTGTGGCACATTATAGTGAACAACAGGAGCTCTATTTTTATAGTTTTTCTTAAAAAGAATAAATAATTTTTCATTTAAATGTCTGGAAGAGCCCAGTAATAAAATTGTAAAATCATAATTTTGCTGTTTTTTTATGAGTGATATAGATGTAACTGATTGTGTTAAATGGGCATATGATATTGTCTTATATCGATCACAGAACCCTGAATTGAATCAAATCAAAATCGTATCGTGGCAGACATTGTGATATCAGCAAATATCGTATCATTGTCCAAATAATCAATATGATATAGTATCATGATATTATATTCATTATTTACACCCCTACTAGTTAACCCTGCTTTAAAATACAGACGAAGAAATGTCACATATGTTAACTTTACTGGCTGCGTGTTCTTTCAAGTGCACCCAGTGTCTTTTCAAGTCAAAGAGAAAAAGACATGCAGGTATATTCTATCGGCCTTAGGGTTTGCGACTGGTAGTACGAGGCTGTGGCTGATAATTGAGACGGACGCAGTGTGATGAGATGCCTTCATTATGTTTAAAGGAGAGCAGACCTCTGTGAGACTGGTTATATCAAAAGGGCCGCTTTGATATCTGGGCCTCAGACACTTATAGGTGTTGTAATGACAGCCGTCTGCTGCTTTGGGTTTCATTGTTTTTTTTTTCTGTTGGAAGTTTCTCCACGATCATCAATATTTGATTTTTCTTTATGCAAAATCCCCACATACAGTACCTATATACATCCTCATGCATGCACTGTACATGCATGAGGATGTATATAGGCATATCTTTAAAGTAGTCTTTTTTTTCTCATTAATATACAGATGATGAAAGTGAGCTGAAATATTTCTATTAATGTGATTCATTTTTTTGTTAATTTACAATCTGAAGCTTCGTATTTCTCCAGTAAAGCTTCAAAGCACAACTCACACACTGTTTATTAATATATTGTTAACATTTTTTGGCAATAGCCAGACAACCGTCAATATGCTTATTCATAAAAGCACAAATTTGAATTTCTTCCTCGGCCTGTAAGCCTCTAAACTAGGAGACTAAATATATACTTACATTTTATTTCAAAGAGAAAAAAAAAATCCTCTCTGGCAAAAAGACTGGCGATGAAGAACTTTACTCAAGGATAGGAAGCACATCATTAAAACGGGGGAGAAATATTAAAACGGGGGGATATGAAAGCGTGAAGATCTACTCGCCCTTGGCTACTCCGACTCGCTTCAAAAAACATCTTGAGATCTTCCCCTCCCTCAGACCTGCACTCTCCCTTGTTATTTGACTTTATTTGCTGGCTTCACACTGATTTTGAGCTGTGGAGTTTTCCCACTAAATAATCAATCACATAGAGCATCATATAAAGGCAGAGGATCCCTATGAGGAGACTCTTTTACTGCATGCAGCATCAACACAACACTGAGTGAAGGGCACAAGTGCTGCTGAGGTCCCTTCATGTCTGCTTGACACCTCACATTTCATCAAAGTCCCAAAGTCTGTGTGTCCTCAAACACCTCTCCAGACCTTGGCCTTGCTGGCCTAATTATAATACACAGAAATATGAATGCTGAGGGGCCTTTATGAAAGTGTAGGTGTGAAGTAATTACCTGTTTTTGCCGCCCCTCTGTCTGCCTTTTGTCTCTCATCATCTGTGACATGGACGGGTGCCGTGCTGTCAGCTCGGCCATGAGTAAGGGACATTAACACATTATTGCTGCTCCCTCATGGATAATGGAACAAGGTTTTCATTTGAATGATAAACAAAATGACTTGGAGACACTGGGAAGATCACTGGCACCTGCCCCTCCCTGCGTCCCCGCCCTGCTTCCATGCAAAGCTGAATATTATGCAAAACAAGGGGCGAGGATTTTTTTTTTTTTTTTTTTTTTTTTTTTTGGTGTCCCATGAACTCATCTGTGTATCTCCCAGGCATGTGGGACAATTATGAGTCAGAGAGAAGTAACTCCACCTTGCTAATGTTATGCGGTGTTGTGTTCACTGTCCTTTTATCAGAGCACTTTCATCTGTAAAGTTCTTCACCAAATCCTGGGCTCTTCAGATTAGCATATAGACCTGAATCTGAAGGCCTTTTAATCAGAAACAACAAAGCATGATGGCCTCGCTGTGTCCAGGGTGATAAATAATTCTGGGCCTTATCAAAACAATCAAAATCACATGAGAGAAAATGAAATACTGACGTGCCAAAGTAAACATATATTCATTTCTATGGGAAAAGAATATGCGGCAGCACATAGCTGCAGCACTGTTTATTTTCATTTATGAAGACTTTCAATTCAAAACAAACTGAAGTTATTTTAGTTTATTTTGCTGCCAATAAACAGCTGGGGGGGAATGTTGTTCTGCAGTGGCGCTCCGACTAAAAAAGGTATTTCAAGTCTCCTGAAATCTACAGCGGTGCGGCTCACACAACGCTGCCATGCTTGAAGAGTGACTCCTCAGAACTGAGTCTAAAAAGGGAGCATTGAATATATATTGGTTAACATCCTTTAACGGCAGCTACAATTAATGTGTGAAGCTGTGCTTGAATCCCACTTTGTGCCATACACCTGCCAATCACGGTGTTTGTAGAGCCAGATCACAGTGTTGTTTTCCTACTGTATGCAGCTATGTATTTACTTCCACTGGTGTAGAAAAGATTGTATTTACTGGTTCGTTTGAAGATGAGGCGGAGCTGCGCACGCTGTGCAAAGACTCGCAAATTGCAAAAAGGAAAAGGAGAGGAAAAAGGGAATGTGGGGTAGCAAAAAGGAAACTGTGTCTTCAGTATTTGTGTGTGTGTGTGTGTGTGTGTGCACTGAAAGTCAGACCAGGCAAAGTGTTCCCACCCTTCAGTTGGTGCAACTTCATCGTCTTGTTAGGGTGACTAGATCCCAACAAACCAAATGTGGGACAAAGAGTGTGTTTGTGTGGGACAAAGGGACACGTTACCAAGGCTGAGAGGTAGTCTACAACTTTGATATAATGTCTGTCTAACTTAAATATCCCTTAACCCCTTATCTTATAACATCTCTATGCTTTGCCCGAATGCATCCTTAGATCGGCACATCTCCTTTTGAGCCTCACATTTCTTGTGAGACTCACATGAACTGTGTCGCTTCATGTCGTATTCCTCCCGTGTGAAATTGAAAAATGACTGGCAAATCTCACAAAAAAATCGGAGAATCTCCTTCCAACGGATTATAAATACTTATAAGTAGTTTCACAGTCTTTGTTGTTGTTGCTTTACCTTTTTTTCTGTGGTAGTTTCCAACATATTCTGCCTAAATTTGCATAGTTTGGACATAGCGTAGCAAAGACGGTGAAAGTTCAAACTGCACTTGACCCACGTGTGCGCAGTTTGACAGCAAACACACCCGCCACCCTGCTTTCTTCACAGCCATTGGATAAAAGCCAGATTTTAAAAAAGCATCTGTCCTGTAGTGGTTTGACTTTTGAAAACTAGAGCCAATGAAAATGTGGACATCTTGCTATCTTGTCTTACAGGAGAGGAAACTGACGTCGCTTTCTGCAGCTGTAGCCCAGATAGTGACCTCATAAAGATCCTGTGTGTCACCTAAAACAAAAAGGTGCAAATCTCATATTATCTGACATAAATAAATTAGTCTTGTATGTCTAAAATTCTACCCAAAGTGCTGTTTAATTGACGTTCAACATCTCTTTTCTCTACATGTCTAAAAAGAAGCCTTCGGTGAGCGCCGTGGCTCGTTCTACAGGGAGCCTCAGCAGTTCAGGCCTCGCAGCTCTCCAGTGGTTACAGCCGTGTATCCAGAGAGGTGCCAATCCAGACGTCTCACCACCTTCCTGAGACGGAGCCCACAGGCCCTCACAAGTCCCTGGTTAGGACATGCTGCCGTCTTTTATCAATGTTGACCAGCCAGACTCCTCGTGGCTCCCGCACAGCTGCATCTGGGAGCTCCTCTAATCCCTCTTCTTTGTCATCTCAGGTCAGTAGATGCACTACATTTCCACCTTGAGAATTACGACAAAGGAAATACTCTGAGGGTATGTGAAGAGGACTTTTTTCTGTTGATGAGTTCAAACTTTGTTTCTCCTGAGATTCAAAGACACAAACAGCGTTCGTATGTACAGGGATCTTCAAAGAGGACAAATTAAACCTGCAGTAGGCAGTATATTTTGGGCATCATTGGGCAAAAATTCCATAATAGCCTTTCAGCATATTGTAATTCAAGTGTTCTGAGAGAAAACTAGACTTCTGCTCCTCCTCATTACTCTGTTTTCAGGCTTTAGAACATCTAGCCCGTGACGGGAGATTTTGGCCAATCACAGGTCATTTCAGAGAGAGCGTTCCTATTGGCTGTGCTTCGGCTGGTGGGCGGTGCTTGATATTTCCTCAACTGATCTCAACATGGCTGCTGGGTCACAAATGTTCTCATTTTATAGCTAAACAGTACACTACAAGATGATTCTGAAAACATTTGAGGCGAGAAATAGGCATTACAGTATCAGAATATTGATTCATATTTGATCAGCGCTGCCTAGTTTGACCGTTTGATCGGAGTTTGCGAGTGATTGACAACTGCTCAAAGACGGCAGACTCCAGCTCGGCTCTGATTGGTTGTTTTCCTCCGGTCTGTGAAATCTTGCAGAGGACGTTAGGAGCACCGGAGGACACAGAGGCGCATGATTTTTTTCCATTTTATAAAAATAATGTTGTTAATCATATTTGCTTCATTTCTACCCACTGCAGCTTTAAAGTCCATTTTGTCAAAAAAAAATAAGCCTGCCTTGATATAATCTTAGTTGACATAATTTCAATTATTCCCAGGCAGCATCAGGGAGGTGAGGATTAAAAAGATAAAACATAGGCTTTTATGTATAGGCCACTTTGCTAATTAGATGGATTAAAACGTGCTCTGCGAGGGGAATTAATTTGCAAGTGAATGGCAGTTAGCAGGCAAACGCGTATAACAGATGACACAACGCCCCCGAGGGTATTCCATGGTTAGTTTGGTACAATTTAGAAATTACACAACTCGTTTACTAAATAACAGGCTCATTTTTCCCTGAACTGCATTCTCCAGCGCCTCTCTGTCACTTGACTTTCAGATGTGTTGAAAATAGGTTAGTCTATTCCAATGAATGGAGCCTCCTGGTAGTAGCACTCACTGCAGTAATAGATGGCCATTTATAATTCATGAGGTGGCTAGTCCCCCAAGTTAATTTTGCCCAAGGCACTGTTTACTTCTGCTTTGTACTTTGTTTAAAGTCAGTTGTTGACAACTCTTGTACATGTCAAACTATCACCGCTAATAATTGCTTAAGGAGATAGAACTTTTGCAAATGTTGGTTCCACCAGAGGTATATTCGCCTCGCCCTATGCAGAACTTCTTCAGATGAATTTTTGATTCATCTCCTTCTCGCTCTTGACAAAAAGTCCTCTGTAATTCAAAGCAATAGCTGTAAGAGAAATTATAAAAAAGAATAATGTAGTATGCGCTCCATAACATCCTAGTTTTCATGTGAAATAGGAAACGTCTCTCTTACCCCCTCTCCTCCAACACCACCCCCTCTCTCTTTCTTTCTTTATCTCTGACTTTCTTCTTTATTTCTTTATTTTTTTTTTTGCATATTGACCAAAGAGGGACGGTGCTGGTATGATGATGACTGTCACACACTGCGGATTGACAGAATCTATTGTAGGAGAGTGAGGGCCTTGGGCGCTACCTCTGTGGGTCAACCTCGTTCGTCTCTCTGTGCAGATAGCGACATTCTCTCAATACAAGCAGTCACTTGATTAGTGCCAATTATCCAGGCTGTCACTTTCCCTGGTGAGGGTGGCCCAGGATGCACCCCGTCCCCCACACTTCCCGTCTAGAGCGGACGTGCACTAAAAGTCTGCGCTCATAGCTGTAGGCTGTGGGAATGATTTCGAATGCAGAGATGGGGGGGAATGAAAGAAATGCGGGAAGCAAGTTCTGAGTTTGACAGTGTGATAGCATTGACTTCCGAGACAGTTACAAGGGGAGTGTCATTTCTCCCACAAAGACGTCTCCCCAGGGCTGCTCCGTCTTCCATCAGTCAGTCAGTCACCATCTTAATATTCAGCTGTACACCGTCTACAGGACCCAACTGGGTTACATTCACTAAGGTATACAAAATTCACTTGTAAGTCTTGTTGGTTTTTAGTCTAAACCCGAATTTTAATATGAATGTGCTCAAATGTAGCACAAGTATTAACAATAACAGTAATTTGTCTAGAGCATAATTCAATAAATTTAGGCAGCCTTGTGAATCCTGAAGGAGGAAGGCCATAAATCTGCGGAGCCAATAAAATCAAACCTGTAATCCAAACATGTGTTAACAGCTGGTGCCAAACCTGAATAAACACACCACACAAAGAGGGCAAAGTTAACTAATATGCCTCGAGAAACGGAGAAGAATGCAATCATTATAATCAAATAACAAATTCAAACAAGGTTTTTTTTGTGGGCTACTAAACAAACCTTCCTTTTCATGTGTTATATCTGTGTAAATCTGCCTTTATTTAGTCAGATTAAGCTCATTATCAGCTCACCTGTACTCAGGTTCAGCCTCTCTCTGCAGTCACCACTTCTTGGCTGCACTGCACTATTTTTCCTGGTTCCAAAAACACAACCGCAGTGTTTTCGAGCCACTCTTTAAACAGCGCTGCTGTGTATTTACTGATCTATTTCTCGCTTGCTTTTATGTTGTTACTGTGTCTCTTGTAACTTCTCAGTATTCAGCAGCAGAGAAGTGAGACGCAGAGCTCCTCTAAACAGCAGAGGTTATCCTCAGCGTGGATGTCTGCAGGGGAGTAAACACCATTGGAGCGCGAGTGAATATTTTGTATGAGAGCGTATTAATTAT